>NC_133712.1:9562500-11053099 GCF_048934315.1 Petromyzon marinus
CTTCCGACAACCGCCTTCCCCGCTCCCTGCGACCAGCCCACCGCAAATGAGACCCAGAAACAAGGGGGAGAGGGCGTGCATTGAGGTGCGCCTGCCAGCGTGCGAGAGAGAGTGCGTGCGAGAGAGAGAGAGGAGCGAGCTGGAGAGAGCGAGCGAGCGAGAGAGAGAGAGAGACAGAAAGCCCGTACGACTCTGTTGAGACAGCGAGACGGGACGTGCACCGCTGCGTGGAAAGCGTTAACGCTGCCCGGCCGCTCAGCACCACGGACAGCGCCCGGTCGCTGAGGATATTGCTGTGCCGTCCTTAGGCTGCTGTATATGGTAACACGGCATCCTCCTGCTACCGCTGCTCCTCGTCCCGTTCGCCTTCAGCGTCGTTTGGAAGCTGCTTCTTAGGCAAGACAAGAGTTTTGCATCACTTGCGATAGCATTGTAGGCGAGTGAAACTATATATTGCTATTTTGTTGTGGTCTGTGTGTGTGTGTGTTTTTTTTCATCCCCTCCTTCAAATTGGATTTTGTCGGTTGGCTATTTGTGCTGCGTATTTGGTGAAAATCCGTGGCTCCGAGAGGTTGTGCCGAAGCGGACTGCCTCCTCCTGACCGTAACCGCCGCTGCTTTCTGCACCCAGCTAAAATCCGGCGTCGCTCAACGCAATTTCAGATCCCTAAGCCTATTAGTACGACCGCAGTAGGAGTAGTAGGAGTGATGCTAAGCATTGTTGTCCGTAGTATGTTGGTAAAACATTCCTAGCACTTCCAAGTGAACATACTCTTCCTCGGTGCAAATGGATAACGCCGTCGATTATTTTGAAGAAATATTTTGCTAAGATACTTTGTTTGCTAAGGCGAAAACATTGTCCGGTGATTCTGAGTCGAGTTGGATATGATTATAATTATTATTACTTTCCGTGCAATTTTTTTTATTTAATTAAAAATTTTGCTCGCCCTACGATCGTTCAGTCGTGCAGGCATCACCGTGGCTCCGATCGCATCGATTCGCTTTTGGATCCGCTGCATCGCTTCTTAATTCACCACACAAGGAGGACTCTAACACCGCCAAGGCTCTCTCTCGCGCACACGTGCACACTGAAGGCGCGGTTGGCGGCGTACGGAGCGAAAGAAGTTCAACATACATACAAAGGACGCCTCTCGTTCAATCACACAACTGCTACTGTTCCTACTACGACTACTACAACTACGAGACTCAACACTGGGCGTGAGTGAGTGAGCGCGGAGGAAATAGGAAAGGAGAGGCGAAGAGAAGGGGGGGGGGCGGGTGTTGTGGGGGGGTCGATTTGCACCGCGGTTGCATCCCACTCCTTCGTCTGACGTACGTGGATGGGAGCCGCACACTACGTTTGAAGCCCATGGCAGAAGCGCCCTGCACCTCCTCGTAAAAGTGAGTACCGTGCGCCCAGCGCACCGCCATCCGAGTCGCGCCCATCGGCACGGTCGCGCCACTAACTCGTGCGTACGGCCGGGATGAAGAACGAACGAGGGGTGGGAGAACGGCAGCTATCGGGCCAAATCTGTGCATCGCGCTCGTTCGCATGCGTCTCCGTGAACGCCTCTCGGTGTCGGTAAGAGCTGTAGCCCGCTCGAAGGTGGAGGAGACATGCATGTGTAAGGCGATTACGGGCCGTGTCATCCAATGCTGATGATAGCTGCTGCTGTGTGTGTGTGTGTACGTACCATCTATTTATGGAGAGCGGTGGCGCAGTGGTTAGCGCACTTCACTGTTCATTATAAAATAAACTCTTCGCGTTAAGTTTGATTGCGGGTCGTGGCTAGCAATAAGCGGGCTCGTGGTATCGTGCATTTGTTGTTGGCATCCCCCCCCTCTCCTCCTCCCCCTCGGTCGACTCAGCCTTTAAATGCGTTCACGGTGCGATGCGAAAATTATCATCACTGGGGAGAGAAAATCGGCCGCGCGTCGCGGTGTCCACACGCGCACAGAGCACGCCGTCGTCCGCCTGACTTAATAGGCGCTCGCTAAGAGCGCTCTCCACGCGCGTATGCCGGGGCTACACGGGAGACCTTCGCCTTTGCGTTGCCCATCTGCATCCTCGCAGTGCTGGACACAAGCCGCTCGGCGAGTGTGCGCGATATTGAATGCGTTCGCGATCGTTCGGGATTCATCGACGTGCGTGTAAGTGCCTATTTACGAGCGATCGTAATGCGCTAATGAACATATGTAATGCGTTAAATGGCTCGGATGAGCGCTACGCCTGATTAATATTTCCGTGCCCCCGTCCTCGGATACCGCCGTGCGCTCTGCCCACCGAGGGCCAAACTGCCGCGGGGCAATGCCTCCGCCGTCGTTGCGACGTTGCGACGACGGCGCAAGCGCGTGCGTCCGTGCGCGTGCGTCCGTGCGCGTGCGTCCGTGCGCGTGCGTCCGTGCGCGTGCGTCCGTGCGCGTGCGTCCCTGCGCGTGCGTCCGTGCGCGCGCGTCCGTGCGCGCGTGTTTGCTAAGTAATGCTTCCGAGCCTTGAGACTCATTCTCGGGAGGGTGCCGCACGTTTCACTGATGCCATTTGAAAAGTGCTTCTTGGCACGCACACATCATCTGTCCGAATCATACTCATCGTCATGGTCAATCCACTGCTGGATTGAAGACCTCCCCCACGCGCCCCCCCCCCCCCCCCCCCCAAGCTCCCGACAACGCTCAAGATCCTGCGATGTAATAATCCACCCAGCACCCGCACACGAACGATTTCGTCGCTCCATCTCCCCAGTGGACGGTTCCTCTCGGCAGCGTTTCGTGCCGTTGTTCGTTCCCTGGACTCAAAGATCCGTTGATGTCTGCCGATGATGCATCGATCAGGAAAGGCACGCATCTGCTGCGTGTTCTCTAAACGCGTACGTGTTGTCAGTGGGTGAATGCGAGCGCGCGCAGTGTGTGTGTGTGCGCGTGCAATGTGTGCATGCAACTCGGGAGCGGTGGCGCAGTGGTTAGCGCGCTGCGCTATGAAACCGGAGCAACCCGAGTTCGATCCCCGCTCGCGATCAGTGCTGAATATTTGAACCGTTTCTGAGCCTCCCCTAGGTCGACTCGGACCTTAAATGAGGACATTGGTGCGATGTGTAAACATCGGCTCTGGGGAGACAAAGGCGGTTGGGGGCGTGGTGTTGGCCACCCACCCTCGTGTACCGTGCTGGCTGTCACCGGGGCTCGCTCACAGCACTTGCCCCAACAGTCTGTTTAAGGCTATACGGGGGTTGCTTTGCCTTTGTAGGTATGTAAGTATGTATGCGTCTGTGAGTATGCATGTATGAAAAGCGCTAAACAACTTTTTGGATAATGGGGCTTAATGAATCGTGCTTAGATTTATGAATATATTTATATGAAGCCCTGCCTATTATTAGAGTCGTTGGTGTTAGTGTAATAATCGGTATGTGATGGGGTTTCTCAAATAGCCTTACATGAGCTTCGCGTGCCGATGTGTTTTTGTTGTTTGAATTTCACTCTCTTACCGCTTAGCCAGCCGTCTTATATGCAAGTGATATATTACAAGTATCCTGCTTACTGCTGCCTCAAGGCAGGCTCGATCTCCGTTCAGGATAACCACGTGTATATTTAACACACTGAGATCCAATTCACGCACATTCGTATCTACACGTGTGTGTCTGTGTGTCTGTGTGCGTGGGGGAGGGGAGTGGGGAGCCGTGGCGCAGTGGTTAGCGCGCTGCGCTTCGAACTCTGCGACGCGGGTTCGATTCCCACTCACGGTACACACCAGTGACTATTGCCGACTCAGCCTCAAACGAGTACCTGGTGCGGTGTGTAATCATCGCCACTAGGGAGACAAAGGCGACCGGGCGTGGTGATAGACATCCCCTCTACCAGGCTATACGGGAGAGATCGTTCTCTTCTCTCTTCTCAACAGGGAGTTGTGTAAAGATGCATCCTTTACCAAAATTGCCACGACCTCAGACAGGGAGGGAGAGAGGAGCGCTCCGCGTCGGCATGTTTTGTCAAAATCGCTCGAGCTGGCCCACACTCTCATTTGCTTTGAGTCCTGCAGTCCGTTTAATACGTAATAAAAACGCGGCCTTGAGACCCCGAGATAGAACTCCCTCATCATCCCACCCCACACCCTCCCCCTCCCCCTCCTCCTCTCTCCCCAACTATCGCGGCCGGAATATCCACCCAAGGGGCTTAGTTGTGCAAGAGCGTGGTTTGGGATTATCTGGTCAAATAACAGCGGGTCACATCGGGCAATGCACTTTTGTATTCTTACGTATAATCTGCCATCGTATGCCCTCTTTATATTTAAAATATTTGAGAACCAGTAAGCATGTTCACGATTTTTTATACCCAATTCAACGTGTAGCTAATTTTTACCTTTTTTTTTTGCACGAATGCGACCAATTTTGTTGTTGTTTAATTTGAATGTTTGGCGTGATGTCACAGCTGCGATTCACTGAGAGGCAGTCATCAAAGGGGATTAGCGTGGCTTCGAGGGGACATTCATATGTTGGCTCTGCAACGCAGCGAGGATGCATGCACTTCGGGAGCAACAGGGAGGTCACAGAGACGAGAAATGACATTCAAATCGTCGTCATTGTCACCATCCCGTAAAGCAGATGTCAATAATCACAACTCCATTCTGTGTCTCTGCCACGTAAATTATTATTATTCCAACGAGGAAATGCTAGCCTTTGGGATAATTAATGAATTAATGTAATAGATGAATCAATGAACGAATGTCAATTGAATGAATATATTTTAAATATACTTGTTTAATGGTAACATAAACGAGTCACACCCCCCCCCCGCTCCCCAGCGGTTGAGACACTGAAAATCGAGATACCACTGACAATCCAAATACCACTGACAATCCAGACACCACTGACAATCCAGATATCACTGACAATCCAGACACCACTGACAATCCGGATACCACTGACAATCCAGATATCACTGACAATCCAGACACCACTGACAATCCAGACACCACTGACAATCCAGATATCACTGACAATCCAGACACCACTGACAATCCGGATACCACTGACAATCCAGACACCACTGACAATCCAGACACCATTGACAATCCAGACACCACTGACAATCCAGACACCACTGACAATCCAGACACCACTGACAATCCAGATACCATTGACAATCCAGACACCACTGACAATCCAGACACCACTGACAATCCAGACACCATTGACAATACAGACACCATTGACAATCCAGACACCACTGACAATCCAGACACCATTGACAATCCAGACACCACTGACAATCCGGATACCACTGACAATCCAGACACCACTGACAATTCAGACACCATTGACAATCCAAACACCACTGACAATCCAGACACCACTGACAATCCAGACACCACTGACAATCCAGACACCACAGACAATCCAGACACCATTGACAATCCAAACACCATTGACAATCCAGATACTACTGACAATCCAGACACCATTGACAATCCAGACACCACAGACAATCCAGACACGACTGACAATCCAGACACCACTGACAATCCAGACACCACTGACAATCCAGACACCACTGACAATCCAGACACCATTGACAATCCAGACACCACTGACAATCCAGACACCAGTGACAATCCAGACACCATTGACAATCCAGATACTACTGACAATCGAGACACCATTGACAATCCAGACACGACTGACAATCCAGACACCACTGACAATCCAGATACCACTGACAATCCAGACACCACTGACAATCCAGACACGACTGACAATCCAGACACCACTGACAATCCAGACACCACTGACAATCCAGACACCACTGACAATCCAGACACCATTGACAATCCAGATACTACTGACAATCGAGACACCATTGGCAATCCAGACACGACTGACAATCCAGACACCACTGACAATCCAGACACCACTGACAATCCAGACACCATTGACAATCCAGATACCACTGACAATCCAGACACCATTGACAATCCAGACACCACTGACAATCCAGACACCACTGACAATCCAGACACTACTGACAATCGAGACACCATTGACAATCCAGACACGACTGACAATCCAGACACCACTGACAATCCAGATACCACTGACAATCCAGACACCATTGACAATCCAGACACGACTGACAATCCAGACACCACTGACAATCCAGACACCACTGACAATCCAGATACCACTGACAATCCAGACACCATTGACAATCCAGATACCACTGACAATCCAGACACCATTGACAATCCAGATACCACTTACAATCCAGATACCATTGACAATCCAGACACCACTGACAATCCAGACACCACTGACAATCCAGACACTACTGACAATCGAGACACCATTGACAATCCAGACACTACTGACAATCCAGACACCACTGACAATCCAGATACCACTGACAATCCAGACACGACTGACAATCCAGACACCACTGACAATCCAGATACCACTGACAATCCAGACACCACTGACAATCCAGACACCATTGACAATCCAGACACCACTGACAATCCAGACACCACTTACAATCCAGACACCACTGACAATCCAGATACCACTGACAATCCAGACACCACTGACAATCCAGACACCACTGACAATCCAGACACCACTGACAATCCAGATACCACTGACAATCCAGACACCATTGACAATCCAGACACCACTGACAATCCAGACACCATTGACAATTCAGACACGACTGACAATCCAGACACCACTGACAATCCAGACACCACTGACAATCAAGACACCACTGACAATCCAGACACCACTGACAATCCAGACACCACTGACAATACAGACACCACTGACAATCCAGACACGACTGACAATCCAGACACCACTGACAATCCAGACACCACTGACAATCCAGACACCACTGACAATCCAGACACCACTGACAATACAGACACCACTGACAATCCAGACACCACTGACAATACAGACACCACTGACAATCCAGACACGACTGACAATCCAGACACCACTGACAATCCAGACACCACTGACAATCCAGACACCACTGACAATCCAGACACCACTGACAATCCAGACACCATTGACAATCCAGACACCACTGACAATCCAGACACCACTGACAATCCAGATACCACTGACAATCCAGACACCACTGACAATCCAGACACCACTGACAATCCAGACACCACTGACAATCCAGATACCACTGACAATCCAGACACCAACACTCGAGACACCACTGACAATCCAGAGCTATCTCGTGGAATAAACTCGAATCCACAAGCGCTGTAGCAACAGCCCCGAGGCTCCCCCGATTCAACGACCGACTTGGCTGCTCGTCTAAGCTATCCCCCCCCCCCCCCCCAAACAGACTTGCGCCGAGAAGTTGACGCATCGCTCGCAAAACGATCGTCTGGGATCTGACCGCGGGTTGCCCACAGATAAGGCGGGCGTACAGCGAGGAACGGGCGATGCGTTTTTTTTTGTTCGAGCGGTCCGTGTCATTGCGAGCACCACCACCATTACCACCACACACACAGAGAGAAAGAGATAAGACCTCAGTTTACGTAACAGTGGCAAAGCCCGACGGCCGCTGCATTGGCAATGAGGAGGCTCTCCCTTCGATGTCGTATCTCTCTCCCCACTCACCCACCCAACCCACCCCCTAAACTCCGCGCTGAGTGGGTTGGCAGAGCGGCGCGTGGAGTGGATGCGACGCGCGGATGGATACGCGGCCCCTTTAAAAAAAAATGGTAAGCGCAGAAAATCAGTATTCCATCGCAGCTTTGTGACGTAGAGAGGAGAAACATCTACAATCCTGCACCCACACGCACGCACACACCACTCTGCCTCCCGCGGAACATGGGATGTTTCAAATTGAATGTTGCAATGTCTCACAGCTGCGCGGTGTTAATGCATGACATGGGCTGGTAGAAGTTGGACGGGTGTATTTTTTAGGGGGGGTTTTCGTGTTTAAGATGTCATAAACTAGTAACTATATATTATTGGTTCTTTCGGTAAAGTCACGTAGAAGGGAAACAATAAAATAATAAAAATATAAAACAATAAAATTCTCATGACGTTTCGACTGTGTGAAAACCACCTGATGATGATTGCTTGTGTTGCAGTCGAAACGTCGTGAGAATTTTATTGTTTTATATATTTATTATTTTATTGTTTTTCTTCTACGTGGTGACTTTACCGAAAGAACCAAGAATATGAATCCCTGCAGTCACGAAAGCTTTGAATAAAAAAAATAATCTAGTAACTAGTTTAAATTTTACCAGCTAAGGTCCACTGAGCTATTTCAAGCTCTTTTTCAAGAAGCGACCTGCCCACAGATGATATCTCGACGCAGTTGCTTGTTATCACGTGGACATTTATAGCAGGCAAATACTCAAAAACGCGCCTTGATTCTCAACGTGGATGGGGAAAAACCCGGCACGACCCGGGGAAAAACCCGGCACGACCACGGGGAGAGGAAGGAAGACACGCAAACTCAAAATACACAGCAGACGTCAGGAGTCGCGATCGATCCCAAGCCCTCCTGTACACCAGGCGAGGTGGTTAACATCTCGTTTCTTAACACCCCCCTCCTCGTCCCCCCCCCCTCGTTCGCCCCCCCCCCCCCGTCATAGGTGCTCTACAGCGTTTATGGAGTGTTTATTTTGGCAATCTTCTACGGGAAAATAGAGCGAATGTCCTCAGATATCATTCGGAAATGTTTCTTCCAGCCGACGAATTGGTCAGCCGGAATGCAACGGGCACCGTTCTTCCCCGAGCTCTTGCGCGGACGACGGGGAGTTTGGGTCTCCCACCCTCGCCCAGATACGCAACAGTCCCGCACCTCCGATGAGCAGCGTTGGTCTACGTACGGCGCGATAGAAGTTCAACATACATGCGTGCGTCCAGCAATGGGTCACGCGTCTCGCCATCGCCGTCATCGTCGTCGATCCATTGCTGGCTCGTCGCCACCCATCGCGAGAAGAATGGACGATGATGATGATGACGATGATGATGACAATGATGACGATGATGACGATGCCGATGATGACGATGATGATGACGATGATGACGATGATGACGATGATGATGATGACGATGATGACGATGACGATGATGACGATAATGATGATGATGACGATGATGATGACGATGATGACGATGATGACGATGACGATGATGACGATGATGACGATGATGACGATGATGATGATAATGATGATGATGATGACAACGATGACGATGATGACGACGATGATGATGACGATGATGACGATGACTATGATGATGATGATGACGATGATGACGATGATGATAATGACGATGATGATGACGAAGATGACGATGATGACGATATTGATGGCGTTGATGACGATGATGACGACGATGATGACGATGATGACGATGATGATGACGACGAAGATGACGATGATGATGACGATGATGACGATGATGATGACGATGATAACGACGATGATGACGATGATGACGATGATGATGATGACGATGATGACGATGATGACGATGATGACGATGATGACGATGATAACGATGACGATGATAACGATGACCATGATGACGATGATGACGATGATGATAATGATGATGATGATGACGATGATGACGATGATGACGATGATGATGATGACGATGATGATGACGATAATGATGACGATGATGATGACGATGATGACTATGATGATGACGATGATGATGACGATGATGACGATGATGACGATGATCATGACGATGATGATGACGATGATGACGATAATGACGATTATGATGACGATGATGACGACGATGATGACGATGATGACGATGATGATGACGATGATGACGATGATGACGACGATGATGACGATGATGACGATGATGATGACGATGATGACGATGATGATGACGATGATGACGATGATGACGATGATGATGATTGCTCGGCGCGTCCCATTCCTCGGCCATCACTTTGTCATCGTCCTCAAGCTGTCGGCCACAATCCCCTTCTCGCCAGGACACGTGTCCTACGCCAGCCCCCACTCACTCGCTTGTATTAACCATTTGGATAGCGTGCTCCACTTGTTCCGTGTATATATATAAAATATTACGTGTATAACTTGTCCCGTGTATATATAAAATATTACGTGTATAACTTGTCCCGTGTATATATATAAAATATTACGTGTATAACTTGCCCCGTGTATATATATATATTTCCATAATGTCACGCGTTCGTCTTGCTCTCTTGTCGTTAATCAGAGCGTTCATCTCGCCGCGGTGTCTGTGCACAATCATCAAGTTTTTCTTCCGTATGTACGTACATACGTACATACGTACGTATGTTGAACTTCTTTCGCACCGTACGTTGCCGACCGCGCCAATCGGAGGTGCGTATATCTGAACGGGTCGTGCCATTTTCTTGATTGTTGCTCCCACCAGCGGGAAGATCTCACAGGTGTCACGACGCCTGCTAACTGAGCGCGAGTGAGAGTTTCTCCTCGCGACGTCCCACGTGGCCCGCAATGCCGCCGATGTTTGCGAGTGCGTGGTGAATTGTACGCGGCCAAACAGAGCTCATCGGAGATGCGGGGAGGACAGATGTAGCGAGGAGACGGCTAAAGGCGAAAGTTCACAGCCGGCGCCACTGCTGGTGGAAGCGCCTTGACTCAGAGCGAGCGCCCTAGAGACCCCTTCTCCCACGACGGTTACGCATTGCTTTAGCTCAGTCAGACAACGCTGGTCGGACGAATTCGGGGGGAAGAGGCAGGAGCAACCCGCACTTCACCCCGCCGTTGTTTCAACTGAACCCGGCTGGGCCCTCCCGTTGCGGTGATCATCCATTGCACCAGGGCACGTGGACGGACAGCTGGACAAACGGACAGAGATCGCTGCACATATAATCGAGCACTCGATGGGATTAGCAGGAGACGAGAGTTACTGTACGTGACGGCGGCGTGTTCAGTTTTGTTCTCCCCGCACCTACGATCGCGCTTCGTACGGCGCGAAAGAAGTTCAACACACGTGCGTACGCACATACAGCCAGGAACGGGGATTCAATGCAACAGTGGAGCTGAGAAGCGCTGACGGTGACAGCGATTATCGTAAGCACTTTAAAACACCCTCGTCCTTAACTTTACATTTCTTTTCCTGATTTAAGGCATTTTCTGCTTTAATAATGCCACCTGCTCGAGACTCGCGGGGATCGATTGCAACTCAATGAATCGTCAAGCAAAACCTGCTCGACAGATATTTTTTTCTGGCTATTTTTTTTTGTGAAATGGCATCATTGGCATCGTGGCTGAGACAATGAACCTCACAGCGAGTGACGCTCTAGGAGGCCGCCGCCGCCGTTGTCGCTGCTGTTCAGCGTTTGTGCCTCTCTATGCCCTCCCCAAGGACTCAAGCATAATAGCTCAGAAGCATCGCTTCGCTAGACCAGACGCTCTCCCCTCCCCCCCGACTCCACTCCCCACCCCCCCGGGGTTAACAAGACAATCTGGTGAATTATATCATCCTATTACCATGAAAAAAAAAATAGAAAAAGGTTTGCTGGCTGGCTGGCTGGCTGACCGGTTGGTTGGGACGGCGTCACGTCAAAGGGACTTGCGCGTTGCTAGTATATCAATACAACATTATGAATAATAATTAACGTGGACAGCCAGTTGTCAAGCCACTGCTGAATGAAGGGCTGCCGCAGGCGCTTGTTGGTTATGGGGGGCGGGGCGGGGCGGGGGGGGGGTGTGACCATACTTCGCTGCGCCGGTCAGTACGTGTTGGTGAAAGGGGCATCCCCGTCACAAAATAGGAAGCCAAATTTGTTTTTGAGCGTGAACTGTAGTTGGTACATATACACACACTTACGCATACTATGTCTGCGTTGTTGTGCCGTTTAATAGCAATGCTATGGTTAAGTTCGGTTGTTTTATAGGTCAGTGCGGGTAAGCGAATGGGGAGCCAGGGGACCGGTTCGGTAATAATTATCACTCGCCGCTGACCTTCGCCGTGGTCGAGAATCGCATTCAGGTGGCCGGGTCGCAGTGCAGTTTGATGTCCACTGCGCCGCAGCTCAGCGCCTCACCCCCCCACCCATCACCCCACTCCACCCCCCCACTCCACCCCCCACCCACACCCACCCCACCCACATCACACACCCACCCACCCCACCCACCCATCCACCCCCCACCCCACCCGCCCCACCCCACACGCCACACGCTCCAAACGATTACAAACCACGCCGTTGGCAGACGGGAATGACATCTGTGACATCTGTCCACATGTATTTGGTCGAGTACACAGCGGTTCGTAACCTTTACCGCAGCCTCTTTCACCCCTTTGGTTCTCAATCGTAAACAAAAGCAAAACGTGTATAATGTTAATAGCTACATAGGCTTCATTAAACAAAGTGGTTGTGCTTACGTGCCCATGGTTAATTTGGGTCATGGTAGCCCGCATGCCCAGCCACCGCATGCCGAAACAGCTTTTGTTCGGCCGGATCGAGGGGGCTAAACGAGCGCGGCACGGGCTAGAGAAGAGATGGAGTGATGTGGTACAGGAGGAAGTGGAGCTGAGTGGACTTGCCGATGACTGGTACCAGCGGTGTCAAGATCGGCCTCTGTGGAGGAGGCTCGTGAAGGATGCTACTGGGCAGTTGGAGGCAGTCGCCCTCCAACAACAACGGAGGGCGGAGGAGTGATGCTCACAACAACGAGCGGAGCGCCGGGTGGCTAAAGCGCAGCAGGTTGGCACAGTAGGGGGCACAGGTGGTGCATCAGCCAGCCATCTCAGTCATCTTAGTCAGTCGACCCATGGCACCTGGGTCTGCCCCGTGACCTCCTGCCGTCGGGCGTTCGACACTTCACGTGGCCTCAAGGTGCACATGGCCTGGCACAGCGTCGTGCTGACGTCGCCGCCACTTAGTGGCGAATGGCGGTTGTTGTGGTTAATTGGTGTGTCGATGATTTACCTTTTTAAAAACATTCCGGCCGTGTCTCGCACCCCCAAGAGAGGATATCTCCCCCCCCCGCACCCCAGGGAGGTGCGTGCACCCCAGGTTAAGAACCACTGCTCTAGAATTTCGTTTACGTTAAGTTAGGGCAGCAAGCACCGGTTCAGATATCGCTTGCCACCGACGTGGGCCTTGCCTTTGGACATCTGCGAAAAAGATCTTTATAGTTCATCGGATTCCTTCCGTGTAAATAAACATTCTGATTCCGCTTGACCACTGCCCAGTCAACTCGGCCCCACAGGCACGGTTTGGCTACGTCGGGTGCAAAAAAAAAAGAGTTCAGCGTAAAAACTTTGTTTTTATTTTATACTGGAAGAATCCAGTACACATATGTAGCGAGCGACATCCCGAGACACGTCGAAGGCTTCTGATTTATTCAGAGCACAACTGGGCGATACATTATGTAACTCAGCTAGACATAGGCGATCCTAACACTCACAGCCCCATCGCCGGCATACAACTACGCAGCTGTCCGACTCGCGTAGCGACAGCAGCAGATCAGCCACGTGGTCGGGGAATGAATAGATGACTAGGGGCATCGACGCAGCCACGACCCAGGACTCCAAACAGCACCGAACCTCTGGTTCGCTCCTCCTTATATTTGCCCCGGCGCGGCCAAGCTCCGCCTCTGGCCACGCCCCCTTTCCAGAACCTTCGAGCCGGTTCCCGGGAGTTTCTCGACCGACTCCGCCTTTCACCTTTAACCCAGATACGCCCCCTTACAATAAGGCATTACGTAATGCACCCATAGCCGCAATCACCACTCCAGGCCGACAGGTGTCACCCTGTCATTACAAATACAACAACAAAGCAGCTCCTTACGAACATGAGGATTGGGATGGGCGCATGTCTCCCACTGGTGGTTTTGAGTCAAGGATGGAAATTTCACATTACTATGGCGCTGGATAATCTCCATATATATAAAAGGCAAAGTTGTGAATATGTGTGTCTGTTGGAAATGTTTAGCGTACTTCCCGACATGCAACAAACTTGAAATTTGCCATGTGGGTACTTTCCAGACTGTACACCATGCAAAAATTAAAAATACACTTTTTTTGGGGGGGGAGGAGCTCAATAATGCATTTATTTTTTGCACGGCAAGTGAGCTATGACGTCAAATCTGTCACGTGACCCGCGCATGTGGAAGCGTAACTCATTGTAGTGTAGTGATTAGCGCGCCGCGCTACGAACCCGGCGACCCGAGTTCGATTCCCGCTCACGGCCACCACCGGTGACGATTATTTGAACCGGTCCTGGGCCTCCCCTAGGTCGACTCAGCCTCAAACGAGTAACTGGTGTGGTGTGTCAACATCGCCACTGGGGCGTGGTGGATCCCAGTCCCGGGCGAAACCGGGTAGTACAGCTAGTATCTCTTTAAGACAATCACTGCTGACTCCCCCCACAGCACCACCCACCCCCCCGTTAGCCTTACCATCATCAGAGTGATGCCGATGTTGATGACCATGGATTATTGTTGCTTATGATGATGACTTTAAAGGTGATGGGTCTGAATTAGCTCACCATCTTTGCAGTTGAGAGCCTGAATCTTGATTTATCACTTTTATTAATACATTCCCCAGCCACAACCATCTATTAACACTGCCTTGTAACAGATGAAATAATAATATATATAGCAGACTGACCAGTACTGGCCATAGCCCGTCTGCAGGGCAGAAGCAGAGATAAAACAGATGTATTGATTATATCTCCAACTGCATAGTTGTCCAACTATAAAGTCACTGCCCTCTCTCCCTCCTCTAAAGAAGGCTTATTGCCCATAACGTCAGCCTATTTTATCGTTACAATGCGGCGCTGTGGAGTGATGGCGCGGTGGTTAGGACACTGCGCCTTGAACACGGTGACCTGAGTTTGAGACCCGTCCACGGCTAACAATCGGTGACGAGACCTAGGCGCCCCGCTTGACCAAGCCGCGGTGACGGGCGTGGTGAAGTATGGTCACAATAATCTCTGTGACCGACACCGCGCGTGGGGGCCTTCGTCCGGCTGTAACTGCACCGGTGACCCGTCAATGCGTACCGTGCATTGTGAACTTACGACACGTGTACGTCACGTGTCCATTCGCGGGGCATGCTGGTAATTGTATCCGGCACGTGTTCAAGGTCGGGCCCAAAGGCCCCACCACCCAACCAAACACCATCTCACGTTGTACTTGCGCACAGGTCAGTGCAGTGACGTCGCCACAGTGCTAGAACGACACTCCAGACCATCACTTTTAATTATTATTATTCCCCCCCCCCTCCCCAATCTTAGCTAAGTTTTTACACCTTGTGCCGGACAACTCGAGACACACAATCGAGGCGTGATACAAAATGAAAGCGTTTTTTTGCGTGGTTTTAACTCTCCTTCGAATAATATACACACCGCATTTTACGCAGCTAAAGGGACAATAATAAACATAGCCTGATTGTAAATACAGTAACGTTTTTAACGTAACTGTATAAGACAAAGTGATTGCAGTGTAGGCTCGAGACTGCCCTTCCCACACAATATCCAGCCAGGTGGCTCAAACGGTCGCAATCGCAACGTTTAAATCTGCACCTGACAAGAAAACCCATCATGAGAAACAGCAACAAAAAAAAATCGAAGGCCGGAATACAAAAAAACATCCATGAGTTTCAAACGACACAACGAAACGTGCCAAAAGGCGCTCATCAACAGCGCATTACGCAAAAAAAATCGTCAGCATTTCATCATGGTGATCTTAGACCACAAATTCACTTCTTCAGGAAATGCAAAATGTTTGTTTTCGCAAATGCCCTTGCTTTTCACGCATTGTGTCTTGAGAAATCAGAAGGACGTGAGTTCGAATCTTGGTTAGGGGTTAACTCAGCCCAATATTCCTCGGGGGGTGGGTCGTTAAAATGAGTGCCATTTTGTGCGGGAAGTCAACGTTGGCATTCTACGGACAGACTTGCCACCGTCAAAAGAATGTTGACTTTCCACCACTGGCGCGGAGCTGTTAGCAGGCGATCAGAATCAACGCTTCGATGCTCATTTGAGCAGGGAATTACTTTGCTTTTTGTTGTTGTTGTTGTTGCAACCCCTCAAAATTGCATCAGAGCAGAAGCCGGATATCAGCACGTGCCCTATGAAGATGGCCACGCGTGTGTTCATATCCACAGCGAGATCACATCAGAGTCTCCTTTGCCTCCTCCTATCAGCGCAATGCAAGCAAAATTATTCGTGTTTTTTGTTGTTGCTGTTGTTGTTGTTAGCTACGTGGTGCAGCAAAGCACAATGAACCCAACGCTTCAAGAGAACGTTCGCCAATAACGCTGCCACGTGGCCTTACGTGGAACCAATTAAAGATAGCACGCGACCTATCGGGCAGTGAGCCCGTCTTCATTATCAAGCCCCGTTGTGTAAACAAGTGCAGCCTTCCAACTCGTGTCATTCACTCTGTGTCGTGGCCTCCTTATTTGCGGGCTTGGAAAATGGGGCCCGCCCGCCTGAAATGTGACCCGTTTTGTATTGTTCCTTGTAAGGCCACGGGTGCATTTTGACAAATGCGTTGGGATTCGTGTGATACAAGGACGTGTTTGCTTTGTACGAGATCTGTGCTTATGCAAGGTGTGATTATTTTCAGTTTCTACGACTGTGTAAATCCTATGAAATAAAATCAAAGCGATTCCAGGCTGGGATAATAACGCGCGTTTCGTTACGACCGCGATATTTGGCATTTCGTTCCGTTGTGTCTCTCTGAGAGCGACAGGGTCGTTTTAATTAACGGCAAACAAAAAATCATCGTTGTAAGTAGTGTAAATCATCTTAAAACCAAATATCCTCACCATTGAATGTCAGGTTTAATGGGGGCTGAAAAGTTAAATGAACAATTAATGCATCATTATATCATTCGCGCTTTGCCTTGCGGTAATTTTGTTTTTTTAAATGCAACTAAATCGTTTCTGATCTCGCCCTGTGCGCGCGGAAAATGTTATGAGGATCCTAACGGGAAATGCCACGACCTTTCAGCTACCGCGCTACGATGGCGCCTTCTCTGATTGCAGCGCTTTGTGGTATCTCTTTATTTCTCCAAGGTGGTTAGGAGACGTTAACTACCTCGCCTAGTATACAGGAGCTCGTTGGTTCGATCGCGACCCAGTCGCCTGCTGCTGTATATTTGGAGTTTGCGTGACTCTCTCTCTCTCTCTCCCCCGTAGTCGCGTGGATTTTTCTCCGGTTCCTCCGGTTTTTTTCCCCCCTCCACGTTTATAATGGACATCACCACGCGTTTAGAGTGTTTGGCCGCTGCTATACATCTCCACACGATGAGCAACTTCGTTGAGCCATAATTGCGGTAGTCAGGTCGCTTCTGAAAAAGACGCTAACAGCTCAGTGGGCTTCACCTGGTTGAAATAAAACTAAAATATAGAGTTTCGTCATCGTTTATTTACTTTTTTAAAATTTGCTTACCTTTGCTTTGCACTCCTATAGTTTACTTTTTGTATTGTTTGTTGCTGTGACTGTCTGACCCCATGCCCCTACTGGACATCTGTGAAAAGAGCTTCATAGCTCATCGCATTTATCCGGAATAAATGCAGATTCTGATTCTTATCACACACACACGGGGGGGGGGGGGGGGGGTGGGGACGTAGGTTACTGCTCTACCAGCCCTCGGTTTGAGTGTATCCATACCCTCATCTCCAGTAGTCTGATTTCTCCAGCCAATATTATATTTTTTTACTTACCAGGCAAAGGCCCACTGAGCTATGTGGCCCCTTTTCGGAAGCGACCTGGCCACAAATAATAGCTCAACCAAGTGGCTCAGCACATGGAAATTTGCAGCAGCCAAATACTCTAAACCCATGGTGATTTTGAACAGTATTTTTTTTTACAGTTATTACACCCGCAGTATTAACCAGGGGCGGCCGCTGGATTCGAGCCACGAACCTCTGCAACGAGCGGCGATCGCGCCAGCCGCTGAGCCGCTTTACCACGCTGATTGTAACCCTCGACCCACAGCCATTTGTTTTCCAATGCTGTACGTGAACTCCAGATATCCTTGAACATATCGAATGGCTACCTACACGTATATGTGTTATGTGGAGGATTAGTGTTGCTATAGTTAGCACACTGCCCGATTAATGCGGCGACCTGAGTTCGATTCCCAGATATGGCCTACAGGTTCCATACCGTACCCACTCATCTTCACCAACGCGCACTGACCAGAGTGGTGAAGTATGGCAAAAGTAAAGCCACATGACTGATACGACGTGGGGAGTTCATTTATCCGTTGGTTGATTGACAATTGGCTGAAGGATTCACTCGTAGCGTACAGCTTGCAATGTTGCTGTGAGTGGTTACTTTCTGTTCTGAAAACTTTTAAAGCAATCGCGACAGCTTTGTCGCATTGCTAATAAACAAGCAGCACACACTCGCCAACACAATTTAAATGATTGAAAAGACAAAAAATAATAATACGAAAGTTACCCCGCAGCTAATCGTTTCAAACACAAGGCCGTGGGGCTGAAAAGTTAATGAATTTAATTGATGAAATGGACACGTCCATATTTCATTAATGTCTCTTTTCTTTTGTGAAAACAGGGAGCAATCCAATATATTCGTATTACTCCGGTAACGAATCCTCTACAGCGGTGGAGAAAAGTCAGATTCAATATGATTCTGATGGGGACAGCGGGGATGGAGGAGAGTTGTAATACCCAAGTGGGCTTTATAATACTTTTTTTAATTTACTATCCATTTTTTTCGTCTTCTGAATAACAAGGGACGTGCTGTTGCCAAGTGAACCATTGTGGCACATACAAACTGTGTTTCTGAACCATAAGTCAAAGGTTTACAGCGCTCGCTGATTAAACACTTTTCATTTGTGGGGACATTGGAATTATTTTGTCGCGCGTATGGCTTTGTACAGCAGTACAGCGACTCGCAAGTTCACATGAAGCCCCGTACAGTCTCGGGGGAGCAAGCTGAATGGGGGGGGGGGTCGAGATGTTATCGCCCTCGCCTGACATGCAGTAGGTCGTGGGTTCGATCCCGATCCTGACGATGCCTATATATTTGGAGTTTGCGTGTCTCTCTCTCTCTCTCTCCGTGGTCGCGTGGATTTTTTCCTCCGGGTCCTCCGGGTTTTCCCTCCACATTTAGAAGCATGCGCTCAGAGTATTTGGCTGCTGTGCATTTCCACACGATAAGCCACTTCGTTGGGCTATCATTTGTGGCCAGGTCTCCTTTAAAAACAGCCGTTTCGCTCAGGTGGGCCTTCCCTGGTAACATTAAAATAATGTTTGCGTTTGTATTTTATCGTGAAAAAAATAGGGGGGGGGGAGGGGAAGGGGGGGGGGTTGGGGGTGATGCTGCGGGAGTTGGAGGAGGACCATTGGACGGACGTGACAGCTACAGGTTAGCAGCACGGCGACTCCCGCGCGCTCATTGAGATGCAGCCCTTAGAAGCGAGCCACTGCCACGGCCATTGAAAGCTCGACCTCCATACGCGGGCTTTTCGAATGCATAATTAATATACCGATTATAATTACTGTTGCCCATTTTGGACACGTTCGGAAATAGCCAACGAGCGACAGCGGCTGCTCAGCACCGTTGCCTGGCCACTGGTAGAGTTGAATCTAGCAACAACAATAAGAACAAACTACAACACGTCCAGCAGTCAAATCTCCCACCTGCTCGGGCATAATTCATCGTGGGGTCTTGGCATGGAAGGAGGTCGCCCTTGACAGCATAAAGGCACACAGCAAACTCCCCATTTATTCTGCATTTGACCAATCAATGACCTGCATGCTTGGGCAATGCGTGCCCTGCTGTGACCCCTCGACAGCCAGGCGGTTGTGCAAGCCGGCGGAAGCACGGTGGCTAGGAGATGTTGAGTACCTCGCCTGGTATGCAGGAGGACGTGGGTTCGATCCCGACCATGACGTATGCTGTATATTTGGAGTTTACGTGTGTCTCTCTCTCTCTCGCCCTGTGGAGATCAGTGACGTGCGGTGAGGTCAATGGCTGGGGAGGCACTGGCTAGTGTCAGAGCCAGATTCACTCACTGAGGGGGGCGTGGCCTCACGGAGGGGGGCGTCGCCTCACGGAGGGGGGCGTGATAGACACGTCCCCCTCAGTGAAGCAGATTTGATAGCTGCCTCCCCTGGTGCTTTTTCATTGCAGTTCCATGACGAGACCAGCGAGGCTAAATATCTTTCTACACATACGTGAAATAAACTACCTGGAGTATGGAAGGCGAGGACATGAAATGAAGGGGTCTACAAACATCACATTGGTGACATACTGAGATAGTAACAGGCACGTGCTTATTGCCCGCGCTCCATCCAGTTACTGAGGGGTTGCGCAATCAGAGGGGAGGCTGAGCGCGTCGCTGCCTCACCTCTCGTCTCTTCCTGTATTTGTAGCGGAGCTCCGCAAATTTGGCGATTTTGATTATAAAAATGATTGGGATCGTACAGAAATGACATTTATAACACAGATCAGTGGAAAAAGCTTAATGTTCATTTAATTTGATTATTCTTTTTTTTTACTTTTCGTAACAGCTATTTTCATTGGCGTATGACAGGTGAGGCTCTGCCTCCCCTGACCGCACGTCCCTGGTGTAGATGTTAACTACCTGACCTGGTATGCAGGAGGTCGTGGGTTCGATCCCGACCCTTACGCCTGCTGTATATTTGGAGTTTGCGTGTCTCTCTCCGTAGTCGCGTGGAATTTTCTCCGGGTGCTCTCGGTTTTTTCCCTCCACATTTAGAATCAACATCGTGCATTTAGAGTATTTGGCTGCTATACATTTCCACGTGATTAGCCAACTTTCTTGAGCGTTAAATTTGGTTCTGCTCCAAATTCGACTAAATTCCGAATCTGAGAGTTAAAATCTTCGGTTTGACTGTCACACGACGAATGTTATTCTCCGTGGTAATCGAAATGTACATTTGTAAGGAGCATTTCACCAGTAGATCCCAATGTATATACGTATGTTGAACTTATTTCGCACTCTACATGGCCATTCGTGCTCATCGGAAGTGCGGGGAAAAGACAACAAACTAAACACAAAAAGCCGTTCTCAAGAAATTAGTTTTCAATTTAGATGTGAGGGTGCATAGTTCCAGTGGTCTCCTAACAGCTCCGGGATGGAATCGGAAGTAATACTCAAATAAAATAAATTAATCGGATACGTAGGCCCCCACAAGGCCATGCGGGATGCGTGTGGCGCAGTTTGGCACCAGCTATCGTAGAGTGCGGTGGTAGTGTCACTACAGTTCTCTGCGGTGAGTAACAATGTCGTTAAAAACAACGGCGCGATGCCTCACAAAATAAAATGTACGCTGAAGTGCTTGCTTCAGCGGTGAACCCTGCAACTTGCAGATGTCTCGGACGGGAAAGGGTTAAGAGAAGCAAAGGCATCTTGCACGTGTAAGGCTACCAGTACTGATGTTACACCTAGAATTAATCTGCCCGACAGACTTCATCGCTGCCGTGCGCTCATTGTGATGGTGGTGTCATAATCATATGGGCAGTGCCCGAGTTACAAACGGGCTCCTGAGAGTCGTGCATAAGCGGAACGGTTCGTAAGTCGAAACGTAAATAGTGCACCGTATCTAAATGCACATACGGTCAGCGTTATCAAATGTGTTTACAGTTCAACAAAAAAAACAATTGAAGCGTTGTTAATCTCACAAATGAGATTTGTAAATTTGCGAAACCAAATAGTTCCGCTGGTTGGGTTCGCACGTGCGAGTTCACGTTCGCAAGTCGGATTGGTTAAAAAAAATAAACATCTCACTGAAGTCACGTAGGTGTAAAATAAAATACCTACGTGACCCGCGTGACTTTACCCGAAAGAACCAAAGAGCTTCAAATCAAGATCTCATTGAAGCTCGTCCGTGAGCGTGGATGTAAGTCGGGCGTTCGCAAGTCAGGGCCTGCCTGTGGTAACATTGCGATTACAATTTAGCGCGCATTAAAACGCTGTGCGTGCGCATCGTGACATCTTTCACGGAATCGAGGTTCTTTAGCTGAGTCGGTGCACACCTTTGGCGGCGTAAGGTACAATGAGTGCTTTGGCAAAAGTGCCGGTTCTGGAATTCACGCTGCGAGTGGCACGATGTGGCCGAGTGGGGAGTACGGTGATTGTTCGCACGGGTCCGATAACGAGGCAAACAAGACTTCGTTTGCTTGCTTTAATTGCGTCGAGGAGGCTCGCATCGTTTGTTAATAGCCCCGACGGGTGCTTCGTACCCTTTGCACGGATTCATACGTTGCAATTTGCGACAGCAAATGGTAATAATTGCTAATTTTGTTTGTTTTGTTCAGATAAAACCCCAGTCGGAAGGAGGTGCTGCAGCGGAACGTTTTGTACAATCGGCGATTGCATTCATCTTTTAAATCAGAAAAGAAATGTTGTTTATTTAACCAGTTGGACGCCTAATGAGACGTATCCGTCTCCTTACGTGAAGAGGAACCGGGGGAAACGTAGTCAAGGAGACAGCGCGTTGCATTCTCATCTTGGGTTAGAGCCATTTTACAAAATCTTGTCTTTAGTTTATAGAACGCCGACAACATTATTATGATTATTATCTCCGCCTCAAGAGCGACTCCGTGAGGTCTTCCAAAAACCAACAAGCCACTTTTACATAGCTCGGAACGTTGATTTTGAATTCCCGCCAGAAACTACCATGGCAGCTTGTAGATTTGAAGCATCGTGCAGAAATGTCTCAGCAAAAATATCGATTTTTAAAAGCTACGCAGTCATTTGTGTACGTGCCAACCCCGCCGCGCCCCCCCCCTCCCCATCAACATTTAATGAAGAAGTGCATTGTGGTTCTCGTGTATTCGGGCCACTATCGCAAAAAAAAAATCTGAACAAATGCTGTGACCGAGGAACAGCAGCGATGAAGCTTCTTCGGGAAATGCCGATGGGTTTGTTCGGTTGTTGTTGGGAAAAATGCACAAAGTGCCACTTAAAACATTTCCGAGTGTTTATTTTAAACGTACGGTATTCCGGCACTATTATTCTATTTTTGTGTTTCCTCTTCCTCGTTTAGAGGTTCGACTGAGCATCCAAATTGTTTAACCACACGCCTCCAACAGTAACAGCATTTATTCCTCCCTGAGCAATGTTTACCCTCGCTCGTCACCAGTGGAGCAGCGTCGCCTTCAATTGTATAACTAAGCTAAAAACTCAACTATTTCATTTGTTTTTACCGGGTGAAGCCCACTGAGCTATATTGCTATTCTTTTTCAGTAGCGACCTGGACCACAAATGATAGCTCAACGAAGTGGCTTATCACGTGGATATTTATAGCAGCAGCCAAATATTCTGAACGAGTGATGCCGATTGTTTCAGGTACAGTTTCATTTATTTGGTATAGCCCTGTGAGCCATTCGGCTCTTGAATCGGGTGCAACCGCAACAAACAAAAAACAAAAACATGAACAAGAAAACATATCAAAGTGACTATGCGCAAACAGAAAAATCCAGGAAAAAACCCAGCAAAAATCTTCCAGAAAAAGCACCGTACACCAACGCTGTGTGAACAAAAAAAAATCCCAAATCTAAATGTGGAGGGAAAAAACAAACCGGAGGACCCGGAGAAAAATCCACACGACTACGGGGGAGAAAGAGACACGCAAACTCCAAATATACAGCAGCAGGCGTCAGGGTCGTGATCGAACCCACGACCTCCTGTATACCAGGCGAGGTAGTTAACGTCTCCTAGCCACCGTGGTGATGATGAGAGAGAGACACGCAAACCCCAAATATACAGCAGCAGGCGTCAGGGTCGTGATCGAACCCACGACCTCCTGTAGACCGAGAGAGGTAGTTAACGTCTCGCCACCCTGGCGAGGTGTTCACGTAAATATTGCTGCACACGGGCGGACGCGGGAACAATATCATTGGGATATGATAACAGGGCTGCAGCATATGGAGCATTAGCATGCTGGTGTTCTTCCAGCCAGACCTGTAATGTAAATCATAGATCACAGCCGAAGAGAGAGAGAGAGGGAAGGAATGTTGTAATAGAGCAGAGTCAATGACTGATACATAAGCTATAGAGGATTTGTTAGCTGCCACATTAATGTGGTTATGTTTTTTTTGTCTATCCCCTGGGGTGTAAGTTAAGAATACATCATTCTCCCCTACCACCCTTTTTAGTGTCTCTTTTGAGATTGAATTACGCATTTAAATGTATTGTTGAAATAAATAAATGTAATTGGAGGTTGGAAACTCAGCAGGGTTGGAGCCTGACTACCAGCTGTTCTAGCCTCAGGCTTCAATGTTGTCAGGAGATGGCAGTAGAGCGAAGGATTCTTAAATCCATCTGTGCTGAGTTCATAGTGTGGTACACCTTTGGATATCACGTGCACTTGTCTGCACGAAGCCAAGCGCTCACCAATGACTTTGGTCAAACATCCCAAACGCAGGCCCCAGTGCAATCTTTCCCGCATATATAAAGGGGATTGTTCTTATTATTTACATTGTTATTGATAGTATTTACTTTGTTATTGCAAACATGGTTTCATAAGAGTGCAGCTGACGTTTCTGAACATTCGTTGCATTCACTGCTGAGGTGGCAGGTTGCCAATAATAATAATAATTTACATTTGAAAAGTGGTGCATCTCATCCGTAGATCCCACCAATGCACCACCGTGTATGGAGAGCCGGGAAATAAACAGAATCTGCAGGGTAAACAGCCAGACCTCGACAGCGAGTAAACGGCCAATTGAAAGAGGTGACTTTTCAACACAGACCTAAAGATATCGAATGGTTTCTGATTGTCTGATCAATTAACAAAGGCAAGGCGTCGTTTCAAAGCGCTGGAGCAGATAAAATCGCGATCACCCCCCACCCAGGAGCAGAGCATTGACCTCGGAGTGCTTAGAAGAAGGCGATCCAAAGGTCTTGGGGACCCCGTTGGAGAGTCAACTTGGGGATCGGCTCCTGCGGGTATTGTGGGGCTATCCCGTTGGGAGTCTTGCAGGTCAGTAGCGACCCGAGTTCGATTCCCGCTCACGGCCAACGCCAGTGACGATTCTCTGAACCGCTCCTGGGCCTCCCGTAGGTTGACTCAGCCTCAAAAGAGTATCTAGGGCAGTGTGTAAACATCGCCACTAGGGAGACAAAGGTGGCCGGATGAAGTGCTGGTCACCCACTCCTTTCGTGTGCCGTGCCGGCCTTGATAGGTGCTCTCTAGCAGCACTTGCCCCAACAGTATTTTGAGGCTATAGAGGGATTTTTGTTTAAGTCTTCGTAGTATTATCAACGTCACTCAAACTAACTTTGCGCAGACCTTTCCGTTGCCAATCGACCGGTTCATGATTCTTTTTGTTTCAGTCAGGCCGTGTGATCGTAGTTTTTTTTTTGAATGCCAAAATTCTTGTCATTGACCCTCCAAACCAACCTGACAATAAATGTGCAATGTTTTACGAAGGTAGTATCGATCACATAATTGCGAGCAATAAAAGCTACGGGCCCACTGGTGGCCTTGAGAATTTTGTTCACGACTGAGTTTCATCACGCGAGGCACGATGCTCACCGCGCGCGGATTCATCGCGGGCTGCGTGGCCACCGTTGGAGTCACCACAGCCCTGGCCGTGCGCGCGGCAGTGGGGGGAGAGGGGGGGGACGGGGAGGGCAGCGTCTAGCAGTGGATAGACCACGGCTGCTATTATTTAGCGAATGCGTTTACACGCGAGCGTCATGCTGCTGCTGCTGATTCACTCGTTCGCCACGCAGTCAGCGGAGGAGCGTTGCCCCCAAACGCGTGACCTCTTGCGACAGCGGTTCGCGTTAAACTTCTCTCGCTGCCGTACACCGGTGTCTCTGGCGCTGCGGATATAAAAAAAAAATGACAAGTGGGAAGTTTAGATGCGCAGGTGAGTTTCGCAAACGCGGCCCTTCTTTGTGTGCCGCTTCTCTTCGTTGCATCATTCTGTGTCCGCTCTGCATGCCCAGGTCACGCAGCGCGGATCTCGGCACACAGAGTGGACCCCCCCTCCCCCCCCCCCCCCCCCCCGATGAGCACGGTTTGGCTACGTTTCGCTTTGCGAAAGAAGTTCAGCGTACACATGCGGACACGTAGGTGTGGCCAAAATCATCGTCAGCAACTTCTCACGTGCACGACCCTTAATCATCCGTGGTGATGGTGGGTCGTGCGCGACTTTTGCCAGGGTTCCGCAAAAAGCAGGTTTGGCCACACGTGAAAAAAAGAATTGGAATTAGTATTTAAATTATGGAGTTGGTGTGGGGGTGGAGGGCGAGGGGGGGGGGGCAAGTGATGGCGCAGTGGTTAGGGCACTGCACAATGAATCCATCCGGTCACCTGAGTTTGATTCCCGGCCGCGGATATTATCAGTGGTGTGTGATATACGAGATGTCCTGCCCCGCCTCCCCACATCCTCTCTCTTTACCGAACCGCGCTGAGCAGCGTGGTGGTGGTGGTGACGGTGAATTATGATCAAACAATCCAACGCCCGTGACCAATGTAGTATGAGTAAGCTTTAATCCAGCAGTGTATTGAAACTATAATTTTTGTTTTATTTTACCAGGTAAGGCCCATTGAGCCATATACCTATTTTTCAGAAGCGACCTGACCATCACGAATGATAGGTCAACGAAGTGGCTTATCGTCATCAAAACGGACAACCCGGAGAAAAATCCACGCGATCACCGAGAGAGAGAGACACACTCACACTCCAATTATATATTAGGGATCGAACCCACGATCTCCTGTATGCCAGTCGAGGTAGTTAACATCTCGCCACCGTGGCGGATTGACAAACGAGTCTAAAACTATTTCAATTGATCGATGGACTATCGGAAATGGCAAGTCCCAATAACGTATTGGCTGTATTTGTTGTTAGCCTTTGACAGATGGCTCAGTGATGAGAGCCAAGGGGCTTGTCAGTTCAAAATCCTGCTTGGGTGGTTGACTCGGCCCATCATCTACTCCGTGGAGTCGAAACAAATGAGTGCCATTTGGTGGGGGAAATCAACGGTGGTTGTCCTATGGATAGACTCGCCTTCGCCATAAGAAGGTAGAATTTCCACCACTCACTACAGCTCAGGGCTGCAAACGGGAAATGAGCACGTACACCTCAATGCTCAGCGTTCACTCGAGCAAAACGCCGCTGACTTTTTGATTAGATGGCCCGAAGACGGGACGAATTTGGAGCGGTGAATGGTGAAATATTTTAAATGCCGGTCTGAAATATTCAACCGCGGCCACGTCAAATCGTGGCCCATTGAGACGATGACGACGGCGAGGAGGTTCGAGCACGAGTGGAAGCCCTCTCAGTGACGCCGCCACCTCCCGAACCCCTCGACGACGCGCGACGTAGGAGGCTCCGCAAACAAAACAAAACAAAATATTCGACCGATGGTTAAAAGTGGTGGCAGGGTGGGCGAATTGGATTATAACCCGAAAGCTTTTAATTTTGGAGATGGTAGACGATTTTGTTTTTCTTTCATTCAGGTGAGCGCATCGCAGGAGGGTTTTTGAGGAAAGACGAGTTGGATTGTGGAAAGTTACCACGGATTATTTTTGGGCTTGCGTTTTACCCGTCTGTGAACGGTGCGATTCAAAGGCGCAGCCCCGCAACTGCCCGATCCACCAGAGGAAGCTCCGTACGCGATCCGCCCACCGACGGATGGCGCTTGAAACCCATGACTGCATCTGTGCACCTTTTAACCCAGCAAGTAAAGTACAGGGTTTAAACAGAATCATCATAATAATACGAATACAGCCCAATAACAATCCAATGCTGGATAATTGTCATCGCCCCATGCCACGATAGTTGTCGGAGTTGTTTGGCCATACTTCACCACGATGGTCAAAAGTGCGAGAGTGAAGGGGAGCCCCGGGACCGGCTCACATTTCACTCGCAACTGATGTTGGCCTTGGACGAAAATTGAATCGAACGCTAATCGCTACGCCGCTGTCACCACTCGATCGATCATTATTCTTTAACCTGGATTCAATAAAGGTAACTGCATTCGTCTTTCGTCGGTGTACAGTTTGTGCAGATCAGCAAATGTTTAAAAAAATATGTTCATGAATCACAACGTGCCGTTTCACTCGTTCCATCTCTTCCAGCAGCAAGCTACCTCCGTTTTGATCGTTAAGCTATCATTTACATATCTTTTATTGTGTAGTTATTTTTTTGCGGCTTGGAGATGGCAGAGTTGGCAACTGATCCGTCAGCACTCTGCCAGGAATGTGGCACCCGCTACTTTTCCCCGGAAAAAAATTAAAGAGAAATGAATGAAAAATGTTGAGCGTAATATTGTTTATCATGCCGCTTTGATATTGGGGGTCGGTGTCTCAACAGTGTTACAAAAATGTACTCAGAAGCGCTAATGGAGAATGCACGCATGTCAAGTTGGCCAGGGATATGGCGTGTGATGTATGTGTTTATAATTTATGCGTCTTGCTTCCACGGTTTGCGTTTTATGAATCGATGCGCCTATCCGTGCGCGCATGGATTGGAGCTTGCACGCGCATTTAGCATGTATTAAATCATGCATATACAGCATTAGATGTTTGCTCATGGAGATTTTTTTTTTTTAAGATGCGTGTACGCTCCCTATACCGGACACTATTTTCACCTCTGAGACTTCATCTATTATAGCCCCATCCGTAATCAGCGTTTCTCTGGATGCTTTCCCAAGGCTGTACACACTTATTTATTCGGATGTTACGCATACAAATGTTGGTGTTTGAACAAAAGCATCGGTCGCATTGGGAACGTCTCCAACATTCACGTTTTTTATTTTTTTTTGCTGAACCCGGCTAAGAAGTCAAGAGACCAAGATGGGTCTCATTTGCTAGGGAGAACTGGGTTCCCAAAGTGACAAAAGCAACAACAACAAAAAACAAGCAAAAATTAAGTACAGCAATGAAGCCAGTAAAAAAATCGCTAATAAAGTAGAGTGCTCGCATAAAGTGAACGTGGGTTTTTGTTTTGTGTTATGTACATTGGGGATGTTTTGTTGTTGCTATTGTTGTTGCCATCAGCAGTAATGGAAGAAAAAAATAGTTGTCCGCTTATTTGCCCCCGAGATCCACAAGAAAGATCTCTGGCGATCCGCCCACGGCAAGAGATCCGAGCGTATGAGCCGACGTAGATCTCGAGCAGCGGTGGCCAAGCGGCGTCTCCCGAGCCGCATGCGACTCTTTAATTGAAAAATAAACAGGTCAAGTCCCACTAAGCTATGTAGCTCTTTCTCAGAAGCGACCGAGGCCACAAATTATTATAGCTCGACGAGGTGGCTTATTACGAGCAGGTGGGAAAATGTATCGCAGCCAAATGCTCGAAACGCGCGATGTTGATTTTAAATGTGGAGGGGAAAAAAACCGCGGGACCCGGCGACAAATCCACGCGACCGCGGTGAGAAGAGAGAGAGAGAGACTCAAACTCCAAATATACACAGGATCGAACTCACGACCTCCTGTATTATTGGCAACCTACCACCTCAGCAGTAAATGCAAAGACTGTTCAGAAGCGATATCCGCACTCAGCTATTCTATTGTGTCAGCAATAACAGAGTAAATATCAATAACAAAGTAAATATTATTAATAACAATAATTTTTGATAATAATGATGCTCTTTATCCATCCAGAAAAGCCTTCATTGGGTGCCAGCATAAAAAAAACTAAAAGCTAAACTATTTGTATTATACCAGGTAAGGTCCACTGAGATATATAGATTATTTTTAGGAGCAACCTAGCCACAAATTATAGTCCAACGAAGTGGCGTATTACTGTGTGGACCTTTAGAGCATGTTGATTCTAAATGTGGAGGGGAAAAACCTGATGCCCCGGAGAAAATAATCTACGCGACCACGGAGCGAGAGAGAGAGAGAGAGACACGCAAACTCCAATATACAGCAGAAACCCACAACCTCCTATATACCAGGCGAGGGAGTTAACATCTCGCCAATATGGCGACCCTAATCCACCACATGCGGCTCTATCGAAGGGGCATAACGCAGAATGTCCTATCACGGAAGTAGCACAGAATAATGAATGTCTCCCGTGCGGTGCCGAAGACTGTCGATATACAGGGTGTTTGAAAGAGATGGACCCGATTTGAAATCGATATATCTCTGCAACCACGAACCGCCCATTAATGAAACTCTTACCACTTGAAAGGGCGGGGCATAGAGTTTCAAATGATTACCGCGAGATGCCTCTCCCAGCGCAGAAACAGCCCCTAGCCTCAGTCATTCGCAAGATGGTGACCCCCGCAACACAAGGGGCGTTTTGCGTTCTGCAGTTCAGCAAGACTGAATCCGTAATTTGCGATGCAGCGTGCGTTTCAACGGCGTTTTGGCATTGATCCGCCAATGTCAAAGAGCATTCGTCGTTGGTACCGACAATTTGAGGACACGGGCTGCTGTTTATGTAAGGGGAAGAGCACAGGGCGACCACGCACCTCAGAGGAAACGTGAGAAGAGAGGCGTTTGGGACGAATTCAATTATCGTCTCGATGTTGTCCGTAGAGCAGGTGGAGGGCTCATAGAGCATTTATAAAATGGTTAGTAAAACTTAATAACTCATTAAAGCGTTTTTAACTTTTTGTGTAATTGTAACATGTAGCCATCGTGAAATATACTGCTTTGATATTGGGTCCATCGTTTTCAAACACCCCGTACACTTGGCTCTTTGCAAAACTCACGGGAACTTGTTGGTTCTTGGTCTGTTACAGGTTGGCCACCCCTGATCTAGAGGATCCCCAGGACTAAGCTCGTTACGACAATATAATTTTTTGGTCGGAGCTCACGGGATCATCCTCAAACAGGCAGGGCTTTAAAAAAAAATGCAGCAAGCTCAGAGTGTTGCCAAGAGATTGAGACCCTTCTTACTTCACAGATTAAAATGTCTCCGCACTGATCGGATCGCTTCCTCCCCGCCTGGCGTTACCCATACAGGAGCCTGTATCTGATGCTGGCTCTAAAACTCGTTTGGTTTAGCGGGCAATAAAAATCACATTTTATTTTTTGTAAGATTACACCCGTCGGCTTATCGACGCATTATCTCGGCCACAAATTGCGTCAATAGAATCTGCTTCATATGTAACTGCGCACTGACGAAGCAGCAGATAAAAAAACATTTATATAAATCGATTTGTTGTATGAACGTAGCCATCCGTGCTAATCGGAGATGCGGGGGAATGAGAGACAAACTGAACACAACCAGCAGTTCAAAAGAAGTGAAATTGTCAATTTAGATTATTTCAAACTTCATTGTTCCAGGGGCTTCCTTATATCGGAAGGTAGAGCGTTCCAGACGGCCGCAGAAGTGCATCTGAAAGCGCGCGATGCAGTTGGCTACGTACGGTGCGAAATAAGTTCAGCATACAACTAGTGGAGCGCCGGGCGGCTAAAACTCAGCGATCTGGCACAGTGGGGAGCGTAGGCGGTGCATCTGCCAGTCGTCTCAGTCCATGCATGGCACCTGGGTCTGTGACCTCCTGCCAGCAGCCAGCCTTGCGCACTTCACGTGGCCTCAAGGTGCACATCTCGCTTGGCCTCAAGCGCCGTGCCGACGTCACCACGACTCGTCTTTAGATTGCAAAACTCATTTATGCACAACTGATTCTTTTTGTATTCTTAGCTCTTTCGGTAAAGTCACGTTGAAGGGAAACAATAAAATAATAAAATATATATAAAACAATAAAAATTCTCGCGACGTTTCGACCATAACACAAACGGCCATCATCATGAGGTGTGAAAAACCAACGGCAAGAAACATTTGAAAGAAGTGGCCGTTTGCATTTATTTATTAATAAACGGGTTTTTTTTTATTTCTAAAAAAACGTTAGTTTGTCGTCCTTCCCACCGCAACCCCAATTAGCACGGTTGGCTACGTACGGTGCGAAAGAAATTCCGCATACACACACACTTAGAGGCCGTCCATAAATGACGTCACGCACCTAGGGGGGGGGGGGGGGTCAGACATTTGTGACGATGTGTGACGAGGGGGGGGGGGTTGAGAAATGTGACGTTACATCAAAATGCGCAACTTTCAATAAATATATAATTGTTATAACATCAGAGTGCAGCGCCACGTTATAATAGTTTAAAGCTATTTGAAGCAGTTTTATTTTAAAAATGGAAATATGGTTTTGGGGGGGGGGGGCAGAGCGTTGTGACGTCATATTTGAGGGGGGGGGGTCTGAATTTTTGTTACGCCGTGTGACGAGGGGGGGGGGTGATGCAGGTGGCGGCTTTGGGGGAGGGGGGGGCGGGTTGCTGATGGCTGTGGGACCGACTCGGTTGTTGCTTAGCCCCGTAACGTGGCAATGGAGTGCAGCCGGGTCAGCCACGGGTAACCCTCGCCGCGGATGATTCTCTCGGCTGCGAGTGTATCGTTCGCTCTCCCGTGCGTCGCGGGGGTTTGGCGCGGCCGCTTGTCATTTGTCCTGACAGAGTGGGGCTCAACGGGCAAGGGCTCGAGAGAAGATGTCTGAAGCGCTGGTGGGGGGGGGGGGGGGTGGGGACGATTTGGAGCTGATTGGATTTCTGACAAGCCGATGACCGGTACGAGCGGTGTCAAGATCGGTCTCTGTGGAGGAGCAGGATGCTCGCGAAGCACGCTGCCGGGTAGTTGGAGGCAGTCGCCCTCCAGCAACAGCGGAGGGTAGAGGAGTGGCGCTCACAACAACAACAACAACGGGCGATAAAGCGCAGCAAGTTGGCACGGTGGGGAGAGCACAGGTCTTGCGTCTGCCAGGCATCTCAGTCAGTCACCTGGGTCTGTCCCTTGAACTCCTGCCAGCGAGAGCGTTCAACACTTCACGTGGCCTCAACGTGCACCTAGCCTGGCACAAGCGCCGCGGGGATGTTACCGCTGCTAAGTGGCGAATGGTGGATGCATTTGTTGTTGTGATTATTGCATAATAACCCTCTTTAAAAAAAGAAAAGCATTGGAATATTGGGGTGATTTGGACTAAGTTAAGGAACTAAATAATTAGAAACATGACGTGCAAGCAGTGTAAATATAATTAGTGGGCTGATTACAGAATAGACACGGAGCAAAGTAGTGCGTGCAATTTGCATGTGGCAGCGTTCCTCGCTCACGAGGTTATTAGGGAATGCACATCCTCCGTTTGCAAATTCCCACAGCATCTGTGCCCCCTGCACCACGAATATATGTGTGTGTGTGTGCATTCGAGCACAGAGGCTCCAGTTGGATGTGCAGATTTACTCTGGGCCACCATGTAGCCTTTAAGGGTCATCCATATTTATACATTTGTAATGAGCGGATAGAACATTTTCTTCCATAATAGAGTTTTTTTTGGGTTAGATCGCGTAAATGTAGGCGTAAAAACAAAAACAAAAAACCTCTTATTATTATGGAAGAGCATTTTTTGCGTCAAAATATCACGGTGCAACAATGGTGGTCAAAGTGCGAGTGAGATGTCAGCCGGTCGGCTGACATCTCACTCGCAGCTGATGGTGGCCTTGGACGAGAATTGAACTCACGTGGTTGGGTTCGTGAAACTGAACGCGAATCACTTCGCCGCCGCCACCACCACTCGATCACTTCTTCCTCTTCCTCCTCTTCTTCATGATAATAAGTTGAACTTGTAACGCTCACTCGTGCAGGGCGATCCTCTGCGATTCTCGACACGTCAAGATGTTAGCGGACACAGTTAACTGGAATCCTTGCAGAAAATCCACTCGTGCAATGGGGGTAGAATCAGACTCTTGATTTAGACCGGAGGAATACGATGAGCCGCAAAGCTATTTTTTTTGCAGATGTCCGGTAAACGCTCTGTCACACACGGATGGAACATGTGGAGCCCAAAGGGAGTTTCACACCATCTGTGTGCGATCCACCAGGCCTCACTGCCTCCACAGTGCCGGGTTGCAAGCCACACGTGCCATGAAGCCGCACAGACCAGCGTGGCGAAGTATGGTCAAAACAACCACCATGGCCACCACCGCCGCCGCCTGATTGCGTCCCTCGCAAGCCAATGGACTAAGAGGCGGTGTTGGTGAATCACGTGAAGGTTGAGCAACGTGTGATAAATAATCACTAGCTGCACCTGTATGGGGTAGTACAGCAAGTAGGTTCAACCGCATGCAATTCCACAGCCACTTCTCTCGTTTTGCACCAAGCTTTTGTCCACACTGCGTGGTGAACGCGCATATTAAAAAAAAAATCATTGTCTCACAATATTAACTTTGGGTCTGTCTGAAAACAAAACGGTCTTTGAATTCACCGAGGCAATCCTGTCCGAATAAACATCTACGACTCGCATATTTATCTTGAAAAACACGACAGCGTTAACGTCTGCGGCGTTAAAGTAAAGAGGCAGACGACGGCGGAAACACGTGGGTTAGACGCCAAGCGCATGCTAACGCCACGGTGCGCACTGTTGAATGCGCGTGCGTGTGTTTGAACCTTTTCCGACAGCGTACGCCTCCAAGCGTGCTAATCGGAGGTTAAGATACGCGAGCGGGCTTGGGGGGGGGGGGGGGCTAGGACGCGTCGCTGGAAGAGATGCCGATGGTGATGATGACGACCGATGGTCAGGGACAATGAGGGACCGGCAGCCAAGGGATGGCACGCATCTCAAAGGACGCCCAGCGAGCAATGACATCGGCTCGCGTGAACGGTGCCCGCTTGACGACTGGACATCTGCGAATCCACTGGGACGCCTGTGGGACGAAAAAAGAGCTTCATAGCTCATCGGATTCCTCCAGTACAAGTGGACATTCCGATTGGTTCTGATTATTGCGTCGCAGGATCGCGAGAGATGGCGAAAGATTGGGGAGGCCTTCATCCAGCGGTGGATTTAATCGTTGCTGAGTGGCGATTGTCTCAAAGAAATTGTGAGCGCTTTATTAATGACTCAAGTATATATATAATAAAAATGCATCCCATTGTGAGCTTGTAAGCCGATGGTGGTGGTGGTGCTTTCAAGCGACGCTTTTCTCCCCATGGGGAGGGCAGAATGTGTGAATGAATTAAAGGCGTTTGATAGATACCGTCATTCCTTCGTTGCCCTGATGGATGAGTGGGGACCATGTATCCACTCCAGATTAATTTGCGGCTTTCTTATTGAGCAAGGAGAGCTGGTGAGTTAGTGAGTTAGTAACGGTGGGGGAGGGGGTGAGTGAGTGAGTCAGTGAGTGAGTGAAGGAGCGGAGGGTGAGTGAGTGAGTGAGTCAGTGAGTGAGTGAGTCAGTGAGTGAGTGAGTGAAGGAGGGGAGGGTGAGTGAGTCAATGAGTGAGTGAAGGAGCGGAGGGTGAGTGAGTCAATGAGTGAGTGAGTCAGTGAGTGAGTGAAGGAGGGGAGGGTTAGTAAGTGAGTGAAGGAGGGGAGGGTAAGTGAGTCAGTGAGTGAGTGAAGGAGCGGAGGGTGAGTGAGTCAATAAGTGAGTGAGTCAGTGAGTGAGTGAGGGAGTGAAGGAGGGGAGGGTTAGTAAGTGAATGAGTGAGTGAGTGAAGGAGGGGAGGGTGAGTGAGTCAATGAGGGAGTGAAGGAGGGGAGGGTGAGTGAGTCAATAAGTGAGTGAGTCAGTGAGTGAGTGAGTGAAGGAGGGGATGGGTTAGTAAGTGAATGAGTGAGTGAAGGAGGGGAGGGTGAGTCAGTCAATGAGTGAGTGAAGGAGCGGAGGGTGAGTAAGTGAGTCAGTGAGTGACTGAGTCAGTGAGTGAGTGAAAGAGGGGAGGGTGAGTGAGTCAGTGAGTGAGTTAAGGAGGGGAGGGTTAGTAAGTGATTCAGTGAGGGAGTGAAGGAGTGGAGGGTGAGTGAGTGAGCCAGTGAGTGAGTGAGATAATAATTGAGTGAAAGAGGGGAGTGAATCATTGAGTCAGTGAGTGAGTGAAGGGGGGGGGCAGACTAAGGAGTGAAGATGATTACGGTGACACAAATATCACGAGCAGGTGTGAAACAAATTCAACACCTCAATAGTAATCTACGGATATTCATTACCAAAATCCCAATCAGCATCTCATTAGCGTTCCTCTCGTTGTTATTCATACTTAGCATGTCCCTATTTGAACCGCGGATAACCCCCCCCCCCCCCATTATATATTGTTATTATCAAGAAAAAAAGATGTACAGCCTCCTTGAGGAATTAATAATCATTCCACTAGATTTGGTTTCGTATTCCCTCAGGGTCCCTTTTGAAGTTCTGCTCAGATCATATATATATGAATTTTATTTACTTAAAATAATGGTGTCGCAGGAGGCGGAATGGTGGCGTAGCGGTTAGTGTTGTTGCACGATCGCAGTCCACGTGCGACGTTGAAGCAACGCGGGCATTGTGGTTAGGAACCGTTGGCCCAACATTGGCCCAATTTTGATTTGAAGCTATCGTGACTGCAGGAATCCATACTCTTTACTTATATAACGCCTTGCTTGTAGCAGCTTTCTGAGCATGTTTCGCCTGATGACGGACGCTTGTGTTGCGTCCGAAACGTCGTGATCTATTATTTTTTATACCTACGTGACTTTACCGAAAGACCCAAAGAGTATGGGCCTAATTTTCAACATTAACTTGGATGACACCTGGCCATCCGGGTTCTATTCCCAATCCTTGCTGCCATCCTTGGCAAGTGGCATGATAACGGGACCAGGCCTCTTCATCCACCCACCCACCCAGGCAACAGACTGTCACAGCGTGGTGAAGTATGGTCAACACCCCCCCCTCCGCCCTCCCTTCCTTCCCCACGACCAACATGATGTGGGGAAGCCTTCATCCATTGGCGAATTGAAATGTGCTTTTATATACTGTATGTATTTATCTATATATTAGAATAGTGTCACGTGGAATTCTAACTTGAATGTGTGTGTATATATAACAGAAATATTATAATGGCCAGTGAGCTCATGTTTGTAAGATTCATAGATTTTCCTTCTTCAAGTTGCATGGTGCATAGTGTGTTGGGTCCTGGCTGCCCTTATTAAACATGCATCGATGTAAAAATGCTGAAGGAAAATATCCTTAAGCAGCAGTTTCCAGCCTATGATCCGTGGATCAAATGGGGGGTCCGTGGGACGCGTTCTGTGGAACTGCTCCACACACCGACTGTTCTTAAGGCACCACGGTAGCGAGATGTTGACTACCTCGCCTGGTATGCAGGAGGTCGTGGGGTTCGATCCCGACCCTGACGCCTGTACATTTGGAGTTTGTGGTGTCTCTCTCTCTACCCGTGGTCGCGTGGATTTTTTCTCCTGGTCCTCCGGTTTTTCCCTCCACACTTAGAAACGACATCACGTGTTCAGAGTATTTGGCTGCTAATTAATGTCCACGTGGTAAGTCCACTTCGTTGAGCTATTATTTGTGGCCAGGTTACTTCTGGGAAAAAAAACAGCTTTATAGCTCAGTGGGCCTTACCTGGTAATATAAAACTAGTTTACTTTCTTACGAAACGTCGGTTATTTTACCGGCCCGTGGTGGAGAGATACAGGGTCCCCAGATCAAAGAAAGGTTGCGAGCCACTGCTTTCTAAGATCGAAAACAAATGTTAAATAACTCTCGCATAATAACACATTTGAATTGATGTACATTAATACTTGAGATATCCAGAAGTGGTTTTTTAAAAAAATGTATAGTTGATTTTCATTATGGGGGCTCTGGTGAATGGTCACTGATATGGGTAACGCAAGTGCAATGCAAACGTTGTTACTGTACTTCTGAACATCATCCGTATTCAAGTATCTAGCGGTCGTAGGTTTCACGTCCCCCGCCACGGCAATTGAAAGAACGTAGCGAGCGTCTCAAATTCTCCCCTCCACCCCACCGCCTCTGTCCGCTGGGCAGCATTAGCGGTGACACCACCGCAGTTCGTCGACTCGCAGGCCGCGTGTGACCAGTTAAGGCTTGGCCACTTCCACCTTTTCCCATGACGTCTGGTTAGTGTGGAAGAGTAGGCCAACAACAACAACAACCCCCTCGAAGTGAGGTCCTTCCATCCAGCAAGCGGCACGAGTGAGCGAGCAACTTCACCTTCATGCAAACCGCTGGGGGCAATTTTACCGCAGCGTTCCTCCACGCGCGTGCCGGTTACCTCGCAAGACTAATTAGACGCATTGTGCGCCAGCGAACGAGCGCTTTGATTAATTCCAGCGATGCTGCATTATAAGTAGAATGTCACGTGCGCGCGCCGCGTTCCTGCTCGCTTCTTTATTTTGTTTTAATTGTCCCATGGCTAACGAGACGAGGTCCGTTTTGCCTGGCGCTGGGGGTGGGATGGTTACGGGGCGGGAGGGGTGTTGTTGTCGTCTTTGTTGTTGCTGCCGTGTAATCGATGTGAAGTGTCCGCAGTACCGGATGAAGCTAGTGCGGGGCCTGTAGCATATGTTATAGGGGGGCCCTACATTGAAAGAAAAAAAAAACACGTAAATATTAAAACACAATTTTTTTACTTGCATAGTAAAGTATTTTTTTATTTGCTATACGGCCAGATAATACGACAAATCGCTAACCTTAAACACCCAGTCGATCTTAAAAGTTGAAGGCGGTTTAGTACTATAGTAATAGAGCACGTGCAGAATCACTGAACCGGAATTGATAGCTCGAACGCATTTAGCGCGGGGCCCTTGAAAGTGCGGGGCCCCGTAGCTACTACATTTGATGTAGTAGCTACATTTGATGTAGTAGCTACTACACATGTAGTATCTACTACATATGTTATCGCGGAGAAAACCCCTCGCGTGCAAGGGGGAAACACTCTATCCGCACACCGAATGGACAAATGACATTAGTCCGCACTTTGCTAGACCGCCTTATCCTCGACGCTCACGGAAAGGGAGTTTCGCAACATGTCGTGTGATCCAGCAATCCTCGCCTCCAGCAGTGCTGCTGGATTACAGGCCACGTGCACGTAGCCACCACCGCGCAGGTAACAATGCAGATTTCCCACGACAGGCGTCAGGCCGCTGTGCTGCTTTGAGCATGCGGAGGGTGTGAATTTGACAAGATGTGCGCGCGGTGGGATATGCGTAGCGTAGATGCAATGCGCACATATTATTTAAGCCGTGTGGCCAAAAAAAAAAAATCAGCAGGATTGGGACCCGGGTCTCGTCAGATCTCAGAAAGCTAAGTCAGGCTTGAGCCTGGATCGTAAGCGGATGGGCGAATGTGCCGCCCATGAGACTGGGCGTGCGTTTGTGGAGTGGGGGTGGGGGGGAGCCGGACGTGGCCGTAAGGTGGCTCACGATGCACACTGACCTGCCAGGCTTTTACAGAAATGCATAACATCGCAGTTTTCCGGCGCATGGCGTTGAAGTGAATTGCCATAGAGCGCAGCGTATAACCCAGATTGGCATGGCTATTAATCTTAATGGAACGATGTGTAATAACGAGACCAATCCCCTTGAGCTAAGCATTGCCCATTATATGCAACGCCAAAGTCGATGCCGATCACCGTGCTTGGGCAATACTTTCTCACGTGGAAAAAGTGATTCAGCTATCTTTGCCCCCCCCTCCCCCCCCTGGTGAGCATCTGTGAGATTAAACAAAAATAGCTTCATAGCTCATCGGATTTCTCCCTCCAGAATACATACGATATTCTGATTCTTAAATCGCTGCAACGTTGTGCCCTCCGTCGGGTTCCGCGCCGTGCGGACAATGGACTCCTGTCACTCGGGAGGTTCCATGAACCGGCCCGTGCCACCACCGGCCCCTTCCAGCGACGACACGCCGCTGCTATCGTTAACTGAAGACGAAGTTAGGGGGTCCGGGGGGGGGCACGCTTTGGCGCGGCGAGTGACAAGGGGAGCCTATGCGGAGGCGTCCTGATAATAATGAGGACGGGAGATTACACCCCCGCCGCCCTCCCTCCCTCCCTTGCATCGTCAATTGTATTTTTTCTATTGCTATACAGCCAGATAATACCACAAATCGCTAAGCTTAAACACCCAGTCGTTCATACAAATTGAAGGCGGTATAGTACTATAGTAATAGAGCAAGTGCAGAATCACTGAACCGGAATTGAAAGCTTGAAAGCATTTAGCGCCGGGCCCGTAGCTACTACATATGTAGTACTACATACATATGTAGTAGCTACTACATATGTAGCTACTTAATTTGTAGCATAAGTAGCTACCACATATGTAGTAGCTAATACTACATATGTAGTAGCTAATACTACATATGTAGTAGCAAATACTACATATGTAGTAGCTAATACTACATATGTAGCTAATACTACATATGTAGTTCCTCTTGCTACTAGGAATATTCGGCACTGGGGGGGACGGGGGGGGTGCTGAAGAGGGAATGGCGAATGCCGAACATGGGGGTGGAATGCGGGGGTTCTGTGGCCTCGTCCAAACGAAGGCCCCCAAGTGGGGCCATCGGTGCCTGACCACGTGGAAGGCGAGGCGAGGCGCAGAGCCGGCACTTGACCAGTTGTAACATGTCTACGTGCACGCCGAGAATTAATCCTTATGCTGAATGAGAGTCTACCCACCTCCCATCCTCTTCCTCCGCCCCCCTCCCTCCGGTGTGGGTCTCCGGGTTTGATTGACCATACTTCACCACGCTGGTCAGTGCGGGTTGGTGACGGTGACTGCTTTCGAGAGCACCAACAGCAATGGGCATTTCTGCATTGCCCTTTGCTGCCCGCAACGCCGACTTCGCCTGTCATGCGTGCGCCTGGTGGTCACCCATCTGAGCGATATCCAGGGTAAAAAATGCCCTGCTTAGCTTGCAGAGTCTGACGGGATCGTACGTTATCCGTGTGATAAAATAATCCAACTCTATCGCTGCATCTATAGCATCGGCATCGAACGTATGGCTACATCACCCTGCACGCTCCCGATCTCGCCAGCCGTCGGAAGCTAAGCCGGTATTTGAGCCTGGATAGTGCTTGGCTGGGTAGTTTAAAAAAAATGTTGTACGGTACTTCTATGCTGCCTGCTCTCCAATTTCCCGGGTGAAAAGTGGGCGTAGTTTTGCCCAATCCTGGCCGGCTGGCTCAACAATTTAATAAAGCTACGAGCTTTATCGATCCATACTGAACAGTGCGGTGAAGTAGAATAAAATAAACTAAAAAACAAACTTAAAAAATAATAATTACCAGGTAAGGCCCACTAAGCTACATAGCTCTCTTTCAGAAGCGACCTGGCCACAAATGATAGCTCAACAAATTGGCCTATCGTGTGGAAATTTATAGCATTCAAATACTCGAGACGCATGTTTCTAAATGTGGAGGGAAAAATCCACACGACCATGGGGAGAGAGTAAAAACAAACTCGAAATATACAGCAGGCGTCAGGGTCGGGATCGAACCCTCCGACCTCCTGCATACCAGGTGAGCTAGTTAACAGCTCGCCACCGACTCACATGGCATATGGGACGTCTTCACCCAGAAGCTGTCGACATGACATTTTTTTTGTTGTTGTCGTACATTCCTATGAAAAAAATTCTCCAAGAAGCTAAAATGTCGTTAGGCGATCAATGATGAAGCTATTGAAACTGATGTTTAAGCTCGCGATACATGCGTAGGACTCACACACCCATATTAAGCATTGTTATTGTTGATTATTTGCACTGTAATTTATGCTAACGATATGCAGACGTTATTCAGGCTAACGGAACGAACAAGAGCGCCCAAATGAGACGCGCAGGGCAATCAGTGACGGGTGTAAACAAAATATGTAACGATAATTGATTTTCGTAATTAAATCGTGACCCCCTCCCCCTCCAGAATCGTCACAAATGATCAAACTGCAGTGCGGGATGATTCGTTGAAAAACACTGGTTTTATTCTTTATATACATAAAAAAATAACAAAAAGATTTACCTGGAAATTGTGATCGAGACGGAGCATCCAATCTGCGAGGGTGTAATCACAGCTTGACCGAGCTAGTGCTCCTGCGGAGTGCGAAACTCAGGATCGGAGCTGCCTCGGTTGCGCTCCGGCAAATATTCCACCTTCCTCCTCCTACGTTCTGCCCGCCCCCCCCCCAATACCACACATCGCTGTCGGGAGAGGAGATGCGGCGTTGACGAGTGAACCGTGCGGGAGCCTACAGCCAAGCGCGTGCTTTGGTGCTACAGTTACTTTAAATCCGTGCTCACTAAATCCCAGAAACAAGGACTTCTCGCTTTGATTTCCCACGCAGAAGGAAGGACATTCTCCCGCCACGTCTTCACATCGATGCGAGCGCTGGAGGCAAACACGAAGAAGAGCTGTCCCGTTATTTCACTTCTCTCTTGTCGACTTCCATGCACGCTCTTGTGTTTTATAACCACGCTTCGTTTTGCAACACTCCCTTGCAAGCCTATACATATTATAGAGCGTTTGACCCATTGGCTGATGAGGGGATTGTTTTTGTTTTGAGTGTTAGACTCTGTTGGGGGTTGTTGGGTGGGTGGACGGGGGGGATGGGGTTTGTTGGTGGCCCTAAAAAACTATCCCGTGCGAAATCGTGGCCTGTACGTTGAACTTCTTTCGCACCGTACGTGGACAACCGCGCTAATTGGAGGACAACGCTAATCGGAGGACAACATACTAAACACAAAAAGCAGTTCTAAGGAAACGAGTTATCAATTTAGATTTAAAAACGCATAGCTTCAGTGCCTTCCTCATACACATCCAGTGGCCTCCTAACGGCTTCAGTAGCTTCCTTAATAAGACAATGATTCGATCCGTGGATCGGTATCGATTATTAAATCTCGCGATGCGTTCACCGAGCCACACGCGTCAAAGTAAGAACGGACGTTCTCCTCGCCATGGCACGTGACGATCCGATATTTACGATGACATTTTTGCCAAATAAACGAATTAGCATTCCCGAAACGTCACTTTAGACAACGCATCTTGGTTAGGCGCGGAGGGGAAGGACAACAGACTAAAAACAAAAATCACGGGACCTCCCTTGCCAGTATCAAAATATAAGAATGGGTTTTACCCTTTCTGGCAATAAAACAGGCGTTGAGATGTTAAAACACCAAACTGAAACCTTTTGCAAGGCATCGTGTTTGCAGTAACCACGAATGCTTGTTGTGGTGAACATGCAAACAAAAACGACATGCTCTGACAGTATGTGCATGCTGTTTTGGTAGTCTCTAGTGTGGACCAATCAGTTTCAAAGACAATGCACATACTGTCAGAGCATGTTGCTTTTGTTTGCATGTTCACCACAAGTATACGTGGTTACTGCAAACACGATGCCTTGCAAAAGGTTTCAGTTTGGTGTTTAAACATCTCAACGCCTGTTTTATTGCCAGAAAGGCTAAAACCTATTCTCATATTGAAAAACACAAAAAGCAGTCGTAAAGGAATGCGTTCTCTAAATGTCTAAATCTCTAGACATGGGGACTGCTCTGATCCACCCTCACACCAGTGAGTGGCATCTATCCCTGAACGGCACAACGTGGATGCAGCATCCGGCCTGCCCGTTATTCATGAATCCCCTTTCCTGGCTGTATGTGCGTATGCACGTGTGTTGAACTTCGTTCGCGCCGTACGAAGCCAACCGCGCTCATCGTAGGTGCGGGGAGAACAAAACTGAACACGCCGCCGTCAAGTACAGTAACTCTCGTCTCCTGCTAATCCCATCGAGTGCTCGATTATATGTGCAGCGATCTCTGTCCGTTTGTCCAGCTGTCCGTCCACGTGCCCTGGTGCAATGGATGATCACCGCAACGGGAGGGCCCAGCCGGGTTCAGTTGAAACAACGGCGGGGTGAAGTGCGGGTTGCTCCTGCCTCTTCCCCTCGAATTCGTCCGACCAGCGTTGTCTGACTGAGCTAAAGCAATGCGTAACCGTCGTGGGAGAAGGGGTCTCTAGGGCGTTCGCTCTGAGTCAAGGCGCTTCCACCAGCAGTGGCGCCGGCTGTGGACTTTCGCCTTTAGCCGTCTCCTCGCTACATCTGTCCTCCCCGCATCTCCGATGAGCACTGTTTGGCCGCGTACAATTCACCACGCACTCGCAAACATCGGTGGCATTGCGGGCCACGTGGGACGTCGCGAGGAGAAACTCTCACTCGCGCTCAGTTAGCAGGCGTCGTGACACCTGTGAGATCTTCCCGCTGGTGGGAGCAACAATCAAAAAAATGTAGGTGTGGGAGGGGGAGAAGGACAACAAGCTAGATACAAAAAGGCACGTGTGTGTGTGTTTGTGCCACGCGCGCGCGTGTGTGTTTGTGTCACGTGTGTGTGCCACACGTGTGTGTACCACACGTGTGTGTGTGTATATCACGCGTGTGTGTGTGTGTATATCACGCGCGTGTGTGTGTGTACCACACGTGTGTGTGTACCACACGTGTGTATGTGCACCACACGTGTGTGTGTGTGTACCACACGTGTGTGTGTGTGTACCACACGTGTGTATGTGCACCACACGTGTATGTGCACCACACGTGTGTATGTGCACCACACGTGTATGTGCACCACACGTGTATGTGCACCACACGTGTATGTGCACCACACGTGTATGTGCACCACACGTGTATGTGCACCACACGTGTATGTGCACCACACGTGCCACCACCGTGTTCCGAACACAGGGCGGTCCCGGGGTTGAAGGTTAAACCATCGGTGAGCCCATGGCGCGAGCGACCGTCCAGCCACGTAATTATGTTTAACGAAAGGTCACGCACGCGCCCCTGTATATGAAAAAAAGCGCGCAACAAACGAAAACTACCCGTGGTTATTTTTGTTTGTCGAGAACGAGCGGAGGGGCGTGGGGTGGTTGTGCACCTTTTAAGGCCCCCCCCCCCCCCCCGCTATATATATCTGCTTTCGCTGCAGCGGTCAAGTCGAGTAATTAAAGCGGATGAACGACCCCGAGGCGAGGGGGCGAGAGAGCGATCGGGGTTGCTCGCGATCGGCTTGATCGATGTGGAAGCGGCGCTAATCATCTCGCCGGGCTTGGGTGACAAAGAGTTCGGAGCGGACGTTCGACACGAGCGGCTCAGCGGGACGGGGCGGACGTGGCCAGGGGCTGCGGGGGTTGAGTAGGGCCGGGTTCACGCGGGGCTTCATGCGGGGTTCATGAGGGCCAGGGTTCGTGCGAGGGGTTGAGGAGGGTGGAGTTCGTGCGGGGATTGAGGAGGGCAGGGTTCATGCAGGGTATCATGCGGGGATGATTATGGTAGGGTTCATGTGGGGGTTGAGGGCAGCGTTCTTGCGGGGTTCATGAGGGCAGAGCTCATGCGGGGATCATGAGGGTAATGTTCATGCGGGGGTTGAGGAGGGCAGGGTTCATGGGGGGGGGGGGGGTTGAGGTGGGCAGGATTCATTCGGGGTTCATGTGGAGTTCATTATGGTAGGGTTCATGCGGTGGATGAGAAGGGCAGGATCCATGCAGGGGTTAAGGAGGGTAAGGTTCACGTGTGGGATTGAGGAGGGCAGGGCTCATGCGGTGGTTGAGCAGGGCAGGGTTCATGCGCAATTGAGGAGGGCAGGGTTCATACGGGGTTGATTTGAAGGCAGGGTTCATGCGAGGTTGATTTGAGGGCAGGGTTCATGCGGGGTTGATTTGAGGGCAGGGTTCATGCGGGGTTGATTTGAGGGCAGGGTTCATGCGAGGGCAACGTTTTTGGCTGTGCGTCGGCGGCAGCGGTGGTGGTGGTGGTGGGGGCGGCCGCACAGTGCTCACCGCTTGGTGCCGTGCTCGGAACAGAAAAGTCAAACCCAGAGGGCCCCGAACAAGCTTCAAGGATGCACCCCCTTCCCCATTCATTAATCAGCAAAAAATATGTTTTTTATTTTATTTTATTACGAATGACCCAAATAGCAGCTTGAATTCAAATCGCAATGCACAGGAAACGCTAATTAACTCGACGCGCTTGTCAATCTCCAATCCGTATGCCGTGGTTTTTCTTCTCGAATCTAACTCCATCTCGACGTCTTGCGTCCGTCTCTCAAATATCACGACGTCTCCTTCTCGCTGGTGTCTCTCCACTCTCGTCTCACCACAGCTCTTTTTCTTTGATTTATTGATCACAACGACAACGGCTCGTGGCCGGGTAGCAAACGACAATGTTCACGCGACAAATGTGCCACGTATGGGACCCAAACGTTATCAAAGGTCGTTCATAATAAAATGCAAACTTCATCATTAGATCTCCTTTGCCAGTACCAAAATGTAATAATAGGGTTTTCCACCTTTTTTCTGGCAACAAAACTGAAACCTTTTTGCGAGGATTCATGTCTGCATTAACCACAATAATTGCAGTCAAAATGCAAACAAAAATCACACACTATGATAATAGGGACGGAATTTCTTTTAAAGAAAGCCGTCCCTTGGTATGGACCAATCAGTTTCAAAGACAATGCATATATTATCATAGCGTATTTTTTGTTTGCATTTGACTGCAAGTACAGTGAGGGAAAAAAAGTATTTGATCTCCTGCTGATTTTGTACGTTTGCCCACTGACAAAGAAATGATCAGTCTATAATTTTAATGGTAGGTTTATTTGGAAAGTGAGAGACAGAATAACAACAAAAAAATCCAGAAAAAGGCATGTCAAAAATGTTATAAATTTATTTGCATTTTAATATGGGAAATAAGTATTTGACCCCCTATCAATCAGAAAGTTTTCTGGCTCCCCAGTGTCTTTTATACAGGTAACGAGCTGAGATTAGGAGCACACTATTAAAGGGAGTGCTCCTAATCTCAGCTTGTTACCTGTATAAAAGACACCTGTCCACAGAAGCAATCAATCAATCAGATTCCAAACTCTCCACCATGGCCAAGACCAAAGAGCTCTCCAAGGATGTCAGGGACAAGATTGTAGACCTACACAATGCTGGAATGGGCTACAAGACCATTGCCAAGCAGCTTTGTGAGAAGGCGACAACAGTTGGTGCGATTATTCGCAAATGAAAGAAACACAAAAGACTGTCAATCTCCCTCGGCCTGGGGCTCCATGCAAGATCTCACCTCGTGGAGTTGCAATGATCATGAGAACGGTGAGGAATCAGCCCAGAACTACACGGGAGGATCTTGTCAATGATCTCAAGGCAGCTGGGACCATAGTCACCAAAAAAAGAATTGGTAACACACTACGCCGTGAAGGACTGAAATCCTGCAGTGCCCGCAAGGTCCCCCTGCTCAAGAAAGCACATATACATGCCCGTCTGAAGTTTGCCAATGAACATCTGAATTATTCAGAGGACAACTGGGTGAAAGTGTTGTGGTCAGATGAGACCAAAATGGAGCTCTTTGGCATCAACTCGCCGTGTTTGGAGGAGGAGGAATGCTGCCTATGACCCCAAGAACACCATGAATCACTGCAGTCACGAAAGCTTTAAATCAAAACCATCCCCAACGTCAAACATGGAGGTGGAAACATTATGCTTTGGGGGTGTTTTTCTGCTAAGGGGACAGGACAATTTCACCGCATTAAAGGGATGATGGACGGGGCCATGTACCGTCAAATCTTGGGTGAGAACCTACTTTCCTCAGCCAGGGCATTGCAAATGGGTCGTGGATGGGTATTCTATCATGACAATGACCCAGAACACACGGCCAAGGCAACAAAGGAGTGGCTCAAGAAGAAGCACATTAAGGTCCTGGAGTGGCCTAGCCAGTCTCCAGACCTTAATCCCATAGAAAATCTGTGGAGGGAGCTGAAGGTTCGAGTTGCCAAACGTCAGCCTCGAAACCTTAATGACTTGGAGAAAATCTGCAAGGAGGAGTGGGACAAAATCCCTCCTGAGATGTGTGCAAACCTGGTGGCCAACTACAAGAAACGTCTGACCTCTGTGATTGCCAACAAGGGTTTTGCCACCAAGTACTAAGTCATGTTTTGCAGAAGGGTCAAATACTTATTTCCCTCATTAAAATGCAAATCAATTCATAAGATTGTTGACATGCGTTTTTCTGGATGTTTTTGTTGTTATTCTGTCTCTCACTGTTCAAATAAACCTACCATTAAAATTATAGACTGATCATTTCTTTGTCAGTGGGCATGACTGCATGATCTGTCTGCCTCTGCAGCAGACCACGCTTTCTCACCTGATGATGGACGCATGTGTTGCGCCCGAAACGTCGTGATTTATTGTATTTTATACCTACGTGACTTTACCGAAAAAATCCAAAGAGCATGGATTCAGGCAGTCACGAAAGCTTCAAATCAAGAATAAAATGTATGTTCACTTAGATCGCGTGAACATGAACGCGCCGTTAACCCACCACCACGGGACGCAGCCAATCACTATGGGTTGTTGTCACGTGAACAAAAACGGGCCAAGCAGTTACTGCTTCAGCACGCCGGTGAGTTGGAGAGTAAACCCACAACGTTTACTAATTCAAGTAACGATGACTACACCCAGCTTCATTGGGCGAATTGTGCCGGAATTGTGTTCATATTTGCGCAATATAATCCAACATAACTTTCATCGTGAATAGCATTGGCCGTGAAGGCCTACCTGTTAAATTGATCACAGGTCACGTTTATTGTGAACCGCTGGCCACCACGCAGCCCAAGCCGACAAAAACCTGGCATGCCCAGGAAGTCTCCTAGCATCAAGCAACGTTCAACCCTGCTTGGCTCACATTCAGATGCACCCGGTTCACACCCTGCGACATGGTGAAAGCCAAGGCACTTGTGGTCCCAACTAGCTCGTGTGTGTGTCTCTGCTATTGTCTCATTAGCCTTTTGTCAATTGCAAATTGTGATACTCAAAATGTATTTCTGCTCAGGGCCCCCAATGTGCCAGCACCGCCAATTGGGAGGGGAGCTTCAGTGGTTTGGGGGGGGGGGTGGGTGCGATGGAGATGGTTATATGGGGGAGGCTTTGTCTTTCTATGAAATGTTATATGGGAGAGGTTATATGGGGGAGACGTTGTCTTTCTATGAAATGTTATATGGGAGAGGTTATATGGGGGAGACGTCTTTCTATGAAATGTTATATGGGAGAGGTTATATGGGGGAGACGTTGTCTTACTATGAAATGTTATATGGGAGAGGTTATATGGGGAGACGTCTTTCTATGAAATGTTATATGGGAGAGGTTATATGGGGGAGACGTTGTCTTTCTATGAAATGTTATATGGGAGAGGTTATATGGGGAGACGTCTTTCTATGAAATGTTATATGGGAGAGGTTATATGGGGGAGACGTCTTTCTATGAAATGTCATATGGGAGAGGTTATATGGGGGAGACGTTGTCTTTCTATGAAATGTTATTGCGGAGAGGTTATATGGGGGAGACGTCTTTCTATGAAATGTTATATGGGAGAGGTTATATGGGGGAGACGTTGTCACTCTATGACCATGCACTGTAAGTTGTGTAATCTTCAGCGCGAGTGGCTCTGAGAATCTCAACCGCCAGGCTTACCCCCTACGTTGAAAATCAGCTTCGAGACAAAAATTGCCTTTTATTACCGTGATTGTAACCACTGGGAAGACCAAAGACGTGCCCAGGCAATGCCGCGTGTGTCTACACCACCTCCTCTTGCTGTGCTCCATGCCGGCGTGAACGCGCACTGGCTTAACACGTGGGGGGTGGGGGGGGGAGTTGGCAACGGAAAACAAGAACAGGAAGAACCATTTGTTCTGGAATTCGGTAAAGACACGGCTCAATATTTCAGGAGCCGCAATGCACTGTGGTGAATACGAGACCCGTGGTGGGTCCGCCGTAGTTGGGGAGCGGTAGCGGACGCGGTCGGCGGCCGCGCTGCCCTTACGAACCCGGCGGCCCGAGTTCGATTCCCGCTCGCGGCCAACGCCGGCGGACGATTATCTGAAGGGCTCATGGGCCTCCTCCCCCTAGGTCGACTCAGCCTCAAATTAGTACCCGGTGCGGTGCGTAAACGTCGCCACTGGGAAGACAAAGGCGGTCGGGCGTGGTGCTGGCGAACCCACCGCCACGTGTTCACGTGCCGGCCTACATAGGTGTTCGCTAACGGCACTTGCCCCAGCGGTTTGTTGAAGGCTATACGGGGAAGCTTTTTTCTTTTTTCTTTTTAAAATCTGCACTCTTGAGGCCTCGGAGTGCACCTAGCCTGGCACAAGCGCCGTGGTGACAGTCACCACCACTTGGTGACGCATGCTGTTGTTGTGTTTGTCCGCACGAGTGCGGTATGTCGACACGTTGGCCTGGAAGTCAAATGAACGTTGGTGATTTACACAGCTTCAGCTCCTGGTGGTGTGGTGACGCCGATGCCACGCGAGCCACGTTGTTCCATGCAGACAGCACGAGCTGCAAGCCGCCCCTGGGGTGCGCTTCGGTGCAACACCAATTAGCCACAGCACGAACAATTTAGAACACCAAATATGCAACGACAAATGTAAACAACAACAAATATACAACAGCAAATATGCAACAAATATTTAACAAGTATGAAACAACAAACACAGCAACAAATATTCAACAACAGCAAACATACAACAACCACAATAACACCAACAACAAATATAACAAAACTAAATAAGATACAACAACAAATATACAACAACAATCATACAACAACAACAACAACCAATGCTGAGCCTGTCACCTACAAGAGCTGTGGGAAGGAGACACGTGGCCAGTGTCTCGCGTCAGCGTCACGTGTCGCGGCTCTCAACACTATTGTTGCTGTTGTTGTAGTTATTATTATTGTTGTTGTGGTGGTGGTAGTGGTGGTGGCTCATCAATCCCGACCGCGAGGCATTCCCCCCGCCACCCCGGCCCCCTACCCAGACATCCCAACTAAGGAACGAGACAGGAGGACTTCTCCACAAGTCTGGCTGTTGCCTGATGAAGCAGGTTGTAATTACTGGCGAAACGTCGTACTCAGATTGTAAATGTTGTGGCTTGGCTCTCCAACACACCGGTGTGCTCTACTAGTGACGAATTGGCCACGTTCTGTTTACGTGACAACCCTTACTAGTTGGCTGTGTCGGGTGGTGGCGGCTTTAACGACACAACATTTATATATTTACGCGATCTAACCCATAAAAGCTCTATTGTGGATGATAATGGTCGCGAAAGCCTTCCACGTGTTGAACTAACCCAATTAAGTTTGCTAAGAGATCACGCGCACTCGACTCGAGTTCATGGCGGTGACGTCACCGCGCCGCTTGTGCCAGCCTAGGTGCACCGAAGCCACCACTTCTCGTAACAAAGACAAAGATCCCACGTATAGCCTTTAAACAGGCTGTTTGGGGCAAGTGCTGCGAGTGGCGAGCACATACGAAGGCCGGAGCGGCACACGGGGGTGGGTGGGTGGCCAGCACCGCCTTTGTCTCCCCAGTGGCGACGTTTACACACCGCGCAAGGTACTGATTTGAGGCTGAGTCGACCAAGTGAAGGCCCGGGACCGGTTCAGACAATCGTCACTGGTGGTGGCTGGTAGCGCAGCGCGCTTGCCGCTACACTACCGCTCACCGCCTCATGCGCCTCATGACACACGAGCAAGCACAACGACTGAGATGTCCCCGTGTCGCATTTCAGTCCTGTTGGGGTAAGTGCTGCTCACGAGAAAGTTGTTCAGGCCAGAGCGGAACAACAAGAGGTTGGCTTGTGGGCAGAACCACGCCGGGCCACCTTTGTCTCCCCCGGTGTCGATGTTTATTTTCTATGCACAATGGCACCAGGTACCAATTTAAGGCTGAGCTGAGCTAAGACCGTTTCGAATATTCGCCGCTGATCTGTTTATTTGTCCATGTCCATGAGGAGAAGGAGGAGGAGGAGGCATGGAAACCCTGTTGGAGCCACTTCCTATTCGCGAGTGCCAAAGACGCACACACGCTCGGTAGTCTACAGCGATAAAGAATCGAGGTGGAGAGGGGTTTTTTTGTGTGTGCTGGGGATGCAACGCTGTGTGGGTTGATCGGCTTAGTGCGCAATGATTATAACAACTCTGGGTCAGCGCTTGTGCGCTCTAAGCCAGTGACTTATGCATCCCTGCATCCAGCACGAACGAGGGGGGTTGTGTGTGTGTGGGGGCGGAGGCCGGGGGTTTGGGTCACGTGATTAATGCATGGCCAAATTTTGTCGGAAGAATTCACGCGCGGACAAGAACCCTTAGCGACGTCGCAACGACGCGGGCGCCCTATTTGTTTGTCTCGCGAGTCGCGGAGCGATGCGTCGATCGTCATCGATAGAAACGTCGATCAACATCGATAGATGCGTCGATCAGCATCGATTGATGCATCAAGTGGTGTTGACTGGCATCGATAGTTGCATTGATCCGCGTCAATCGGCGTCGATAGATGCATCGCTCAGCATCAATAGAGGCATCAATTGGCATTGATCGGCATTGATAGATGCGTTGATCGGCGTTGATCGGCATCAATAGATGCGTCGATTGACGTTGATTGGCATCAATAAAAACATCAATTGGCATTGATTGGCATCCAAAGATGCATCGATTGGTGTCAATCAGCATCAATGGACGCATCACTTACCGTTGATTGCCATCGATAGATGCATCGATCTGCATCCATCAGCGTCGGTAGATGCGTTGATCGGCACTTCTCAGCATCAACAGATGCATCAATTGCCCTTGATCGGCATCATCGATCGGCTCGTTCTGCCGATGAGGCACGGGTCTAATATGATCGCATGGAGCGTCGACCGCTGCGTCGGCCCTTCAAAGCAAGTTGCACGTTGATGATGCGCGACACGCGTTACATTTCGCCTAAATGGAGTGAACGTGACTTTACGTACGAGCGAGATGACCGTTCGCCATGCGACCGGGGGTAGAACTGTTGCGTCAATATTTGTCATCGTCGTCGTCATTCCTGCCCTCTTTCATATCGGTAGCATAACAGTTGCTCTTGGCTGGTGGTGGTGGTGGTGGCATCACTGCTGGATTTGTGCAAGGCTTGGTGAATCTCGGATTGTTTGTTTAACGTCGTCATATTCAAGGTGGAGCGTTGGCGCAGCGGTTTACTGAGTTGCACCGTGAACCTGGCCACACACCTGAGTTCGATTCCCGGCCACGGTGAACATCAGAGGCGAGTGACATAACAGCCAGTCCTGCTCTCCCGCCACCCTCATTCATGGTGAAGTATGACAAATAGACCGTAGCCATGATGGCATGGGGAGGCCTTCATCCAGTGGTGGATTGCGAATGGCTGGAATGTATTTTTTTACGCTACATTCCTGCCGTTTTTACAACACATCGCGCTGATAGGCACTGGCATCATGAGAGAAAAGCGGAGTTTTGTTCTCAAAGGTTCGAAAACACATCTCCCCCCCCCCCCTCTTCCATTGGCACCTCCTCGCCGCAACAGCGTTCAGCAACATCAGCAAAAAATTTAAAATCCACGAAGTCACGTTTTCATCTCTCACGCCTGCCCCCGGAGTCTCTTAATGAGCGAGGCAACTTTAGGCCGAGCGAGCGCCCTAGGCACAACCAAAAAAAAAGCTAAATAATAATAATAAAGGGTCTGCTGATGTGGAGATTAATGGGCTTGTATTAGTGCTAATTTTAAACTGTCGCCCAAGATTTATGGAGTGCTAAGCTGGAACAACAACAGCTCCCGTTGCCGGCTGGCTGGGAGGTTGGGGGCCTCGCCTTTCGGTGCTGTCCGGCGTGCCACGTGCGAGAAATTGGGCCAGGCCAAATCGCCTCTCGCCGAGGGGCCCCCCGGAGTGGCTCTGCAGGAAGGAAGCATTTCGTGCCAGCCCAGGATTGATGTTTAAATTAAGCAAATTGAAAGGGATTAAATGGCCATTTGCTCTGCTTCGGACGGCCGCTGAAGCGAACGGGCTCGCCAGATAAAGGATTGGATTATCAGGTTCCTGCCAACATTTTTTTGTTCCCCCGAGCTCCGTGCGGTAATTGCGCGGCGGTGATTGTTTAATTATTTATCAATCTCCGCGCCGGGTCCAGGGAGAACCGCGCGCCGTGGTTTCTCGTCTCAACGTTCACGGCGGTCGTCGATTTTGGCACAGCGGCCAAACCGTCGACCTCGGCAAAGTAAGCAGGTTTTTACGTTGTTTTTTTTTTTGAGCCTGGATATCGCTCGGGTTGGGTGACCGCCTCCACGATCAGCACGGTTCGGACGCGTACGGTGCGACAGAAGTTCATCGTGCAGCAGAAACCCCCCCTCCTGTTAACGACGGTGATTGGTTCCGCGAAAGGGGTCGTTGAGTCATTTGGTCGTTAAGCGAGTACAGGAAATGCACGTTAAGGATGTACTGAAATTTGTTCCGATAGCATCGAAAGTTACCCCTTTTCATAAGCATATATTAAACAATGGCTATTAATACTAACAAGATTATAAACGCATGCTATGAAAATAAACATGGTTAATCAATGCATTAATTAATATTTGCTGTACCTACAACAGCCCGTTGTTAACAGATTGGTCGGTAAGCGAACACATTGGGCTCTATGGAGACACTACACGACTATACACTACACTACTATACACTACACTATAAACGACACTACTATACACTACACTATACACTACACTATACACGACACTACTTTACACTACACTATACACTACACTACTATACACTACACTATACACTACACTACTATACACTACACTATACACTACACTACTATACATTACACTATACACTACCCAAAACACTACACTATACTCTACACTATACACTACACTACTATACACTACACTATACACTACACTACTATACACTACACTATACACTACACTATACACTACACTATACACTACTATAGACTACACTATACACTACACTATACAATACTATAGAGTACACTGCACTATACACTACACTATACACGACACTACCATACACTACACTATACACTACACTATACACGACACTACTTTACACTACACTATACACTACACGACTATACACTACACTATACACTGCACTATACACTACACATTGGGCTCTATGCCCGTCGTTAAGCGATTAGTCGTTCACAGGAGTGCTCGTGGAGAGGGGTTCTACTCGACACACGCGCACCTCTCGCAATAGGACAGGTGCAGCCGGCGTCCTGCACAGTGGAGGTGCAGTGCAGCAACATCTGCCGTCCTTCTACACTCCCCGTCTACTTCAGCAATGTAAAGTCCATCGTTGTACTGTGCTTCTGCGCCCCCCCCCCCACCTTTAGCAACCCGTCTATACTCCCCCCGCGTGACGCAGGTCACGCACTCTTTTGCGAACGAAAGTCACCCTGGTCTCGAGTTCTCGCCATGGGTTTCACAAATTCAACTTTGCGTCACTTTGAACTTTCGTTGAGCTATCATTTGTGATGGCCAGGTCGCTCCTGAAAAAAAAATAGCTCTATAGAGCTCAGTGGGGCCTTGCATGGCCAAAAAAAACCAAAGTTTTAGAGTTTTCCCAAGCCTTGGCGAAGGTGTGGTAGATTAACCTCAAAGAGAAAGCACAAGGTGGGGGTGGAGGTGGGGAGGCCCTCATCCAGCAGTGGCTTGACAAACGAGGCTGTGCGTGTTCGCGTGCAGGTTGAACGACACCGAGCCCAGACGGACGCGAGCGGGCAGCTCGTGGTGCGGTTTACCGCGCCGCTAAAACGTGAAAAGTCAACACACGCGCAAAAAACATGTGTTTTAAGAGAAACTCCCCGTGACTGTTTGCTATTTGGCTGCCAGGATCAAATCGTGTTCCCGATCGCACGCACCTTTAAAGAACAATGGCATCTAAGGAGATGCAAGTTTCAGGTGGAATGGCTGATGATCCCAAATAGTCAAGGGGACGGTACAATCTAGATTTGAAGTTTTCGTGACTGCAGGGGTCCATACTCCTTGGTTCTTTCGGTAAAGTCACGTAGGTATAAAATACATTAAATTAAATCAGGACTGTACAGTTGCATCTGGGAGCATGGCCATGAGTGAGTGCTTATATCTAAGATTCAGCAAGCTGGCAGAGTAGGTGGGCATAGGTGGTGCATCTGCCAGTGATCTCAGTCAGCACAACCCATGGCACCTGGATCTGTCCCTTGAACTCCTGCCAGCGAGAGCGTTCAACACTTCACGTGGCCTCAAAGTGCACCTAGCCTGGCACAGGCGCTGTGGTGACATCACCGTTACTTAGTAGGGAATGGTGGCTGTTGTTGCGCTAAAATCTGCTGCAGTATTGTGCTTGTATCAAAGGATGACATTTGCCTTCCTGCCCACCAGTGTAATGTGCAAGGGAGTGTTGCTTATATATATAAAAAAATGTTGTTTATGTAATGGGTGCTGATTTAATCCTGAGTTGCACGCGATTGGCTGTAAAATATTATTTTATGCGATAAAAACGTCGGCTATGCACTTACTTTCGGGGTTAAATTATCTTTTGAATTTGTATTAGTTTTCAGCTCTTTTAAAATTGCACATTACGTCTGTCTGAATCGCACGGCATTCCTGCAATATAATTCTTACTGTATGCACACGATCGGGAAAATGGAAAGACTCTGTAGTTTGGCACGTTTCTCATCATTACACAATTACTCAAATGCAAGCCCGTTTCTCTTCGAGTTTTATTACTACGTATTTTTTTCCCCATCGAATTCCCGTTTCATAAGCTTAAAACTCTTGCCAGCGGATTTTATTTGCGAGAGACAGAAATTCTCGTGGGTCTCAGAGTACCACCTGCTACGCATCAGCCCCGGTGATTGGAGATGAGGCTGACTTGCTGTAGAGCACGACATCCGTGCCATCGCAGACAATTTGATTTGGCCGTCCGTAGCTTTATCATATATTTTTTTACAGCCGTGTTAATTGCCTGTCAACTGCAGGTTTCTTTTTTTTCAGAAACGCTACGCACTACAGAAAAGTCCCCAAGCATTTTAAAAATAAAATTTACCAGGTAAGGCCCACTGAGCTATATAGCTCTTTTGCAGAACCGACCTTGCCAAAAATGGTATTTCAACGAAAGTGGCCTATCATCAAGTGGGGCTATATAGCAGCCAAATAATCTAAACACGTGTTTGTAAATGTGGAGGGAGAAAAATCCACGCGACCAAGGGGAGAACGTGCCAACTGCAAATATACAGGCATCGTCAGGGTCGGGATCGAACCCACGACCTCCTGTCTAGCAGACGAGGTAGTGAAGATCTCCTAGCCACCGTGGTGATGATGAGAGAGAGACACGCAAACTCCAAATATACAGCAGCAGGCGTCAGGGTCGGGATCGAACCCATGACCTCCTGTATAGCAGACGAGGTAGTTAATATCTCCTAGCCACCTTGACTTCCATCGTCTGGCAGTCCCACCAACCCATGTAATTGGCACTGGTCACAGATATGTTGTCAATGGTTTCCATTCTTATGAACCTGTTATCTAATACAACTTCGATCTCGTCCAGTTTCAAGTCAGGCCTAAAAAAAAAAACACTGCTCATTCATTAGCAATTATTTAAAAATGAATATACCGCTCGTGAGAATAGGCAGTGGGGTAAATTGTACATTGTTGCACGATCAACGTTTTTTATTGTGGCATGGAAGGTGTCAGCGCAGTGGTGCAGCGGTTGGAACACTGCACAACGAATCCGGTGATGTTCATTACCAGCAACGGCCAACATCATGATCCGAACCTGATCCCGCCACCACCACCTTGCCCCCCCCCCGCCACCGCGCCCCAATGTTGGGTTTACACAGTGGTCCAAATGCAAATGTATCGCAAGAGTTGAATTCATGGTCAATGGTTAATTCGGTTCGTTATCCCTCTTGTAGGTCTATTAGATTCGTGTCACTTATAGGGACGTCAACAGTGGTTCTCCTTATGGGAAGACTTGCCCTCGCCATAGAAATGTGGAATTGGCACCACTGGCTCTCAATGTCTCCAGTGGGGCTGAGCATCACCCAATTCTTTGTTTTGAGTGTGGAGACATTTTGCCATCGATTGCAGGTAAATCTGAAGTCATGAAATCAAAATCAGAATCTGTATTTAAATTTTGATTTAAAGCTTTCGTGACTGCAGTAATTCATATTCTTAGCTCTTTCGGTAAAGTCACGTTGAAGGGAAACAATAAAACAATAAAATATATATAAAACAATAAAAATTCTCACGACGTTTCGACCATAACACAAACGGTCGTCATCAGGTGTGTCGGTTTATTTAATACACCGTTTAAAAATAAATCAATTTATGCAAACCGACACACCTGATGACGACCGTTTGTGTTATGGTCGAAACGTCGTGAGAATTTTTATTGTTTTATATATATTTTATTATTTTATTGTTTCCGTTCAACGTGACTTTACCAAAAGAGTTAAGAACAGAATCTGTATTTTATACTGGAGGAATCCGATGAGCTATAAAGCTCCTTTTTTCACAGATGTCCAGTAGGGGCACGAGGTCAGAACGTTACCACAGCAAACACAATACAAAACACCACAAAATGAGTGCAAAGTACAGGAAATGTGAGCACATGCCAAAAAATAAACACTTGGGCTACAGTCAGCTGGTAACCCTGGGAATTAAAACTCACGAAGCCAGCCGGAACGTCTTGGTGTTCTAATGGAGACGAGCCCATGGCGCCAATTATCCACCTCTCCCAAACGCCTCAAACATTGTCCCTATCTTTCTTCTCTCTTGTAAACATCCATTAAGCGATGTACATGGCAGTTCAGTGCACCGCACGAATTTAATACATCTGCCCAATTTTTTGTTCAAATGCACGCGGAAGCGTAAGGTGGTTTCAACTAACATATGGCGAGGGGCGTTTGAAAAAAAAACAATCATGCACTGGCGCATTCAGGGAGAATTTGGCCTCGTTCCGTGGGATACTATGTGGTTAAAACGAAATCAAATTTTTCTCCCCAGAAAATAAATAATTATACATCTGCGGTGTTTTTTTAATGATCGGCTCAGATGCACGCCGAATGAAATGCGGTTCGTCTAAAATGACGTTTCAGGAACGTTCGTTTATTTAGTTTGGTAAAAGACAATAAATGTAAATATCGGATCATCACGTGCCTGCGATTCGCCACGGAGAGGACAACGTCCGTCCTTACGTGCGGCTCCGTGAACGCATCGCGAGGTTTTAATAATTGATCGATACTGATCCACGTGATCGAATCGCTGTCTTATTAGGAAGCTGCCGAAGCTGTTAGGAAGCCACTAGAGGTTTATGAGGAAGGCACTGAAGCTATGCGCTTTTAAATCTAAATTGAAAAATAATGTCGTGAGAACTGCTTTTTGTGTTTAGTTTGTTGTCCTTCCGCCGCACCTCCGATTAGCGCGGTTGGCTACATACGGTGCGAAAGAAGCTCAGCGTACAGTACCGTACCATTGTCACATCCCTGAGGTTAGAGACCCCCCCCCCCCCTAGGCCACCTGGCCCAGCATAAAGGAAAAATGACAGAAACTCTGTCAAAATAGCTCACTCACGACTCTGACGGAGGAAGGGCCTCGACGAGAGGAAGTCTGGACAGCTCCCTCTCGGTGGGATATTTAGACCTACTCTTACACCCTGGCCACACATCTTAGAAGAGGTGGGAGTTACCCACACTTTATCCCACTTTTCCCCACCACACGCGACCTGCCAATAAATGCATCCATTTATATTGCCGCGTGGACAATATATATATTTTTATTTTACCACACAGTAATGAATATAAACGTTTCTGCCGCTCATTTCCACATTAATGTGCATTAGCCAATAACCGCTGAAACAATTTTCGAAAATTTCCTTGATGCCTCGCTTATTGTTGGTAATTATGGGCAGTTTATCTTCAACATCATTGAATTAAACCCCCGACACTGCTTAGGCCATTTATTTAAATTGTCAGTGTGCTCCAGTAAGTCGTGGTCCTCGTTCCATTTGGTTGCCTTTTTATTACGGTGGCAACTTGCTTTTGGTATTATAATTTTTTTTTGTAAAACTTATTCCAATGTTTGCTATCGACATCACGTCACGAGGTTCCATCCTTGCGCACGATAGCAGCAACAGGAGAATGTTCATGGAGCTAAGTGCCAATGTCGAGGCCTGCTGGCCGTGACGAGAGGGCTTCTACAGTTTGAGTTTGTGCGGTTTTGTTGTTCCTCCTCCTGCTCCGTTGGAGGAGCACAGACACCGGTGGTTTACTACGCGGTCCATCGCTTGGCTTGCATGGCCACGATCGCACTGTCATGGGGTGCGGAATCCATTCGACAAATCTCACAGAGCGACGGAATCGCGTGTGTCAGGGGGAACGGTTGAAAGGGGAGACGTTTTTACGTAACGTGTACCTGTAAATCTTCGCCTCTTTATCCGTCATGCAGCAAAGGGCGGCGCACTTTCTCGCGCACTCTGCAGTGAGATTGTCACATGACAGTCGGGCAATTAGTTTCAAAATTTAAGAGCTAGAATAATTTTGCCAAATCGATGACATTTACGTACAAATTCCTTCTCAAGCTCCGCCCACTTACCCTTGGGTTGGGCCCACCAAAAGCCTGTATAACCTATTTTTAGCAATCTTTGGAAGAACGTTAATCAACCAGGTAGGGTGTTGACCGTTATGTTAGCCGACTCTCTGTGTTGTCTTGCATTATATCTATACGTTTACTAGGTTAGTTTTCTCTTTCATTTGTACCTAATGATGATTGCTTGTGTTGAAATCGAAACGTGGTATGCTATTATTTGATTTATTTTCTATCTACGTGACTTTACCGAAATAACCAACCTCTTGTTGCAGCAGTTCTCCTGCTGTGTTTGTTTCACCTGATGACGGTTGCTTGTGTTCGCGATCGAAACGTCGTGATCTATTATTTTTCCATCTACGTGACTTCACCGAAAGGACCAAAGAGCATGGATTCCTACAGTGACGAAAGCTTCAAATCAAGATTAAAATCAAACTTATTATAATGGATTGTGTGTGTGTGTATGCATTAATTCGTGACTGGGCTAAGGCCATCAGCTCGCTACACTTGAGAACCCGGTTTTTAATCGTGGCTTGCCCAGATTCAATCGCAGGATCTCAGTGGTGCCAGCTCATCGCCTTGACCCCCCTAAGCCACTCGGTCACGTCGGCTGTAACTTTCATGTAAGAGTAGTTGTAAGTCCCTCGCGCGCACGTGTTTTGTGACGTGCCAGTGAACTCCTCATTATCGCCCAGAGCCCTGGCTAGACATGTCGGCGCCCTTGGCAAGGTGGGTGCCACTGTCGTTGCCACCCACCAACCCACCACCACCACCACTCCCCCCCCTGACCTCCCCCCAACCCACGTGCCTCACTGCCTCTGTGTGCGTCGTTACATTTTCAACAATTTGGGTTTGCGTGTGTGTATGTTGAACGTCTTTCTCACCGTATGTAGCCAACCGTGATAATCTGAGGTGCTGATTATACAGATGACCACGTCTGTAGAGGGAATATATATACATGTGTATATCCATGTTTGATTCCCAATTATGACAGTGTCTCCTCCTTGATATAACTTTGCCATTACCTTTTCTTTTCATGTTATAGTTTTCAAGCAAAAATATTTGTGTTCTGCTGTTTTTTTCATTTCGTATGCCAAAAACTTAAAATTCCATCACGAAGCATGCGGCGATGCAAGCTTGGCATTATAGTGGCAAGATGTTAACTACCTCGTCTGGCATACAGGAGGTCGTGGGTTTAATCTCGACCCTGATGCCTGTATATATGAAGTTTGCTTGTCTCTCTCCTCGTGGTCACGTGGATTTTTCTCCAGGTCCCCCAGTTTTCCCCCTCCACATTTACAATCGACTTGCTGTTTAGAAAACGCGGCTGCTATGAATTTCCATGTGACAAGCCTCTTGGTTGAGATGTCATTCGTGGCCAAGTCGCTTCTGATAAATGAGCCGCATCGAGCTCGTTGGGTGTTACTTGATAAAAAAATATAAATAAATTAGTTTATTTTTTAAAGTTTACATTGAGAGACAGAGAGAGGAACACGTGTATTAGATAACATACCGAGGGTAATAACATCGTTTAAACTCTAAGGAGAAGTAAGTTGGGCTTGGGTAGGACACATCGTGGCTATAAGGGACCATTGCCGATGGCCAAGGATAACGAAAGCCAATGATTGAAACGAGAAGACCTGTGCCACAGAGATGGAGCGATGGAATCGGCGTGTGTCCGCGAGCTGGGTAGATTTTCTGCATCGCGGGATGATGGTAGATGAAGGCAACAATAGGGATCCTTCATCAAGCAGTGGATGTATCAGGGCTGACGATGATGATGATGAAGTCTATGGGATGCATGCTGTTGCGTCGTGTGTGCATACAACTCTGGCCGCTTTAATAAGTATAATGCACACGACATAACACGCACAAAAGAACGTTTTAAAGTGTGTGCAGAGGGGGGAGTAGAGTGAGATGAGTGAGGCAGCAGAGTGCTTTGAGGGGAGTAGAGTGTGAGACGAGAGAGGTAGGAGAGTGCGTGGAGGGGAGTAGAGAGTGAGACGAGAGGGGAGAGGTGGGCAGAGTCCACCGAGGAGGATCGTCAAGACGACGGCGATCGCCACCGCCATGTGTATCCGCCACGTGTACCCGGCGTGTACCCACGGCGTGTACTTGCCACGTGTACCCGGCGTGTACCCACGGCGTGTACCGACGGCGTGTACCCACGGCGTGTACCCACGGCGTGTACCCACGGCGTGTACCGACGGCGTGTACCCACGGCGTGTACCCGCCACGTGTACCCGGCGTGTACCCACGGCGTGTACCGACGGCGTGTACCCACGGCGTGTACCCGCCACGTGTACCCGGCGTGTACCCACGGCGTGTACCCACGGCGTGTACCGACGGCGTGTACCCACGGCGTGTACCCGCCACGTGTACCCGGCGTGTACCCACGGCGTGTACTTGCCACGTGTACTTGCCACGTGTACCCGCCGTGGAGTGGAGGAAGCGAGAGCCGGGCCGCGCGATCCCCAAACGGAGGACAACGGTGACGACGCCGATGAGCTCTCGGCTTCGCGAGGGTTTGCGTGCGTGTGTGCGTGCGGGAGACGGTGGTGGTAGTGGTGGTGGTGGTGTGGTGGTGGTGTGGTGAGGAGCCACAGCGACGTCTCTCCCACCCCCCTCCCTCCTCCTCCCACCCCCTCCGAAAGGAGCCGCCTCGCGCGTCGGGCGAGTCCCGAGAGTCGCGTGCGGAGTGCGCTGTGGTGGCGTGCGCGCCCGCACTCCCCGCTACATGTCCACGCGCCCGCGCTGCCAGGGCACGCTGGTGGCACGCGAGCAGCAGCGGCAGCAGCAGCAGCGGCAGCGGCGGCGGTCGTCGTCGTCGTCGTCGCTGGCGAGGAGCGGGCGAGAATCCCCGAGTCGTCTCTCCAGCGGAGGAACCCGCCACGCGGCGTCCTTCGAGGTAGCGCGCACACCCCCCCACCCCCCACCCCACCCCCTGCCTGCCCCCTCCCTGCCTCCTCGTGGGTTTGGCGTTCGTGGTTGGCGCGTCTGCGCCGCCCGGTACGAACGTGGTGGCTAGCGAGATGTTAACTACCTCGCCTGGTATGCAGGAGGTCGTGGGTTCGATCCCGAACCTGACGACGCCTGCTGCTGTATATTTGGAGTTTGCACGTCGCTCTCTCTCACTCATCATCACGGTGGCTAGGGAGGTGTTAACTACCTCGCCTGGTATGCAGGAGGTCGTGGGTTCGATCCCGAACCTGACGACGCCTGCTGCTGCTGTATATTTGGAGTTTGCGTGTCTCTCTCTCATCATCATCACGGTGGCTAGGGAGGTGTTAACTACCTCGCCTGGTATGCAGGAGGTCGTGGGTTCGATCCCGAACCTGACGACGCCTGCTGCTGCTGCTGTATATTTGGAGTTTGCATGTCGCTCTCTCTCTCCACGATTTTGTCCCCCGGTCCTCAGGTTTTTTTCCCCTCCACATTTAGAATTGAAGATTGTTTCGGAATATGGCTTCATAAGAATGGAAACCATTGACACAATTTCTGTGATCAGTGCCACCCGCTGGAAGTCACGGTGGCGAGATGTTAGCTACCTCGGCTGGTATACAGGAGGTCGTGGGTTCTATGTCGACCCTGACGATGTCCGTATATTTGAAGTGTTCACACTCTCCCCGTGGTCGCGTAGATATTTCTCCTGCCGCCTCCACATTTAAAAAAAAACACGTGCTCGGAGTATTTGTCTGCAATACAATTCCACGTGACAATGAGCCACTTTGTCGAGCGATCATTTGTGAGAGCCAGGTCGCTTCTGAAAAAAAAGAGTTACATAGCTCAATGGTTCTTTAACTGGTTTAAAAAAAAAGTGAATTAGTTCATCATTCCACCTCCGCTCGTGGCCTCACCGCCAGCTGATGAACGCGTGAGCGCGTTCTGGGCTTCCTCTAAGTCGGCACGGCCTTCAAAGAGTGCGCCAGGGCCTGCGACGGGAGTGGAGGGAGGGGTGGCGAGTAATCCGTCTCTTTCGTGGAGTGATCGTGAAGTTTAACACACAACACACACACACTTTATAATGTTAATGCTGTCCCCCGCACACGCGACCTCCCGTGAACTTTCCAAATACTCGAATGTGGCATCAAAACACTCCGCTGGGAAACTTCACAACACTCTACTGAGCACGGAATGTGAACTCTGATTCATCGCTCACGCATTGCTGCCCGTTGCTTTATTGCCACCGGCGTGACACCTCGTGCCGACTTCTCTCGACGTAACAAGTTGAAGGCTGAGCCTTCAACATAGACGGGGTGCTTAGCGCCTCGCCCCCGCAACCCCCCTTCTCCCCTCTCACAGCGCCTCCGACGCTTCAGGACTGGGCGCAGCACAGGATGGAGTCTTGATTATTATTATTTTTAAAATATGTATTCGAGCAGAAAATCCCGGTGCCAGAAATTTCGCGTTCCCACCCGAAAAATAATAATAATAATAATCCCAATAATAATGACAGCTTAAATTGCGCCTTTCGTCGAATCTCAAGGCGCTGTACATCAACGACAACGGAATGGTGGGTGTGGGGGGGTGTTAGTGGTTGAGTCAGGAAGTAACTTTGAGTTCAAATGGAAAACGACTTCTGAAAAGGGGAATGTCTTTCGGTGGAAGGACTTGAAGATCCCAACCGAACCGAACTCTCTGATAGCCCTCGGCAGAGAGTCCCAAGTCGGGGTCACACGGGAGAGTGAAGGCCCAGAGAGTCATCTCCTGGTGAAGCGCAAAGCGGCTGGAGTAAATTGGCACCCAACCGTAACTCTAATTCAAACATGTTCAGCGGTGGGAACAAATAATCATACCCCTGGGGGTACGAATATGTACCATAGTGGAGACAACTATTTGGGGGAAGCGGTATTTGCTTGTAACAGCCTCAGTGAAAAACTCGACCAGTTTAAGTACAGGTTTGGTGAATGTGGCCTCTTTGGTCACAGCGAGTGTGAACGCATTATCTGAACGAGCGATCGGGTATAATGGTTATGGCAATGCAAAATCCTAGGAGATCTTAACGCGTTACCAGAGAAAGTTGTGCCGACTTTGATCATCTTTGATCAATGATCACAGTGAGAGCTACGCTCTGACGAATAGGGGACACTGATAGGCAAGTATGCCATACAACGATTAGTAACACATTTTACGCTTGAAAATCAGAGCTCACCAGAAGTCTATAAATTAATCCCTATCGTCACCATCATTGTCAATTTCCATTCTCAATGTACTCCCGATTGAGGTGTCCCATCATAGGACTACCAGGTCTGTGTCACGAGACTCTGTTAACTTGACTTGATTCGTCCACCTCATCTTAACTACTGCAGTGTTATCACGTGCATAACGGAACAATGTGCATCCATTTAGTCAATGTTTTACTGCAACAAGACCTCTCTAAGCCATGTCGGACATTGAGTATTTGTTTGACCACACTTTCATAGTAGAGGTTTTTTTTGGGGGTTAGATCGCGTAAATATATGAATGTGTCGTTAAACCCGCCACCACCCGACACAGCCAACTAGTAAGGGTTGTCACGTGAACAGAACGTAGTACAGCACCCACCGGTGTGTTGGAGAGCCAAGCCACAACATTTGCAATCTGAGTACGACGTTTCGCAAGTTAAAAAAAAAAACCTCTGCTATGGATGATATTGGTCGCGAAAGCCTACGTGTTAAATCGACCATACTCCACCACAGTGGTCGGTGCGTGTTGATGAAGTGGGGTGTGGATCCTCAGAAACTGTTTTTTTTTGGGGGGGGGGGGGGGGGGTCGGGGGATATCACTCGCCCGACTGCAATTAGCCATGTCCTGGAATCGAATTCTGGTTGTGTGTTTTTTGTTTTGTTCCAGGGGGCCGTCCATAAATGACGTCACGCGAATTTTGACGATTTTTGACTCCCCCCGCCCTTCGTCACACGGCGTCATAAAAAGTCAGACCCCCCTCAAATATGACGTCACAAAGCTCTGCCCCCCCCCCCCGAATAAAACATGCTTCAAATCGCTTTGATGTTGTAGGAGAAAACATTTATTAAAAAGTCTATTTAATTAAGTAGAACGTGTTGTCTATATTTATGTAAAGTTGCGCATTTTGATGTGACGTCACATTTCTCAAACCCCCCCCCCTCCTCGTCACACATCGTCACAAATGTCTGACCCCCCCCCCCAGGTGCGTGACGTCATTTATGGACGGCCCCCAGGTGCACAACGCAATGCGCTAACCACCCGTGCCACCGCTCGGCCAAGTCGTACTCGATAGAGCAGCGATTCCCAACCTATAATAATAATAGGGATTTTCGCCTTTTTTCTGGCAACAAAATTGAAACCTTTTTTACAAGGATTCATGTCTGCATTAACCACAATACCTGCAGTAAAAATGCAAACAAAAAACATACTATGATAATATATGCATTGTCCTTGAAACTGATTGGTTCACACCAAGGGACGGCTTTCTTTTGAGCCTCGACCCAATTGGTGCTCGACCACATGACGCCAAAAAGCGCACCAGGGACTGGTTTCGTGCAAGACAATTTTTTCACGGACCGGGTGGGGGGGGGGTGGTTCATCGTTGGGTCTTTCCCCCTTTCCAAAGAAGCTCTCCAGCGACGTTTGTTTGTTACTCATTGTGGCTACTAGGGGTTAGAGCTTCTGGGCTTACTCATTGTGGCTACTAGGGGTTAGACCTTGTGGGCTTACTCATTGTTCCTACTAGGGGTTAGAGCTTGTGGGCTTACTCATTGTGGCTACTAGGGGTTAGAGCTTGTGGGCTTACTCATTGTGGCTACTAGGGGTTTGAGCTTGTGGGCTTACTCATTGTGGCTACTAGGTGTTAGCTTGTGGGGTTACTCATTGTGGCTACTAGGGGTTAGAGCTTGTGGGCTTACTCATTGTGGCTACTAGAGGTTAGCTTGTGGGCTTACTCATTGTGGCTACTAGGGGTTAGAGCTTGTGGGCTTACTCATTGTGGCTACTAGGGGTTAGAGCTTGTGGGCTTACTCATTGTTGCTACTAGGGGTTAGAGCTTGTGGGCTTACTCATTGTGGCTACTAGGGGTTAGAGCTTGTGGGCTTACTCATTGTGGCTACTAGGGGTTAGAGCTTGTGGGCTTACTCATTGTGGCTACTAGGGGTTAGAGCTTGTGGGCTTACTCATTGTGGCTACTAGGGGTTAGATCTTGTGGGCTTACTCATTGTGGCTACTAGGGGTTAGCTTGTGGGCTTACTCAATGTGACTACTAGGGGTTCGCTTGTGGGCTTACTCATTGTGGCTACTAGGGGTTAGCTTGTGGGCTTACTCATTGTGGCTACTAGGGGTTAGAGCTTGTGGGCTTACTCATTTTGGCTACTAGGGGTTAGAGCTTGTGGGCTTACTCCTTGTGGCTACTAGGGGTTAGCTTGTGGGCTTACTTATTGTGGCCACTAGGGGTTAGAGCTTGTGGGCTTACTCAATGTGACTAATAGGGGTTAGCTTGTGGGCTTACTCATTGTGGCTACTAGGGGTTAGATCTTGTCGGCTTACTCATTGTGGCTACTAGGGGTTAGCTTGTGGGCTTACTCATTGTGGCTACTAGGGGTTAGAGCTTGTGGGCTTACTAATTTTGGCTACTAGGGGTTAGAGCTTGTGGGCTTACTCATTGTGGCTACTAGGGGTTAGCTTGTGGGCTTACTCATTGTGGCTACTATGGGTTAGCTTGTGGGCTTACTCATTGTGGCTACTAGGGGTTAAAGGTCGTGGGCTTACTCCTTGTGGCTACTAGGGGTTAGCTTGTGGGCTTACTCATTGTGGCTACTAGGGGTTAGAGCTTGTGGGCTTACTCATTGTGGCTACTAGGGGGTTAGAGCTTGTGGGCTTACTCATTGTGGCTACTAGGGGTTAGAGCTTGTGGGCTTACTCATTGTGGCTACTAGGGGTTAGATCTTGTGGACTTACTCATTGTGGCTGCTAGGGGTTAGCTTGTGGGCTTACTCATTGTGGCTACTTGGGGTTAGAGCTTGTGGGCTTACTCCTTGTGGCTACTAGGGGTTAGCTTGTGGGCTTACTCATTGTGGCTACTAGGGGTTAGATCTTGTGGACTTACGCATTGTGGCTACTAGGGGTTAGAGCTTGTGGGCTTACTCATTGTGGCTACTAGGGGTTAGATCTTGTGGGCTTACTCATTGTGGCTACTAGGGGTTAGCTTGTGGGCTTACTCATTGTGGCTACTAGGGGTTAGAGCTTGTGGGCTTACTCATTGTGGCACCTAGGGGTTAGAGCTTGTGGGCTTACTCATTGTGGCTACTAGGGGTTAGAACTCGTGGGCTTACCAACACCACGTGACTGAGACAAGTGCTACGCAGTGCGGGAAAGAGGCGCGGACGGAAGTGGTGAATAATAAAACAATGGGGGGCGGGCCACGTGCGGACTCACCGCTCTCACCTCCTGCTGCTGTGCGGCCCCGGTTCCTAACAGGCCACGGTCCGCGGCCCGGGTGTTGGGGACCGCTGCCGTAGAGGAAATCCTCCTGCGCTGTTGCGCCGCGTGCTCGAGTCGTCGTGCCCCGCCGAGCCAGTGGCGAGGGCGCACAAGAACGCGGCACGATCGCCCTTTCACCGCGGCAAACTGGAGCGCGCAGACATCAGATAATAGCTCGTGACTCGCCGCTGTAACAACAAACAATTAGAAACTCATATTCGTGGTTCTTTCGGTAGAGTCACGTAGAAGGGAAACAATGAAATAAAAAAAATATTATTTTATTGTTCCCCCTCCTACGTGACTTTACCGAAAGAACCAATAATATGAATGCCTGCATTCGTCATAAATAAATGAACGCCGAATACGGACCGCACTCTCTCGGTGTTAACGCGCGGGCACCTCTCAGACACTCATTGCGGGTTGTTGTTCTTTTTTTGTGCACAGTGGTTGTCACGTCTTGCATCTGTTATTCTCCTAACTTCACGTTATTATTTCAAATGTGCGGCTTCTGTCAAGTGTAACTTTGTGCACTGAGTCAGCCTCGACGCCGTTGAACGCTATGCACCGCTGTAACTTTAACAAAAGTATTCTCACGCGATTACAGCTTGTTGCGGAGCGGGAAGTTTGCTTTTAAGCACTCACATCCAAAGTAAAAGAAATGCTTTTGAGACTCTTGTTTTTTTATAGGCCCCTACGTAATGCTTTGTTTGCTGCATAACGAATATTCGGAGACTTCACGGAATATTTTTTGTCAAGGTACACAAAAGTTAGAGCACGAAAAGAACACTCCAATCACCGAGAGTGTCTTGAAAGCACAACCCACGTAGGAGTGCATTTCCCCTTTTTCTGGCAACAAAACAGCTGTGTTAAGATGTTAAAACACCAAACTGAAACCTTTTACAAGGAATCATGTCTGCATTAACCACAATTCTTTTGGTCAGAATGCAAACAAAAACCACACACTGATAATATATGTGGCATTGTCTTTGAAACGGATTGGTCCACACCAGAGACAGCTTTCTTTTGAGCCTCGTCTCAAACGGTGTTAGACCAGAGGACGCCAAAAGGCGTACACAGCACAAATACAATGCCACTATCAGAGTAATAAAAGCTCGGGGTGAGCATTTACATCTCATTACTCTGGTTAATGCAAGACATGCTTCCTTGTGAAAGGTTTTAGTTTGGTGTTTTAACATCTTAACACAGCTGTTTTGTTGCCATAAAAAAGGGGACAACCTTTTCTCATATTTTGGTACTGGCAAAGGAGGTCCCGTGATGGATTAAATGTCGGGGAGAAAAAAAACACTCAGAGTTGTCTGAAGGGTAATTTATGCGTCTCGTAATAGTTTACACTAAATCCGCTAAAATCCTGAATTTGTGTGACATTTATAATGACTATGTATTCATCAACGTCAGCAACTCATCACTGTGGCCTGTAATCATTATCATCAGCAGACCTGATCTATCTACTGTTGGATGAAGGCCAATGCAAATTCATCACCATCCCTCCCCAACCACCGACCTCAACACTGCAGTATCGCTATGCTCTATAATCCATCTCACTTCCTCGCAGCAGACAATCCACATCGCTCCATGTCAGAGGACGCCATCCTCTCGGGCACGTTTCTCTCCTTTAGCTGCAATTCCATCACCAGTCTTGTCCATCGGCCATCATCCCCATCTCAGCCACCTCCGATTAGCTACGTACCATGCGAAGGATATTAGGTATTCATACATTTACATTTAGCATATTATACTGGTAGGAACGAAGTTGTAAACTGAGTGTTCCAGCCTGCAATAGATTAATGTGTCCGTCCGTCCTCTTTCAATACTTTATTTCAATTAAAAAAATTACGTCTATAGCAAACGCAAAATTCCAATGTTCCTACCAGCCCACCCTGCAGGGACCTGTTATGTATTGCCATCTTTTCGGAAGACGCATTTGTAGACCGGTTTGTCCACACGCGGTCTAAACACCCCATCAGAGACTGGGCCTGAAAGTATTGTCTACAGACCCCATGAGAAACCGGTCTGATGGGGGAAAACACTCAACATTATGAATTCTGGTTCATTCTCACGTTTGAATAAAATCACAGCATACATGTCACATCATACGTGTCACACGTCATATCATACATGTGAGATCATGCATGTAAGATCATACATATCAGAAAAAAAGTACACAGCGAGTAACGCGGCATGTGAGTGTAAGGCTGTGCGTGGTGCTGGGCCTCCCCTAAGTCGACTCAGCCTCAAATGAGTACCTGTTGCGGTGTGTAAACATCTTTGTCTCCCCACTGGGGAGACAAAGGCGGTCGGGCGTGGTGCTGGCCACCCACCCCATGCGCAGAGCGTCCTCGCCCAAGGCGACTCACCTTTCTCAACAGTAAATATGAGCTCCCTAATTCGCATTATTTGCGTAATTTTAGCTTTCCATTGAAATAGAATTCTCGGCATCCAATGTGTTCCCCATGCCATAGAAATCCATAGCAAACAACACTGACTGATTGGACAGAATTGTGTATGTATTGTATGTATGTTGAACTCGCCGGCTGTATGTACTTTTTCTGACATGTATCATGTGACATGTATGATCTGACATGTATCATGTGACGTGTATGATCTGACATGTTTGATCTGACATGTATGATCTGACATTTATGATCTGACATGTATGCTGAGTTCTTATTGTAACATTTTTGTTCCCCCTATCAGACCGGTCTCTGATGGGGTCTGTCGACATTGGACTGCCAGACCCAGTCTCTGATGGGGGTATTCAGACCACGTGTGGACAAACTGGTCTATAAATAAGTCTTCCGACAAGAAGGCGATTCATTTAAAATTCAAAATGTGTGGATGATGTTGAACTTCGTTCGCACCGTACGTAGCCAACCGCGCTAATCGGAGGTGCAGGCGGGGGGGGGGGGGGTGTGACAAACAAGCTAAACGCAAAACAGTTCTTAAGAAATTAGTTTTAAATTGAGATGCAAAAGTTCACAGCTCCCAAAGGCGTCCTAATATCGCAAGAGAGCACGCGCAAGTTAAGCGACACGGTGATTGCACAGCAGCAGGAGGGGTAAATGATAGGGTTGTGTGTGTGTGTGGTGGGGGAGGCGGGGCAAATCTGATTGAAGCCGTACTCAGCCGGTTGAGAGTGAATCGAGGGCTGTATAAACAAACACAGCGCAGAGTTCGAACCGCACCCACAATCGAGAGTGGTGGGGGCAAGGTGGGGGGGGGAAGCTGAGGGGGGGGGGGGGAAGCCCAGCAGTTTGAAAAGTGGGAGCCGGACTTGGAGAGAGCCGGGAGAGATCGGTGTTAAGCTGGGAGTGGAGGGGCGAGCGAGCCAACAAGGTTGCGTCGTCGCAAATGTGGGCCACGGATGAGTCTCCGTGGCAGTGACCCGTTGGCAAATCGAGCAGCAGCAGCAGCAGCGAGCGACGGCGGCGGTAGTGGCCGCACCCACGCGCCCCATCTCCGCTGCTCTTGGATTATCCTGCGAGCATCAGCGGAGCATCGATCCGTGGGAAGGGCGATAAGCTCGTAACCACCACCCCCTTGCGATGAGACGGTAATAAACCCGCAACTACCCAGCGCGCGTGCTCCCTGCGTGTCACCCCGTGTTGACAGCCTCATTGTCAATAAATCCACTGCTGGATGAGGGCCTTCCTCCCGCACCGTGTCGCGGATTAATTTGAGCACGGTATACTTCGCCCGCGCTAGTCGGTGAGAGGCTTGCTACCAAGATTGTGGGGTGGGAGGAGAGGTGAGGGGGCATAGACGTGGAGCGTAGTGCAGTACAACACTGGGTTTCGCTGTATTGTCGTGGGCCGTGCAGTGTTCCATTACGGTTGCCAATTTTTTTTTCTCCATTATCAGTTCATAGCCCTGAAAGAACAGCGGCACGGGTGAATGGAGACATTTCACTTGACGTATTTATCATGATTAAAACATAGCCTATTCACTATTAATGTGCATAGCCCTCAAAGGACTGCCTACCATAAGCTAGCCCATACGCAAAGCAACCACGGCAGGATGATTTGCGACGAGAGTTGTGTGGTCCTCCGTACTAAAACTGTAACTGAACTATGTTTTTTTACATTTATTTTACCAGATAAAGCCCACTGAGCTATTTTTCAGAAGTGATCGCTCGAAACAGCGGCGTATTACCACGTGCAAATGTATAGTAGCCAAATACTCGAAACGCGTGTTCTTTATTCACGCGGAGGGGAAAATCCGAGGACCCGGAGAAAAATCCACGAGACCACGGGGAGAGAGATATATACAGCAGGGGTCGGGATCGAACTTCCTGTATACCAGGCGAGGGAGTTAACATCTTCTAGTCATTGTGGCGCCATTTGAGAGAATGCCCCCCCTAGGTAGCTGCGTGGATTTTGATTCGACGCTTGCGGTGTGTGGAGCCAGCGTTGATAACAAACGCAGGCACCCGCCCGCGGAGGACGGCGACAGGGGAGTTTCTCCACCGAGTCCCAGCGTTCTTCGTTTATAATTAATTTGCTTCAGTTTGGCTGTCCGAGCCATTGGCGTTAAGCGCTGAATTCGCAGAATCGTAAAGGCGATTTGGTGTGGCTTGGGCCACGGTGGCTAGGAGATGTTAACTACCTCGCCCTGGTAGACAGGAGGTCGTGGGTTCGAACGAGACCCTGGTGCCTGCTGTATGTTTTGCGGTCGGGTGGCTTCTGAAAAAAAAAAGATAGATAGCTCAGTGGGCTTTACCTAGTAAATAAAATATTTAAGTTGATGATTCCTGTCTTTTTTGACTAGCTATCACGAGAATTGGATTTCTAATTTTGTTTCTTTATTGCATGTGCTCGCGATTTCAATTTCTGCACATCACCATTAAATGCCCGGAGCTTCGTTTCTATATAAACCAACTTGATCGTAACTGATCAATGATGATTATGATAATGAACATGATACAACAATAGTCTAGCAGCAGTCTTCAGTGAAGCTGGGCCTTTGCTCTACCAGTAGTTTTGTTAATTAATTGGCCAACAGCAACCTGAATTACTTAATATATAGAGGCCTGCAGAGCTTGGGTAATCGTTGGGAGCCGGCTTCACCGCGTGACTGCCAATCGACCTGCCTGTTTATCCTCACGCCTCTCTCTCTCTTCTTGGAAAGCAATTGAATTCTGTGCACATCATTATTATTATGATTAGAAGTTGCGAATTATAATCGTGACCCTGGGGGCCGAGTGGCCGGGTTGCCGGGTGTCTGATGCCGTGCATTGTTGGGACACCCTCGACAGGATGGGAGGGCCGTCGATGGGCAAGCGGAGGCCGCTCACCGACGCTTTGCTCCTCTCTCTGCTCGGGTTGATCTGCCTGCAGCTTGCGCCAGCGTCCGCGCGGGTCCGAGCTCCAACAGGTAACGGGTTCCGCACGTCGCACGCGCACAACACACACACACGCACAACACACACGCGCGCACAACACACACACACGCGCAGAACACACACACACGCGCACAACACACACGCGCACAACACACACGCACACGCGCGCGCACGCTCGTGCAACACATACCACCTCTCCCACGTAGCCTTCACAGGCTTAGCAGGGTTGGCTACGTAATGGTGCGAAAGACGTTCAACGTAGATTATATGCGAGTAGCATCCGATGAAGAACGTGTAGGGTACACGAGGGGGTGAGTGGTCTCCCTGAGTGGTGATGTCAACACGGCGCACCAACTTTACACACCGCATGTACACGAAAGACAGAGACCTCCCGTATAGGCTTCTCTGACTATTGGGACAAGTGCTGTTAGCGAGTAGCACCTCTGAATGTCGACAAGGCACACGGGAGTGGAGTGGAGGGGGGGGGCAGCACCACGCTCATCCTCACACCCACGTGGCACGTAACTCGTTGGCTGTGTGTACTTTTTTCCGACATCATGTGACATGTTTGATCTGACATGTATGATCTGACACGTATGATCTGACATTTATGCTGAGGTCTTATTGTTATATTTTTGTTCCCCCATCAGACCGGTCTCTGATGGGGCCTGTAGACATTGGACTGCCAGACCCAGTCTCTGATGGGGGTATTCAGACCACGTGTGGACAAACTGGTCTCCAAAGAAGTCTTCCGACAAGAAGGCGATTAATATGAAATTAAAAATGTGTGGATGTTGAAATTCGTTCACACCGTACGTAGCCAACCGCGCTAATCGGAGGTGCGGTGGGGGGGGGGAATGACAACAAACTAAGCACAACAAGTCGTTTTAAAGAAATGAGTTTTCAATCTTGATTCAAATATCTGTGCGTACATCCATTGGCTTCCTCAAATCGGAAGGAAGATATGTGTTATGATATAAATATTTGCTACATCCTGTACAATGGCAGACTGTGCAACTACGTGGCACCCCCCACAATGTAGCTGCGTGGCACCACCACCATGCAACTTACATGGCATGGTGGCGGTGCTCTTTGTGAGGAGTTATAACGCTGTTGGGTGGCTTTGTATAGCCACGAATTGCGAGGCAAGTGCCATGTCGCGTGTTGCATTCAGAATTGAATATATCTCATCCTTCACAATGAATTATTGTGAACAGCCCACCGTGGCGGTAGATGTGACAGATAAACCTATACTCCATCTCGCTGACTGCAAAGTACATGTATACTATGTGAAGCATGTGGTATAAATATGGATTCGATGTGCTCTGTGATCGTCAGTGCAGTGGTTTGCGCACTGCTGCTACAAACCCGGTGACCTGACTTCGATTCCAGCTCACGGGCAACACCGGTGATGATTATCTGAACCGGTTATGGGCCCGGCCCCCCCCCCTCTAGGTCGACTCAGCCTCAAATGAGTACCTTGTGCGGTGTGTAAACATCGTCACTGGGGAGACAAAGGCGGCCGTGCGTGGTGCTGGCTACCCACCCCATCGTGTGCCGTGCCGGCCTTCATAGGTGCTCACTAACAGCACTTGCCCCTACAGTCTGTTAAGGCTATACGGCGGATTTTGTCTTTGTGTTTTTTTATGAGGAGCGGTAGTGTAGTGGTTATAGAAGACTGCAACGAATTGGTGGCCAGAGTTAGATTCCATCAGTGGCAAATATTTTTTGGATGAGTGGCCACCAACAAAATCATACATCAGCTACCATTCTTTGTCTTGTCCAAAGCTAAAGAAACCTTGACCAAAGCTAAAGAAATCTGAGATGCGTAGTTTCCGAGATGTAATCCGATTTAAGGCAATTTATTTGCCTACTTTGCGGATATTAAAACGTGATTGTCAAAATTTGCATTTCAATAAGTGTTTGGGGGTGCATCCTTGGTTCGATGTGCTGGGCTAAAATTCCAGTGCAGGTCGATGCGATCTAAGCGGCGGTCTGAATGCCCCTAACTTGGCTAATTAAAGAACAAAAAAATACGTTTTATTTTATAGAGGTTGGACAATCCTAGTTTAAAAGAGTGGAAAAAGCGGATTGACTGACAGAAAGACAAAATGGACGCATTCGTGCACTGTACGGCCATTACTATGGCTTCTCCATCATCGAATCTGTGCGTGAGTTCGGGAGAAGGAGAGACTGGACGCGTCATCGCCGCGCAGGTCCCGCATCCCTTTCCCTTCGTACGGAACGGCCCATTTCACTGGACTTTCATGCATTTTGTATGAGTCGTCTTAGTGTTTAATATTCAGCGCTGCTTCCTTTGACAACCGTTAGTAGACTCGTCGCACAAAACCAGAAGTAAAGCTTTTTCGCACGAAAACAACGCCTCGCAGCATTGCGCCAAAATATAAGAACAATGCTAGTTATTATAATAAAGGTGTGAAAAGCAGCCTTAATGAATGTGAATTTCTCGTCGTACTGATGATGGGAAATATTTCCCTCTGATAACGTATATTATTGGCTTCGAGGTGTTAATTACTCCGACTGGTATACAGGGGGTTCGATCCCGACTCTCACGCCTGCTGTATATTTGGAATTTGCATGTTCTCTATCCTCGTGGCCATGTGGATTTTTCTCCGGGTCCTTCAGTTTTTCCCTCCACATTTAGAATCAACGTGCGTTTAGAGTATTTGGCTGCTATACATTTCCACGTGGTAAGCCACTTCGTTGCGCTATCATTTATGGCCAGATCGCTTCTGAAAAAAAAAAACTATATAGCTCAGTGGGCCTTAGTTGGTAAAATACAAATTGTTTCTAATTTTATAACTATGTATATATTTAAATTGAGACCTACGTAAAATGTAGCGCGTCAACAAATAACATAGAAAGGGAGATTTAGAAACAAAGCCTTGCGTCCCAACTCTTCCTGCCTCTCCGACCTCTCTCTATGTGCTGTGAAGAAGGGCCGTTGTTTGTATGTATGTTGAACTTCTTTCTCACAGTACGTAGCCAACCGCAGTAATCCGAGGGGCCACCTTCTAAAGCCGTGCTGTCGACGAATGTCTCGACGTTTTTTTTCTTCTGGTTATATTTTTGGTTATCTTTCACAGTGCCCGTAACGGTGGTGCTGTTTTTTTTTTAAGTCGACCTCAGTCGTGAAATTCACGGTTGCTCTGAATAGGAAAATATAGAATAGCCCAAGTGGAAATTATTCAAAAGGGCACTCCAGTCTCAGAAGAGGTGAACTTTAAGCAGGTTGTGAAGAGATCGTCCCCCTTTGTTCCACACCCACAAGAGGCAAAACCGTTCCTGGGATCCAGCAAAGCTAAAGCCAAATAGCATGTAATGAAAAAAAATACAAAACCGGGCATGTCACTTAGGGAATGGTGGCATGGATCTGAATGCAAGGGCAGAGAGGTGAGTTGGAAGCAGGGCAAATGCAATCCTCTTAGTATTCGCAAGAAAGATAAACCGATCTTGGCACCGGGTGAGGCAAAGCGGGGGAGAGACTCCCGCGTGTTCAGCCCAAGTCACGCGCCTACCTGGCCCAACATTGTCGCCGTGCGTTTTCCCAGGGCAAAGATACAAAGGTGTCGCATCGGTGGCAAAGGAAGGTTGCCAAAGTCGAATCTTTTTAATAAAAAAATAGATGGGTGCCTCATTATAAAGGTAGGCATGGTGAAAACGATATTTGTAGGCAAGAGTGGAATGTGCGGTGGGTCGCGTGGTGGGTCGTGTGGTGAATTGCGGTGACACAGTGGTTTTGGTGCACAGCGCTATGAACCCGGCGTCTCGGGGTTTGATTTACAGCCATGGTTAATGTCACCGCACACCTCCGATTAGCACGGTTGGCAACGTACGGTGCAAAAGAAGTTCAATATATCACAGACGTACATAGACTCACACTGATACCCATAGACTCACACAGAGACCCATAGTATGTTCACCTTCCCCTGCACCTCCTATTAGCACGGTTGGCTATGAACGGTGTGAAAGAAGTTCAACATAGATATTTTTCCCCCATACGTGCCAGGATTTACAATGCCCCTTCCAAAACCTACAGTGGCATGAACATGAGATAATTTGAATTTAATTATATTTTATAAGGATAAACTGCATGACCAAACCATTTTCATATTTATTTGGGACACATTTACCCCCCCCTTCTCACCCCTCCCTCCACCGAGTTGTGCACGTGTTGTATCTGATTTTCATTAGAAAAAAACATCAGCAGAATATAAACGCATACATAGAAGTATAAATAAATGTGTCCCTCTGATCAATCAAATGTCACTGCTTGCACACCAGGACACTAAGCGTTGGCATGTGCTCTGATAAAGATGCAGTAAAACCCCCAGAATTAATAAATATTAATATATAACGCATCGCAGCATCGAGATGAAGAGCGAGATAGATGGTGGCCGTTCAAACCGCGTCGGCATTAACCAGTACGAATAAAAATAACGCACGGTTAAGTTTATTATAAATGCGATATACGGCGCATGGTCATCGCGGGAGAAACATGCGGCTCATGATATATTTAACAGTTCATACAAATCGCCCCCTGCACACACAGTGCCTATGAATGGGCATTGCTTGTGTGCTTTTAATTTGAGTAATGTACACAGCTTCAGCTTTATTATTTATCATTATAACAACAACAACGACAATGATCATAAATCATGTACAACCCGTTCTCAATCCACTGCTAGATAAGGGTTTCCCCAAGCAATTTTAGTCATGGGAGGGTGTGGGGTTATTTGACCATACTTCACCAGAATCCGTTCGCACTCCTTGCTGGGTAACCACTGTGCCACCGCTCCCTACTCATCATTATCTGGTTATAATGAAAAGTAATCCATTATGCGGCTTCACTTTATTGAATGGCAGGGTTTTAATTGTGATGTCACTTCTTTAAAAAAAAAGCATCCTGAAAAAAAACTCATTTCTGCATGTAATTGCATCTGACCGGACAAATAGCATAAATGAATGCTAGCTGAGGTAGATTAAACACAACACTGCACATTAGCATGGCCATATGAAGAAGTCTCAGAGTTGCGGGAGTTTTTATATTGTGGTGAATTGAGAATGGGCAACGATGATTATGACGATGATTTTCATAGATTTCCTCCTATTCCTTTTCTGCTTCGGGAGTGATAGTTCAGCCTTTTGTGAATCTAATTCCCCTCAACCTTGGGTCACCGTTAATGGAGGAGTACAAACTTTCATTTAAAATTTTCCACGGTGCGATCTGTTGCCTCTCGTGAAGAAGCTTCCAAAGTGCCTTCGAAAAACACCTCTCGTCCCCCCCCTTCCGAATGTTGATGTCCGCAAAAACGCGAAGCCACGGTTCAAACAATTTCTTCGTGCAAAAAAGCTGGACATGGCTTAGCCAGAAGCCGCCGCCGCCGCCGCCGCTGCGAGGGAGCTATACAGAGGACCGCAGAGCTTGAGAAGTAGGAAATGTGGCGCGGGGTCACGACCGTGGCCGCCCTTCCCGCTCGTCTGTGGCTCCTCGTCGCGCCTCTGAACCGTTCTGCCTTGGAGAGCGGCGCGTTGCGAATTGGAAACCGTGGCTGTTGTTATGACCGACCCAAAACTTGTGGCGCTGCGTCGGGTTGTCTGAATTCTTTTTTGCCGAAGTCTCATCCCTCGCCAAATCCTTTCTGGTCGCAGCAGCCTGCAGACGCCATCGAATTCTCTCATACTGGTAGGAACCTCCTGGTTACACCACGAGCCCACAGGGGATTATTGTGTCAGTCCGTCCGTCGTGCATCCAACAAATGGGAGGGGTGGGGCTGGGTGGGGAGGGGAGGGTGGGGAGGGGCTGGGTGGGGAGGGAGGGGCTGGGTGGAGAGGGTGGGGAGGGGCTGGGTGGGGAGGGTGGGGAGGGGCTGGGTGGGGAGGGGCTGGTCACCCCGTGGTGCCCTTATAAAACTCAACATTTAACCTACTCACGCCGGCTTGTGCCCGCCCTCACAGTCGGGCATATTGTGCGGAATACACCACGTGGTGCCGCCTTTGACCCTGGCCATTGACCGAGCAACCCAACGTTCCTACCAGCTCCCTCCGCAGGAGAATGTGTTCGGCTTTTGTTTACCGTTCACTGCTGCTTATTGATGAAGGTCACGCATAAATCGGGGGGGGGGGGGGGGGGACGACTGCTCGGGTATTTCTAAAATAACCTTTGACGAGAAAATGAAAACACGTACAACAAAAAAGGTCAACGTTTATCTGCGGCAAATTATTTGATCGGAAAATTGCGGTGACAAACGTCTATTTGTTTGTTTTTCGTTTTTTTGTTGTCATCGGCTAATGCCGACAAAATTCACTGAGTTGCGGCTTGCCAATCTATCCAACCCACGCTTATTGAGAATGGAAATCAAATGCTCGGGGCAACTGCCTCGGACGTTTTGTTCTGGATCGCCTCATATTTCTAGTCAATTGTTCTGCCCAAAATAAATATAAACCCAAGGAAGGAGTGGACGTGCCCACAGTAAACCGCATCACACGAGGCCTGCCGATTGCCCAAATGGCGGTGCGTCCATTCGTGCTTCCAAGTGTACAGAGCTACGGGGATTTAAGAAACTTGTACCATTTTCTTTGGTTCTTTCGGTAAAGTCACGTAGAATGAGAATAAAATAATAAAATAACAATCAAATTTATGTGTTATGTTATTTTATTATTTTATTCTCATTCTATGTGACTTTACCGAAAGAACCAAAGAAGATGAATCCTTGCAGTCACGAAAGCTTTAAATCGAAACTTGTACCATTGTTTAAAAAAAAACTGAACTAAAACTATAGACTATTTTTGTATTTTACCAGAAGCGACCTGGTTATCACAAATGATCGCTCAATGAAGTGGCTTATCACGTGGACATTTACAGTAGCCAAATAGTCTTAACGCATGTTTATAAATGTGGAGGGAAAAACCGGAGGACCGAGAGAAATATCCACGTGACCACGGGGAGAGAGAGAGAGACACACGCAATCCCCATATATACAACAGGCGTCAGGGTCGGGATCGAACCCACGACCTCTTGTATACCAGGCGAAGTGGTTAACATCTCCGCTGACTCGCCGGTAGATCGCAGCGCACTTTTGCACAAACCTGGTGGCCTGGGGTTGATTTAATGGCCACGACTAACATTGGTGGTGATTGATACTGAACTGGTCCGGGGCCTTCCCTGTGTAGATTCCGTTTTAAATGAGTATCTGGTGCAGCGTGTAAGCTTCAGCACTGGAGAGACAAAGGTGGCTGGGCGTGATTAGGAAACCACACCATCCCATTGTTCGAGCCGTAATAGGTGCTCGCTGAAAGCACTTGCCCCAACAGTTTGTGAGAGCCTACACGTGGAGGTCATTGCCTCTGTGAGCAGGCGTGCATTCGCAATAATTGCCCGTTGCGCATTGTTTGACAAGCGCTGCTGTGGACCCCGTGGTTATTTAAATTCGTATTCTTTGGGTCTTTCGGTAAAGTCACGTCGATAGGTTCAAAGAAAATAACAAGAAAATGTGTTTTTTATATTTATTTATTATTTTTGTTATTTTCTTTGAACCTATCTACGAAAGACCCACAGACTATGAATTGCTGCAGTCACGAAAGCTTTAAGTCAAGATTCTTTACATTCGTGTTTGTGTCATGCTAACATTGCGGGTGTATTTAAATTAGGCGTAACGTTGGCTACCAGTTGTCCTTCATGGAGTGGCAGAGTGGGGGGGGGGGGGGGGGGCTCCCCTTCTCCCTGACTCTCAGATTAGTCCCTCGCCTTACGGTTGCCCCCTCTTCTATGTTGCCCCTGGGGGGCGAATTCCACTCTGCTCGCCCTCTCGATGACCCACCACAAAATGTAGGGTTTAAGGTTTTCGGTGGCGCACCCAAATTTTTTAAATAGTTTTTTTTATAGCCGTGTAGCAGTGAATCATGATTCTGGCCAATCGCCTGATGAAGCCGGTTGTTGTTGTTGTTGTGATCACCGGGGAAATGTCACCAGGTACTCGAATTGTAAACATTGTGGGGTTTCCTCTCCAAAACACAACGGTGTTGTCACGTTTTTATTCACTTGACAAACCTCGCTGATTGGCTACGTCGGGTGGTGGCGACGGGCCTTAACGACACAACATTTATATTTATGCGATCTAACCACCCAAAAAAAACCCAACCCCGTTACTGTACACAAATGCGCGTTTGTTGCCAAAAGAAAAGGCCTCGTTCATTTTCCTGACTCGTCGAAGGGCAAATGCTCATGGCAAAACTAGTTTCAACGCTCACTCCAGAGTAGAGGGAGAAATGGGGCGTGAGGAGGAACCAGAGACAAGTGGGAAAGGCGGTCGGGTGGTGAGCCAGCTCGAGCCATTGCCTCGGCTCTGCAGTCCCCTGTGTATTCAGATGTTTTCAGCCGACGAATTGTTGGGCCGTATGGAATGACATCGTGGGCTGTGTGGACCGAATGGAGGGGACGATACCATTGCGTGCGGAGAAAAGCCGCACTCGCTGGCATACAGAGAGAGAGAGAGGCAGGGAGAGACATCAAACAGTGCACGATTGGGTCGATGACCTTTGTTCGATACAGTATTTCCTCGCTATTCTCGAGGGACACGTTCTGGAGATGCTCGCGAATATAAAATTTCGCAGATTATGATATTGGCCTACGAAAACCCATCTTATGAAATAATTACCCTAAATAAATACGTAAATAAGCTATTAAATACATGAACATTATCATAACACAACAAATTGGTTATAATAAACGTAAAGTAAATCAAAGGAAATGTACAAATATAAAAAAAATACTTTGTAAATGAACTTAGCTTGAATTATGATGATGCTGTGTATCATCAATTCATCTTATTACTTTCTCACATCACATTCTGCCCTCATCACTTTATCTCTTCACTTTCTTTACTTCTCTCTCTCTCTCTCGCGATGCAGCAGTCGTGCAGAGTTCCAGACGCGATTCACGCCTAGCCAACATCGCGGATAGCCAAGGTCGTGAACAACGAAAGAATTCCGCAACCCCCTTTCCCCGGGAGCCTTTCGCTGCTCCTGCGAGTTGGCGTCCTGTTCCGCGAGTCGCTAACCGCACCTTAGCTGTGCATCAGCTACTTAACTTTTATTTTTCAACGTCTACCGATCAACAAAGCATCCGCGGCAGTGCCCATCAACTTGGCTTGAATTGCGAACGTCTTCTTAAGAATGTGCTGCGGAAAAGACTCGAATCTTGCAGGTTCACGTCTAGTTTAACCTCGGTGAAACTTCAAGAGACCAGGAGAGTGTCATTCGGAAGAGAGACCCGGCCTTCATGTCTGTAATTTCCCGCATGCTAGTCTGAATAATAAATGTGTTTTGATGACCTAAGTATGAGATGACAAGCAGTGATGTGGACATGTCTTTGTGTTGGCGGTGGGTATGCCCTCATTTCTCACAGAACACTTTCTGGGTTTCTGCCAGAGCGATGGCGAGACGTATTTCTTATTTGAGTACTTATGGGTACGCAAATATTTTCCGGATCATTGACCCAGTCTGTGACCCGGTCAGTATTCTGCTTTTTGAATATTTGAGATTTCGCTGGTAATATTTAATGAAATAGTGAAATACATGTTGCTTCAAAAAAATTGTAACACTTCTGAGAATTTGCAACAATACCCCAACAAATGTGCCTCTGGGCTCTGAAGACCACCTGGAGAAGATTCCAGGCATGTGTTGAAGCTATTAACATACTTTTTTTATTATCTTGTTCTTCTGCCATTAAAAACGATAGTCCCATATATAGTGAGGGAAAAAAAGTATTGGATCCCCTGCTGATTTTGTACGTTTGCCCACTGACGAAGAAATGATCAGTCTATAATTTTAATGGGAGGTTTATTTGAACAGTGAGAGACAGAATAATAACAACAAAAATCCAGAAAAACGCATGCCAAAAATGTTATAAATTGATTTGCATTTTAATGAGGGAAATAAGTATTTGACCCCCTATCAATCAGAAAGATTTCTGGCTCCCCGGTGTCTTTTATACAGGTAACGAGCTGAGATTAGGAGCACACTATTAAAGGGATTGCTCCTAATCTCAGCTTGTTATCTGTATAAAAGACACCTGTCCACAGAAGCAATCAATCAATCAGATTCCAAACTCTCCACCATGGCCAAGACCAAAGAGCTCTCCAAGGATGTCAGGGACAAGATTGTAGACATACAAAATGCTGGAATGGGGTACAAGACCATTGCCAAGCAGCTTGGTGAGAAGGTGACAACAGTTGGTGCGATTATTCGCAAATGGAAGAAACGCAAAAGAACTGTCAATCTTCCTCGGCCTGGGGCTCCATGCAAGATCTCACCTCATGGAGTTGCAATGATCATGAAAACGGTGAGGAATCAGCCCAGAACTTGTCAATGATCTCAAGGCAGCTGGGACCATAGTCACCAAGAAAACAATTGGTAACACACTACGCCGTGAAGGACTGAAATCCTGCAGCGCCCGCAAGGTCCCCCTGCTCAAGAAAGCACATATACATGCCCGTCTGAAGTTTGCCAATGAACATCTGAATGATTCAGAGGACAACTGGGTGAAAGTGTTGTGGTCAGATGAGACCAAAATGGAGTTCTTTGGCATCAATTCATCTCGCCGTGTTTGGAGGAGGAGGAATGCTGCCTATGACCGCAAGAACACCATCCCCACCATCAAACATGGAGGTGGAAAAATTATGCTTTGGGGGTGGTTTTCTGCTAACGGGACAGGACAACTTCACCGCATCAAAGCGACGATAGACGGGGTCATGTACCGTCAAATCTTGGGTGAGAACCTCCTTCCCTCAGCCAGGGCATTGAAAATGGGTCGTGGATGGGTATTCCAGCATGACAATGACCCAAAACACACGGCCAAGGCAACAAAGGAGTGGCTCAAGAAGAAGCACATTAAGGTCCTGGAGTGGCCTAGCCAGTCTCCAGACCTTAATCCCATAGAAAATCTGTGGAGGGAACTGAAGGTTCGAGTTGCCAAACGTCAGCCTCGAAACCTTAATGACTTGGAGAAGATCTGCAAAGAGGAGTGGGACAAAATCCCTCCTGAGATGTGTGCAAACCTGGTGACCAACTACAAGAAACATCTGACCTCTGTGATTGCCAACAAGGGTTTTGCCACCAAGTACTAAGTCATATTTTGCAGAGGGGTCAAATACTTATTTCCCTCATTAAAATGCAAATCAATTCACAACATTTTTGACATGCATTTTTCTGGATTTTGTTGTTGTTATTCTGTCTCTCACTGTTGAAATAAACCTACCATTAAAATTATAGACTGATCATTTCTTTGTCAGTGGGCAAACGTACAAAATCAGCAGGGGATCAAATACTTTTTTCCCTCACTGTAAGTGTTAAACATTTTTTAAGCACCCTGTACGTAACTTGAACGAAGTCAAGCAAACGAGCATACCACGATATATCACCGAATGTTAAAACATATCTATGCTAAAATAATGAAAAATATTAAAATTGGTAGCCATTTCCCAGTCGACTTCTGGAGCACTGTATTTTCCGGTTAAAGACCTCCCGATGCCTCGTCTGTCATGGGGGTTTTGTGTGACCATACTTCTCCACGTTGGTCAGATATCACTCGCCACTGCTGTTGACCGTGGCCGGGAAATGAGCCCGGGTTGCCGGGTTCACAGCGCAGTGCACGAACCACCGCTACGCCCCTGGAGATATCTCGTTCACTAACAAGCCCAAGTAACCTTTCGCTTAAAAAAGGTCGGCTTTGAATAATAATAATGTGTAATATCAACAAAGACAAAGATCTCCCGTATAGCCATTACAGACGGTTGGGGCAAGTTCTGTTAGCGAGCACCTGTGAAGGCCGCAACGGCAGACGAGGAAGTACGTGGCCAGCACCACGCCCGGCAGCCTTTGTCTCCCTAGTGGCGATGTTTACACACCGCACGATGTACATATTTGAAGCTGAGTCGATCGCGTGGAGCCCTAAAACCCGTGCAGTTAACCATTACGTGTGTTGGCCGTGAGCGGGAATCGAATTCTGGTAGCCAGGTCCGTAGCGCAGGGCGTGAACCACCGTGCCACAAAAAACACACACACACACATACACGCGAACACTCCACACGCACATTCACGCAAACTCACACATGCATTCACGAAAACACGCGCGCGCGCACACACACACAGAAGCGTGTGTGTGCCATGCTTAGACAAGGGGATTAGCTGGAACACACAAAGATAAAAATCGCCCTTCTAGCCTAAGCAGACTCTTGGGGCAAGTGCTGTTAACGAGCACCTATGAAGGCCGGCACGGCACACCAAGAGGTGGTTGGCCAGCACCATGCCCACCAACCACCTTTGTCTCCCTAGTGATGATGTTTACACACCGCATCAGATACTCATTTGAAGCTGAGTCGACCTAGGGGGAGGCACGGGACCGGTTCAGATTTTCATCACCGCTGTTGACCGCGGGAGCGGGAATCAAACTCGAGTTCGCCGGGTTGGGAGCGCGGCGCGCTAATCGCTTCGCTATCAACACACATTCACACACACACACACATTGTGTTTTTTCATAACGGTGGCTGGGTGATGAGAGTGGGCACGGGCTACGACTCTGGCTTTCCTGCCTCCCAAGGCTGACGCAAGGCTGACGCACACTCTCCCAGCCACCTCGGAGAAGATTTAAATTGTGGGAGGGCAACCTGCAGGTGTTGCTTTCGCTACCACCCACGTGGGACGCCTCCGGCAATATCACCGACTAAACTACTAAGCAATTTTTGTTTCTATTTTACCAGGCAAGGCCCACTGAGCTATACCTCGCATCTTTTTCCAGAAGCGACCGGGGCCCACAGATGATGGCTCAACGAAGTGGCTCATCATCACGTGGACATTTACAGCAGCAGCCGAAGACTCTTGAACGCGCGTTGATTCTAAATAACGAAGGGAAAAAAACCGGAGGACCCGGGGAAAAATCCACGTGACCACGGCGGAGAGAGACAGAGAGGTTAACTCTAAATATACAACACGTGCCTCGGTCGGGATAGAGCCCATGGCCTCGTGTATACCAGGCGAGGTAGTTAACATCGCCACCACGGCACTGGAGGTGGTCGACCCACGTTATTCACCTCGCTCGCCCGGCGAGGACACCGCCCTTCCCCTTTGTTTTGAGTTCGACTGCCAAAAAACCCCGATACCTCCGACGAAGATATCTCGAATGGTGTTCACGGAGACCCCACCCCCCCCAGTACCTCGCCGCGTGATACCGCCGGTTCGTCCGTACACTGGGGGTGGGGGGTGGGTGTTGTCGCCAACGCATGAACAGCTGGAAGAGGTCACCCTCCCTTGATGCCGTGGTTCGGATTTAAGCCGCACGGTTCACAGGGGCCTCGGCGCTCCGCTGAAATCGGGGGGGGGGGGGGGGGCATGGGTTTGAGCGGAGCGACAGCGCCACTAAGTCCGTCTGCGACGGCGCATTAATGTCGTCCATTAGGGCCGGTCGGAGCTGTTTGGCGTTCACTGCCACTTAAATTAAAGGCTTTATTCTACGGCCACAAACGCAACTTGTTTTTATCTCCCTCCGCTGGGGCGGCGGTGTTGGGGACGAGAGTGGTGGTGGTGGTGGGGTGGCGAGCGTGTGACCGCGAGTGTCACGGTGGTTAGCACCCCACCCACCCCCCGTGCTACCGTCACGGCGAACCCACGCTTGGTTCTGGACATCTGCGGAGAAGAAGAAGAGGGTTAGCGGATCACGCACAGATGGCGTGAGACTCGCTCCCCGTGAGCGTCGAGAAGGAGCCATGCCCCCTGGCTCGCAAGGGGAAATGCCGCAGAGGTCAAAACGTGAACTCTGGCTGTTCCATCTGTGTGGGATCGAGCGTTGCACCCTTCTGATTCTTCTGATTCCTGGCCACTCGCGTCATTGGCGATTGCCTAACCTCCACACCTGGCGACGAACGGTGCCTCCTCACAAAGGCTGGCGCGTAGCTAGCACCTGGGCCGCTGTCTCTGTGCTGCCAACGTCGGCCAACGTCGGCGTCGGAGGATAGGAGGTGCCCAGGTGCGGCCACGTCCGTTCAGTCGCAACTCATCGGCGGCACTTGCCATGGCCGTTTTGTGCCGCGTGAATGATGGCCCCGTGCCTGTCTGGTGCGGGGTGCGTGTCTCCAGCCACACGGCACATGTTTGGTTTGCGGTAGCCGTGTCTGAAACGGAGCGTGTTGGGAAATTGCAAAATGCAGCGCTCCTTTAACTTCGCGGCTTTGTTCACATTATTCGACGGTCATTTATTGGCAGCATTTATTCAGTTGATGTCACTTAAAATTTCTGCGAAGAACTTGGTATACAGTACAAGTTTGATATTAGCGCACCCCTTGGCAGCAAAGCCATGTGTGTGCCTATATCAGAAGGAGCACGCTTATATCATAAGTTACTCTTAGTCTTCCTCTCCACCAGCGTTACGTTAGCATGTGTTGCTTGTATCAGAACTGTGCTCTTGCAAATCTGTGCTTATATCTAGCTTCTACTTACAATTCATTTCACAACATGCAAAATGCTTTACAATTATTCCAAAATATATTATGCCACGAGGGCAGAAGGCAGGCTCAGCAATATTTGCTAATCTCTTATTTTCATGACCTATATGGCGATTGAATCCCTTGGGTAACTTATCCCCGAGTTCAGAATCAGAACATGTATTTATACTGGAGGAATCCGATGAGCTATGAAGCTCTTTTACACAGTTCGCCAGCCATAGGTCTCCAGGCTCTCTGGCAAAGACTTCCCAATGGGAATATTGATTGTTTACTGGTCAAAAGAGACATCGGCTTATTACAGTGTTGCAAGGACCCAGCCAATAGACGAAGTCCAGCCAAGAGGAGTAAACCTCCCCCACACATACTTAAACTATTATACAGGATGTTCCTTTCCGTTGCTTTGGCTAAAACTACAAGCTGACAGGTGATGGACTTGTTTCCTTAATTATAAGCTCATGGCCACATTGTGAAGTTGAAAAACATATTATTAGTGCACTGGCGGAGCCAGTGGGGGGGGGGGGGGGGGGGGGAGTGGCACGTACCCCCCCAATGATCCGATCGAAATTCCTAATTTCGATCGGATCATTGGGGTTTGTTAGTAATAAATCGGCATTTTGCGACCCCCACTGCCATTGTGTAGCATATGATTACGTGCCAGGGACTCCATGAGATGATAGGACAATAGTCTGAGTCCATAATTGCCAATAAGTAATGGCAATGCAGTTATAAGTGACTCACAGAATTGTGCGCAGTTGTGTATACAGTCCACGACTTCCCTGAAGGCATTCACCTTCAGCGAGCGCGATGCCGATCACACAACGCGGTTCCAATTCGACCCTCGATCGATGGCTGCGTCATCGCTGCACACGCGTCGAGTAACAAGCAAGGGACAAGTCCTTACTCACTAACAACTCCTTACTTACTAACAACTCCTTACTAACAACTCCTTACCAACAACTCCTTACTTACTAACAACTCCTTACTCACTAACAACTCCTTACTTACAACTCCTTACTTACTAACAACTCCTTACTCACTAACAACTCCTTACTTACTAACAACTCCTTACTTACTAAAAACTCCTTACTCACTAACAACTCCTTACTTACTAACAACTCCTTACTTACTAACAACTCCTCTCTTACTAACAACTCCTTACTTACTAACAACTCCTCTCTTACTAACAACTCCTCTCTTACTAACAAGTCCTTACTTACTAACAACTCCTTACTTACTAACAACTCCTTACTTACTAACAACTCCTCTCTTACTAACAACTCCTCTCTTACTAACAAGTCCTTACTTACTAACAACTCCTCTCTTACTAACAACTCCTCTATCATTTTTAATTGCTGGAGGGGTTGCCCCCCCCCCCCTACCTGAAAATCCTGGCTCCGCCAATTGTTGAAGTGCTTATTGCAATTAACTGGGCCAAGTGAACTCTCTATAAATGTTTTGTTTATTTACATTCCATCACCCCCCCCCCACTAATTCTGATTAGCCTTTAACAGACACCAATTACCCCTCAATGTCCACCCAACAGGATAAATGGGTAACCGCGGTAAGTTAGCCAATCGGCGGATGGGGTAAAATGTGGGGGTCCTCTCACCTCTTTGCTAACGTGACGCGGAAGAGGAGGTCAAATACCCTCTGGAGCCCCCTCTAGTGAAGGCCCATCCGCTAGCAGTGACGCGAGCAGGCAATTGCAGCGCTGCGCCTTAATGAACAAAAAAATGTGATGAGTTTTTTTTGTTGTTGCTGTTGCTTGTGCACTTCTGACATCACAGTCCCTTGCTTTTTTTTGTATTTTACGTCCGGCTCCGTGGAGGCTTCTCACGAGACGCGGGGTTACTCGCGCACGATTTTCGAAGCGCGTGGGTAAAAAAACTATAAAAAGAAAACAGCCGTCGCCTTAATTAAGCGGGGGAGGGGGGGGAAGGGGGGGTGGGGGGGGCAACGTTCTCCAGCCCGAGCGGCCGCCAGTTGTGCGGGGAGGGCTTTTAATTGACACCGACTTGCCATCCAAATTGGCCCTGGCCTGGTGCCACGACCGACCCATGAATGGTTATCCCAAGATAAACGCGCGCGCCACGCGCCTTCGAAGGTCCCCGACGCTCGGACGCAAGGGAGTGGGGGATGCGAGAGACGAGTCGAGCCAAAAACTCCGCGTTCATTAGGAAGGTGACCCCGGACATCGGGTTCAGCGCCTTGCCTGTGTCACCTGTGGCACGGCCTGTTAATTAAATGATTTATAGTCGCACGTGCGATCTCTCTATTAAAACCCACGGCGACCAGTGTGTGCGCGCTGTGTGTTCAGCGAAAATTAGGTGTGGCTCGTTTAATGGATCACATTGACGACGAATCAATGTCCCCTTTAAACAATGCCGTAGTTATTCTATGCATAAGTATACAAAGACAAAGCTCCCCGGTCATAGCCTTTGCATACTCTTGGAGCAAGTGTTGTTCGTGAGCAACTATGGAGGCCGGCACGGCACACGAGGGGGTGAGTGGCCAGCACCACGCCGAGCTGCCATTGTCTCCCGAGTGGCGATGTTTACACACCGAATCAGGTGCTCACTTGAGGCTGAGTCGACCTTGGGGAAATCCAGGATCGATTCAGATAATGGTCACTGGTGTTGGCCGTGAGCGGGAATCTAACTCGGGATGCCGGGTTCATAGCGCCGCCTGATAAACGCCACACGACCGCTCCCCACTATATACAGGGTGTTTTAAAAAAAAAGATGGACCCAATTTCAAGGCAGTGTATTTCACGATGGCAACATGTTACAATTACGCAAAAAGTTACAAACGGTTTAATGAGTTATTAAGTTTAACTAAGCATTTTATAAATGCTCTATGTGCTCTCCAACTGCTGTACGGACAACATCGAGACGAGAGTTGAATTCGTCCCGAACGCCTCTCTTCTCACGTTTTACTCTGAGGTGCGTGATCGCCCTGTGCTCTTCCCCTTATATAAACAGCCTCCTCAAATTGTCGGTACCAACGACGAATGCTCTTTGACATTGGCGGATCAATGCCAAAACGCCGTTGAAACGCACGCTGCACCGCAATTACGGATTCAGTCTTGCTGAACTGCAGAACGCAAAACGCCCCTTGTGTTGCGGAGGTCACCGTCTTGCGAATGACTGAGGCTAGGGGCTGTTTCTGCGCTGGGAGAGGCATCTCGCGGTAATCATTTGAAACTATTTGCCCCGCCCTTTCAAGTGGTAAGAGTTTCATTAATGGGCGGTTCGTGGTTGCAGAGATATAGCGATTTCAAATAGGGTCCATCTTTTTAAACACCCTGTATATGCAAAGCCATAACCACACACTCACGAAGCAGACAAACGACATTTGATAATGAGATTAAATCGAAATCACACCGACTGCATAGACCAAATACTTAAGCAGTTCCATTTGTAACGTAGCACACGACGCAATAATGTCTGAGAAATGTCCCGTGAGTGTTGCCATGTGTATGCTGCTACACAGGCATTGGTGGATTCATCCATCCCCTCCACCAAGTGATTTAATGTAATCGTCACAAATCTAGATGGCGATTCATTTCAGGCTGCTTAACTTTTACAATGTCTACTTTTTGTTTCTTTCGGTAAAGTCACGTAGTTAGAAATAAAATAATCGCATTTTCAATGTCACTAACGAAACATTGTCTTGTTTGTGCAGTTTTTGTTCTGGGTAAAAACAGCCTACCTGTATCGACTGGCTGCGCTGCACGCGACCTGTGCTCCAGTACTGCGCGGGGTGGGGCAACAAGGGTTAGCGGATCACGCACAGATGGCGTGAGACTCGCTCCCCGTGAGCGTCGAGGAGGAGCCATGCCCCCTGGCTCGCAAGGGGAAATGCCGCAGAGGTCAAAACGTGAACTCCGGCTGTGTGGGATCGAGCATTGTACCCTTAGCACGTGCGAGTTTTCTGGTTTCCTTTCACATTGAAACATGAATTAGCTGGCCGATAACACTTGATACATGGAGGACCGCAGAGCTTGCAGGGGGGGGGGGGTGGGATTTGGTGCCTTGCCACTCGTCTGTGGTTTCTCACTCTTCTGAGTCGCTCTCACTCTCTCGTAGAGTGCGAGCTAATACTCTGTGGTGCATTGAAATTCTTGTATAATTTTCATGATTCGTCAATGGATGATCGCATGCTCGAGCAAAAGAATCGTGTGCCAATCAATGACCGGATGTATTGTCACGTGTCAAATGTTATCGGAACATTTCAGAAGTCTTTTAATTTTAATGAAACGTTACGAGCTTGCGTTTTTTTGCCGACAATTGACAGGTCATTTGCATTTAATCATGCTTTTATGCACGAACCAGACCCACATTATAAAATAAGTACGCATTTTAATTCATTTTACATTATGAATAAAACATTGTAATATGCATTTCGCAGGCCCGTGGTGAACGGATGCAGTTTAACATATTGCAGGTAGGGGCTGTTTAGAAGAGGGAAAAAAAGGCACATTAACATTTTAATAAGGCAACATTTTCTCGGTGAATTAATTTAACTTGCTCTCTAATTGGTTCACGAGTGCAGAGGCGGGTTTACAGGGATATGGGTTCATAAATCTGCGGACGAGGTTTTGTTCATTGTTTTAAATCGCCCTTACGAGGTGACCGAGTGGCTTCAGCCAGCCAGAGCGCTGAGCTGACGCCGCCAGGGCCCTGGGTTCGAATCCAGGCAAGGGGCCTCTCATTAATCCGGGGTCCGAATCCAGGCAAGGGGCCTCTCATTAATCCGGGGTCCGAATCCAGGCAAGGGGTCTCTCATTAATCCGGGGTTCGAATCCAGGCAAGGGGCCTCTCATTAACCGGAGTTCGAATCCAGGCAGGGGGCCTCTCATTAATCCGGGGTCCGAATCCAGGCAAGGGGCCTCTCATTAATCCGGGGTCCGAATCCAGGCAAGGGGCCTCTCATTAATCCGGGGTCCGAATCCAGGCAAGGGGCCTCTCATTACCCGGGGTTCGAATCCAGGCAAGGGGCCTCTCATGAATCCGGAGTTCGAATCCAGGCAGGGGGCCTCTCATTAATCCGGGGTTCTCTAGCGTAGCGACTTGACAGTCTTAGCCTCGTCACCGGCGACTACGTAACCAGAAAAAATAATAGTTCATTAAATTCTTTCTCTACTTAATTTGACTGGATTTCAGCTTGGTTTGACTATTCCGTGACGGGCGTTACGTTGCTCTCTGTAATGTTGCTCTCTATGATGTTCCCACGCGCCCTGTGGCAGGGCGGCCAATGCGGGAGGGTGCTCAGTGCTCCCGGCCGGCCACCAAGGGGCCTCTAAGGCCAATTATTGAGCGACCGATGAGGCCAGATGTTGAAGGTGGATTTGATGTCTCTCAATGTGCAGCAGCACCAGCAGCCGTGGTGTGCAGCAGCAAGGTGTGGTGGAGGGCGGGCAGCGTTGGCAGCGAGGTGCGGGTGGCATCGGCGGCCTTGGGCGCGACGGCATCCAGATGTCGATCTTTGAATCCGCGTTGGAATATGAGAAAGTGTGGCTTTTTAGAGATGTTCGTGGAAGGGTTACTTCCGATAAGGTCGAGGGGGTGAGAGTACTTTAACTTTGCCCCATATTCTGTGACCTGCAGAATAAAAAAAACTGATTTCCCCTTTAATACCCTGCTTAATAATGTTTGGCAGTCATGTGGCAACTATCTCTCAAGCACACATTTACCAGCACTTATCTCGTCAGCTTAACAATAAGCCTCGAAGCTTAGAGATGCTCATATGTCTTTTCTCTTGTAAACCCATTTTTAATACACACCTCTTAGAGGGGTATTGGAAACGCACATTAAATGTTTAGAATCTCTAAAAGAAGCATCATCTCCCCACGTTATCTGTAACGGCTGCGGCATCTGGTGCAGGGCATGTGCACACAGACACGCGTGCACGTGCACGCACCCACTTGTAAACATAAAGGTGAAGATCCCCTGCCTAGCTTTTGACAGATTGATGGGGCAACTGGTGTTCGCGAGTAGCAGCGCCTATGAATGCCGGCACGGCGCACGAGGGGGTGGGTGGCCAGCACCACGCTCGGCTGCCTTTGTCTCCCCAATGCAGTTATTTTACGCACTGCACCAGGTACTAAGTTAAGGCTGATTCGACCTTGGGGAGGCCCGGCGACTGGTTCAAATGTGAGCTGTAATCGAACTCTGATCACTAGGTTGGTAGTTAGCGAGCCAACCACGAGGCTGCTGCTCCCCCCTGCACATAAACACACGCGCACACACAAGAGCGAGTGAAAACAGAGTTTGGCCAATAGCAAGGCTGGTCCAGCAAGTCCCAAAAACAATTCCAAACGTCCAGGGCATGCCACATTTTTTTTTTAATTGCTATTATCGTTATTACGAACAAGACGGACAAGAGGGGGGAAAAAGAGTGCTGCGATGAGCTCTTGATTTGGTCCAGGCCACGTGTTGTACAGAAACCACAAATCAACGTGGATGAAATTCGTGTGCCCCTACTTGGAACGTGAAGCTCATTGCAGTGGCCGTTGATTTCTTTGTAATCCACCGCTTGTTATCGTTATTCTGGCTGTCGCCTGATGATGCTGGTTTTAATTTACTGGCGAAACGTCACGGAACTCGAATGGTAAATGTTGTGGGTTTGCTCTCCAACACAGCGGGTGTACTGTACTAGTAACACATTGCTACGTTTTGGTCACGTGACAAACCACACTCATTGACTGTGTCGTGTGGTGGTGGTGGTGGCGGCGGGTTTAATGACACATTTATATTTTACGCGATCTAACCACGAAAAAAAAAACTTACGATGTTTTTGCCTTTGTTTAAACGAACCAATTGTTTTCATTGCCCCACCGCCGCGCCCCCCTTGTTTCTCATTTCGGCGCTGCAATTCCCCATTTGTAATCCCTGCGCTTCGAAACGCCACGGTAAACGATGTTCCATTCCGAAGCCGTCGACGACAGCCGAGTAGTTAAGCGAAATGGCGACGCAGGGTAAAGCCGCTCGACCGACCGTCCGAACCTTGTTTCGCTCAGGCCGAGAGGGTGTCGAATCCGCAACCGCCGGCCCTTCGTAAATGTGTCTGAAAAGGAAAACGTGCACGTTCGAAGGGGCTGCGGCATGCTTTAGCGGGGCGGATTGCTTCTTTTACACGGTTCAAATCCGACGTTTGTAGAGCAGCTAAATAGTAACAATGTACTCAGGGTCGAGGGATACACATACTGGTCCAAACATAACATCCCAGATCGTCTTTGCTGAATGGATAATGAATCTCAGCCATTTATTGCTTGGCTAAATGCGTTGTTTTGCACAGAACTAAAATTATAAAATTGTATATTTGTATGCATACTAAAGATATTTTTTTGGGTTAGATCACGTAAGTTTAAATGGGTCGTTAATCTCGATACAGCCAATCAATAAGGGTTGTCACATAAACAAAACGTGTTCATTTGTTACTACTTCAGCATACCGGAGTGTTGGAGAGTAAACCCACAACATTTGACATCTCGATTTCCATCTCACTTTGTCAGTGCTCTGCTGGATTCGTGCCTTCTCGGGTTCTGTTTTGCGGCGGTTACGTGACCATACTTCACCATGGCTTTTTGGTGCCAATTGGTGAAGGGAGTCACCCAGGACCTCTTCAGATATCACTTGCCACTGACGTTGGCCATTGTTGGTTATTCAAATCGGGTCGCTGGGTTCACTGCGCTAATCGCTGCACCACCGTTCCAACCCCGCTTGATTCGTCTAACAATAACTTATTGATTGTACTAACATTGGCTTATTTCAGCATTTGTCAATATCTACTTTTGAATGACGTTACCCTGGCGGCTATGGAGGTGTTTTGACCATACTTCGCCAGGCTGGTCTGTGCGGATTGGTGAAGGTGGAGCACCCGGGCATGCTTGCGACATCACTCGGCACCGATGTCAGACGTAGTCCGCTACACACGTACAATTAAATACATTCATTTCTATTCACGTAGCTCCGCGTAAGAATGTAATATATTATTAATCCATTGACCTATTGCCATTCTTGACTCGTATTCCGGGAATGTTTGGCTTCGAGCGGTTGCCATCTGTTTGGCCCTCTGGAGGAGAACCAGCGCAGGCGTCTGTCGTGAGATGGTTCCTTCTGCCCTGCGTCGGGCACCACTGAGGCTGGTGGGAGTGCCGTGCCGTGGTCGCAGACTTGCGGCGAGCAATGGGCGAGTGTCAGAATTCAAGTCCTCCTCCGGCTCTGTTACGAGCAGAAGTCTGGCGGTGGCTTGAGGCGCCCGGGCCAGCGAGGAGCCAGTGAAGTAAGTGTGCATGTTGAACTTCTGTCACCACTGTACATAGCCAATCGCGCTAATCCGAGGTGCGGGGGAAGGACGGCAAACTCAACACGAAAAGCAATTCGTAATAAATTATTAGTTTTCAATCTGAATTTCATAATGGACAGCTCCAGCCGGCTTCCTCATATCGGCGGGAAGCGCATCTGAAGGCGTGCGATGCGGTGGACGTCTTTCTTCGATGGCCAGGCAAAAGCCGCTGCTGCGAGGATGACCGGAGTTCGTGTGATGACGGTTCATGCTTCTTGTGAGTTGGTGAGGCGTACGGCCACACAGACGGCCAATCCGCACCGCAGAGCGTGCAGTCTCCCGCTGTATTTACATTGCTGCCAGCACAACACTGGAGCGAAAGGGATTGCCGGTCCTCAACGTTTCCCCTGCCCCCTGCCCCCTTCCTCCTCTTCCTGACGTTGGCATTGAGGAGGGCAACCGCGAGGTCATCGTCAAGGACCGCGCCCCCCAACGCCACTCCACTTAGCGGTGCGGCATGACCTTGCGCTGCTCGGCACAGCGAGCCCCCACGTGACCGATGGGTCCCCGAAGGCACGAGGCGGCAGGAGGGGCTTTTCTTGCGGTCGAGCGAAGCTCATTCATCGTTGTACGGACACGGAGCAGCAAGCAAAAAGCGGTGTGGGAGGGCAGGGTTCAGCTTTATCTGGGGCCACTTTTGGCTGGAATTGGGGGGGGGGGTATGGCGTGGGGGGGGGGGATGGTCAGGCAATAATTGGGGCGCCACGGTGGCTAGGAGATGTTGACTACCTCGCCTGGTATACAGGAGGTCGTGGGTTCAAACCCCACCCTGATGCCTGTTGTTTCTTTGGAGTGAGCATGTCTCTCACCGTGGTTGTGTCGATTGTTTTTCTCCGGGTCCTCCGGTTTTTGCCTTCACATTTAGAATCAGCATCACGCGTGCAGGGTATGCGGCTGCTGCTATGCATTGCCACGTGATAAGCCACATTGTTGAGCGATCATTTGTGGTCAGGTCGCTTTTGAAAAAAGAGCTATATAGCCCAGTGGGCCTTACCTGGTAAAATAAACATAGGTTTTTGTTGCTGGTTTATAATTGATAGATCCTCGTAATTTTTTGAAGCAAATTCTATTTTTAGAACGTATTCCCTTTTTACTCGTCCTAGTTTGCGTGCCACGGCGAGTGCTGACGCGACCGCGTTGTCGTGAGCTGGCGTGTCAATTATTCAAAATCCCGACTGCGACTTGGCGCTGTGCTTGTTGTTGTGTAAGCGGAGTGTATTGATATTCCGGGGGGAAGTCTTTCTTGGGGCGATGTCATTGCTCTGTACACGTTTTAAATTGAAAATGTTATTCGCGAGCTAATATTGCATTCAAGTTGCTATTTTATTTAATATGTTTCTACCTCCCGAACTCAATCATTTCAACTAAAAACAATGATATGTGTTTTGGTCCACGTTCGCGTGCTCATTTTCATGAGAAAAAAAAAACATAGAATAACATCCCGTCCACGCACGTGCGTGCATGCGATAAACGCATGTGTCAATTGGGTGAGAAAATAGTGCCACGAATAAGTTTGTGAAAAATAGGAGCGTGTGTGCCATGCTTACAGAAGGGGGTTAGCTGAAAGACACAAAGATAAAGATCGCCCTTATAGCCTAAGCAGACTCTTGGGGCAAGTGCTGTTAGCGAGCACCTATGAAGGCCGGCACGGCACACCAAGGGGTGGTTGGCCAGCACTATGCCCGACACGCTCACACTCCACCTACACATTCACCCAAACCCACACATGCATTCACTAAAACGCGCGCGCAAACGTACCCAAACACACACGTCATTTTGTGACATGCCAAACCTCATTAAAAACTTAAAACTTCAACCTTGGGCTGTTCAGAGAGCTCAGATCTTGAATACATAATCCTGATACTTTTCAACCGCCTTACGTGTGTACTCGTACTCCGTGTAGCGCCGTGATTTGTGGACACTGCTGTCAGACGCAAACACTCAATTTGTCCTTATAATGAGGCTTTTTTTTAAGTGCCGGCCGTCAATTCTCCGGGCAAGCGACAGGCGCCAATGAAGGCACATGCAGATTTTTTTTTGGGGATTTTATTTATGGACACCCGGCCAAAGTGGCAGCAGCAAAAAAATAAAACCGTGGGAGAGCTTCGCCGATCGAGCGAGCCGAGCGGTTGGCGGTTCAAATCCGGCCGGGTGCTCATCACCGTCTCGTTTTTTTGTTGTATAATCTCATTTACAAAACAAAAAAACAAGACAGTTTTACTCCTGCTCACGAACATTTTTCTTTGAAACGAGGTCAACATATTTCAGCAATTATTATGAAGTGTGATTTTACTTACAGTTTGCGTTTAACTAAAGAATGTGTTTTTTTTTTTAGCCAAACACGTTTTTATCTCTATGGGCTCTTCTCTGCTTACATTTTTTAAAAATACAATCTGCATGCCTTCTCCTTAAGACGTGGAGAAGTGTGAAAGGCTTTATTTTTTTTTGCAAGGACCAGCATTTTTTGATCATCATCATCATCAACAGACCTGATCTATACATTATAGGTATCGCTCATTACCCATAAAGTGTTTGCCACAAATTAACCGCAACACCTTGCTGATCTCGTTAAGTAGCATAAACCATCACGTGACCGCCGGTTATATACGCAGCAGTGGCATTTGGCTCGCCGTCGAACAAAGATCGCGGCGCTTTCAGACGCGCTTCTGCGGCCGTTTGGAGCGCTCTTCCTTCCGATTATTAGGAAGCAACTGGAGCTGCGCACTTTTAAATCGTCTAGGCTGAAAACTCCTTTCTTTTAGAACTGCTCTTTTGTTTCAAAGCTTTCGTGACTGCAGTAATTCATATTCTTAGCTCTTTCGGTAAAGTCACGTTGAAGGGAAACAATAAAATAATAAAATATATATAAAACAATAAAAAAATTCTCACGACGTTTCGACCATAACACAAACGGTCGTCATCAGGTGTGTCGGTTTGCATTAATTAACACCTGATGACGACCGTTTGTGTTATTTAATTAATGCAAACCGACACACCTGATGGCGACCGTTTGTGTTATGGTCGAAACGTCGTGAGAATTTTTATTGTTTAATGTATATTTTATTATTTTATTGCTCTTTTGTGTTTAGTTTGTTGTCCTTCCCCCCGCACATCCGATTTGCACAGGTGGCTACGTACGGCGGGAAAGAAGTTCAACATAGATGCATATCCACCACAGAATGAAGGTCTCCCCACCCCCCCGAAACTGTCGCAAACTTTCACAATTGCGCGACGCAACAATCGAATCAATAGCATGTACACCAGGGACGTGCGGTCAGGGGAGGCCGGGGAGGCAGAGCCTCACCTGTCATACGCCAATGAAAATAGCTGTTACGAAAAGTAAAAAAAAGGAATAACATAAATATGAAGATTTTTCCACTGATCTGTGATATAAATGTCATTTCTGTACGATCCCAATCATTTTTATAATCAAAATGGCCAAATTTGCGGAGCCCCGCTACAAATACAGCAAGAGACGAGAGGTGAGGCAGCGACGCGCTCAGCCTCCCCTGTGATTGCGCAACCCCTCAGTAACCGGATGGAGCGCGGGCAATAAGCGCGTGCCTGTTACTATCTCAGTGTGTCACCAATGTAATGTTTGTAGACCCCTTCATTTCATGTCCTCGCCTTCCATACTCCGGGTAACTTATTTCACGTATGTGTAGAAAGATATTTAGGCTCGCTGGTCTCGTCATGAAACTGCAATGAAAAAGCACCAGGGGAGGCAGCTATCACATCTGCCTCATTGAGGGGGACGTGTCAATCACGCCCCTCCTCAGTGAGACATTTGTGACGATGTGTGACGAGGGGTAGGGGGGGTTGAGAAATGTGACGTCACATCAAAATGCGCAACTTTAAATAAATATAGACAACACGTTCTACTTAATTAAATAGGCTTTTAAATGAATGTTTTGTCCTACAACATCAGAGTGCAGCGCCACATTAAATACGCACTACAATGACAATAGTTTAAAGCGATTTGAAGCATGTTTTATATATATTTTTTGGGGGGGGGGGCAGAGCTTTGTGACGTCATATTTGAGGGAGGGTCTGACTTTTTGTGACGCCGCGTGACGTCATTTATGGACGGCCCCTTGGGTCGTTTGGCATGACGTCAAACGTTTTGCTCAATTGTAACAATACTAATAGTGTCACAATGAATACTCATTTGAGGCCGAGTAGACCTAGGGGAAGCCCAGCACCGGTTCAGTTGACCGTCACTGGTGTTGACCATGAGCGGGTATCGAACTCGGGTCGCTGAGTTGAGTAGCATGGCGCGCTAACCCCTAGTCCACCGCTTCCCAGTGGTACACGCACACAGACAGATACAAAGATCCCCCGTATAGCCTTCACATACTCTAGGGGCAAGTGCTGTTAGCACGAGGGGGTGGGTGCCCAACCCCACGCCCGGCCGCCTTTGTCTCCCTCCTCCCTAGTGGTGATATTTACACATCGCACCAGGTACTCGTTTGAGGCTGAGTCGACCTAGGTGAGGCCTAGGACCGGTTCGCATAATCGCCACCGGTGTAGGAATCGAACCCAGGTGACCAGGTTCGTTGCGCACTGCCGCTCCTCACAAAGACAAAGATCCCCGGTATAGCCTTCACAGGCTGTTGGGGCAAGCGCTGTTAGCGAGCACCTATGAAAGGCCGGAATGGTACACGAGGGGGTGGGTGGCCAACACCACGCCCGACCGCCTTTGTCTCCCCCACACACACGCACGCACGCACGCGCTGCCGCGTCCGAACGCAATTGTCCGTGCGAAGGTTTCTCCCTCTGTGCAGGTTCACACTCCTGCGGAACGTCCGTGGCGGTGCGCATCGCGTCGAGATTGGCGAAGGGTCTCAGGCGTTCGTGCAATATCTCTGGCGTGATCGTTTGAAATCCCACCGTTATTTGATGTTTAAGATCACTGGGGCTTTTCAATAGAACCAACAAAAACACGTGCGTGCGTGCGTGCGCACATCACGTGCTGTCAACGTTCCAACCACGCAGCCAAGCTGCTGTCTTCGATGTAATTATTTTGTATGAAATATGATAGCCTTTGCAGACGCTTCGTACGTAACAAAACCACAAGTAACGCAGGTATATGACATCTTAATCAACATATAGAAATAGGTTTTACCCTTTTAACTGGCACAAAAACTGACACCTTTATACAAGGGATCATGTTTGCAATAACCACAACACAAGCAGTCAAAATGCAAACAAAAGAGACAACTCTATATCTTGTTACTGGAAAAGGAGGTCTCATAATGTAAATGCTCACCCCGAGCCCTCAATACTCTGATTGTGCGCTGTTTTTGAGTTGTACGCCTTTTGGCGTCTTCTCGTCCAACACCAGTGGAGACTAGGCTCTAAGAAAAGCCGTCTCGGGTGTGGACCAATCAAATTCAAGGACAGTGCATATTATTATCAGAGTTGTCTCTTTTGTTTGCATTTTGACTGCCTGTGTTGTGGTTATTGCAAACATGATGCCTTGAATAAAGGTGTCAGTTTTTGTGCCAGTTAAAAGGGTAAAACCTATTACTATATCTTGTTACTGGCAAAGGAGGTCTCATAATCTTAATCAACGTCAAGAGAAACACATGCTTCAAATTCACTAGGGCACTGCATTCCTTAGGTTCTTCGCTCATTAAGACCGATATTTTTTGTCCGGCGCTGAAAGCATGCTGGTATGTCTGTGCGACACACACACACATATATATTTAAACATTAACGAGGATGCTCGCTTACCTGATAGATGTATATTTATTTTCTTTCAAATAATTCTATTTCACGAGTGCTAATGGTTCATCATCATCATGATGCCCCATGATGATGCCTCTCTTTCCTAATTTGGCGATGCATCTTTCGCGTTGCGTAACGAAGGACCACGCTCTGGAGGGCACCGTTTATACTGGTAGGAAACGTAGTGGACTGGAAGCCCAACCGGGATTAATTCACAGGAGGCAGGGGATTAATTGTGCATGTCTGTGGATGTCTGTCCACGTGGGAGGGGTGGGGCTGGGTGGAGAGGGGAGGGTAGGGAGGGGCTGGGTGGGGTGGGGCTGGGTGGGGAGGGGCTGGTCACCCCGTGGTGCCCTCATAAAACTCAACGTTTAACCTACTCACGCCGGCTTGTGCCCGCCCTCACAGTCGGGCATATTTGCGGAATACACCACGTGGTGCTGCCGTTGACCCTGGCCACTGACCGAGCAACCCAACGTTCCTACCAGCTCCTTCCGCAGGAGAATGTGTTTTGGCACGCGCCCCTCTCTCTCTCGTCTCTCTCTCTCGTCTCTTTTTTCACGATCAAAGGAAACAAGAAGATGCTCGGTGTAGTCGGCACTTTGCTTCGTTCATCATTTAGTTTTTTTTTTAATATGCTTTGCTTTATGTAACCCACCCCTTCCATCTCTCTCTACCCCCCTCTATGCCCCCCCCTCTCTCTCTACCCCCTCTCTTCTCACTCCATGTCGCTCTCTCTCCCACTCTCTCTCTCTCGCTCTCTCTCTCTCGCCCTCTCTCCCGCTCTCTCTCGCTCTCTCTTGCTCACTCTCTCTCTCGCTATCTCCGCTCTCTCCACGATCACCGCGAATGTCCAAGGAAGCACTTGGCTGCGAGCGAATCACAAACGCACCGTCCCAATGAATGGGGAAGACGTGGCGGGAAACGCGAATCATCGTTTTCTTTACCAATTAAAATGGCAGTATTTTTATTGAAGGGCTTTGCCTTTGGAAACCGCAGCTGTGAGTCTCAAATTGTTCACGCGACGTTCCAGTCTTTTCCTATTGCGGTCTCGTTTATATATATATTTTTATAAGCGTGAAACAAAAAAACAATTTTAATTGCATTGCTTGAGCAAACAAAGAAGGGAGCCTCATTTTGACTGCGCTCATCTCAAATTATTCGCGCGCTCGAATCGCGGGGAGTAAAGCGATTGGAAAAAATTAGCTGGATTTAAATGTTCCCGTGCGAATGCTGCCCGCGTGCTCGCCTCCGTAGGTTACGTGGGATATCATTCAATGTTACGTAACTTCCACCGCGTTGCGTGGACTTGAAGGCCCATCGTTGTCATGCCACTGCCATCGTTTGACCCGAAACATTTTTTTTAACAACCAATAAAAATGTGATTTTATCATCATAAGTGATATCTAATCCAAAGGTGCAATCTTCACTCTATAAAGCTGAGAACAAAAATTTTAAACATGGCAACGACACAGTATCTTTTCCTGAAGTTATAGTGCATATTAAGTTAGGATAAATAATATTAATAATGCATTTATGTTGAACTTATTTCATACTCTACGTAGCCAACCATGCTAATTGGAAATGATGAAGTAATTTCACGTGTGTATGTACTGTATGTTGAACTTCTTTCGCACCATGCGTAGCCAACCATGATAATTGGAGGTGCATGGGGAGAGCACCAAACTAAACACAAAAAGCAGTCTTAAAGAATTTATTTTTCGGTGCGAAAGAAGTTCAACATACAACGTACATGCCTCGAATCGCGAGACTCGCCAACCGATCTGCTATGGCTTAATAAATATTACAAAAATAATAAAGATCACTGGGTTCAGAGCACAGAAGCAATTCGCCACCGCACACTATAATTGGCTCTCCGCATTTGGCTCGAAGATAAATGAATTAACTTGTGTCACTATTCTTTCTTCGAAGTGCGAAATAATTCTAAAATATTAAAATGGATTTCTGTACAGAAGAGAAATGGAAGTGAGATGAATAGCATAATTCCCGCCTGGTGCAGAATACATATTTTTTTCCTGATTCTATTTCAAATTTTGTCCTAAGCAATGTGCCGTAATAGGACCAGCCGTGTAAAGGATATAGATTTCCTATTTTACGAGTCGGTACAATGACATCACAGTCATTTTTTTTTTATTATCACCGCATCTCATCAATTGTTTCGCTTGCTTCTGATGAAGCGCCACGTTTTGCTGCCTTTTCCCCCATAGTTGTCAATTCAGGAGTGTTAATTAGATCCAGAAATGACTCCGGAGACCCCCACTGGATTAAATAGCCACCAGACCGGAGAAGCACTTGAATTTGGTCATGTGCTACATACAAAGACAAAGATCCCCCGTATGGCGTTAACAGACTGTTGGGGCAAGTGCTGTTAGCGAGGACCTATGAAGGCCGGTACGGCACACAAGGGGGTTGGGTGGCCAACACCACGCCCGGCCGCCTTTGTCTCCCGAGTAGCGATATTTACACATTGCACCAGGACCGGTTCGGACAATCGTCACTGGTATTGGCCGTGAGCGGGAATCGAACTTGGGTCGCCAGGTTTGCAGCGCAGCGCGCTAACCACTACACGACCGTTCCCACATACAACAACAACCGCCATTCGCCACTAAGTGGCGGTGACGTCACCACGACGCTTGTGCCAGGCCATGTGCACCTTGAGGCCACGTGAAGTGTCGAACGCCCGCGGGCAGGAGGTCATGGGGCAGACCTAGGTGCCACGGGTCGACTAACTGAGATGACTGGCTGGTGCACCACCTGTGCCCCCTACTGTGACAACCTGCTGTGCTTTAGCCACTCGTCGCTCCGCTCGTTGTTGTGAGCGTCGCTCCTCCGCCCTCCGTTGTTGTTGGAGGGCGACTGCCTCCAACTGCCCAATAGCGTCCTTCACGTGCCTCCTCCACAGAGGCCGATCTTGACACCGCTGGTACCAGTCATCGGCAAGTCCACTCAGCTCCACATCCTCCTGTACCACATCACTCCATCTCTCCTCTAGCCCATGCCACGCCCGTTTAGCCCCCTCGATCTGGCCGAACAAAAGCTGTTTCGGCATGCGGTGGCTGGGCATGCGGGCTACATGACCCAGCCAACACAGCCTTGCCTGCCGGAGGAGCTCACCGATGGGACCTTGCCCAGATCTTTCAAGGATTTGTGAGCTCCTCACACAATCCAGCCTGGTTAAACCCAGGATGGATCGTAGGCAGGCCAGCCTAAATGTTTCCAACTGGCGAAGATGCTCCGTTAAGGGGGTCCACGTTTCGCAAGCGTAGAGAAGGGAGGGAATGACCGTGGCCGAGAAGACCTGAAGCTTAGTGCGGAGCGACAGACCAGGTAGCTTCCACACAGCGTTACGCAACCGATGAAAAGATATTGCCGCTTGACTGATTCGGAGTGAGACCTCTGCTGTTAAACTGGAGCCGGTCATAAGCACACTGCCCATGTATGGGAAACTCTCCACTCTCTCCACAACTGGCCCATCACCGATTGGGAGTTGTAGAGGTGGAGTGTCCGATGGTACAAAATACCCAGGCAGGTGCTTAGTTTTGGTGGGGCTGATGGTAAGGCGCCATCTCTTAGTAGCATTATCCAGTCTCAGCAGCAGCATCTCCAACTCCTCCTCTGAATGAGCAGCTATTACCAAATCATCGGCATACGTAACGTTTCTTCACACACAGTTTAAAGGTCGTGATCTGAGCGTGGCTTTTTCACTCCAGGGCTGTCCTCCAGACAGTCTCGTCCCTTCACCTGATGAAGGCCGCTTGTGTTGTGGCCGAAACGTCGTGAGAATATTATTGTGTTATTTTGTTTTATCGATTTATTATTTTATTCTCATTCTACGTGACTTTACCGAAAGAAATAAAGAAGATACGTAACGTGGTTGAGTAATAGGGAGCCATCCCTTGACCGCACCTGGGCATCGATCAGCCTCCCATTATATCTGTACCATATGGAGATTCCCCCGGTACAGCTATTGAAGGCTTCATGAACTACGTGGTCAAAATAGATGTTAAATAATGTGGGAGCCAGAGGACATCCCTGTCGCACCCCAAGGTGTACAGGGAATGGCTATGACTCCCGGCCACGTAGTTTTACCCGGGCCCGCTCACCATCATGAAGGTCCTTAATGATCGTGAGCAGAGGATCAGGTACTCCAAAAGCACGAAGAACAACCCAGAGCCCAGGCCTACTGATGGTATCATAGGCCTTGACCAGGTCAATAAAGCAGAGATGTAGGTCTTGCTGGAATTCCCTACACCTCTGCTGTAGCAGACAGATATAAAATATGCCATATATGCAGGACCGCCCTTTCCTGAAACCGCATTGGGGCCCCGCAAGCCTCTCCTCAGCGTGCCTGGCAAGAAGATGTTGAATAATCCTTGCCAGGACCTTTCCCGGCACACTGAGGAGTGAGATGCCCCTGTAGTTGTAACAGTCTGTGCGGTCCCCCTTCTTAAAGAGGGGGACCACCAGGGTATCCTTCCAATCCTGCGGAACCCGTCCAGTAGTCCAGACTGTTGTTATGATGTCATATAGGGCAGTCTGTGCACAAACGCCACCCTCCCTCAGCATTTCGCTTGGGAGATCATCTCTGCCCGCTGCCTTTCCTGGTCTCAGACTCCGGATCGCCCTCAGTACTTCCTCAACAGATGGCACCTCAGCCAGCCACTCACAGGGGGTGACTTCTTCCAATATTTGAGGCACCGCAGCCTCAGCAGGGTCATCCTCACTTTGTGCCACGATGTTTTCCTGGCTGAGGGATTTTCCCTCCCCCAGGACCTCACAGAAATGTTCAGCAAATCTGCAAACCTGTTCCTGGGGGTCAGAGATTGGATCACCGTTTTTTCCCCTAATGATGGTAATCGGTGTGGCGCTGCAGGTTACTTTTTTGATGGAGTTAAATAGAGATTTGTGATCGCGGGCCACTGAGGCAGACTCCATCTCCTCAGCAACCTGCGACCACCACCCATCCTTGCAGCGCCTCACGGTTCTCCGAACCTCCGAGCAAAGGCTGCCGTAAGCCTCCTCATTCTCTGATGTGGGATGCTGTAGACAATGACAGTGGGCCTGTCGCTTTTTCTCAACCATCCTGAACACCTCCTCTGTCAGCCAGGGGCTCTGGGGAGGTCTGGACCGCGTTCCCAAAGCAGCCATTGCAGCTGCATGAGTCACAGTCCTAAACCTCGCCCATTTATCCTCGACATCAGGAGAAGTCGGGGACGATGCCAATCCCAGCCGCAAGTGATGATGAAATTCTCGCTTGCAACTTTCATCAGATAACTAAGACCAGGCCACTTTAGGTTGCAATGGGGTCCTGGGTGTACACCCACCACCGGAGTAGAACAATGGCAGGCGCATCTTACAGATGACTAGTCGATGGTCAGAGGGCAGATCAGCTCCACGGTAGGTCCTGGTGTCAAGGACATGGGCTCGCATCCACTGGTCCGTCACTATGTAGTCCAGCAGATGTTCTTGCTTGGACCCGGCATGCATCCATGATGTTGTGTGGATGCGCCGATGCCGGAACAGCGTGTTGGTAATTACAAGCCCATGGGCTGTACAAAAATCTAGCAGCCTCGTGGTTTAGTGGTAATTAATTCAAGGTGGAGGGGTTACCAGCCCCTCGCACCCATCCAGAGCCCCCGTTTAGCCACTGTGGTGGACACAGACGCCATGAGGGGAGGAGCCAATCGGAATTGGCCCTCCCCCCACAGCACTGTCCACGACAGAGTTGCCCGTCCGGCACCGCGAGGAGGTAGGGGGTTGTTTTTGTCGGACATATACAAAGACACACACATACACACACTCCTACTGTGCAAATGCAATAGGTCAGCCTACTGGCAAAAAATGACGATGTTGCAAGATATCACTGGACAAATTAGGGCCATGCAACCCAAACTATGGACCATTTCGTAAACCCACTGTGGTCTACGCTCCTTCAACCAAGGAGAAACTTCAAAACGACAGGAACTCTCTCTCTCTCTGCTGAAGCCCTCTCGTCGTGGCTAGCATGCCTCGACATTGGCATTAAGCGCCTGAACACATTGCCATCGTACGGAAGAATGGAATGGGAAATATGAAAACCCGATTGACTCCATCCAATGGAGCAGCTTCAAGTTTGACTTTGGTCCAGGGCAGCTGCAGGAAACATTTGAAGTTGGTGAAACTGTAAGCGAAGCGTCGCACACATAAATTGTAAATGCTGTGTGTTTACTCTCCAACACACCGGTGTGCTGAAGTGGTAACTAATTGACACGTTTTGTTTACGTGACATACCTCACTAATTGGTGGTGTCGGCTGGTGGCGGGATTAACGAAACATTCATATTTACGCGATCTCACCCACAAAGACCACTATATTATGGGTATTGGTCGCGAAATCCTACGTGTGAAACTGAATGATTTTTTGTGCGACACACAGGCACGAAGCTTCCGTTTGTTTATTTTTTCTTATCCTGGGCACTCTGGGTTCCTTATTTATGCAAAGCCAAATCAAGTCGGATCAATCTTCATCCTCAAACAAGCATGACGGGGGGTGGGGGGGGGGGGCAATGTTCGCACCTCCGATTAGCACGGTTAGCTACGTACGGTGTGAGAGAAGTTCAGTGGCTTCGAGCCAAGACCAGCGTTCGTTCAGTGCAAGGCCCAGGGCCTTTGACGTGCGACCCCTCCAATCCCCATCGTCGTGCTGCTGTCAAACCCCAATGATGTCAAACGTCAAACGTGCGTGGTGAACGGCCCTCGGCTCCGCCGATGCCGTGAAGGCGAGGGTGGCCCCGTCTCTGATTTGCGAAGGCATTCGTGAGGAACCACCGCTCAACACGGTATCATGGACGGGGCCGTTAGTGCCCACCGCATTCTCGCAGTCTGTCGGCTGGAACGACAACACCAGGGGTGGTACCCCCCCCCTCCCCCCACCAAGGGGCCGTCCATAAATGACGTCACGCACCTAGGGGGGGGGGGGGGGTCAGACATTTGTGACGCCGTGTGACGAGGCGGGGGGGGGGGGGGGTCGGTCAAAAATCGTCCAAAATCGCGTGACGTCATTTATGGACAGCCCCCAAACCGCTCCTCGCCCAGGGTTGGTGAAGGTCCACTGCCACCCACGGTGCCCGTTATCTCGTCGCGGGTTCCATCGGTAAATCAAATCAAAAGCGGCGACCTCTGGGTCGAAAGAACGTGTGTGCGAACCTCATTACACCACGGTGGCAATCAACTTATGAGATACTAGCGCGGGGCCGGGAATCAATAAAAAATGCTAAAAATTAAACGAGCAGGTGGGGTGGGCTAATGGGACACTGGTTGGTGTCATGCATGTGTGTGTATTGATAGTGTATTGTGTTTGTATTGATAGTGTATTGTGTGTGTTTTGAGAGTGTATTGTGTTTGTATTGAGAGTGTATTGTATTTGTATTGATAGTGTATTGTGTGTGTATTGATAGTGTATTGTGTTTGTATTGATAGTGTATTGTGTGTGTATTGATAGTGTATTGTGTGTGTATTGATAGTGTATTGTGTTTGTATTGATAGTGTATTGTGTTTGTATTGATAGTGTATTGTGTGTATTGATAGTGTATTGTGTGTGTATTGATAGTGTATTGTGTGTGTATTGATAGTGTATTGTGTGTTTGTATTGATAATGTATTGTGTTTGTATTGATAGTGTATTGTGTGTGTATTGATAGTGTATTGTGTGTGTATTGATAGTGTATTGTATTTGTATTGATAGTGTATTGTGTTTGTATTGATAGTGTATTGTGTGTGTATTGATAGTGTATTGTGTGTGTATTGATAGTGTATTGTGTGTGTATTGATAGTGTATTGTGTGTGTATTGATAGTGTATTGTGTGTGTATTGATAGTGTATTGTGTTTGTATTGATAGTGTAATGTGTGTGTATTGATAGTGTATTGTGTTTGTATTGATAGTGTATTGTGTTTGTATTGATAGTGTATTGTGTTTGTGTATTTGATCGTGTATTGTGTTTGTATTGAGAGTGTATTGTGTGTGTATTGTGTGTGTATTGATAGTGTATTGTGTTTGTATTGATAGTGTATTGTGTTTGTATTGATAGTGTATTGTGTTTGTATTGATTGTGTATTGTGTGTGTATTTATAGTGTTTTGTGTTTGTATTGATAGTGTATTGTGTGTGTATTGACAGTGTATTGTGTTTGTATTGATTGTGTATTGTGTGTGTATTGATAGTGTATTGTGTGTGTATTAAGAGTGTATTGTGTTTGTATTGATAGTGTATTGTGTTTGTATTGATAGTGTATTGTGTGTGTATTGATAGTGTATTGTATGTGTATTTATAGTGTATTGTGTTTGCATTGATAGTGTATTGTGTTTGTATTGATAGTGTATTGTGTGTGTATTTCTAGTGTATTGTGTTTGTATTGATAGTGCATTGTGTTTGTATTGATAGTCTATTGTGTGTGTTTTGAGAGTGTATTGTGTTTGTATTGATAGTGTATTGTGTTTGTATTGATAGTGTATTGTGTGTGTATTGATAGTGTATTGTATTTGTATTGATAGTGTATTGTGTTTGTATTGATAGTGTATTGTGTGTGTATTGATAGTGTATTGTGTGTGTATTGATAGTGTATTGTGTGTGTATTGATAGTGTATTGTGTGTGTATTGATAGTGTATTGTGTGTGTATTGATAGTGTATTGTGTTTGTATTGATAGTGTAATGTGTGTGTATTGATAGTGTATTGTGTTTGTATTGATAGTGTATTGTGTTTGTATTGATAGTGTATTGTGTTTGTGTATTTGATCGTGTATTGTGTTTGAATTGAGAGTGTATTGTGTGTGTATTGTGTGTGTATTGATAGTGTATTGTGTTTGTATTGATAGTGTATTGTGTTTGTATTGAGAGTGTATTGTGTGTGTATTGTGTGTGTATTGATAGTGTATTGTGTTTGTATTGATAGTGTATTGTGTTTGTATTGATAGTGTATTGTGTTTGTATTGATTGTGTATTGTGTTTGTATTGATAGTGTATTGTGTGTGTATTGATAGTTTATTGTGTGTATTGAGTGTATTGTGTTTGTATTGATAGTGTATTGTGTGTGTATTTATAGTGTTTTGTGTTTGTATTGATAGTGTATTGTGTGTGTATTGAGAGTGTATTGTGTTTGTATTGATTGTGTATTGTGTGTGTATTGATAGTGTATTGTGTGTGTATTAAGAGTGTATTGTGTTTGTATTGATAGTGTATTGTGTTTGTATTGATAGTGTATTGTGTGTGTATTGATAGTGTATTGTATGTGTATTTATAGTGTATTGTGTTTGCATTGATAGTGTATTGTGTTTGTATTGATAGTGTATTGTGTGTGTATTTATAGTGTATTGTGTTTGTATTGATAGTGCATTGTGTTTGTATTGATAGTGTATTGTGTGTGTATTGTGTGTGTATTGTGTGTATTGATAGTGTATTGTGTGTGTATTTATAGTGTATTGTGTTTGTATTGATAGTGTATTGTGTGTATTGATAGTGTAGTGTGTTTATATTGACAGTGTATTGTGTGTGTATTGTGTGTGTATTGTGTGTATTGATAGTGTATTGTGTGTGTATTTATAGTGTATTGTGTTTGTATTGATAGGGCATTGTGTGTGTATTGATAGTTTATTGTGTTTATTGAGTGTATTGTGTTTGTATTGATATTGTATTGTGTGTATTGAGAGTGTATTGTGTTTGTATTGATAGTGTATTGTGTGTGTATTGATAGTGTATTGTGTTTGTATTGATAGTGTATTGTGTGTGTATTGATAGTGTATTGCGCGTGTATTGATAGTATATTGTGTTTGTATTGATAGTTTATTGTGTTTGTATTGATAGTGTATTGTGTTTGTATTGATAGTGTGTTGTGTGTGTATTGATAGTGTATTGTGTGTGTATTGAGTGCATTGTGTTTGTATTGATAGTGTATTGCGTGTGTATTGATAGTGTATTGTGTTTGTATTGATTGTGTATTGTGTTTGTATTGATAGTGTATTATGTGTGTATTGATTGTGTATTGTGTTTGTATTGATAGTGTATTGTGTGTGTATTGATAGTTTATTGTGTGTATTGTGTTTGTATTGATAGTGTATTGTGTGTATTTATAGTGTTTTGTGTTTGTATTGATAGTGTATTGTGTGTGTATTGACAGTGTATTGTGTTTGTATTGATTGTGTATTGTGTGTGTATTGATAGTGTATTGTGTGTGTATTAAGAGTGTATTGTGTTTGTATTGATAGTGTATCGTGTTTGTATTGATAGTGTATTGTGTGTGTATTGATAGTGTATTGTGTGTGTATTGATAGTGTATTGCGCGTGTATTGATAGTATATTGTGTTTGTATTGATAGTTTATTGTGTTTGTATTGATAGTGTATTGTGTTTGTATTGATAGTGTGTTGTGTGTGTATTGATAGTGTATTGTGTGTGTATTGAGTGCATTGTGTTTGTATTGATAGTGTATTGCGTGTGTATTGATAGTGTATTGTGTTTGTATTGATTGTGTATTGTGTTTGTATTGATAGTGTATTATGTGTGTATTGATTGTGTATTGTGTTTGTATTGATAGTGTATTGTGTGTGTATTGATAGTTTATTGTGTGTATTGTGTTTGTATTGATAGTGTGTTGTGTGTGTATTGATAGTGTATTGTGTGTGTATTGAGTGCATTGTGTTTGTATTGATAGTGTATTGCGTGTGTATTGATAGTGTATTGTGTTTGTATTGATTGTGTATTGTGTTTGTATTGATAGTGTATTATGTGTGTATTGATTGTGTATTGTGTTTGTATTGATAGTGTATTGTGTGTGTATTGATAGTTTATTGTGTGTATTGTGTTTGTATTGATAGTGTATTGTGTGTATTTATAGTGTTTTGTGTTTGTATTGATAGTGTATTGTGTGTGTATTGACAGTGTATTGTGTTTGTATTGATTGTGTATTGTGTGTGTATTGATAGTGTATTGTTTGTGTATTAAGAGTGTATTGTGTTTGCATTGATAGTGTATTGTGTTTGTATTGATAGTGTATTGTGTGTGTATTTATAGTGTATTGTGTTTGTATTGATAGTGCATTGTGTTTGTATTGATAGTGTATTGTGTGTGTATTGTGTGTGTATTGTGTGTATTGATAGTGTATTGTGTGTGTATTTATAGTGTATTGTGTTTGTATTGATAGTGTATTGTGTGTATTGATAGTGTAGTGTGTTTATATTGATAGTGTATTGTGTGTGTATTGTGTGTGTATTGTGTGTATTGATAGTGTATTGTGTGTGTATTTATAGTGTATTGTGTTTGTATTGATAGGGCATTGTGTGTGTATTGATAGTTTATTGTGTTTATTGAGTGTATTGTGTTTGTATTGATATTGTATTGTGTGTATTGAGAGTGTATTGTGTTTGTATTGATAGTGTATTGTGTGTGTATTGATAGTGTATTGTGTTTGTATTGATAGTGTATTGTGTGTGTATTGATAGTGTATTGCGCGTGTATTGATAGTATATTGTGTTTGTATTGATAGTTTATTGTGTTTGTATTGATAGTGTATTGTGTTTGTATTGATAGTGTGTTGTGTGTGTATTGATAGTGTATTGTGTGTGTATTGAGTGTATTGTGTGTGTATTGATAGTGTAATGTGTGTATTGAGAGTGTTTTGTGTTTGTATTGATGGTGTATTGTGTTTGTATTGATAGTGTATTATATGTGTAATAATAGTGTATTGTGTTTGTATTGATAGTGTGTTGTGTTTGTATTGATAGTGTATTGTGTTTATATTAATAGTGTATTGTGTGTGTATTGATAGTGTATTGTGTGTGTATTGATAGTGTATTGTGTGTATTGATAGTGTATTGTGTTTGTATTGATTGTGTATTGTGTTTTTATTGATAGTGTATTGTGTGTGTATTGATAGTGTATTGTGTGTGTATTGATAGTGTATTGTGTGTGTATTGATAGTGTATTGTGTTTGTAATGATAGTGTATTGTGTGTGTATTGATAGTGTATTGTGTGTGTATTGATAGTGTATTGTGTTTGTATTGATAGTGTATTGTGTTTGTATTGATAGTGTATTGTGTGTGTATTGATAGTGTATCGTGTGTGTATTGATAGTGTATTGTGTGTGTATTTATAGTGTATTGTGTTTGTATTGATAGTGTTTTGTGTTTGTATTGATAGTGTATTGTGTGTGTATTGATAGTGTATTGTGTTTGTATTGATAGTGTATTGTGTTTGTATTGATAGTGTTTTGTGTTTGTATTGATAGTGTATTGTCTGTGTATTGATAGTGTATTGTGTTTGTATTGATAGTATATTGTGTGTATTGATAGTGTGTTGTGTTTGTATTGATAGTGTATTGTGTCTGTATTGATAGTGTATTGTGTGTGTACTGATAGTGTATTGTGTGTGTACTAATAGTGTATTGTGTGTGTATTGATAGTATATTGTGTGTGTATTGATAGTGTATTGTGTTTGTATGTATAGTGTATTGTGTGTGTATTGATAGTGTATTGTGTGTGTATTGATAGTGTATTGTGTTTGTATTGATAGTGTATTGTGTTTGTATTGATAGTGTATTGTGTGTGTATTGATAGTGTATTGTGTGTGTACTGATAGTGTATTGTGTGTGTATTGATAGTGTATTGTGTGTGCATTGATAGTGTATTGTGTTTGTATTGATAGTGTATTGTGTGTGTATATTGATAGTGTATTGTGTTTGTATTGATAGTGTATTGTCTGTGTATTGAGAGTGTATTGTGTTTGTATTGATAATGTATTGTGTGTATTGATAGTGTATTGAGTGTGTATTGATAGTTTATTGTGTGTGTATTGATAGTGTATTGTGTGTGTATTGATAGTGTATTGTGTTTGCAATTATAGTGTATTGTGTGTGTATTGATAGTGTATTGTGTTTGTATTGATAGTGTATTGTGTGTGTATTGATAGTGTATTGTGTTTGTAATGATAGTGTATTGTGTGTGTACTGATAGTGTATTGTGTGTGTATTGATAGTGTATTGTGTGTGTATTGATAGTGTATTGTGTGTGTATTGATAGTGTATTGTGTGTATTGATAGTGTATTGTGTGTGTATTGGTAGTGCATTGTGTGTGTATTGATAGTGTATTGTGTTTGTATTGATAATCTATTTTACACGTATTGATAGCGTTTTGTGTTTGTATTGATAGTGTATTGTGTGTGTATTGATAGTGAACTGTGTGGGTATTGATAATGTATTGTGTTTGTATTGATAGTGTATTGCGTTTGTGTTGATAGTATATTCTGTGTGTATTGATGGTGTATTGTGTGTGTATTGATAGTGTATTTTGTTTGTATTGATAGTTTATTGTGTGTGTATTGATAGTGTATTGTGTGTATTGATAGTTTATTGTGTGTGTATTGAGAGCGGTAGTGTCGCGGTCAGCACGATCATCTGAACCGGTGCAGCGCCTCCCCTAGGTCGACTCAGCCTCAAATGAGAACCTGGAGCGATGTGTAAACATCACCGCTGATGAGACAAAGGCAGCCGGGCGTGTAGTTGGCCACCCAACCCCTCGTGTGCCCTTCATAGGCGCTGCTTGCGACCCGCACTCCCACAGTCTGTAAAGTCTATACGGGGGGATCTGTATCTTCATGGCGTGTTTCCTTCCCCCCCCCCCCCCAGGGCCTATGCGGATGGGCACGTGCGAGGTGCTCAAAGCGCACCGCTGCTGCAACAAGAACAAGATCGAGGAGCGCTCGCAGACCGTCAAGTGCTCGTGCCTGCCCGGTCAGGTGGCCGGCACCACGCGTACGCGCCCGGGCTGCGTCGATGGTGAGGAGGCCCCCCCCCCACCACCTCCCTTCTGCCCCCCCCCCCACACACCTCTCTCGCTCTCCACTCCATGCCGAAGCTGCCTTCTTCTTAGAACAGCGGGTCGGCAAAGCTTCGGCTCTGGAGCCGCGGGTGGCTCTTCAAGGGGCTGCTTCGTGATGTTATTTATTGAGGACCGCCACTGTCTCGAATTCATCACTTCCCATCGCGGCGCCTCTTGAAATATTGAGTTTTGGTTAATCGTTTTCTGGGACTGCATTCGAACAAGAATTGCCCTTCTTGTTGATTTTTTTGTTTTGCCGACCCCTGCATTAGCACTGTCTATTTATTTACTGAGGTCTCAAATTTTGACTTAAAGCTTTCGTGACTGCAGGAATTCATATCCTTTACATATTGAGGTCTCCTTTATTCGCGTTTTCCGACGCACGCTGTGACGGTTGCGACGGCGAGCACGCGGCCGGCTCGGTGCAGGATCGGGGCAGCGCGGTGCTCTGTCTGTGGAGCTCGTTGGTCGTGACTGGACGGGGACGGCCGGGCATATGTGACAAAATAGCTTTGTAGCTCATCGGATTCCTCCAGTATAAATGCATATTTTGATAAATTAATTAATGTGCGGAGACGGGGTGGGGGGGGGAAGACGAGGGTGGTGTGGGGGCAGTGGCTGATGTAATGGGATGATTGGGTGCTGAGGATGGGGGCTGTTTCTTAAACCCCCCACGAACTCCAACCTCTGTCCACCCATCGGTATAAATGGGTAGACCACAGTTTAGTCCATTGATTTGAACGCGGAGTTTATTAATAGGTCGGAGCCGCTGATGTGGCTAATAAGTTTGATAAGTTCGAAGGGCTGCGGCTCAAGCAGCCTGCAGAGCAGCACACAAGGTGGCAGCCTGCAGAGCAGCACACAAGGTGGCAGCACACGAGGTGGCAGCCTGCAGGGCAGCACACGAGGTGGCAGCCTGCAGGGCAGCACGAGGTGGCAGCCTGCAGGGCAGCACAAGGGGGCAGCCTGCAGGGCAGCACACAAGGTGGCAGCCTGCAGGGCAGCACAAGGGGGCAGCCTGCAGGGCAGCACACAAGGTGGCAGCCTGCAGGGCAGCACAAGGGGGCAGCCTGCAGGGCAGCACACAAGGTGGCAGCCTGCAGGGCAGCACAAGGTGGCAGCCTGCAGGGCAGCACAAGGGGGCAGCCTGCAGGGCAGCACAAGGTGGCAGCCTGCAGGGCAGCACACAAGGTGGCAGCCTGCAGGGCAGCACGAGGTGGCAGCCTGCAGCATTTTTCAGCAGCCGGATATTTCCGGTTATCCCGATGACCGACTTTCACAAAATTTCAGGCGGGGCTGGGCCCCCCCCAGCTCCCCCTGTGGCCCCGCCCCTGGTGGTGGTGGTGATTACGAGACGACCGCGGCCCTCGATAAATAACATCACGAAGCAGCCCCGTAAAAGAGCCGCGGCTAGCCTCGAGAGCCGCAGGTTTTTTTTTGTTGCGGACGACCTCCTGCCCTCGCGGAAGGCCTTCCACCGGCAGCGGGTTGCGCGAGTGTTCTATGGGGGATGCTGGAAGGAAATTGTATTGAGTTCAACACGTGGTAGGCTTTCGCGACCAATATCATCCATAATACAGGGGTTTTTTTGGTGTTAGATTGCGTAAATATATGAATGTGTCGTTAAACCCGCCACCACCCGACGGAGATAACTAGTAAGGTTTGTCACGTAAACAGAACGTGCCAATTCGTCACTAGTACAGCACACCGGTGTGTTGGAGAGCCAAGCAACAACATTTACAATCTGAGAACGACGCTTGTCATTTATATGCATTCATTAATCCCCCCTCCCCTTCACTTCGCTCAAGAAGGACTCACAAGTGGCGTCATCACATCTACCCCTCTATATAAGGAACGAAACAGGATGAGGATTTCTCCACAACTCTGGCTGCCGCCTGATGAAGCTAGTTGTAATTACTGGCGAAACGTCGTACTCAGATTGTAAAATGTTGTGGCTTGGCTCTCCAACACACCGGTGTAGTGCTGTACTAGTGACGAATTGGCCACGTTCTGTTTACGTGACAACCCTTACTAGTTGGCTGTGTCGGGTGGTGGCGGGTTTTAACGACACAACATTTATATATTTACGCGATCTAACCCAAAAAAAAAACTCGTATAAATGTTATCGACTTGCCGGCACGGCTGCGAGTGTGCGCAATCAGCGCTGTACGTTGCAGAGCGGAATTCGTGAGCCTCTTTTGAATACGACAAAATCCCCACCTACCCCTACCCGTTACTCGGCAGCTTCCGTAGGCGTGCGCCCAGCCACTAACGTGGAGGCTGAGCCGCTGCCTTTTGAAGATAGACGAATGAGCCCCGGTTTTTTTTCCTCGAGGGCTCGGGCGATTAACTCCGCTCCCCCGCCTTTGTTTGCGTCGATGGTGACATATCACCCTTCATTAGTGGGGAGGGCCTGTGCACCGCGCTGCTTGGAGCCGCCGGCTTTCATCATTTCGGGGATTGTTCGCGCCTTGCCCCCCCCCGCCTCCCACCCTGTTAGCTGCGCGGCTCACCGCGACGCGAAGTGGGAGTGGAGCGCGAGAAGAGGATGAGCTGAAGGTTGTCTCCCGTCGTCGGGAGGTGCACCCCGCACGGTGGCACCTCTGACAATGCACCCCTAACGTTGGGTGGCTCTTCTCCGTAGACTCAACACTGCACCAGGGACTTATGAATGCCCATTGACCCAATACTGCCCATAGACTCAACACTGTTCATAGACTCAACACTGTGCATAGACCAAATACTGCCCATAGACGAAATACTGTCCATAGACCCAACACTGTCCATAGACTTAACACTGTCGATAGACTCAACACTACCCATAGACTTAGCACTACCCATAGACTCCACGCTACCCATAGACCCAACACTGCCCATTGACCCAATACTGCCCATAGACTCAACACTGTCCATAGACTCAACACTGTGCATAGACCAAATACTGCCCATAGACTAAATACTGTCCATAGACCCAACACTGTCCATAGACTTAACACTGTCGATAGACTCAACACTACCAATAGACTCAGCACCGCCCACAGACTCAACACTACCCATAGACTTAGCACTACCCATAGACTCCACGCTACCTATAGACCCAAAACTGCCCATGGACTCAACACTGCCCATAGACTCAACACGACCCACAGACTCCACACTACCCATAGACCCAACACTGCCCATAGACTCAGCATTGCCCATGTGCATGAAACATTCCCCCTCCTTAACCTCCTTCCGTTAATCTCTCAAAACCTCACCTCTTCTCTATCGCCAATTCCCTTCCTCTTCCCTCCCCTTGTCAGTCCACCCTTTCCCTCCCCTGTAGCCCTTTCGAGACCCGCGCGTGCCTTCTGCTACGGTCACTCATTTCACGGCCCTCGCACTGCCCCTGCCATCACTCGATTGTTGTTTACGCTTTTTAAACTTTGTCATACAGCACACGCCTTGAGCCTTGAGCCAAGGCGTGTGCTCTATAAATATAAAATAATATAAGCTAAGGTGACTGTTGTGTGAATGCCACGTTTGCCCTACCCATAGTGCAGATGGCCCTCTGGTAAAAAAAATAAATGTCAATTTTACTGCCGAGCGACGAACATTTTTTTTGTAAGCCGGTGAAAGTTGCGTGGATTAAAAAAAAACCGGTCCCTTAAAGGGACGTCAGAAGCGATTGAATTAAACCGTATTCCACACAACGCTCCTCGACCCGGTATGTGTGCGATAGATTTGCTCGGCGAGGAGTTCCGGATGGACGCACCGTTGTCAGTGCGCGACTCGCGTAGCACGGTCGGAAAATGCAATTGGGGAAACGGGGAGTGTAGCGAGCCTGCCCGTCACCATCCCTGAAACATAGCTCAACCGTTTAATAATTGAGTCGGACGGCTATGATAATGATCCCGTGCGGTTTATATGTTGCTCACGGATTGTGCGAGAGTGTTTGAATAACAAAGGGATTTTTTTTTCTTCAAATTATTATGTTGACTTCGTCTGTGCAATTTCGGTAAACATTGCACGGGGTCATGACCCTGGTACTCATGCAATAATTTCGTTTGATCTTTACATCGTGCCACGTGATCAAAGCTGGTTCGGGGTTCCCGCACAGCTGCATATTAGAAAAAACTTCGAGATGTTAAGTTACTCTTTTTGTCCTGTCAGGGCATAAAGACCTCGCGTGTTGAAGAATAAAAAATGCAATCTTGTGACGGTTGCCGAGATGTAGCGCTGCCATGGAGAAATGATCAGCGCCCTCACTGGACTTGCAACCCGGAGGTCACCGGTTTGACTTCATGGTGTGCGGCAGCTGAAAACATGGTGCAAGTTTCTTCAATCCCTCATCATCTATACTGCTGTCCACGCAGCAGTATAGATGATGCATACCGTAGTTAGTCGATCGGGAGGTCGCGTGCGGTGGGGTAAAGTGTGGGTACCCCCACCTCGGGGGCGACGTAGTGGCGAGGGGTTAACTACCTCGCCTGGTACACAGGAGGTCGTGGGTCCGATCTTGACCCCGACGCCTGTATGCTTAGGGTTTGCGTGTACTCCGATTTTCCCCCTCCAAATTTAGAATAAACATGCGTTCAGAGTATTTGGCTGCTATACATTTCCAGCCGATGATGAGCCACTCCGTTGAGCTTTCAGTTGTGGCCAGGTCGCTTCTTGAAAAACAAAGCTATGTAGCTCAGTAGGCTTTACCTGGTAAAATAGAAAAGTTTAATAGTTAATGGTTAAATAGTTTCAATGCCGTCTGGTCAGAATGGAAGAGTAATATCCAGAGAGGCTAACACATAACGAGGTACGATCTAAGGGAGAGGCTCTCGAATGCTCCCTGTGGTGGTGGTTGTGGTGGTTGTGGTGGTGGTTGTGGTGGTTGTGGTGGTGGTTGTGGTGGTGGTGGTGGTTATGGTGGTTGTGGTGGTGGTGGTTGTGGTGGTAGTTGTGGTGGTGGTGGTGGTTGTGGTGGTTGTGGTTGTGGTGGTGGTGGTTGTGGTGGTGGTTGTGGTTGTGGTGGTGGTTGTGGTGGTAGTGGTGGTGGTGGTCGTTGTGATGGTGGTTGTGGTGGTGGTTGTGGTGGTGGTGGTTGTGGTGGTGGTTGTGGTAGTGGTTGTGGTGGTGGTTGTAGTGGTAGTGAAATCCTCTCCAGCAGCAGTGTCGTGAGAAACCAAATTGCAGGGCTGCAACTGGACCGTTTGTTCACCTGGGGTGGTGACCGCTATAGTGAGTCATAGCAACACACGCGGGTTGGGTGTGTGTGAACGGCCACAACCGTGGCAATTAATAATCACAATCGGAAACTTAATTTTGGCTAGAGGAGGAATCCCATGAGCAATGAAGCTCTTTTATTCACAAATGCCCAGTACGGGCAGGTCAACGGGTTACAACAGCAACCAATTACAAACAAAACGACAGAAGTGCAAAATATAGAACGTGGTAAAGCAAGTCATTAAATATGAATAAATTATATAAGTCCGATTTGTCAAGCTTGGGCAAGGCAGCAAAAATAACAACAACAACAACAAGAACAACACAGCCCCAGACCACACCAAGATAGCACCACAACAGCAGTAGTCCCTCAACGAAGCGGCTCATTAACACATTGAACTTATCGACGCGACCACGGGCGAGGATCAAGGATGCGGGATATTTTCTTTGGAGGAAGAATGCACCACGCTAAGTTGGAGGGAAACAATGCGAGTTGGGGGGAGGATGAGCGGCCACAGCGGGCGTCATGCAACCAACGCCTTTAGGGGCACGACAAGCCTTTAGGGGCACGACAAGCGAGTGGGTATAAGACTTAGGGAAGGGCCCATTGATGATTCCGGAACGCGTGTGAATATTCCTCAAAAAGACTCAAGCGCCTGTTTGCGTGTCAATATTATGAATGGGAGGAGCCGTAAAGGCCGGCAGGGATTTGCCATGCCTTATCAGCCAGATTCCCTACATGAAGTTGATGGATTTTTGTTTCGATGTTTCCTAGCGCATTGTTGTGAACATTTTCCATACTTGGTACAGATGTCGCCACATTGCCGCTTCAGTGCTCAATACATTTCACTTGTCTTTACACCCTGAGAGAATAACAACATTAAACCCCACCAAATAACAACTCGCTGCTCTTCTGACTTGCAGCTGCACAAGAACGCTACGTTGGCTCCCTTTTGTTGGGTCGAAAAAAAGATGTCGGCCTGAAGATTTGGGTCATGCCCCGTTCTCTATGCGAACGCTTGTTTTTTCATTAAAATCTCACTCGACATAGGTTACTGAATTAATAAAAGTCTCTCTGCCTATAGAAATACCCTCACATACGAACCCAGTTGCATCCCTCCCTGTGAGATTTCCAGTAAACTTCACAATGCAGAGCGTTATTATTATCGTTATTGTTCGACATGAAAATGAGACGTTGCGTTGCTGCAGAAGAAAATGCAAGAAAAATTATTGAAGGCTAGCATCCGAAACGGTATTTATATTAATGGATGACCCTGGTTCTGCAGTTGGCACGAAAGATAGTACAGCACTCTATAAAAATCATGACCTAAGTGGCAAATGCCAAATGAGCATTGGCGTCGTCAGCAGTTGTAATGCAAACATAGAGATATTCACAAAAAAAACCAATGAATCAGTTTGTGTTTTTTAAAGCGTTACTGTAATTTTTTTAAGTGTCATAGAGTGTCCTAAATTAATTTAAATTCCCCCGAAAGGCATAATACGATTTCCCCGGGGAACCTATCAGATTTATTTAAATCCCGCTTAAGATGATGCATTCCACGACTCATTTTAATAATGTCCAAGCGGAAATGTTTAAAAATGCTTTTATCATGCGGCACATTTGCTCTGATTTGTATTCGTTCGCAAAGGAAAATAATCGGCACCTGTCGTATTGTTTAGAGCCCGCAATGGGCCCTGTGATTATTATTATTATTATATATTTTTAGAATGTTCCGTACTGAAAAGGTCATATTGACCCAAGAAGATTTTTTTTTTACAGAACCCCTTGTCTCTATTTTCCAAGCAATATATTAAATTCTCCCCGTCTGTGATTTTGGAAAAATATTATTAAGTGTGAATTTGCATACTTTCAGACGTTAATATAAAAAAAAATATTCAACCACCTTTTATTTCTCATCTAACGCTCCTCAATAAAAAAAAAAACACATGGACGTACAGTATAATACTATAAGATTTAATAGAAATGTTGAGCATAATTGCACGTACAGGAACTGAGGTATAGGCGGAGATGTGAGAAGGTCGGTTATGTGAACATCTCTACGTTGGGCCAACGTTGGCACGTTCCCTGGGTGGTGGATGGATAAAGTTGCGTGCAAACTGCTCAGAATGTGGGGAAGAGCATCACTGCATGCAAGGGGCGGGCGACTGTGCGTCAGATTGAGTCCGCGTGGCCGCCTGTGAAAAGGTCGGAGTTGGAGAAAACGAGTGGCACCATACGTTAAACACCGTACTGGGTGTCCCTGTCGCTTTAATTGGTCAGCGTGGATATGCCCCGTGGGTGTCGCCGTGTCGAGATGTTAACTGTCTTGCCTGGTATACAGGAGGTCGTGGGTTCTATCCCAACCCTGATGCCTGCTGTATATTCGGAGTTTGCATGTTCTCCCCGTGGTCACGTGGATTTTTCTCTGGGTCCTCCAGTTTTCCCTCCACATTAATAATGAACGTGCGGTTGGAGTATTCGGCTGCTATAAATCTCCACATGATAGGCCACTTCGTTGAGCTATCATTTGTGGCCAGGTCGCTTCTGAAAAAAGAGCTATATAGGTCATTGGGCTTTACCAAGTAAAATAAAAAATAGTTTAACGATGGTCGGATATTCGGCGTTGTACCTTGTATACACTGTGCGCGGTGAAGATGTGAACCCCGGTTAGCTCTTTCGCGGGTCTCGGAAAACACAACGTTGTCCTCCAAGTTCCTCCGACGGGCAGCCACTCCAGACAGAAGTGACACGCGTTGAGAGAGCGCTTTTGCCATCAGTTGCTTTGCTTGTCTTTTATTCGTCTTGTTTTTTTATTCTGCCCTTAATTGGTGTCGAGCAACGAGTGATGGATTAACAAAAAGTAAAACGACCATTCCTTTAAAAAGGAGAAAGCATCCAAAAAATCCTCATTAATTTTTTCTCTCCAAAATCTTGCTCTGCTCCCTCCTCAGGGTAAACAATGATGTGTGCTAGAGCACCTGGTTAAATATTCTCGCATTATTATTCTATGTATATTTTTTTAGACCAAAAACAACAATTCATTACGAGTTTTTAGGCTCCAAACGAAGTGATGGTGAAAATTACGCGTGAAAGCGATTATGGAGCATTTGATTATTTATTGGCATCTCCGTTTTAAAGAACATTTTCAGAACTTCAATTAAAACGTGAGATGATTGTCGAACGTATGATGATTCACACGGTAACTATTCACAAATCCGAACTGGAATGACAGGGAGGTTACTTTTCCATAAACAGACAAAAAAAGAATGAAGAAAAATAGCAATAGAGTTGTTATTCTTGGTTCTTTCGGTAAAGTCACGTAGAAGGGAAACAATAAAATAATAAAAATATAAAACAATAAAATTCTCACGACGTTTCGACTGCAACACAAGCAATCATCATCAGGTGTGAAAACCACAATAAGAAAATTTGAAAAACGTGGCGGTTTTTTTTACGTTAGCACCACGGATAGCGATTTGACAGTTTGTTCAGATGGACGAGTCCATCTATGTTTGGAAAAGAGGAGGGGGGAGACTAAAAATAATGGATGCAGTCTGAAAGCCACCGTAAGCGTGATCAATCAATTAAGACCCGAAATGGTTTATCAAATCCTTCCAATGATTGCTAAGCCAGAATCCATCTTCTCGGTTGAAATTGTCTCTGTGTTTGTATATGTGGATAGCCTCATGAACGAATCTCTCATGGTAGCCAAATGGCTTGCAAAGAACCGCTGTCTTGAAGAAGTCAATGTCATGTGAGCCTACTGAATTATAACAGTGATCTGCCACAGCCGAGGTGTTGGTCCTACCGTGTTTAGGTCTGCTTTGTGTTCACGAATGCGGTCCGAGACATGTCGTTTGGTTTCTCCAATGTAACTACTACCACAGACGCAAACTTAGTTTGTAGACGCCAGGGTACTGTATGTCCAGAATCACATCTTTTACAGACGGAACCAGATCACGGATTTTATGTAATGTGTTGAATTGGACCTGGATCTTGTGTTTATTCAAGATTTTGGAGATATTTTTTGTGATCTCCGCAATGTAGGGTAAGGTGATGGTTTTGAAAGACTCTTCAAGAGGGTCCTTCTTCATGGTTGGAGTGATACAGTGAGGGAAAAAGTATTTGATCCCCTGCTGATTTTTTACGTTTGCCCACTGACAAAGAAATGATCAGTCTATAATTTTAATGGTAGGTTTATTTGAACAGTGAGAGACAGAATAACAACAACAACATCCATAAAAACGCATGTAAAAATGTTATAGATTGATTTGCATTTTAATGAGGGAAATGAGTATTTGACCTCTCAATAAGAACGATTTCTGGCTCCCAGGTGTCTTTTATATAGGTAACGAGCTGATATTAGGAACACACTCTTAAAGGGAGTGCTCCTAATCTCAGCTTGTTACCTGTATAAAAGACACCTGTCCACAGAAGCAATCAATCCGATTCCAAACTCTCCACCATGGCCAAGACCAAAGAGCTCTCCAAGGATGTCAGGGACAAGATTGTAGACCTACACAAGACTGGAATGGGCTACAAGACCATTGCCAAGCAGCTTGGTGAGAAGGTGACAACAGTTGGTGCGATTATTCGCAAATGGAAGAAACACAAAATAACTGTCAGTCTCCCTCGGCCTGGGGCTCCATGCAAGATCTCACCTCGTGGAGTTGCAATGATCATGAGAACGGTGAGGAATCAGCCCAGAACTACACGGGAGGATCTTCTCAATGATCTCAAGACAGCTGGGACAATTGGTAACACACTACGCCGTGCAGGACTGAAATCCTGCAGCGCCCGCAAGGTCCCCCTGCTCAAGAAAGCACATATACATGCCCGTCTGAAGTTTGCCAATGAACATCTGAATGATTCAGAGGACAACTGGGTGAAAGCGTTGTGGTCAGATGAGACCAAAATGGAGCTCTTTGGCATCAACTCAACTCGCCGTGTTTGGAGGAGGAGGAATGCTGCCTATGACCCCAAGAACACCATCCCCACCGTCAAACATGGAGGTGGAAACATTATGCTTTGGGGGTGTTTTTTCTGCTAAGGGGACAAGACAACTTCACCGCATCAAAGGGACGATGGACGGGGCCATGTACCGTCAAATCTTGGGTGAGAACCTCCTTCCCTCAGCCAGGGCATTGAAAATGGGTCGTGGATGGGTATTCCAGCATGACAATGACCCAAAACACACGGCCAAGGCAACAATGGAGTGGCTCAAGAAGAAGCACATTAAGGTCCTGGAGTGGCCTAGCCAGTCTCCAGACCTTAATCTTATAGAAAATCTGTGGAGGGAGCTGAAGGTTCGAGTTGCCAAACGTCAGCCTCGAAACCTTAATGACTTGGAGAAAATCTGCAAAGAGGAGTGGGACAAAATCCCTACTGAGATGTGTGCAAACCTGGTGGCCAACTACAAGAAACGTCTGACCTCTGTGATTGCCAACAAGGGTTTTGCCACCAATTACTAAGTCATGTTTTGCAGAGGGGTCAAATACTTATTTTCCTCATTAAAATGCAAATCAATTCATAACATTTTTGACATGCGTTTTTCTGGATTTTTTCTTGTTGCTATTCTGTCTCTCACTGTTCAAATTAACCTACCATTAAAATTATAGACTGATCATTTCTTTGTCAGTGGGCAAACGTACAAAATCAGCAGGGGATCAAATACTTTTTTCCCTCACTGTAGCTTTGCGGATTGTGTAGTCGGAATAACCATTAAGGGGGGGGGGGGGGGGGGCGGGGCGTTCTTCCTAAGTGACCGCCAGCTGTAGACGCTGCGTCCTCGCGGTTTTGGTTCCAGGCCGTCGTCCCTCTCGGGCCCTCGTTGGCTTGGCCATTATTTCGGAACCGTCTCTTTTTGAATTCAGGTTGTTGCGGGAACAAGCGGACGGCGCTCTGCGTCGCGCACTTTCCGGACGCGCTTCTGCGACCGCCTGCAACGCAAAGTTGCAGGAAGCCACTGAAAGCCGTGCACTTTTAAATCAAGATTGATAACTCATTTATTTAAGACTGTTTTGTGTGTTTTGTTTGCTGTTCTTCCCCCACACCTCCGATTAGCACGGTCGGCTACGTACGGTACAAAATAAGGTCCACATACGTACGTACGTACATTGGTCGATTGGTGTCAACCACATCCCGACGTTGGGCCAACGTTGGCATGTTTCCTGGGTGATGGTTGCGTATAAAAACGCGCAAAACCTCTCACACATACGGTTCTGGTGGAATACGACAACGTTATTCACGACGAGGGTACGTGTAAAACTCCTCCGTGATCCTCGGTCGTGAATGAAAAGGAGGGAGCTACAGAGCTCAGCAAAGGATGTGGTGTGTGGGGCGGGGGGGGGAAGTGACGGCAGAGAAAGAAATGAAAGTGAAGGAGTTTTGTTGATCTTCTTTGGTTCTTTCGGTAAAGTCACGTAGAATGAGAATAAAATAATAAAATAAAACAATAAAATTCTCACGACGTTTCGGCCACAACACAAGTGGCCTTCTTCAGGTGAAAGGAGCAAACCTGTCGGGACTACAGAGCTACAATGAAGCTCTGTAGTCCCGACAGGTTTGCTCCTTTCACCTGAAGAAGGCCACTTGTGTTGTGGCCGAAACGTCGTGAGAATTTTACCGTTTTATTTTATTATTATTTTTATTCTCATTCTACGTGACTTTACCGAAAGAACCAAAGAAGACGAATCCTTGCAGTCACGAAAGCTTTAAATCGAGAGTTTTGTTGAGCCACGTGAGAGCTCGACAGAGACCAGCATTTGCCAGAGCGGCCTGGCCCACCGACGTGAGAAAAGCAAGACAAACAAAATAAATCAGCGCAAATGGAGCCAAAGAGAAATTGGTACAAAAACAACGGTGTCGAAACACAACGACATAATTTTTTGTTATTTCGCCAGGTAAGAAGGCTCACTGAGCTGTGTAGCGCTTTTTCAGAAGATACCTGGCCACAAACGATAGCTCATAAGTGGCTTATCGTCACGTGGACATTTATGGCAGCCAAATGATACTCTGACCGCGTGATGCTGACTCTAAATGTCACTAATGTCAGTCAGCCAGTTTCTTTTGGGCAAAGGCCCTTTCAGCTGAGAAGCTCTTTTTCAAAGTCGACATGCACCGTCAACGATCCGTGTGGCAGATCACAGCTGGGGCGCTCCCGTGTGGGATGTATGTTCGTACCGTGCAGGATGTTGAACTGCTTTCGCACCGTACGTAGCCGACCCCGCTAATCGGAGGTGCAGGGGAAGGACAAAAAAAACTAAGCACAAAAAAACTATTCTAAAGAAATTCGTTTTCAGTCTAGATTATATAAAGTGCATAGCTCCAGTGGATTCCTGGTATCGGAATGAAGAGCATTCCAGACGGCCACGGAAACGCATCTGACAGCGCGCGATGCAGTGACCGTTTTTGTTCGACGGGCAGCCACAAGCCGCCGCTGAATGCGAGGATGACCGGAGTTCGCGTGACGGTTTATGCTCATTGACGAGATCAGCGGTGTATCGAGGTTCATTTGTGGCAAGCACTTAGTGTGTAACGTTCATGCAGCGGACAGTTGCATGGAGAGCGGCCTCCACCAACGCCCCTACTGAGGGCTCCTCTACGTGCCGTGTTGCGTCGCTGGTCGCGTCTACGTCGTGGTGAGGGCTCCTCTGCGTGCCGTGTTGCGTCGTCGTTGCAGCGTACATCGTGATGGAGAAGTGGTGGTGTCACATGCAGCCGTGCAACGACGGAGAGGAGTGCAAGGTGCTCCCGGACCGCACCGGCTGGAGCTGCTCCTCCGGCAACAAAGTGAAAACCACCAAGGTGCGGCACACCAACCACGGGCAGCCACACTGGCGAACAAATATAGATAAGAAATAGATACTGCGGAGATAAGATATAGATGAGGATTTAGTGATGAGTCATTTTGCGCGTACATGGTTTTCAGTGAAACTGCTGCTGAACCCGCCTGTACTAGACATCTGTGAAAAAGAGCTTCATAGCTCATCAGATTTCTCCTCCGTTCTAAAATAAAGATTCTGATTCTGAAGGCCGCTGAGCTATACAGCACTTTTTTTTAGAAGCGACCCTGGCCCACAAATGATAGCTCAAATGAAAGCGGCTTATCATCATGTGGAAATGTATAGCAACCAAAAACGCATTGATTGGTTCGATTCGTGTCGATTGATTTCAGGGCACGCATCTCTCCTTGCTGCGTTATCATGTACACCCTTCACATGTGTGCTTGTATTCTAAAGCCAGAAGCTTACCTTACGTGCTCTCTGAAGGTCTGGCTTTCTAACAGATACACGCGAAATGAACGCCAAAGTTATTGTCAATATCGTAATGCATTTCTCGGCAATAGATTAATTGAGTGCCACTGAGATCTCTGTTATCGCAATATTTATCGTGATCCGGTGTTGGGTTTGCATTTGTATCACCCTGCGGCTACGGAGATAATGCAGTGACATTAATTCAATGGATTGGATAAATACAAAGCGCAGTACTTGGTTTACCAAAATAATGACCGCACTCACGTAAATCATTACGATGAAGGCCAGTGTCCTCTCGCTGGGGTGAGGGGTCAGAGTGTTAAGCCGGTGGTAGGTATGCACGTGCGCTGTTAATGCAGCACTGTGTTGGCAGCAGGTGTCGATGTCAGGGGCGAGTCTCTCCATAGCAATGGGAAAATACATAATTTGGTGAATGCGTGCAGATATTTTAGCCGGTGTGGTGGTGGCCTCTAACTCACAAATGTAGAGGCAGCAGCGAGGGTCGGTGGATTACACGCAGATGTTGTTTAAACTCCCTTCCCGTGGGCGTCGAGGAGGAGCCGTGCCCTGTCTCTCCAGGGGCAGGCGGTACAGGAAAACGTTGACTTCCTCTGTTCCGAGTCGTGCTGTCAAAACTCGCACGCGTGTGTATCCTCCGGGTGCTCCAGTCTCCTCCCACGTGAAAAGGCTAATTGATTTTGCCGATAACACCTTAATATAGAGAGGATCGCAGAGCTTTGGAGGGAGAATTTAGTTACCGGCTCATCGCCTTGCTGCTCTTCCTGCTTGTCGGCGGTTCCTTGCGCCAACGAGTCGTTCTCTCTTTGAGGTCGAACGACTCCACGGGAACTTTTTTTTACCACGATCAAAATGATGAAAAAAATAAGCATAGGCTTTACCCTTTCTGGCCATGAAACAAGAGGTGTTAAGATGTTCAAACACCAAACAGATATGTGTTTCAAGGCATAAAGTCTGCATTAACCGCACATACTTGTACTCTTCAACTTTTGGCGTTCTCTGGTCTAACACTGGTGGTGAGACAAGGCCATAAAGAAAGCTGTCTCTGGTGTAGGCCAATCAGTTTCAAAGACAATGCAAATATTATCAGAGCGTGTTTGTTTTCATGTTTTTTTCCACAAGTTTGTGTGGTTAATGCAGAATTGATTCCTCAAAATAGCTATGTATTTGGTGTGCTACAAGTTGAAATTATTATTACTATTATCGGAAGTCTGAATATGAAATTGATGATCTGAGCCAGCCATCATTGACTGTGCACACTCAAAAGCGTCGCTTTATTTTTTTTTTATCTCAACCAAATTTGATTAAATTCCAGCTCTGCCACGTGACGGGCATCTATCCACATGCGCGTGCGGGACTGTGCAGTGCCCATAGCGTGGATGAGAGGTCAAACAAAGGGATCTCGGTTGCAAGCATTCTCTGCAACAGCACCTTTCTTTCATAAGCCATCATCGTTCTCTTAACGCGGGGGCGATGCGCTGCTCGGGAATGTCTTCGCATTGGCGTTTATTCATCCCGGATGCCGATAGCCACCGTTGCTATTGGTGGGGAGGGATGAATAAACGGGTGATGAAGCCAAGAAAACCAAAAAGAAGTCTCACCCGGCTCAAGGCCGCCCTTGAGCCACCGTGGGTGTGCGAGATAAGGCTCAACCACGTGCCAATATCAACCACGGCATGGAGCACCGCACAACTGGCACGCAGTCTCGCGTAAAACAACAACACAAACAACAATATCCCTGAAGTTGTTTATTTTTGTGTCTTATCGCTACGACTGGAAGGAGGTTATTAACTCGGGTTCGGGAGCGCTTGGGAGGGTATTTGGCCTACTATTTCCAAACAGGCCGGAAGTCTTTCTTGGACGAGGTGGGAGCTTCCCCACACTTTGAGCCCGCAACACGTGAGCCTGATGGAGTGATTTGTTTACTCATCGCTCGGACTCGAGCGACAGAAGCCGGGAAAAGTTCCACTGTACAGCCAGCTGTTCATTATTTGGCATCGTGGGTGGAGCGGTGGCCCGGATAAAACTCAAATAATCCGATCACGCAAAACGTACATACGTACATTTAGGGCAACAAACATGAATTAATTAACCGTGTAGAGAATGAACTCAACATATTCATCAATAACACTGAATAACGACCATTGCTCGAAACGTGGCCTATTACATCTTTGTTTTTTTTTTCATTTTTAAGGCCACGGTGTTCTTATTGACGAACCTGTTGAGTTATTTTGTTCATTTGTTTGCTGTGCTTATGCACCACTGCCAGCAGCAGCGGCAGGAGCAGCAACATCACCGAATCATTAGTTCTGTGCGGTTTGATCCGTGATTGATGTAAAATGCGCCGTCTGTTATTTTCCATTGTCTTGAATTTGCCGGTTTACGTGCCGCCGTGATTGCGGTCACGTGGGTACAGAGTCGCTGCCCCCTCCCCCCTGCCCCCCCCCCCCCATTGAGTGAGGAAGAGCTGATGGTTAAAACGGTGCGGGCGTAGAAATAATAGCATCACTTTCAACAATTGCATATATATCGGTAATCCGGGTCATCTACCAGATTTAACTGTGGACGGAGAACATGCTTATTAAAATATTGGGCAAGCTGTTCCAAAAATGCGATTTGCTAAGGTGTGAAAAGTGTCTCACTAACACATTTACAAAAAAAAAACACTTGGCATCTGTGATTATTTAATAATCTTTAATCTGCTTGTGTGTCGGCTTAAACTTAAAAAATCGTCGTCTCGAACGCTGCTCGTTCGAAATAAGTGTGGGTTTAAAAGTAAATTAGCTTTCTTTAAAAAGTATATAGATTTGTGTTGATGCTGCAAATGACTTATCATTTTGGACTGCTATTTCATAATTACATTTAATATATCTGAGCTTCTCTGCAGCGCATTGAAAATATGGAGAAAAAAAATAGGCACGCAAGAGACACATGCCAAATATGACATCTTTCAAACACATCATAAACGCTGTTTAGCTATTCCAGAGGTGTTATCCTGAATTAAAGTTTTATTGTTTTGCGACGAGGTCACATGCAATTCAGTGATAAATGTTGCGAGACTATGCCTCCTGTGCATTTCACGGGGAAATGACGAGAATCGGCACATAAATAGATGGGCACGTATAAAATTTACGTGTTAAGAGGTAACATCACCTCAACAGTCTTGTTTTATTATTTTTGTTCGGTAAAGTCACCTAGAAATAAGAAATAATAATAAGAAGAAATAATAAAATTACATATTATTTCCTCTTATTATTATTTCTTATTTCTACGTGACTTTACCGAAAGAATTAATAAAATTACATATTATTTCTTCTTCTTATTATTTCTTATTTCTACGTGACTTTACCGAAAAAACCAAAGAGTAATTCCTGCAGTCACGAAAGCGCCAAATCAAGTATTGCTTTATATTTAAATATCACCCTGCACAGCCGTGATCGATCCACTGCTGAATGAAAGCCTCTCCACACCTCACTGTAGCGACGTTTGAACTACCTCGCCTGGTATACAGGAGGTCGTGGGTTCGATCCCGACCCTGACAATACCTGTTCTCCAGTTTTTCCCCTCCCTCATTTAAAATCGACGTGCAGTTAGAGCATTTGGCTGCTATAAATGTCCACACGGTGATAAGCAACTTCATTGAGCTGTCATTTGTGGCCAGATCACTTCCGAGAAAAGAACCACGTAGCTCAGCGGGATTTTTACCTGGTAAAATAAATCAAAGAAATTGTCCATAGTTTCTTCCATGGTGTCTGGCCAGCCTTGAAGAGTAGGCCAAAGCACTCTCTCGTGAAGTTCTCTGGAGCTCTCGCCAAGTGGGAAGGGCCCCTTTTCCCACCAGCAATGGCACGAGCGATAAGCTTCAGCGCCTCGCCTTTTTGCCACCTTCACTGTGCGATGCACAAATCTGTACACCCGTGAAAAAGATTGTGGCTCTTTTAACAAACAAAAAAAAAGACAGCGACAAAGGTCATCTAAAGTAGGATCATGTACCTTCTTTTTCAGTTTTTTTTCAGTTTAATTTATTAGGTATAACTCTGTGAGCCATGCGGCTCTTGAATCGGGTGCAACCGCAACAAACAAAAACATGAACACGAGACATCTTAAAGTGACTACGCGCAACACAAAAATCCAGAAAAAAAAACCAGCAAAGTCTTCCAGAAAAAAAACACCGTCTATCAACGCACGTTGTCCATAGCAGTGCACGTGTAACTTAATTGTTAACCTTTTTTGTATGAATGTCTGTTTAACTAATATCCTGCTTGCTCTGGTTATAGGTCACCCAATAGTGGTGAGGAAGTGGATGAGAGGATGATGAGCGGGACTCATAATTCTCGGACAAGTCCCGCGGTGGGTGGATTGGGGGGGTGGGGGGTGGTGGTGGTGGTGCCATCGCACGCGACGTCGGGAGCAGAGAGGCGACGACGCGGAGCGGTTGGAGGGCGAACGCAGCGGGAGACGTGGGGGGACTCTTTGGGAGGTCACAGCAGCAGCAGCAGCAGCGGCGGCGGCGGCGGCGGTGGCGACGGCGCACATGGGAGCGATCCTGATGGCAACGCGCGGATTTGTCCCCCGTGAATATCGGGAGCGGAAATATTTCAGAGTGTCGTGAGAACTTCTACGTGTGATCCTAAACCGAGAAGACTTGCCTATGGCGTCGGCCTGCAACGAATACGTGTTCCACAATGCACGATATTACATTTCAGCCGGAAGATTCGACGACGCCACAAGTGATTTTTTTTAATTTAGTTTTTCCCCTGCAAATAAATTATTGAATCGTTTTTTTTGGAATCCGTTTAAAAAAAAAGTTCACGCTCAGCATACCTTTTATTTTCTTCGTCTGCACATTGGGCTGTCTTCAACTTCATATTCGTCTTTGTGGCAAGCTTCAAGATGTTTGCTTTGGGTGAGACGTTTCTCCGGACAAAACGCTATGAACTGTAAGAAGGGGGGGGGGGAACTACATGAAAAACGAAAGAAATACGTACAAAGTTCATAGGATTGAAATGTCACAATTTTTTTTTAATGAATCATGTAGAATAGTAGAAATTTAAATAAATACTGCTGCTTTGGCATTATTATTATATTTAGCTTTTTCAGGTTTAGCGGACTGGAAATGTGCATCCATTTGGATACGGGGGAAGTTCTGCTGACAAAAGTAAATATGTGTTCAGTGATATTTATTTTTTATGGTAATAATTACCAAGAACGGGCAATTAAAACATGCAGTATGGTCATGGGAATTTTGAGTCAAATATTAGATACGTTTCAAATGTTTTAATTAGTAGATCTGGAGCTTGACTAGTTATGCAAACATATTGCATTTAAGTTATTATCTGCAATGTATGGTAGAAAGATTAAGTTTAATTGCCGTTACTGTGGTTGTACATTGGTCGTTGAAGACTATGGATGCTTTCTAAAAATCGAGTAATTTAGTTTGTAAAATGAAAACCTACGAACGATCTCATATAATCGGCAACGATTATTTTCCAAATAAAAAGCGAATATAAATCCGCACCCAGCTGTTAATTTTAAAGTTACGTACAATTTAATTTTCTGCAAGTTGTGTGACAAGGCTATATGGAAAGGCAACACAAGCTGGTGAAATGAATATCAATATCTTACACTCATCATACTTGTGCTCATTTTATAATTAATGCCAAAATCTTCATATTAAGGTATATAATGAATAAACTACATATGTTAGTTTTCGTTTCAGCCAGGCATTTTATGAACGTTCTTTGTTAGAAAAGAAACAGTTCCATCGCACATGAGAAAAGGTTATTATTATCTTCAAATTGTTCTTGTAAATATCATACCCATTAAAGGAATCTCAAAAGCAGATTGCAAAGCGTGTGATGCTCTTCTCTGTGGGCTAACGTTTTTTTTTTTTGAAATGCAAATCATTTATTTATCGACTTCGGATCTCCAGGTGGTATTGAATAATTTAGAATTTCTGACAGACTTTTTTAGAACATTATTTAGCCGGACGTAAGTCCCGCCACAGCTGTCTACCATCGGATCATTCCTTTGATTTATTACATTGATTAATTTCTTTGTTCGAATGTTTTGAGAGTAACAGCCCACCGACACTGTTCATTTGGCTAATACAACCCAAACAGGGCAACACGCAGTGAAGGCGGATATTTGTGAAAGCTGCCTAATGCCGCACACGTGTTTGCATTCACCGACAAAGCCAATGGCTATTTTGATGCACAGGACAAACATGAGCGGACCGTTAAGGGTGTTTTGGCAAAAAAAAGAGGCCTCGTGGTCATTAATAACTTCAAATATTTATACCGCTGCGGTGGTATCTCACGCGGGTATCTAGTGCACGGTACGCCACGTGGGTACGCCACGTGTCACACACCACCGGAGGGGCTGGCGGCACAGACGGAAGCCACTTTGCCACCAGAACTGAGAAGTATTGCTGTTTAAATTCAAAATGCATACTCTAGTGTGTATATATCTGCGTATAAAAATGTATATATTACATTCTGGGAATTTCGCTTTTCACAGCAGAACCACCCTTTGCCCATATTCTTGGCTTGATAGGAAGGCAGTGCGTGTTTCACGATTGTGATTGGGGGGGTCTTTATAGCCTGTACTTTTAATCGTGTGATTTTTCCCAGGAGTAAAATGAAGATATGCGGAGTAAACAAGACAACTCGTTTTTGTTGTGCGTGTGTGAACTCTGCATATGTTCCCGATTTTTGGGAATTTTCAGATTAGCTGAAAGAAAACAGAAAATCAGATGGTCCGAATTATTTGCTTTGCTTCGGATGAATCCAACATGAGAATTCAAATCGATTTTTTTTGCGTTTTACCTCATAAAACTGGGTGTCCCGTGGCATCGAGGAATGCCACTTTTTTTAATGATGTTCATTTACCAAAATATCCAAACAATGTACGAAAATATTTCGTTGAAAAATCTGGAGCAAAAAGTGTTTTACGTCTCATAAAAAAAAAATCTCTAATGGGAACAAAATAAATAAGCAATGTCACCTTCATATATCTGTCTCTCCATATCAAAACAAAATACTTCTCACCGAATGTGAGAATATGTATTACTCCAGGAGCACGTGAATGGGGTTAATACAACGAAGGAGAAAACGTGGCGGCTGTGATAACGGGGCCTTCACTCCGTTGTCAGCCGTGCAGTGAACGAAAGGACCTCGCCAACTGCTGTGAACAGTTAGGTTATGAAAAACAAACACCGTGTTGAAAAATGTTAATTACGGGCCAAATCCTGGGGTTTCGTATGCATCGGTTTTTCTCCATGTACCTCCTGTAAATCGTTAAAGGCACTGGCCAAAGATCTCAATGCAGGGACCTCCTGAAAATGCATTCTTGAAAACTCGGCGAGGCTTTATAGGGTAAATAATAGGCAATATTATTATGATTATTATTACTCCTACTGTTTTGACATGCAATATTTTGTATACCTTTTACACAAATTGTCTTTCCCACGTCATTCTGCAACCAGTGCTGTCGCCAGCATTCTTCTCATAATCGTTCAATGAGTTGTGATCCGTGCCACTGTTTTGTGCTTTGGCGGTTTGGAAAATGAACACGAAGCTAATTTTCATGCAAAGTAAGAGAGCGTTTGTGTACTCGACGAGTTATTATTGGTTTGCTTGGCAATGCAGCATTAATGAGATCACCGGATTTTTTTCCCCATGCGTGCCGTCAAAGTGAGTCTTAAAAGCAGAAACCACAGGCATGCGGCGAATGAAAAATGCTTAAAAGAAAAAATACAAAAATACGCGGCCGGACCTCTGAGAATCATGGCCCAACTGCCACAGGGCTAACTTTGATAAATGTGGAGGAACGCTGGCGCCGTATTTCCACAATACATCACTGTGAGACTTCGTTTGCTAAGTGACAGCTGGATTTGAGGAAGGATTGGAGAAATATATATTTGGGGTTTTTCTTTCTTATTCCCACGTGAATTAAATGCCACCGTGTGGCGAGCCTTTGCCTCTGGAAATGCCAGTGGTAATTTCAACAAGATGTGTTCCCCCCCCACCCCCCCACTTCTCCCCAATATACAGCAAAGAATAGTGGATGAGAATCTTAAACACAAGAGGCAGATCCCATTTATGATAAATGAAATTGCAGCTAAATGGTTCCCAAAAATGCCGATGGATTACTGCTTAGCTTTGCAAAAGTGTGCTGCACAGAACAATATTGTACCACTGCGCTACTTGGCGTCCTCTGGTCTAACACCATTTTGAGACGAGGCTCAAAAGAAAGCTGTCTCTGGTGTGGACCAATCAGTTTAAAAGACAATGCAATTATTGTCAGAGTACGTTTTTTTTTGTTTGCATTCCGACCACAAGTATTGTGGTTAATGCAGACATGATTCCTTGTAAACGGTTTCAGTTTGGTGTTTTAACATCTTAACACTTGAATTTCCATTTAAAGCTTTCGTGACTGCAGGGATTCATATTCTTGGTTCTTTCGGTAAAGTCACGTAGAAGGGAAACAATAAAATAATAAAAATATAAAGCAAAATATTTTTTATAAACAATATATTTTTATTATTTTATTGTTTAAAAAGTGCTTTCTTGAATGCAACTAAGTGACCCAGTTGATATTTCATTTTCAAATATTCAATCTATATGTTCCTCATTATAGTCACAATTTACAAAGCTTTGTTACTAACCCGCTGGACTAGGCCCACCCCGCAGCTGTCTATCATGGGGGTTGTTTGACCATACTTCACCATGCTGGTCAGCGTGCGTTGGTGAAGGAAAGGCGTCTAGATTTCACTCACTCCTGACGTTAGCCAGTACCTGGGAATCAAACGTATGTCCCAGGGTGACAGTGCAGTGTGCTAACGACGGTCCCACCACCGTAGCTATGTTCCTGAACTACATTTACCTTTTGGCAGCGGGGGAGTGCCAAAATGAAAATAGTTTTGCGGGGGTAATGGATGAAACGTGGCCCGGACGGACGGCGCTGTCTCCCTCACCCCAAGTCGCGGCTGTACAATTCGGTTGAGTTCAAGTTGAACAGAATAATCACCGCACTTGAAAGCAGCGCTCGCCACGATGTAAGAAACTCGCAAAGTCGCGAGTTATTTTTTTTTCGCTTTTCTTCATGTTCGGCATTTCGTTGTGTGTGTGTGTGTCCCGCTCAGGAAGGTGATGCGTTACGGTTTAAAATTATTGATTGTATAAATAGTGCACTGTACAGCGGTGACAGGTTATTTTCAACGCTGTTATGTCCGTGTAATATTAGGATGTAGTACACATTTTGCTTTGCACAGGATTACATTCCCAACTATAATGGATGCGACCTTACATTTCTGGGGAAAAACTGCTCTTGACAGAGTGATTTATTTAACTGATTTCATTTTAAGTATATATTATTTAAATAGGATGGCGTGGAGTGGTGGTGCGCTTGCACTATGAACCCACGTAGTTAAGTCTGAGTCTAGGCCAGGGTTCATCTTCAGCTGCGCCAAACAAAGCCCACGACAGACACTGCGTGGGAAGATTGTCGTCCATAAAATTACGAAAGGGGCATAATGTTATTATTTTATAGACCATTTGCAATTCCCAGCCCGTTATCCACAACTGGATTGAATCCTCTCCATACCACGCCATATAAATGAGTTGTTTGGCCACACATCACAGAGCCTGCCAATTGCATTTCAAATATCATTCGCTACCGGTGTTATCCATGGTTAGGAATCAAACTCGGGTCGCCTGGTTCATCGTGCAGGGCGCGATCCACTTGGCCACCACCACCGCCGTTGTTTTATTTGCTTTAATTAAAGTGAGACGCATGACTGAAAATGCGGTTAAAAACCCAAGCAGTCTGGATGTCACCAGGAGTAGCTACCATGGGGTTCGATTCGCTCTCCCCGCGTGCCCGCTGAAGCAATGAGACACTTTTTATTGTTCTTTTTTTAAAATCCCCACCACCTCTATCCACCCAGAAATATAAATAAATGGGTTCACCGCAGTGAGTAAATTGGCAGGTCACGTGAGGTGCGATAAAGTGTGGGTGCGAATACCTCTTCCAAGACATCTGGCCCCACATATAGGCCAAATACTAAAACTATAACCTAAATAAATTTGTATTTCACCAGATTATGTCCCACTGAGCTATATAGCTCTTTTGAGAAGCGACCTGGCCACAAATGACAGCTCAACGAAGTGGCTTACCACATGGAAATGTATATCAGCCAAAATCGTCTAAAACGCACCTTTCTCAATGTGGAGGGAAAAAAACTGGACGACCCGGGGGAAAATCCACGCGATCATGGGGATGAGAAAAAAACATGCAAACTCCAAATATACAGGCATCTGCCAGGGTTCGGATCGAAGCCACGATCTTCCTGTATACCAGGCGAGGGAGTTAACATCTCGCCACCGCGGCGCCCCCCACGGTGAAGAGAGAGAGAGGGAGGATCTCTCGAGTCGATTCTCATGGGAGCTCTTTCGCCAGCAGTGGCTGCGTGCAAGACATTTAGGGCTGCGTTCTCAGCACATTTACCACTGTGTACCCATTAATGCAGCGCAACGTTTTCTTTCCAGATTTAAATGCATAAGCAATTAATACGTAATTGCCCGATTACACCTTTACCGTTTATTATTTACCAAGAAGCCACTGTTTGTGCTTTCAGTGATAGGCGCAATGCGATTCGTACACGTTCCTGGACAGGATGAACAAATTTTGCCGAAGATTTATTACATTGACGTGACATAATAAAATAAATAGCAATGTTAGGAGAAATTACTTATTACAAGCACAATGCATTGCAGGTCATTACTGGAATATCATTACACGTGGTGACGGGCATGTTTTATAATTCATCACAATAACGTAATATATTGTCGCAAATTGATTTTGCTGCTCTGCTAAAATTAGACGCGAACTTGTAATTCCAAAGTAAAGCCTGGCGGGAGAGACTGCCAGCACGCAGGCAGATAAGATGTCATCTTTCTCTAGCTGTAAGACAAAACGGTGGCGATTTTGACAGAATTCCCCATCATAACGAATCAGTCACACTGTATTGCATTTGAATATGGCTTAGGATGATTATTTTTTGTTGTTAAATTCCACACTATAAATCCTACACTGTACTGAAATGAAGAGACAAAATCCGTCGTGTTTTTTCCATGTACTGTAGATCTGTACATGTACTGTACATGTATTATTATGTGTTTTTAGTGTTTTTACCATTTGATGTTGTTTTTGCTGCTTTTATGATTTAATGTAAAGTGTCTTTGAGTATTCAGAAAAGCGCTCACAAATAAAATGTGTTATTATTATTATTACATGTACACAGCACATGTACTTGATGTATATCTGTTTCTACTCCTGGTGAGACTCGGACCTGCTGCGTTTTAAAACATCAAGTCTCTGTGCACTGAGACCAAGTACTTCTGTTTCGGGAGCCTTTACAAACATTTAGCAATTGTAATCTTGAAGCTGTACTTGGATATATTTCCCATTTTCCTTTGATGTTAGTGCAGCAGTGGTGTCGTGGTGTGTGTGTGCTGCGCCGTTTAACTAACCCAGTAAACGTGTAACGTTGGACCAACCTACATTGGACCAACGTTTGTGCAACTGTGCTACCCGCAACTCAACGTTGCTTATTTACAGGGTAGGGCAGTTATCCGGGTTTGATTCCCGGCGACTGCTAACATCAGCCGTGATATCAGAAGCGGTTCCACCTCATCATCCTTGCCCTTCACGAACCCACAATGATCACCAACCCACATATGGTCTGAAATCATTTCAACATAAATACATCACTTTGGTAAAACAAACCCCATAACTGGCTGCATGGAGGAGACCTTCGTCCAGAAGTGGGCTGACAAGGGGTTGAAAATTATTATTATACAGCACAAAGTGATATTTATAAATACATGTGGATATATTAATGTAAAGCCAGACATGGAAAAAGGAGGCCTTTATTCTTTGGTGAATTGTGAAAATATTTTTTAAAATTCTGTATGATGGAAAATTACATAGCTTAATTACTGGAGTGTATATGACAGTTGTGTGAAATAATTAAGGTCATATACTAATTCTAATTACAATCATTTAAAAAAATATATTTTTGATTAGAGTGATTAGGTTGAGCGAATATTTGTAGGCTGATATGTGCGTGTGACCCAAAAATAAAATGTATTTTATTAATCTAATACAGCAAAGCAAATCTATTATTTATTTAAATTAAATCATGATGGTTTTATTAATCCACAGTTAAAGAATAACCTTAGTTTTTTTCCCCTTGTCCATGTGTAGTGGATTCCACGGAGGCATATACTTGAACTTGGATGCAACACGTTTATTCTCACACCCCAACAGGGTAACTATATAAACGTACACTGGTTAACTAGACCACAACGGGGCAACTACATAACCGGGTCAGTCACTAACACACTGCCTGACCCAAGATGCCGAGCGTAAAGACCGAAAACCAACGACCGAGGATCGAAGAGACGTAGCACCGACGTGTTGATTCCAGAAGACAGCCTCGATCGGCTCTTGGGACCTCCCTTTTATGCCCCTGAGCGTGGCCTGGCTCCGTCCTCGGCCACGCTTCTAGATCCTACTCGAAGATTCTGGGCTATACATCACGTGTCCCTCTCGCCACCTTTTGGCCCCCCTCATTATCCTGTCCTGGTCACGTGCCCTTTTGGGTTCACCTATACTGTCACGTTCTCAACTGTCATCTCTCTGTCACCAGAACCATGCTCCATAGGGCCCCCTTCCATGCCATACATACTCTGGTGCCAGAGAGACGTTCTAACATGCACAGTTGCTCTGTTCTCTCAGTAGCTGCCGCTTAACGCCATAGTGACCCAATATACGTCACTGCATCACCCCCTCTTTATAAAACACAGCCGTCCCGGCTAATCACTATCCCTCAATAAACACAAATTTGCCTCCAAAACATTTCGGTGGAACAATAAACAACCAACAACCGTTGACCGAACAATATATACAATTACAAAACGAGACGAAAAAAATTCGCAAATGACAAGAACCGACCCAACCTCCAGACAATATGTACAACCCTACCCCCGTATGCGTGTCACCACCTGCGAGCACAAGAAGAGCCAGGATTAGCCAATGACCCATCCGGCCCGCGGGTGTGACCACCAACAGACGGCGCAGGAATAATTAGGACGCTGGAGAAGAGACCTTGAATGGGTCCCCACCTTTTGGTGGGGTGAGTGTCGGTTCTTTGGGGGTCCCAGGGACATGCTGAAGATGGCCTAATGGGCGCAGCCCCTCCCGGGAAGAAGAACAATGAGGGGAGCGGGAGTGGGTGACGGACGCTCCATTCTCCCCAATCCACATTCGGTCGGCGTCACCGGTGATTCCAAGAGTGCCAGGTGCTGGGATCCTGTGGGTGAAAAACCCGAAAACCCCTGAGGCATGACCTCCGTGGACACACGCCCCAGCTCATCGGACACATCAGCCACCCGGCCCTTGGGTAGTGGAGATGAAGGGATCCCACCCGGCAGGGAAAAAACATTTTCAGTCGCGACGGATGCACAACAAACAGCGGCGATCGTACTGGATACGCATACACCCATTGACACAACATGGACGTCAGGGTACCCTGCCACTGTGCAACCATCCCATCACTCAGGTGGTGATAGGGTGAAGTCTGAACCTTCTGGGTGTCCATCCAATCACACACCTCTTAAGTACATTTTGGATGTCTTCCGACATCCCGGGTCAAAGAAGTCGTGCTTCGAGGTCGACCCACATTCCGGGTCAAAGAAGTCGTGCTTCAAGGTCGACCCACATACCGGGTCAAAAAAGTCACGCTTCAAGGTCGACCCAGTATGCTGCACCCCAAAGTGCAGCAACTGTTAGTCTGCAGCCCCTATACTTTGCCACACAGAACAGCGGGTACCACAAAGTTATAGCGTTGCAATTTTCCGTCCCACACATCAGCAACCTTCCCTTGAGGACCACTGGGGACATTTCTTGTCGCCCTTTACCACCCCAGCCTTTCTGACGCGGCGTCTCAATTTTACAATCGCACGCGTCAGCCATATCGGAGGTCAGTCATTCCCCAATGCCACCATTGTGAGCTGATTCCGTAACCGTGGCACATGACGCAGGGCACCCATCGTATTTGCACACCGGCACCTCGACGACAAGCGTTACCACCCTTCCACCTTTCCGACGCGGCGTCTCAATTTTACGGTGGCACGCGTCGGCCATATCGGTGGCGAATTTTCAACATTCGCTCTCACCAGGGCTTGCATTGCAGCGTTCAGCTATATACAATTGAATGGAGAGGACAAGACACAATTTGATGGCCAGATGGCAGCCCAACGCACCCTCGATCCGCCAAGATCTTAAGGGGCATTCTCGCACACCAAAAAAAATCTGTGCAATAACAGACAGGATACAGCCAGTGACCCTGAACAACACTGGACCTGCCATTTGGATATCCCCATTATCAACAAAACATGGGATTTCCCCGGGGCTCAGAGCACCTGAACTCTACGGCAATGCACCATACACGGTCCCCACAATAATCGACGATCCCGACGCTCCAATAGCAACAACAAAAAACGAAGTTACAATGCGGACAACTGACATGGACGCCGCGGCCATCCGCCACCCAACGCAACCCGATCCTCACTGCTCCGCAACCCGGCGAGGAGCAACAGCAACCAAATCCGACTCGGCGCATGAAAACCATGCATGATGTGTCTGCAAGGGCCGGGTGTGGGGATGTGTCACAACTCGCCCGAGGACCCAGAGGAGCAGAGGATGGCAGGGTGGAAGACGACGGCGTCCCGGATAATCTTTCTTGGTCAGCGTGGCATCCTCCTGAGACGTGACGCGGCAGGCGGCACTCAGAGCGGATGACGGGGGCGCTCCCGGGACAAGTGGAGGTCCCTCTCCGCAGGCGTCGGTGTTGGCGGGAAGCACAATTTGGCGGGAACTCCGTCCCGCCCGACCGACAAAATGGCGGCCTCGCGTGCGGGCTGCGTTTCTTGGGCCTCCTGCGCGTGCGGGAAACAGCGGCGGCGGAGTCGTCTCCCCGCGGCCCCAACAAACCGACTTCACGCCGCGGTCCCTCCTGCTCCAGCTCAGCGGCCAACGCTGCCGCGGCGGACAGTAACTCGGCGAGGCGGGTGTTGCGCGTCCGGCGCTCTCTCCCCGACGGCGGCAGTGCGGAGACGTCGGTTCCCTTCCGCTGTAGAGCTGCATTTCTGACTTTAACCTGGGCTGCAACCCCCGGGGCTGTATGGGAAATCACCGCTTCGTCGTCCTCTTCATCCGAAGAGACCTTGTTGAGTTGTTGTTTTTTTGTTGACATCGCACTCCACTAGAATTTACTTTAATCACTTCTGATACCAGATGTAGTGAGTTCCACGGAGGCATACACTTGAATTTGGAGGCAACACGTTTATTCTCACACCCCAACAGGGTAATTACTTAAACGTACGCTGCTTAACTAGACCACAATGGGGTAACTACATAACCGGGTCAGTCAGTAACACACTGCCTGACCCACGATGCCAAGGGTAAAGACCAAAGACCGACGACCGAGGATCGAAGAGACGTAGCACCGACGTGTGGATTCCAGAAGACAGCCTCGATCAGGTCTCGGGACCTCCCTTTTATGTCCCTGAGGATGGCCTGGCTCCGCCCTCGGCCACACCCCCTTCTAGATCCTAATGGAAGGCTCTGAGCTATACATAACGTGTCCTTCTCGCCACATTTTGGCCCCCCTCATTATACTGTCCTGGTCACGTGCCCTCTCGGGTTCACCTAGACTGTTCCGTCCTCAACTGCCCTCTCTCTGACTGTCATCAGAACCATGCTCCCTAGGGCCCCCTTCCATGCCATACATACTCTGGTGCCAGAGAGAGGCTCTAACACACACAGTTGAACTCTTCTCTCAGTAGCTGGCGCTAAACGCCGTAGTGAACCAATATACGTCACTACAATGCATGGAATATGATCATACTCAATTGGTACTCAATTGGTACATTAACTGCATGAGTCCCCCTGAACTGAACGACCAGTGTGAGTGATGGTAAACCATGGCCGTGCCCGGATGATAGAGGATAGAGGTATAGCAATGCATCAGTTCGTTTAATTACGTTTATTCTTAAGTTTACAATTCATCCGTTGACTTTTTGGTAAGGTGGGGACATCTGAGGGGTGGGGGAGAGGCCGCGTAGGCAGGGGAGGAGTGGTTGCTGAAAAACACCGTAGCACAACTCACGTTCACCCAGGATTCAATACAACAAAACTAAGCTCTAGGTTGTAGAGTAAATTTCTACTTTTTATGAAAAGTTACACTTCCGTATATTTCCCTGACAAGCCTCAAAGATCCTCAAGACATGTTTAGAGGAGAGGCCTGCGTTAACATGGTTTTGCCAATGCGTACTACTGATCAATGTTTGGCTCCGTGTGGGGGGAATCTGGAACACCCAGAGAAAAGCCACTGATACAGAATCAGAATCTTTATTTATCCGGGAGAAATCCGATGAGCTATGAAGCTGTTTTATTCACAGACGTCCAGTAGGGGCGGATCATAAAGAGTCCACAGCTATAGCCAAGATAATCTGGTATTACAGCAGCCTTTGTTTCACAATCCTGATTTTGCTGACGAGACCCAGAACGGCATAACCAGTCCAGAGTTTACTTTGCTTAAACAAATGTTTTTTTGATATTATTGGACACTCCAAAATCAGTAAGTTTATGGACTAAAACAATAGTTTTGTTAATACGTGGAAATACAGAACAGATGGCAATGGCTCAGACAGTGATCTTGTATTCGGTGCATATAACCCTGTTCGTAAACGAATCGCAATAATAACGTGAGCCTGCTCTTATTTCGCTAGTCTTTGCAATGGATTTATATGTCAGAGTTCTGCTTAAGAGACGGAAATTAACCAAACCCTGCGGCAAGACAGAGGAGTAAGCGAGACCCTGGAGAATGTACACGGGTCAAAGTTTCCCCTCGAGAAAAATAAAATACATCCCTGTGTACCGTTTCTCTTTCGGCTTTTGCTCATTACTTGAACAAGTTTTATAATTTCCGTTAAGCCCGAGGCTTTGCGAGGGCACACGAGCCATTACCTGTAGAGTGTTCATCGCAACATTGCTGATATTTTTTCTCTCTCTCAGAGTTTTCCCTTCTCAAGCTTGTGAGAATGACAACTATTTAGGCCTTCCGAATGCCACGGGTAGTCATTATATTCACCTCTCAGAGGGTTTACACACTGATGAAGGAAAAAAAACACACTCAATACATTCGTCAATAACTCAATGTAATGGTTTTAATTATTTTAGCTGTCCAAGTGCACAAATGCTGTGGGGCACTCCTAAATTATGCTGCCAATTGTAAAACAAAAATGGCATGAATATGTTTCAATTTCTTGCTCATGCCACTGCTGTGGGAAGCGACTCCACTTAGAGGCAGGCTCAAGAGAGCCCCTCTAGACGGTGTTTTGGCCTACTCTTCTACGCTGGCCAGACCACGCTTCCACACCCATATCAAAGACGCCGTGCCACCCGATTACGCACCACCCTGCCAAGGCACGCCCTTAGCACCACCCTTCCCCAGTTGCCAGGACATTGCTCCCTGGACAGAAGCGCCATTCTTCACGCTGTGGTCTGGATATGGAACTGCCTCCCTGATGAACACATTGTCGGCGAAATCACCGATCCTGGTCCTCGGGCCTTCAAATGCCGAGCTCACACGTGGGGACATCTCCTGACTTCACCTCACGCCTCGTAGGGACCGAATATGTCCTCCCATTTTGATATTTTACATGTCTTGATTTTCTAGGCAGGGCTTACCTTCGTTACATTTTCCTGTAAAGTATTGCGATGCTCTCTTTAGTGGGGTTCGAGTTTTTACTCAAGAAAAACATTGCATGAATGAATGAGTCTTTGAGCTGCAGTGAACCAATGATTGTGCCGATTAGATGTACTAATGTCTGATATGGTTATTGTTCGCAATTGCGCCCAATAAGAAAAAAAGGGCGTCTCGTCGGAGGTAGGAGTTCAACCTCTCATTCGCTCGTTGGCTGCACCCTGCAGAGTTGGAGATCCCACCCTCAACGTCCACGCTGTTGCCGCACCTCCAATGTGATTGTGTTTCTTCTCTCTTTCACTTCCAAGTGTAATAAGGGGCCGTCCATAAATGACGTCACGCACCTGGGGAGGGGGGGGGGTCAGACATTTGTGACGATGTGTGACGAGGGGGGGGGGGGGTTGAGAAATGTGACGTCACATCTAAATGCGCAACTTTAAATAAATATAGACAACACGTTCTACTTAATGAAATAGACTTTTTAATGAATGTTTTCTCCAACAACATCAGAGTGCAGCGCCACATTAAATACGCACTACATTGACAATAGTTTAAAGCGATTTGAAGCATGTGTTTTTTTTGGGTGGGGGGCACAGCTTTGTGACGTCATATTTGAGGGGGGGGGGCTGACTCTTGTGACCCTGTGTGACGAAAGGGGGGAGGGGAGGTGCAAAACATCGTCCAAAATCGCGTGATATTATTTATGGACGGCCCCTAACGCGAGCACAAGTGATGCGTTCCCACTCAGCCAATTTCCCGTGCAAAGAGACACATGCATGTGAATTATTATAATCACTCTTAATTTTATGGAAAGCACATACGTATGAAAAAAAAATCGCTTGCAAAAGTGTGCCGTGAACCATTAGCGTGATTACAAAACATCGCAGGTTCTCGCTCGTCTATTGTGCCGCGTGTAATGTTGCAAAACAAAGGCAATAGGCGGACGCGGTGCCGACGACGGTAAAAACGCACCACTTTGTCAAATTGGTTACCTCGGGAGACTTGCATTGACAAGACCAACTGCTCAAACAAATGAGCAATCCGTTTTCAGATTAAAATTAATTTTCGAGGTCATTGTCAAAGCAATTATAGTCCCAAAATGCCCCTAACCAGTCACTTATTTTTTGCCTTGATATTCCACTCGGTGTTTGTGACAACGTGGGGAGTGGAGGAGAAAGTGGGGGGTGTGTCGTGGTTATCGAACTATCTACAGGCCACATGGTTAACATCGGTGGCGAGTGATATCCGAATCGGTCCCGGTATGATTCCTTCCCCAACCCAGGCCGCCCTGCGTCGTGGAGTAATTTAATTCCCACGGGGAGGCCGTCATCCAGCAGTGGATGGAGAAAGGGCTGTTGTACGTACACAAGAATAAATAATGAAAATCAATGTGTGTGTGTGTAGCAGCGTCATTCGAGCAAAGTGCATCTCACAACGCTCGCGGCCAACACCAGTGACGATTTTCTGAACCCGTTCTAGGCCTCCCCTAGGTTGACTCAGCCTCAAATGAGTACCTGGCGCAGTGGTGTGTAAACATCGCCATGAGGGAGACAAAGGCGGTCGCGCGTGGTGCTGGCCACCCACCCCGTTGTGCCGTGCCGGCCTTCATAGGTGTTACTCGCTAACAGCACTTGCCCCAAAAGCCTGCGAAGGCTATACGGGGTGTATTTGTTGTTTTAGGTGTATAAACATATTTTCAGAATGTATGAGTGTTTACACATGTGGGATGAAACCGGAGCACCTGGAGAAAATCCACGCACGTGACACTTCTGCGCACGTGGTGCTGTATGCATGTACTGTGTTGAACTTTTTTCGCACAGTACGTAGCCAACTGTGCTAATCGGAGGTGCGGGGGAAGGACAACGAACAAACGAACAAACAAAAAAGCAGTTCTAAAGGAATTTACTCCAGCGCTGTCCTCCAGACAGTCTCGTCCCTTCACCTGATGAAGGCCGCTTGTGTTGTGGCCGAAACGTCGTGAGGATATTATTGCGCTATTTTATTTTATCAATTTATTATTTTATTCTCATTCTACGTGGTGACTTTACCGAAAGAACCAAAGAAGAAGGAATTCATGTTACAGTATATGTTATAACGGTGCAGCAATTCCCTGATTGATATCGATTACCAAGCTCACGACATATCCACCGAATCACACGTCTAAAGAATTCATTTTTTTGGGGATTTGCAAATGTTATATGCAATGGGTTCGTGTAACTCCTCCAGACAATAGAGGCTGTTTACATTCACCGCATCCTGGGCATTATTGTGAACTCTGAAAATCCATTCAATTGCGGAGTTAGGGGTGGGGACATTTGTTTTAGCCCTAATGTGTAGGAAAGTTTCGAGTGAAATAGTAGAAGTCATTTAATGCGTGCGTAATCAACCTGGCTTGTTTTTGCACAAAATACATAAATTCCGCAAAATAATGCAGCTTTCCAGCACACGCGTTATGAAGTAGCTAAATAAAGAAAAACGTAGTGTGTTACATGATTTATGGCGTGCAAATACAAGTCATAAAAACCTCAGCCATCATCTTTAACACTTCCTTATAGCATACAATTTATAATCGTAGGCAAACATGTAGAGCAATGCTATTTTTTCAGACTGGAAAAAAAGCGGTATGTTCCCAGTGCTTTCAAAGCATCACGTTGTAAAAGTGCGTTCTTTCAATTGCTAGTCAGTAAAATTATATGGTTTCCCCTTCACGTCTGATTTTGAAGATCGGCCACTCTATACAGCTGGTAAGTCACCCTCCTCCCTTCCTTACCGAACAACTTGCCCCTTACATTTGCGCGTGAAAGTGAAGTTAATGAATGTGCACATGAATTCGGAAAATTTCATAATTTCAATTAGATTGAACACCGTGGATCTGACAGCTGAAACGGAGGACGCTAAATGATGCTGCCAAAGAAAAGGGATTAAGATTGATTGAGGCTCATTCTCCAATCACGGGCACGCACGATCAATTGGAACTGTTGTAAATAATGGACAGGGGAAGGTATTGATTCTTATCGCATTAAGTGTGTAAGGGAATAAATTGGCGGTGGTTATGTCGGCTATCTTTCCGAAGTGTATATTACTATAATTAGATTGAACTTGAGGAGAAGAAGAATCTTGTGCTTTCCCTGCCTCATTAATGTATTAAAATTATGGAACAGTATCTTAAAATTGACTGCCACATGGGTGAGAGTGGAGGTCTCATCATACTCTTTGGTTCTTTCGGTAAAGTCACGTAGGTATAAAACAAAATAAATTAAGTCACGACGTTTTGGAAGCAACACAAGCTCTTTTACCCACTACAGCAATTAATTTCTTGCTGTGGCTTTCCCACCTGATGACGGACGCTTGTGTTGCTTCCGAAACGTCGTGATTTAATTCATGTAGTTTTATACCTACGTGACTTTACCGAAAGAACCAAAGAGTATGGATCCCTGCAGTCACGAAAACTTCAGATCGAGGTCTCATGATACTTTGTAAATCAGAATCGACCTCTTGGACGTTACACATCGGTCACGGCATTAAAAACATCAGACGGATGAACATCACATGAATGTCCCGCTAAAAAAATGCAGGTAAAATAATGAATACAATAAAACGCATAAATAAATATATCTATCTATCGATCTGTAGTACTGTACTATATAAATAAGAATACAATTAAGTTTCTTCACTATTTTGCTTTTATTTGTCATGTTTTTACTCTACAGGAAAAGATAAATTGTCTGTTTACAATATCTTATTATTTATTTATAGTATTAAATGGTAAGTTCCAGAGGCTGGGGAATGCATCCTCATAATAACAATGTTATAAGTTATTCAACATACGACGTATCAATGTACAAACGAAGCTTCAGGCACGCATCTCCTTCGTATATCGAGGTACTTTCGTGTACGCAGAGGCGGCCCCAGACTAGCTTTCCAGCAACTGGCGCCCTAAGGTGAACCACGCAATCAGCGCCCCCATCCCCATAACCCCAAGGGCAGATCTCGGCTGAGGTTTTTGGTAAAATGGGAAACTATTTGCCCCTGTTTTCCGTTTAATGTTTTTTTTAAAGCATATTTTAAAAAAAATCTGCTTTTGACCAAGGGAGAAGACATGACTCAAACTACAGCTGACCTGCCACTGGATCATAATGTAGATGAATATTACAACAGGGTTAAAGCTATCCTACTTAAATAGCTGTGGACGCCTATGATATTCGGCAGATTGTAAACAGAATCTACATACTCTTTGGTTCTTTCGGTAAAGTCACGTAGGTATAAAATAAAATAAATCACGATGTTTTGGGCGCAACACAAGCGTCCGTCATCAGGTGTGACAACTACAGCAAGAAAATAAATAATTGCTGAAGTGGGCGAAAGGGGTGCTTGTATCAAGAGGCTATATAGGTAAGAGAGGGGGGGCGGGGGGGGGCGGAGCCAGGGAGGAGAGATAGAGAAGGTGGGGGTGTAGGGTAGGGGGAATGGAGTACAGCCAAATGCCGGGGCTGGGAAGTAAGCGGGGCGGGGAGTAGGAGGCTGAAGAAAACTGGAGATGCGGATATGAAGGCAAACTATAAAGTAGTTAAGGTTTTACCTGGTTAATAACATCCTTCCAATGATTGCTCGATTTGTATCCATCTTCTCGGTTGAAGTTATGTCTGTGTTTATATATCTGGATGGCTTCATGAACAAATATTTGATAGTAGCCGGAAGGTTTGCAGAGCACCTTGGTCTTTTGACCAAGTGAGATGACATGACTCAAACTACAGGTGACCTGACACTGGATTATAATGTAGATGATATTGTTTTTTTCCGAGACCAAGGTGCTATGCAAACCTTCCGGCTACTATCAAAGGTTTGTTCATGAAGCCATCCAGATATATAAACACAGACATAACTTCAACCGAGAAGATGGATACAAATTGAGCAATCATTGGAAGGATGTTATTAACCAGGTAAAACCTTAACTGCTTTATAGTTTGCCTTCATATCCGCATCTCCAGTTTTCTTCAGGCTCCTACTCCCAGCCCCTGCATCGTCAGCACCCCATTCCCCCTACCCCACACCCCCACCCTCTCTATCTCTCCTCCCTGGCTCCGCCCCCCCCCCCTCTCTTACCTATATAGTCTCTTGATACAGGCACCCCTTTTGCCCACTTCAGCAATTGTTTATTACTGTGGTTGTCACACCTGATGATGGACGCTTGTGTTGCGCCCGAAACGTCGTGATTTAATTCATTTTATTTTCTACCTACCACGTGACTTTGCCGAAAGAACCAAAGAGTATGGATCCCTGCGGTCGCGGAAGCTTCAAATCTAGACAGAATATACATGTTCATACTGTACTATGAAACTTCTTTAATACCTTAATATTCTTTGGTTCTTTCGGTAAAGTCACGTAGAAAGAAAATAAATTAAATAATAGACATGACGTTTCGATTGCAACACAAGCAATCATCATCAGGTACAAATGGAAGAGAAAACAAACTTCGTAAACTTATAAATATAATGCAATACAACACAGATAGTCGACTAACATAACAGTCAACACCCTACCTGGTTGATTATGTTCTTCCAAAGATTGCTAAATTTGAGAGAGAGACAAAAACACAGAACCGGAGACACATAGACAGACACATAAGCAGAGAGAGAGAGATAACACAAAGACACACAGAGAGGCACACACACATAGGCACACAGATAAACAACGCCTCTGTGTCGAGGCCTTAAATAGAGAGAGAGGGGGGCAGATAAATTAGCAGGTCAATGGGAGACTTGGAGCCTTCGTAGCTGCAGGAAATAACAGGAACAAAACGAGGGGAGAAAACACACTAAATCAAACAAACTTAGTAAAATTTGGAAATGTAATGCAATGCAACAGAGAGAGTCGGTCAATACACAATTAACGCATAGCCTGGTTGATTACGTTCTTCCAAAGATTGCTAAATTATAAGTTGAGTGTGAAATTTGAGAGAGAGACAAGACGCAGACACGGACACAAAGACAGACACACAAGCAGAGAGAGACAACACAGAGACACAGAGAGAGAGAAAACAAATTTAAAACCTCCCCGTAGAGGTGGTTCAAACTTGATTCGGAGCTTTCGTGACTGCAGGAGTTACTATTTGGTTCTTTCGGTAAAGTCACGTAGACAGAAAATAAATTAAATAATAGCACACGACGTTTCAATTGCAACACAAGCAATCATCATCAGGTACAAATGGAAGAGAAAACAAAACACTCGTTTTGTTCATCTTATTTCCTGCAGCTACGAAGGCTCCAAATCTCTCATTGACATGCTAATTTCTCTACCCCCCCCCCTCTCTCTCTGCCCCCCTCTCTCTCTCTCTCTATTTAAGGTCTCGACACAGAGGCGTTGTTTCTCTGTGTGTCTATGTGTGTGTCTCCCTGTGTGTCTCTGTGTTATCTCTCTCTGCGTGTGTCTCTCTCTGTGTCTATTTTGTGTGTCTCTCTCTGTGTGTCTCTGTGTTATCTCTCTCTGTGTTATCTCTCTCTCCGTGTGTCTTTCTGTGTGTCTCTGTGTTATCTCTCTGTGTGTCTCTCTGTGTCTCTGTGTTATCTCTCTCTGTGTCTCTGTGTTATCTCTCTCTGTGTGTGTCTTTGTTGTGTGTCTCTCTCTGTGTGTCTGTGTTGTCTCTCTCTCTCTCTCTGTGTGTCTCTGTGTTATATCTCTCTGTGTGTCTATGTTGTGTGTCTCTCTCTGTGTGTCTCTGTGCTATCTCTCTCTGTGTTATCTCTCTCTGCTTCTGTGTCTGTGGATGTGTCTCCGGTTCTGTGTTTAGTCTCTCTCTCAAATTTAGCAATCTTTGGAAGAACGTAATCAACCAGGTAGGGTGTTGACTGTTATGTTAGCCGACTCTGTGTTGTATTGCATTATATTTCTAAGTTTACTAGGTTAATTTTCTCTTCCATTTGTACCTGATGATGATTGCTTGTGTTGCAATCGAAACGTCGTATTCTATTATCTAATGTATTTTTTTTCTACGTGACTTTACGTAAAGAAGCAAAGAGTAACTCCTGCAGTCACGAAAGCTCCAAATCTACCTTAATATTTTTAATCTTTGTTGACACGTGACGAATTTGTAGCAGAAAAAGTTTAGGTCGACTATGCTGCGATTTACGGTATTTTTTTCTTCTAGTAAATAAAATATGATATTATTACATTCTCAGAAATGTTGAGAAATCTATAATAATTCATATTCCCTCCGTAATAATGACATCGTTATTTTATTTGTATTTTTTCTTCAATTGTATTTTCCTTCCTCGAATTTGGCGCCCCACTAAACTTGGCGCCCGAGTTCGCCCCTGCACGTAAGTAGTTTTTGGGCAAATTCGAAAATTAAAAACACACGACCTCTGTCATAGCTTTGGTGGACAGAAGCTATCTGCCACGGGTTGTGTTGGGGGTGGGGGGGCTGATGTGGGGGGGGGGGCAGCCGGGTGGGACCGGGTGGGGGCGGCCGGGCGGGTGGGCGGAGTTTTCTTTAAGGAGGCGGGCATGACGTCACGACGTGGGGCGTGACGCCATGCGGCGTGTCACCACGCTGGGGAGCTTAATTGACGTCACCCCAGCGGCCCGCGTGTGCAGAGACGAGAAGCAATGGCGACGCTAGGAGCTACACGGCGCTCAGCCCTCGCGTTCCGCAGGGCGCTCACAGGAGACCTGTTGGGCAAACACCAGGTGTGTGTGTGTGTCTCTGTGCGTCTGTCTGTGTGTGCGTGTGGGGGGGGGGGGGGGGTGGAGGCACGTGGTTGTTGGCCACTCACCCCTTTTCGTGTGCTGTTGCCGGCCTTCACAGAGTGCTACTCGCTTAACAGCACTTTGCCCAACAGTCTGTTAAGGCTGTACGGGGGTATCTTTGTCTTTGTGTGTGCATCTGCCGGTCGTCTCCGTGGGTGAACACGCGGTTACCCGCGGGGTCTGTTCCCGTGACCTCCTTGCCAGCGGCGAGACCTTTCGACGCGATAGCCTCGGAGTGCACCTAGCCTGGCACAGGCGCCGTGGTGTTGCAACGGGCAGAATGGCGGGTGTTGTTGTTGTTGTGGTTGTTGTGTGCTTTGCATGCAACGCCACGTTGCTGCTGCTGCTGTTGCCGTACTCCGTTGTGTGTGAAGTTGTTACTGCCGAGGTCATGCCGGTGAAGTTGGAGTTTAAAGGGCGACAGAGTTGCGAACCGCGTGCCGCACTTGATGGGGTGGTGGTGGTGGCTTGCCGGTTGCTTGTTACTCACTGAATACAATTCAGCTGCTGCGTTTGGCAATGGTAACGAACAAGCGCAATTTACGACACCGTGACCTTTAAAGAGCGAGAGCTGAAGACAAAAAAACAATTGATGACGTTTCAGGCAACGACGCTTTGTCAGCTCACACGCGAACATTATTAGTTGCGCGCGTGCTGTGTGTTAATTGGTAACGAGGGGACTTTAGCGTGATGAGGTGATTTGCGTTGAAGGGTATGAGTTGGGGTTAATTGCTCTGCAAGTTGGGAAGTTTTGCAGCGTGATATTTGTTATTGGATTGTTAAAATTAAAGAGTTATTAAAGTGTTTGAACGGCTCGTTCTCCACGTCCTTAATGTGTAACGTTCTTAAACGCATCCAGATTAATTGGTGTCCGCTGTTCTGTCAATTTTCCCTAAAAGTATTTAACTTGAGCGGCATATATGAAATACACTATACAGAGCAATGAAGCCGATTGCATACCCAGCGAATTAACATGCATGTGTGAATCACCCCTGGGCTATTATAACGTTATCTTACGTAAAAAAAATACAGGTACAAAATTAAATGAGCAAGAGGAGTGGGATTGTGGCCATGCCAATATAAATGTGTTCACCGTCTCGTAGTCACTGTGGTCTGTGATCCTTCAAAGGAGGAGGAAAAAACCACAGTACTCTCTCTCTCTTCCGAAGCCCTCGTCGTGCCTAGGGACCCCTCCACATTGGCCATTTAACTCCTGAACAAATTGCCATACGCAAGAATATGACTTCACAACCGCAATGTTTTCTGTAAAGTGTCATTTCGCGTTGCGTAACATGAATACATCTGATGGTTGTTACATGCTTTTTTTTTGCTGTGAAAGCCTCTCAATCGGTGATTTTGGTCTTTGGGTCATAAATACCGTGCAGCAATACGTGTAAAAGTTCCCTGTTGTGCAGTATCGTTTTGTGCATTTGCAGTCAATTGTGGCGCGCGCCACGTGCAAATGCTACGTTTAAGTGAAAGCATAACCCTCGAGTGTGTTTTGGAATACGCGTCGCATTTGTAATTCGTGCATGCGTTCAAGCAGCCCGTCGCTTCACTGAAGCCAGCGAAAAGGACCTTGGAAGTGGACAAGGGCAAAGGTTGTTTGAAGGACATCGTCTCAGCAGATCGTTTGAAAATCGCTTTTTTTTAAATGTGACCAGAAAAACAGACTAGGCCCAATTAAATAGTTAAACATTCATTTTCAAGACTGACTTAACGAGTGTTTTTCGTTAAAAGGGTTGCAAGTTCTGCGCACAAGCACACCGTTTTTCGTATTATTTAACTTATCATACCCGTCGAGAGTGGTTGCAGTACATGCTGTACTTTAAATGAGTTCACGTAAGTTCGTCAGCATTGAGAAACTTCGGTCTGCAGAGTCGGTAGCCACATTGCACGAACCAGTTGCCTCCAGAATGAAGGATAACAAGGGGTTGGCACATCGTGTGAGAGAACTCTGGGACTAACTGGTCATTGTTGGATTGTGTGTGCTTGTGACCATGCTTCAACGGCGGTTTGATGTGCTTAGCCCGATTGAGCCAGCTCCTTGTAAAATTCCATGCAAGTGTTTTCACAGGCCATGGATACCCAATATGGCACAAGTCTGATGTGGGACTAGCGAGTTATTTTGGATGACCTTGGAAATGCAGTCAAATAACCCCTTTTAATCAGTTTTTCATCATTGCATCGTCACTATTGACAATAAACCAGAGCTTGTTTTTTAACAGATTAAGTTGCATAACAAGCACATTTTTGTCACAGACTGGAATTAACTAAAGTAATTTAAAATGCATTGGTTGTACATAACCAATCTTTCTTTTGGTATTTTATTAAATGCGTATGGATTTCAGATGCTTAAATTTAACAGCATAAATTCTCGCAGCAGTCCATCACTGGTTGTACTACTTTGAAAGTGTAAAGGGGGTTATTTTTCATAGCTTATATTCAATTCGAATGAAGCAGAGGAAGACCAGCTGAAGGAGATGACCAGACAATATCAGAGGTTTTGATGGCCACCACTTGATGTGAAAAACTAAGTAAATAAAATTATGGATGGAATTGGGGTAGCATTTTGCACAGCAGTGCCAGTCTGACAACAATAACAAGTGTTTTTAAAAATCTGTGCATATAGCTTAAAGGATCCTGACAATAAACTACACGCAACAGATCCCAATTCAGAATCAAAATGTTGCAGTTGAATTTCAGTAAAAACATATTTCGTCTTTTATTTCCAGTTTGGCCTGAATCCACTGTGCACATTTTATCTAACTCTACCAACATTTCTAATATTTCGATGTGGATTTAAGTTTGTAAGAAAAGTTACGTGCGCACACGTATTATTTCAACAGGCATCTAGAGAGACAAGCCTATGGTTATTAGAGAGGTCCTGAGTTTAACTTTCATTGGTGGCTTGAGGCTAACACACTGCTGACTTGTTAAACAATGTAATTATTTGTTCAAGGCCAGATTGTACTGGCCTTGACACAAATCATCTGCTATAAATAATCGGTGCACTCGTAAAACTTGTCTGTGTGAAAAGAAGAAAAATCACAATTTTTTAGATGAAACAAAGTGGCCACAGAGAGCAAATTGGAATGCTAATTGGAAAACTTAACTTAGTATTAAATTCAACATACCAGTGTGTGCCCAAAGTAGACAGTTTTTAAGTAATTTATATAACTTGCTTTGGAATGGATTGGAGGCATGGACTTTAACAGAAAAAAAGGAAGAAGCTGACATATATTCCTTTGACATGTGGAGAGATTCCTGCTTTGAAAAACAAGTGGGATTGGGCAGGGCATGTCACTCGGAAGGCTGATGTCCAGTGGGCAAGACTAATGATAGTGACAGCCAAAGGAGGGAACACAATAGGTGTATCTTAAGATGGAGCAATAAAATGTGCCTGTATGCAGGAGCTAATTCGATTGGATAGAACAACTGAGAAATGCTAATGACCTTGGGGAAAGGGGAGGCCTTCATCTAAAGGTGTATAGATCATATTCTTGGTTCTTTCGGTAAAGTCACGTAGAAGGGAAACAATAAAATAATAAGATCTATACATTTTTATTTTTTTATAATAAAATATTATTTTATTGTTTCCCTTCTACGTGACTTTACCGAAAGAACCAAGAATATGAATCCCTGCAGTCACGAAAGCTTTAAATCAAAATGTATAGATGATATCCAGTAATGATAAATAATTGTAAGCTATCCACCGTTTTGTGTTTTTCCCCCCTACAAGGCTGTTTAAAATTTATTTTAAATGTATAGCTTGACTGTAAGCTTCACTTTTCAAAGTGGCACAAACTTTTTCAGTCCAGGCATTATTGCCAAACGCATAGAATCAAGAGGTTCTTCCAGGAAATGCAAAGTCTGTGTGCACAAATGTTATCCTCCGTGTAAAGTCAACTTGAAAAGGTCGGGTATGAATGTTCAAATAAAAATAAGTATAAAATAAAATCGGACCACATATTGTACACATTGCGGAACTATGCCAGAACGATAATGTCTCTTAACTCTGGTTGTATATAGGTTCATCATAATTATGTAGTGCTGTGTACATTGCGGTGCCGGGCGTGGGGAATTCCTCATCCAGCAGTGAATTTGACGAGGGCTGTGCGTGTACGCTGGAGTGATATATTCGTGAGTAAAACATAGCAGTGTATAACGTATTCAATTGCCTTGCATCTTTATAATTGCAAAGTGATTTTACAATTACAGCACTTCTTACCATTTTTACTTTTTCCTGTCTTGCCCTTTGCTTTTCAATTTCTCAAAACCCATCACTCATTAAACAGTGAGAAGTATGGGACTGTATACTGTATGTAACGTACACGGTGTGTGAATAAAGTTCATAGTTCACACGGCGTTTTACGTTAAACACTTCACTTTGTTCACACACGTGCGCAAGGAGGATACGGAGGATACGTTCATCGTTGGCAGAAAGTAGGCCTTGTGCTACGTGGTGTGCCCTGGAGCAGAAAGCCGGCCCAGTAGGATCATCGCATACTCGTGTCAGCAGTGACCAATAGAAAAGTGGGGTGTCCAGATTACTGCCTGTGAGCTATTTGTGTGTATGGGCAGGCATTAAGCCTAGCTTACAAAAATGTAACCTTAGTAATAATAATAAAGACAGTTGTAAATGATTAATTAAAATATATAGTCAATCCACCAGTGGATGAAAGCTTAACAACGCTTTGTCGGTCATGGGTTTTTTTTCTGATCATATTTCCCCACGCTGGTCAGTGCAGGTTGGTAAAGTTGTGTCTTGCCCAAGACCGGTTCAGATGACACTCGCCCACAGATGTTATCTGTGACCTGGAGTCGAACTAGATTCGTTGGGTTCAAAGTCAAGCGAGCTAACCACTGTGCCGCTACTCACCCCCCCCTCCACCACCTTGTAAATGTTGCAATAAGAATAATGAAGATCGTAATTAATTAATAATTCTCACTTTCATCAAGCCTATGGTTTTTCCTTAATTAAACTCGGAGGATGTGTTACTCTACACTGGCTCACCGATATATTAATTGCAATACGAATTAAATTAGGCACGCGCCATTAATTATCCGCAATCTTACATTTGCTTGTCGAAACAATACCAGGCGTTGTTTATTATCGGGAACAAATAATAAACAGTAATTTGACAGTTATTTAAATCGCAACAGCTCTCTTATTGATTTGTTTGGGAAAGCGGTTCTTAGCAAGGAATCTGCTCAAGTAAAACATTTGCATTCCCCCCCCCCCCACTCGAGTTGATTTTTTTAATATTGTGCAATGTAATGAGTTAAGTGATACATGGATATGTGTTGGTGTTTGCCGTGTTTCTTTGTTAAAAGTTTGTTTGCATGTGCCAATCTTTTCTTACTGCAGCGCACAATTCTCCTGGATAAAAGCTTTCCACCTATTTAATGTAATCTGTGCATTTATACACGATTCAATGAGCGTTATAAGCCTAATGTATCCCTCAGAAGGCACTCGGTGTGATAGCACGTTGCATGTTTATGGAATTGCCTTCCTGCCATTGTTAAGTCTTTCACAGTGGTGTTTAGTTTTGAATGCAGCCCTTAAATTGTCCTATCAAAATGCCTCTCCTTTTTTAACAGTCCTGCCATTATTGCCTGCAGGGAGCCAAAATGTCCTACATTTGTGGTTCATAATTTATGCTTTACAAACGGATGAACATGTGTGTGACATGCTTTTTTTTACTAATGCAGCTGTTGTAATGTGCGACTCGAATTTGATTTTACTCCGTATTGTGATCTGGCCGCATCGTTCGTGACATTTTGCATTGCGTTTGCTCATCCTGTCGTGAAAGCAACAGTTTTTTTTGTTCTTTCCTACGAAGAGCTTTTCCTTTTTGCCAGTGGCATTTATAGACGTGATGTGACAGACACGTGGGAAGCTCCGAATGCTGAACATACGCAGGATTGATTTAGGAGGGTAGTTTTTCCGCCTTGCACAACATTTATTTATATGACGGCTATATCATGTGCCGTAAATGTGCTATTTAGAATCTTTTGTACGGGTAAATACATAATGTTGTCGGGACAAATTAGTGCAGCGTCGTCTTTTTTAATGCCGATTCTGTGACCTCACTGGCCCAGGCTGTTAATGTCCAGTTTGGCGGTACTACTACCACCATGTATATGTCATACGATATAAGATCCACAATCGTATTGTCTGTTTTGAAAAATATCGTGATCAACTTGGCTAATAAAAAAAAATTCTGATTCAATTTCCTGACGATTTTTTAAATGAAATATCAATAATTAAAGTTCAAACTATTATAATAAAAATTCTGAATGAATAGCTTTCATTGTACCTTTTGAAGTTGGTGCCTTGCAAAAATTTTCCAGATAAATTGACAGCATGGTGGTTATGATGTCACAAATATCTGACGGCACGTGCTTTGCGGGCATTCGCGATTGTAAAATTGAAGTTAATTAAATAAGGATTTTGTTGAGTGAGCTGCAGTAAAAAAAAGGAGTATCTTTGAGTTGTACAGCAATGTACTTAATCGTTATTTCGTGAAACGCAATATTGTGAAAAATGAAGTTGCTGTGGCTGTTATCTGGTAACAAGTAGAGAACACATTCAGATGGAAAGCAGCTCATTTTCGAAAGTACTGCGATATGGCTCGCCAAGTGTTTTTTTTGTAGGCCAGTAAAACAGACATCTCCAACGAGCTGTTTATTTCAGTAGCGATGGACTCTTGCTTTGCAGCGGTGCCAAATGCGGAGCGGGTTAAGCTGGGTTGCGACATTGGCAGTGGAACAGTGTCAAAATGGTTATTTATGCTGCACGGAGGGTCCTCATTTGCCCCCCCTTTGGAGGGGTGACTCTTTTGTTAAGGACGCACCTGTGGAGTAGAGGCAGGGCAATTCGGGCGACCCTGCCCGGTAAAAGTCGGTTCTCTTTCGTGATGCCCAAAAAGCTTTCAAATATCATGGGCGCAGCAGCTTTACACTGCAAGGTCATTGGCTGCTGCATTGCATTGCCTCGGTGACCGTGTACTCCACGTGGCGAGCACTGTCTCATCTGCAGGAACGTGCGCAGCTGTCATTAACTGAGGGACTTGGGGGCCGTCCATAAATTACGTCACGCGATTTTGGACGATTTTTGACCCCCCCCCCCCTAGTCACACGACGTCACAAAGTCAGACCCCCCCCCCCCTCAAATATGACGTTACAAAGCCCTGCCCACCCCAAAAAAATGCTTCAAATCGCTTTAAACTATTGTCATTGTAGTGCGTATTTAATGTGGCGCTGCACTCTGATGTTGTAGAAGAAAACCTTCATCAAAAGTCTATTTAATTAAGTAGAACGTGTTGTCTACATTTATTGAAAGTTGCGCATTTTGATCTGACGTCACATTTTTCTCAACCCCCCCTCGTCACACATCGTCACAAATGTCTGACCCCCCCCCCCAGGTGCGTGACGTCATTTATGGACAGCCCCTTGGTGGGAACTGGGGGGGGGTGCACCTTGGCACCCTCACACCCTCACACCCTCACACAGGTTTTGAAAGTGTTACTTTATGGTGGTACGCTATCAAGTACCCTACATCTGGCGTGATGTGACAATGATATTACCTACTATAATCACCCAGAAATGTGTCTGTCTCGCGCGTGACGTCACTCCACATGAGGCCCCCCACGTGACGTCACTCCACATGTGGCCCCCCCGCGTGACGTCACTCCACATGAGGCCCCCCCCCCCCCCCGCGTGACGGCATTCCACATGAGGCCCCCCCGCGTGACGTCACTCCACATGAGGCCCCCCCACGTGACGTCACTCCACATGAGGCCCCCCACGTGACGTCACTTCACATGAGGCCCCCCCCACGTGACGTCAATCCACATGAGGCCCACCCCCCCCCTACATTAATATTCATGAGTGGGTGGATTTTTACATAAACGCAGAGGAAGGTCGAGCTGAATTAAATAATTTATTATGCTAAGTCGCTTTAAATATGACGTTTCTTTACAGAAAGTGACGGTAAAAAATAGATCTACGCAGCACAGTGCTACATCCGTGCGTGACGTCACCGCAAAAGAGGCCCCTCCCCCCCCTTAATTAATATTGGAAATTTACACTAACGCGCAAGAAGGTTGCGCACTCCACATACCGCTCCCCTCATTAATAATCATGAGCGGGTGACGTCACTCCACATGCTGCACCCCTCCACAATAACCATGAGCGGGTGACGTCACTCCACATGGGGCAACCCCCTCCATTAATAATCATGAGCTGAACAATTTTTCTATTGAATATTTCAGATTTACTGCAATATACACCCGTCCTTGGACGGGCAAAAAGCCAGTTGCTTGTATATTTAATTTAGGGGTCGTGCATTGGTTAGAGCATGACCATCAGCACTCGTGAGCGATATCTGAACAAGCATTTGAACCAACAAACCCCCCCTTACTAAACCGCAGTGACCATCCTGGCGAAGTATGGTCCAACAACCCCCATGACCGACATGGCATATGGTGGCCTCATCAGGGGATTGACAAAGGGCTGACTTTTGTTTCTTCTACAGATATTCTATTCATCTGTCTTATTTTTCTGCCATTGCATTGTGGTGGTCAGATGCCTTGTATTACAAATATGTCGTGACACCGTGAAGTGGCGTCTATTGATTGTCTGTTGTCCACATGTGCCACAGATAGAAAATATTTTTGCAAAACTGGAGAGTTTTTATCAGCACTGCAGCCTGCAAAGAGCCAGGGTGTTTGGGATATAAATTACAGATTTTCGAGCCCGGTTTTAACTGGGTCCAGCAAACAGGGCCATGGGGTAATAATGAGCTGAGCTCTGCTCTCATTTCATACATTTCCACACAACAAAACGCCCTTCATTCCTACATCGATATTGAAAGCTTGCTTGGGTTATCTGGCCCACTTAAAATTATTCTGTTTCGGACTGAAAGTTCGGAGGTAGTGCTGGTGTTTTTTTATTTAATGATGTTTGGAGGCCAATGCATGGAGACATCAATTAACAATCTATTTATTTTTAAAATGATGCATGGATCTATTACGACAAATGTTTTTTTCAGAGAGAGTTGGCATATACAGTTGTAGGCGCCATTGTAAGTACGAGGTAATGAGTCGCAGAACAGTGAAATGGACTATTTAATGTTCTCGAATACAGATTACGCTCTGCTAGATGCAAACATTTTTCGGTCGTAATTTTAGGTGGTGGTTGTGAGGTTTAGGGAGTTATTGCCCCTTGCAATCAGGGGTGTCGAGCCTGTGGCTCGTGACGACTTTGAGGCGTATATGTGACATGCAGAATACACGTAGCATGGGGTAAGGTGAAGTTGCCGCTATGAAATTGCTGGCACTATAAGGAGCTCGAGTGTGTTCCGGTCGATTGTGCCACGCTGGTCCTGCATCTTGGAAGAGATAAGGAGTCCTCGCAAATGCCACAACACGCGACCTGCCGATGGACTCACCGTGGTGTGGGTCCCCCTTCATACTTCCGCGTGGACAAAGATCAAACCGCCGACCTTTGGATTGCAAGTCCACGCGTGCTGCCATTGTGCCCACTGTGGCAGCATCCCCCAGGACAGTATGCCGGAGTGAAATGACTTGCCGCAGCAGTTGCAGAAGGTAGCCCCTGGAGTTGAGGAGCTAAAGAGTGAATAGCTCAAGAAGTTACTTTCGCGAGTCACAGTGTTGGAGTTGACGTGTACCACTAGCAATCTCTCTCGTTATGGCATTTATTGGTGAGAGGTGGGTCACCTTGAAATTGGCTTTTTTACCGTTGTTTCAAGCACTAAAGGACCTTGGTGGATAGTTTGAGGGTAGTGGGCAATTGCATTCAGAAGCTCTTATAGTTCTTTGCTGTAAATGATTTTGCAGTGGAGCCAAAGCACACTGCTCAAGGTGGTGGAGGTGATGGTAATGCCTCACCTGGAGCCGAGTGATGGGAACGTTCCCCTGTCTGTGTATTCTTTATCGCTCCGATGCGTGATATCTTCTTTATCGCTCCGAGGTGTGGAGTCCCTTAAATGCCCCAAAAACACAATTGAGCTATCGGCATCACGCCATGAGGCAAAGTGTCCATTCGGCCTCTCGCGAAGCAGTGCCTTGCCCTGTGTTAGTAAGAGAATTGCCCACAGAAGCAGGTATCACAGAACTACCTCCGAAATCCTTTCAGGTGATCTCTTGTCCACATTTGGGCACGACTTTTTCTCCCAAATTTCCTGCTCTAAATTTTGTTGCATATTCGTCAACGCATTATATATTATAATCCTCAGAGCTACATTTCTGCCAAATTCAGTGAATAGCCAGATTTAACATGATTTGTTTTTATTGTGCAGTCATTGGTGACCTGGCTGAGACTTTAAACTCAAACCCCACCTGGTTTAATCACAGGTGGCTAAAACCTGGATCCAAACTCGGGTTTCCAGTGGTGCCGGTTCTTTGTTGTGACCCCTGGAGCCACCCAGCGACTTTGCCAAACGACAATTTTTGTCTGAAATAATGAGGCTACTTTGAATAAAAATAGGCTCAAATGGATGATGGCCATCACTTTAGAGAAACAACCGTGTTTGGCAGCCAAATGAAGGAATAGAGAGGACGACGACATCCATAGGGGAGATGGAGCGATGAATTGAGGTCGTGTGCAGGCGAAATAAAATTGCTCTGAGTTTAGTTTACACCTTTTAATAATACTTCGTTTTTGTTTACGTGGAGAGATGGATATGTGGAGGAGACATAGCATTTCCTTATTTTGTGTTAGTTATATTCTCCACAGCGATGCAAATTATTATTTTGAGACACCTTGTATAAGCCAATTAAAACATTCTTACTCTGAACGATTTATTAAATATTTCACTTTAATCTGAAAGCATGTGAAGTATTTTTTTGGTGTACCCATTTAATAATTATTATATTTATAGAGCGCTTTTCATCACGGGTCTCGGAGCGCTGTACGAAAAGTAGCAGTCGCCCTGAATAAAAAAATAACTCCCCTAACTAAAAACGTGGAAATGGCAAGATAATAAAATACATTCTAAAAAGCCATCTGCTAAATCAGCTAAAAGTTTAATACAATGGAGTTGTATAAGTTCTATGATAATTAAAGCAATCGGGTTTGACTGTCGGTCTTCAAGGAATACAAATAAATGTTCGTCTGATGTTTGCATGTGCTTAACCAGCTTTAGCATTCACAACAAAGCCCTGGATTCCCCCCCCCCCCCCCCGCAGTGTCGCATTTTAAAATCAATCCGGAGATTACATGTAATATTCATTAACTATTCTGGATACGGTGGTACTATTTTTATTTTACAGTACTTGACTCGCAATCGGAGGCTGTGAGCTCAAATCCTGGGTAGAGATCATCTCAGCTCCTTAATCCGTCCGGGGTGAATACAATTAGTGTCACTTCGCACGCAGAGTCGCCGGTAGCCCATCCTATCAAAGATATCTGGGCTGCCCGGCCATGGTAATATGGACATTTTTTTGAACCCCGGTTTCCAAGGATGGGACCGAAGAATGAGAGAGAATTGCTCGATGCACATTTCAGCGGGAAGGCACTTTAGCATCCTTAACTGCTTAGTTTCCATTTTGCCCAATATTGGCTTTGCCAATTTATCGCACCCATAACCCTGTATGGATGAAGCCCTTTCACCTCTGACTGCAACAAAACCCATAATTGTATCCAAGCTTTGAGAATAATATTTTTTTGCCATCTAACATTCATTTATAGCGGAGCGTGCAAGAAGGTACACTATCGAATATGAATAGGAGGCAATATGAAGGACCAAATACAATGCAGGAGGAGTGGTGACGCAGTGGTTAGCACGTTGCGCTTATGAACCCGGTTACCTGAACTTGATTCAAGGCTACAGCTAACATCAGTTGTGAGCCCTGTGTGAACTAGTTTTGGGCCCACCTTCACCAGCCAGTGTTAACCAGCGTGGTGAAGTATGGTCAATGCATTCCCCCATGACTGATATTGCGTGAGGAGGCCTTCATCCATCAGTGGACTTGAACAAGGGCTGCGATTGTAATGAGTACTTTTAATTATGCAATGCAATTTGTATCTATGTTGTGTCTAAATGCATCTGCATGTCAAGACCTAAGCATTCGCCCTGTGATGTCATCATCCGGTCTCGAACATGCACTCGTGCACTGCTCGTTGTGAGAGTTAAGAATTACATTTTCTTCATCTCATCATTCGACACCAGCTGGGCAGTGGTGGTTATGGCCAGGAAACCAGCACTGCTGCAGGCAGCGAGGGTTGGTGGATCACACACGTGTCGTAAAATTCCCTTTCCGTGGGCATCGAGGTGCCATACCCTCGGTTGCCAGGAAAAGGCATTACAGCGAGTGCTGCCGTGCCCGGTTTGGCTGTTCCCGGGTTGGGCTGTTCCATGTCGGATCTGCTTCCACGTGATTCCCATCTCGCGCCGTTGTTTTGACAAGGCCCGGTTCCCACGTGGCTCTCCTGGTCTAAGCCGCACGACGCGGCTCTGTAAACCTACGTGACCTCAGCCCTTGCCTTGCGCACGCCCAGGTCACCGCTGTCCCTCCAGAGCGGATGAGGTTTATATCTTGACGTGGTAGTCCTCTGTGATTCATTGATTTCCCCCCCCCCCCTTCTCTCAAGGCTTTTATCTAACGCTCGGCCTCGTCGCGATCCTTTTGATGCTCGCGGAACTCGGTCATGCAAGTGCTGGGTGATTCAGAACGAGAATCCCTTGAGACTTCAAACACGCACTTAAGTTTGTGTTTATTTAATTTTCTGTGGCTCTTTGCCAGTGTCAGAAACAATTGAAGAGTAAACTGGGATGTTGTTAGTATCGGTGTTGGTACCAGTGAGGTGAGACGGAAAGGAGAGATCTCCTTACATCTGAAGACAGGCAAACTTTTCTGTCGTAAGGGGTGAGAGTTGACGGTAATTAATATAATTATGGAGGAGTGGAATTCTTAGTCTCTTTGCAGGAATTAGACAACATTTTTATGGTTCAAGAGTTCATCAGATAGACTTGAACTGCTTACAACTAGCAAACACTGCAAGTTCAAGGTCATTCATGTACATGCTCCAACAACAGCAGCAACCCACGATGGTGTTATATTGCAGGTAGTCCCCGACTTACAATGTAGATGTGTTACGACGACCCCATCGTAAGTCGAAAATATCGTAAGTCGATGATGGCCTAGCCTACCCAGGAGTCTTAAAGAATGGTGATAATTTAGCAAAACAGAGCAATTTACAGTCCCGTACTGTATAAACTATATACTGTATGTATTTATTAATTACAATACTGTATTGCACAGTAAAATTTAAAGTAAAAAACAAGGTAAATTCTTAGCCTACCTATATGATCTGCAATTTCATAGAAAGTATTCAGGAAACAATCCTATCTGCTATAAAAACTTTTAACATGCATTGAACGTATGTATTGTGGTAACCCTAAAATGAAATCGCTAAAGCTACGTATCACACATGCATTGAACGTATCGTAACGTATCATATTCTACTGTATTCACCAAGATTCTGTCCGTCGTCTGCATACTTGAACGATGTTAGGTTGTTGATGGCTAGTTGTCGGAAGAGGAGGATGGCGATGATCAAGTTACAGTATCATACCTCATACGCTACTGCGTTTGCCTGCCGCGCGAAATAAAAAAATATTTTACAATTTTGTCATATCGCTATCGCCATCGTAAGATCGAAATATCGTAAGTCGGACCATCAAGTCGGGGACTACCTGTATATGAAATGTACGAGAGGACCTTACCCAACTAGTCGTGTTCTCAAGTTTGGTCTGGTGATCAAGTCGATTTATGTAACAAAACGGAGATGCTTTTCAATGCAACAGACTTGATTTGTGAAAGCATTTGGATGGCGAAGCAATTTTCCCAATTGTATTTCGTTGTACCAATCACAAACGTGTGCTGAATCGCCTCCTCCAGAGCGATTGACAAACGCTGACTGACGGTTGCTTGGGAAAGGAGGCCTCTTGAAAAAAACTCAGAGCCAATTGAGCTGTGTCTCTTCCTTAGCCATTCCCTCGCTTAAAGTGACCCTGCTCTCTGAAGGGATTTGGCGGAATAGGCGCTAATTCGCCCTGTGGATTGATTCACGGGGCACTTTTAGCGCGTGCGGTAATTACTGTTATATGCAGCGGGTTCGAACATAAACCTTAATTGTAGCATCCCGTGTTATGCAACGTAGGGAAATGTGCAATTGGCATTGTTCTAAATAAAACATTCTGAGTGCTTTGCAATTGAGGCTACGTTGTTTTATTCGAGGAATAACCAATAACCAGGGGGCTACTTAAGACAGTAAGTTGGGTCTCATGTTCTATGCTAATAACCCAAAGTATATCACCACATTTAACTTCCCCTATTCACAGTACTTATTCCGGCAGTATATATATACTAAACTTCTCCTATTCCCATTCTTATTATTTTTTATTCACTTTATTTTCATTATTTTATTGTTAGTTTTTTTATCTGTGTGACTTTACCGGAAGACCCAAAGAATATTAATTCCTGCAGTCACGAAAGCTTTAAGTCAATATTTTGCCTATTCCCGTTTGCACTGCCAATGCAAGTTAAGACTGCAATACAGTTAATTATGATAATATTTATAACTTCTAGCCCTTGCTGGATGAAGGCCTTTCCAAACAATGTCTTTAATTGGGATCGTTTTGCCATACTTCACCACAATGGCCAGTGCTGGCGGGTTTGTTGGAAGCGGTTCAGATATCAGTCGTCGCTCATAATAGCCGTGGCTGGATATCAAACTCTGGTCACTATTCATCGCGCGGTGCGCTAACTGCTTTGCCTCCGCTCATCTATGCAGTTAATTATACCTAATGCAGTTGTGACATAGAATCAGTTTCATTTCAGTTTTAGTTTCATTTATTTGGTATAGCCCTGTGAGCCATTCGGCTCTTGAATCGGGTGCAACTGCAACAAACAAAAACATGAACACGAAACATCTTAAAGTGACTACGTGCAAACAGAAAAATCCAGGATAAAACAGCAAAGTCTACCAGAAAGAGCACCGTTTATCAATGCTGTGTGCAAAAATCCCAGTGGAATGCAAGTCAAACAATAACAACTATAAGACAATTGAGATCAAAGTTATCAGTTTAACTCTGTGCTACAACAAACAAATATGGCTAAACCAAAACGTTTTCGAAATCACCAAAATAAAGCTATAAAAGCAATGTAACAGTGATCATAGGAACTGTGATTTAAATTTTACAATAAACTATATACATAACATGTACGACCAAACTTTGCAGCCATAGCTGGCTGCATGAGTCACTCCATAACAGCAGGAGTATTAGTAGGAGTATCCAAATTTTTCAATGCACCTTTTAAGATCAGCACACTATAATAAAAATACAAGATCATACTTTGCAGCGGCCATCCGGAGCGAAACATTTGATTTCAGGCCACTGAATAGCAGTGGCAGCTAGGGGTGTGTACAGCTCCTCATGAGCAGTTTTGAGTGAAGATCTCACAGGTAATGATCCAAGTGGCAGTTTATTGGCGATAGCATTCCAGACCCTGGGGGCATCAACAGTAAAGGCCCTTCCTCCAGTATTTGTATGGCAATAAGGAATGTGAAGCTGGTAAATGAGCGAAGACCTTAGGTCACATTTGTTCTTCGAAACAGAGAGGAGATCCAGCAGGTAGTCTGTAGATTTTTTTTGTAAGTACATCGTGAATAAATAAGATCTGATGCACAAGCCGTCGAACATTAAGAGATGTTAAGTTTGACCCAATGTAGAGATCACAGTGGTGGGTCCTATCAAAGAGTAGTTAAATAAGAACTGACCTCTGTGGATTACTCAACAGTAGGGGACATCGTAAAAAAAAACAACCCGTGGCTTTGTGTTCTGCCTGGACAAATCGAATTGTATTCTTGTTCCTTTGATGTGCGGCTTGTGTACTTTGTATCGCTCGATCAATCCTCCACTTGGTTTTCTTTGCAGGGAGGTGATGTCCTGTTGAGACACCAACACTCGTGGCTGTAGACTCTGATCCCCGTAGGTGCACGCTGACCACAGCTGGAGCGCTTTGAACAAACAAGCCCTGGAGCCTCCACCGTAATATTCCGCGCACCTTGCGCTGGCTAGGGCTACCACCTACTTGAAGTTTAAAACAAACAGGGTGTAGCATGTAGGGAATAAGGATATCTCACAATACTGGAACAGGAGAGAACTACCCGCGAAGGCATTTGTCTTGAGTGATGGATTCTTATGCAGCTGACAAAAAACGGGGATTTGTTCGTGTCTGGGGGAAAACGGATTTCTCAGGAAAGTGGCTATCCTCAACAAGAGGACAATCCTGGGAAATCGAGGACAGGTGGCAACCCCAGCGCTAGCTGTGTATGTTAGTGACCCGCGTGTTTGTCCTGCCATAATGCCTAACGACCGTTACTAATTTTTGTTTCTTCCTACCCTTATCGCCACTCAAAATTTTAAAAAGGTTGCTTAAAGTTTAAACGAAGACAAAAATATGAAATCGCGGTTGGGACATCATAGGGATGTGAAGACCAAGCCGGAAACAATTTAATTTATAGACGAGTGTGTTTGCACGGAACTGGCAACAATCGGCTACGTCTTAATTACGCGGGAATCGACGCGACGCAGCGGCCGATTGCAAGAGTCAACCCTCGGCGCAGAACTCCCGTTGCAAGGCGTTAATGTACGATGAAACATCATCAGCCATGCATAGTAAATCAACTTCTGAATGAAAGCCTCCTCGCAACATTACCATCGCTCGTGATACTGCGACGTCACGATCCACCTCGCTCCTTCCTGCACATGCAACGAGCTCATTCCTCCCAAAGTGGTCACTGTCTGGGGAATATTCTCTCATTTGGTTACTACTCCATCACCAGTCTCTTCTATCTGTTATCGTCCTTCTTAGCGACGTGTGCCACCAAATTCCATTGACTTTTCTTAATTCATTATTACGTGTTAAATTTTTTTCGCGCTCTATCTCTGATAAACGAGTACCCCGTCTTGCCTCTCAAGTGTATTTAGTGAACGTGCATCTCTGCAATCGTTCAAACATTTCAGCTTTTGTTCCGTTTCATTTTGTCCAGTCTCCGTGCTTTTGAGACGTGAGCTATATTAGCCATATCAAGTCGATAGGTTTTATTGAACCGGGTGAGAACTCAAGGGACCAGGATAGTCTCCTTTGCTTTGAGTGATGGGAGTTTGTCTGGATGTGTGTAGTGACCTACGGTGGCCATGTGTGTGTATGGTGAGCGGTAGTCGAGTGGTTATCGCACTGCGACTACGAACCTGGGCACCCGAGTTCGAATCCCACTCATGATCAATGGCAATGGCGAATATTGGAACCGGTTCTGGGCCTCCCCTCGGTAGACTCGGCCTTAATCAGTACCTGGTGTGGTTTGTATGTATGGTGAACTTCTTTCGCAGCGTACGTAGCCAACCGTGCAAACCGGAGGTGGTATGGTAAGCATCAGCACTGATGCGGCAAAGGTATCCAGGTGAGGTATTGGCCACACCACCCCCTCGTGCGGAGTGCCGGTCTTCATAGGTGCTCGCTAATAGCACATTCTGTCAAAGGCTATATGGGGGGGATCTGTGTCTTTGTGCACGTGTTTGAATATCCGTGCGTGTGCGCTGTCCCTCCCTCCCCCCCCCGTGTTGCCTCCCGTGGTGCTGCGTGGCAGGCCGCGCTGCCTGCCACGCTCTCCGTGCGGTGGCTCAACCTGCAAGAGTACCAGAGCAAGAAGCTCATGGCCGACTACGGGGTCACGGTCCAGCGCTTCGACGTCGCCGGCTCGGCTGAGGAGGCCCTGGACGTCGCCAAAAAACTCAGTGAGCGAGCGAACGAACCTTCTCCTGTGTCTTCTCATATACATAAAAAATATGACTTAGTCCATCGGCATTTTGGCTTTCCAGACAAATCTTAACAAGCTGATGAGATTCATGATGAAGTTTGTATTGGTTTAGACAGCGTGTCGTACACCTCCCTCTCTCCGACACGGCCATTTATTAAGGTGTGTCGTGGACAAAATGTGGCAATGTTTGTTACTACTTCAGCACCACCGGTTGTGTGTTGGAGAGCAAACCCACAACATTTACAATTTAGTACAACGTTTCGCTGGTGATTACAACAACCAGCTTCATCGGGCGATTGCCAGAATAGTGAAGATGTCTTCCTTTTTCCGGTCTTAAATTTGGGACTGGTGATGTTATCGTTGATCTAACCCAAAATATTTTGTCATGAATAATATTGGTTCCGAAAGCCCTTGTGTTAAAGTTGATGAGAACCAGCAAGTCAACTGGTCCTGAGTTTGCTTTGCTATTTCAAATGCTGCTGGATAGAATTGGTTTTGAAAGCCAATGGGCCGATGGACTAACATTTATTATTGTATATGTGGAGACACAGAACAGAGTTCTGGTTTTGTATGTTGTTGATGCACTTTTACAACAGCCAAGCGGCTTCAGTGGAAGTAGAGTAAGCAGCTCGCAATCGTAAATTTGAGATTTCAAATCCTGGTTGAAAAATGTATATATAAAATTCAAATTCGGATATCACTGACCGCTGCCGAATTTTTCCGTGGCAGGAAATTGGATGAACGTTTTCAGGTTCATAGCCAAAATGTGCTAACCATACCTGCCCACTACAGCACCCAAACAAGGATATGACATTTATTCCTAGCTAAGCAAACATCCATTGTCTTTAAATGTGGCTGTTCACTCAATCTGGTTTATCCCAGATGGGAGATTATAATGTCGTGCACACTAAGTTCTTAGGATGTATATAAGTCTGGTACACAGCTGAAAATGTGCGCTGTTGTTCAGTTCTGTTGGGTGTCTCTTCCGGGACCTTCCCTTGGCATTCTGTGAGTAGGACAACTATTTTTGCTGTACGACTTGACTCGTTTAGAACAATTGCAGTGCAATTGGTGGTTAAAGGATGTTCGCGAAAGGGAATCCCAGTGCATTTTCCATGGCAAAATATATGAAAGTAAATTGCAGACGCGTCGTTAACACGCTGCAACATTTACTCTTGTAATTTGCTGTAATGATTCTCGTCTTGTTGTTTTTGTGGGCACTGTAATTAGTTATGTGTTTTTTCTTCAATGTGTATCCTGTGCATATAGCATTTGGATAGTGTTAATTAAACCGTGATCTGTTTCGGTTAAAATGGCCTTCGACTGTCTTTGTTATTTTGGAAGATGATGGAAAATAATGTCACCAATATATGACAAAAAATTGAATCAAAACAAATCGAACATCTACCCAATTTCACTTGTTTATGGTCTCATACTCTCATTTTCTGTTTGCTGACATTTATGGTCAACATTAGGAGATGGTGGCTGGTTGGCTCAGCGGTCAAAACGCTGAGCCCGGCTTCGCTGGGATTTTGGGTACAAGTTGGGCAGCCGCCAGTGATCCTATTTTATCTTCCAGGTTCGGTGAGTTGATGGTCAAATTCCCGTTCACCAATGGATTCGCAAAAAAAAATACTCGACTCGTTCATCAATAACACCGTGGCCTTAAAATAAAACGTGTATAATGGACTACGTTCTGGGATAATGGCCCCTCATAGCACATAAATGGGCCATTGCTCGAAACGTTGCCTGTTTATATATTGTTCACATGAAGGCCACGGTGTTATTGACAGACGTGTTGAGTTTCGTCCTTTTATTGCATATTCTATATCACATCTGTTCCCCCTCTACCAATTCCAGTTGCTGCCCACAGTAGCTATTCGGGAGTGAACCAATAAAGGTAATGAAATGATTGACGGTTTGGCTAGCACGTCAATTATCCACGTTAAGGCCGGTTCGTTAAACGTGTGTGGCAGTAGCCTCTTTATATTAGAGATGAGCCGTACGAGTGTGGGGGAACTGGTGGAGCGATGGGGCGGAGGGGGCAATAAGAGTCGCGTGCAACGTCGCGGGGAAGTACAGAACCCGAATAAATCAGAATCCGTATTTATACTGGAGGAGGAATCCAACGAGCTAAAATGCTCTGCTTCACAGATGTCCAGTCGGGGCAGGTCAGAACGTTACAACAACAAACAGTACAAAAAACGCGACGGGAGTGCACAGTATTGGAAAGGTAAACAAATCGTTTTAAAAAAAAGATATGCCAATAAAACAACTTTTTTTTTATCATACCAGGTGAAGCTCACTGAGCTATTGGCTTCTTTTTCAGAAGCGACCTGGTTGCGAATGATAGTTCAACGAATTGGCTTAGCATGTGGAAATTTACAGCAGCAATATAATCTGAATAATCTAGACGCATATTTCTAAATGTGGAGGGGAAAAAAAAACCGGGAGGACCCAGAGGAAAATGAAAATCAAAGGACAATCTCAAGAAGACGCGCCCAGAATTCTGTCACTTGAAGCGCTAGACCTTCAAAGTCCTCTACGCTGGTCCACAGCGCAACGAGAAGGCAACATGCTCTTGCCGTGGTTTTTGTGTTTCTCAACTCGTTTACATTATTGCGTCCCAGCGATCTCCCCCCTCCCAATCGTTTACTCTCCTCAGCCTAATGTCCCGTGGCTCTTAAAAACTTTGCAGCCAAGGGATTGGTGAGCTTCTCGTTTTAGAGTGCAGCTTCTGCCGTTGACCGAGGACTGTGTTACGGTCCGTGAACTGCATTTGAGGCGAAGTGTGCGCTTGAATGTCAGTGGAGACTCGCGAGTCGACAAAGTAAGACTCCAAATCGGAGTTGCTGAACGCGCACCCGAGAATCGGTCTTGAATTTGTTAACCTGTAAACTTTATGATGAGATGGATAACAGCGACATTTACTGTGAAGAAAAGTTGATGGACTAGAGCGCAGGGTTCGTCGCTCGAAGGAGGCGGGACCGCTGGTGCTCCAGATTAATGGCAGAGTGGTAGCTGAAAGAACCAGCAACACCTGAGGGGAGGGAGCGTCGTCCAGCGTGTGGAGATGGAGCGGTGAAATTGGCTGGTGTGAAAGAGCTGGCTGTCGGAGATCGTCCTAGCTTGGGGAAGCAGGTTTCTGTCGGAGGCCTTGGTCCGACAGTGGATAGGTCATGGCTACTGCTGATGATGATGGTGGTGAATTTTGGGCAGTCAGGAGGCATTTGTATATGGTATGCAGAGGTTTAATATGAGGGCATGAAGCATGTTTCGTGGAAGAGGTGGCACCTCCGATTAGCACGGTTGGCTTTGTACGGTGCGAAAGAAGTTCATACATGCGTCAGAGCACCAAGCCGGCAACTCTGAAAACGCTCGGTTCGAGTCTCGGCAGCTGCCAGTGATTAAAGCAGCTTCGTAAGTGAGATTAAAGATTTTCGACTCGGTCGCAAGACTGCACAAATAAGACCCATTGCATTAATTTGAGGTTTTTTTTATATCGCATTTGTCCTTTTCCTGCCCGGGGACTGTAAGATGTCAGTTTGACCGACGTGCGACGAGCGATTGCCTCGGGGCGTTGTAAGAGCTGTACGCCCTCGTGCGGATAAGGAGAGGCTTATTGATGTGACGATTAGAAGTCGGGCTGCGATGGCCTCGTCTGGGAAGCATTCTCCAACACAGGGTGATACACTGCAAGCTGCAGAGCTCCCAATGGAAATGTTTTTATCTCATCATGTAATGCTGATATAACTCGTGGAATATTATTGCTGGGGGGGGGGTGGGGGGCGGGAGGCTTGGTGGGTGGGTTGGAAGGCGGGAGGGGGAGAAGGGACGACCAATAGAAACGTGTAAAATAAGGATTATAAGGGGGTGAACGCTGTGTGCCCTGATGGCAGAGTGGGATTTCCAGAAATGACAATGGCAATCCTGTACTGCTTATATAAATATATAAAGTACCCTATAGAGAAAGCGTTTTGTAAAGCCAGCTCAGTGTGTTATTACCATGTCATTGGGACAGATCAAAATAGATTAGCGAGAGAGACTTATGCTCAAACAAATAGAGATGAATGGTGGGAGACATTGACCTGGGCGCGGGTGGGCTGATTCCATCTGAAATGACCCGGGGAAGAGAGACTTGGCTATCAGGATCTCGGTGATTTAGCTGTGGATGATAAAGGATGGAGGAATTTAATCAGTGTTCGGTAAATGATGAAGTCTTAAGCGTTAATGGAAACTCTTCATTTAGTGAGGGCTATATAGAGAGATAGCAGTGCACATATAGGGAGGTAATTTTTCGTGCATTTTTTTTCCCCGCCCCAGACTGCCGAAAAGGCAATTTTTGGGTCTTGGAGAATCCACGAATGATTAATAATAAGTGACCATGTGTCTTCAGAGAGCTAATGCTATCCAAACGTTAGCATCTCCGATTATGGTTTTTAAATATTGCATTAACCTGATGTAGTCTAGATTCTAATATTTGTTCATATCACAAATGAGTACATAAGAGGTAAACCTTTTTTTGCTTTTAATTCACCAAAGCCTGATTGTCAAACCCTATTTGGCATGTAGGCCACGAAAGGCACCAACCATCCGCATATCTGTACACGCAACAATTCTGTAGGAAGCCAGATCATTAATGTTCTATATGCACGAGTGTATATGTTGTGCTAGATTCCTTTTTGATTTAATCTGTGCCTCGATGTTAACAGCACAAAGTGAGACTTTCAAGAGGTTGAGAAAATGAAATTAAAGAGGTGTATATTTTAGCCATAAAACATGTCCCCATATGCATATTAATTAAGTGAGAGGCATTGTACACATTTTATGGAATTTCTCTTTATTAATGCCATTAAAACTGACGGTTGTATGTAATTTACACAGCATTGCAATGCAACTATAAAGGAATGCAAATTATAATACCGTCTCATGTATGAGTCACGAGTTACGAAATGTATATTTCTATTCAGACCATTTGTTAATTCGGAAAGCAATTTAATATTTCACCAGTTTGAAAGGTGTTAAAACGAGGGACGCGTGATGCTTTCCAAATATGTAAAACAAATGTTCGCATGATCAGTGCACTTCATAATTGCTTTCAGTGCTCCTAATTGCAGCGTCGTGCAGATATTGATAATGGCATGTAAGATAAAATCACAGGATTAATTAATTAGTCGATTGTCAGTGTTGGCTAATTCTATTGCATTACCAATAATTCAGCATTAAAGTAATTGAATATAGTCTTTATATGGAGTGACAATATTATTACTTTCCTGCAAGATTCCGAACTTTTTTTGTTGAGACCTTTTTTTCTTTTACTCCCGAAGGCTCTATATTTTAATTAACAAAGTTGATTAGAAAAAACACCTGACGGCCTAGTTGTGTTGTGTTTGGGCTTATAGAGCAGTCATTTGGTGGGGTTCGGAGTTTGTGGTCCTTTCAGAATTAATTGTAAGACGTCGCTCTCTGTTTTCCAGTAAAATTCCTAGCATCGACAAGTTGCAGTGGCACCTTTACTGTCCAGATTCACTCAGCCCGTAAACGATTGCAATGATGATACAAAAGCAGCAACACCTTGTGTATCCAGCAATGAGTGGAGTCTTAAAAGGCCACTGTCTCATTGCTTTATAACTCGCTGTGGATGGCCTATGAATTAATGTATTCATATACACACACAGGCTTGTTGGCTGATAACACCTTAATATTTAGAGGCCTGCAGAGCTTCAGCAATTGTTGGGAGCGCCGGGTCACTGCCTGGCTGCCTTCCAGCTCATGTGAGGTTCCTCAGTGATTGTGAGATTTTATATACATTTTAATTTGCATGAGTGGTGCTTTATAAAATTAAAACATCGGCCAAGCTTAACCCTGCCTAGTTTCTGTTGAGAATCGGATGCATTAAGGGCGTGTTTTTTTTGTTGCTTATTTGTAGGTGGTAGGCACTTGGTCATGAGCAACACGATTTTTTGGGCTTTTTGCTTAAGGCCACGGTTTATTTATTTCCGCTATCGAGTAATATATCTCGTAGTGCGCTCGCATTGTAAAATGTATTGTCATTTTCAGCTGGAGGCAAGTGCTCGGCAATTAAAAAAAAAATACATTTGCACGTCTATCCATTTGTTAACCTGCCAACATCTCACTGGGGTTGCGGTAATTGTGGAGCAGGGGGGGGGTTCTCATTTGTATGTGAACGCTGTCTGTAATGCACAGCAGTGAGGCCGGCTCTGATGCACATCCAGCGTGATGTGGATAATAGCAAGATTGCATGGCCCCCTGAACCCGCTGTATTTGGCCTGCGTGATTTATGCAGATTTAAAACTTTAATTACGACGTTATCTTGGCCTACTTCTTCCAACATTGGCCAGACGTCTTGGAAATGGTGGGAGTACCCATATTTTACCCCACCACACGTGACATGCCGATAAACTAACTTCTGTGTATCCATTTCTACTCCTTGGTGAACAGAAAGGGGGGGAGGTGGATATTCAAGAAACAGGCTCCTTTGTTTTAACTGCCATGCCGGGAGATGGGATCAAACCAGTGACGTTGACATTGGAAGTCCAGTCTGTTCACCATTACAGCGTGGCAACATCTCCTGCGGTATTAAGTACGTGTGTTTAGAAACAACTGCCAAATGTGCATTTTTGCATTTGATCGTAAGCAAGACTGAGTTCAATGTATAACTGCTAACTGGCGATTTTTAAGTGTAAGAGCAGAGAGCACACGTATCCTTCATAGACTTGTCAGCGACCTTCTTGCTGTTTTATCTCCAACCATCATCTCACTGACTTGCTGTGGATGGTGGCTCTCAGAAGTGATCTCTGTGCCATCCACCAATAGCATCAGGCAAAACATGGGGTGCATGTTCACTCCCAAACTATGCGAGTAATTTTGAAAGCGGTAACAGTACCATACTCACCAGATTATAAGACGCGATTTTATTTTCATCTTTAAATAATAATTCAAAGCAAACATTGCGGTGTGTTTTATTAACCAGTAGATGTATGTATCACCATGTTTTGTGTAGCTTTATTAACAGCGGGCACAAGCTTTGCGGTGCGTCTTACTTTCCAGGACATCTCAGAATCCGGCACATGCAATAAAGCAACAATAAACAATGTGCCATTATATATATATAAGTTTAGAGTAATATTTTATTCATAATACACCCATAAAATGTACATTTTCAAATTTTTAAGTTGTAATTTTTTGCAAATTTGCCCAGTATGCATAAGCGCTTTCATGCTTAAGCGTTTTAAACATCATTAAAACTAACTTTTTGTACATTAAATGTAAAGCACTATTTAACTTAAATTGTTTCTGGAGGGCTGGCTATGTTTGATCAATCATAAAACCCATTTGCTGGCGCTGCTACAATTAAAATGCTGGCTGGGATCGACCCTCTTGGTTCATCCCCTTGGCTTTCCCTCCTTCCCCGCTCTCTCACTGGTTCTACGCATACTAACTTTTTATATGCTTGGTTCTTTCGGTAAAGTCACGTAGAAGGGAAATAATAAAATAATACAAATTAAACAATAAAAATACTAACTTTTGTTTTACTTTACCAGATAAGCGACCTGGCCACAAATGATAGCCCAATGCAGTGGCTTATGTTGTGGCAATGTATATCAGCCAAATACTCTAAACACACGTTTCTAAAATGTTGGAGGGGAAAAAACCAGAGGACCCGGAGAAAAATCCAAGCGATTACGGGGAGCGAGACGAGTTAAGACTAAGGGAGTGCACAAGAAGTTTGGCAGCGGTGATGTTGATGAGGGAGCGAATTTTCCTGGCGTTGAGAAGATGGAAGCGGCAACGTGCGAGTGGTGTGATGGCCACGTGGGAAGTGAATGAAAATGAGGAATCAAAGGTGACGCCAAGAATTTGGACAGAAGCGATCGGAGTAAGATTGAGCGGGGGGGGCGGGTGAAGATATGGAGTGGGGGGGGGGAGAGCGGGAGACGGGAAAGGAGAGCACGGTGGTTATATAGAAGGGTTGAGGGATAGGTAATTTTGTGTCATCAATGCTTGGATGGCCATTAGGCAGGATGAGATCTGGTCGGAAAGGTCAGGGGTGTGAGAGCCTTAAATGAAAATAATATTTGAGCGTCGTCGGCAAATAGACGATACGAGAGATTGAAAGAAGAAAGGATGGGCGCGAGGCGGGACGTGTAGCAGGAGAATAGGAGAGGACCAGGTACAGAACCCTGGGTGATGCAGGCCGTGACGGGGGAGGGCGAGGAGGAACCACGGTTAAAAGAGACGGTGGATGATCGAGAAGTGAGGTACAAGCGGAGCTAATGAAGTCGCGTGCCAGAGATACCGAGGTTAGACGGAGTGGATAAGAGGACGGGGTGATCAAGGGAGTCGAAAGCCGCGGGACAGGTCGAGCAAAATTAGGACAGATGAGAGGCCCGAGTGACGCGAGATGGCCAAGTGGTTGTGCACATAGAGGAGAGCGGTTTCGGTGGAATGGAGCGGACGGAAACCGGACTGAGAGAGAGTGAGAATCGACGTAGGGAGTGATTCGGGTGTCAACTCGGCGTTCGAGAAGTTTGGAGAAGTGGCAAAGCAAGGAAATAGGGCAATAGTGTGCAGGGATGGAAGGATCTAGAAAAGGTTTTTTTGAGATTGGGTAGAATGATGGCGGTTTTGAAGGAGTTAGAGAAGATGCCAGATGAGAGGGAAGAGTTGAAGAGAACTAGGGAGGAGCCGGCAGATAGTGGGAATGACAGATGGGAGCAAGGAGGGTGGTAGGGGATCAAGGGAGGAGAATGTCGGGTGAATTTTGGAGCTGATGTTTGACAACTCCAGGAGTGACACAGGGGAAAAGGTATTTAAAGTAGGTGAAGAATTGGAGGAGGGAGGAGAGGGGCAGGTCAGTATGCTGCTGGCAGGAAGGGAGGTAGTGGGGATGGTAGAACGATTTTGAGAGATCGTCTCCAATAAATATTTGGAGAAGACTAATGGGTAGGGGGCAGAAGAAGAAGAAATAGCAGTTGAGGCTGGCGAAGGATGTGGAGTGTTTAAGGTAGAAAAGAGCATAGTGCGCGGAAAGGGAAGAAATGAGGGATAGAAAATAGGATTGGCGAGCGACCTCCATTGCGGACTTGAAAGCGGAAAGTATGGAAATGTATGTCGAGTGGGAATCGATAGTGGGTAGGGTCTTTCAGGTTTGCTCGGCTTAGCGTACGAGGCGACGTTGAATCTTTAGCCCAGGTGTTAGCCGAGGCCTAGGAGGATGATTAGGAGGGGTGAAAGGCAGCAGAGGGGCAAGATCGTCTAGTGAGTAGCATAGTTCGGAATGTAGAATGGATGATGCTTTGTCTGGGTGGAGGTAGGAGAAATCAGATAGAGGCAGTAGGTTAGTGGAAACCAGGGAATCAAGTGCAGAGTGATCAATGGAGCGTAGATTTTGGCAGAGGCGTGGGGGGCGAATGAAGGGCTGGATGGAGAGGGGGATGGAATTGTGCGTCATGGTCAGTAATAGGTGATCGGACGGAGGACGTGGGTCAACAAGGGCATGGGAAGCTGAGCAAGTGGAAGTGAAGATAAGGTCAAGCGTGCTACCGGAGTGAGTCTGAGGAGAGGAGACAAGGTGTAGGTTGAAAGAGATGGTGAGAGACGTAAAAAGTCGAGGACGTAGATGGGAAAGAAAGATGGAGGAGGTTGAAGTCACCCAGAAGAATCAACGGAGATGAGCTAGGAAGGATTGTGGAGATAAGGCAATCCAAGTTGTCGAAGATTTAGGAGGTCTCACCAGGGGTGTGAGATTGCAAAGGGGAACGAGAAAGAGGATAGTTGAAATTCGAAAGAGAGAAAGGAAGGGCAACAGGTGGAGGCGATGGGATCCAGGTGGAGGAGAAGAGCAACTCAACACCGCCACCAGGCTTACCAGATGGTCGTGGGGAACGGATGAAGTTGGTGCGGGAATGTGGAAATCGCAGCGGAGGTGGCAGTTTTCACTGTGGATATCCAGGTTTCTGTAATTGCTAGGACTTGAAGGTTTTTTGAGTAAAAAAGCATGTCGGGTGGAAGCGGGGCTTGTTACCGACTGAATGAGAATTCCAGAGGCCTAGGTGAATGGAGCTGAGGGGTGGAGGGAGCGGGGTAGGGGAGGGGCCGGGCAGGGCGTTTTTAGAGTGTGGAGGGATGTCGATGAGGTTGGAAAGAGTCGCACGTCGTGAAGATGGGAGGCTTATAGAGGATGGTAGATGGTGGGGACGAACGGTAGGAATGAGTGAATATAACGGGGCAATCGATTTTGGTGGTGTGAATAGCTGTTGGGGATCTGGGCGCGGAGCGGGCTATCGGCCACACGAGCTTTGCTGCTCAACCCCTTCCACCCCGATAGCCCCTTTGGCAAGGTTTTTGGCGTTGACCTCTTAGGAGGCCATGTTCCTTTAACAAGTTGTGCTAAGTGCGACAGGCATAGCCTGGCAGCGGAACCCCAAGAGAAGTGCCCTGGTGTACATGAACAGGCCAGGGTACGGGTGAATGCCCATCAGACGTTTTTGTAAGCTATCACGGTGGGCCGCCCCCGCGCGGGATCGTCCCAGCAGAATCCACTACGCGGGGCAGCAAGAGGCACGGCCGACCGGTGCACAGGGAAGGGGAGGAAGCCGCCCCGTACCAATAGCTGGCCGCACAGCTCTGTGCGCGGGACGTCTGTTGCGCGTGTTGTCAGGGTCCATCGGCTGGACCTGACTGCCCGGAGGCGTCACACTCAGCCCGGTTGTCCTGAAGGCGCCGGGCAGGCACGGCCCCGGCGGCAGCGCGGCTCCGTACAGGGGCCACCCAACATGATCGTCAGGGTTTCCCAACGGCCGCACAGAACGGCGAGGTCGATGGGCGCACCTCCCAGGCCAGAAGGCCTTGGATAGGCGAAACTCCGGCAGCGATGCGGCTCGACGAGAGATTTTCCGGATCTGGTCGGCGGAGGCGGCCGACAGCTGCACAGGGCGACGAGGTAGCCGCACTCGCGTGCGTGGCGGCCCTGGGGAGACGAGGCCGCTATGGCGTCGTGCCGCGATGGGGGGGGGGGTTGCCTGACTTGGTGGACAGGGCTGGCTGACAACAGCACGGGGCGTTGAGGAGAAGACCGCGCTTGCGCACCGAGCATGGCGGCCCCGGACAGGCGAGGCCACGGCGCGATGTCGCAGTTGGGCGACGGCTTAGCCCTATGTGGTCGGTGGAGCGGGCCGGCGAGGCAGCCGCGCGGGACGTCGAGGCAGCCGCGCTCGCGCGCCAGGCACGGAGTGGCTGGGCAGGCTGAGCCCCGACGACTGTGCGGCACCACGAGGGGGGCCACCCAACGCGGTCGCCAGAGCTGGCCGTCCTGTGCACGGAGCAGCGAGTAGAGGAGGTCCACATCTCTGGCCCGGAGGTCCTGGGTAGTCGAAGCCCCAGCGCGACGCCGTGGCTCGGCGGTGGTGTGGCCGCCCGACGTGGTCGGCGGAGCGGGCCAACAGCCGCACCGGGCGGTGGGGTAGCCGCAGTAGCGCACCAGGCACGACGGCCCTGTGCAGGCGAGGCCGCAGCGGCGTTGCGGCCCAGCGGTGTGGCCGCCCGATGTGGACGCTGGAGCCGGCCGACGGTCACACGGAGTGGTGCACAAGCACAACCAATAAACAAACCCCAACACATTCGTCAACAACATCGTGGCACCAAAAGAAAAAAAAATGCAACCGGTGACATTTTGCGCATTGGCGCTACCCCATGACGCATCTGACCTTTTCACATATCTAGCTATATACCTCAATCTCCAGTGAGTAAGATGTGCGATGTCCCTCTGTATTCTACCAGGTCTCTGCTGGAAACAAGATGTTTTGCTTGGGAAGTAATCTATTACAACATTGTTTTGAGAATATTCAAGAATGTTCTTCCATTACAATGTATTAATCACTTTGATAACTGTTTCCCGATCGTACGCTTGCACCTTGCATAATAAAATGTAGCGGATCAGAAATAAAATATGAGTCTCGTTATCGATGATATCGATTTTCCCAATTGTACAGTATATCTTTTTGTGAAATGTTTCCGAGTCATGCCGTGTGTTGTTCGGCACAATGTCCGATGTTTCGCACCACACGCTGGCAGTCTCCTGGAACGTCAGAGAGCTCTGTCGAATCTGTTCGATTTAACCTTTGTTCATCTGTTCGATTTGACCTTTGTTCATGACTCTGGACGTTGAATTAAAACGTTGAGGCAGGGAAAGAGAATGAATGGCAGAAGCAGCGCTGACGCCAGTTATGTTGCCTCCGTGTCGATATGAACGCAGGCGGGAGGGCTGTAGTAGTTTCACAAATATGGTCGGGTATGTGACCTGAGACTGTGCGATACAACGTTCCATATTCATTAGACGACGGGGGATGTGTTTAGGGGCGGCAAATGTATAATTAAAAGGTCGTGCCTAATCGCGCCATTAAAAGGCAAGCTTTTTAAATGGACGTTACACATGTTTGTTTATTCTTGCAGAGGACCACTGCTTTGTGAGAGCAAATAAGGTTCTTAATGGGTAGTTATGGTGCGCAGTGTTATGTTTATAAATCTGTTAACTACGCACATTTATATGATATTAAAAAAAAACCTTTCACGTGCAGTATTTGTCCCGCAGAAAAGGCAGAATTACCAAATCCGAGTTGAAAATTTGACGACGACGACGACAACAGCAAACGACGACCCCAACCATTGGCGCTCGTCCATATGGGCTTGTAGCAGTGGGCACAGTAGGGATGGTGGCAACAATGCGTCACCAACCAGCCTGGAGCAAACCCAATTGCTTGTCTGGTCGCAGCTCCCAGTCTCCTGGCACTCGGCAGTCCCTGGTTCGCTGCGCACGCCCGGCCGCTAGGCCGGCGTTGGTGTCGTCGGATTCTTAAGGACTTCCCCACCCACCCCTCTCCGCCTTTTCCTCGGGCTTCTCCGCGCATTGCCTTCAAGTATCCCGTTTTTGCAATTCAAATTTTCGCACGACGTGAATGCGTTCTCGGAACGAAGGGAGGAATCTGGCAACCCGAGTTTGAATTCCGGTCAGAGCGATCACGAGTAGTGAGCCATAACTGAACCGACCATTTTTTATATATATACAAAACCAGGTAAGACCCACTGACCTATACAGTAACACCTTGGATTGCGAGTAACTTGGTCTGCGAGTGTTTTGCAAGACGGGCAAAAATGTAACGTAAATGTTAATTTGATAAACGAGCGAGGTCTTGCAATACGAGCAGTGTACGTGTACGCTTTGTACTGCCGAGCGTCACGTGATCACAACTGATGTACGAGTGCTTTGATATACGAGTGCTTTGGATTACAAACACGTTTCCGGAACGAATTATGCTCGCAATCCAAGGTTTTACTGTATAGCTTTTTTTCAGAAGGAACCTGACTTCCCTCTGCCCACCCTTTCACCACTCCCCCCCCCCCCCATATCCCACACCCCCCCCCACCCCTTCAATGTATTATGGCCTAAAGTTATCCAGCAATTTCCTGTATAGTTGTCTTCCATTTCACCCGAAGTTAATAGAACATTCATTACTTTGCGGCACTCCTGTAAGTAGCACGGACAAAACCGCAGTGCTGTCGCATGCTTGAGTTGCGGCAGCACGTGTGATATTCGATGTAGTTCTTCCGATATGTAATGGTGTTTCCTGTTCGAAACGTGACATTTCTACACTCCACCCTGTTTCTAAGAACCATGTCACCACGTGTGCACGTTCTCAGTGGGGTTTTTTTTTTGCTTCAAAAGTTTGCCTCCGTAACAGGGAAAAATGAAGGAGCGCTGCGTTGGTGAGATGTTGACTACCTCACCGGGTACGCAGGAGGTCGTGGGTTCGATCCCGACGCTGGTGCCTGTAAAGTTTTCACGTTCTCCCCGTGGTCGCGTGGATTTTTCTCCTTGTCCTCCATTTTTTTTTTTGCTTCCACATTTAGAAACGTGCATTTAGGGCATTTGGCTGCTATAAAATTTCCACGTGATGGGCCAAGTCATTTCTGAAAAAGAGCTACATCGCTTAGTTGGGCCTTACCTGTTCAAATAAAAAAAAATAGTTGAAACTGCAGGAAACGACCGGAGAGCAATGACATCAGCCGGTGGTGCCAGTGCTTGGTGGATCGTGCCTTGATCCAGCATTGGATCAACCATGGCTGATTTATCATGATGCAATGTAGATGTATTTGTTCGTGCAAGCGCTCGCTTGGAGACATCGAACAGCAGACAAATATACCCCAATGGATATTATTTGGCAATGCTGTGCTGTGATCTTGTAAAATTGCAGTACCCCATTTGACAGCTGCCAGCTCTTATGCACAGGGGTGAAGGATAATTTATTTATTTGTGGTGCCCTTAATTTGTTTGTTGTCATCGACATTTAATTGGCAAATTATTTTACCATTTTAATCGAAATTATTTCAGAGACCCGTTTAGTTGTCTGATTTGAAGATGCCTAACAATGCATGTGATGTTTCCTACGTATTGGGGCATATTTGTGTGAATGGATGTATATATAGATAGATGCACAGTGGGCTCATGATCGTATGCACAATTTATTTGATTTTTTTCCCGTTTATTTTTCCAAGTAAGGTGCTCTTTGAGTCTCCGGATCTTTATTCCCGGAGGGGGCCTACTTTTGGATGTTTGGCCAATTCCATTAAAGGGGCCTTCGTGTGGGAGGAAGCCACACTAGGGGGCAACACTGACACAAACCCACTTGCTGTGATATGATCTCCTGGCCACTTGACAGCCCAGTGAATTTGGGATTTTCACAAGTCTGTGTGAGGGGGAGGGGGGGTAATATTCAAGGCTACGCTCTGTGAGATTCAAGAATATCTTTCTGCGGCCGCATCCCAAGCCTGCAACACCCAGTATTCTTAGCTTCTCCTTACATCTGAGTAGGAAATAAGCTCAGCTCTGCTTTAGCCTCCAATGTACATGGTAGTCAGAGAACATTCAGGGTTTTTTTGCTGGCAATGTCAATATTTATTTAATATCCTGCGGATGTCGACATTCATGCCTGCGTGTTTTGTGCTTGCAGTAGGATGACCATTAAGGGACCCCCGGTTTCATCCAGTTGCAACTAATGATCAAACGTCTCATCGTAATATTGTACCTTTGATGCTTATTTCACATCCTCTCTTGATAAATACGGCACAAGGGTCCCTACGTGTCCTGGGGATTCTCAAATTCCTCTTCTCGCACGTGCCAATCTTTCCACGATTTACCAATAATTTTTCATTTATATGTAAATAAGTTAAACGATATGTTGCACGCATCTGGATATTTATAAGTGGGAGAGTTGGGCCGTCGGTAGGCGAGAGTGCTGCGGTTTGAGATGCCGAATAGCCCCGCGATTCGAACCGAGCTGCCCTTTTTTATTTTTGGGAGTGAATTTCCCAAATGTAACATTTTGTTGCTATGGTGATGTTAATCGTCCCATGACATTTTGCGAAAAGAGTTAGGTTATCGTGCACGTGGGTAATTTCTCTTGAGACAACAACAATGAACGAAGTTCCTCATTCGATGTAAAACGAGGTAAGGTGCCTTGCTTTTGAGATGTCCGTGTCAATCATCGATGGGGAGACTTGACCCCTGCCTTGGGAATAGATAATTTCCACCGCACTGCCTACAGAGACGAGCACACTCCACCCCCTATTGCTCGTCCCTGGAACAAAGGAACATTCTGACGGGATTTCGAAAATGGGCAATAGTAAATAATCAAGCATTTCATTCAGTTAAAACTTTCCCGTTCGTGACAATTGGCGCTTCAGCTTGAAAAGTAACACGAGGAAAATTACTCGCCATCACAAGGGCAAATGTTGAACTCTTGGGTGAACACTTTGCAACGTGCGGCTCAAAATCGCGCCGTTTGCTTATTTTTTTCTGCATGGTCAGGTGTCCGTTACCATCGCAACGCATTTGGACTTGTCGGCACTTTGACGCCATTGCACTGTGGAGATGGTGGCGCCGGATGGGTCGACATTTTTTCCACCGTTGCGCAAGTTGAAGTTGGAATCGTACAGATTTCGCCCTCTGCTTTGTCATTGCGTTTTGATGGCGGCGGCAATCTGTTCAGGAGCTCGATGCCTATGTCACGGCTTCACGAGTTAGAGTTTGTGGAGTTTTGCTGTTCCTCCTCCGTTGAAGGAGCGCAGACTACAGTGGTCTGCTATATTGTCCACCATTTGGTCCGCAGCCCAATGCCCTGATGTTACGATAATGCCGGACATGGTGGTAGAATTGTTTGTTGACATTTGAATAAAATAATCTATATATCTAAAAGGGAAATTTGTGAATATGTGTGTCTGTTCAAAATGTTTAGCATGCTTCCCGACATGCAACACACTTGAAATTTGCAATGTGGGTACTTTCCAGACTGTACACCATGCAAAAAATCACATCTGTCATGTCTCCCCTTGTTCACCCCCCCCCCCCGCCCGTGAGTAGTCTTCACCACCCGCTCGTTTTCCATCCCCAACAGTGCTGTGTTCTTTCCGGGGCCCCAATTTCTTAGTACAAGGTGGCCCAAAAGTCAGGACACAATTGGTCTTATATTTATTTGAACATATCGCATAGAGTTATTTTCTCCACTGAACAAACATTCAAACGTGTTTACGTTAACATTAATGCATGATGCAATTAATTATTATTTGTTTAAATTTATTCAGGACTGTTTAACACGTAGGCTTTCGCGACCAATATTATTCATAATAAAGGTTTTTGGGTTAGATCGCGTTATTTATCATCATCCAGCTCAGAAATCCTCTCTTATCAGGACACTCAAACATCGGGCTAAAACAGTGTCAAATGGTGAAAGTCTAGTGAGAGAGATCAAACACGTTAAAGAAGCATTACGACAGAATGGCTACAATAATACTCAAATTAACAGAGCACTGAATGCCAAATCACGATCGCAAAGCAACACTGCTGAAAGCGATCAGATTGTTAAAACAATTAAAATTCCATATATCTCAGGAGTAACTGACAAATTAGCCCGTGTTTTGCAAAAGCAAAACATTACAGTAAGATTTGGTACAGTACACAAATTTCAAAACCTAGTATCTTGCACTAAAGACGAATTACCTAAATTATCAACAGAAGTTGTATATCGGATTAACTGTTTATGTGGCAGATGCTATATTGGACAGACGGAATGTAACATCAGCATAAGACGAAATGTAATGTTTTGCTTTTGCAAAACACGGGCTAATTTGTCAGTTACTCCTGAGATATATGGAACACCAAAGAAATATTAAATTATCTCACACAACTATCTGCAGTGGCAGAACATGCTTGTCAACAAGGACACTCAATTTATTTTGATAACGTTGAAGTGTTGTGTAAAACTAATTATTACTGGCAAAGACTAATTAGAGAATCCATTGAAATTGAGAGAAATAGAAATAACTTTAATCGCTCTGACAGCTACAGGCTTAGTGCGGCTTGGAAGCATATTATTAAATAATACATACTACAATTCCTTATAGGGGAAACACATAATAATTAACGGATTACTAACGTAGCATATAATCACAATAACACACATTACAACTAATTACTAATCTACAACTTATTACTAATCATAACCATTGTCTGATTACCAATCGCTTATATAATTACAATACCCCCCCCTCCGCCTCAAATCACTGCACCTGAATGAGTTAAATGATGACGTCACCCTGCTGCTCTATTTAAGACCGGGAGCAAGTGAGGGCTTTACCATTCTGGCGAATTGCCCGATGATGCTGGATGTAATTACCCGCGGAACGTCGTACTCAAACTGTAAATGTTGTGGATTCACTCTTCAACACACCGGTGGGCTAAAGTAGTGAACTATTTGTCCTTTGTAAACGTGACACATTTTCTACTGATTGGCCGTGTCGGGTGGTGGAGGGTTACGACACATTTATAAATAACGCGATCTAACCCAAAAACCTTTATTAATTATTCAGGGATTTAAAACAAAAAAAATACAGGTGTCATATTTGAACGTTCATCAATTATGTTTTGTCTCAATTCTTTCAGGGTTGTTGGTCGAGTTTTGTAAACAACGGATTTCTGGTGACCCCCACAGGAAAAAGAAAAATATATATTAATTACGACAATAGCTAAAATATTAACTTAAAGACTTAAAATGTTTTAACGCCAGTGTTAAAATAAAATTGAAAGAAACAACGCTCTTTCCTAACTTTAAGTGTTCTTTCTGTCCATCAGTCCATTTCAAAGCAAGTACAGGCTTCCCTCGCTTTATCCGGGTTCGGCTTGTGCGATTTTACGTACACGCTGCTAACCTATTTCTACCGCTATATGCGGTTTGAATTCACTCGCGTGAGATTATGCGGTCGGACGTTGGCCAACGTTGTACTGTGTCCGTACTTTGCACGCTACTCGGCAGGCAGCTGTCTCCGCGTGCGTTTCCCCTTTGCGCTCCCTTTTTCTTGGGAACGCATCAACCGCACAGAGCGAGGGGAAACTTCGCATCGTCTATCCTTGCTTCCCCTGTGCACTTTGCAGCTTTCTCTCTCGTTTATTGCTCATCGTCCATAATTCCAATCCATAAGTCACAGCGGTTAACAATACAATTACAAGCTTTCGTTTTTCGTCACATCGGTGAGTTGCGTTTCGTTAACAAGTTCACTTTTTACCTCGATGACTCCAACCTGCTCCCATTCGCCTTTCCTTAGTCATTGTGATCCCAGTCTTCTTTCAGTAATGCTCAAGGCACGCACGCACGTAATGTTGTGCATGCGAGTCTCGTTCGTCTGACGGATATCTTGAGTTGTTCAGAGAACCTGTTGTACATTGCTCTTGATTACCCTGAACCCAACTCTTCTGCCTTCTCAGCTTCGTTTTTAGGTCGTTTCCTTGAGTTCAATTTTCATTGGTTAGCTCTCCGATTGCATTTTTGCATTGACCCACGTTTTGTTCAAAACCAGAATTCCACAAAAACACCATTTGGCGAAACTGATTGGCAGTGGCACACGAATAAACAAAGTTTTTCTTCTTAAGACAGTTGTTGACGAATGTGGCGGGTTTCACTTAATTCAATACATCGATTTCCCGCGGAAGCTCCCCTGTTTGTGGAGCGAAACGTCTGACATCGTACCTAACAACAGGGACGGTACGACCTGAAACAACGTCGGTGAGAGCGATGTACAGCTGAGAATCCTTACGCAAAAATTGATTCCCTCGGTTGTTATAACCACATCTATTCTGCGCTAAAGAGAAAGTCGCGGTGCTCAATGAGTGGTGGAAGGAGTATTGATTTTAAGTTATTTCTGTGGTTTTCTTATTCATTAAATAGCATTGCACTGAACTCCTTTCCGACTTCTGTGTACACCCCCCCCGAGCACACCAGAACTCGGGCGATCATAACGCCGCTCTCGTGATCCGTGTCGTTTGTTAAAAAATTAAGTTAATGGGAAAAAACTATAGCATTTTACTCATGCCCAGTGCTCTTTTCGTTGACGTGTTTTTGTCGTTCAATTTCCCAGCATTTGTGTTGTACGTACGTTGAGCTTCTTTCGCGCGGTGCGTAGCCAACCGCGCTAATCGTAGGCGTATTGTCAAGAGGTTGGAAGCGTTGGCCCGGGAGTTGCGTTGGGATGGTTTCGCGATGAACGTCCACCCGCTGTGCCTGTAGGACCGCATGCCGTTTGTGCTTTAGGACCGCATGCCGTTTGTGCTATCACAGGGGGAGCTGCGTCAGATTTCTTCCCCATCCGCGACGTTATCGACCCATGCTGCAGGTTCATTTGCAGCATTGTATTAGCCGACCGCACAACAAATGTGACCTTGTATGTGGTTTTTTTTTTGGGAATCTGTCCATATGCAGCTATTTGACGTTTCTGTGAAGGAAAGGCATCAATAAATTACCCAAGCATTTCCCGTGGCTTTTCTTTGAGTGCAAAGTGTGAGAATAGTTGGTAAATGTCAGTGATGGATATCAGATGTGTGGGTCTTCATGTTGGGCTGGCATGCACTGTTTATGATACATCACACAACGGGAGAGGCTTCTTATCTACCACACTCTTATTTGCCCTTCCTATTATCCACGCCCCCGAATCGATCCGTGGAAACTCCTACTATCCGTCTTATCGATGTTTCCCATTGTTTGTGCAGCGGATAAGACGAGTAACCTGCAATTGAGTGACGATTCCTATCTTTGTTTATCTGCTGCGTATTTCTTGCATCGAGGTAGTTTTCGCGGAAAGGGACCCGGACTTTGGAATCTGCCCCTAACGACCCCCCTCCCCTCCGCCCCCCCCCCCCCGTATTGGTGAGCATTGTAGGAGATTCACCGCTGAAACTTTACCGTGAGCAGTCTGCCAATTGACTCGGCGCACTTGCGCCGACTTGATTTGCTCAGTGGGCAAACCGAAGTAATGAATAAACTAAGCCTGATGGAACAAGTTTAGCACATTTTGTCGTCTGTCTGTTGCAGCAGTATAAAAAGGGGTAAACTGCTGTTCCGTCTATCAGCAGGTCGCGTTTTTTGGTAGCGTCGGAATCGGAATGTTCATACTGGAGGAATCCGATGAGCTGTAAAGCTCTTTTTCGCAGACATCAAGTGTGGGTGCTTCCGACCCCTTTTCACTGTCGTGGAAGAGTAGGCCAGTACACCCATGAGAGAGGGGCTCTCCAGAGCTCCTTCCATTGCAGGCCTGAACAAGTGATGATTTGGTAGGGTCACAGCTTTACTTTGACATTTTAGCCACTTTCCTGAACACGCCTTGGCACACAGTGTACAATGCGACAACTCAAGGTTACTGAACCGTCACAGGAAAAACAGGTGCAATATTTTAATAGTGCGAGCCGCCCACCGCTGCCCCAATCTCTACCGGCACCCAGACGACTCTGTGTTAAAAGTAATAATGTTGTTGGATTGCGTATGCATGTGTGTGAGGTTTCGGTGTGTGGGTGAGGGTTTCGGTGTGGCAACTTGGCAGGCTGTTACGGACAGTTTTCGGCAGCTGCTTCATGCTGGGGAATGGCAGAGGAGGAGATAATTGGTACCCTTTAGCTCAGAGGTGTCTTATTGGCTCTTGCTATGCCTTTGCCCTGCTAATGATCTGGCTGAATTGCCGTGCGGTCTGCAGGTATTTGTAGGTTTTTTCGGCCGTGGTCGTTAAATCTGTGCAGGTACACGCTCGTGTGCATACTGGAGAGAGCCTTGCGCTAAAATTATTGGTCACTCGACTATTTCTTTGAGACCGGTTATGCCAAACGAAAGAAGGCAATGGCAATTAAAGTTATGTTGTTCCGTACATGAATGAATATATATGTTTTTGGGATCGCGAGGGAATTGTCACACCCCTAAATTCACATGCGAGAATATGGGTTTGCAGAGCGAAGGGAGCTTGAACAAAAAATCAATCACAGTAATCGAGGAGAGATAAGCCCTCAGCGGTTGGAACACTTGCATGTGGCAAGGGAAAAGGTCGTGTGTCACATTTCAAGAGCTGTCCTTTCCTTGCCTCGCACACCTCCCTTTCTTCCCACCCTCCGGGCAACACCCGAGGATGAGATGTTGATTATTCGCACGTGGGCGCTCACCGTTTCGCTGTCTCTGACAAAGGCAACAAACGAACCTTATCGTGTGCTGGGCACCCAGGGAATAATAATAATATAATTTACATTTATAAAGCGCCCTTCAACAATCGTTCTCAGGGTGCTCTGCATGAAAAGGTGGAAATAGTTTAACGTCAACCAAGGAAAGGAGAAGTGAGACGTTTGAAAATAACTAAAGAGAGAGCCATTTTAAGCAGATATGTTTTTCGTCGAGATTTGAGGATTGCTAAGTGTCTCGGAAGACCTGACCTCGACAGGGAAAGGAGTTCCAGAGTTTAGGTGCGGCAATTGCAAAAGCCGAGACCGTGCAACTGTGAGCAATGCAGCTTCCTTAATTGATAATATATATTTTTAATGCCAGTCGGGGGCACTCCTGCCCCTTTACCACATGACCCTCCCTGCGCCATTTATTTCAGTGGTTATTCGTACATTGGTCACCCACACACTCCCGACTGTTACACCATTGGGTTTAACGGGAATTCTAAAATCCTGTTTTTTTTGCTGTTGTGGGCTGAGTGCCGAGAATTAGAGTTAGGTCCAGCTAACTTTTTCGACGATCTTAAGCCTCTAAACCGCCAATGAAAACCGGGCTTAACCTAAGTACTAAAGCCCCCCGTGTTAATGATTCCGTGTAGCACTCTTTGTGAGCAAATACTTAACAGAAAATTTAAGCAAACTTGTGTGGACATAGCATGGAAAGAAGATACCGGTCTACAGCCGTCACGGCATTATTGCTAACTTACTACGTGCCTTGTGTACGTATGTATGTTAAACTTCTTTGACACCATACATAGCCAATCGTGCTAATCGAAGGTGCGGGGGAAGGACAACAAACTAAACACAAAAAGCAGTCCTGAAGAAATTCGTTTCAATTTGAGATTCAAAAGTGTTTGGCTCCAGCAGCTTCATAATTTTGGAAGGAAGAGCGTTCCAGACGGCCACAGAAGCGCATCTGAAAGCGCACGATGTGGTGGACCGTCTGTTGTTTCGATGGCCGGCCAAAAGTCACTGCTGTTGCTGCTGCTGCGAGCATGGAAGGTGTGAATTAGATCACACTTATCAGAATCGCCTCGAACTTTCTTGAGAGCTCCGGACCCGTTCGGAGTGTGGCGAGTGAGATGATTAACCATTAAAGGGGTGTTAACCTTTGCACCTTCACAGAAGACATTCAGGTGTCAACTGTGTGAGTGATCCCAAATATCGATTTCAAATGGAGAATGCCTCCCATGCAAAGAAAGAAAAAACATCTCCCCACATGTATCTTGTATACAAACTGTTGGGGCAAGTGGTGTTCACGAGCACCTAATGAAGGCCAGACTGCTCTATTACGTGCCGGTGTGGCCAGGACCAGGCACGGCCGCCTTTCACAACAATACATTCTAGGCCTTCCTACTATTATAGTTATTATAATGAAACTAAAGGTGTTGCTTGGCACACAGAAACCGAACTGGCAGTGCACCTACCCCACAGTTTCATCGATAGTTTGTTGGCTTGCACATTTCCTCCCTGCAACATCCGGTAACTGGCGCCACTGCCGACGGTCTTGGCCTGTGGTCGTTCCTCGTTCAAGGCGGGAGCTGCTTAGCCCAATGGTGGCCTCGCCAGCAGGACTCGGAGTCCGAGTCCGACCGTGCGATCGAAGGCATCGTGCACGCCGCGTGAATAGCAGAGCTGTGTTGGGGGAATGCAAATCGGATCGCCTGTGAAGCACTCGAAATGAGGAGCATTGCGAGCGTTGTGCACGCACCCAGATCATGTTAACAGCTCGTCACCACGGGTCCTGCGGTGGCGTGATGGTAACTATCTCGCCTGCGATATAGGAGGTCATGGTTTCGATCCCGATGCTGTCTCTCCCCCGTGCTCTTGTGGATTTTTCTCCTGGGTCCTTCGCTTTTCTCCTCCACATTTAGAAACATGCTTTTGCTTAGCCGCTATACATTTCCATACAATAAGCCACTTCGTAGAGCTATCATTTGCGGCCAGGTCACTGCTAAAAAAAAAAAAAAAACTTTATAGCTCGGTGGGCCTTGCCTTATAAAATAAAAAGTTTAATTTTAGATTTTTTTTTTTAACACAACGAAGCATTCTCATTCATTATTCAATGATTGCTTTGCCTCGTGCTTGCGTCATTCTCCCCACGCTTTTCTCTGCTCAAGTACGAATCCCCAAAAAAACACCGCCCCTCCCCGCCGTCGTCCTCAAACTCTCGTCCCGACCCTTATTTGCACGGCGTCGTGAGGATGCGATCGCGCTCATGGGTGAATCGTGCGTCAGGTGACCCATCGCGGGGGGGGGGGGGTGGGTGGCGGTCGCTTCAGCAGGCCTCTTTCTCTACGCCCCCCCCCCCCCCCCCCCCCCCCCCCAGTAGCAGAAACTTTTACAATTTTTGTTTTGTTTTATTTTACCAGGTAAGGCCCACTGAGCTATGTAGCTCGTTTTTCAGACGCGACCTGGCCACAACGACAGCTCAACGAGTGGCCTACCATCCGGTGGAAATATATCGCAGCCATATACTCGAAACGCACGTTGTTTCTCAATGTGGTGGGGGGGAAAAAAAACAGAAGTCCCGGAGAAAAATCCACGCGACCACCGGGAGGAGAGACGCTGCAAACTCTAAATATATAGCAGGCGTTGTCAGGGTCGGGACCAAACCCACGACCTCCCGCATACCAGGCGAGGAAGTTACACCGCCTCATAGCCACCGCCGGCGTACACTTACACTTGTTTCGATGCAAATGTTTGTCTCCTCTGTCCCACAGAGGCTCGCGAGCTCGTTCTGAAGGCTCAGATCTTGGCAGGAGGTCGAGGCAAGGGCTCCTTCAGCAGTGGGCTCAAGGGAGGTGTTCACCTCACCAAGGAGTGAGTTTTAAACTGCTCGCGCACTTTCTATTTTAATCGGCCGTGGCCGATCCACTGCTGGATAGTATACGTTGGTCGGGAGAAATGTTTTATTTAAAACGTTAACGGATCCTTCAAGTATGCCTGCGTTTATTTTCCCCCCGAATTGTCTCGCGTTTTAATTAATTGTCTCGCTTGTCCCGGGCCCCCTTTCTGCACGCATGCGCCGTGTCAGCCCACGTTAGAGACACGATACTCTCATTTCAAGTGCTGGAATGCGATCCATTTATTAACCCTGTAATGCAGCGTATACGTTCAGAATGTGGCACTTAGGTGTGATATACTGTATTAAATAACATAGAACATGCCGGGGTAATTTACATAACCCCGGTACATCTGAGCATATTGCAGACAATTCATTTCCTTTTGGGACAGGTACATTTACTTAATGACCCGTCACCACCGTTGCATGCCTTGGATATATACCGCAGATAAAAGCTGCAAAGCGATCATCCATTCCTTTTTTTGGGCCCTAAATTTCCCACCAACACACGCGACCAAGTAGGCTTGCACCTTCCATTACCAGGGCTGGCTGCGTACGGGGCGAAGGAAGTTCAACTTACGTTGCCACGATATTATTGTTTGTGATACAATCCGATGTCAGAGTTCATGGTGTGAAAATTACCATGATACCTGGTTCCCACAAATGTGTAATTTGTATTTCACATTAAAAAATAATCTTCATTGCTACTCTTACTTGTAGCACAGATAAAGATTATGTGAATGTTCTTCAACTGCAGTTCTCTTAACATAATCCGTAGGTATATCTTATAATTGCAATCTATGGCTCTTCAGAAAGCCACTCAAAGTGACCCAGTTTGTAGGAATGCTGCCATCTGTATCGTGGGTCTCATAGCTTTGAAATTATCGGCATGCTTGATTTGATAAATTATATATACATGTTCGTACAGAAATGTATCGACAGATAGATTTGACACATGCATTCTGAATGCAATTATGAAAAGATAAGATTACATTTTCTGTGATCATATTCAAGGCTGTTGCATGACTACACAGTGTATAGATGGACTTAAAATTTTATTTACAAGTAATTTTTTTAGGTAAAAAAATATGACCCATGATCGAGTTTTTCTTTCTTTCACCGAGTTGGTCGCAACACTCACAAGGATACTACGTGAACATCAACACGGTCAACAGTAATGTTAAACAACCATTGGAACTTACGTTATGAGGATACATTAAATCCCTTAATATCGTAACATTCTACCCAGCATTGGCGCGGCCAGAGGTTAAGCCACTCGGAAGGTATGAAGTTGTTCAATAGCTCGCATATGAAATGTTATTTAAATTATAATTCACAAGCTAAATGTTGATAATGACTAATTTATTACCATGCCTAATTTTAGTTGTGCGTAGCCAAATGACGTAAGTGGTACCATCATAACAAATTTAATTTGACACAAAGGCTGGCTGTAACGGTGTAGTACATGCAAACAAGGCTTCCCGACCGATCAAGTCACGTCAGCCTCTATTCAAGCATCTTAAGCTGGCAGTTGTTCCGATTTAAATTGAAATTACGTTCGCACTGGTTCAGCAGTGACACAACGATTAACTTGCAGTGCGACAAACCCTGTGCCCGATTTTGATTATTTGCTGGAGTTCAAATTAGCGACGAGTCGTAGCAGAACCATACCTGCCTCTCCTCCTCACTGTCACCACCCCACACTGATCAGTGCGGTGAAGTATGGTTAGAAAAAAACAACCCTCAATGACTGACATGGTGTGGTGAGGCCTTCATCCCCTCGTGGATTAAGAAAGGCTGGAATGTATTAATTGTATTTATTGTTTTCATGCAATGTACACCAATTGGCAGACACCGACACATGCAGCTGTTGTTTAGGCAAATACACATTCTCTCTCCTATGAGTAGGAGAATAAATCTGAAGACTTTGTAAATAAATTGACGCAACACCCCTTGTGTCAAACCAAACAAGAGCCTCCCCGGTGTTTGACCTTACCATTTGGGCCATTCCAATGCATTAACATTGATTCTTACACTCATCGAATTGTGAGCTTGTGAATACAGTCGACTCTCGATTATCTGCTTGCGGTTTATCAGATTTGAGGATTAACTTGCCACCTGAGATTTTGACATAAATTAATAACTGATGGATTTTCCTTAAGCCCAAATTAATAATCTAAAACCAGTTATACATTGCTATTCTTGGAAATATTTATTATAAGTCACGCGCTTAAACCGAACAAATATGTGCTCCGGTGAATCTGAAATCCACTTGATTGCCGCTACAGTGCAGTAGTTCCATATCTTTACAACAATGGGTGGAGTTTGATTGTGATTGGTGCGGTTCTGTTATCCATCTAGTGGGCGTAGTCTTCTGTGGAGGAGCAGGGAAGTGTTATGATTGAGCACGCACATATCGTTCGATATCGAAAGAGTAACAATCAAAATCGTCAGTTGTGCTTCATTTTGAGTGATTTATCCTATCATTAATTTTTTGTGAGTTTTTTCTTTTAATGTATACCTCTATCAGTGGTTTTTGGCATAGAAGTCCGCGGAAAATATTTTTGGATTAGCAACGATTTTGAATTATGCTTGGCCATCCTCCCCATCGTTAGTGGGGATCATCGAGTCTACTGTGTTCATGCTGTCTGTTTAACACCGAGGTTTTCACGGCCGCTTGGCAGTCATCGTAAGGAGTTGAAATCGGCTCGACTCATAAAGATGCCTGCAGAAGCTTGTGGAAAAAATCTTGAGGGAAGGAACGCTCAATGCCGCGGCTCCTTTGGCTCTTGCAGCCACTAGACTCTGCTAAATTTGCTACAAATCTAGCAGAACAATGATTCTCATTGTTCTGTTAATGACACCAAAGAGTGAGCATTAATCGACTCGCAAAGGGAGGTGAAATGTTACGTGCGTAGCTGATGCATTGAGATTATTTTGAGTGTATTGCTTTGATAAATTTACACATGATAAGCCACTTTTTTCTTTGGTTCTTTCGGTAAAGTCACGTAGAATGAGAATAAAATAATAAAATAACACAATAAAATTCTCACGACGTTTCGGCATTGTGGCTGCAGGGATTCATATTCTTGGTTCTTTCGGTAAAGTCACGTAGGAAGGGAAATAACAAAATAATCTATTTAAAACAATAAAATTATTTCATGTTTGTTGTTGTTATTCTTCTTCCGTCTATCTGTGTTTCTGCTGAGCAGTCCCCAGGTGGTGAAAGACCTTTCTGCAAAAATGCTCGGCTTTAACCTCGTCACAAAACAGACCCCCAAGGAAGGCGTTTGTGTTCAAAAGGTGAGACGTAATTTCCATTTAACTTTAATGTTGATGTATATATATACACACACACACAAAACAAAGATGTTCCCAATGGCCTCAACAGTCTGTTGGGGCAATTGCTGTTTGCGAGCATCTATGAAGGCCGACACGGCACACGAGGATGCCGGTGACCAGCATCATGCCCGGCCGCCTTTGTCTCCCCAGTGCTGATGTTTACTACACACCGTGCCAGGTACTTCATTTAAGACAGAGTTGATTAGGAGGGGCACATGACCGGCTCGGATGATCGTCACCAATGTTGGCCGTGAGCGAGAATTGAACTCTGATCGCTGGGTCCTTCGCGCAGTGCGCTAACCATTGCACCACCGCTTACCGCATACACAGAGTAGGTGACGCATACACACGCACACACTTTGCGTATTTTCTGCTATTAAAATAATGTTTTTGGCACTTGCGGTCCGCTTTTACTTACGGTCTAAATAAAGTGCGTGAATTTATATAAAGTATTTCTTACTCGTTCCTCGTAATTTTTCACGACCAAATACAATTAATTACATACAAAAAATATATAGCAGCCTGCGGTACTATTGCTCTAAGTAGTGTTCTGTGTTTTGATTGCAGGTTCCCACCAATGATAAATATATTCTAGATTTATACCATGGGATAAATATATTGCCTTCATGATGCCACACGTAGACATTTCTTTATCTGTCTTAATAGCCCTACTTCGTCAGGGGATACATTTTTTTAGGAAACTCATTGTGTAGTTTAGCCAATTCCTCTTGGGAGGAGTGTTTTGCAAGTGAAAGGAAACCAGGGTATTGGGGAAAAAACATTTATACCATGGGATTAGGTCGACACAACAAAGGAGTTGAAGAACCCACTGCTAGTGGTGATCAGGTGTACATACGATCACGGGTTAGAGCACTGACCCAGTTGCCCTGAGATCCTTGATTCGAATCTAGGCACACACCCAGAATTAAACCAGTGTTCTCAAGCAGATTGAGTTGATTGTCTCAGCCCCGATCATCAGTAAACGTGCTAAAAAAAAACCCCATCGTGTGAATTTATTTCTTAATTTGGCTCATTCCGTCGTTCAAACCCAGCAAATGTGTTCTGATTGATACGCAGATGAGCAGTCTGTGCAGGTTATAAATAGGTGTTCCCTGAAAGTGGACATTTCGAATGTCTTTATCACATGATGCTGATAGCACAATTATAATCCACTTGCTACACTGCCATCTCCTGGCTGTCTCACAGCCCAGCGGGGTTGGAAGTGTCACGTGATTATCTCAGTGAAATTACATGCCTGCTCCACCATGCCTGACAATTTAAAGTATCTCCAATGATTAATTCACATAGCGCACAATTACGCAGCCTGTAGGAAGGTAGCCGAAATTATATATTTAGAAAATAAAGAGCGATGGCAACGTTCTTTTTTCATTCGAACCTGTGTTATTGTCTGCTGGTCGAGCTGTGTCGTGGGTAGTAGGGCCATGCAGCCAACGTCATGGTTAAACTGTACTATGCTTCACCAGCCTGCACTGACCAGCGTGAGAGAGTGGTCGGTTAAAGTCTCATGGCCGGAACTGCGTGGGGGAAGCCCTCAACTTGCAGTGGATTAAAAACGGTGCTTGCACACGTCTTGTGCAAGCACTTAGATGTTCTCCGACGTCTATCCGGGTCGTTGCCGCGTGTTGTCCGGCCGCGACGTTCCTCAAAAAGCTGCCGCCGCTCGGGAGCGAAACTTCGGACATGGTGCCGAAGGCGCAGTCGAAGAGCTGTGCGGCACAGTCGCGGACAAGTGGTAGGCCCAGAGATGTCGATGATCGTGATGACGCTATCTGGCCAGCACACACCAATGGGGAAACCCCCTCCTCTCGCGTAGGTGATGATCGCGGAGGCGTTGGACATCTCCAGGGAGACCTATCTCGCCATCCTCATGGACCGGACCTTCAACGGACCCGTGCTCGTCGGCAGCCCCTGCGGCGGGATGGACATCGAGGAGGTCGCCAAAAATAGCCCGGAACTCATCTTCAAGGTGCGTCTGCTAAATACGAGGAACGACGTGCGACCCCTTGCCTGCCTACCCCATGCTCATGATGGGGTGCCGCGGTGGGGAAATGTTAACTTCCTCTCCCGGTATACAGGAGGTCGTGGGCTCGATCCCGACCCTGACGCCTGTATATTTGGAGTTTGCATGTTCTCTATTCACGTGGATTTTTCTCCGGGTCCTCCGGTTTTTCTCTCCACATTGAGAAACGACGTGCTTTTGGAGTATTTTTGCTGCTATAGATGTCCACGTGATGAGCCACTTCGTTGAGCTATCCTTTGTGGCCAGATCGGTGGGGCGAACGATTGAGTCCCTGGTCGCGAAGTAGGGACTGAGGTTCTGAGGGTCCCTACTTCGCTGCGCATGCCGGCACCCACTCCCGGCTAGGTGGCCGGCGTTGGTGCCGTTTTTTTTCTAGCGGACTCCCTCTGCTCTTTCCTCGGGCTTCTTTGTTTTACATTCAATTTGCGCAAGTTATAAATGTGTTCACGAACGAAGGAAGGTATCTGGCAGCCCGAGCTTGAATTCCAGTCACAGCTATCATCAGCGGTGAGTGATAACTGAACCGGCCCTCATATCTCCGTATATATAAAAGGCATAGTTGTGATCATGTGTGTCTTTTCAAAATGTTGAGCATACTTCCCGACATGCAGCAAACTTGAAATTTGCCATGTGGGTACTTTCCAGACTGTACACCATGCAAAAATTATAAAAGTACACTTTTGTGGGTTTTTTGTTTTTTGGGGGGGGGGGGGGAGCTCAATAATGCAGATATTTTTTGCACGGCAAGTGAGCTGTGACGTCAAATCTGTCACGTGACCCGCGCATGTGGAAGCGTAACGCATTGTAGTGTAGTGGTTAGCGCGCTGTGCTACGACCCCGGCGACCCGAGTTCGATTCCTGCTCACGGCCACCACCAGTGACGATTATTTGAATTGGTCCTGGGCCTCCCCTAGGTCGACTCAGCCTCAGCCTCAAACGCATAACTGGTGTGGTGTGGGAACATCGCCATTGGGAAGACAAAGGCGGCCGGGCGTGGTGAATCCGAGTCCCGGGCGAAGCCGGGTAGTTAAGCTAGTTTATATATATTTTTATCAGGTAAGACCCAATGAGCTATAGAGCTCTTTTGCAGAAGTGAACCTGACTTCTCTCCTCTGCCCGCCCTCCCACCACTCCCATCCCCCCATAAACCAACGCCGCTCCCTTCAATGTATTATGGTCTAAAGTTATCCAGGAATTTCCTCTATAGCTGTCTTCCATTTCACCATAAGTTAATGGAACATTCATTACTTTGCGACACACCTGCAAGTAGCATGGGCAAAACCACAGTGCTGTCACAATCGAGTTGTGGCAGCACGTGTGATATTCGATGTAATTCTCCCAATACGTAATGGGATTGCCTGTTCGAAACGTGACATTTCTCCACTCTGAGAACCATGTCACCATGTGTGCACGTTCTCAGTGTTTTTTTGCTGCAAAAGTTTGCCTCGGTACCAAGGAAAAATTAAGGGGCGCTGCGTTGGCTCCCTTGCCGGGTATGCAGGAGGTCGTGGGTTCCATGCTGACCCTGACACCTATATATTTGGAGTTTGCCTGTTCTCTCTCCCTGTGATCGCATGGATTTTCTCCAGGTCCTCTGCTAAACATTTCCGCACGATAAGCCACTTCATTAAGCTATCATTTGCGGCCAGGTCGCTTCTGAAAAAGAGCTATATAGCTCAGTTGGCCTTATCTGGTAAAATAAAAATAGTTTGGTTCCGTTTTAGATTATTATTATTATTGGTAGCACAGACGAGAATAGGAATGCTGCCGTGGTGCAGTGGTTGGCACACAGAGGTCGCCTGCTGGATCTCCTGGCCCGGCTGTTGAAGTAATGCGGCAAGTTTAAAAAAAGGGTCCCTCCGCCTCTGCCCACTCGGCAGTATGAATGGCTCCACCACAAATTGTCGAATGGCAGATCCGCGTGTGCCGTTGGTGGTGTTAGTAAGCGTGTGGGTACTCTCACGTGTTTGGAGATGTCTGAGCAGCGTGGAAGAGGAGGCCAAAATACCCACTGAAGAGGATCTCTAGATCTCCCCAGAGTGGACATCCTTCTGGCAGCAGGAGCACGAGAAAGCATTTGCAGGGCAGCGCCTTCAACCTTTTACACCAGAGTGTTTTCAATTGGGAACTATTTACGTCCTTTGTGTATGTGCTTTGTCTCAACAGTTACCAACCCTGTTGTTGCACTTGTTAAAAATGAGGTTTGAACAAAACTTCAAGGATATCAACAGAATACTAATAAGTTCACACTCCCAGCCCTGCGATGAATATTTACGGTTCTCAAATCACAGTTCCATTCAAGAATAATTATTAGTTTCTTTGTACCTTTTTTTTACATTTAATTTGTACTGTTTCTCATTCAAATCAAATTGTATTTGGTGCTGCTGCGTTGGCAGTGGTGCACAAGCACAATTAATATCAGCAACTCAACACAACCGTCAATAACAACACTGTGACCTTAAAATAACAATACGATATATAATAGGTGAAGTTTTGGTGCACTGGCCCTTCTTAATAGCACGTGTTTTTGCCCATCAGTATCGTAGGGTTTTGTCAATTTACTCTTAAACGAAATGTTACACGCACATACCATCTGCGTAGAACGTTCACATGCTATAAATAACCAATTCTCACGTCATTTGATATGTGGGGCAATCGAATTTTTCAAACTAAATTGCAGCGATAATTTGCACGATATATGCGACATTACTTTTGTTATAATAATAGGGTTTCCCCCTTTTTTCTGGCAACAAAACTGAAACCTTTTTACAAGAATCCATGTCCGCATTAGCCACAATACTTGCAGTCAAAATGCAAACAAAAAACACACTATGATAATATATGCATTGTCCTTGAAACTGATTGGTCCACACCAAGGGACGGCTTTCTTTTGAGCCTCGACCCAATTGGTGCTCGACCAGATGACGCCAAAAGGCGTACAGCTCAAAGAATGCACTATCAAAGTAATGAGGGCTCGGGGTGAGCAACTACATCATTAGACCTCCTTTGCCAGTAAAACGGTTTCAGTTTTGTTGCCAGAAAAAAAAGTGGAAAAACCATATTATATTTTGGTACTGGCAAAGGAGGTCTAATGATGTAATTACTTTTGTTATTTAAAATCAATGGGGAAATGCGACTAAATTAATAAGCTGTTATTCAAGAATGATTAATGAAGTGAACAATACATGCATTTTTACAGTTGTTCGGTAAAAATTTCAAGTTGCACCAATGCGGGCTGGTTATTCTATCAACTCTCGTTGCACATGAAATCTTCCAGTCGCGCTTTTATTTTTCTGTAAGCCGTCATTCAAACATACAACCACTTGTGAATATCGTGATTGACAAGCAGCAAGGTACAGAGACAGTGGTCCGCGCAAACTCTAAACTATTAACTATTTATTTATTTTTTCAGGTAAGGCCCACTGAGCTATGTAGCACTTTCAGGAGCGACCTGGTCACGGATGATACCTCAATGAAGTGGATTATCACGTGGAAATTTTATAGAAGCCATGCACTCGAAACAAATGTTTCTAAATGTGGAGGGGAAAACCAGAGGAGCCTGGGAAAAATCCGAGTGCTTGCTCCTGCGAAATTCAACACGGGGGGCCGCATGCCGTCCGATGAGGCGTAGTGGTCGGGGAGCCCTGCTGATTGCCCCGCACGTACGTGCGCAGTGTGTACATTTGGCCCCGTAATTATCATATTTTTTCAGGCGCCTTGAATTTTTTTTGTCGGCTTTGTTCGCCGGCGACGTGGAATGGTGGCGGAGAACCGCCCCCGCGTGAAATGCTCGGTTTTTAACGAACGCTGCCGTGCTCGGTTGCCCAAACCTGCGTGCGACTTTGCACGCCGGCCAGTCCATTTGATTCGTCTGAAAAAATATTAATAATCATCATCATCATCAGTGTGTATCTGTTGTCTTGAAAAGCTGTTCCCTGGCAGGGTTCTTCTGTCTGCTGTTTGTTAAATTGCTAATTCTTTACAGTCCTTTGTCAATCTGCAACGTCCCATATTAAAACAATGCTCTGTGTTGCAACAACGTTGCATGCAACAGAGCCATTAAACTCAATAATGGTTTTATATGTAATCATTCAAACAATAGCGTCTGGGAGTCATAACCGAGGGTTGTGACCTTTTGAGGTGCAAAAACGCAGGACATATAAAAGGAATGAGAATATTTTGCAGTATCAGAAGAGGGGAAACGACATGCTGGCTGCTCAACAGTGGTGCATTTATATTTATGCAATGGACACACACCACCTTCCCCTCTTTAAATGTTTAAGGAACAATTGGAGATTCCACAGAACAGCTACATCAAGAAGGGGGACAATCCTAGCAAAGCCAGGGCAGGTGGAAATGCTAGGGCCCAACACATTCCTCCCCCTCTCACCCAGGTTTGTCTCGGCCCAGGAAGCCAGGTACGGGATCTAGGGAAGGAAAGGCATCTGCTAGGTCTAGGAATAAAAAAAAACTGGAATTTGAGAGAAGTAATACATTTGTAAATTATAACTATATAGAGATAACAGTTATTATTAAACACATGCAGTCATACGTATGAAACACATTCATCCACGTTTGACCACCTTCTGACTCCATTTAGCCAATCAAAGCCGCATCTTGCTTGTATAACTAGGACCATTATCATTCCAGGCTTGAACGAAGTTGCAAGCTGCAGCCACCACGTTGCAGCGTCACTTTTTCCCCGTAGTCTGCGTTAAATGGCGAACGTCAACGTTGGCTTAGGGCAGCATTCCAAAGAGAAAACACAATTGCACCACTTACCTTGAGCTTTAGCCTGTACACAGCTGGAGAAGATTGGTCAACCCGCACAGCTAAACAGACGGGGACATCATAACGAAGACATGAAAGGCCTCAATTCACTTTGCCGCTCCTGGGGACTGTCTTCAGTCCGATCACTCTTTCACATTCCTTGCAAAGCACGGAAGCTGAGGGTAAGCGAATTTGGATTGGTGTGCACGTGGCACACGGCTAACTGGTTTGATTTAAAATTCCTGCGCTGTGCCAATCTTGTGAATGCGATGTCATTCTTTTTGTAGGAGGCCATAGACATCGTGGAAGGCATCAAGGATCAGCAAGCCTTGCAGATGGCCAAAAACCTGGGCTTTAAAGGCAAGCTTGAGAAACAGGTAAGAAAAAAAACATTATTGTCAGTACATTACGTTGTATTATTTGAAGCTGTATGTATTTCTAAAAATAGTTTTCCACTGACTGACCTATTTTGTCAAACAATTTTTTCGCGGTCTAGTGTACCCATAATGGTAGTCGAATGATTACTATAAAAATTATTTCCTTTACCCAAAAAAGCCTCGCTGATGGTCAAGGTTCATTTTCAGCAGGGTTCTGCATGATAATGTTTGGCTAATTCGATTTAGTGTTTGGCTTAATGATGTGAATAAAATCGTGTACCTGGAGAAAACTCTCGTGCACCCGGTTTTCTTTCACATTTACAAACATTCATTCATGGATTTGGCCTAATTTTCCTATATAGGACCTCAGAGCTTGGGCAATTGTTGGGACCAGTTTCGGCTGCCTTCCCGCATGCCGGTGGTTTCCTGCATCACAAAACTGCGCGTGTCATAAATTTTACAGCGTTTTTAGATCTAGCCTTCGTCATTTAACACATGTTCAAATGTTTTAATATTAATTCAAAAATCAATATCACTACTGCCACATTCTCTCCACCTTGCAGCCCCAGCCTATATTACCTGGTATTCCCAGACAGTGTCTAATTCAAGTGCTAACCAAGTCTTAGTTCTTCTCGAATTGCAAGATCATACGAGGCTGGATGTATTTGGGGTGATTTAGTCCTTGGCAGTGATTTTCCTCTTCATTGACTATCGACTCTGGAGAAAAAAAAACATTTTAGAAAAATTAAAGACATCCTTTATTAATTTCAGTTTCATTTGCACCCGTTGTATCTCTCGAAACCTTCTCTCATCCAACACTCGCTCTGTTAATTGCATTTCAATGCACAAATGGCGAACGGGACCACGCTTGATTTGCATCTGCTCTGATGATGTGTGCTTTGACTAATTCAAGAAACTTTTAAGCTGTTAGAAACATCACGATTAAACTACTATTGAGTGATAAATTAGATGTCCACTTTCACAAAAAAAACGTTTATTCTATGCTGTCGTGTCAGCAGATTTTTTTGTTATTTTTTTTTTGCTCACCTCCAGACATCCACTTTTTTTTTCTGCAGAAATGTAATTAAATAGTCCACGATATTAGCAACCAAAGCCAACTGCCGGCTCCAAAGCCTTTCGTTTGAGCATGTAAATTAATGGCTTTATTTATCGTGTAATTTTTTTACTCTGAAGGGGGGGACACTTCTGTGTTGACGCCATGGGTGTGTAAATATACTGGGTCCTATATAGCGCAGAGTGCAGTTGATTGCCCCTGTTGCAAATCTCAAACACATCCTTAGTGTAGATCCAGGCTTACTTGGCGCTGTCGGTGGCATGTCAATGGAAATACATAAATGAATAGAAAAATAAACAATGAAGCAACTTCCATTCCATATTTTCAGATGCAAAATGGAATGTGTTTTTTTTTAGTTTCTCGGCCTATTGGTCTCTCTGGGCTCGTATTAACCGGCAGCGTTTGTTTAAGCCGCAAAATCCACACTGCCTTTGACCTTCTTTGGTCTCATCAGCAGAGTCAGGCCTTGAAAAATAAATTTTGCTGGTTTAACCAGATGTTATTGGTCAAAGCACTCTAATTGATGGAGCCCCTTTAGCAAAACAACAATGTCCCATAAAACCCATTACTTGCTGTGGCAAAGCATTCCGGCTAATATAATAAGTACATCGACTTCCATTTAATGTCCTTAAAAAATAAAATGTATATTCTCAGACTTACTAGACTTACGTGAACCACTGATATTTGATGCAGCTATCAATAATTACATTGATTAAATTGAAAACCACATGTAACAATTGCCACACACAGTTCAGTATCCTTCTTGCGATACTGCCCCAAATATGTATTTTATTGCTTTGCTGATGGCTCGCCCACAGTGGCCCAATCCTTGCACGATCTGACAACCCTGTCGCCGTTATTGTATAATGATACATTTCGGCCCTCTGTTAATCCAATGCTGGATGCAAACGCCTCCCCACACTGCATCTGTCTTGGGGCTTGTCTGACCACACCTCATGCTGATTGGTGAATGGGTGGAGTTTCTGAACTGGTTCAGAATCTTACTCGCCACTGAGGCTAGCTGTGGCTAGGTTTCGAACTTGGGTCGGCGGGTTCCTAATTCAGTGCCCTCACCGCTGTGTCACGCTCCGTATATCATCACCGTACCTGCTGCATAGCTAAACATGTTTATTTCATATTCTTGTTTTTTTTCGGTAAAGTCACGTAGAAGGGAAACAATAATATTTAAAAAAACGCCACTTTTTTCAAATTTTCTTGCTGTGGTTTTCACACCTGATGATGATTGCTTGTGTTGCAGTCGAAACGTCGTGATAATTTTATTGTTTTATATTTTTATTATTTTATTGTTTCCCTTCTACGTGACTTTACCGAAAGAACCAAGAATATGAATCCCTGCAGTCACGAAAGCTTTAAATCAAAATTCATGTTTATTTCACTTTCCTCATTTCTCTTATATTATGAGATTTTTTGTTTATTACACGTCAGCCTTTTTGGTGCTTGATTTCACGATGGAATTACAGCTTAATCCCTCAAAAATACTCTATCGATTTTCCAAACATCTCAAAAAGTAGCTTCCTCAATAGACTTCGAACTCAGTGGGGCTTTCCTAGATGAATCAAAGATTAAACACTGGGCATTGCCATTCTACATTTCCTACATTTAGAATTTAGGATACGGCGCTCTGGAAAGCCTGCATTTAATTTTGGCACGGTGCCGTTTCTGCTTACTTGGATTGCACCCCCACCCTATAGAATCCCCACAGCTATCCACTCTGCGGGGCACTGAGTATGTGGAGTGCCCACCAGCTCACCTCTCGTCATATGTTCCTACCTCCCTGCCTCCATCGGCCCGTTCATACATCCATCCTCGTGATGGTCCAGGATTTTTTCATTCGATTGCCCAAATGTGATCAAGGGATTGGGATTAGAATGGGTGACAATTTCATTCCGACAGTGCTATCGGCTTGTATTCACGCCACAAGACAGATTTTCCACCCGGATCTCTCGCGGACCAGTGCAACCCTCCGTGTTAGAGAATGTCCCATGGAAGTGGATACCACAGAGCTACCTCTGAGGTCACTTTAAGCGACCTCTGCTCCACAAAGTAGGGGTCGGCACTGTCCCACCTGCGCCGCATTGAGAGTGATGTCTGGCACGTCACAGTCACTCCATTATATACATTCTTTGAGCTGCGAATAAGCCAAATGAAGTGCCGAACCAAATTGATGGTGATGGGTTTTCTTTTTTTTAGCGGTCATTGTGACCACGCCGAGACTATAAACTGCACCGCGCTTTGGAACCCGGTTTTAACCACGGCTTGTATTCAAACTCGGGCTCTGGGTGGCAATGCCAGCTCACTTGCGCTCTTGACTTGTTAGTCACTCGGGCGGGGCCTGCCTCTCCGAGTATGCATTTAAAATTACAGCGCAATGCCTACACGTGCCCGTGGCGCGCTATGGCGCCGTGTTGGGATCGCGGTTCTTATAGAGCGAGCGCGCTCGGTCACGTGCAGCGCTGCCACAGCAGAGGCGACTGTGGGCACCGTGAGCTGGGTAGCGGCGGCGGTGGTGGTAACCGTTACACTGATGGTGGTGGTGCTGCTGCTGTATGCGCGCTCACCACTACCCTGGTGGTGAAGGAGGAGGCACCTTCAGTGTTGCGGTTGGCGCGCTGCGCTACGAACCCGGCAACCCGAGTTTGATTCCCGATCGCGGCCAACACCAGCGACGATTATCTGAAGCGGTCCCGGGCCTCCGCTAGGTTTACTCGGCCTCAAATGAGTACCTGGTGCATTGTGTAAAGATCGCCATTGGGCAGACAAAGGCGGCACGCGCATGGTGATGGCCGCCCAGCCACCTCGTGTGCCGTGCCGGCCGGCCTTCATAGATGTCCGCTAACAGCAGTTGCCCCAACAGTCTTGTTGAGGCTATACGGGGATATTTGTCTTTGGTTGTAGCAAGCAAGTTCTTTTTTTGCTTCACAAAGGAAGGATGCTTCCTTTGTCTGTGGTGTGAGAACAACGGCCCCCTGCTCACAGTCAAGCCTTTGGTGTACGCCTGGAGCGCTCCAGTGTAGTGTGCCCAACAGCCAACAGTGCCGCGACTGTGGCTTAGCCAGAGGCTCTCGGGCCGCGCGCGCAATTGTTCCCGGCACTGCTGCGGGTTCAATTCCAGGTCAAGGTGATGGAAACACACGGCAGGTTTGTTCTTCATCCACCGTTGCATCTGTGTCCTCTCGGGGATAACTTGAATGCAGTGTGGCAAGCAGGATTGATGGGTTTTTCTCTGCGATGTGGGGGAAATTGCGAGTTCGACCTGACGTGAAAGTTTGAGCTTCAATGCCATTTGGGAGAGAAAGGGTCCGCCGTCTTCATAATCGTCCGCAGCCCTGAGTCAATCCATTGCCGGGGCAAGGCCACCTCCATGGTGTGTCATTATTCAAGGTGGTTGTTTGATCATGCTTCACCACACTGCTCAGTGTAGGTTGTCGAAGAGGAGCCCCTCAGGACCAGTTGAGATATCGCTCGCCACTGATGTTAGCCTTGGCCAGGAATCGAACTCGGCTTGCTGGCTTCTAACCGCTGCGCCGCAGCTCCACACCCCTGCCTTGACAAAGGAGTGCAGCAAGTTGGCCACATTTTTCTTCATGATTAAATAAAAAGATAATAAAAACCCTATTATTACATTTTGGTACTGGCAAAGGAGGTCTAATGATGTAGATGCTCACCCCGAGCCCTCATTACTTTGATAGTGCATTGTCTTTGAGCTGTACGCCTTTTGGTGTCATCTGGTCGAGCACCAATTGGGTCGAGGCTCTAAAGAAACCCGTGCCTTGGTGTGGACCAAATCAGTTTCAAGGACAATGCATATATTATCATAGTATGTTTTTTGTTTGCATTTTGACTGCAGGTATTGTGGTTAATGCATACATTAATCCTCGTAAAAAGGTTTCAGTTTTGTTGCCAGAAAAAAGGGAACCCTATTATTATTAAAGATCGATTGATTTGATTGAAAAGGCCAACCTTTGTTAAATTGTTGGAAATGAATGACTCGAGAAGAGGCACAAAATTAACCCCCATAACTTTGCCATTTTTTTTTATTCCAGATTTAGTTTGCAATGCAATGTTGATAATATGGCATTATACAGTCTTAAATTATGCTTACATTTGCAGAATAAATTGTCTCGGAAAGTTAAATAATCAAGCTTCGAAATGTAATTCGAGGCACATTGAGCATTGAACTTCCATCACTGTGCTTATATGAAGCAAAGAGTTGTAACAGAGCACAGCGCTACAGCTAGAACACGGCTTATGTTGTCTGCAGGACAGCTAAAGTTCTATTGGAGTTCAGTGGGTTCACCAGATCCTGTTGCACTGCTGTGGCTTAGCCTATTTCTATTTTGTACTGATTTTACAAAATTCCCGTCGGTGCTGTATTGTAAATCATCATCACATCTATGAGCTCAGTTTTTTGGCAGAGTAAAAGGCCAGTTTGCTTTTGATGCAACGCAATCCATTTCCTTTAAGGTCCCGCCAAAGGCCGCTGAGATGAGAAGTTTATTTTTCAAGTGCGGCCTTTGGTCAGTTAAATACGCTGTAACTGCAAACGCGTTCTTGTGCAACAAATGAAAACCGCCGCTTTAAACATTCATGGTGACTATGGCCCCCGGCGACCCGAGTTAGATTCCCTGCCATGGCTAACATCAGTGGCTAGTGATGTACTGAACCAGTGCTGCCAATTGTCCTGCGCTGACTGAGATTGGTGGAGTTTGGGGGAAAAAAAAGGCAGCATGATCGACGTTGTGTGGGGGACGTCTTAATTTTTTTTTTGGTGGGAGTTGACAACGGCTGTAAGTTTATTTATAATTTCAAGCATCAAAATCATGGAAAACGAAAACCGAAACACGACCCACAAACGGTGGTTGTGTGCATGCGTCTGTTATATTTTGCAGGCCGCGGAACAAATAAAGAAGCTCTACAAGTTGTTCCTCAGCGTGGATGCCACACAGGTTGAGATAAACCCATTTGGCGAGACCCCCGATGGCCAGGGTAAGTGTTTTAGGCTGCGCACGCGGAGGTGAGCCAGCGTGTGCCTGCAGCAACCTCATGGAAATGCATCGTCGTGAAAAAAAAATTACTGCTGCTCTGAAGGATACTATTACCAGCCAATCAGAATTAGCATTGGGGGGGTGGTGGGGGGGGCACCTGGAGGGTGTAGTAATGTGCGCGTATATGTACGAGTTTTGACCACGTACGAGGGGAAAAAGGTTCGTTGGTACCAATTACTGAAAGTCGTTATGAACGTTGTCCAGTAACGGGTTTTTGGTGTGATATCGGGGAACGCATTGAGTCAAAACGAGGTTCACGTTTCTCTCGCCTTAATAGCCAGACTGCTACGTGAAGGCAAAGTGCTCTCGATCTCAACATGGCAAGTCCGCTCATTTGTGAACGATGTCATGGTTCATACAGTTGTCGCCATAATGCAAGTCGTTTTTTTAAGGAATTTTTCTCGTTTTTTTTACCCCCCCAAAATCCTAAATATATACCAAAACAATGACATTTCTGCTGCGCTTATAACGAGCGGTTGTGCAGGGGACGCTGCCATTTTTGGTCATGTGATGAATCTGCCATCAAGTGGAAAATAAATCTGGAAAACGCGGTAATGCTTGCGGTGGCGAGATGTTAACTACCTCGCCTGGTATACAGGAGGTCGTGGGTTCGACCCTGATACCTGTATATTTGGAGTTTGCATGTTCTCCCCGTGGTCGCTTGGATTTTTCTCCGGCTCCGCCGGTTTTTTCACCCTCCACATTTAGAATCAACATGCGTTTAAAAGTATTTGGCTGCTATACATTTCCACGTGATATGCAATTTCGTTGAGCTATCATTTGGGGGCCAGGTCGCTTCTGAAAAACAGCTGTACAGCTCGATGGGCCTTACCTGGTAAAATAAAAAAAGTCTATTTTTAGTTTAGTGTACCATATGCACTTTGCATCTTTTACACAAATCATGCAGCCATGGGTTAGAGCAGCGATTCTCAGTGATTTTGATTTGGGGGAGGGGGGTGGAGGCAGGGAAAGGGGGGGGGCGGAATGCAGGGGATGCCGTACGGACGGAGGGTATATGCACAGTTGTGCGGTCTGGAGTCCTCGCCCTTCCTGATTGTCTCATTCATTACGAAGACATTCATCTCAATGGAAAGGCTTGGGCTCACTGCGCACACTGCTCACGAGATTTTGTAAATTTTCTTCTAATTTGGGGAGTGCCGCATTATTTTAAATCCCTTTATCCACTACAGAATTAGAAATCTCGACTGGAGAGGCGTTTGCTCTGTACCCCCAAAGCTGTGCATTGGAGCCCTAAGTCGAACGTGCCCAATGGGGTCTGGTTGGACACGTGCTGCAAAACATGAGGCTGTAACCAGACGAAGATAAGCACCCGTAATGGTCACAAAGCCTATCCTGCATTAGAGTGCATCAGTCTCAGAGCTAAGAAGTGCACGTTGGGCTGATGCGAACGCCACAATCCCAGGTCCGACCCCGGATCAATTTCAAGATCGCACTCTGCCGTCTTCAAGGTCCTCCATGGACTTATCCCCCCCCCCCTTCCCGCATGCACGCTCTCCGCTCATCTTGCGTTGCTCATCTCTCCTCCATGCACTCTCTACTCCAGCAAGCAAGGCTTTCTGTGCGAGGCCACCAGTCAACCCCATGGCCTGGAACTCTTTTCCCCAAGAGAAACATATGTTGTCGAACTCCCGTGTTCAAACAAAGCGTAATACCTTGTTTTTTTTTCCTGTGCCTATGACTGACCTCCAATGCATATGCCCCCCGTTTCTGTGCAGTGTTTTTTAGAAGCGGCTATAGTTAGACACCGTTATATATCCAAATTGTATTGTATTCCTGTTGTATTTTTCCTGTTACTTTGCCATTGTCAGTGCACCCATGTGAACTCTGGCTGTATGAAAATCGACTCCTTGTGCCAGTGGTAATATTTATGTGGAATTGACATCCAAACCACATAAATATCATCTGTCGAGTATCTGCAGATGCTTCTGGGTTTTTGGGACGCAGAAGGCTGTTACCACATGCGGAGTGACTGCTAATTACTGGGCAAGTGTATAAGGTACATGTGTGAGTGTGGTGGGTGACAAGTAGATTTACACGTTTCAGGATTATTTAATTTTCGGGTTCATAGCTTCACAGGGACCACGTTGTGCACCAAGATTTCCCTTAATACAACACAAAATCACATTTTTATAGATAAATAAGTGTCGTGAAAATGTTTTTTTTTTTAACGCTCGGAATTGTACATACACGGTTAATGCAATGGTGCGCTGTGCAAAGCTGTGAACATCAGCTTTTTGTTAATGGTTTATCAGTTAGACAACTCTTGGCATACTTGTGCCGCTTAGCGCGCAGTTTGGAGGAGCGGCGGGGGGGGGTTGGGGAAGTTGGCGCTTTTCTTATTCCCATTAATTATGGATGGGAATCCATCCGTGCCGCCGCTGTGTTTGACAGCTCGTCGATGTATGCTCATTCAGGCCAGGGCTCCAGAAAATATTAATGTTAATGAAATGATGGTATGAAATAAAAACAACAGGAGCCTGGGGCAGATTAATGTGCCACACCATCCGTAATGGGCTTAGGCACTTATTATGAAATATCCCTTTTCCCGACCCTGTTTTCCGATTTGATTTTCTTTAATATTAAATGCCGGCCGCACGTAATGTGACGATCATTAGTGGAGAGACCAATTTCCGAAAGCTTATTGTTGAAAGTGTCTGTGGGGGGGAGGGGGGGGGAGGAGGGTTTGGTTTGGGTTCAGGTGCTAATGTGTCTACGGGAGCCGATCGCAAAAAATAATTTAAGAATATTGAACGAGGCAGCCTCGCAAGCACGGCTTGGGAAGCTCGTGAGACGACTAGGCTGCATAACACGACTAAGGCGTCTGCTTGATAACAATGTCATATATTTGTAGAAACTGTATTTTGTGGATATTGCGTGGACAAAGAAGATAGGTTTGCGGAGATATATTGTCAGACGGAATATATAAGTACCGCCCTGGGCAAGAAGCAAAAAAAAAGTCAAAGCAACCTAATGTTAGGCTTTTATTTTTTTGGTTTATAGATGTCGTAAAAAAACGTATTGAATTTTGGCTATGAGCTGCAGTGCCTGAAGTCTAACTGCTTCAAGTATAAAGTTTGTAGATGGCTTAAGAGCATGGGCAGCGGTGTGTCTATCCGTGCATTACCGAGCATTTTTCCCGAACTGAATGGACGTTATAAGGAGTAGAGATCAAACCGCTGTTACATTTCATTGCAATTGTTTTACCACTCCGTTGTTTTTTTGTCTGTGCACCATCGTTTATAATGCGGTTCTGTCTTGCAGGTAATGTCCACCTAGTTTTCCGATCTCTGTTCCACTCATTCCTACTCATTGCGTGTGGAATCATGTGCGCGTGTACGGGGGAAACCGCAAAAAGATGAATGACTTCTATTCATTTCTCAACAAGTTTTTTATTGCCTCCTCGTGTTATTGAAATCGTGAAGAAATTCAAGGTCCATGTGATTTCCTGCTCACATGAGCATTCAGCCTCTGCTTATCTCCTCATCTTACAGCCCTGAGTCATTGGTGGAAATTCCAAATTCCTATGACAGGAGCAAGTCTCACCATCGCAATTTAAAGTCCATATTTTGGTTAATGGATTCCAAATATTTTAGCCGGGTGGTGGTGGCGGCTATGCACGCGGCCCCATAATACAGCACTCTGGAGGCAACTGCAAGGGTTGGTGGATCGCACAAATTCTGCTAAAACTCCCTTCCCGAGGTGCATCGGAGCCACACCCTGCTCGCCAGCAGAAGGTGGTACGGCAGATGTGGACTCCGCCTCTTTCATCTGCAATGGGATAGTGTTTCCCCTCCGCACACGTGGGTTATTTTTTTTTTCCGTCAGGTACACTTGAGCAGTGTTGAAAATTGAAGCCAAATAGGCTCTAGAGGGCCTCTAGTTTCCTGTAGTTGAGGCCCTTCTGCCAGCAGTGGCGTTGACCTTTGTAATTATAGGGCCGAACCTTTATTATTGTTATTCTTGGTTCTTTCGGTAAAGTCACATAGAAGGGAAACAATAAAATGATAAAAATATAAACAATAAAATTCTCACGACGTTTCGACTGCAACACAAGCAATCATCAGGTGTGAAAACCACAGCAAGAAAATTCACACCTGATAATGATTGCTTTGTGTTGCAGTCGAAACGTCGTGAGAATTGTATTGTTTTATATTTTTATTATTTTATTGTTTCCCTTCTACGTGGTGACTTTACCGAAAGAACCAAGAATATGAATCCCTGCAGTCACGAAAGCTTTAAATCAAAACTTTATTATTTTATTTTATTTACCATTTTAATACGGGCCTACTCGTGTTACCTGTGCCTCCCCTGGAATGGAATGTCGACGTTCGATTAATCGCATCTTGGTCTCATTCCTTGGCTGTGGTCCCCCCTTCCGTGTCTGGCAGTGGTTTGCTTCGACGCCAAGATCAACTTTGACGACAACGCCGACTACCGGCAGAAGAAAATCTTCGCTATGGGCGACATTTCCGAGAGCGATCCCATCGAGGTGGAGGCGGAGAAGCACAACCTCAAGTACATCGGGATGGACGGAAACATCGCCTGCTTTGGTTTGTGCGCTTCCTTTTGCTACGCAGTTCACTTTCTTGAAAGGTTTTTTTTTTATCTGTTCTGGTCCAGTTGGAGATCAGGTTACTTAGCAAGTACGGTAGAGGATCCTGGATTTGAATTTGGGCAGCCACCGGTCGTTAAACGAGGTTGTAATTTTTGTATGTATGTTGAACTGCTTTTGCACCGTACATAGCCAGCCGTGCAAATTTTGGGTGCGGGGGAAGGACAACAAACTAAGCAAAAAAATGAGTCCTAAAGTCATGTTTTCAATCTAGATATGAAAGTGCATAGCTCCAGTCAGTGGCTTCCTAATATCGGCAGGAAGTGCTTTCCAGACGGCCACAGAAGCGCGTCTGAAAGGGCGCGACGCGGTTGGTCGTCTTTGTTCGATGGCCAGCCAAAAGCCGCTTTTGCGAGGGATGACCTGACCGGAGTTTGTGATCATCTCGGCTCAGTCACCGTTGACTGCAGAAAAAAAAAACCCATTACATTAAATGTCATGACTGAATTCTGGCTCTGAGAATGTAAAATCTTTGTTTGACTCTCATACTACTCGCATTTATTCCCATTTTTTTTTTATTGAGAATGGTGGGTGGGTCAGAGAGTATTAACTCATGACAACTGAGGTCCTGGGTTTGAATCTGAGCAGCCACCTGTGAGTAACCCAAAAACTCAACATATCGTTCAATCACATTGCCTGGAAAGGAAGAATATATACTAGGGGATGCTTCGGGCAATGGTCTTTATTCCTAGCACACGCGATGAAACCAGGTTATCAAATGGAGTGAGTTGATGGTCTTTGGCCGATCACTGACAACCGCACTGCCATCACGTTAAATTTGGTTTTATTTTATGTTGGCTAAAATCCAGCTCTTGGAATGCAACACATGAGACTGATTTGTGACATAAAATGTTCCCCTGTAACAGGGTGCGTGTGTGGGCTAGTTGCGCCCCATAGGGTGTGGATCGAAAAGGTGGTTTTTAAGGGATTTCTGAAGTTGTTCTATAACATCCCCTTCCACAGGCCATTCTGCCGCACACACGGGTGCAATGCCGTGCGAGCGTTCTATGCCAATGCTTCATTTCATGACATCACGATTGGAATAAATTTGATACAAATATATATTTTTTAAGAATATTCTCTCAGCTGTTGATCCTCGTCCGTCCTCTGCATAGCGCTTGCATCCTTCGTTGGAAGTCCACTTACTCCGATCTCGTCGTGCCAGTATATCAGAGTCAATTGCATACCTGCTGGTGGGGGTGGTGCGATAAGATACCTCTTCTGCTGTTGCTGCGCACTAAAGATATGCACGTACAATTGAACAACTGCAGACAAACGCCACAATGCCTTTGGTAATGAGACTGGCATTTTGGGAATTGCCATTTATCACAAATTAGTATGCCGGTTCCCGCATTAAAACAACGAACAGAGGCACGCACACCCCCCCCCCCCCCCCCCCAGCACTCCCTGGCAAAGTCACTGTTCACAGACTAATGAAACAAACAACTCTCCCGGCTTTTAGATGTTGGGACACCACACCAGCACTTGCTCGCAAATGAGCGTCATGTAAGTGAATGGAAGGTTGTGGGGGGGGGGGAGGACGGTGGGGACCCCATCAGAAAAGTGAATATTTAAGCAATCTTAACTCATCCGGATGCCAAGTGTTTGCCTTCGGGCTGTTTTGTCCCAGTTGGAGTCCTACCTGGCACAGCACAGAGATGTAATGTCTGGAAGGCATACATGAAGGCGTATTTGGGTAATTGAGTTATTTGCTATATTTTGGTCACGTAGCATTGTGCGCTATGAACTGCTCCTGAACGCAGAGTCGTGGGATCTCTACATTTCCTCACCATTTGATGAATGTACCTGTGCATAAGTGACTAGGTCACCTCGCCTAAATCAATGACATCGCACCTGTTCGGATAAATTATTAATAATATTAATTCCTGGCACAGGCAGCTCTAAGCAAAGAATTGAGCCAGCATTTCAGAGATGTTGGGATCAAATCAGACATAAAAAAATACTTGTTATTTGCCCACTGAGCTATATAGTTATTTTCACAAGTGACCCGGTCACAAATGATAGCTCAACAAAATGGCTTATTGTGTGGAAGTTTATAGCACACAAATCCTCTAAACGCATGTTTATAACTGTGGAGGGAAAAACCCGAGGACACGCACAAAAATCCACACAACCACAGGGCTGGAGACACACAAACTCCAAATATGCAGGTGGCAGGGTCGGGATCGAACCCACGACATCTATACCAGGCGAGGGAGTTAACATCTAGCCACCGCAGCGCCCATTTGATGAAGTCCCGCTTACGCTTTTTGTTGCAGTGAATGGGGCTGGCTTGGCTATGGCCACCTGTGACATCATCGACCTGCACGGAGGCAAGCCGGCCAATTTCCTCGACCTGGGGGGAGGCGTGCAGGAGAACCAGGTCTACATGGCCTTCAAGCTGCTCACCAATGACCCCAAGGTAACCGCAGACAGAGCTCCCCCTCGACACACCAATGTTAGCCACGATCAATCCACTGCTGTATGCGTTTTTTTCAATGTTACCGGGTAAAGCCCATTGAGCTTGGCTATCACAAATGATAGCTCAACAAAGTGGCTTATTATCACGGGGAAATGTATAGCAGCCAAATACTCTTGAACGCATATCTTGATTCTAAATCTGGAGGGAAAACTGGAGAAAAATCCACACCCAGCCATCCACCTACCTAGCCACCCAACGGACCCATCCAGCCATCCAAGTCACCAAGTCACCCAACCACCTAGCCATCCAACCATCCAACCACCAAGCCACCAAGTCGCCCAACCACCCAGCCATCCAACCACCCACCCAACCACCCACCAAGCCACCCAACCACCCAGCCACCCAGCCACCCACCAAGCCACCAAGCCACCAAACCACCCAACCACCCGGCCACCCAACCACCCACAAAGCCACAAAGCCACAAAGCCACCCAACTACCCAGCCACCCAGCCACCTACCATCCCACCATCCCAGCTCTGGCTGTTCGATGGAAATTCAATATTCAAGTCAAGAATCTTTTTTTTTACATTAACAATATGCGAATTGTTGCACCCCCTGGTGGCTGCAAATGTCACATATGTATTTCATACATCTTCTACAAATCGGTAAACACATTCATTTTTTCGCACGAGGATTGGCTGTGTGTGTCCTGAACTTGAGAATCGATATTCATGAATCATTGCATTATTACTCTCTTGGTGCGCAACATAATTTCAAACCGTACCCACAATGATGTTGCCTTTACCTTAGAGTCGAGTAGATGTTTCATTTGTAGTTGTGGTAGCGTGCGTCTACAACACTGCAGGTGCTCTTCTCTTCCCTCAACATTTATTATGTTGGCGCTCCTGCGTTTTAACTTCCGTTGATCAAACCACGACATGTATTCTCTTATGTGCATCAAAGTGAATTGCTAATTAGTTATAATTGTTAGACATGCTTGTAAATAAAAAAAATGTGTGGATTCTATAAGGGCTGTTTGGTGTAGAATATCAATAATAATAATAATGAGGTTTTATATAATTTTTTTAAGGCGCGTGACCACTTATTTTGCCCCGTTCAGATAACGAATTTCGCAAATGAGTACCGGTCAAATCATGTCAACACGACGGACGTTGAAATCCGTGGAGGCAAAGCAAAATAATTGAAGGTGGTTTCGAGGTTACTTTGGTCAGACACGTTCCAGATGAAACGTGTTTTTGAAGGAGGAGACGAACGCTAATTTTTAAGCAGCCTCATGAAAGAAGTAGAAAGAATGGCGCAGCGGGAAGCTGAATCTATGATAATTTATAATATCGGACGAAATGACACTTTCATAGGCTGGGCCAGTATCTATAAAGCAGAGGGGAAAGCAGTGTGGTGCCCCAGGTAGTGAGGTCTAACACATTCGTTTAATGGGCAGATGTAGATCAGAGATGTGGGCCAATCTCACAAAGGAAAATTGTGGTGGGTGGTTGGGGTGGGTGGGAGGGTATACAATGGGGACTGGGCCTGCGTCGTCCAATTTTTGTGGTGCCCTCTCATAAGCGCATGACAGCAGCATCACCTATCGAGCGACAGGCTCCATTATGGGCCACGGCAGATATCTCTTTATAGAATAATTCAGGCAGAGACCCTGCCTGGATGGACATCTCCAGAATTTCAGCCGAAAAGAGTCATCCCTTCCCTCTGCCGTCACATCAGTCAGCAAACCAGAAGATGAACAGAAAATGGTGTGGGTCATGCTATGAATGGGAAAGGTCTTGATGGCATTGATTTTTTTTTTAAAGACTTAGTTTTTCATGTGTCTTAGGAGCGTGTGCAATGTTTACTGCACGTCTGCTGAATTCCACACGCGTCGGGTTCAATTCCTGGACACTGTTGTTGAAGCCCATTAGAAGACTTCTTTGTCCACCTTTGTGTACAGCCTTCTTACTTGGCTGTAAGTTGTGTACGCTATACAAAGCTCGTTTTAGTGCTATTTGTGGTCCGAATGCATGCTCCTGTGGTGTAACGGTTCGCACCAGCGGACTTACAAAATTCAGAGGTTGCAGGTTCGATCTCCTGGCGCGCGGCAGTTATGCCTACGGTGCAAGTTTCTTAAATCTCCGCCACTGCCTCTGTCTACTCAACAAGGTCATCAGGGCACGGCAGTTAGCCTAGACAATCGGAAAAGTCGTGGGACACCACTCTTGCGATATGTTAACTACCTCGCCTGGTTTACAGGAGGTCGTGGGTTCTATCCTGACAATGGAGAGATGTTAACTGCCTCGCCTGGTATACAGGAGGTCGTGGGTTCCATCCTGACAATGGAGAGATGTTAACTACCTCGCCTGGTATACAGGAGGTCGTGGGTTCGATCCTGACAATGGAGAGATGTTAACTACCTCGCCTGGTCTACAGGAGGTCGTGGATTCGATCCTGACAATGGAGATATGTTAACTACCTCGCCTTGTATACAGGAGGTCGTGGGTTCGATCCTGACAATGGAGAGATGTTAACTACCTCGCCTGGTCTACAGGAGGTCGTGGGTTCGATCCTGACAATGGAGAGATGTTAACTACCTCGCTTGGTATACAGGAGGTCATGGGTTTTATGTAGACCCTGACATCTGCATATTTGGAGTTTGCATTTTTTCCCCGTGGTCTCGTGGATTGTTCTCCGGGCCCTCCGGTTTTTCCCTCCACAGTTGGAATCAACATCACGTGTTTAGAGTATTTGGCTGCTGTTATAATTTTCCACGTGATAAGCAACTTCTTTGAGCTATCGTTTGTGGCCAGGTTGCTTCTGAAAAAGAGCAAAGAGCTCAGTGGGCCTTACTTGGTAAAATAAAAAAAAGTTTCGTTTTAGTTAGTTTAGTTTGTGAAGGGGGAGTAAAAAATGTTCTCTCGAGTACTCTGGAGCCTCCTCTAGTGCAGTGATTCTTAACCTTTACTGCAGCCTTGAACTGCCTTTGGTTCTCAGTTTGTTAAAAAAATGGAGAATGTTAATGAATACATCGGTTTGATGAAACAAAGTATTTGTACTCATGTGCGCGTGCTTAATTTGTGTTTCGATGATTTACCTTCTAATGAAATCTGGCATGTCTCGCACCCTTAAAGAGGGCATCTCACATCCCCAGATTAAGAAAGAACCATTGCTCTAGTTGGGAGGCCCATTCCGCCAGCAGTCTCATAAGCAAGCCATTGCAGGGCTGCACCTGTACCTGCTTCAAGGGTATTGTGTGTTTGTAGCCCTAAGCTTTTCTCGCCTGCCAGTGTAAAAGCATACATTAAAGGTCCCCTATTAAAGATTGTTGTTTTGGGGGGGGGGGGGGTATTATTGAAAAGGAACTTACTGTGCTAATTGAGGACCTCGTGCTAATAAAAAGGACGTTTTTTTCACAAGACAGACATGCGGTACGTTAAAGGCATTAAAAGCTGAAATATATATTTTTTCAGAGAAATTAATAAATGAATGTTGCACGTTAATTTAAGCTTGTACAATCATAATTTAATGCAACTAAAATGGCCAGTTGTTTCTAACAGTTAGTGATTTGTAGTTCACGGCAATTACCAAACTACCTTGCTATTTAATTGAATTACATTTGACTGCCTTCCCCCAAAATCGCGGGGTGGTTTTCTGGCTGAGTAAATGTGAATTATCAGGGCTGGTTTTACATCTGGGTATGCCTTATAAAGAGAGCAGTAATTACTTAAAATTGCATGCAGTTGCATAATTTGTGGCCAATTAGAGTCAGGTATTGTCCATTTTGTCTTGCACAAAATTGCATTTCACGGTGGAAGTGCACTAATTGCATGGCGCATGCAAAATGTCTATAATGTAATTCACGTGACCCCCCCCCCCCGCCCTGTTGCAGGACACGCAATGCCATCACACACAGAGAATGCAATGCACATTTTCATACCCATCGCACAGTATTAGAATGATTAATTCCACTGGGATATTTTGGTCTATTCTTCCTCGCATCTTACCTTTCCTTTGGCACCCTTTAAGGTCATCGTAGGAAGAGGTCGTGGGTTCGTAAATGCAGCTTTGGGTCAGGTCGCCGTGTAAGTAAAACACGCGTCGTGAGCCCCCACAACCCAACACGGCCCCCAGCAATAAAGTTGCTTCAGCAGCACCACCGGCTGAGCCATCCCTCGGGTACACGGCGATTTGGGGTGACCGCCCCGGGCCCGACGCTTTGGGGGTCTCCCTCGCGCTTTAATGTCAAAGTGTCAGACGTAATACTTCCCCGGTTTAGTTTGAAGGCGTCGGGCTGGCCCACGCGGTGGCAGTTGACCCAGGCCGCGCACAGCCCCCCCACCTATGGACGGCCCTGACCACCGGTCGTGTTAAGGAGCAATCCACATTTAACAACGTTGGTTACATGACCCAGGGCTCAGAGCACCAGCACAGATAAGATCCTGCGCTTGTATTCGGGTAGCCACCTGTGATGAAAACTGGTTCTAGTTGATGGTCTCAGTCCACTCACTAAATGGTCCTGACGTTTGATTTTTTTACATTGTCTTGAGACTCCGTAAGGTTCTCCTGGGTAAACAAGTACGATAGATAAATAAGGATTTGATAAACCATTTCGGGTCTTAATTGATTGTTCACACTTATGGTGGCTTTCAGACCGCATCCATTATTTTCGTCTCCCCCCTCCTCTTTTTTCCGAACATAGATGGACTCATCCATCTAATTAAATGCCAAATCGCTCTCCGTGGTGCTAACGTTAAAAAAACCGCCACTTTTTTCATTTTTTCTTGCTGTGGTTTTCACACCTGATGATGATTGCTTGTGTTGCAGTCGAAACGTCGTGAGAATTTTATTTTTTATATTTTTATTATTTTGTTTCCCTTCTACGTGACTTTACCGAAAGAACCAAGAATAAGTAGTCATATGGTTGTATTCGTATTTTCACGTTGTCGCAAATATCAATATTGCATGGATTATTCTACGTTGAGCTTTTAACGATTAAAACAGACGATTTACTTTTGAAAGTCAACTTTGAAATGGAGTAGCAAGCGGCCGTGCCAACTGAGATTTCATGTAAGTACATCTCGCCACGGTGGCGAGATGTTATTTCCCTCGCCAGGTATGCAGGAGGTCGTGGATTCGATCCCGACCCTGATGCTGTATATTAGACGTTTGCATGTTCTCCCTGTGGTCGCGTCGATTTTTCTCCGGGTCCTCCGTTTTTTTCCTCCACATTTTTAATCAACGTGCATTTCGATTATTTGGCTGCTATAAATTTGCACATGATAAGCCAGGCAACTTCTTAAAAAAGAGTCAATTTACTAGGCTTTACCTAGTAAATTGGACATATGAATCAGGCATGTATTTTATATTTAGTGTTTTGCCTTCATTTTTCTCTATTTTGCACTCCTATCGTTTTTATTATTTTTGTTGTAGCTTTTTGACCCGCTCATGCTGCACATCGGTGAAAAAGAGCTTCATAGCTCATCGGATTTCTCCTCCAGTCTTAATAATAAAGATTCCAATTCTGATTCTGAAATTAAACCATATTTTTGGTGTGAGCAGTTTACCGACGAGGTGGAGCGATGAAATCAAGCCGTGCGTCGACGTTCGATGGATCGTTGCGTCGCATGATAGTGAGCGATGTCGGCGGCGCGGGGAAGCCTTCATCCAGCAGTGGGTAGACCAAGGCTGTTGATGATGATGATGATCAAGGAGACGGTCTCTTTTCCAAAAGCAAGCCAAGCTAAAGATACTGTGCATCAAAAAACTGTACAATGCAAAGCACCGTGACGGGGCTTGTTTTTGATCATTCATTGTGATGTTTAAGCGCCTAACCTTAATTGTACGGCGAAAAAGAGGCACCGATGAAAAATAATTTCAGTGAGACGGACTCAAAAAAATAATTGACTAACACAAGAGAAAAACGCTCAACATTGGTGTTAATAGGAGGATAATGATCCCACCTTCCACATCTCATTCTTTGTATGTATGTATATTGAACTTATTTTGCACCGTACGTAGCTGTCCCCCTCCACCTACGCACCGGAAACTGGATGAGTCGTTGTTATTCGTGGTCACGATTCTCCTCCAGAATAGAATCGTGACCACTACTCTAGAATGGTGTTTTTTTTAATAACACCATGTCTATCGGCTTCTCCGTGGTTGCAGGGGTCACGTGCTTGAACCTATTGGGTCCAACGTCTAAAAAATAAAACCGTCGACTCTACACGCGCGACTCGATGCACACCTCATGGCGTTGTGATGGACATTAAAGGATGAATCGACGTGTTGTAGTGCCACCATTATTAAATGTTAAAGCTTTAGAGAGAGAAAAAAAAACAACTGATACCGAAGATTGATTGGCTTTGAACAGTTTCTGAATGTATTGCAGTCACGTTATTGTTCCATGTGTGAGGTGCATCAAATATTAAAGAGGATTTGTCATGTTTAGCATTGAGTGGATAATGCGCATATGACACATATGACATGCTTTAGCTAGCGCCCTCGATTATCACAATAGGAACGTCGAAATATCTTTTCCCATTCAAATCGGGGTGGGGGGGGGGCATTTGGAATGGGAATACAAACAACTTGGGGGGTGTAACGACGCATCGATGCATGACGACACGTGCATCGAACAGCACTTGCAAGAATCATGTATTCGTGATTTGCATATACGCTGCAGTCACCTGTTCACAACAGCCCTGCGGGCATTAAAGGTGACACACTCCGTCCGCAATGACAATACAGAATGAATGTGTGACTGAACCATTTCTGAAGTGTCAGGTTTTTTTTTTTAGGATTTTAGCGACCCACCATTGAAAACTAATGAATCGTCCGAAATTAGTGTTCAGTCGTAGGTAATTAGCGTGTTAGCCCCTTGCAGTGCAGACACAGTACAGGTGTCCCGCGTGGTCTTTTTTTTACCCCAATTATAATCGATGGCACGTCCAGTCCCCCTCCCTTCAAATTCCGAGCTCTTTTGAATAATTATCATAATAACAACAATGGGGGAAAAAAATGCAACCATTCTTACTTTGTGAATTAAGTTTCACTTAGGATTGCAGGGAATCCACGGTGCATCATTAGTGCGCATTTAATCAATCATTTGTTGCTTTTATTTTTTTCCCCTCTTCTCATTTACTCTCTGCTCAATGGGCGTGCAACATCCAAGAGCGCTACGGCGAAGGGACCAAAATATATCCATGCGGGGAGAGCGAGAAAACGAGCCAGCGAGAGGGAGAGAGAGCCTCCCAACTGCTTCGGCTCGTGATTGATTCTGTCGGGCCATGTATGATCTTATTACGGTGTGTAGAACCTGCCAAGCCCATTAGTGTGGCCTTGGCAGAAAAGTTCCATTATCGCCTCCGTTAGCTGGGTGTCTTTCAAGGGTAGCATTGAACGGGGGGGGGGGGGGGGACAAGACAGGGAGTTGGGAGGGGTGGTGGTGGTGGTGGTGGAGGACACAAGCGAGGGTGTGGTGAACACATTTAAATTGAAATTCAGCCTCTGACGGAATAACGCTCGACAATTTCAGAGACACGGCGCTCGCGTCCCGGATCCCATTACTTTCTGAATATTATTGCGTTACGTACAATATGCAGAAAAGTAGTGTGCAATATAGGGCAATTTTCTCACAACACGTATTTGAATGCGGGTGTATAATGCGCCGTAGATGGTTTTACATATTGTGGAGTTAAATTCCCAAGCAACGGTGGCTACGGTCGTCCAAATGCAGTTTCACGGTATTGTTAGAGCTGTAAATCTCTATGTACACACACACAGGGCCGTGCTGCGTGATCACGTACACAATATTTTTGCGTGGTGCCAGTTTATGACATCATCCCCCAAAGCCTATAATTGCATCTGAATATTTCTTGGGCCATTTTGAATCTGCAGATCAGAGGTACAAGGTCATTAACCAAAAAAATGAGGTTGAAATGCAGCAAGTAACAATAATAGTTAATATTGCATAGCGCATCATCTTCACAAAACCCACAGTGACCAGCATAGTGAAGTATGGCCAAAAATCCCCAGCGATCCGCATGAACACGAGGCAACCCTTCGCCATCCCGCGTCTAAATACACGAGCATCTCAAGATGGTGTACACGGCAAGCGTACACACGGCGCAGTCAGACAAAGCGAAGAATGAAACGAAAAGCATAAAACAAAACTCACGTTTTGATTTAAAGCTTTCGTGACTGCAGTAATTCATATTCTCTTAGCTCTTTCGGTCTTAATTGATTGTTCACGATTACGGTGGCTTTCAGACAGCATACATTAATTTTTCGTCTCCCCCCTCCTCTTTTCAGAACATAGATGGACTCGTCCTTCTAAATAAACTGGCAAATCGCTGCGCGTGGTGCTGACGTTTTTAAATAAATAAATAAACACAACATTAAAAAATAAATAAATGCAAACCGCCACTTCTTTCAAATGTTTCTTGCCGTTGGTTTTTTCGCACCTGATGACGACCGTTTATGTTATGGTCGAAACGTCGTGAGAATTTTTATTGTTATATATATTTTATTATTTTATTGTTTCCCTTCAACGTGACTTTACCGAAAGAGCTAAGAATATAAGAACTCACGTTGCACAGATAAGACCAGCGCACAAGCCGTGTGACGCACACTGCAAACCCAAAGCGCTCGTCGAAAACGTCAGCAAATGCATGCATAGAGGATGCATTTGTTTTGTGCACAAGTAATTTCAGGGCAGGATAGGTTGGATCATATACTCATTTTTAGACAATTTGAGGTGGACTTGCAATCCGGAATTCACCGGTTCCATCTCCCAGCATGGCAAAGCAGAAACAATGGGGCAAGTTTCAGAAATCCTCCCACCTTTCTCCGCCGAGTGGAATAAACCGTTTCACCACAGTTAGTCGATTGCCTGATACGCAGGAGGGCGTGGGTTTGATTCTGATTCTGACGACTGCGGTATATTTGGAGTTTGCGTGTTCTCCCCGTGCATTTTTCTCCGGCTCCTTCAGTTTTTCCCTCCACATTTAGAATCAAGATATGCGTTCAGAGTATTTGGCCGCTAAACATTTCCACGTGATACGTCACTTCGCTGAGCTATCATTTGTGATAGCCAGGTCACCTCTGAAAAATAGCTATATGGCTCGGGTGGGCCTTACCGGGTAAAATCAAAATGGTTTAGTTTTAGATAAATATTGGTAACACAGACGAGACTAGGAATGCTGCCATGGTGCAATGGTTGGTGCACAGAAGGTCCGCCTGTTGGATCTCCTGGCGTGGCTGTTAAAATAATGGGGCAATTTAAAAAAACAAGAGTCCCTCTGCCCGCTCCGCTTCTGAAAAAGAGCTATATAGCTCAGTGGGTCTCACCTGGTAAAATAACAAAAAAAAAGCCGCAACAAGCAATCGAGTGATCGCAGGGTTTGCACCTTTACCGTTTAACAGAGGAACGAGGGCAAATGAACTGAGGCCGCCTTGCCGTTTGTACGTTTGCGCATACGGAAGTCGGCGCGTTCACGGCTCGCATTCCACTGGACATCGGCGACTGCTTCCTGACTTTTTGAAACCGATTCTGAAAACCATTCGCGGTTTGTCGGCAGTCGTTCAAGAACCTTGGGTCATTGCGCCGTGCACGAACCACTGCACCGCCGCCTCCATCCCCGTGTGTTTTCAAACATTTAACAACAAAATACCATTACATTATCGCAATGCTTTTATCATCATCATCATCATCATTATTATTACTCCTATTAAACCCTTTGTAAATCATGAGCCATTTTCGTATTTTGCAATTTGCTTTCATTTTTTCCGGCTTTATTGTCGCACTCCTGGCACAAGTTACACTATTGGGCGACTGTTTTCGTAACAACGGGGAAGTTTATTTTTTCCCCGATCGCCCTAAAATCCCAAATTCACCAAAATAAAAACGACGGATCCTTTGACACAGGCGTCGCTCCCCCCCCCCCCCCTTCATTGCAAACGAGGAGCAGCTGCCACGGTGGACATGCCGAGTGGCTATCGGTACCCGCACGTGTACGGCGAACGCTTCCAAGGAGAGGGGGGGGGGGCGGGTACACGAGTGCCGTCTGCCTGGCTCGGATGTAAAAGGTTAGGGCCTGGAATTGCTCCAATTAGATTAGGGCTCTCATAGCCACTGACAACGAGGCCCCGCGAATGCTGGTTCATTCTAATCTTCCGCAGACACCTGCTGTTCTGATCTACGGTGCGTGGCCCAACGCTGATAACATGGAATACGCAGAATTTATTATTCCCTGCATCCCAGCCCGTGCACGGATCCCGCACAACATTAAACGCAGCGGCATGCCGTCTGCGGCATTTGGGGGTTGCGTTTTAACTTAAGGCACGCTCCGGCTGCCAGTTGTTACATGACTTTATCCGTTAATGGTTCAAACGATGTAATTTACCCCCTCCAAAAAGTTGTTTTTCTCTTTCCTTCCTTCTCCCTGTCCAATTTCCCCACTCCTCCCCATCAATAGCTGAAAGGGAATATCAACCAGATTGGCATCAGATTTAAAGAGTGTAGTCTCATTGCGTGTGTGCGATACCCACACGTCAGAACGTGTAAGGCGTTTTACAGCGTGACGCTGAACATTTAACGTGGCAGACCTTCGTATTGGGGGGGGGGGGGAAACACGAGGAAGAAGAATAGATTTAACAGCCTCGTGCATCTTTTACCTTACGTTTGTATAGCAATGTAATACAAACGTAAAAACGATTACATTTGTAGACTTGTAGCCGATGTATCGATGAATCTACTTTGTGTACGATGACAGAGGCGTGCGGACTTTCGGAGAAAAACGGTTCTTGTTAGCTTAAGAACGCCAAAGCTATTGCTGCGCTAAATCCTGGACACGCGTGAGTGAATCACTCCAGAATGACCATCTGTTTAGCAAATTACTTAAAATTAAATTAAACTCCATTAATTACAAGCATTGCAATGTCACGTTTGAAAAATGCACCTTGTAACAATGGGGAGAGAGAGAGAGAGAGGCCTGGCCAGGTGTGTGGTGTTTTTTTTTTAACTCGTTCGTTAATAAAATTTTGCGCGACGACGCTCCGAACTACTGAGCTGTAACGTAATCACGGCGGGATGTCGGTTTTTGGAAAAATCACGCTTTTGCGAAGCGCCTTCTTCCTAGGTTTTGCGCAGAGCAGGCCTCCGGCTCAGCTGCCCCGTATTTAATCAAATAAGGAGAGCCGCTTTTAAACATGAATCCTGACCCGTCCTGTTTTCCGGCTTCGTTCATCCTCGCGAAATATCTCCTTCCTATCAAACGAAATTGAGGCCCAATTTCGTCTTCGCCCATGTCACCGTTTGCGGAGGAGCGGTGGCGCGGCGGGTTAGCACATCGCACGATGAACCCAGCCTATCTTCTTTGGCTCTTTCGGTAAAGTCACGTAGAATGAGAATAAAATAATAAATTGATAAAATAAAATAACACAATAAAATTCTCACGACGTTTCGGCCACAACACAAGCGGCCTTCATCAGGTGAAGGGACGAGACTGTCTGGAGGAGAATTTTATTGTGTTATTTTATTTGATCAATTTATTATTTTATTCTCATTCTACGTGACTTTACCGAAAGAACCAAAGAAGATGAATCCTTGCAGTCACGAAAGCTTTAAATCGAAATTGAACCCAGCCTACCCGAGTTCTGTTCCTGGCGACGGCCAACATCAGTGGCGCTTGGCATCTGAAGCAGCCTTGGGCAGTACCCTCCTTCATCGTCCTGCCCTGCGGCCAATATGTTAAAGTGGGATTCAAACAACCCCCGTAACCAAAAAGGTGTGTGGCTTGGCCTACATCCAGCAGTGGATTGGCAAGTTGCTGGAATGTGGTGTTAAATAATTATGTTGATGGTATACATCTGGTGACCTATCGGCAATGTATTGTGATGCATCTTTGGTAGGGTGGTGGGGGGGGGCAGTACAGCTGCTAAACAGCTGTACAGGGCGATCCAGATGTCTTGTGACCCCCCCCCCACCCCCAATTAATTCACTTAAAAAATAATTCATTTGCATATTGATTTTTGTCTTATTTAAACCTTACTTCAAAAAAATCTAAAGTTTTAGAGAATCAAATGGTGGGGGGGGGGGGGGAAGGATCACATGCCATCTGGACCACCCCTGTAGATTGCATTTTTGTTTGTGTCACCTTGATGGAAAACTCCATGTCAGGACCGGTTTTTTAATGTTCCTTTAAATTGGCGTCCCCCACCCTGCACGTGCAGCCATCGGCACCGTTCGCGGAGACATTTTAGCCGAGCAAAGCAAATCTGGTCGGCGTTTTTCAAAACGCTCTTGATAGCTCCGACCCCTACACCACGAGTTGAAATTATCGATAGGTGCCACCAAAAGTTTATTTGAAATCCATTGGCCTGCACTCAACGCGGACAGACTGGAAAATGTGGACTGGCACGTTCTTTCCAACATTACTCTCCTTAATTACGCGCATACATTGCCGTTGTGTTAAACCGGGTGGGGGTGGGGGGGGGGCCCATTGACACATCTCCTTTGCTCAAGGGGGTCATGTCACAAAGTTTCGTCTTAAATGGCAGCTTTGTTTGGTCTCATCTCTGAAGGTGACCCCTGGACCAGTGGTGTAAACCCCCCCCCCCGTTCATACGCCGGAGCTCAGTCTCCCCGAAGCGCAAGCATTGCCGAACGAATATTCGTTGTTATGAGGTCGCACTCGTTACACACAAAGTGCTCGACACAAATGAACCACAACTTTGTGATGTTGCCAAGGAGCACGAATCGTCAGGCGAACTCCGGTCGTTCTTGCAGCCGCTGCTTTTTGGCTGGCCATCGAACAAAGACGGCCAACCGCGTCGCGCCCTTCCAGACGCGCTTCTGTGGCCGTCTGGAAAGTGCTTCCTGCCGATGTTAGGAAGCCACTGGAGCTGTGCACTTTCATATCTAGATTGAAAACTCGTTGCTTTAGAACTGATTTTTGTGTTTCGTTGTCCTTCCCCCACACCTCCAATTGGCTCTGTATGGCTGCAAAAGAAGTTCAACATACACATATTGCTGACATAGTGGTGTGAGGCACGTTAAATACAATGGTCTTTTAAACAATTTTAAGAGGCGCAAATATTTCAAAAACGAACCAATGCAACACATTGTGCATCATAATCCGGCAAAAGAATATCCTACTTTGGTCACCCCCCCCCATCCGATGTTTGTCACATGCCTGCTGGCCTTCATCGATCGCAAAGAAATGTCCAGGTGGTGAATGGAATGGCAATTATCATGTCTTGTGAAAGTAATAAGCTTACTGTTATTAATGTGCAGGTGGGGAAATGCTTTACTTTGCAGTGGCAAGTGTAATTCATCTCCGTGTTGAGTGCTTCGCACTATTGCTGTGTTTGTTTTGTCCACTGCCTCTTGACGGGATCGTTCCCATTTTTGGCTGGTCATCGAACAAAGGCCAGTCAGCCTATCGCGCTCTTTAAGATGCGCTTCTGCGGTCGTCTGGAACGCTCTTCCTTCCGATATCAGGAAGCCCACCGGAGCGATGCACTTTTACATCTAGATTGCAAACGAATTTCTTTGGAACTGCTTTTTGTGTTGAGATGTTGTCGTTCCCCCACCTCTGATTAGAACGGTATAGTGCGAAAGAAGTTAAACATACAGATATACATACGTCCCACCGCCAAATCCGTTTTATTAATCTTCCCCTCTTCCCATCCATTCGCCTTTTCCTTGGTCGCTGGATGGACATGTTTTTGCTTTGTAATCTAGTGCCGATTGACACGATTAGATCCAACTCATGGGATTATATGAATATATAATCGGTGAGATGTTTGGTTTTTGATCGGTTAATCGGCAGGTATTTACAGACGGCTGAGCCGATGCCGGTCCATCCGCCCTCCACATGGCACTGCCAGTGCGCGGTGACGATGGGTGGTGACGACCATGACATTATCGGTCCTCGCTCAATTATTTATATATGCATTACACGCGCGTCTTTTAGCTCAACAATAATCTCCATGCATTTGACCAATTGACTAATCGAAGCAACAGCTATTCGAGTGGTCCATAGATTTTCCAGTTCAAGTTGAGTTATTGTGGCAACTTCTAGGAGAACTTTTGACTGTTATTTTTCAGCTTATTTATTTTACTTGGAAATTAATGTTTTTTTTTAAAACGGGAGTTAAATTTTTGAAAGGTGTAAAACATATTTGGTTCTTGTCGCGAACGTTCGTTAACTTGTGAGCCTCTGATGTTGAGTAAAACATAAATAAAACCCAATTAGATGATTAAAAATCTGCAGTTGTGAAAATAAAAACCCTTCATCCCCACGTTTAAAATTATTACGTGTGATTCTCGCACTGAGCCGATGACCACGTTTTTACCTATTTTGATCATTAAACGGTTTTCACCTTTTTAAAGTGACGGGGTCATTTCCTCCGAGTCGGTTCCTTTTTCGTTCGTGCTGCTTCTCGATCTTCTGCTGCCCTATTCCCATCCCATGGAGTTGCTTCAAATTGTACAATCCTCCATTCTTCCTCCTCCACCCTCCGCCGTCCTCCTCCACCCTCCCTTATTCCCCCACACCCCCTCTCACCCTCTCACTCCTCCTGTATGAAACGAGCAAGCGCGGTTGCCCAGACTCGTCGCGAGCGACGGAAGGGGGTGCCGAACGTTTCCTCTCAATCCGCGCTCGGCGATGCCTCCAGCGAAAGATGAGATGGACACCTGAGCGGCTCGGCTGACTGTGGGGAGCGGGGGGGGGTGAAGCACAGACGGAGGGGGGAGGGGGGCGGGGATTCTTGTGACCCACGGCGAACCCAGCTGCCGCGTACGCAGTGCCGAAGTCTGTGTCTGGAAAGGGGACGCCACAGTCGACGACTCGGCAACGTTCGCCCTCCGTGAATTTTCATTGGGGTGGGGGGGGGCGCTGGGGACGTGTATCGTGCCCGTCCGACCTACGGCCACCCGTCGCCAAAGTAGCCTTGCGTGCGCGTCGTCAGGGCGGTGCTTCACGCTGCTGCCGTGACGTAAGGGTTGCGTACGTTTTTACGTTGAGCTTCTTTCGCACTGTGCGTAGCCAATCGTGCTCATCGGAGGCGCGGGGTTATCCCGCTGGACTCGCAAATGCGGAGGTCGTCGGTTCGATCTTCCTGCCAAGGCGGTGGAAACAACGGTGCGCGTTTCTCTGAATTTGTCCCTCCTCTCTCCGTCCGGCGGTATAATGAAATGGGCACCTGGGGGGTATGGTCACATAGGATCCACTTAGCATCGCTGCGCTGCCTGTGTGCACGTGCGCGCCACCGAAGCGCTATTAAAGTGAACACATTGCACATTTCAAGTGTTTATCAACATTGAGTAACACGTCTTGTGCGTTAGTCGCATGCACGTGTAATTAAAATGTGGGAATGTTTGATGAGCTGATGGGGGTCTGAGAGGAGGATGAGAGGGGGCAGCTTGACAGCTCCCGTGGGTGGTACGTGGCGGGATAAATGTTAGAAAAACCACTGATGGTGGCCACAATTGGTTACGGTGTGTGACTTCTCATAAGCTCTCGGAGCCCCTTGGTGCATGAGACTTTGTGCATCGGGGTTTTTTTTTTCCCGGTGACGGCTAACTTTGCCCACTTTGTTTCCCCACGTGAGCTAGCTGTCGACACTATTGATGAACATGTGCTGTTAGACCGTCGTGGCCTAGCGGGTGATTAACAAGATAAATATCCTTCTCTCTCGGAGCATTCAGCAGCCACACCCCCAAGTAGGATAACTCCCCCCCCCCCCCCCCCCCCCCACGACGGCTATGTTTTGTTCACCGCACGTTACGAGGTCGCACTCATTACGCACAAAGAGCTTGCCATAAATGAACCACGATTACCCTGCTGATCTCGTCAAGCAACATAAACCGTCACGTGAACTCTGGTCAACTACGCAGCAGCGGCTTTTTGGCTAACCATCAAACAAAGATGGTCACCGCATCACGCAAATTCCGATACGCTTCTGCGGCCATCTGGAATGCTCTCACTTCCCATATTAGGAAGCCACTGGAGCTATGCACTTTCAAATCAAGATTGAAAACGTGTTTCTTGAGAACTGCTTTTCGTGTTTTAATTTATTATTGTTTCCCTGCACCTCCGATTAGCACGGTTGGCTGTGTACAGTGTGAAAAAGTTCTACATACGTACTTTCCGATCGATCCACTGGCCCGGCTTGAAGAACCTCGCAGAAGCACTGAATTTGAGTGGGCATCAAAACTTATTGGCCTGTTGTGTGCATAGTGGGCCTGGTTAAGAAATTCTGTTTCGGTGCCTGTGTGTGTGCCTGCCTGTCACTTTGGCTAGTGCTGTACTCGTGTGGCTTGCACCGTCTCATTACTGCTCTTCAGTCTGTTGTCTGGATTATCTGTCCCGTCCTGTGGTTTGTCTGCTTCTCTGTCAAGGCAGATAGTTGTAATATATGTATGTGTGTGCCAGTGTATTTGTAGTGTGTTTGTGTGTGTGTGTGTCTGTGTGCATATATATTAATATTAAAAAGTATGTTCCCTATTATATCACCCAGGATTGTGATGAATTTGTATGTATGTTGAACTTTTTTCACACCGTACGTCGCCAACCGTGCTAATCATATTGGAGAGGCTTTCATCCAACAGTGGACTTGCCGAGGATGATGATATATATATTCGGCATATGTTTCGTATATGATCTACAGGGTTATATTTTTTAAGGTCTCTATTTATATATATGAATATTAATATATGCATGTTATTAACTAATCCTTTATTGTGACATAGCCAAAACGTCAGTGCGTATCGCACTTAAGCAAGTGGGGCAGTGCTCGAATTCTAAGCCATTGGTTTAAATTGTACATTCTTATGGCAGGGTTAATGAACATACGCGACAATTGCTCTTTATTCTCACAATGTAGTTCTCATTGTACTGGCCGTGTGTCCGCCTCTTACCAGGACTCGAACTCCAAATTCCTGATTGCGAGGCGCGCTCTAACCACAGTTGCAGCCTGTTCTCCACTGTCAAATGTATTTAGCCCTTGCTCGCATGCAGACATTCTCACTCCGCTGACCTCAAATTTAACCCGGTGATGAACTTGAACATGCGCACCTCGAAGGTCAATGTCTGTAATACGAATAGAACGCAACATTCGTCCCTCCTCATTCTGTGAGAAATTTTTAGTTGAGTCTGTGGTGAAGTCCAACCCATCAAACGACGCGTCACCGACGAACGAGCCAGCCACGCGACATCTTGGTGGCTTCGCTGCGTCTGCTGATGCCTCCTCGGACTGGTTGCAACAATTTAAGAATTCAACCACAAACCAAGTTTCAAAAGCGTTGCTTTTACGTCCTGCCGTACGATAGGAGGGTTTCGTCTTGACCGAGTCGGAGAAATGCCTATAGAATTTTTGTTTCTTTTTCACATCGCCGTCCTCTTTGTCCGTTTGACTAACACCAGTCAGTCCTCCGCTGGCCTCCTTCGATGTGCCGCGGGCTCCTAATCTCATAGCTCGTTGGTCTGGGTCTCAGTTCATGATCGGTGACTTTGACCTCTCGTCGCGCCACAGATTCCATCGCGGCCCTCGCCACGCCCGGCGGTTTCTGTTCCCCTCTTGCGGTGCATTGACCATGCTTAACAACCCCGCCCTCCTCCTCCTCCTCCTCGTTGCAGGTGAAGGTGATCCTGGTGAACATTTTCGGGGGCATCGTGAACTGCGCCATCATCGCCAATGGGATCACGCGTGCTTGCCGCGAGCTCAACCTCACGGTGCCGCTCGTCGTGCGGTTGGAAGGTGAGTGACGGTTGACACTGCTTGCACCGCTTGGCCGCGCCACCCGCCAAACTTTCGCCTCTTTGACTCGGAAGACTTTATTTTTTCATTTCGGGTGCCGCGGTGGCGATGTTTGACTACATCTCCTGGTAAGTAGGAGGTCGTGGGTTGAATCTCGAACCTGACGCCTCAATGTATATTTGGAGTTTGTGGCTCCCTCTCTCTCTCCCCCCCCAACCCCCACATGGTTGCGTGGAAGTTCGGGAGATCGAACCGCCGACCTCTGGATTCGATACTCAGAATAGAAGGTGACTTAATCGATGAGTTAGCCAGAATGCCCCACTGGTGCGCTCGTTGAAACCGTACGTACCGTTAAGGTGTCGTGCCATCAAGGCAAACAAAGCAAGTCCGTTTGCCCCGCACGTACAGAGATGCGTGGTTCTGCCGCTCCTATCCTGGCAGTGGCTGGCACTGTGCAATGCGCGCGCACGCAATTGCCCGTTACTCAGCGTCCACCGCTATTAACTATTTATTGTGTGTACGTGCGTGTGCTCGGCGTGCGCCCGCGCCTCGCTGGCTGCGTGCCGTCACGGTTTTGACATCCCGCTCGTAGGCAGATGCCATCCTTTAGGCGCCTTCATGCGGCCAACACGTTCAATATTTAACGACTGCCCCACAGCTCGTCGTCGGGCAGGGGGCTTTATTGCTCATAGCCAAAGCTGTGTGCTCAACACATGCCTTTTAACAGAATAAATATGGTGCAAACTGCGTGTTTAAAACTTCTTATTTATTTCTTGCCAGCCAAGAGAGAGTCCCCATTATTGCCTGCCTTTGGCTCTTCGTATTTTTTTTTTCCGCGTGCGCTTTTTTTCTGTGACATTTCTCCAGTTGCGTCGCTTGTCCTTGTGTCTTGTACCACCGTATCCTTCCATCTCACCCTCGGTCTCCCACTACTCTTTGTGCCCTTCACCGGTGGCATCTCCACAGCCCTTCTAGTCCCTGGGTCTCTGTTTGAGTCTCGCCTACGTTTCTCACCGCCCACTCAAGTCCCGATCCCGCTTCTGGGAGCGTGCCGAGGTCACCTCGAATCTGACTGATCCGGAAGAACGCTTTCAAACAGAAGAACTCCATCGAACAACGCAGGCGTTCGAAACCCAAACATCGCACCTCCTGGCTTTGACATTCCTTGAAGACACTGGTGGAACCATCATCAGCATCCGAACATCGGCAGACCGACGCGCACATCTTCATTAATGGGATGTTAAAAACAGGCCCACATTATAGCGACGGTGGCCATGCAAGCCAAACTATTGACTACATCGTTTTTGCACCATAGTCTGTGCTCCTTCAATGGAGGAGTAGCAAACTACACCCAACTCTCTCCTGAAGCCCACCTCGTGGCTAGCATACCTTAACATTCCCAATTATCTCCAGATCATCTTGCCATATGCTAGAATGTGAGACCTCTGTATGAGTCCATGGATCTCTGTGCATATGTGAGAATCTTTAATCCCCGTTGCCTTTTCAAATGCATCTTCTTTGTCTCTTCTCAACACTCGCCCAAATATCACCTCCGTTACCATCTCTCGAATATTAGTGGGCCCTGCTGAAGGCTGTAACTTATACGTATCAAGTCAAGTATAATTTTGATTTGAAGCGTTCGTGACTGCCGGAATCCATACTCTTTGGTTCTTTCGGTAAAGTCACGTGGATAGAAAATTAATAGATCGCGGCGTTTCGACCGCAACACGAGCAACCGTCATCAGGTGAGACGAACACAGCAGGAGAACTGCTGACGTCGGAGAAAGAGATGCTGCTCTTTCTCCGACATCAGCAGCTCTTTCTTCTACGTCTGCAGTTCTCCTGCTGCGTTTGTCTCACCTGATGACAGTTGTGTTGTGATCGAAACATCGTGATCTATGAATTTTCTTTCTACGTGACTTTACCGAAAGAACCAAAGGGTATCAAGTATAATTGTTTAACCCAGTTAAGAATTCAAGAGACCAGGTTAATCTCCATTGCAAGAGTCACCCGAGTCACCAAGATAAAGTACAGCACTATATCAAAGATAAATCGGAGCAAAAACAACCGTGGCACATGGGATGTCATCGAGCATATCCCTCAAATGACTGTTCAATAATGATTACCTGTCGCCTTGGGCAGATTATTTTTCGGCTGATCATTGTACAAATTCAATTAAGTTACAGAAACATTAAACAGAATTGAGTATCATGCTCATATGTAACACAGACGAAGATATTTGTAAAATGCAGTTGCAAGTGAAGTTATAAATAATCGACAGCTTAGCATTGGGCCGCGATTTAGATGGCACAGTTACCAACGACCCTTTTTTAAACGATGGAATTCCAAGAAATTGGGACATCAACATAAAAATAATTCCAACTAACGAATCACAGTGCCTTATCATATGATTGGTCGATTTAGGGTCCACCGGGCCTGCGGGATTGCATTAGCGATGTATTTGCTACGGTGGAGCGCTGCACGGTGTGGTGTAGCAGGCGGGCCCCCCTGCGTTAATTAGTTGAGCGGAATGGCCGGCCTTATGCACGATGTGCTCCATCATCAGAGCATGATGAATCGTTGTCTTGACTTTGTGTCCGGGTGCAACATATTCGGGGAAGAGTGGGAGCTGACCGACTTCCGCACAGATGTAGTTTACACTGGGTGCATTGCATTCATCGCCATGGATCTGCAGCGGCGTGTTGAGGCTTTCCAGAGCCCTTCCAAAGGCCCTCCAGCCGTGGGGTGTCAACTCGTTCAAGGTCACACCCGCGTCGAAGCGTGCCGAATGAGTTCAGAATGATCAGCGGCTGGCGTCAACTTTGTGGTGTCCAGTTGTAGCTGTTTGTTGCTTTTTGTTCAGTTTTTAATGATCGTGAAACCTCCTGGAAGCCGGACTTATTCGGGTGGGGGCAGCCTTTCCGCGGTGAAGCGGGCATGTCCGACATGCTTAACATAGGTGAAGGAAGACAATACACTTGAGTTACAATTATATGTTATTGCAACATAAGCCTATTAATTACCACTTGATAATAAAAATAATGATCAACTCGATATTTACATCTTCACAAAAAAAATCAATGCTGTTCAGTTTTATCTGTGTCAGCATCACCGTGAAATAGCCTCCTCCTCCTCCTCGTATGCTGCCCACCGCAGTCGCACGTTTATCCAGTGTCGGGCTCATGCCGAACACAACAACAACGATATGACCTGGCGCGTGTAGCCCGAGGTCCCACATGGTGCACGGCTTTTTCTCCGGGAGCCGATGGACCAAGGGGACGCTCCATTTGGTCTCTTGTGTCTCGCCACACTCGCGTGCTCACGCGAGTGCCGCTGTTAGTGTGGGCCCCAAGTGGACGTGGAAGGGGCGCGCGGGGTTCACAGATTGTCGGCAGGGCTGTGCGAGTTGTTATTTCTTTACTCTCCGCGTCTAAAATAATCGCATCTTGCATAAATGAATGCACGTACTGCGAGTGTAGTAATTTATTGCAGTCGCTTGATTGGAGCATCAGTACAGAATATTATAATACCAGTATATTTATTCACACTGGAGGAATCCGATAATATCAGTATATTTATTCACACTGGGGTAATCCGATGAAGTTTAAAGCTCTTTCACAGATGTCCAGTACGCCGTGAGTGATAAGGCGGGAGGAGGACAAGGAGAGCGACATCCCCCTGCTTGTGTCTGTTCACTGCTTTTCTTTATTGGGTTTTGCTTTTTGCCGTATTGGTGACCCCCTCCCCAGGACGCTCCTGAAAACCGAGGCTTTGCTCGTCTGTCGACTTTCTCACCTGATTCAGCAAAATTAACTTGGGTAGCTGACAGGTGGGTAAGAGAGAGAGAGGGGGACCTTGCGTCCTGGAGCTTGAGAGCCCATTGGCCCCGTTTACTGCTCAAAAAGCTTACGGCTCAACTACAGGTGATGGTCATTAACGATAAGAAAAAAATAACCCAAACCTTCCGTACAAAATGCATACACAGGACGTATAAACATGGTGATTTATTATACCAAGGCATTTACCTGTTTGATGGATCAAAGAAAAGTATTTTTTTATAACAATTTAGCAAGCCATTGATTTTTTTTTTATTAATGGTGTTTCAGTTATGCCCGGATATATACAAAAATAGCTGTTGGTTTCTTTTGCCCTGCTAGGGTTGTTGCTGCCAAGCTTGTGATTGTTATTCACAGCAGACAGCTCTGTCTGACCATTTAAATAGCATTAATAATCACCCCGGCAAGTTAGTCTGATGTTGTTCGAGGCCAATCACAAGAATAATGTGAAATTAAACGGCAGAGAAAATTACGTATTAAAAGCCCACCCACGCTTGTTTTATTGCGAGTGTGTGCACAATGATTTATTTTATCCATCCCTTTCGGAACATTTCATTTTTAACTGAATATTTATTTGGCAATCGGCGACGGTGTGTAAATTTTTTTTTTGTATCGAGAAAACATTTTAAAAGTCATATCCTGCTCATCTGGGCAATAAGTCAGCGCTGACTTCCTGTTTATAACCCTGAGCCAATGGTAAACAGCCCACATGTTATTTTATCGACCGTTAAGGGATGATGGACCCAAGTCGAGCGCACGTGACACTTTATTTTTTTTACACTTTTGAGTGGTGGCCTTGCACAGTGATCCACACGTGGCGCTTCCTAAACAAAACTACTCAAACGGACATTGATTGTCATTAATCCATGACCGAGCCATAACCGTTTTTTTATATTTGTATTGCAGACGCCAATTAGAATCCGAATACTTTAGTGACTTGTGCGATAAAGAGTTAAGTCTCCGCTGGCAGAGTCGGCATAATCCTGCAGCCCAGTACCGCGTCATTCAATAGGATTCACTGCTGCCCGGCTCGCCGTATGGAGCTCGACATTATCGTGAACAGCGGAGTGTTGGTGATGGGTAACAACGGCGATCCATTCGCAGATGCCCCATTCATTTCCGTGACCTTTTAATATGCCGCTCAACAGGTGATTTAATAACGTGAACGAGATTGCAGAGGGAGAGTGTTAACATATTCAATAAGTGTTTTCGGCACTGTTAGGAGGCTTGGAAATGAAATGCAGATTTTTCCATAATTTCTCCCGTTTATTATTTTGGCGGAGTATCTAAGAATGGGTTGCTCCTTGGGGTCTGCTTTAGCCCTTCCGCTTCAGCGTCGTTCTTCGGTGGAGGCACTGCATGGAGTAATGAGTATCAAATTAAGGCGAGAGGTCTCATAACAGTGGTAACTGAATGTGACTTGCAGTATGAGCCTCTATTCTTTGGGTCTTTCGGTAAAGTCACATAGATACGTGACTTTACCGAAAGGCCCAAAGAATATTAATTCCTGCGGTCACGAAAACTTTAAGTCAAGATTTATGAGCCTCTAGTTAAAAAAGTGTTGTCTAAATTAGTTATTTTCTACCAAACTGCCCCTTAGAAACATTTGGCATTAGGCGACGAACAAGAAATGTGGCTGATGTAAGTTTTTTTATTTGCATGCCCTTCATGCCTTTGAACTTTTGTGAATTATTTTGAAAAATCTAATTTTAACAATTTCAGTTGTACTCTCGGCATCGTGATGAGACATAATCCATTTGTAAATCTCAGAGCAGTAGCGGTGCGTCACGTGTGTCCATAGATTGGATGCGCGGAAGAGATGTTTCACATCAAAGAGATGTATCACATCTCTTTGAAGTCCCCTCTTTATTGTTTATGCGCACTTTCCCGCATGCACGCACACTCACGCACTCTACTCTTGAGATATTTTTTCGCACGCCCTTAAAGAAACGTTTTCAATTGTCAGAGCTAAATATGAGCAACATTTGTTACGATGTTGTTTTTGTGCAATGACTTGGTCAGGGTAAAGATCGGCGGCTCGCTTTACCCATGGTGACGCGGTTTTATCACAAATGGCCAAAACCCAGATTCGAACCAAGGTTCTCATCAGGGGCAGCTCGGTGTGATGACCTCTAAGCCACCCGGCTACAAGCCAGAGAGTACTCTTCTCAATGCCCTATTATCCCCATATCATCCGTCTGAGATGAAATCGAATCAGGTTGATGATGGTAATGTGATTGCATTCCATTGCATTCCAAAAGTTCCTAACATTAAAAGAGTTTCATTACAAAACATTATTGCATTAGTGAATGCTTTCATACAGAATCAATCGGCTTCATGTGGTTTGTTTTTATTTGTTTGAGGATTTATTTGTTTTTGTTTATGTAATTTTTATATTGCCGATAATGACTACCAAACGTGATGAAGGATGTGGGCTTTGGCACGTGATGGTTCTCGCCGGTTAATTTTCTGGCCGGTTATTGCAGATTGTGGAAGTAAATCAATGTTTTTATAATCATCAACAGAGCATCTGGGAAACACCAGATTTAATAAAATGATTGTGCACAGACGGTCCATTAAAACAGTAGCCTAAGTGCCATGCAACCGTCTGAAAAGTAAATAAAAGCCTCCCCATCGCCGGTGATTGATTAATGCAAGGTTTTCATGGGAGCTTTGAGGACATTCAGGGCATCTGGGGTGGCCAGATAGACAGGGCATGGAAGAGCAGCCACTACATCTCGAGTGGATTGAAAATTGCTTAACTCTCACCATTACTATTCCCCGAGTTCCTGGCCCCCTCAGAATGATCGAGTGCAGTTTAGATCTCTGTGCTTTGATGAGGAGGCACCGCTATCTTGACGCCAGGTGCAAAAGACTTAATCCACTTATCGACACCGTGGCGTTCGGAAGGAATTGACCACGATGGCTCTTCCCCAACGTCCCCCCGTCCCCCCCTTTCGTGGAACTCACACCGGGGTTGCCAAAGGGAGAAAGAAGCTGCCGATAGTTTTTGTTCCCCCCACCTCACGATTATGCAGCACTCTTAAAAGCCCCGCCCCCGCTTTCCTTTTAAACGACTGTGGTTGGCTTGGGCGGTCGCATCCTCGGGCCATCGTTGACACCTTGACGAACACTCCCTAATCCATTATCTGCATTGGATTGTGCTTGTGGACGCTGCCTTAATCATTGAACTCGGGTCAGATATCTTTTGTGGCGCCGACCTTTTTAGCGCGACCTTGCTACCTGTGGTTAGCGGCGATTTCGATTCAAAATGTAAATTTGTCCGCTGCGTAGATCCGTAATGCACAAACATGCGCGCTCGTTCGCACGCAAAATCCTGTTTCGGTTCTGGTCGACCCGGCTATCACGCCCATCCACGCACGCCTTAAGTGCCTTAAAGGCGTGCGGATTTGTGGTCGTGTCATTACCAGGGGGTCTGCAAGCGAAATCGCCATTCGGTACAAAGCTACATATTCCAGCAGCCGCAATCCACATGAATATAGAGTTGCATTACGTCAGGAAGCAGTCCGTAAGGAGCCGTACACGGCGCCGGAGCCGCGGATTGCCGGCTCCCGGTCATTACGGAGCCCAGCAGCCTGATTGTGTTCCTTTCGACTCCCCAGCGCACACAGCTTGCATTCGTGCACGGAAGCAAACCTCGTGCGCTCACTAAATGTGCAAAGTTTACCAGTATCGCGTGACTCGACGCATAAGTACGGCGGCGATAACTGGAGCGGTGTTAACGGCGCAGCCATTTATCGATTGGCGTCCATTTTTTTAAGATGGCGATACATCGGCGTGACTCCTGTAAAGATGCAGTGCTTTTCGATCCGCGTTCGCTGTACGCGATGGGCCTCCCTCATGTGACCCGTGCAGCCACTAGTGGCCGCTACAGTTGACCGCAACGTGAAATTGCAGAAATTATCCTTGGATCGGATCGGGGCGGGTGGTGAATCGGTCCGTGCCCCTTGTCAATAAGTCGTGTTTTCTCTGAAAGTCCATAATAAAGGTTTTTTTTTTGGGTTAGATCGCATAAATGTGTCGTTGAACACGCCACGACCCGACACAGCCAATTAGTAGGGTTTCACGTTTCCAAAAGGTGCCGATTTTTTTACTAGTGCAGCACACTGGTGTGTTGGAGAGTAAACCCACAGTATTTACAATTAGAGTATGACGTTTCGCTGGTGAGCCAGAATTGTGGCTTTCGCCTAATGGGTGACATTTATATGTACGCAATCTAATCCAAATAAAAACCTTTATTATGGATAATATTGGTCGCGAAAGCCTACGTGTGTTGAACTTCCCTGAAATTGTTTCGTCATAATTGGGGCTAGGGATTGAACCAGGTCATGGGCCTAGCGAGCAATGCTGACCGCTTTGGCAGCACCGGTCACTGTGGTCACTTGACATAATAGAATTATTAGGCTACGTGTACCCACCAAAATAGCCATTTACAACGTTGACGACGACAACAACAACAAAACGAAAATCTCGGTCTCCCAAGGTAATTTCCCATGGGGCTGCATTTATAACAAGGAGGGGGGGGGGAGTGGAAAGGAAAAAAAAGCCCTTAAGAAAAATCACCTTTTCACCATTACTCAGCGGGCTGGGAAATCGTGAAGGGTCCATGGTGGTACAAGACAAACGTTGTCCCTCACTCGCACATGTGTGCTTCCTCCCATAGCTTTGTGCGAGCCACAGCTGATCGTATTCATTTCCATTCCGGTTGCGGATGTTGCATTAAAGTTGATGACATGATTAATATTGATACAGCAATCGGTTGGGTTTTTATATTTGAAAAACCTGATGCGCATGGTTACGATGAAAGTTATGAATCTTTTCTTAAATGGAAATGTAATTCGTTATTGTAAAGGTTTTTTTTTATTACATATCGTAGGTATGTATGTGCAATGATAGATAACGTATACGGTCATTTGTTTAGATTTTTTGCGTGTCGTTTTTGATACACGCGTGCTTTGGACTGCCAAGCGTAGCTAATACTGTACATGAACAAATGGCTTTTTAACATGTAATGCTTATGTTCGTTTATTAATATCCATTACCATTCCATTGCAATACGTATCAATGATAATCATAATAACACAATCCTTAAACAGTGCAATTTTTTCTAGATTTGAAGCTTTCGTGACTGCAAGGATTCATACTCTTTGGTTTTTTCGGTAAAGTCACGTGGGTAAAATAAAATAAATGAAAACAACTAAATTAAATCACGACGTTTCGGAGGCAACAAAATTGCTGCATCAAGGTACAGCAATTTTGATGCAGCAATTTTGCTGTGACGGCTTCCACCTGAAGACGGTGGCTTGTGTTGCCTCCGGAACGTCGTGATTTAATCTAGTTGTTTTCATTTTTATTTTATCTAGTTTTCATTTATTTTATTTTACCTACGTGACTTTACCGAAAAAAAACAAAGAGTAACAATGCAATTTTGTGAACCTTGGAAATAATAACTTTTATATCTAAAATACCTACTTCAAACCGAATTAAAAATACACTGCCAATGACAATTCATCGCAGCCACATGTTTGTTCTCCGCTGTTTTAGACGAGACACCATTCCACCATTGTCCTTCCCCTTCTCAGCGCCTCTTCCACATTTTCACCCAGCCCAGAAGCCAGCGCTGCTAGAATCCAGGTATTCATAGTGTATTGATCGGGAGGTTATTTTACAGGAAGGTCTCACTGCCTCTTCTAGCAATCGATCGGCTTGACGCGTGGCCCGTCCGGATAATGGCGTGAAAAGAAGAATGATGATTTCATTAGTGCAGAGGTTTCTTGTCACCCGGCACTGGCGAGTGACTGGTGCAGTGCGGTGTGGTGGGCCCGCCCGCGTGGTTTGCTTCGCCGAATTTGCAAACGCTGTGCAGTTGCCTCATCTATGCGTCGTTACCCGCCTGTGTACGCGCATGGATTAGACGTTGTGGTCTTCGGTGAAGAAAATGGAAGCCAAAAGAAAACGGTCAAAGAACATTGACGGAGTAGTTGGTGGCAGGCAAGGGATGGGAAACTTGACACGTCCGGATAATGGCGTGAAAAGAAGAATGATGATTTCATGAGTGCAGAGGTTTCTTGTCACCCGGTGCTGGCGAGCAACTGGTGCGGTGCAGTTCGGTGTGGTGGGCAGCGTGGATTGCTTCGCTCAACTTGCAAACGCTGCGCAGTTGCCTGATCGATGCGTCGCTACCCGTCTGTGTACGCGCGCGGATTAGAAATGTGGTCGTTGGTGAAGAAAATGGAACAAAAAAAAACGGTCAAAGAACATTGACGGAGTCGTTGGTGGCAGGCAAGGGATGGGAAACGCGCGCTAAATGACGTCTACAGTGGCGACTGAGCGATGAAGTCGGCTCGTGGCGCAGGTGCCGGGTGGGTTGTTGCTTCGCCTGATTGGGAGGAATTGGCGGTGAGGCCTTCATCCGGCAATTGATTGACAATGGCTGATGATGATGGTGGTGGTGGGCACTTTTAGAAATCCCTCTGTGGATTTCTGAGTGGGTTGCAAGAATTTGAACCGGCAGCTTTGGGTTAGGCATGTTAGTTGTTGGCAGGCTTTGGAGCACATTTATGATCCACGTTTGCTAAATATAGGATCACAATTTATGGAACTTATTTTCAGTCAACATCGAGCTGTTATCTTTACAGCATTGTAAATATTTGCCCTAAATGTCTGTGCACACGGTAATAAATAAGTACGTTAACACATGCATTTTAATTTCGCAACTTGGTTTGTCTGCCAATCCCCCTATGTTTTGGTGAGTGCAAGCAAGCATAAATAATGCTTAATGAATTACTTTTTCAGGTGACTCGGGAGATGTATTTTGTAGCATTTATTTCCGTGCTTTGTGGCCAGAGATTAAAATTAAACATTACTGCTCTCTAAAGTACATAAAGATAAATTGTTGCTTAAGGCAGTCTCCTGTGAAATACCAACCGTGATTATTTAAGGCAATGAATTATAAATAAATTAGGTGGGCATATGGAACAGCTGATTAATTAAAAGTTGGGTGTTTTTGTAAACACCTCCTAGGTGGAGAATGCCATGGAATGCGTGATTTTAACCTCGGCATTTTCTCATAGACCGAAGCAAAGAAGGGCATTTTAGTATCTTTATTCTTTTGCCAAACAAATTTAGTGATGAACCAAGTGTTCTGTCTCAACCCATAAGGTCGAGGGACACCTGAGAAAAACATGCCTGATTTTTCAGTCATTTTTAGTCGGTTTATTCCTTCGGGTAAGGCACATTGAGCTAAAGAAGCCCTTTTTCAATGGCTGACTTACATGGGAATGGAGAAGGGTTGCTGGGGCTTCTTCGAACAGAAGCTGGGAATTTTTTTTATAAACATGCTGAATACAAATAAACTCCTTTAAAAAAAAGTTTTTTTTTTTAAAACAACATTTTTATGAACAACTTCGTTTAACTCACGGTCAAGAAGTACGTCAATGACGCCTGAGACACGCGGCGCCTGCGTTTTGTGCGAGCCGATTTCACAGTTTAGGGACTGCGGCGTTTTTGACCTACATAAACATATATAAAAATAAAAAGGCGTCTATACAAAATGTATATTGCTTTAAAGTAGCGAATTAATTGATTAATTGATGCCGATTTTTTGCTACAGCCATGCATTGCCACCGAAATCTGAGTACGTGTGCAAAATGTGGAATTGATTGGACAACGGGAAGTGGACGAAATTTTTATTACAAGATTTGACCACGACAAACAGAGGAATCAAGTTAAGTAAAACCGTTTAAAAAAAAAACGGGGAACTGCGTACAATTAAAATCTAATGAGCAATCCAAAATAGCATTATGCATGGCACTGGTGAGATGAACTCACATATGCCTTTTTAAAATGTCACTGAGCGCACCCACAGTTTACGTCGAGTGCGATTTGCTATGACATCCGACAAACCAGCAGCAGTTCTTTAACAGGCCTCACTCTGCTGATGAGACCTTGAAGGTCAAAGCTGATCCAGAGTGTGTGAGTGCTGACATAAATTGCTGCTGGAAGACATTTCTCCGGAAGGAGCACGTGCTCCTTATAATTTTCGAAATGTGCTTTCTGAGCTGTTAATAAAAAAAAAATGCACGCATGAGAAGAACAATGACGTAATTATTTTAAGTGCAAATTTGTAATTTTTGCAACAAAAATGTGTTTTTTTTTCTTTCAAATTTGCTTATAAATATACCTCGGTGATGACGGTATACCTTGATATACATTTTATTAAATATAAAATAGTTTCCTGCTCAAATCAGCATAGGACAGTGCTTACCATCTCCTGTTTATAGCCAGCGATGGAAATCCCACATCCCTATGACAAGGGCGAGTTTATCCATAGGATAACCACTGCTTACCTCTGACAGCGTGGTGATCGTTTCATTGGTGCCTTGATGTCGGGCTGTGTTGAAGAAATAGTATATTCACAATATCCCTTTGGTGTATAGCATTAGATTGTGTTTAATTCCGCCTTTAGGGCTCAAATTGCAAAATACATTGAATGTGCCACTCGTCCATCTTCACGGCTGAAGAACGGTATCCGAGCTGCAAGCGAGATAAGCGATTCCTTCTCAAAATAGCCACGGGGAAGTACTAATTTCCCGTTCACAGCCCTGATCCAGGAGTGGAAATTCCACATTCCCATGTCCGAAAGCTATAAATTGCACAAGACAACCACTGTTTACTCTTCCACAAAGTTGTACTCAATTTATCGACCTCGGTGGGATGATGGGCTGAGTTGACCCCCCCTCTTCCTCACAACCAGGTTTCAGATGCGCAGCCTTCTGATTGCGAGACGCTCGCTCCATCGCTGAGCCACCTGGCCAGGGAGATATGACTGTTAAAACACGTCCCGGGGAATATTTTGATCCCCACAATTCCACTTGTGGCTGAGCTATCTATGGATTGGTGGGGGGCGGGTCCCGAACAGCATTTGAAAGGCTTCGGGATTGTATATTGTTGTCGGTAACACAATTGGTCCGAAATTGGTGAGACATCCGTTATGCCGCACCGCATGCCCGTTCCGTATCAGTTGGCATCGGCAGCGGGCAACTTGGTAACATTTAGACGCGAGGTCTACCTTCTCCCAGACTGCGGCTTCGTCGGCGCTCTGGGAGTTCCAGAGAGACGGCCGTGTTTTCTCTTACGTGGGAGTAGACGGCGGTTAATCTGGAAGGCACCGCCGCGTTTGCAGCCTGCATGACGCGTCAACTTGTTCTGCAGTGCTTCAGAGTGACCAGGGACATGAGTGCACGACGACTTGAGACGACACCCAATGCTGCCCCCCCCACCCCCCTGCACCAACCCCCCCCCCTTTCACGCCACCACCCACCCAATCTTGCCCAGTTTCCCACATGGGAAGGTTCACGTTGCTTAGTTGAAGGAAATGTGAAAAGGTGGTGGGGTGGGTCAGGACAGGGACCTTAGGCAGTGCCATGCTAGAGTGTGGGCCTTCCTAGCAAACGCGATTGTTAAACTGTGAACTATTTTTTTTTATTTTACCTGGTAAGGCCCACTGAGCTATATGGCTTTTTTTCAGAAGCTACCTGGGCCACAACTGATAGCTCAACACAGTGGCTTATCACGTGGAAATTTATAGCAGCCAAATACTCTGAATGCATATTTCTGAACGTGGAGGCAAAAAAAAAACAGAGGACCCGGAGAAAAATCCAGAAGACCACAGGGAGAGAGGCATGCAAGCTCCAAATATACAGCAGGCGTCAGGGTGAGGATCAAACCCACAAACTCCTGCATGCCAGACGAGGCAGATAACATCTCGCCACCGTGGCGCCCCAAGTTGCTGTGTGGGGCCTGTGGAATTGAAATCCAGGCCGGACCTTGGTCCCTGTGGGCTGCTTGCCAATGGGCTGAGCATCATTGGGATGGCTCTCATTCTCCCAAGTCCGCGGGGACCCCACCAACGGGGCCAGCTTTGTGCGTCTGCTGCTCAACAGATGTGTGCGACGCTTGACTATAATTGGCATATGAATGGACGCCCTGATTTGCATATAAATGGGGGGGGAAATACGGACATCACTGTCCGGATGGTTTTGGGTTCCCCAAGGCCTCGGATGAACTCTCTCTTTATGTCCTCTGGAATCTTTTTTCAGTGCAGTGTTCCACCATGCCAGCTTGAAGCATAAAATGATAATTCTACATTCGGGGAGGGGGGGGGGGTGGGGGTGTTTGACTGTGTTTAATCTCATAGTAGGAGCTTTTATTCATTTGCCTTTTACACATCTGCTTATTTCTGAATTATATTATTAGGGATGCACATTCCCCAGCTTATAATCACTGCAAAAAAATGATATGCACATGAGTATATGGAGTCCTTGTCACACCCAATTAATTTGCCAGAAATTAAGATAATGAAATGTCAAACGCAGTGGCACGGTTATATATTGGCATATGGGTGGGTGAGATGAGATGCATATGGAGGAGATGAGGGTTGGGTTTCACGTTCGTGCCTCTACTGGAGATCTGTGAAAAAGAGCTTTATAGCTCATCTGATTCCTCCAGTATCGATAAATATTTTGATTCTGATTTATGTTTCACGGGTGGCATTCAGGGGATTGAAAGCAACGTGTGAGTTTCAATGTCATCACGATAAGACGCTGTTTCGTTCGTGTGTATGGCTGAATATCTAACGGCTATATCATCAACTTCCACTTAATTTTCAATCAGGGCACATTTGTCTTGTTCACTGTACCTGCACTTGCTGAAAAAAACAATGGTTCGCAAACGTGTAACGTTTTCATTTAAAGCTTTCGTGACTGCAGGGATTCATATTCTTGGTTCTTTCGGTAAAGTCACGTAGAAGGGAAACAATAAAATAATAAAAATATCAAACAATAAAATTCTCACGACGTTTCGACTTTTTTCAAAATATCTTGCTGTGATTTTCACACCTGATGATGATTGCTTGTCTTGCAGGCGAAACGTCGTGAGAATTTTATTGTTTTTTATTTTTATTATCTTATTTTTTCCCTGACTTTACCGAAAGAACCAAGAATATGTGTAACGTTTTGCGAGGGCTACGTTACATTAAACTGAATGGCACGGCAGCTTCCAGTTATGTTAGTGCTCATCACGACCGTCAGAACTACCGTGCCATTGTTCAACTCAGAGGCTGTGTTTCTTGACGTAGGCGAATTATGTGTCGGCAATGAAAATGAAATGCTGGACTTCCATCTCTCAGGGACGTTTACCCTTAGAACTACAAAGTGTTAAGTACTGAAGGAATAATAATATACAATACACGTGGCTTATTCACGATGAAAAGTCCTATATATATGGAAATATTTACGGCAGCAAGTTTTCCGTTTCAAGCGTCACGGGCAAGGACGCTGCCGTTCTGTTGCGGTTTCACGCACTGCACTGTTGCGGTCCAGAGGTCGCCCGTTTGATTCGATCTCCCGGCGCGGCAGTTAAAACGACGGTGCACATTTCTTGAAGAACTCTGATATTAAATCCACCGCTAACCCCCCCCACCCCGCCATCCACTGACCCCCGCTCCCCGCGCCTTTGTCCACCCAGTAGCATAAATGGGTTCACATCACGATTTGTTTATCGGCAGGGCTCGTGTGGTGGGGGTTGATGTGGCGACGCCTCGCGAGTCGGCTCGGAGCCTGTGTGTCTTTAAACTCAGACGAGCGTTTGGCGGTGCTTCGTTCATTTTAAACTATCAAACTTTTTTTTTTTACGAGGTAAGGCCCGACTGAGCCGCATAGCTTTTCTTTTTTAAAAGCGGCCTGGCCAATAAATTATAGCTCAACGAAGTGGCGTATTATCACGCGGAAATTTAGAGCAGCTAAATACTCTGAACGCATGTTTACTCGAATTGTGGAGGGGAAAAAAAACCTTTTATGGACAATGGAGGAAAATCCACGTGACCACGGTGAGAACATGCGAAATCCACATATACAGGGTTAAGGGTCGGGATCAAACCCACGACCTCCTGCGTACCAGGCGAGGGTGATAACATCTCGCAACCGCGGTACCACTTGACAGTCCCAGACCAGTGCTCGGGAGGTCCAACGCTCCTATGGCAGGGACCAGATGAACCTTATGGCGGTACGCCGGGGTGCCATGGTACCCCAGCTCTCGCATAATGTCCGCGATTCGGTCATCTTTAGTCTGTTGATGGTCAGCGATGTGGCAATCGACTCATCTCGACGAGCTGTACACGATGCACCACTGCGGTGTGTGCGAGCGTTCAGGGTTTCGGCGCAATCGTCCCCGCTGCGTTTCGACATCGCGGAGTAGCACTGATGTCGGATTGATTGGTACCCCAATCGCGGAGTTAAGTAACACCCCTGGAAAAAATAGTGTCCCAGAAATAAAATATTGAATTGCCTCGGCCATTTCGTATTATTTGGTACCCCGGGGTACCGCCATAAGGAGCATTATGTAGAGGTGACAGAACAAGAGAAAATTGTTGAGTCCTTGCTTCAGTAATTTTTTCCGCAGCAGGCAAAAAGACACTTTCTTTTACGGAACCATTTAGCCATTACATATGTTGCTCATATAGCGAATCCCCTTAGGAGGAGGGAAGGCGGGTGGGGATGCCCATTGTACTCCAGCCCAAGCAATGCTATAGCTCCAAACAACTATCCGCAGAGTAATAGTACTGCGTGTTGGCATAATGCAGCATAAATGATCTGTACAAAACGCTCAAATGACTCGGGACTTTGCCGGTGGCGGACTTAATGAGAAGTGTGGCCATAAGAGGCATACGTCCCTCGCTTTGCCAAAAGAGATGAAGGTGTTCGAACCGCCTCGGCTACTTCCAGCCACACCGACTGGAACCGCTGAGGCTGTCTCAGTCGGAGCGTACACGAATATGCTGTGCCGAGACATCTGTGCTTGGATTATTAAAAATTACGGGCACAGTCAGCTGTGGACAAGCAATCGTAATTGCCCGAGGTTGTATCTTTATTTCCCCCTCCCCTTCCCCCCGCCTTTCCTCCACATATCCAATATGAGGACTTGAAAGATGCGGCGACAATGTTCAGCTTTGATTTCATATTAAGTTGCAGTTGAACCAACCGATGATTTATAATTGCTTTTCAGAATGCAATTTAAAAGTGTGTATTTTCCATGCATTTCCATCGGCAGTGCTGTTTTCATAACGGGAGTCTTGACTTGCAGTTAGAATGCTGCAGGGTATAGTTCTGAGTTCTTTGCAGCCGATGAGCTGAACTCTGGGACTGAATGGAAAATATCAGCACAGTTCTGCTCCGCTATGGTATAATGTTTCGGTCTCCTGTTTAGTGGTCAAATTGTTTGAATTAAATTGCAACGATTGACTGTTAAAATTATCGATCTGTCTATTATTGTGTGTTGTTATTAAGTGATTAATTTAAACCACACCGGAGCGGTAAAGCACAATCACATTTAATAATAACCTACAGGGCCAACCAACAATCTAGTAATGCTCTACTTTACTAACAAAGACCAGAACAATTGCATTAATGCAGTACGACTACGTTAAAAACTGTATTTATATCTAGCATGTGTTATGGAACCATAATGCGTGGTAGACAGTCATTCAATTGGCGGAGGAATTGTGTGGCTCTGTATAGCATAAAGTCAGGTAGTCCTGCGAAAAAACATTTCAATTTATAAAAAATGTAAAAATTATTACTATTATATCTACTTTTGCAGTTGACCCTGATGCAAGCCTGTTGGCAGGAATCCGATGAGCTATGAAGCTCTTTTTCACATGTCCAGTAGGGGCAGGTCAGAACGATATAACAACAAACAATTCAAAAACACGATAGGAGTGCAAAGTGTAGGAAAGGTAAACAAATCGCTTTAAAAATATATACAAACAAAACTAAACCATTTTTTTTTTATCTTACCAGGTAAAGCCCACTGAGCTATTAGCTTATTTTTTTCAGAAGCGACCTGGCTACCATAAATAATAGCTCAACCCAAGTGGCTTACCATTGAAATTTTTGGGCCCGGTTTTCACCCCCTGATTCCGGTGGCGTGGCGTTCAGGAAAAATGAGGGGTGGGGGGGTCGTGTGGGGGTAGGCCCTGCACATCTTGTGGGGCCTTGTGGGGCCCTGTGGGGCCAGCGAAAGTCTCCGGTCTGGGAACGGTCTTCACTGACACCGGTGCACGGATGAGCGGCATGGCTCTCCCATTACCCCCAAATCCCTTTTTGACAATCCCCGGAACAGGAATGGAGGTTTTAGCGTGGCAGTCGCCAACAGACGAATTGTTACTTGCGCGAGGATGGTCTGCAAGGGACGGAATCGTCAGATTGAAATATTAACGGATTTTTGTGTTTAGTTTGTTATCCTTCCCCCGCACCTCCGGTTAGCATTGGTGGCTATGTACGGTGCGAAAGAAGTTGAAGAAACATACAAACATAAAGACGTACATGATTTTTTCAAGAATTGTTCGACGCCTGTTTAATGCCCTACTGCCTGCAGTGCAAATGTGTCCATTGCTGCTAATTCCTCCCTGGTTTAATTAACCTGACCATCAAATCTGAGCTATAGCACAACAACCTTAATCTTGTCCTCGCTTCGTTCCAGACCTGCCGTGCCAACCACTCACATGGTGCAAAGAGGGTAACGATGCTTGAACAGATAATGCCCTTAACATATATAGAAATTTTACATTTGCTTTTCATTCACGGAGAATATTTTCTATAATAATGACCTCATCGTCAAATCAACGAACACGTCTTTTAAAGAGGAGATGCGAAAAAAACCCCAACAGTTTTTTTTTTTTAAAGAGGTCAACGGTGAGAGAGGAGAAGGAAGGCGCGACGGTGATCTGTTTGGTAAAACTGCGGCGCTGCTCAGCGCACAGACGGAGCTTCGTGCGCGTTTGCTCGAGGGTTCCCATCCCCTCCCCGTTTTCCGTGATGCAAGGAAGGCTTTTGGCTGTGTTCTGGCGGCACGGGTCCCCTGAGATTGTTTCTCGCTATCGGTTGGGTGGGTGGGTGGTTGGGTGGGTGGGTGGTTGCGTGGGTGGGTGGTTGGGTTGAGTGATTGGGTGGAAGGAGGAAGCGGATGCTCACAGCCCATCTCCTGACGAGCTGGTTTGCATTACCGGTTAATTAGTGACGGCGAGCGGTGGGTTTGGACAGGCTACGGGGCACCCATTTTACATGGCCCGCTGCGAGCCTGATGAAATGACGGGCCCGAACGTGACCGGAAGACTTAAAATCGTGAGGGCTGGAAATACGAGCGAGCGCGCGCAGGTGGCTTTTAAAGCTTGCGCGTGTTCGCGGCTCAGGTTATAACCCCCCCCCCCCTCCGCCCCCTCTCCCTGAGTTCTTCAAGAAAGCTGCGGGGGGGGGGGGGAGGGGGGGGGTCACCTTCCATCGGCTTCTTTGTCAGCTGGGCTCCGATATGCCCGCCGCTCGGTTTGCGTTGTCAGGGCTCGGCGCGCGTGCGCGCTCTCTCCAATGCGAGGGCGGTAAATTCGGTGGCTCCGCGTGAATCTCTCCTCTCTCTTTCTCTCTCTCCCTCGTCCAAGCTGTGCGGCAGCTCGTTCAGCCCCGCCGTCGACGCGCCGCTGCTTGGCGAGCGAGTTAACGAGCGGATGAATGTACGAGCAGTGCTGGGCAGGAAGCCTGCGAGTGGGAACCCGTCTCATCAATAACCCAAATACGCCTCGAAATCCCAGAGCGAGGATCAATAGCCTAATCTTTTTCACGCGAATGGTGCGTAATAAGATGAAACGTGAAGCTAACTTCGGTAAATATTTGCCGGCACTCATCATCGTCAACCGTGGTCAATCTGCTGCTGGATAAAAATCCTGCCGAAGCTGCTCCTTCATTATTCACGTTCCTGTAGTGTCCACCTGGCGCCTGTGCACGAGCTGATTTCATCACCTTGTCTCCTATGCGGCACGTCCTCTTGGACGCGTTCCGTTCTTATGGACGCCACTCCGCTATTATTCTGGACCGTCGGCCATCGCCCCCTTCTACGGACGTGTGCCGTCTGAGCTGCTTCTCTTGACTGCCTGTACAAGCATATTCGGGTACGAAACTAATAACGAACGATCGTGTGCATTGCACAATTATCAGGGCGGACAAGGGCCTTGGAGGAGGGAGACGCGCAGCGGTTTCTCGTCGAGACAACGGGAACCCGCACATAGTAGCCCAGCGTGCTCCTCTGCGCAGTGTCATTGGAAGGGCGAACCGAGCCGGACATTGCTGCCAAATAATAAATAAATAAATGTGGAGGTGGTCAGCCTGCCGCATTGACATTGATTGACCACAGGCCCTGGGCCAGAATGCTCCTAGCTGCGCTGACGTCCAGCAAGGGGAAACAACTGCTCGCGTATGAAATAACAGGTGGTCGGGACTCTTTCCCTAGACATTGTGTGATTGAAAGAGGACCCCTTATTTAATTTCAAATGCACTCTATATGTGTGTGTATATATGAGGCTGCTGTGACGCAATGGTGTCAGCACACTAGAATTGCAATCCAGAGGTCGCCCATCTGTTCTCCCGACGCAGTACTTGAATATAATAATATGAATATATTATTCATATATAATAATAATAATGATGCAGCACTTGAAGTTGCCGCTTTCTTTGACAGCCCACCACCACTCTCCACCCAGGTAGTATAAATTGGTTCACCGCAGTTAGTCGATTGTGGGGTAAAGTGTGGGTACTCCCACCTCTTCCAAGACATCTGGCTAAATGTCCTATGGAGGGACTCTGTGGAGCTACAGTACCTCTAGTGAAGGCCCTTCACCCGGCAGTGGGGACGGGTAAGAAATTGCAGGGCTGCACCTTTACCAATCTCTTCTATATTTAACTTACCCGCGTTGATAGGTATTTCTAATGTGGGTGTATCCGACGAGTGGTGTTGTGCAAGGTTGCTTGACGAACTGTTAGAGGCTATCCACATATACAAGCACAGAGACAATTTCAACCGCGAAGATGGATTCTGGCTTAGCAATCGTTGGAAGGATTTGATAAACCATTTCAGGTCTTAATTGATTGTTCACGCTTACGGTGGCTTTCAGACAGCATACATTACATTTTCGTCTCCCCCCTCCTCTTTTCAGAACATAGATGGACTCGTCCTTCTAAATAAACTGCCAAATCGCTGCTCGTGGTGCTAACGTTTTTATAAATAAATAAATACACCGTTTAAAAATAAATAAATGCAAACCACCACTTCTTTCAAATGTTTCTTGCCGTTGCTTTTCACACCTGATGATGACCGTTTGTGTTATGGTCGAAACGTCGTAAGAATTTTTATTGTTTTATATATTTTTTATTATTTTATTATTTTATTGTTTCCCTTCAACGTGACTTTACCGAAAGAGCTAAGAATATGTTAGAAAGGTTGCAAGTTCATTTCCGGGCTTGTGGGTCAACTTCTCATTCCTGCGTTGGGGGTCAATGCAACGAGTTCCAAGTTCAACAGATGTTACCCTATGGATAGAATAACCACTATTATGTTTTATTTTACCAGGTAAGGCCTGCTGGGCTATATAAGCTTGGCGACGTCGCTTATCACGTGGTAATGTGTAGCAGCCAAATACTCTAAAACGCGTGTCTCTAGATTTGGAGGGGAAACCCAGAGGAACCGGAGAGTTAAGATAGTTGACATGCTCGCCACCATGGTGCCGGGCCCACCATGGGAATGTGGAGTTTGTGCTCTCTGGTTCTTTCGGTAAAGTCACCGAAAGAACCAGGGAGAGTACGGATTCCTGCATTCACGAAAGCTTCAAATCTAGAATGTGGAGTTTACACCAAATACAGAGAGCCATCACTGGGGATGAACATCAACCAATTGTTTGTTTGATCAGGGGGATACTTTGGCTTGCGCATGTCGGCGTTTGCGTGCACACCCATACCCACACTGTTAAGCACTCTACTCACAGAGAGATTCGTAACGTCATGCTAATCTGTCACATTCACATAGCCACTGCCGTGCGCTCGTCGAGGAAGCCGCTCTCATATCTTACAGTTACATTCTAATTTCTCACGTTAACATCACTAGCCCCGGCCACTTCTTTATGACCCTTGAGCTACGCCCCATTTCAAACCTTTTAAAAACAGTCTGCCTCAGCAGCAGACCACGCTTTCCCACCTGATGACGGACGCTTGTGTTGCGCCCGAAACGTCGTGATTTATTTTGTTTTATACCTACGTGACTTTACCGAAAGAACCAAAGAGTATGGATTAATAATAATGTCCATTAACTGCTGGATAAAGGCAATACCGATGCTGCCTCAATAATGGATATTTGTTGCTTCGCCATACTGCACCAATACTGCTTAGTGCGCGTTCGTGAAGGGAGGAGACCCAGGACCACTTCAGATATCGCTCGCCACTGATGCTCGCTGCGGCAGGGAATCGAACCCAGGTTGCCGAGTGAACGAGCCACTGCGCAACTGTCACCCGGGGGGAGGAGATGTTATCGCCGTGTAAACACTGGAAATGACTGCAAGATCGCGTGGTATTCAACGCGCGTTATTACTGGCTCTTTTAATATTCGTATTATTATCGGCGGTGCAGAATTTGGTCATTTTCTTTGGTAAATTCCCTTTGGGGATCAACTCGAATGCAATTTTGCCTCATTGGCAAGTGCTGATTACAATTTTGTCCAGCCACTTATGCGCAAGTACAAACATGCATGCATACACGCACACACATACGTACAATTACGTGCTTATTATCAGTGTGTTTTTTTTCTCCCGGGTAACGCTTCGGTAAGCGTTTTCTTTCTTAAGCTTCAAGCTTTCTCCACGCACCGTCTCCAAGATGACATTCTCCCCCACCCCCCCCCCCCCCATGAAAAAATATAATTCAGTTATATTTCAACCACACCCCAGCGTCTAGTAAACAAACATTCACTATTGTTACGTGGACACGTGAACGATTAATTGTGTTTGAGGTGGGCGGGTGGCTCCATGGTCAGAGAACTGAGCTTCTTGCGCGGTTTTGAGTATTCCTGAGTTTGAATTCAGACGGCCGCGTGTGACACACAGGACATCTGTGAAACAGAGCTTCATTACTAATCGGATTTCGCCGGTACAAATAACTTCCGATTCTGAAGTGCGGAGAAATTGATGCTCTCTGCCCATGTACCAGTGACTCCACCTGAAAAAAATATATTCTGTGAAATTTTGTTCTGCAGTTATTTTGCCTAAATTCCAGCTCTGAGAATGGAAAACATTGCCTTGACTATCGTGCGACGAACATCACCCTCAAATGCGGAGTGAGTGGGAAAGTGCTGTCCCTCTACCCTGTGCACCTGAGGTCACTGGAAGTGATTTCAGGGGTAGCTCGGCAGTATCCACTTCTGTGGGGACGTTCTTGAACATGGAGGTTTGCTTACTCCATAAATAGTGCAATTCTGATGAAATCGGGGACCAAAACTGAAATCCTTTGCTTCAATTTGCTTCAGCCCAGCATAGTTGTATAGCTCACAATGGGTAGGGGGCACCCGTGTAGCATAATTTCTGTTGAGATAACAGCAACGAGCAGATTTTCACTGCCGACCGAATTAACGAAAATAACAAACAAACAAGCTCTGATCGATCAAAGCCGGAGAGGGGTCGGGGGGGGGGCTCTGAAGCAGTGACGCACAGAGACGGCATCAAGCTGAGAGTCAGCGGAACGTCACCGACGAACCGAGCGAGTAGCCCGTCAGCTCCTCCAACTCAAGGGGGGCTCCCTGGGGAGCTTCCCCTCCCTCCCTCCCTCCCCTCCCCTTCGTTGAGCAATTGTTTGTGGCCAGGTCGTTTCTGAAACGGCCTTACCTGGTAAAATAAAATAAAAATAGTTTAGTTTTAGTTTAATATGTTCCATCGCGTTCGCCAGCCCGCGCTGGAAAGTGTGGTGAAATATTACCTACTATAATCACCCAGATATGTCTGTCCGTCCCGCGCGTGACGTCGCTCCACATGAGGCCCACCCCCTGCGTGACGTCACTCCACATGAGGCCCACCCCCCCGCGTGATGTCACTCCACATGAGGCCCACCCCCCGCGTGACGTCACTCCACATGAGGCCCACCCCCCCTCATTCATATTCAGTGGGTGGATTTTTACACGAACGCAGAGGAAGGTCGAGCTGAATGAAATAATTGATTACGTAAAGTCTCTTAATATATGACGATTCTTTACAGAAAGTGACGGTAAAAAGTAAATATATGCAGGACAGTGCTATATCTGTGCGTGACGTCACTGCAAAAGAGCCCCCCCCTCCCCCCTTAATTAATATTCATGTCCGCGTGGAATTTTACACTAACGCACAAGAAGGTTGCCGCACTCAACATGCCACACCCCTTAATCACACCCGCTAATCATGAGCTGAACAATTTTTGTTATTGAATATTTTGACGGGCAAAAAAGCTAGTGGTCAAATAAGCCCCCCCCCCCCCATCACCTGCCTAGCGTGCGGAGGCCCTGACGCAGCCATGAATTTAACTGAAGGGCTGCACGTGGCGCATCCTGGTATTCATGTTGTACGTCGTGTGTTTATGCGACCCTGTCCCGCCACTCGAGGCCACTGCATCCACCACATTGTTGAGAAATAGAATCGCACTGTGTGCGACGAGAGCGAGTGGTTACACTCCCCTCCCGACTGCCGCCGCCAGCCAGCGCATCTGAATCTGAGTTTCGCGTCCGCCGTTTTTGCGGCACTACCGCTGCGGTTTGTTGGTGATCGCACGTGACAGCTGTTGAGCGACGTGAAACTAGAATGGACGTAAACAAATGGTGGGGCGGCGGGGGGTGGGGGGGGTGTGTGTGTTTTACATGGCCGTGAATCAGCCCGGGGCGCTGCTTCCAAAACGTTTTACGGCTCGCGCGTTTGAAACACCGACTTGGGCGGTGGCGGGCGCGGTCGTCGGTCTTGCGTGCGTGCACGCGCTTGTAAACAGGTGGGATTTGATCGACAACGCATTAGCGAGCGGGCATCGTTTCATGCGGATTGCCGTCCCATTTTTCCGCCCAGGTGAGCACGTGAGACGTATTAAAACCAACGCGACGCGCCAAGGGTCTGGCGGGGAGGACAAGGCAGTAGCAAAGAGCGTTAACATTGTGTTACGCTGCTGAACATGTACCGGGCGGAGTTGCCCCTACGCTGTTCACGATGCGGTTTGCACGTTGCCCGGGGACGATGTCGGGAAAGTTTTTTTTTTCTGAGCCTCGCACCTACGGATTGTTCGCCCGCCCCCCGCCGCGCGCACGATGGTACATTTCGCGCCCACTCACGATTTACACTTTGCGTAAGAAGACCCTGCGCGTTAGAGTTGGGCAACTTCTGCAAGGGGGCCAATTTTTTTTTTATTCTCACGATTCCACCCGAGAAACTATTCCTTCAGGAATGGCAACCCATCTCGTGGGGGCAATTGCCATGTTAAAATAACGTAGCATAACATGCCTTTCCCCCCCCCCCCCCCCCCACTTGTGTATATTTGTTTAACGCTTTCATCGCCGGTCTTGCAAACAAACAAAAAATAACTATACGAGCTCTCTGACGTGCTTGTTGTGCTGTTGAACAGCAGTTCGGTCTATTTTGAATCAACAGACCACAGTGTTGCGAACATGCTCTCCAGTGCAGCAGGTTGTTCGGCACCTCCGGTTGGCTACGTGCGGTGCGAAAGAAGTTCATCATGCGTACGTTGGGACACCGTGCCAAAACAACGGGCGGCACAGCCAGAAGACCACACAACGGCAACAACGTTCTTGAACATGGAGGGCTGCTTACTCCATAAATAGTGCAATTCTGATGAAATCGGGGACAAAAAACTGGGTAAGGGCACCCAGTGTAGCATAATTTCTGTTGAAAGAACAGCAACGAGAGCAGATTTTCGCTGCCGACGGAATTAACGAAAATAACAAACTCTGATCGAGCAAAGCCGGAGTTGGGGGGGGGGGGCCCACTGCTCTGAAGCAGTGACGCACAGAGACGGCATCAAGCCCGAGAGTCAGCGGAACGTCACCGACGAACCGAGCGAGTAGCCCGGCAGCTCCTCCAGCGAGGGGGGGGGGAGGCCTCCCTGGGGAGCTTCCTCTCAAATCCCTCCCACCCTCCCGGCAAAAACAAACCTTCCCGGTCGTACAATCCATACGACTATGGGCGTCAGATGTTGATGAGCTGCTATGGTGAGTTTCATAGGAAGCGGTGTCAGGTTTTTTTTTTTATATAGTTGGTTGGCTTGAGAACACTTGATGTACTGGGACACGGTGAGACGGACAGACGTGTATGTATTTCTCACGCCTAGCTGTAAGTCATGTGTCAGCTTCGTGAACGTTGTGTGATGAGCGCTGCTGATGCGGTTCATGCCAGCTGCATTGGTTTATGGCAAGAAAAGCAAGTCCTTGCTCTTACAGCTTTAGGCTGATAACCAAATTGCCCGGAATGCACCCAGTCTCATCAACATCGGAAGCTTAAGCAGGTTTGAGCCTGGATAGTGAGTGGTTGTATTCCTGATCACAATGCACAAACAGGTTGTCATGAGGCTGCTGAGCTCGGCTATGTGGTGGGAAGTTGTATCGCACCTCTATGTATCCATGTCTTCTTTTTCCTCCCTTTCCCCAACTTGCACTGAACAGCATGGTGAAGTATGGTCAAATGAGCCCCATATATCGCGTGGAATGGAGAATCCCCTTATCCAGCTGTGGATTGACAAAAGCCCTGTGTGTGTACATTGCAAGTATAGGCTGATCCGTTTATAGATAGCCCACTCATCATTTCTGAATACTTTTACTTCTCCACAGGTACTTGAATATTGTGAAAGCAATGGCTTTGTATCTTACGGAGGGGAGTCTTAAAAAAAAATCACTTAGCTTGGTGGGAAACATGTGGAGAGGCTTGGAAATGAAATGTTCCTTTCTCTATAATGTCTCCATATTAGTTTAGTGGGGCATCTATCCATGGATCATCTTGTGTTAAGCCAACGTGTCGTAGCCGAGCGAGTGGTCCCCCTTGAGCCTGGGGATTTAATCTTGGGACCGTTGCAGGAACAGTATCTCCCATCTCTGCACTTGTTGGCAATCTCACACATGCGGCATCTGTGCAGTCTCCGCCCTCCTGACAAATTCCGGAAACGTAACTTTTGACGCGAGGCCGCAGTCTCCCACAAATTAACCTGGCGGAAAAATTAAGAGGTCACGTGGCTTGTAGATGCGTTCCATCTTGCAGACAATACTTGGTGAAGGGGTGGAATTTAAAAAAAAAAAGATTTTTCAAGTACGTTTTTTTAATATATATTATATAAAAAAACATACATTTAACAAAAATATATAAAAAAATATATAAAATATATAAAATAAATAAAAATGCCTCGGTATGCAGGTATGTTGAACTTTTTTCGCGCTGTACGTAGCTAACCGTGCAAATCGGAGGTGCGACTCGCGCGGTTGGTTTCAGGAGCGGATCGTTTATTACTTTGGGGTGCCATGCGTTGAAGGCTTAGGAGGGGAGGGGGGGGTGGGGGTTTGTCATCCTTGAAATGGCACACACTGCGGGTTCACCTCCGCCACGCTTGTGTGTGTGTGTGTGTAATGAACGTTGGACCGCGTTGCCGATTTACTGACACTGGGAAGTAACAACGTCGGCGCCAGCATGCATTGCCGGTGCTTGGCCCGCCTCGGTCGTGGAGGTGCCGAGGGACACTTCTACTCGGAGGGTTTATTTTCACAATTTCTATTTCCGCCCCGCGAGTGTCGCTGGGTTTGTGCACGCGTTGACCCATCGCGCACGCCAGTTAACTCCTCTCGTTGTCTCGTCACCGGGTCATCGAGTAAGTAAAAAAAAAAGGTGATATTGAATATTTTGACTTGTGTGTCCGACAGCGTTGCGCCTTTGCATCGCACGTGTATCTCTGACCCAGAAAAGCAATGAGTTAGGCAGGGAATGTCCCTGCCCTCCTCCCCCCCACCGGTCCCCTCCTGCCCCCCCCCCGCCCCCCTTTTTACCCCCCCCCCCTCCGTCACTTCCAAACAGATCGTCGTTGGGGAAGGAATTTTGCCACCGAGCGTCGTGCGAGAAAACGCTTCCGCGCGGTGGGTTGAAAGGTTAATGCGGCATTTGACGTATTGACGGGAGTTGTCAAAGCGTTTGCAGAGTTTTCCCATTAAAGGTAAATCCAGTTTGTCTGCTTGACAGGTCCCAATAAATTCTCAGTTCTCAGCATCTTTTGTCTTGCCACTTGTGCTTGACAGGGCTTTGTTATGGCTGGGAGGCAAAATCAATTGGGGAGAAAGTCTTGAGATATATATAAAAACAAAATAGCATTTTACGCGCCCCTCCCTCCCCAATCCTCCTACAATTACGACAATAAATATTAACTTGCTTGAACTCTAGATGCAATTAGTTAGCCACACTTGGCTAATTTCCATTGTTTGTGTTGGCAGATTGATTGAGATACTTATCCCTTGTTTTGTTGATAGTTTTGTTTTATCATCTTGGTTGTTTCTTTAGCTTCTAGGCAAATGTGGAAGCTGTCACCCACCGTAATCAGTGGTAATTGATCATGTTTCAATAATTAATGTGAGGCATAATTGATTTTGGAGTGCATCGAGTTTTGATGATTCATTACGTTATATTTACTCGACAGTGTGTGTAATTTTCAGTATCGTTTACAGTTATGGTTAACGGCAAACAGTTGATACAAATATGTTTTTATCATTCTTTCAACCACCTTTCATGAACTGCACTTAATGCCGTGGAATTATAATCCACACGTGTCGCGGTATGCCTTGAATTACAAGTAAGGTGATAATCATTCGCAGTGTGGTCGAATTAAAGCAATGTAAACTTTCGTCTCAATTTACCACTGCTTACTTAATTAGAAGCAACATGTGTAAACTCCAAACATATGTTGCAAGTTACGAGCTTTGCGCGCCCGTGCGCGTGCGTGCTTGGTAATGTTGGCAGCGCGTGCTGGCACGGCGGTTAGCGGCGGTACTGTGCTATGAACCTGGAGACAAGTTCGATTCCCGCCAGTGATGGCTAACACCAGTGGCGAGTGCCATCTGAACTGGTCCCCTTCCCACTTTCCCCACCCCTTACCCCCCGATAGGTTGCCTTAGTCTTAAAATGAGTACCTGGTGCAGTGTGTAAACTTCTAAAACTAAGCTATTTGTATTTTATTTTACCAATTAAGGCCCACCAAACTGTACGGCTCTTTTTCACAAAAGACCTGGCCACAGCTGACAGCTGAACGAAGTGGCTTATTCTCACGCGAAAAAATATTGTAGCCAAATATATGAAAGGTACGTTGTTTCGAAATGTGGTTGGGGAAAAAAAAAAAACAGAGGACCCGGAAAAAAATCCACGCAACCACGGGGACAATGTGTAAACTCTTAATATATATAGGCACCAGGGTCAGGATTGAACCCACAGCCTCCTCCATACCACGCGAGGTCGTTGACATCTCGCCACCGTGGCGTCCCAACAACGTTTGGAATGGCCAGGCAAAGGTGGTTGGGCACCCCCGCCATCATCACCCTCTCCCCGTGCACCTTGGCAGGCTTTAATAGGTGTTCGCTAAGCAGCACTTGTCCCAACAGTGTGTTAAGGCTATACGGGGCGTCTTTGTCTTTTGTTTCTGGCCACAGTTAATCCAGATACAGTGATTGCAGTTAATCGCATTATTGGGTAGATGTGGTTTAGGTGCAATTTGCGACAGCTCGGGAGGGAAGTTTAATAATCTTCCATTGATTTTCATCGCAAAGATTGCGATGTTTAAAAGAAATGGCTCGCTGAGCCTATACTGGGTTGTGGTAACTTGTTTTTTTTTAAACGTATGTGCGTATAAATACACGCGTGCCAATACTCTTTCTGAATTTAATCGATGGAACCCAGTGATATGTTTAGCACATGGCCCTCAATGAAGGATTTTGGAAGTAGGGATTTATTTCACAACTTACACATCGTTTGTCTTGAGCAGCAGCAACTGTAGTCCATTCGCTGCTGAATGAAGGCATTATTATCATCAACCAGTCTATGCATTTCCTGATGAAGGCATCATCATCAGCCACAGTCTATTCACTGCTGGATGAAGTCATAATCATCATTAGGCATAGTCTATGAACTTCATGATGAAGGTATGATCATCATCAGCCACTCGATCCACTTCTGGATGTAGTCAGTCATCAGCCACAGTCTATGCACTTCCTGTTGAAGGCATAATCATTATCAGCTAGAGTCTATCTGCTGCTGGATGAAGGAATACTCATAATTAGCCACAACCTATCCACTGTTTGGTGAAGGCATAATCATCATCAGCCATGGCCTAGTCCACCCTATGATGAAGGCCTCTCTCACACCAACACCCACCGCTCTTTGTCGTGTGATGCCGCAGTCCGCCCTCACAGCTGCGCGCGAACCGATATCGCTCCATCTCCTCTTCGGTGGACACCCTCTCTGGGGTGCGCTCTCTCCCACGGCTGCCCTTCCTGCAACAGTCTCGCCCACCGGCCATGATCGGTTATCGTTGGCAGCGTGACTAGAACAGATGTTGTCCTGTTATTCAAGTTGAGAAAATGTACCTCTTTCATTACTGGCACTGCCTTATACAGATAGATATGGAACTATATCAGAATCTTTATTTATACTGGGGGAATCCGATGAGCTATAGAGCTCTTTTGTTCACAGATCTCCAGTATATAGATATATGATGGGCTTCATTGTTGTAAAAGTTCCTTTTTCAGAGTGCAGAGAACAAAAATACGGAACAACTTAATTATTCAACATACTGTGCGCTGCGGTGCCTTAATAACTGTGGAGTTGACGAATGAGAGCACTGCTAAATTCATATATTAACAGATTTTTTTGGGGGGGTGGGATTTATTTCATGTGTGCTTGTGCACTACTTCCAGTGCAGTCCCCTTAATATTTTATGTGATCTTTATACAAGTTTTTGGCTCTTATATTTATACTTTTTCTCTTCTATCAAACCTTCGCGAATCTGAGTCTCTTATGCTTTTGAAATCACGTCTTAAAACTTACCTGTTTGCGCGGGCTTTGTCTAAAACGAAACATTTTATGCAAAGCGCTTTGAGGCCTTCTGGGAATTGTGCGATCGAAAACCGAGTATATCACTTATGATCATTACGATTTATTATTCATGTATGGCGGTTGAAAAGCGTGCACGTGCACTGCATGTGACGCTGCTGTGGTGTCACGAAAACAGTGGAATTGCCCAGAGGGTTCGATTCGATCTCCCAGCGCTGTGGTTGAAACAACGCTGCAAGTTCATTAAATCTCGCCCACCCTGGCCGCCGCCTCTGTCCACCCGCACCACGCACTGCCAAATGAACTTCTGCGGCCGTCTGGAACGCTCTTTCCTTCCGACATTAGGAAGCCACTGATGCTATGCACTTTTAAATCATCATCTAGATCAGGGGTCACCAAACCACGGCCCGCGGGCCGCATCCGGCCCGCGACGTCAGTCCATCAGGCCCGCCGACGGTACTTGAATTTGGTTGATAAAAACGTATGGAACACGAGACGTTGTGATACAATTTAAATTTAAATATGTTTAGAATACTAGGAGATCTTCACGCGTGCGGAGACCTCCTGACTGCTGTGTTCCTTAAATTTACTATTTTAAATTTTAAATTATTGTATCTAGATGTTCTTGTTTATTGTAATGTTTGCTTATTTCGCACCATCCCAAGTACTTCCCCGGCTCGTGGTAGCTCCGCCTTACACTCTGACGTTACCATGGTTTCCCTGGCAACACACACAAAACACGCATCTTTCCCGCCCCCAAAGATTTTCCAGCTGTCATCACAGGTCCGACGCTCCAGAAATATTTATTTATTATGCGGCCCGTGCTCGTCATTCTTTCAGTTATCCGGCCCACTGTGAAAAAAGTTTGGTGACCCCTGATCTAGATTGGCAAACTCATTTATTTAGAACTGCTTTAGTTTGTTGTCCTCCACCCACACCTCCAATAAGCATGGTTGGCTACGTACAGTGTGAAAGAAGTTCAACATGCATACATACACAACATTTATACACAACATTCAACAGGGCCGCCCGACACCTGTGCCGAGGGCTCCACAGTTTTCATTTTGCGGGATTTTAGGACGATTGGGGGGGACGGGGGGGGGGGGAAACGTCTCCGTTGTTACAAAAATAGTCGCCCGAAAACGTATCTCCAGCGGGGAGGGCAACAATAAAGCCGGCAAAATTTGTGTTATCATTGACAACCTTATTTCTCTAGAACTACTTTTTGTGTTTAGTTTGTCGTCGTCGTCCCCCTCACCTCCGATTAGCGCGGTTGGCTACGTATGGTGCCAAAGAACATAGATGGACTCGTCCGCCAAATCGCTCTCCGTGGTGCTAACGTAAAAAAAAACCGCCACTTTTTTCAAATTTTCTTGCTGTGGTTTTCACACCTGATGATGATTGCCTGTGTTGCAGTCGAAACGGCGTGAGCATTTTATTGTTTTATATGTTTATTATTTTATTGTTTCCCTTCTACGTGGTGACTTTACCGAAAGAACCAAGAATGTACGTGCGTTAGTCAATCGGTAGGTCGCGCGTGGTAAGGTAAAGTGTGGGTACTCTCACCCCTTCCAAGTCGTCTTGCAGGCGTGGAGGAGTGTGCGAAACCAATGCCCTCTATAGTGGCTCCGTGGGGGCTCACTCTAGCGAGGTACCAGCCGTTAGCAGTGGCGTGAGCAAGGTCTTGCAGGGCTGGAGCCTCGCCTTGTTTTGACCGTGTATAATTCATGTTTGTACGTACTAGACGCAAAAAGCAGCAGTTCTAAATAAATGAGCTTTTAAATCTTGATGATTTCAAAGTGCACAGCTCTCGTGGCTTCATGCACAAGCAAGCTGGCGAGCACATGCATGCCTATATACAATAATTACTTGCAAGTTCTGCTTGACGTCTGGGAGGTGAGAGATATTGGTGGGGATACATTGCACTGAGACACAATTTTGTTTGCAAGTTTTGCCTTGTTAACTTCATTTATTACTCTTTAGAGCTCCGAGGACCAATATATATAATTCGGCTGTAAGATACATTCTCATGGATGGAGGCGGCCACAAAACCACAATTGGATGGAATTGCTGTGGTAATCTAATATCTGCTGCCGACTTTTTTTTGTATGTAGCTCCTCATTGTCCCGCTGTTTTACGGCCAGCGTATTAACTCGTAACTTAGGGAGAGGGGAGAATGACCGTTGTTTTGTTTGCGCACAAGTCCACAGCATTACGCGTTGGTGTATGGTATAGCAATTATAAAAAATAATGAAATGCGTGTGTACATACAGCCTCTTTGCCAATCCACTGCTGGATGAAGGCCACCCACGCCATTTCTGTCACGGGGGTTGTTTGACCATACTTCGCCGTGGTGGTCAGTGCGTGTTGGATATCACTTGTCCACTCGCATATGCTGTGGTGGCTGCCTCAAGTTAGCGGCTTTGTACGCAGTGCGCTAACCGCTGCGCCACCGTTCCCCCGTCGTGTTACATAACGATAACAATGAAAAGGCCTGCTTTTTCTAGATGAGTAGTGGGTCACACTCGGAATCTGCTTATATGTTGAGAGTGCATTCATTACTTAGGAAAGCCGGTCTCTTGATACACTCCCACGGCAGGCTCGCTGTCATTCACACAAAGTAAAGCTGTTTTTTTTCTTCCCATTTAGCTTTTCAACTGAACTTCACTAACACACAACTGGGATAAGTCTGTTGAATTTCCAACCCCTGCCTTGATCTTGCTCATTGTACGCACAGCCGAGAGATGAACATGAATTTCACCTGTGCTTCCGTGATAGTGGCAACCGCTAAGATAGCATGCACGCTCCATATTTAATGTCAACCCATGGAAAACCATCGATAATTCATCGCGCTATATTGACTACGCGGTGTATGAGCTTCCTGGAAAGCATGTGATTTATTGCACTCTGGGATAACCTCGTAAAAGATGTATACATATACACAGTATGCGTGTAAGCAGAACGTAATTGTCTTAGCATCTTATTGACGTTTGCATTGGCCAGGTGGCTCAGAGGTCAAAGCACTGAACCAGCGCCGTGGAGTTTACCTGGGTTCAAATCCGGTCAGTCACCCGTGATTAAACTGAATCGATGGTCGATGTTAATAATGAATCAATGGTGTCATCCCCAGTAACCACAACGGCTGCACTTCAATTTGTTGAAATACAGCTTAAAAAAAAAAACGAAGAACATTTATCTGCAGCAGGCAACGTGGGGAACAATGCAGCCCCCATTCCCCTGCCCCCGAGCCTGTTGATTAAAATGTCGCTTGGAGGGGTTCTTGGAATTAGTTCTGAGGATATCTCTTCCACGGGTCATTCTCTTAAGACACGGGGTGGAGAGGAGGCACTGCTGAGTGGACACGTCATTGCACGGCATGGTGCCAATGTCACAGTTAGAGAACGAAAGTGCTAAAATATATATATGTATACATTTGAAAGAGGATTTTGTATCTGGATTAATTTTGAACATTATACAATGGAGCAGAGTAGTGATTACTTAATTGGTTATGTCCCAGTATTTAACACCTTACCTTTACTCATTAAATCCCGTGCTTATTAAAGCAAGCTTAGCTTTTGAGAAATAGCCATCAATGCAATAAGTAAATAAAGAGGGGAGTTTAAATAATGCGTGTGCTTAATTTATCCCTGGCTTTTTAGCGAGGAATATTAGTCCTAACTGCTATAGTACCGTATATACGCTGTGAATCGTAGAATGGATTTCCTTAGTTGCACATCTCATGTAGAGAGACTTAATAGCAAATGGTCACATTAAATAAATAGCACTGAAACACTGTTCATTTTTACATACTTAAGATAAAAGTATTATTTTTTGTTTAATAGGAGACTGGAAATTTTGAAAGATACAAAAACACCCATCATTGTTTGATTGCGTTAATATATTTTGTGCATTGCTGTGAAACGGGGTAAATGGGCACATTGTTCATGATTTCAGTTTGAATTGCCTTTGATTTAAATTTAACGTAGCCATTCCAGGGTCACTGGCAAAGTCCTCGCCAGTGACCCTGTAACGTTGACGAGATGTTAACTACCTCGCCTGATATGCAGGATGGCATGGGTTCAATCCCAATGCTGACGCCATTCTATTTGGAGTTTGCATTTGTCCCCGTGGTCGTGTGGATTTTTCTCTGGGTCATCCGCTTTTTTCCCTCCACATTTAGAATCAACGTGCCTTCAGTGTATTTGGCTGCTATACATTTCCACGTGATACGCCACTTTGTTGAGCTATCATTTGTGATAGCCAGGTTGCTTCCGGAAAAAGAGCTATATAGCTCAGTGGGGCCTTATCTTCTAAAATAAAAAAAAATCGTTTAGTTTAAAAATAGTTTTGCCGTCCCAGCTGGGCACAGCGATTGTGCAAGTGAGCGAGGCGGATCCGACCCAGGCAGGTGGCGCTTGTGCCCCCCACACCCCCTTGAAAGCGTTCGGCACACACGTGCACTTCCTGATAGCCACTCGGCGTGTCCACCACGTCAGCTGCTCCTCATCAACGCGCATAAACCATCACACAAACTCCAGTCATCCGCGGAGCAATCGGTGGCTTTTGTCTAGCCATCGAACAAAGACGGCCAACGCATCGCGCGGTTTCAGATGTGCTTCTGCGGCCGTCTGGAACGCTCTTGCTTCCGATATTAGGAAGCCACTTGAGAGCTGTGCACTTTAAAATCATCTAGATTGACAAACTCTGTCCTTCCCCCGCACCTCCAATTAGCACGGTTGGCTACGTACAGTGTGAAAGAAGTTCGATATGCATACATACATACACAACATTTATACACAACATTCAACGGGGCCGCCCAACACCTGTGCCGAGGGCTCCACCCTTTTTATTTTGCGGGATTTTAGGACGATTGGGGGGGACGGGGGGGGGGGAAACGTCTCCGTTGTTACAAAAATAGTCGCCCGAAAACGTATCTCGAGCGGGGAGGGAAACAATAAAGCCGGCAAAATTCGTGTTATCTGAAAGCAAAGGATCGTTACGGACATTGAGAGCATCTGCTACCGGTGAATCCGCCCCCCTGTCGTGTGGTGCACACGCGTGAGAGAGGTCGACGAAGAGACCTTCCGCCAAGACGACGTTCCTTTGGGGTTGTTCCGTGCTCGCCGTGACCTGCGTTTGACTGGCGATATTCAACACTCGTTTCCACCCCCCCCCCTCTCTTCCCCTCCGCCAATGGCCCTTGTCGAAAGAAATATTTCATCCCGGGTCTTGTCCAAGTCGCCACTTGGCATTCGTTGTCGCGAGCCTTCGCCTCGGCAGAGGCAGCGGCCGCGTTTCTTCCCAATTCTGCGTCGTGAAAAATAACCCCCAAAAAAGATCTCGTTAATTGTTCGAATTTCTCTTTTTGTGTATTCATTTTATTTATTTCTCATCCTCCTCCTTTTCCTCCCATTATTCTCTTGTTTATGAGCTTCCCCCGCTGTTTATGCATCCCCAAAGCACCAAGCAGCCGATTATTAAACTTGGAAAACACGAGTGCAGCTTCCTGTTTTCGATGGATGTGCCTGAAAAATCCCCATTGGTCTGCTAAATAATTCAAGAAGATAACAATATTTGAGGAGGGTGGCGGCGGGGGTGTTTGTTCAGATGTGAGGCGTGGGGTTCCCCTAAATCACCTGCCTCTGACTTTCATTGTGCACATTCCTTTGCATTTATGTACACTTCGTTTTATGCGTTCATTTATTAATCCTTGCAGTGAGCCTTTCTCTCGCTTGTATGAATCTGCCCGAGTGTCTAATTTTCTGTTTATCAGTCGGTATATACAAAGACAAAGATCCCCTCTTTTGGGACAAGTGCTGTTAGCGAGCACCTACGAAGACTGGCACGGCACACGAGGGGGTGGGTGGCCAACACCATGCCCGACCGCCTTTGTCTCCCCTAGTGGCGATGTTTACATATCACACCAGATACTCATTTGAGGATGAGTCGACCTAGGGGAGGCCCAGGACCGGTGGAGATAATCGTTACTGGTATTGAGATCGCAATGCGCTAACCGCTACACTACCATACCCCAGAGTATGTGTATATATATAGTATATGCACACGCACACACAGCACCTTACACGTGTGCGCGGTGTGAACTAGCTAGCACTAGCGCGTGCGGTGTTAACACCGAATTAAAATTGAGTGGGGCGCAATAGTAAGCGCTTTGTGCACTACGAACCCAGCAATCTAACGTCAGTGGCGAGTGATATCTCCCCCCCCCAATCCCTCTCCTTTGCACTGACCAATGTGTTGAAGCATAGTCAATCAACGCCCGTCGCTGGAAATGCACGTGCAGTTTTCTTTCATCTGGCAGTAGATTGACGTAGTGCTCATATATACACAGTATAAACGTATTAAAGTCACACTTTATTGTCGTTGCTTGTGGAAAGAGTTGCTAAATGAGTCACGTTGAGGATCTGTTCATTTTTGATCAAACACGAACACGCTCTGTACTTTAATTGTAAATTAGGTAAATGTGTGTTTTGTTACTATGCAATGTGTCAACCTCATTGATGAAATATATTTATTTGCTTTACTGTAAAAAAAACACATGTCTTTCCTGTAAAAGTGTGATACATTTAACAAGTTGCATTAATGCACCTGTGAGAATGCAATTATGTGGTGCTGAACAACATTTAAATAATGACCTTTTTCATTTGCCGTCACGTCAAGCCTCATTAAAATGTTAAGACCTTAAACGTTGCGTGTGAAATAATGTCGGCGAAGAGCCAGAAGTAAATTTTGTCTAATTGGCAATTACGTTTGTTTTTCCTTTGTCCATCGCTAATTGTTGCGTTTTATGGATGATTGATATCTACGCTCTAACGATTAACATCTACATTTGAAGTACGCAATCTTTATCAACAATACACTGTTGAAATAATTCGCAATCGTGAACGTAACAGTAGTGTAGCGAAGGTGAGGGTCCAGCCCTGCAATGTCTTTCTCATGCCACTGCTGCCAGAAGGGCATCCCCCTACAGGGAACTCTTAGAGAACCCCTATTAGAGTGCCTTTGTCTAACTCCTCCTTGCTGGCCAAACATCTTGGAAGCGACCTGTCGATCGACCCGCTGCCGTGTGCCCATTTACACTTGGGCTGGACAGAGGATTTCAACTGCTGTGCCTGGACACAGATCCAGCGGACCTCTGGAGTTCAGGCCCCATGTGCTAACCCATTACACCACTCACAGCAGCATCCCGTGACGTACTCCAGTATGGCAATACTCCCGTCATGTTGAATGGCCAATCATTTTTTACGAGAAAAATAATCGCGTGTAAACCCCCCCCCCCCATCACACCCCTTCCGGCAATACGAACCAAGGCGCGCATGAACGGGCCGAGAATAACAAAAGGAGGCTTTTCCAAGCGGTTTTGTTACGCGGTGGTTGTGGTGGTGGTGGCGGCGGCGGCGGCGGCGTGGGATATTCCTTTATGAAAACATCGTCGCTCACTTAAAGCAATGGTCAGCAGAGCCGTGCCCCGCAGGGCGCGCCAGGTCTTGTGATGAAACACCCATTCAATGTAATTGGAGTCGCAGCGGTTTTGCCGTTTGTATGTGCGCACGCACGCGCTCGCTCGCCGGCCAGCGCGCTCGCACGCACACACACGCACACACGCACACACGCACGCACACACGCACACACGCACACAAACAACAATTTTGCTGAGAGTTCCAGCGCGGCGCTGATTAAATGTGGCTGCCCCCCCCCCCCCCAAGGAGAAAGCACAGTTCATTTCGGATGCCTTGTCCCGCCAGAACGAAATGCACCTTTGATATTGCTTTATCCTTGCTGGACATAAATTATTTTATAACTTAAGCTCCCCCCCCCCCCCCCCCCGTAGATAACCCCCCACGCTCTATATAGGCCTTCAATTTGGAGTTTACAGGTGACCGGCCAGCCTGGTGGCTCAGTGGAAGAAACCGCAAAGCTCTGGAGGCCTCTCCGATTTCCTCATTTGAAATCCGGCGCAGAATGCTCGCTGGTGTCGTGGAAGGGAGCGAAAGTTAACCGTTACACGAATCCCACGTCGCCTTTGACGTTGCATACTCCAATTAGGACGGTTAGCTATGTATGGTGCGAAAGAAGTTCAACATGCATATGTACATGTATACTCTTTCTTTTCAAGTCGTGAGATGCGTCTCTCCGTTGGATTTGAAACGTGAATGTTAGTCCCGGGTTCTTTGGGGTTTGCTCTTCAAAATCTCCCACGAGAGCACGTTTTTCTTGCACGTGATTTGCATTCAAACGCGGAGCTTAGAAATAGGTCTGCTTCCAAGAGATTTGATAATTTTTTTATGATTCGGGAGTCGTTATCCAGTTAGGTAATTGGTTGTTGTGTTTGTGTGTGTCTCGGTTTTGCAATCTGGCTCGTTCTGCTCTGCTGCCCCGCGAGCTATGAAACCATCTCCTCCACCCCAGCCGTCCGTGCTGTGGAATCCCCGCCCCTATTTTAGTTTCATTATCAAGGCCTTCCACTTCCGCCTGCCATGCACCGTCTCCTTTATTAGTTATACAGTGGCTCAAAAGTCACGTCACGTAGAGTTATATTTATTTTAACAAATTACATAGTGGTTAGTTAATTTATTTTAACAAATGTTCAAAACTGACTTTCATCCACATGAATGCATGAATTCTCTTTTTAAATGAATTTAGGACTTTTTTTCTTCTTTAAGATTACAGGTAATGTTTAGTGTACAAAAAAAACTAAACAAACTCGTTAATGTTTTGTAACAAAAAAATTAATCCATTTTTAAATGTCATCTGAAAAGCAGGAAGAAATTGTTAATAATAGATAAATATTAACTAAAATAATAAACAATTAAAATGGTTTAATGCCAGTTGCCGAGGATGTTGGCAGGTTTTGTGATTGTTTGGAATAGGTGCACGTGAGTTTTTATGGCATCAACAGACGGTGCTGCTGTTGAAGAAATGGTACATTGTCAACAGATTTCTGTGTAAACGCATGCAGAGATTTACGAACACAGTTTTATAGAATTCTTTATAAGATAGACAGGGGCCTATTTATAACTTTGTGAGATCCCACTGAAATGGCAAGTCACTTTATTTTTTAAAGGGACACCTTAAAAAATGATACACAGTACATTACAAAAAAAAATAATCGTGTATTTTCTCAAGTGCCTTAATTTTTTGGGGGGGTTTTTACATCTCACGTGGCTTTGAGTAGGTTTTCAAATTGCTTACCGAGATTTCCACTCTACATTTAAGTGGGTTTTTTGGCCTAGGACCCACACAGACGCAGATGGTGTGGGTTGGAGGCTTGACAGGCTCCGAAGCCTTATCGTCTTAGCCACACACACACACACGCGTGCATATGCTGCGCTTGCACAATCGTTATAAACCAAACCCGAGCCGTTATTATTGGCACAACTTGGCACGGTTAATTTCTTGTCTTCAAGTTTTCAACCCCGTGGTCTTGGCTCTTCCCGTCTACTCCCCTCGCCCCCTCTCCCCCTCTCCCCCTCTCTTGGGGTAGCGGAAAGTGACATTTCTTTCAACTTCAACATAAACCAAATTTTTTATGCGACATCTCTGCTCCGTCTGCGATATTTTTGGGCGTGTTGTTTTTGTTCAAAAAATAAATTGAGTGTGCGACCCCGAAGCTTAACTATACGGGAGATGCCATTGCCGGCCAACACACACACACACACCCCGCTGCTTGGACTCCGCAGGGTTGCCGTGGGAACCCCGCGTAGAGCCCTCTTGATCGGTTCACGAACCAGGCCGGTGTCCGGGTGTTCAGTGGTCATGGGAACGTGGGAAAAGGAGTAAACCCTGAGAGTCTTGACGATTGGAGTTTTCGAGTTTAAGTTGTTGAAACCTGGTGAGGGTTCTAGACCACAATAGTCTCATTTGTCGAGACCAGCTAAATCTCACCTCCCTTGCCGCCTGCGGAATATTAGTAGCCACCGCTAAGGCTGGAAGTTGAGTGTATCAATTCGAGTATAATTGCTTATCCGGGTGGGTGGCATCTGACGAGATCAGGTTAGGCTCATTTGCAAGAGTGACTTCGGTCACCAAAACGACATTCACAACAAATGCAGTACAGCATTGAAGAAATCAGGGGGGAAAGGGGAACAACTCTCAAATGGGAAATCGAAAATATTGCACAAACATAAATCGGTGTTAAATAATGCATTCCCTGTTGGATTAGTCTGCTCAGGCGGATTAATTTTTGACTGATCGTAGAACAGTTAAGTTACAGAGCCATTAAACAAATATAGGGTGACCATTATACGAATATGTATACAGACAAGGAATCTGTTCACTCGCTTCATCACATGCGGCATGTAGAAAACACACATGTATATCCCCCCCATGAATGCGTGCACATTTACGTAGGCATTGAAAACAAAAGACATCCTGCCACTTTGTTTAAAAAAATTGGGGGGGGGGGTTGCAGGTGCACAAATGAAGTGCACCACGGTGGCTTGATATCGGTGGCGAGACGTTCGTCTTGTTCAGTTTCCACTGCCATCGTTCCAGACGAAAGAGAGGCTTTCGAGAAATCTGTCTTGTGGGCGGGAAGTCCTCGACGTGAAGTCTACCAAGGCGTGGGTGAAGATACCTTTGAGCGCCGTCAGCGTTATTTCTTGAGGGAAGGATAGGTGTAAAACAAAATAAAAAGTTTTTTTTTTTTATAGAACTTATCGATCGCTGTTATTAACGGAGATGTTTGTCGGAAAGGAGCCGCTCGTGATTATTCAGGAGGAAACCGCACCGATCGCGTCCGCGAGAGGTAAATTGCGTGATTGATGGCTCGACCGTAAACCGCGCGTTAACCGTATCGGACGCTCGCGTTGTGAGGAGGAGCTCGCTCGCCTAACCCTGTGTAGTGCCCGGGTAATTTATTGCCGGGAGGAGGTTTTTGTGTGTGTGGGAGAGAGAGAAAAACCCCAGCTGACCAATAAACGCAGATACAACGTATCGGTCGACTTGTCGAGCCTTGGTTGGGATATATGGCGGCTGAGCGTTAGTTAAATGGAAGCTCCTTTATTATATATAAAAAAACGAACTTACAATCAAAATTGTGCAAAACAAGATAATGGTAAAACAATGCGTGTGTTGGCAATGCAAGGAGCCTGGTAATCAAAACAAAACTAACAACGGACGACATTGAATGTTTTGTTTTTCACGGCTCCCAAATTATTTCACGGGAAGCTGCATTCCATGAAGCGAACTCTGCCACCATTGCCACTGGCAATAAAGGGAAAGACAAAGATTCCCCGCACATAACCGTAACACTTTGTTGGGGCAAGTGCTGTTCACGAGCACCCTATCAAGGCCCAGAACGGCACAAGAATGGGGCCGCCTTTGTTTCCCCAGTCGCAACAACAACACGCGCAACTCCGTTCCACGCTGCCTGAAGTTTAATGTGCGCTCGGGATTAAGTTTTGGATTTTATTTTTTCAGATGTGAGAATTTTGGGTTTTTAGGACCCAAATCCAGATTTGTATTTCTGGATTTAAATGTATAACATTTTAATAGCTGCCATTCACGAAATTAATGTCTTTAAAATAAAATGTGTAATAATTCTTGATATTTAGTTTTGTGTTTAATAATTTCAGCGATTTGGCGGCACTTTTGACAGCAAAAACGCGGAGTAACATGACGTAATTTGAAAAAAACGCGGAGTAACATTACGTAATTTGAAAAAAACGCGGAGTAACATGACGTAATAAAAAAAACGCGGAATAACATGACGTAATTTGAAAACAACAAAAATGTGATTGTCCGAAATTTCATATCTAGGCGTAATTTTCAGACAATTTATACGTGAATAATAATTTATTAATTTAAGGAACTATTTGCACCACTTGATGTCACTTTCGGTGGGAAACGCGTGCGATTTACTTTACGGAAGTGACATTTCCCGTGACATCACATTTTCAGACCAATCCCAAGACGACAATGGTGACAACAACTTTTGTTGGCTCATCCGAAATTTCATATCCACTTCCCGCGTTTCAGGTTAACGAAAGTTTTCAGAAAATAACGAAAATAGTGGGAACGCGACCCTTATGCGCTCTGGTGTGTGTGTGTGTGTGCGTGTCTCGCAGGAACCAACGTTCATGAAGCCAAGAAGATTCTGGCGGACAGCGGGCTGCCTATCATGGCCGCCAACGATTTGGACGATGCTGCTCGCAAAGCTGTCGCGTGCGTCGTTTAATTTGTGGGGGGTACTGCTGTGTGTCCCCCCCCCCCAACCCACCTCCCCTTCCCCACAACTTCTTCCCCTCGGGAGCCCAGGAAATCTTCTTGATAATCTTCAACCTCGGCCAGAGAGATGCAGCCGTCCTATTCCAGCCTTCACTCTCACTGACGATGGGGGGGAGCGTCTCGGATCTTAGGTGGAAGTCTGTGAGCAAATAAATATATACACGCGGCAGCAATGTTAATATACATCTTTAAGCGGCCAAAGAAGAATGGTTCTCAATAAATGTACGTGAATGTAAGCGGCTGGAAAAGTGAATGAAGGTCGACACTTCTTGCCGCTGAGCCAGTTTGCACAATTTTGATCGTTTGATTTCCCGTTGCTTCCAAATAATTGTGCGTGTGAAATGACCAAAGTGCAATGTCTGAAAAATAAATACCGTCGATTATAATCAGCAAAAGTAGGCTGTAGTGGGCTGGTGATGTCGTCCAAATACCGAACTGTATTAAACTACCTGAATATCGAATTTAATTAATATCACTCAGCATTGCTACAAACTTCCATTTTTACCAGGTCCCCGTTGCAGAAAGGTTACGATTCATCTCCATGAGCTGCCGCCTGGTTATATAAAGGACCGTAGCTAGAAGTTGATTTCTCTGATAGAAATGTTTCAGCTTACTTTTGAAGTGACTTGTGTGTAACCTTTGAAAGGCGAAGCAAACAATCACGAGACCGGCAGGCGGTCCCAACACTTAACTTGCACTAGAAAACTAGCGAGAGCCGTCGTGATTTGCACGTACGAATCTCTTATCCGTCTCTCTGCTTTTACGTTGTGTCGCCTAAGCGTTTGTCATAACACAGTGCTTCCAGTGTGTCTAGCCATTATTGCGAGCCGTCGTCATTGAGGTAAGGAGAGCGTAAAAGGTGCAGGCTTGGATTGTCTTGCTTTACCCCCACTGTTGGTGGAAGTGCCTTCATGATACAACGCTCTTAGCGAGAGCCATTCTAAGAGGGTCTGTAGGAAAAGGTGGGAGAGGGAGTACCCCACATGTTACTGCACCAGACATGACGTCTGAACTGTGGTGGAGCCATTTATGTTCCTAGGTGGACAGAGGCAGCGGGATTTATGAAGCATTGGAGCGATGCAGATAAAATAAAACAAGAATAATGTACGTACTATTCTGTACAATATGAACACTGCATTTTGAAATGTGTTTGTAGAAAGCAATGCACTGTGGTGAACACACAAAAAACCTGACGTTAAGTGTTGCACGTGAGAGCCCAAAAGGAAGCTGATATAATGACATTAAAAAAAAAAGTCTTCGTATGCTACGTTCAAGGTCACTCGGCAGTTTGGATATAATTTTACATTTAAATTGGCATGCATTAGACTCGCTCTGCGGGGCACACATTACAGCGCTAACATGTTGATTGATGCCTGTGTTTATTTTAGAGCTGTTGAATGATGTCTAATTGAAAGCCAGTTGCCTGTGAAGATCTGTAAGGCAATAAATAGTCGGTAACATTGCGGCTTATTGGCTGTTTAACGTCACGTTTTATTTGTAAATGCATCAAGTTAAAATATTGGACAGCTTGCTCTCCGAGCACAATGTTGATTGCCTTAACAGGACCAAAACTTTAACTCTAATCTCTAATACATTGCAAAATTAATTTTATGATTACTGAAGCCTCGGCAATGTTGCGAAGGTGGCATTGCGTCATAAGGGCTGGGCAGAGGCTCCTGACCACGACCAGGGACACTTTTAGATTGTCCAGCAGTGTGGTGGTCCTCATTACTCCTTTTTTTGTTGTTTTCATTCGTGATGAATGAGATAACTTGATGAATGCAATTGCTCTTCATAAAAAAAAAAAACTTGTCCTCCAAAAGTGCCTTTTTTATGTGTCGCTTGCACGCGAAAAGGGGAAAAAAAATTTGTTAAAAAATTTCTGGACTATATATCATACACAGAACGTTTTGCGTCCTTTAATAAATTACAAATTGCTTGCCATTAATCTGAAATGTAATGGTCTGCTAATGATTTTTTTTCCTCTCTCTAAGGAAATTGTGAACAATCTAACTCTTCACGTGGGCAACTGTGGGTAATCTTGAGAGTGAGAATGTTGCTCATTCCTTTTGATCCGAGTCCCGTCGCACCACCCTACTAATTTCACGGCATATCATTCCCAAGCTGCCTTCTGCATACAGATGTCAGAAATGCCTTTACGTTTTGTGGAACAAGTGTTTATTTTGCAAGTCCCATATAGAGATGTAATATATGCACGCCCCCTGCAACCCCAGAAATTAAATGTAAAACTGTGCTCATTATTACCTAGCATTCCATTAGCACTGTGTACAAATTTGAATTATTATCTTGGAATTGAAAATGTAAAAATTGGACGGGAAGATCCGTTGGGATGCACGTGTTTCCAGCATAGGGAATTCTGGACTTGAAAAGAAAGTCTTTAAATTAGCCGCTGTGGGTATGTTTCAATTGCTTTGTTGCAGTGTAACACGGTGTCCTGCGCGTGTGAACGACGATGATGATGGTGCTGTAACTGGGTTCGAACTCTTGATCTCAGACTCGTGCTCATGTTTCACAAGGTGCAACCCAAATAGCCATTCTTTCTGGCAAACCTTGAACACATTCCCAGGTGGGGGCGGGGGGGGGTGCGTGTGTATTTTTAAACAGAAGGATTTTAATGTGATTCTTATATCTTTTCGTCGTCTGACTTGAATTAACGCGTGGTAAATCGTTTAGTGTCGGAACGTTGCGTAGTTTGGGAGCCAGCGTGCGAGCTGGCTGTTAATGCATTATTACAATGATCAAACATTTGCATCACAATCTTGAGAAATGTGTGCCATTGTTAAGGCTTTAATATGTGGTTTCAATGCAATTGAATGAATTGCCACAGCTTTAATCATTCTAAAAATTGTAATGCTTTATTCAGTGTCAAAAGATTATAGTGTTTGCTTAACAAATGGCTCGCGTTGTATATGTATGCTCTCTTCCATGAAACACGCATTATTTTTACAATGTGAAACGTCCTAATCAGTTTAAACCACAAATCACCTAACGTTTTTTGAGTAGTATTGATTTTGGTTGCTAACCACTTACATACATAATAGGTAATTAACGTTACTCTGTCAATCTGTATTCATTATTTTCACTTATTGGATTTCAGTTATTGGGTTTTGGTTGGGGAAAAAAAAGCGGTTGTCTTTCGCCCAAGAAAAATATTAAAACAGTAAGAAAAAATGTGTATGGAAAAAGAGATCACCGTTTTGCTGTGACCTAATTTATTTGTCTGTGGCTGGTCTCTTCACAAGGGTCAAACACGAAAGGTAAGACCCAAATAATAAGGAACTGTTCTCCAGAAGGGCATCCCAAGACAGATTTTTTTTTCTCGATGGTGTATTGGCCTACTCTTCCGCATTGAACAGACGTCTTACAAGTGGTAGGATTAAGTCCATCGGCGGAGTTTGACTTATATATTGGGGGTGGGGGTTCACTTTGTCTCTCTCAACAATCGCGGATGCATATAATTAGAATATTTGTATTTATATTAAGTTTGGGGGGAGGGCATTGCCCCCCACCCGTGACCCCCCCCCCCACCCCACCAAACTCCATCTATGGTAGTAACCCACGCTTTACTTTACCGCACTGACCTGCAGGTCATCAACTCCCGGTGGTCGTGCGCTCGTCCTCCCGGTGTGGACATTGGCGGCGGGGATTTAAGAAATTGGCACCGTTTGAGCTGCCGCGCCGGGAAGTCGAATCGCCGACTCGTGAATTGTAGTAAGCCCAGTGCCGCTACCCGTTTCACCACGAGGGCGTGCTGTCGTTATCTCGTTTATGAGGTATTCATCTGGACGTGGAATAACAACGACAAACTATGGAACGGCGGCGTGAATGTTGTGCACATTGAACTTCTTTCGTGCCGTACGCAGCCGACCGTGCTAATCGGAGATGCTGGGAAAGGCCAAGAAACTAAAGCAGTTCGAAAGAAACAAGTTTGTCAATCTAGACGATGATTTAAAAGTGCGTAGCTCCAGTGGCTTCCTAATATCGGAAGGAAAGAGCGTTCCAGACGGCCGCAGAAGCGCACCTGAAAGCGCGCGATGCGGTTCGATGGTTAGCCAAAAGCCGCTGCTGCTGCTGCGAGGATGACCAGAGTTCAGTACCTTGCTGACGAAATCATTCGTTTGTGGCAAGCACTTTGTTGTGTTACGAGTGCGACCTTTTTATATAATGCATTCACTCGAATGTGTTCGTGAAACTGAAGATTGGAAAATTACGGGAAAGGAATCGCTAATCTGCCATTGAAGCTAAGTGAATCCAAACAGCACAAGCTTTGTTGCCACCATTCTATTATTCAAGGCACAGTAACCAATAACTTCGTGCAGGTGAATGCAGTCTTTCTGGAGCTACAGGATTTTTTTTTACGTCGTCTTTAGGGGCCGTCCATAAATGACGTCACGCGATTTTGGACGATTTTTGACCCCCCCCCACCTCGTCACACGGCGTCACAAAAAGTCAGACCCCCCACAAATATGACGTCACAGCGCTGCACACCCCACCCCCCAAATAAAACATGCTTCAAATCGCTTTAAACTATTGTCATTGTAGTGCGTACTTAATGTGGCGCTGATGTTGTAGGAGAAAACATTTATAAAAAAATGTATATTTAATTAAGCAGAACGTGTTTATATTTAAAGTTGCACATTTCTGTGACGTCACATTTCTCAACCCCCCCGTCGTCACACATCGTCACAAATGTCTGATCCCCCCCACCCCCCAGGTGCGTGACGTCATTTATGGACGGCCCCTTATCGCTCGCCAGTTTCCACGTCCGCCCGCGAACGCACATTAATGGGGGGGGGGGGGGGGGAGCTCGAGAAAAATCCATTCGATTATCATCTCGCGGGAAATAAAACACTGATAGGCAGGCAAACTGTTGAGAGTGGAGCTCGCGAAGTGAAACCCGCTGTGGTCAAGACCACCTCCAACTGTGCCGCTGGCAAAGAGGTGTGGGAGGGGGGGGGACAAGAGCGTCATTGCCCCCCCCCCCCCCGTAACCAAGACCCGCTGTGTGTGTGGGAGGGGGGGGCCCGCGTTAAGGCCAAGCCGACACTTTCGTCGTCCTTTCAGTGCTGTTCCGCACCTTTGCATTAACTGAATTTTGATCCCGTGGTTAAACAAAAAAAAATTGAGCCGGGTGATGGATTGACGGGACGAAACGGGTTTTTTTTTGTTGCGATTCGACGACGCAAAACCGGCGTTGGATGCTCATGCTGCTGCTGCCTCTTGCCTCGTATGTGTCGGTGTCGATGAGAACCCCGTTTAATCACCACGCCCTGTGAACGACTAAGGGGCCGTCCGTAAATGACGTCACGCTCCTAGGGGGTGGGGGGGGGTGGGTTGAGAAATGTGACGTCACATCAAAAAGCGCAACTTTAAATAAATACAGACAACACGTTCTACTTAATTAAATAGGCTTTTTAATAAATGCTTTTCTCCTACAACATCAGAGTGCAGCGCCACATGAAATACGCACTGCAATGACAATAGTTTAAAGCGATTTGAAGCATGTTTTATTTTTTGGTGGGGGGGGGGGGCAGAGCTTTGTGACGTCATTTGAGGAGGGGTCTGATTTTGTGATGCCGTGTGACGAGGGGGCGGGGTCACAAATCGTTCAAAATCGCGTGACGTCATATATCGACGGCCCCGAATCGCTTGACGGGGCCTCCATAGAGCCCAGCGTGTTCGCTTACCGACCAATCCCCTGTTAACGACGGGGCTGACGACGAGCACGCGACCGCCAATTTCGGCCAATCGGCGGGCTCCAAATTGGTCTGACCAGGCCTCGGCCAATCAGCGACGTCCATTCATGAGCGTTTGGGGGCATTGTTTACATTCGGTGTCATGATGCGCTTTGAAGCGGAAACGTCTACTCGCTTAACGACGAAATCTCTTAACCGGTTTCATGGAACCATTTACCGTCGTTAATAGGGGTTCTACAATATGTTGAACTTATTTTAGAAAAATAAAACGCAATAAAATAAAATTCTCACGGCCACAACACAAAGTAGCCTTCCTCAGGTGAAGAGACAGAACTGTCGGGAAGACAGCGCTTTAGTGAACACTGCCAAGCTTGGCAGCGTCTTTTAAGCTGCGTGGGGGGAGCAGAGCGCCTTGACCAAGGAGTTTACATATCAACAGAAGAATTTAGCATTGAAGTAGCTGTGTTAATGTGTTGGATTAGCAAGATGTTAAAGTCAGAAATTAGCATGTAACTGGGAGATAAACACCACGGAAAGCGACGAGCTTTGTTCAGACGGACAAGTCCATCTATCTTCTTTGGTTCTTTCGGTAAAGTCACGTAGAATGAGAATAAAATAATAAAATAAAATAACACAATAAAATTCTCACGACATCTATGTTCGGAACGGAGGAGGGGGGAGAGAATTTAGCATTGAAATAGCTGTGTTAATGTTTCTCCAATGTAGCTGCTACCACAGAGGCAACTTAGTTTGTAGACACCCGGGTACTGTATGTCTGGAACTACATCTTTTACCGACAGAACCAGATCACGGATTTTATATACTGTGTTGAATCGGACCTAGATCTTGTGTTTATTCAGGATTTTGGAGATATTTTTTGTGACCCCCGCAATGTAGGGTAAGGTGATGGTGATGGAGAAACCAAACGACATATCTCAGACCGCATCCGTGAGCATAAAGCAGACTTGAAACACGGTAGGACGAACACCTCAGCCGTGGCAGATCACTGTTATAATTCAGTGGGCTCACATGACATTGGCTTCTCCAAGATGGAGGTTCTCTGCAAGCCATCCGGCGACCATGAGAGATTCGTTCATGAGGCCATCCACATATACAAACACAGAGACAATTTCAACCGAGAAGATGGATTCTGGCTTAGTAACCATTGGAAAGACGTTATAAACCATTTCGGTTCTTGATTGATTGTATTTTACGGTGACTTTCAGACCGCAGTCCATTCGCTGGCACTGCCTCTTAGTACCTTTCACACGACGGTCAATGGTATGGTTTATAGCATGTTGTATAATAATAAATAGTATAACAGTGTAATGTTTAACATAATTCATAAGGCAATATATAGTATCGTAATTGTATAGTGAATATACAGCAGTGTGGTATACAGTAGGGTTGGTAGAATAATACATAATGTAATATTACAAGTCTAATATTTTACAGTCTAAAGTATAGGGCAGTGTATAGTAACGCATTGTATAATTCAAGGGTGGGGTTTGTCTATGGTAGTGTATATTACGGTGTATAGTGTAATTTAGAAAAAAAGTTTAGTTGGAGGCATATCAATATAATGCATAATGAGCTTACATTGGGCTGTGTATACAATATTATACAATGTAGTTTAGATTGGAAGGTATAATATTGTAATGTATGTAGTCTAGTTTGTAGCATAGTAGTAACGCAACACAGGACAGAGCAGCGCACCGTGGCTGTTTCTCTCTCTCCTTCCTCCGTTCCGAACATAGATGGACTCTAGATTTGAAGCTTTCGTGACTGCAAGGATTCATACTCTTTGGTTTTTTCGGTAAAGTCACGTAGGTAAAATAAAATAAAACAATTAAATCACAATTGTTTTATTTTATTTTACCTACGTGACTTTACCGAAAAAAACAGAGTATAGATGGACTCGTCCATCTGAACAAAGCTCATCGCTTTCCGTGGTGCTTATCTCACAGTTACAAGCTAATTTCTGACTTTAACATCTTCATAATCCAACACATTAACACAGCTATTTCAATGCTAAATCCTTCTGTTGATATGTAAACTCCTTCGTCAAGGCGCTCTGCTCCCCCCACCCAGCTTAAAAGACGCTGCCAAGCTTGGCAGTGTTCACTAAAGCGCTGTCTTCCCGACAGTTCTGTTTCTTCACCTGAGTAAGGATACTTGCGTTGTGGCCGAAACGTCGTGAGAATTTTGTTTTGTTATGTTTTATTTTTATTATTTTATTTCCATTCTACGTGACTTTACCGAAAGAACCAAGAAGATGAATCCTTGCAGTCACGATAGCTTTAAATCGAAATTTATTTCGCACCGTATGCAGCCAGCCAGTCAGCCAGCCCTGGGTACTCCGATCAGCACGGTTGGCTACATACGGTGCAAAAAAAGTTCAACGTACCAAAAGCATAACCGTGCTGATTGGTTGGCTATGTGTGCAGTGTTATCTCTTGTGCGGGTTCCTGGGGTCGTGAATTAGGCACAGCAGACTCGGGCCCGTGTTTCCAGCACTGCCATAGCATCGGGAAGGGGAGAGGGGGTGGTGAGAGGGGGCTTGACCCCTCCCACCCCTCCATCCCTCCTTCCCACATCCTGCCCCCCACCCTGCTGATTAAATTCTTATCGTCAAGTCAATTATCAGTTTAGGCTGAGTGTGGTTGGCGTGAGAGAGACAGCGCGCACGGCTTGCACGGACCTCGTCGTGACGAGAGCCTGTCTCGGGAATGTCCATATGTGTGTGGGGAAGCAAAACGGGTAACGCTGAACGTAACTCGAGTTCTATAGTAGGTGATGTGGCTAACTATGTGAGTAGCGAGTTAACTCGAGACGAAGACCCGGAGACGCGGGACCCAGGCTTGATTCCACAGACGAGCCCAGAACACTCCCGGGACTGCATCTTTATGCTCCTGGGCGTGGCCTCGCTCCGCCTTCGGCCACGCCCCGCCTTTGGCCACGCCCCCTTCGAGACCTTTCCCGAAGGATCTCGACCGAGCATCACGTGCCCCACTCAGGCGACCACGTTCTCGCTTTCCCTCTCTCTCTCAGGCCATCACCAGGACTATGCCCCCCAGGGCTGGCTGACATGCCGCACTTACTCTGGTGCTAGAGAGAGGCTCCAGACGCACGGTTGCACTACTGTAACAGTAGCTGGCGCGGACACCCCAGTGACACCATTTACGTCACTACAGATGTAATGATTCGCTGCATAACAAAGCAATATATATATATTGGTCATCAGAGCTGGATTTTAACCACATTATGCGCAAAACCATATTGAATCTGATCGTTGCTTGTGCGGTGACCGGTTTGAAACCATCAACTCACTCAGATGGAGATCCCAGTTTAATCACGGGTAGCCAAAGTCCCAGCCCAGTGTTCTGACTGCTGCGCTTTCTGGCCGCCTGCTTGCTCCATAAGAGGTATTTTGGGTTGCTGTTCATTTTAATTAAGCGTTCTTCATTGTAAGGCCCGTGGGCCACTGACCATCCCCTTGGCGGCCTTTAGTGCGGCCCCTGACGCACCCCATCATCGTCAAACCCAAATGGTTTCAAATGTGTGGCGGCCTTTGCAATGATGTCTCAATCGACGAAAGTGAGTGGCTCCGCTCTGAAAATTAGTGAAGAACACTGGCGTTAATTGCACTCACCAGAGTTGTTAATGTTGTGTTTTCTTCCCGGCTTCATCTCGAGAGAAGCTGGCTCTTTTATATGAACAATCTCCATCTGACCTTGAAGCCACTTATCTCCACTTACTGTTAAGCAATTCTAATTCCGAAGTTTTAATTCTGACATCTTTATGATGGAAGCAAAACGATATATATAATTACTAGCAACGAGTCTTCTAGTTGCCAGTAATTATAAGAAGAGAAGAAGGCAACTAGTGATATCCGGAGAGATGCACGCTTGTAATTACACCGATAAACTAAGAGCCTTAATACATAAAAACTATTTAAATAACTATAAAAAAATTATTTTACCAGGTAAGGCCCACTGAGATATACGCTCTTTTTCAGAAGCGACCTGGTCACAAATGATAGCTCAACGAAGTGGTTTATCACATGAAAATTAATTGCAGCCGCATTTTCTAAACGCACGTTGATTCGAAATGCGAAGGGAAAAGGCCGGAGGACCCGGAGAAACCCCACGTGACACAGGCGTCAGGGTCAGGATCGAACCCACGGCCTCCTGCGTACCAGGCGAGGTAGTTAAAATCTCGCCACCGCGGCGATCTAAATGGATCAGAGATCATGAAAGCATTCCAGCTGCTAAGAAGAAGGAAGTTGGGCCTGGAGAAGAAGCGTCACTTGAAGGGATGTTGGCCGATGGTGAATAATTATCACTGAGCGGTAGCCAAGCCATAAATTGGTTCTTGAGAGGAAACGCCGCTGAGGAGATGGAGCAAAATCTCAACGGCATGGGGATGAATTCATCCAGAAGTGGATTGATATGGCCGATTATTCTTTTGAGTTGTGGCACGACCGGTGTTGAGGGGAGACCGCTTTACTCGATCCCATGAACTAACATGGGGACACTGTGCAACTGCGGCAATCTAAGAATGGACAAATCTTACCAAAAAAAAGAGAGTATCGCCGATACGAATGTACTTGTCCGCATAATAAATTTCCCAAGTCGTGTGGCAACAAATCGTCTTGGTTATTCGGCACTTACACTGTCAGAATACTAAGAGAGTGTATCTCATTGAAGCAGACTGCCAGCTCATGTGGAATTTTTTTCCCTCCTCTTCCAAGAAAATATCAATAAAAGCATTAATAATTTGTGTTAACATTTTTCTTCCAAAAGCACCATTCTAATTTTGTAGCTGAATTCGATTTTTTTTTAAAATTGTGTTTAAACACACGCTGAATGTAATTAACCCAAAATTACAGTATACGTACGATATATCACGTTTAAAGTTCCACCCGTGGTTCAACAATGTCGTGCTGCTTGTGTTGATTTTGGCTGGAAAATGTGACATTTATAGGAGGTATTCCCAAAGAAAAACGGGTCTAGTTAATGTATTCATCTTCATCACCGACTAAATTGATGGGGTACAGTAAGGGAGAAAAAGTATTTGATCCCCTGCTGATTTTGTACGTTTGCCCACTGACAAAGAAATGATCAGTCTATAATTTTAATGGTAGGTTTATTTGAACAGTGCGAGACAGAATAACAACAACAAAATCCAGAAAAACGCATGTCAAAAATGTTATGAATTGATTTGCATTTTAATGAGGGAAATAAGTATTTGACCCCTCTGCAAAACATGACTTAGTACTTGGTGGCAAAACCTTTGTTGGCAATCACAGAGGTCAGACGTTTCTTGTAGTTGGCCACCAGGTTTGCACACATCTCAGGAGGGATTTTGTCCCACTCCTCTTTGCAGATCTTCTCCAAGTCATTAAGGTTTCGAGGCTGACGTTTGGCAACTCGAACCTTCAGCTCCCTCCACAGATTTTCTATGGGATTAAGGTCTGGAGACTGGCTAGGCCACCCCAGGACCTAAATGTGCTTCTTCTTGAGCCACTCCTTTGTTGCCTTGGCCGTGTGTTTTGGGTCATTGTCATGCTGGAATACCCATCTACGACCCATTTTCAATGCCCTGGCTAGGTTCTCACCCAAGATTTGACGGTACATGGCCCCGTCCATCGTCCATTTGATGCGGTGAAGTTGTCCTGTCCCCTTAGCAGAAAAAAACACCCCAAAAGCATAATGTTTCCACCTCCATGTTTGACGGTGGGGATGGTGTTTTTGGGGTCATAGGCAGCATTCCTCTTCCTCCTCCAAACACGGCGAGTTGAGTTGATGCCAAAGAGCTCCATTTTGGTCTCATCTGACCACAACACTTTCACCCAGCTGTCCTCTGAATCATTCAGATGTTCATTGGCAAACTTCAGACGGGCATGTATATGTGCTTTCTTGAGCAGGGGGACCTTGTGGGCGCTGCAGGATTTCAGTCCACGGCGTAGTGTGTTACCAATGGTTTTCTTGGTGACTATGGTCCCAGCTGCCTTGAGAGCATTGACAAGATCCTCCCGTGTAGTTCTGGGCTGATTCCTCACCGTTCTCATGATCATTGCAACTCCATGAGGTGAGATCTTGCATGGAGCCCCAGGCCGATGGAGATTGACAGTTATTTTGTGTTTCTTCCATTTGCGAATAATCGCACAAACTGTTGTCACCTTCTCACCAAGCTGCTTGGCAATGGTCTTGTAGCCCATTCCAGCCTTGTGTAGGTCTACAATCTTGTCCCTGACATTCTTGGAGAGCTCTTTGGTCTTGGCCATGGTGGAGAGTTTGGAATCTGATTGATTGATTGCTTCTGTGGACAGGTGTCTTTTATCCAGGTAACGAGCTGAGATTAGGAGCACACTCTTAAAGGGAGTGCTCCTAATCTCAGCTCGTTACCTGTATAAAAGACACCTGGGAACCAGACATCTTTCCGATTGAGAGGGGGTCAAATACTTATTTCCCTCATTAAAATGCAAATCAATTTATAACATTTTTGACATGCGTTTTTCTGGATTTTCTTGTTGTTATTCTGTCTCTCACTATTCAAATAAACCTACCATTAAAATTATAGACTGATCATTTCTTTGTCAGTGGGCAAACGTACAAAGTCAGCAGGGGATGAAATACTTTTTTCCCTCACTGTATAAGGACAGATTACATTTAAATATGAGTCCATAAAATCTGGATTATAATCAAAGGTCAATGCCGTTACTCTTTAGTATCACCAAACCCTAACCTACTTGACTGTCAGTTGAAATTATGTAGCAGCAATGTTTATTTTCCTGAACTGACGTGGATAATTCACCCTTTCAATGTTTCACCTCATTTGTTGACACTGAAAGATGACATGTGGAAAACAAACTCAGCACATTATTCAAGGAAATTATATGAATAGCCACATGCAATCGGCAATGTGTCTGGCAAAGGACCGTCATTGCACCTCTATCGTTTGTTTTAAAGATGTATCAGTGACCTTAAACGGAAGCAATTATCATTATTATTATTCATAAAAAATACATCATACCCTTTTCTAAGTCAAGAAGATGAAAACACTATTATCCCGACACTAAATGTATTTTCTCCTGCCAACGTTTCAGGCAATGGCCCTTCCTCATAGCACATTGTGTGTTGAGGTGATTTTGTTGTTGTTAATTGTATTTGTACACCATTGCAAATTCAGCATCGGCAGCAGCATCGCCACATAGCTTGTATGCAATATAGCGGTTAGGGCATATTACAGTGAGGGAAAAAGTATATGATCCCCTGCTGATTTTGTACGTTTGCCCACTGACAAAGAAATTATCAGTCTATAATTTTAATGATTGGTTTATTTGAACAGTGAGAGACAGAATAACAACAAAAAAATCCAGAAAAACGCATGTCAAAAATGTTATAAACTGATTTGCATTTTAATGAGGGAAATAAGTAGTTGACCCCCTCTCAATCAGAAAGATTTCTGGCTCCCAGGTGTCTTTTATACAGGTAACAAGCTGAGATTAGGAGCACTCCCTTTAAGAGTGTGTTCCTAATCTCAGCTCGTTACCTGGATAAAAGACACCTGTCCACAGAAGCAATCAATCAATCAGATTCCAAACTCTCCACCATGGCCAAGACCAAAGAGCTCTCCAAGGATGTCAGGGACAAGATTGTAGACCTACACAAGGCTGGAATGGGCTACAAGACCATTGCCAAGCAGCTTGGTGAGAAGGTGACAACAGTTGGTGCGATTATTCGCAAATGGAAGAAACACAAAAGAACTGTCAGTCTCCCTCGGCCTGGGGCTCCATGCAAGATCTCACCTCGTGGAGTTGCAATGATCATGAGAACGGTGAGGAATCAGCCCAGAACTACACGGGAGAATGTTGTCAATGATCTCAAGGCAGCTGGGACCATAGTCACCAAGAAAACAATTGGTAACACTACGCCGTAAAGGACTGAAATCCTGCAGCGCCCACAAGGTCCCCCTGCTCAAGAAAGCACATATACATGCCCATCTGAAGTTTGCCAATGAACATCTGAATGATTCAGAGGACAACTGGGTGAAAGTGTTGTGGTCAGATGAGACCAAAATGGAACTCTTTGGCATCAACTCAACTCGCCGTGTTTGGAGGAGGAGGAATGCTGCCTATGACCCCAAGAACACCGTCCCCACCGTCAAAAATGGAGGTGGAAACATTATGCTTTGGGGGTGTTTTTCTGCTAAGCGGACAGGACAACTTCACCGCATCAAAGGGACGATGGACGGGGCCATGTACCGTCAAATCTTGGGTGAGAACCTCCTTCCCTCAGCCAGGACATTGAAAATGGGTCGTGAATGGGTATTCCAGCATGACTATGACCCAAAACACACGGCCAAGGCAACAAAGTAGTGGCTCAAGAAGAAGCACATTTGGGTCATGGAGTGGCCTAGCCAGTCTCCAGACCTTAATCCCATAGAAAATCCGTGGAGGGAGCTGAAGGTTCGAGTTGCCAAACGTCAGCCTCGAAACCTTAATGACTTGGAGAAGATCTGCAAAGAGGAGTGGGACAAAATCCCTCCTGAGATGTGTGCAAACCTGGTGGCCAACTACAAGAAACGTCTGACCTCTGTGATTGCCAACAAGGGTTTTGCCACCAAGTACTAAGTCATGTTTTGCAGAGGGGTCAAATACTTATTTTCCTCATTAAAATGCAAATCAATTCTTAACATTTTTGACATGCGTTTTTCTGGATTTTTATTGTTGTTATTCTGTCTCTCACTGTTTAAATAAACCTACCATTAAAATTATAGACTGATCATTTCTTTGTCAGTGGGCAAACGTACAAAATCAGCAGGGGATCAAATACTTTTTTCCCTCACTGTAAAATGCATGCCTTTGGATTTTCTTATATCGCAAGAACCTTTGCTTTCAAGATTTCTCAACGGCCCATCCTTAACCGCAAACATTTATTCTTATTATCATCATCTTTATTCTCATTTTCAAAGTCAAGAATATGAAGAAAGGACAATCTCTAAATAGTGTATTTCTGTATTACTTTCACCTGACATTGACAACCTCGTGAAAAGTGTTAACTACTTTCCCTTTGCTGTGTTGACACCAATGTTGCACTTTGGCAAGTGCGAGTGCGTGATTGTAATGACAGCCGTAATGATTGCCAACTTTAGCAGCCCACCTGCCAGCCAGGAGATGAATTAAATTCAAAATTGATTAGCAATATATATAATAAAACAAAATTACGAAGCGCCAAGGTCAGGTATTGCCATTGCATAAAAAAAAGAATTCCGTGAACATGTTCAATTTACATTTAGATTCTGTTAAATGTTCGGCTTAACATAAAATACACCAAATGATAATTGATTCACGTGACAGTAAATTACACTGTGAAGGGGTACTTGACAAGAGCAGGCCAATGGGTGTCCAATGTCACAATGATATCTAGAGGCGTATCCACGATTACTTTATCACTTGCGTGATTGTGAGAAACGGTGGTGGATTTTGATATGATGATGATGATTCTCAGATTCGCATAGTGGGCTATGTATGGTGCAAAAGAAGTTCAACATACATACCTGCGGTGCTGTGCGGTCCCGCACGTCCGCGCCACATTGGGTGGTGCGCACTGCCCGGGGTTGGAGGGTCACCGTTTGAAGGACTCGGAGTGCTAACTCTGCACCGCCGATTTTTGTGGAACGGAGTTTTTTTTGTACCCCGTCCCCCCCCCCTCTCGGATTAAGCTGTAAAGGGGCCCTAAATATAAAAACACGTAAATATTCAAACACACATTTTTTTTACTTGCATAGTAATTGAACTTTTTCATTGGCTATACAGCCAGATAACACGACAAATTGCTAACTTTAACCACCCAGTCGTTCTTAAAAGTTGAAGGCAGTATAGTACTGTAGTAATAGAGCAAGTGCAGATTCACTGAACCGGAATTGATAGCTTGAAAGCATTTAGCGTGGGGCCCTTGAAAGTGCGGGGCCCGTAGCTACTACTACTACATGTGTAGCTACTACTACTACATGTGTAGCTACTACTACTACATGTGTAGCTACTACTACTACATGTGTAGCTACTACTACTACATGTGTAGCTACTACTACTACATGTGTAGCTACTACTACTACATGTGTAGCTACTACTACTACATGTGTAGCTACTACTACTACATGTGTAGCTACTACTACTACATGTGTAGCTACTACTACTACATGTGTAGCTACTACTACTACTACATGTGTAGCTACTACTACTACATGTGTAGCGACTTTTGCTACTGCGATAACGCGGCACTGACTCACAACTCCTCCCTCCCGATGAAGCAAGCTTGTCAAGGTGCAGTCACACAATCCATGGAGGAGTCCACGCTGTCATGCGTTTCAAACATTTTCCAACGCGCGATGACTCATCGCACCACAGCAAGGCCCTTACCTGATATGTCACCATTAGGGGTCATCCATTGAGTATGTACGCATGGTGGGGCGATGGGGGGGGTTAACCCAAATGCGTACGCTTGCGTATGGGGGGGTTGGGGGGGGGGGTCTACTGACAATGTACGTACGCATAGGGAACGCGCGGGCGGGAGGTGTTGGTGAAGCCTCGATAATAATTTGTCTATATTGGCGTTCAAATGAGTTAGATAGCCCGACGGTGGACTATCTGTTTGCTTAAACACGTTAATGTTATTAATCTTTGATCGTTTCTGCGTGGATTAAATATCGGCCGTTCTATATGGTTCGGGGGGTGGGGGGGGGGGGGGTTAAAAGACCGCGTGCTTACAGGAAGGGGGGAGGGGAGGGGTCAAGTTTTGACAGATTTTTGCGTACGCACTAAATGGATGGCCCCTGAACCAACCTCGGCTACAATGACTATTATTTACGACTGTCTCTCGCTGTAAACCTCAGGATTTCCAACTCGAGATCTCTATTTCTTCGCATTGGCAGTATATATATACACACATACAAAAAAAAATACGCATTTATTTTCATGAACCTGTTGCTTCATGGGATAACATCAAAGGATCACGATTGCAACAATATGAAAACCAATAAAATTAAAAAAAGAATCGGGTGACGAATGCAGCACACATTATAGAGGCATGAAAAGACTCCAGGTATTGGAGCAGGCAAGAGCTGAGTGAGACGGATCGAGGGACACGGATTGCCAGGGTGGTGCTTGATGACCAGAGGGAAGGAGACCAAGTGGTAAGGTCACAGAAAGTGTGGAAAGGCGAGTGGTATGGAATAGAGGGGTCAGGACTGGAGAGAGATGTACATATGTATGTAGTATGTTAAAACTTCTATCGCACACCGTACGTAGCCAAACGTGCAGATGGGAGGTGCCGGAGAAGGACAATAAACTAAACACAGAAAGTCGTTCTCTACGAATTGAGTTTTTCAATCTTTGCGAAAGGAGTTCGACATCCGTGCATACAAGAATTATACACGGTCAAAACGAGGCGTTAGTCCAGCCTTGCAGGACCTTGTTCACGCCACGGAAGCTACACTAGAGAGCCACTACCGGTATAGAGAACGCGTGTTTTGCCTACTCTTGTACGCTTGCAAGACGTCTTGCAAGAGGTGAGAGTACCCACACTTTACGCGTCTTACCGATTGACTAAAGTATGGATGTATGTTGAACTTCTTTCGCACCGTACGTAGCCAACCGTGATCATATAATCGTAGATGCTGGGGAAGTACAACAAACAAAAACAAAAAGCAGTTCCAAAGATATTAGTTTTTCAATTTCGATTATTTAAAAGTGCATAGCTTCAGTGGCTTCCTAATATAGGAAGGAAGAGCGTTCCAGACGGCCGCAGAAGCGCGCGATCCGGTGGCCGTCTTTGTTCAATGGCCAGCCAAAAAGATAGAGACAGAAGACAGGATTGAGAGATGTTGTCTAACAATCGATACGGGAGTTGTCTGGACACAGATACCAATTGTGATCATGATGACGCATGAAGAGAAGTCTTGATATAAAGTCGAGAGCTTCTGGAGATGCGGAATTAATTGCAGATATATTTTTTTTCCAGATAATAATTGCAGCGAGCAGTTAGAACCACGATTATGAACAACTCTCTTTTGTTTAGTTTATTTTTTTTAAAGATGATATTAACGATGTGAATACATACTCTTTGGTTCGGTAAAGAGTATGGATTCCTGCAGTCACGAAAGCTTCAAAATCAAGATTAATGTTGATACAAACGTTTAAAGAAATGTCGCAGCGTGCTATCGGAAGAAGAAAAAAGCCATCTTGTTTTAGATTTTTGTTCATTTTTCACAATGCATTTCTAATATCCAGCAGCCCAACACGCCCTGACTGACGTCTTTGCTCGGGGAGGGGGGACGGACACACAAAAAACGCGGAGTTGCTCGTTTCGCTAATGAAAGTGGAGTTTAATGCATCTGCCACAGGCGAGGGGCGTGGGGAGGGGGGGATCTCAGCCCGGACGAAGGCAGCCGCCAATCGCGCAGTGGATTGTCATCGGCACGGTGTCCCTGGTCGGGCCTACGGGAAGCCGGGAGGAGGAGGAGGAGGGGGTGGGTAGGGGGTAGTGCTGGTGGAGATTCATTAGCGCTGTTTTGTTCTTGTCCGAGGTGGCTGGCTCGCACGCCGGGCGACTGCCAAATGGTCGATTTTAATTATGCCGAGAAATCTCGATATACCAGCTCACGGCCTGGCCTCTCGCGAGGCAGATGGAACCCCCCCCCCCCCCCCCCCACCGTTTATCGAAAGGTCGCGGTAATAAACAAATAAAAAAAATTGCTCCCCACTATTTTCGCTAACCTGTGCGATGGGGATGGGATGGGGTTTTTTTTCTCTTCTCTTTTGAATTCGGGTCGGATGTTTGTCTCTACCCCTTGCTAAGGTTGCGGGCAACAGAAGGTCACTTGGGCGAGCTGATTTGAAACGGGCGGGGGGGGGGAGGTTGGGTTGGGTTGGGGGGGGTACGCGACTCGTGCGTGCCACGCCGGTGGCTGCATGAATAACAGCTCCGTCGGTTTGCATGGCATCAAAACGCGCCTGGCTTTCATGGCCACGAGCAATCTGCGTGTATTTGCAACGCGCTTTAAACAAATGGTCACGGTGGTGTTTTATTGATGTGCGTGCATTTTTTTTTGTTCCGTAAAAAAAAATATTACGTGTTTTGTTTTTATTTTAAGCCTTTTTTGTTGTTGTTGCTGGGATTGTGCACGCAAGTTACTATTTTTTTTGTTGTTGTTAGCGTTAAACTGACGATGAATGTTTTCCAAATTCGGAGGCGCGAAATAACTTTCAGCTTCTGTTTTCATTCGTTACCTTCTCACAACTTTGTCGTTAATGATTCTGTTAAAGTACGTTCTTCTTGGAGACAACAAAAAAAAGTAATTACGAAAAACGAACACGAAGCAAAAAACACAGTGGGTGGGGTGGGAGTACAAATGCCTTCGTCAACACTTCTGGCCGTAGGTTTGATGAATGAACGTGAGGCTGTCGAGTTGAATTGTGGGTCGGTTTAATGTCTCGTGCATCATTATTAATCAGAATTTATTTTATTTTATTAAATCGCAAGCGGTTTGCTTTCCGTGCTCTTTGCGGAAAACGTGAAGTGAATAGCCGCTGATCACAATCGTTTTTTGGATTATGGATTTCCCCCCCCCCCCTCCCATGCAAGAATCTGCCCCAAGTCCGTACAGGAATGTGTGGCACCGGGTGAAATTATTTATCACTCAGCTCCCCCCCCCCCGCGCCACCGAATAACTTGATTTGCTGTTGCAGGGGAGGCAGAGTGAGTCTACACCAGTCTCCTCCTGCCCGACCAGAGTCGGATTAACACAGCGGGCCTTCGACCCAGGGCTTATTATTTGTTTTGAGAGGCTCCTCAACAAAGACAAAGATTCCCCATTATCGCGTTTACCAGGCTGTTGGGGCAAGTGCCGTTAGCGAGTAGCACCTATGAAGGCCGGCACGGCACACGAGGGGGTGGGTGGCCAGCACCACGCCCGACCACTTTGTCTCCCCAGTGGAGATGTTTACTACACACCGCACCAGGTACTCATTTGAGGCTGAGTCGACCTAGGGGAGGCCCAGGACCGTTTCAGATAATCGTCACTGGAGTTGGTGGCCGTGAGCGGGAATCGAACTCGGATACACCGGGTTTGTAGCGCAGTGCGCTAAACGCTACACTACCGCTCCCTAACACACACACACATATACGTTGCGTTGCTTTATAATGATTGAAACACAATACTGTAAGCTCTATGATACAGCTCTCTTGCTGTGAAGACGGATGAGTGCCTGAAACGCCAACGATTTCTAGACTATTGGAGCAGTGAGCACCTTTTAAAACTAAACTAAACATATATATTTTTTAAGGCTGACCGAGCTGTAACAGCTCTTTTTCACAAGCGACCTGGCTATCACAAGTGATTTAATTACATTCATAGCAGCCAAATATTCTAAAAGCACGTCGATTGTAAATGTGCAGGGGGGAAAACCGGAGGACCAGGATAAAAAAAAATATCCCACGCGACCACGGGGATAACATGCGAACTCCATCGATGCAGGCGTCGGGGTCGGGATCGGAGTAGTCAACGTCTTGCCACCGAGCCCACCTGTGAATCCCTCCGCATCTCACGTTTGTCTCCACCCTGCTCGCATTTGTACACGGCTACCGGGGTACTCATTTTAGGCGGTGTCAAATAGGAGTGCCCAGGACCAGTTGGTACATCACTCGCCACCGACTTTAGCCCTGGCCAGGTATTCAATTCAGGTTGCTGGGTTTGTACGCTTAAGTAAACACGACACACACACACACGCACACACAGAGGCGTGAAGGCCTCCCTTCTAGCCTCACAAGACTGTTGGTGCCAGTGCTGATAGAAAGTAAATGTTTAAGCCTGCAGAGTACACGGTGGAGGTGACAAGGCCATCACTGTGCACACTCAACCTAAGTGACGGTATAGACACATCACACAGGAGTTCATTTTAGGCTCGGTCAATGTCGGATCATGGTCAAGAAAAGGGCTCTTTGCAGCAGTGCCGGACTAAGCTAGTGCGGGGTCTGTAGCATATGTTATAAAGGGGCCCTAAATAAATAAATATTACAACACAAACATTTCTACTTGCATAGTAAAGTCATTGTATATTTTCATTTGCTTAACGGCCAGATAATACGACAAATCGCTAACCTTAAACACCCAGTCGTTCATAAAAGTTGAAGGCAGTATAGTACTATAGTAATAGAGCAAGTGCAGAATCACTGAACCGGAATTGATAGCTCGAAAGCATTTAGCGCGGGGCCCTTGAAAGTGCGGGGCCCGTAGCTACTACATTTGATGTAGTACTACACATGTAGTAGCTACTACATATGTAGCTACTTTTGCTCCTAAGACAATCTGGCACTGGTTAATTTTAGGCTGTCAATGTCGGACCATGGTCAAGGAAATGGCTCTTTGCAGTCGCACCTCAAGGTTCTTCAGGACTTTTTTTGCGTCGAGTTGTCTTTCCCCCCAGCACTTCCGATTAGCACGGTTGGCTCTGTACGGTGCGAATGAAGCTCAACACGCATGCATTCGTTCACACGAGACCAGTTGGTTGGAATAATCTCGCCGGCTGGCACAGTTGGGTCAGAGTGCGCGACTTGCCATCGGCAGGTCGCGACTTGCAATCGGAAGGCTGTGGTTCAACTCGAACCCTGTCTTCTCTGGGGTTGGTAAAATAGGTACCGCGTTGTGGGAAGTAACCTCAAGTTGTCGTAAGGATAAACTATCCCCCCCCACACACCTGAGCCCCGCCATAGGAATATGGAATCTTCACCACTGTTCTCTCGAGTACGGTAGCACTTTTGTACGTTTGGTAGCTGTTTTGGGGGGGAGGGCTCTGCATTGACATTTGCACTGAGCCACATTTGCAACTGCGATTTGAAACGACGATCTTTAACCACGGTATCGATAGTTAAATTATAATCGAGGGACTGCGTTGTCTTGATGCGGTCTTGGATTGTTGTTGTTGCTGCCTTGCCCCAAGCTAACATTTGGTTTTGACAAATCTGCAGGAACGTATGAACTCGTGCAATTTGTACTTGCCTGCTTCATTGGTATTCGTTTATTTATGAGTGACTTGCTTAGCTTTTCTCTATCTTACCCTAGTATCCTTCGTTGTACTGTTCGTTGTCGATGTAGCTCGTTGACAACGAGAGTAATCCGTTTCCATCTTAAGTGTCTTCGTTATGTTTACTTTGGCTTGAATTCGAGATGAATAATTGATAGCCCCCCCCCCCTCCCCCATTTATATTTTGCATGAATCCAGCGTCCCTTTGGCTTATTGGGAGAGAGGGGCGCAGCGTTGCTGCTGCCGAGCTACGCGGCGTCTGACGTCTGAGCACACAATAGACGGGAAGGACAAGATCAATGGACTCGCATAATGCGCATGCATAATGTACGTTGACTCATTAATGCCTCTCCACCCCCACACACTTTGCGTAAGAGCGCAGAAGTGTGGTCACCACAACTACGCCTCTATATATAAGGAACAAAACAGGTGGACTTCTCCACAAATCTGGCTGTCGCCTGATGAAGCTGGTTGTAATTACTGGCGAAACGTCGTACTCAGATTGTAAATGTTTGTGGCTTGGCTCTCCAACACACCGGCGCGCTGTACTAGTGACGAATTGGCCACGTTCGGTTTACGTGACAACCCTTACTAGTTGACTGTGTCGGGTGGTGGCGGCTTTAACGACACAACATTTATATATTTACGCGATCTAACCCAAAAAAACACTCTACTATGGACGACTGAGCCGTGTTGCTCTTTGAGCAGGGCAATCAGACTAAAGTTGGGACCATTCGCTTGACGAACGGACGTTAGCTGCGACATTGGCACGTTTGCTATTTAAACTCTGCGGCACTTGGGAGAATACATTTCTTCCTATCCGGCTTCGAAAAAATTGAAGCGAACGAGCCGCATGATGGAAGGCCCGAAAACATCCCCTCTTTAGCAATAGCATTTGACGAACGTTACGTTTCGCCACGACAGTGACACATTTCACTTAATAATGACGTCGAAAAAAAAAAATGTGTGTGGCCTCATTCTTGTGACACCCAGGGTGACTTTTAATAGCTTTCATTCAATCGAGCAAAAATGCACTGCGGTCAAAAACAAATTACGCTGTGATTTTTTTTGCTTTTGCCCCTTAATGAAAATGGCAGTCAGAAGCGGTAAGCGCTGTTGATTGAGCAATTCACAAATATTTCAAGTAACAAAAAAAAACACAATAAATTGATCCTAACCTATACTAATGTTTCTCACGGGATATTTTAAACACGCATACTTATTTCTTTTTGGGAAATAAAATACCCCCCCCCCCCCAAAAAAAAAAACTGTGCTCAAATGTAACATTAAAAGGAAATGTTATCATGTCCTCTTGTGTTGTACTCTCAGAGCTACTTTGCCCTATTGATAATTGCATTCCGTGAGCAATGTGCTAAGGTCCCGTAATTTATGCACGCTTTGCTGCTATCACCCTGGCAGAAACAGCTTGTGCTGCAAGAAGTCACGTGAATTATCGTTGAACTTTTACAATGTATTTTTGTCGTATTAAAGTCATCCGTTGTTGCAAAGAGAACGGATGGTCGCCACCACAACTCCAGAGCCACGGGCCCGTGCAGGGCCGCAATGTCCCGATGACACTGCCGCCTTATTGTAAGCATTAATCGCCGCTAATGGAAAAAAAAAAAGCAGTATTGAACAACAAATGACGTATATATACACACTTTAGCTGCGCTCCACGTGCAGAGCAGATACATGGGGGTAATATTTACACCCCAAGAAATACCGCAATTGCTGCACGCGCTACGCATTCGTGCGACTTTACCCAAAATAAAATTATTGATTTTCAACAACGGGCAGATTATTAGGAGCGTGCACGTGTCCAGAACAAAGGGGGTTCCTGGCTTTGGCGAAATTCGTGGCGCGCTGTTGCAAAGCTGCCTTGCGCCCTATTAGAATTAACTCCGCACATTATATAGGATTTCGCTTAAGGGTTTTTTTGTACACATCCGGTCGTGGTGTAACAATAATGCTTTCATGACCTGCGCGCATTTGTTCTTACCGCCTGGGAATCCATGATTATACCTTTTTTGCCGCACCTTCACGGATAACACAGCGACCAAAAAAGAAATAATACATTGGAATTGAACCACTGCATGGTGTGTATGTATGTTGAACTTCTTTCGCACCATACGTAAGCAACTGTGCTAATCGGAGGTGCGAGGGGAAGGACCCGAAAACTAAACACAAAAAGCAGTTTTAAAGAAATTCGTTTTCAACCTGGATGATTTTAAAGTGCATAGCTCCATCGGCTTCCTAAAATCGGACGGGGAGAGCGTTCCAGACGGCCGCAGAAGCGCATCCGAAAGCACTATGCGATGCGGTGACCGTCTTTGTTCGAATGCCAGCCAAAAGGCGCTGTGTTTGCTCTCGGGATGGAGTCCTTCATTCACGAGGAGTGCTCACGATCTGTGTGACGATTCGATGGGCTAAACGATGTCTCGCACTGCTGTGAACGGTAGCACCCGCTCATGGTTGTATGGACCGCGTGAGTCCATTATGTACACCATCTATGGTGCCCACCTGCTTCTAGTTTCCTGCAGCTGCGTCTTGCACGTTGCTGCTGCTCCTGCTGCATTGATGCGTACGAGAGATGAACACGAGCTGCTAGGTGCGTATCCAAATGTGTGAGTATTTGAATAAAAACTAACCAAAACTAAGCACCTGCCTGGGTATTTTGTACCATCGGACACTCCACCCCCACAACTCCCAATCGGTGATGGGGCAGTTGTGGAGAGTTTCCCATACCTGGGCAGTGTGCTTATGACCGGCTCCAGTTTAACAGAAGAGGTCTCACTCCGAATCAGTCGAGCGGCAATAACTTTTCATCAGTTGCGTAACGCTGTGTGGAAGCTACCTGGTCTGTCGCTCCGCACTAAGCTTCAGGTCTTCTCGGCCACGGTCATTCCCTCCCTTCTCCTACGCTTGCGAAACGTGGACCCCCTAATGGAACATCTCCGCCGGTTAGAAACATTTAGGCTAGCCTGCCTACGATCCATCCTGGGTTTAACCAGGCTGGATTGTGTGAGGAGCTCACAAATCTTTGAAAGATCTGGGCAAGGTCCCATCGGTGAGCTCCTCCGGCAGGCAAGGCTGCGTTGGCTGGGTCATGTAGCTCGCATGCCCAGCCACCGCATGCCGAAACAGCTTTTGTTCGGCCAGATCGAGGGGGCTAAACGGGCGCGGCATGGGCTAGAGAAGAGATGGAGTGATGTGGTACGGGAGGACGTGGAGCTGAGTGGACTTGCCGATGACTGGCACCAGCGGTGTCAAGATCGGCCTCTGTGGAGGAGGCTCGTGAAGGACGCTACTGGGCAGTTGGAGGTAGTCGCCCTCCAACAACAACGGAGGGCGGAGGAGCGACGCTCACAACAACGAGCGGAGCGCCGGGTGACTAAAGCACAGCAGGTTGGCACATTAGGGGGCACAGGTGGTGCATCAGCCAGTCATCTCAGTCATCTTAGTCAGTCGACCCGTGGCACTTGGGTCTGCCCCGTGACCTCCTGCCCGCGGGCGTTCGACACTTCACGTGGCCTCAAGATGCACATGGCCTGGCACAAGCGTCGTGGTGACGTCACCGCCACTTAGTGGCGAATGGCGGTTGTTGTTTGATTCACCTACTTTAAAGTTTTGTTTCTAACCCCTCCAGTGTCTTTAAAATGTTATATTCCTTTTGGGGGTAACATTTGTCAAACAGAAAAATAGCGAACTGATTTTTTTCTCGCAATTGTACTTTTTTCCCTCAACTTTTTAATTGAACAAACTGTTCCCCCCTCCCCTCCGGATGATGCCAATGAATGAACGTGACGGAAATATAACACAGCAATTGACGTCGCCTCACGAGAAATGTTATGTATTTTAACAATTCACACGATACTTATACATTGCCATGCTGGCCGGCCAAGTTTCACCGATGATTACAAAGTTAACCTGGCCTCCGGCACACACCTACAGATCCTACGCAGTGCAAAATTACTTTTGGTGAGGGAGGGATACAATATCTTGATTTGAAGCTTTCGTGAATAACAGTATCGTGCAAACCGTCAGGCTACGTTCAAAGATTTGTACATGAAGCCATCCAGATATATAAACAGAGATAATTTCAACCGAGAAGATGGTTATAAGCTAAGCAATCATTGGAAGGACGTTATAAACCAGGTTCGTCATAACTTGCTGTGATGCTTCCATCCTGCCTGTCGTTTGGCTGTTACCCTCCGACTCTCTGAGTTGTATTGCCCTGTTAGATCTACTGCTGGATGAAGGCCTCTCCCAGTGCTCTGCTAGTCGTGAGGGGGGGGGGGGGATAATTGGCCATTCAGTTCTCGGGGAAGCTCCCAGCAAGTGGGGCGAAACGTCGGACATTGTGCCAGATAACCCGAATATAAAATCGTCAAGCTGTACAGCACCAGCACGAAAGTATACGTAGTCACATTTTTTGAGATATTGTAACCCTAATTCGAGCATGATAATTCAATCAGGTGTAGACCGGCAGTGGATTTCCAAAGGACTGTTAATTAGCTGCTTACATATGTAAATGTTGTATTGTTAATGATTGTAATCAATCAAATCATCCATATTAATACGTTGCATGTGTCACCAGAAAGGCAACAGCCCTTGTGACGTTGTGTCTTCATGCGAGCTCTAAAGTCACAACATCTGGCAGATATTCGAAAACATATTTTACAGCACCGCTTTGGCACGCTACTGCTGGATGAGTGCCTCGCTACACCGTGCTGGTCATGGGGTAGACTTCACCAAACTTCACGCCGATCAATGGATATTTGCGAAGGCAAGGCGCTCAGGACTGGCTCAGCTGTCACTCGCCACCAATGTTTGCCTTGATTAGGAATTGAACTCGGCTCATTGTGTTCATAGTGCAGAGCGCAAAACAATTCATCAGTGTATCACAACAACAACGATAACAACAACAATAATAAGGCATCATTGTTTGGGTGAGTGGTAGGCCAATGTAGGAATTTGCATGCATTTCGGGAGCACATTATTGATGAGAGCCAGTCACTTGACAGAATACCGTGGTGTGTTCACCCGTCATTCACGCAGATAAGAGCTTATGTTCCTGTGTAACGCTGCACCCGAAATTTCACAACTGCTGATATTCGTAGTCACCGCGTATACGCACTCCTGTATATATTTACGCATGCGCAAAACAACTTCGCTTGTGCTTTGCATCTTGGACGAGGAAAGCAGTCGATCGGCGTTGGATCGCCAGGTTTATGTCATCTCCTAGGTGGCTAGGAGATGTTAACTACCTCGCCTGGTATACAGGAGGTCGCCGGTTCGATCCCGACCATTGACGCCTGCTGTATATTTGGAGTTTGCGTGTATCTCTCTCTCGTCATCATCACGGTGGCTAGGATATGTTAACTACCTCGCCTGGTATACAGGAGGTCGCCGGTTCGATCTCGACCTTTGACGCCTGCTGTAAAATTTTGAGTTTTCATGTCTCTCTCCCCGTGGTCGCATGTATTTTTCTCCGGGTCCTCCGGTTTTCCCTCCACATTTAGAATCAACGTGCGTTTACTTATAACATTTCCAAACGATGAGCCACTTCATTGGCCTATATTTTTTGATAGCCAGGTCGCTTCTGAAAAATAGCTTTATAGCTCAGTGGGCCTTTACCTGGTCAAATAAAAATAGGTATTTTTAACTCCCCCTCACCTGCCCCCCCCCTCCCCCCCCTCCCCCCCCCCCCCCCACTGAAGCAGTCACACACAGCGAGCCCGACTAAGGACCGTCAGGATTCTTATGATTCCATGACATTGTCCAAGGCCGACAGAGTCAGGCTAAGACACCTTTAGGAATCGTAGGGTTCCGTGTTGGCTCCCGAAGGCTCGCACGAGCCAAACTCAGACACCTGGACGATTCCCTGGGGTTCAACTCAGGGAGGCATTTGTTAATAGGAGCGTAGTTACGGGAAACCCAATCATCATTCAAACGCAGGCGAGAGAACCTAGGACAAGTCTCTTTTTGCATGGAACACCAGGATAAATACAGAGGGGAAGAGCAAGTTAAATGGTCCAATGATAACGATGCATATGATACCCATTATACTCTTGTGGGGGTGTTCGTTAACGTATGACGTTTGTGCAAAGACTAGGCAGAGTGGTAATTTATATTCATTAGTCTTTTCCAGAATCTGGTGAACAGCATGTGTGTATGTATGTGGTCTATGGGAGGCAGTGTGGCGGTTAGCGCACTGCGCTACGAACCTGGCGACTGGGGTTGGATTCCCGCTCACGGCCAACACCGGTGACGATTATCTGAGCTGGTCCTGGGCCTCCCGTAGGTCGACTCGGCCTCAAATGAGTACCTGGTGCGGTGTGTAAACATCTCCACCTGGGAGGAGGTGGGTGGGGGGGGGCGGGAGGAGGAGGTGGGTGGGGGGGGGAGGAGGAGGTGGGTGGGTGGGGGGGGGTGGAGGAGGTGGGTGGGGGGGGAGGAGGAGATGGGTGGGGGGGGGGAGGAGGAGGTGGTGGGGGGGGAGGAGGAGGTGGGTGGGGGGGGAGGAGGAGTTGGGTGGGGGGGGAGGAGGAGGTGGTGGGGGGAGGAGGAGGTGGGTGGGTGGGGTGGGGGGGAGGAGGAGGTGGGTGGGGGGGGAGGAGGAGGAGGAGGTGGGTGGGGGGGGGGGAGGAGGAGATGGGTGGGGGGGGGAGGAGGAGGTGGGTGGGGGTGAGGAGGAGGTGGGTGGGGGGGGAGGAGGAGTTGGGTGGGGGGGGGGAGGAGGAGGTGGGTGGGGGGGGGGAGGAGGTGGGTGGGTGGGTGGGGGGGAGGAGGAGGTGGGTGGGAGGAGGTGGGTGGGGGGGGAGTTGGGTAGCGGGGAGGAGGAGGTGGGTGGGGGGGGAGGAGGAGGTGGGTGGGGGGGGGGAGGAGGAGGTGGGTGGGTGGGTGGGGGGGAGGAGGAGGTGGGTGGGAGGAGGTGGGTGGGGGGAAGTTGGGTAGCGGGGAGGAGGAGGTGGGTGGGGGGGAGGAGGAGGTGGGTGGGGGGGGAGGAGGAGGTGGGTGGGGGGGGAGGAGGAGGTGGGTGGGGGGGAGGAGGTGGGTGGGAGGAGGAGGTGGGTGGGTGGGGTGGGGGGGAGGAGGAGGTGGGTGGGAGGAGGTGGGTGGGAGTTGGGTAGCGGGTAGGAGGAGGTGGGTGGGGGGAGGAGGAGGTGGGTGGGGGGGGGGGAGGGGGAGGAGGTGGTGGGTGGGGGGGGGGAGGAGGAGTTGGGTGGGGGGGGGCTCGCAGCCTCTTCTCGATGCATTCGCCGTAAGCAAATGGTGTCCAGTGCCAATGATGTGTGTGCAGGTGAGACCAACTATATCTAGTCGATACCTTTCCACCTCCCCCATCAGCCTCCGGCTCCTCCAGTGGCGTGACATTCCATGTCCCAATAGCGAGTGTCACATTGCCAAGGTCCACGTGATGATGATAGGCCACTTGGCCAGGCTATCATCTGTGGTGTCCAGGTCGCTTCTGCTGCACAGCTCAGTAGGGCCTTCCCTGTTGAAATAAAAATTAAATATTGAAATAAAATATTTAAATAAAATAATGCCACAGTTAGGAGAGCGGTGAACATTTCGCACGGTCCGTGAACTCCCCTGAACCGAATCTTCCTCCCCTACCTCCCTCCACTCCTACCCATTCCACATCTCTTTAACCTTTACATCAAGAAGCCTATACACTTTTTTGTATTGCGCAAAGTATATATATATGAATATATCGGACCCATCCGGTCTTTGTTTCATGCAAATGTGAAACACGGAGCTTTTTTGTGTGATTAAAAATACACGGGAAATAGTCGGGAAGCAAGCCTCTGCTGTAGAATTATCTACCACCGATCTGAGATGAAATTACACATAGACGTGATACACACACACACCTGATGAAGCTGGTGGTAATCACCAGCGAAACGTTTTACTAAAATTAGTAAATGTTGTGGGTTTACTCTCCAACACCCTGGTGTGCTGAAGTAGTAACTCACTGGCACGTTTTGTTCACGTGACAACAACTATACAAATTGGCCGTGTCGGGTGGTGGTGGGCTTAATGACACATTTGTATATTTACGTGTTCTAACACACGCAAAAAAATGTATTTTGGATATATATTTGTTGCTGTTGATTTAACTTAAAAATATAAACTTTCGAATTAATAATATAATTCTTCTATTGGTAGGAAATGCAACAAAAAACATTAATTTAGAACTCTGCAGCTATAGCCAGTGCATCGCCCTATGTTAAAAACTGGCCCTGGAATTTTTTTAATTACATAACTACTTCTAAAGTCACTGCAATTGCCCACTTAATATTGATGCCATCGGCAATGAACAAATTCATTTTTGTCCGTGTTGTTTTCTCCAATTTCATCCCGATTTTACTGGCAGGAACTCTTCACGTGACGAGGAACCCATATTGAACTCTGGAAGAGCAGCGAATTACTCAACGAAAAGGAATTGCCCATGGAACGAGTTATCACAGAACTGCTTCTGAATGCTCTTCACGTGGCCTCATATCCAGACTAGGGGTCAGCAACTTTTCAGATATCCTACTTCAGACATAAATCTTTGTTACGTAACAATCATACTATTAATTTTAATCAATTTTATCTGGTGCTATTCCTTTGGCAGCGGTGCTCCAGCACAAAAAAAACCCCTAAAAACTCAACGCATTTGTCGCTGAATTTTTTAAACTAAAACTATTAAACTATTGTTCATTTTACCAGGTAAGGACCGCTGAGCTCGACAGCCCTTTTGCAGAAGCGACCTGGCCACAAATGATAGCCTAATGAAGTGGCTTTATCATGTGGAAATTATATTGTAGCCAAAGACTCTGAACGCGAGACGTTGATTCTAAATGTGGAGGAGAAAAACCGGAGGTCCCGGAGAAAAATCCACGCGACCACTGGGAGAGAGAGAGAGACACCGCAAACTCCAAACACACCAGCGTCAGGGTCGGGATTGAACCCACGACCTCCTGTACACCAGGCGAGGTAGTTAACATCTCCTAGCCACCGCGGCGCCCAACAACACTGCCCAGCCAGGCGGTGGCAGCTATGCCCATGGCCTGTAACCCAGCACTGTAGAGGAAGCAGCGGGGGTTGGTGGATCACCGCACAAATGTTGCCAAACTCCCTTCAAGTTTTCCCGTGGCTGTTGAGGTCCAATACCCTGGGCTCGTCAGGAGAGAGCAGTGCAGAAAAAAAATGTGGACTCCACTTGTTCCGTCTGTACGGGATCGAGTGTTTCCCCCTCGCACACATGGGATCTTTCCAGGTGCTCCGTTTTCCTTCCACAAGCAAACGCTCATTAATTGTAAGAAAACACCGCAACAGATAAAGGAGAACGGAGCTTGGGCACGGCTCAAGATGAGCAGCAGTAACAGATAATGAACGCCTGGGAGAGAGAAGGAGGGGTGATGGAATTACCGGGTCAAGATGTCGGGTTTGAGAGGGTGATGAGGGAATAGAGCAGGCAGGAGGAAGCTAAAGTGAGCTGCATGTAGCAACGTCTGTTTTCACAAGGGGCGGGGCTCATGGGAGATATTCAAAGTGGGGGGTGGTGACCACGCAGAAGTCACGTGATTGACGGGAGGCATGAGCTGATTGAGTACGAGCGGTGGGCGTTTTGTGTAAGTCATCTGTGACTAGGCTTGAGACTCATCACTGCGCCTCACTTCAAAATACGGTTTAATCGCAGGTGACTACCTAGCTTTGAACCCGTGAACCCGTGACGCCGCGAACCCGCGAATCCGTGAACCCGTGAACCCATGAAGTCAGCGGGGCCCACAAAAGTGCTCTGGCCCTGAAGCACCAAGCCACCGTGACCCCCGTCGTTGATTCAAAAGCATTGATGTGATGGTGAGATTTGGAAAATGGAATTAATAACCCCCACCCCCCGTGTGTAGTTCAAACGACTTCTTGTACGAGTCTATGCTCAATTAATTTACTACATTATTGTTAACTCCAATTAAGTGTTCACAAATAATTTTTAAGTAATATACTCGTAAATATTACGATGATGTTAATGTTCGCATAGATCGCAATGCATGGTTGTGTGACTTAACGTGGGACACTTTTATGAATCACATAAATGCTCAAGCCTCTTGTTTTTCGTGAATATTTTAGGAAAGAGCTAAATTATACAGATTCTTCTCTATTGAAATGTTTTTAATAATAGGGTTTTCTCCCTTTTTTCTGGCAACAAAACTGAAATCTTTTTACGAGGATTCATGTCTGCATTAACCACAATACTTGCAGTAAAAATGCAAACAAAAAACATACTATGATAATATATGCATTGTCCTTGAAACTGATTGGTCCACACCAAGGTACGGCTTTCTTTTGAGCCTCGACCCAATTAGTGCTCGACCAGAGGACTCCAAAAGGCTTTTATAATAAAAAAAAAACCTCGACACAATTTCCAAAGTTAAATACATGCCTTTGCAACCCTACGTGAATTTGTAACGTGTAATCATTTCAGTCTAAGTACACAATTATAAAATAATTTAGCTGAGAAAATGCATCGTAATTGGATGTTGCAGCACCACCCCACTATTTGTTTTAATTGCCGGCAGAGTTAATTTTACTTCACGACGACTACTGAGACTCCCGCTTGTAAACGAAATGTATATATTTTTTGCTCTATTACCGTCAAAATGTTGCCTTCTCTGCTGCCGTTTCGAGTTTACGTGGGAACACGATAATCGGAGACATTGCTCGTGGCCGCGGGTTGGTTACGCACGTATGTATGTCGAGTACGTATGTATGTCGAGTACGTATGTATGTCGAGTACGTATGTGTATGTATGTTGAACGTCTATCGCACTGTACGTAGCCAACCGTGCGAATTGGAGGTACGGGGAAAACACAACAAACTAAACACAAAAGGCAGTTCTAAAGAACTTAGTTTGTCAATCTAGATGATGATTTAAAAGTGCATAGCTCCAGTGGCTTCCTAATATCGGGAGGAAGAGCGTTCCAGACGGCCGCAGAAGCGAACCTGAAAGCGCGCGATGCGGTGACCGCCTTTGTTCAATGGTTAGCCAAAAGCCGCTGCGAGGATGCCCGGAGTTTGAGTGGTGATGGTTTATGCTTCTTGACAAGCATGAGGAAAGGCTGCCATGAGCATTCGCTGAAACGTGTTCACATTTTGCCCATTTATTATGACCGCAGGTAGGCAAAACTGCAGCGCATTGATCATTTTGGATAAACTTCTCAAGAAGGCCACGGGAATTATCAAACTGTCGTGTGCTTTTCGATTTAAAGCGTTCGTGACTGCAGGGATTCGTCTTCTTGGTTCGTTCGGTAAAGTCACGTTGAATGGAAATAAAATGATGTTTCATTTCCATTATTTATTTTTATTACGTTTTATTTTTATTATTTTATTTCCATTCCACGTGACTTTACCGAAAGAACCAAGAAGATGTCGTGTGCTTGAATGTTTGCACCGCACACACCAGAAACAACAACAACAACAGCAACAAACCTCACAACACACAAGCGGCATTCTTCCCGTAAAGGAATACAGCAAGAACACTTCCAAACAGACGCAGCTTTCCTTGTCAACAAAAGCCGTACGAGTTTGAACAAACCTGCCCTCCGGTAAAGATTTTTTTTTTGCTCTCAAACAACGCAAACAAGGGACCTCCCCCTCGGGGAGAGCCGAGCCACCTTAATGAAGCTCCACTGTATAACGACGGCGTTCGGCGCGAAGCCAAACCGAATGGTTCAATCAAACGAACGCGCGGACGGATCTGTCGTCCGCTTCTCTGCGGCGCGCGTGTCATCATCATCTTCATCATCATCGCCACCATCGCGGTCCATGGGGCAGAGATTTGTTTCCAACTTTCTTCTCTGCCTCGTGCCAACATGCTCAAGTCGCGGCCACATTCTTTCTGGCACCAATCTCCTCTGCCGTCGTCATCAAGCCATTATTGTGTCAGGTCTTCCTCTCTTTCCGCTTTCTTCCATTTGTCCCGGACAACACACTTTACATTATCCTGCTGTTGTTCATCCCGCACGTGTGTCCAACCAGTGCCAGTTTCGTTCTCATCGCAGCCTGCATTGTAATCAGGTCTTCCTCTTCTTCTCCGAGGGGCGCCCGCCCGCCCGCTCGCTCGCCCGCTCGCTCGCCCGCCCGCTCGCCCGCTCGCCGGCTCACGTGTGTGCATCTCCGCGAGGGCTCCCGTGACTTGACAGCCATCGCTTCGGCCGGAGTCCCCAGTGAGGCCCAGGGGCGCTCAGCATTTGCTCCCCTTGGTGGGACGGGGTGGGTAGGGGTGGGTGGGTGGGTGGGGTGCGAGCGACTTCAAAGGCTTGGGTTGCTTGCCACCCCATGAGGTACGACAAAAAGGCAGAACGGGCACGTGGCGTTGGCCCGTGTGGTTCGATTGTTCTATTCCGAGAGGTATTCGCGGGTTTGTTGGTCAGAAAAGAAGAAGAAAAAAAAACCAGCTCGTAAGTGTTATGAATTGTGTGTGTGGGGGGGGGGGGTATTACTAGTCAGCTGACAAATATTGGGACTGTTGACGTCCCGGGAAGATGTACAGATTTCCTTGGACAGCTAACTACAAGACGACTCTCCTGGAACCCCCCCCCCCCCAGGACAGGTGGCAATCCCCATTAAAGGCACACCACTCAACCGTGAAGCCAAGTGCCTCATTCACAAATTGTATACCACAGTAGCGTTAATGAGGCGTGCTAAGGACTCAAAACGCTTTTAAAAGGCACCTTAAGGACGTGGAGCGGGCCGTCTGGCCTGCCTGCAAGTGTGTGTTTAACATTCCATCACGTGCTGGGCAAAGTTCTATTGCAGAGTGGCAATGCAAAATAGCTTTAGACGGGCCAAATTTGGAGACAAGGGTGGGATAGTTCTACGTGAGACATGTACGTAGAAGAGAAACCACAGATAATGCCTCGGAGAGAGGGTACGTATGCATGTTTAACTTCTTTTGCACCGTACATAGCCAGCCTTGCTAATCGGAGGTGCGGGTGAAGGACAACATACAAAAAAACAGCTATAGGGAAATACGTTTCCAATCTAGATGATTTAAAAGTGTGTGTAGTGTAATAGCGCCGAGAAACAGTACACACGCCGGTGAGCATATTACATGGCTGTGTGTCGGCAGGGCGGAGGAACTGGGGCAAGGGTCACGGAGGGCCCCATGTGGAAGCCCCTGGAACCTGCTGGTGGGTTCGAGAAGGGAGGCGTGGCCAGGGCGGAGCCACGCCGCGCTGGGAGCATAAAAGGGGGCCGAGAGCGGGGACCTCGAGGCTGCCGGTTCTGGGATTGGATCGTCTCGTTGTTGATATCATCTCGTCGCCATCGTCGCTGCCGTCTTCGCTCGATATCGTGCTGCTAGATAGTTGTCGGCTGTCTCCGTGAGCGCCGTCGGTGTTTGACAGCTAGTGTTGTGTACAGGCTAGTAACTAAACTTTGATTTAAAGCTTTCGTGACTGCAGTAATTCATACTCTTAGCTCTTTCGGTAAAGTCACATTGAAGGGAAACAATAAAATAATAAAATATATATATATAAAACAATAAAAATTCTCACGACGTTTCGACCATAATACAAACGGTCATCATCAGGTGTGAAAAGCCAACGGCAAGAAACACCGACACTTCTTTCAAATGTTTCTTGCCGTTGGTTTTTCACACCTGATGATGACCGTTTGTGTTATGGTTGAAACGTCGTGAGAATTTGTATTGTTTTATATATATTTTATTATTTTATTGTTTCCTTTCAACGTGACTTTACCGAAAGAGCTGAGAATAGGCTAGTGACTGTTTAGTGCGCAGGCGAGATCGTATGTGCTCAAAAATGATGGTGCCTCTACAAACCTCGTCTCCGAACTCACTGACACTACAAGTGTATAGCTCCAGTGGCTCCCAAATATGGGAAGGAAAAGCGTTCCAGACGGCCGCAGAAGTGCATCTGAAAGGGTGCGATGTGGCGACCGTCTTTGTTCGATGGTTAGCCAAAGGATGGAGACAGAAGACAGCAAGGGATTCATAGATGTTGCCTAATAGTCGATACGGGAGTTGTCTGGACACAAATATCAATTGTGATCATGATGATGCGTGAAGAGAAGTCTCGATATCAAGTCCAGAGCCTCTGGAGATGCAGAATTAATTTCAGAGATTTTTTTTTTCTCTTAGAAAAAAATTACATTGAGCAGTTAGAACGTTATTCATTGTATGATCAAAGTAGTGAGTCATTTTCATTGGAATCTTTCAAGTGCCGGCTTAACAACAGTAACAACAAAACGTATGTAGTAATAGGTTTTACCCTTTTAACTGGCACAAAAACTGACACCTTTATTCAAGGCATCATGTTTGCAATAACCGCAACACAAGCAGTCAAAATGCAAACAAAAGAGACAACTCTGATAATAATATGCACTGTCCTTGAATTTGATTGGTCCACACCCGTCAATGAGTGGTGTGGAACTATGTGACCGTGGTTAGCACCCTGCATCCTGAATCAGAATCAGAAAGGGTTTTATTCGCCATGTAAGTTCACACCGACACGGAATTTACTTTGGCAGGATGGTGCATACATTCAACATATAGGAATCTAAAATCTTAAATAAGTTTTAAACAAGTCTTACTATAATAAGGGTTAAAAGTCTAACACTAAGGGGCTGAAGTATATAAAATTAAATAAATATCGAATATAAAATAGCTTTAAGATATAATTTAAAAATACAAATAGGGAAACATAGTTAATATCAGCAACGTGTCGTTATGTAGATCAAATGTTAAAAACAGTGTTAGCCCTTGGCCTTGTTTAACAGGCCAGCAGCAGATGGGAAGAAACTGTTTTTATGGCGTGAGGTTTTGGTCCTGATGGACCGAAGCCTTCTGCCGGAGGGGAGTAGCTGAAACAGAGAGTGTCCAGGGTGGGAGAAATCGGCCATAATCTTCCTCGCTCGCCTCATAGACCTTGTCGTGTGCAGGTCCTCGAGGGTCGGTAGATTGCAGGCAATTACCTTCTCAGCAGTGTGGATGATACGCTGCAGTCTGCTCTTGTCCTTGGCAGTGGCAGCAGTGTACCAGACGGTTATGGAGGAGGTGAGGATGGATTCAATGATCGCTGTATAGAATTGCACCATCATTGTCTTTGGCAGGTTGAATTTCTTCAGCTGCCGTAGAAAGTACATCCTCTGTTGAGCTTTCTTGGTGAGGGAGCTGATGTTCAATTCCCACTTGAGGTCCCGGGAGAGAATAGTGCCCAGGAAGCGGAAGGACTCTACAATTTTTACTGGGGAGTCTAACAGGGTGATGGGGGTGAGTGGTGCTGTATTCTTCCTGAAGTCCACAACCATCTCAACTGTCTTTAGAGCATTTAGCTCTAAGTTGTTCTGGCTACACCAGGTCACCAGATTGTCAGCTTCCCACCTATAGTCAGACTCATCCCCACCAGAGATCAGCCCAATGAGGGTGGTGTCATCCGCAAACTTCAATAGTTTGACGGACAGATGATTGGAGGTGCAGCTGTTGGTATACAGGGAGAAGAGCAGAGGGGAAAGGACGCAGCCCTGAGGAGTTCCGGTGCTGATGGACCTGGAGCCAGAGACTTGTGTTCCCAGCTTAACGCACTGCTTCCTGTCAGACAGGAAGTCTGTGATCCAAGCTGAGTTTAATGTCCAGTCGTGGCTAATACCATTGGTCAGTGATGTCAGAACCCACCCTGGATACCCCCTTTCACCAGTCCACACTGACAAGAGTGGTTGAAGTGTGGTGCAAATGAACCCCCACGATTGACAGCGTGAAGAGGCTTTCATCCAGCGGTGGATTGGCGAAATGGTGACAAAAATATTGAGAATAGGTTTTCCCCTTTTTTCTGGCAACAAAACAGGTGTTAAGATATTATTGGTTCTTTCGGTAAAGTCACGTAGAAGGGAAACAATAAAATAATAAAAAATATATATAAAACAATAAAATTCTCACGACGTTTCGACTGCAACACAAGCAATCATCATCAGGTGTGAAAACCACAGCAAGAAAATTTGAAAAAAGTGGCGGTTTTTTTTTCAAGCGAGAAGATGGATTCTGGCTTAGCAATCATTGGAAGGATTTGATAAACCTTTTCGGGTCTTAATTGATTGATCACGCTTAAGGTGGCTTTCAGACCGCATCCATTATTTTTCGTCTCCCCCCTATTTTCCGAACATAGATGGACTCGTCCATCTGAACAAACTGTCAAATCCTTCTCCGTGGTGCTAACGTAAAAAAGCCACTTTTTTCAAATTTTCTTGCTGTGGTTTTCACACCTGATGATGATTGCTTGTGTTGCAGTCGAAACGTCGTGATAATTTTTTTAATTGTTTTATATTTGTATTATTTTATTGTTTCCCTTCTACGTGACTTTACCGAAATAACCAATAATATGAATCCCTGCAGTCACGAAAGCTTTAAATCAGGTGTTAAGATGTTAAAACACAAAACTGAAACCTTTTTACAAGGAATCATTTCTGCATTAACCACAATGCTTGTGGTCAGAATGCAAACAAAAAACGAGACTCTGATAATATATGTTGCCATAAAAAAGGGGAAAACCTCTTCTCATATTTTGGTACTGGCAAAGGAGGTCCCATGATCTAGATGCTCACCCCGAGCCCTCATTACTCTGATAGTGGCATTGTCTTTGTGCTGTGTACGCCTTTTGGCGTCCTCTGGTCTAACACCGTTTGAGACGAGGCTCAAAAGAAAGCTGTCTCTGGTGTGGACCAATCAGTTTCAAGGACAATGCCACATATATTATCAGTGTGTTGTTTGTTTGCATTCTGACCACAAGTATTGTGGTTAATGCAAGACATGATTCCTTGTAAAAGGTTTCAGTTTGGTGTTTTAACATCTTAACACAGCTGTTTTGTTGCCAGAAAAAAGGGGGAACACCTCTTCTCATATTTTGGTACTGGCCAACGGATGATGACAAAAAAATATTGTCAGGATTATTATACTCCGGAGAGCCTCACCGCGTCTCAAGACGCTTTTCCAGGAGGATCTGCCATCTGGATATTTCGCCCGGGTGCCTGCGGTGATTAGATGTTTTCTTCCTCGCCTGGTACGCAGGAGTTTGAGGGTTCGATCTCGGACCCTGTGACGATCCGCGTTGCATATTTGGAGTCAGCGTTTTCTCTCTCTCTCTGTGTGTGGTGGTCGTGGGGATTTTTATCTGAAGTTCCTCCGGTTTTGCCCTCTACATTTAGTTACACGCGTTTAGATTACTTGGCTGCTACTATAAATGCCAATGTGATGATGACGACGATGATGATGTCATCAGCCACTGCGGTGAGCTATCATCACGTGTGGCCAGGTCGCCTCTAAAGAAAGAGCTCACAGCCCAGTGCGGCTTTTCCTGGTAAAATCAGTGCCGGTTTATCCTAGTAGCAAAACTAGCTACACATGTAGCTACAGGCCCCGTACTTTCAAGGGCCCCGCGATAAATGATTTCAAGCTATAAATTCCGGTTCAGTGAATCTGCACTTGCTCTATTACTATAGTACTATACTGCCTTCAACTTTTAAGAACGACTGGGTGTTTAAAGTTAGCGATTTATCGTATTATCTGGCTGTATAGCAAATGAAAAAATATAATTACTTTACGATGCAAGTAAAAAAAAATGTGTATTTTAATATTTACGTGTTATTTTTTTTATTTAGGGCCCCTTTATAACATATGCTACAGACCCCGGCACTAGCTTCATCCGGCACTGGGTAAAATGATACAATGGTGGTAAATAAAAAAAGATGTTGCCGTGATCGTACCATCAATCAGTATTTGTGTTCACGCGGGAGGAAACCCCCAAGGCTTAGCGAAGGCACGACGCTCCGCGCTGCCGCCTCACGGCCACACCTCGTAGCCCAGTAACCGCGCCTCTACAACACCTGGCAAGCGCCGATCGCTCAACGCGTTCAAGCACCGGCCGAGGCTCCTCCCCGCCGACGTAACGTTAGAACGTCACGTGGTGCGTGATATCACAAGCGATGGCCCCACTTGGTGGCCGTGTCACGGCCAAATGCGAAGAAGAATTCTCCGCTTCGCGCGTCCCAAATGTTAACCAGCAGCGTGCACGCGGGGAGCATCTCCCACGGATGAAATAGTCGCCCGTCAAATTATCTCTCTCTCTATAACCTCTGTAAATGAATAATAGGAACTAAAGGTCATTGTGAAAGAGAGAAAAACGAAAATACCAATTATTTCTGGTGGCGTGGCCAAATTAACCCCGTAAATAAATGGAGGATGGGGGATGTTCACCGTAATGCTCTCACCGAGATGACCGATGGCGCTGCATGCTCACGTCTCCCGGGCTAAAGTGTCATTAGGCAAATGAACGGTTTGTTAAACCCAATCTTGTTAACGGCAGTCACACGAAGCGGTGGGTGACCAGCACCACGCCCGGCCGCCCTTGTCTCCCCAGTGCTTATGTTTACACATAGCCCCAGGGTTAGGGTTAAGGCGGAGTCGTCCTATGAGAGGACCGCATCAGGTATTCCTCGCTGGGTTCATAGAGCAGTGCGCTAACCGGTGCACTACCGCTCCCCATTAAAACTGCCCAAAATCCCGTGTATAGCCTTAACAAACTGTTGGGGCAAGTGCCGTGAGCGAGCACCTAATCATGAATATCGACAAGATTTCATCGAGCGTCTAATTATAATTATTTGGTAATTAGCTTGATAACATCATGGACATGCTCGCTTTGTTCTAAACTCGTGCTACCACCCCCCAACATTTCCAGTTGCATTTTTTGGAAATCCCATCAACGTCTGCATTAATCTGCCTGCAGTGGGGTGACCAGAAGCAACGAGCTCCGGCCCCGGGTTGTGCAACTGCGGGTGACGCGTGAAGGTTGATGCATTCCTTTTGAGAAGAGTAGAAAAGCGGAATCGATGGTTAATGCACGAGCGGGTGGGATGGGTGGTGCTGCTGATGCTTCTGCTGCTGTTGCTGTTGCTTCTGCTGCTGTTGCTGCTGTTACTGCTGCTGCGAATGTTGTGGAGCTGCTGTAGCTAGACCGGTCCTCCCGGGAGGCGGCACAGAGCGGACAGTTCTCCTCGATATTTTTCCCTCCCCTTTCTTCCTTCGCTGGAGTCGGTACTCAAGCAAAAGGCATCATGGCTCATGACCGCATGGGAATGGTGATTCACTGCAGTGATTCTCAACCGGTCGTACGCGCAGCCCTGGGGGCACGGTGGCAATGTCCCAGGAGAGTAGCCGTGAGACGATTTCTAAACGTGCGAAATGGTATAAAACACGAGAGACATCGGTGCATTCTCATGCATGCATCTGCCAGTATACAATAACTACGGTAACGTTTGAATCCACGTGGTAGCCTAGAACGGTATGAAAGACAATCTTAAGCTTTAGTGACATGCAGGAGTCCGTACTAGAAAAATAGAGCAAAATAAAATACATCACGACGTTTCGATCGCAACAACAAGCGGTCGTCCTCGGGCGGAAAAAAAAGTACTCTAGCAGTGGAACTGCTCATCGATCGTAAAACAATGTGGTTTCCAAGAGTAACCAGCGAGCGCGAACAAATTGTGTCATGCAAGCCGAGTGTCCATGGGATTTTTTTTTGTATTCGCCGTTACGAGCTACTGTAGTTAAATGGATGATCGGTTAAAAATATTGACGTTTATTAATTCACACATTTATTACTCAGAACCACGTGGGGTCAGGCTAAGGGGGGGGGGGGGGTAAACTCGGTTGAAAGAAAATTCAACGACGGGTCAAGTGTCAAAGGTCGCCGAATGAATTGTTTGAGAAGCACTGCTCTATCGTGTAGTGTACAGCGGTAGCGTGACGGCGGTTAGCGCTACGCTGCGCTATGAACCCCGTGACCTGAGTTCGATTCCCGCTCACGGCCACCAACACCCAGTGACGATTGTCTGAACCGGTCCTGGGCCCTCCTCTAGGTCGACTCAGCCTCAAATGAGTACCTGGCGCGGTGTGTAAACACTGCCACTGGGGAGACAAAGACGGCCCGGCGTGGCGTTGGCCACCCACCCCCCGTTTCATATTCTTGGTTCTTTCGGTAAAGTCACGTTGAAGGGAAACAATAAAAATAATACAACTTTCATAAAACAATAAAATTCTCACGACGTTTCGTGAGAATTTTATTGTTTTGTAATTTTTTAAAATTATTTTTAATTGTTTCCCTTCAACGTGACTTTAACCGAAAGAACCAAGCATATGAATCACCGCAGTCACGAAAGCTTTGAATCAAAATTTCACCCACCCCCCTTGTTTGCCGCCGTGCCGACCTTCATATGCGCCGCTCCTCTGCTGACACCACTTGCCCCAACAGTCTGTGCAGGCTGTACGAGTGGAGGGTGGGGGAGGGGAGGGGATCACAGCTCTCGCCGTGCTTAGTCGTCGGACTCTGCTCGTCTCTTAGTTGTTTTTGTTTGTAACGCGGCTGTTGAGCGCAGCAACCGAAAAGGGCCCAAGCGGGTCAGCAACCAATCAGCGCTCTCAAAGTTTCGCCAATGAAGGAGTGCAGTGGCAGGTCTTCTTGAAGTGAGACAAGTTTATCATCGTTATTATTATTCAGAGGAGAGTTTTTTGGTGGGATTTTTGGGTGGGAATTTACAAAGTCGAGCATAGCCAGAGTAGAAGCGGAGAGAAGCGCTGCTATGGCTTTGCAGTTGTAGCCAGTAGGCCGTGTCCCCCCTAGAGAGGGGGAGACAGGTCGGCTAAATAGACAACAACAACAACAATAAAACATAATAAGGTCTGGCTCAAGGAGCAGCGCTAGCGTCTTGAGCATGTGACCTGATTCAGTACAGAAAAGCGGGCCTATATTTGATCGATTGATAAAAAATAAAGTTCAGAGACGATGAGTAGACTCTGCGTTGTGTTCTGTCCTCCGGAGAAGGGGTCGGGGGGAGGGCGACTCGACAACGGGTGAACATCAGTGGGAGGGGGGGGGGTGTACGTGAAACGGAAAAACTGAATTTCAAAAAGACCTGCAATAGCCATCAGAGACGCACCCTCCACTTCACAATGACCATCAATAGCCATCAGAGACTCACCCTCCACGTCACAATAGCCATCAGAGACTCACCCTCCACGTCACAATAGCCATCAGAGACTCACCCTCCACGTCACAATAGCCATCAGAGACGCACCCTCCACGTCACAATAGCCATCAGAGACTCACCCTCCACGTCACAATAGCCATCAGAGACTCACCCTCCACGTCACAATAGCCATCAGAGACGCACCCTCCACGTCACAATAGCCATCAGAGACTCACCCTCCACGTCACAATAGCCATCAGAGACTCACCCTCCAAGTCACAATGGCCATCAGAGACTCACCTTCCACGTCACAATAGCCATCAGAGACGCACCCTCCACGTCACAATAGCCATCAGAGACTCACCCTCCACGTCACAATAGCCATCAGAGACGCACCCTCCACGTCACAATAGCCATCAGAGACGCACCCTCCACGTCACAATGGCCATCAGTGACTCACCCTCCACGTCACAATAGCCATCAGAGACACACCCTCCACGTCACAATAGCCATCAGAGACTCACCTTCCACGTCACAATAGCTATCAGAGACTCACCCTCCACGTCACAATAGCCATCAGAAACGCACCCTCTACGTCACAATAGCCATCAGAGACTCACCCTCCACGTCACAATAGCCATCAGAAACGCACCCACAACGTCATAATAGCCATCAGAGACTCACCCTCTACGTCACAACACCGCAGCTGAATTCCTCGGTCCAGAACTTAGCTGTCAAATCTCAATTTGGGCGAGCCCCCCACTGTGCACGTGGGGGGCTCGGGGTCCAATCTCTGATCAGCATTTGCCTGATCTTAAATAACAATAATAATAATATGCACCTGGCTACCCGTAGCTGTACAAAATGTCTTTCTAGTTTACCATATGCTACAGAGCGCACAATTATGCTTGTGATTCATCGCAGGTGAGCTAACACCGGCGACGCGGTGATGTCCGACGTTTCGCTACACGTCGCTGGGAGCTTTCTTCAGAAAGCTGATCAAGCTCGCAGATATAAAGTGCCACCAAACTCGCAGCACCATGAAGCGAAACGTCGGGCATCATGCCGAACAAACACGTGGTGCAACCCGAAATAACCCCCCGTGATTTTATTACGTATCGCACCACACAGACAGGCGTGTTGTAGAAGAATGAATGGCTAAGAACGCCCGCGCACAGGACGATTACAATTCTTATTCTGGCTCATTTGCATGCCACGGATAGAGGCGGTTCGCCTATTATATTTAAGGTGGCAATGAGAAAATTAAACAAATAAAAATAAACTTTGTCCCCGGTGAGGGAGGTCAATTACCAAAAAAGCGTGTGCGATTTGCAACCGCGCTTCTGAAATCGCGACTACTGGTGCATCACCATCGCAGCAGCGGCAGCAGGCATCTCCCCGTGGCAAAATTATCGAACGGCAACATTATCCTGGACAACCTTGGCTGTGTAATTAATAATCTCTTGGCTAGCAGCAATTTGGGTAATTCCTTGGAATTGTTTATTTATTTGTTGAGTGTCATTTGTTCCATTCCGCCCACCCACCCCCCCTCTGCTCGATATTGCTAGCGAGGCTTTAATTGTCTCTGATTGTTACAGCTGTCCAGAATAGTTTAACGGTGTAATATTTTTCTGATAAAAAAATAATTGTTAAATAGTAGTCGACTTAGCTCCAAGCGCGGGTACCCGGATGCCCCCATGGTGAGTGTTTGCTGAACACTTTTGTATTCGTGCGCAGTATGTAATTATATAATCACCGGTGCACAGGGTGGTGCAGATGTCTTCAGATGTATGTTGAACTTCTCTAAAACGTAATATTTGTTTCTATTTTTTGCAAGTAAGGTTTATTTTAAACAGAAATTAATATGCAAAGGGAGGTGGTGGTGGTTGGGGGGGTTGGGGGATCAAAAGATATCTGGACCACGCTGTAGATATCCAGCGATCCAGACGCAGTGGTTAGAGCACAGAGCTCACACGCTACGAAAACAATGCCGCTGCATCGTATTCCTCAGAGAAGCCTCCACAAACTGGACGTCTCAAGGTTCCTTTTCAGCAGAACCGTGCGTTGTTAAAAACGCTGTCAACTCCGTTCAGTGTGTGTGTGTGTGTTTGGAGTGTTGGAGGAAACCGGGCAACCTGGAGGAAATCAATGCTTATGAGAGGTAAAACAACAAAAAAATCTCCAAACTACTCTCGAAGATTGATTCACACAGATCCAATGTTGTTCTGCCACATGACAACCAAAGCCTATAACACCCAGTGTTTTAAGGCAGTCTCCCGTATGTATGTATGTATGTTGAACGTATTTCGCACCGTACATAGCCAACCATCCAAACTTACCAGGATCCAGCCTGCTCTAGCTTCCCAGATCTGATGGGATTTGATGCATTCAGTTATTATAACATTTTTTTTTTAAATTTGGATTCGCAGATCATCAGTGCGTGATTATATCACTCAATGCGCATTTTAATGGGAAATCTGAACTTGACACCCAGTCCCCTCGGGCTCTCGGTTCTGGCAAAACGAAAATTTTACCAACAGCTATCCGCGGAGACATGCAAACTGCGAGGGGCGTTTACATATTTTCTTTCCTACGTCAACCACCTATACCCATCAACCAAGGCCTCTCGACTAATGTGCCTCACCGCTGCCTCATTTCAAGTCCAACTCCTCCCTTCTGGGATCGCGCTGCTGTCAGGCCAATCCTAGAAGATCTGGAAGAACGAATGGGCAAATCAGAGTGGAACAATCGGCGGACGTCTTTCATCAATGGAAAATGAAAGGCAAGGTCACAGGGTCGTGCGATTGTGGCCACGTGCAAGCCAAGCGACGGAGTCTGCTGGCGCCTTCAACGGAGGAGGAGGAACACCAAAAACGACACGAACTCTTAACTCCTGAAGTCATCTCGTGGGCTAGCAGATCTCGACATTGGCATTTAGCGCCTGAACATATAGACTATAATTCACCGCTGCATACTGTTTTGTGGGGTTTAAAAATGAAACGGCTAGATTTAGCTGGTTTTGAAATATTTCTTTGGGGTTTTTTTTTTGACAAGTCACGTATTTAATCTTATTTTGTTGTAAAAAAAAAACGTTTTCTGAAATGAAAGCAGGCATTTAAGGCCGAATTTCGGCAAAGCGACGCATTCCCTGGTGTTTATTTACAGTTTTTTTGACGCAGGTTTCGCCATGGTTTTGTACGACACCGTTGGTAAGACCTTCTTAAACCCATTTACTTGCAAGAAGATTTACACTTTGAATGGGCTTAGCAATAGAACAGCGCCCCCTAGTGGTGAACAGCGCCCCCTAGTGGCCACACGCTTCTATGTATAACATTATTTTCCCCCTTTTCATCCCCTGTCAGGTTCCCGCATCCATGCTCACGTGTTCCGCTTCACCTACCTTCCGGTCACCACTTTGGGGTCCTCTTCCTCCTGCACACACCGCCATTTGTGCACAGCGTCTCAGGACTTCAAACCTCGTCATGGGCAACATCTCTTCATGCAAAACGAACCACTCGCCACGGTGTGCCCACTTCCCATCTCACGTGCACCGTTTCCCTCCTGCTACCGGGATTCGAACCGTTCGCTCCCTTCGGTTTTCCAGGGCTGCCGTTCATTGCTTTGAGCCGCCGTGTCCTCAAGCAGTGGCACGAGGCTCGACGCGGCAACAAGTTGATCGTGAAGTGAACCTGGCCGTGTAAACAGTTGTGATGACGTATTTGGTACATTTTAAGAGGTAATGCCAGCGAAAGAGCTGCGGTCTGAAAGTCACCGTAAAATACAATTAATTAAGAACCGAAACGGTTTAAAACATCTTTCCAATGGTTAATAAGCCAGAATCCATCTTCTCGGTTGAAATTGTCTCTGTGCTTGTATATGTGGATGGCCTCATGAACGAATCTCTCATGGTAGCCGGTTGGCTTGCAAAGAAACTCTGTCTTGGAGAAGTTCTTTGCAAGCCAAATAACTTCTCCAAGAAGTCCATCTATCCTCTGTTCCGAGCATAGACGGACTCGTCTGTCTGAACAAAGCTCGTTGCTGTCCGTGGTGCTAACGTTGAAAAGAAAAAAACGCCACCCATTTTTTCGCCATATGGCATTGTAATGTATAACGACTTATTGTTAGTAGCTCAGCTGATTGGAGAGTATATAGAGTTTATTGATAACATTGATATAGTTATATCTTAGTTTTTTTATAGTTTACTATATGGTATTCATTATATAGTGTAGTGTATACCCAGTTACTTTATGTTAATAGAAGAATATATTGAGTACATTTATTATATTGATGTAGTTTATACTTAGTTTTTTCACATCGGTTTATTGTATGATAGTTGGGTAGTTGCAGTCCTTTAACGTCCATATACTAAATGCCTCTGTTGATATGTAAACTTTGAATTTAACATAGCTATTTCCGTGACCAGTCACATGCTAATCCCTCACATTAACATCATGCTAATCTCCCAGTTACATGCTAATTTCTGACTTTAACACCCTGCTGATCCAACACTTTATCACAGCTATTTCAATGCTAAATACTTCTGTTTGATATGTAAACTCCTTTGTCAAGGTGCTTTACTTCTCCCACCTAGCTTAAAAGACGCTGCGAATCTTAGCAGCGTTCATTGAAGCGCTGTCATCCCGACAGTTCTGTTCCTTCACCTGAAGAAGGCTACTTGTGTTGTGGCTGAAACGTCGTGAGCATTTTATTGTCTTATTTTGTTTTATTGTTTTATTCTCATTATACGTGACTTTACCGAAAGAACCAAGAGGAGGGTTACTTACTCTTTGGTTCTATTGGGTAAAGTCACGTAGGTAAAAAATAAAATAACAAAAATCACGACGTTTCGGCCACAACACAAGCGGCCTTCATCAGGTGAAGGGACGAGATTGTCTGGAGGACAGCGCTGGAGTGAAAAAAGCCACGCTCCATTTCATTTCAATGCTAAATTATATGCTAATTCCTTTGTCAAGGCGCTTTGTTTCTTCTCACACAGCTTAAAGGTCGTGATCTGAGCGTGGCTTTTTTCACTCCAGCGCTGTCCTCCAGACAGTCTCGTCCCTTCACTTGATGAAGGCCGCTTGTGTTGTGACCGAAACGTCGTGATTTCTGTTATTTTATTTTTTTACCTACGTGACTTTACCCAATAGAACCAAAGAGTATGGATCCTTGCAGTCGCAAAAGCTTTATATCTAGGAGGGTTACTATTGGTCGCGAAAGCCTACGTGTTAAACTACACATGTTCTGGTTATGAAGTTATTGCCGTTTATGACATTTTTTTACGTCTTCTTCTTCTGAAACACTTTTTTTTTTAAAAAAAATATCGTTGGAGTTTAATTTGTTTTCTTTGATTCAAATTAGATTTTTAAAAATTAAATTGAAAGGTTGGAATTGAACTTGGGACTCCATGCCGTGTAGCGTGGTGTGCTCTTCCACGAGACCACTGAGCAACTGTGACGTCATAGGGCTCCACGTGATGTCGCCAACCTCACTTCGAACACCTTGATGTACCTGCGAGTTCATCAGCCCATTGTTTCTTCAGACCAATATTATATATCATCCATCGGTATTTATTTAAAAAAACAAGTACACTCCGGACTGGTTTTGAGCTTTTGTGTCTCAACAGCAGTCTTTGCATGTGAAACGAATATTTCTGGCTTGTCAGATGTTATTGGCAAGAGCACTCTGACTACACGATGGAGGCCCTGTTAAATGCGAAAAAAGGATATAAACTCACGCTGTAAAGTGTTGTGAGACGTAAACAAATCAACCGACATGCTCTATTTCCACAACAAAATATGTATTTTAGTCCGTCAGGCTTATGGCCTTCCACATAGGGATGTATGATAGCTGTCTACCCCTTTATAATGAATGACCAACGTCTACATTAGGCCTGATGACCCGTGAAAGTCTGCATAGGATTGAGCAAAAGGGGTGGGGGGGGGGGGTAGTACGCCTGGACAATTAACTCAATTAATAGCACTTATCCATCAACACCTCAAATCATCATACCTTTGTTAGGTCACTGTCAAGCAATCCACTGATGGGGATAATCAATTATTTAGGTCATGTCTATTCGGCATGTGCAGGCTGCAAATGTATTCGGCTTGGGCAACTTCTGTAAAGAAAAACACACCACCATTATACGGAAATAAATGTACGTACTTCTTACTAAAAACATTCTAAGGCCCGCTCTTGTGCAGTTTAGCGGCAAGGCATTTTTGTTGGTGACACGTACCTTCAGGGCACTTCAGCTGAAGCGATTTCACATACAATAGCCAAATGAACGAAGACACCAAACGAAACAACTGCATTGAGATCGCTATTATTTTGATGGTACAGCATATCCAGCAAACTTTGCACGTGCAATGTACGCAACTGAGCAATAAGGTCAAATGTGTTTGATCGGCCCTCAATCAATTGTCATTATTTTTCACCCCGACCTTGACGGACACCAATAGAAGAAGGTGTACATTGGAACCATTTAATATATATAATTTCAGCGTTTCGATGGCTGGTAAAACCCTTAGGTGCATTCGTCCAGCATTGGACGTTGTGGGTATGTTAAGCGCTATTTTCAGATCGCGTGCAACTAAACCCCGTGGTTACTATGGTTGAGGGAACTAAACGCCAATCTGGGTATCAACGGGTTTTGTAGGTATTGCTAAGCTAAAACTAAACTTTTTTATTTTACCAGGTAAGGCCCACTGAGCCAAGTAGCTCTATTTTAGAAGAAAAAGTGGTTTACGATATGGACATTTATAGCAGCCAAATACTTTAAATGCACGTTGATTCTAAACGTGGAGGGAAAAACCGGAGGACGCAGAGAAAAAGCCATACGACCAGGGGGAGAACGTGCAAACTCCAAATATACAACAGCAGGCGTCAGGGTCGGGATCGAACCCACGAGCTCCTGTATAGCAGGCAAGGTAGTTAACATCTGGCCATCGAGGCGATTTTTACAAATAGCCGTCACTTGGAATTGCGAGCGTGTAATAGGATGTAAAGTGTTGTGGCTTGAGAGCTTGAGATGTACTTTTGCCACTCATTCTTAATAAGCCCTCCTCTCAACATGAGGACAATTTGTGAACGTGGAATTGGCATCCGATCACCGTGATTTATCGTCACTTTGCATTCCTCCTTCTCTCAAATTCCGCTAATCTGCTCAATGCCGAAAACGACGAGACCCCAAACACATACGGTACACATTGCACTCATCCTAACGACTATCGACATGAAACTGAGTCAGCTCCCAACCAGGATGTGAACTCGGAACCTTTTCACCCACCTGGCCGAATAAAGCTCCGTTGTGCTTGCTTGAAGCTTATTTGCAAAACAAATTATAATAGTTATTTGTCGACAACAGAAGATTTGGTTGAGGACTTTCAATATAGCGGCCAGGAAAAACGTATTGAGTACGTGGAAAAATCACGAAGCCCTCTCCCATACTCAATGGCTGTATACATTAGACCCAATCTCAGCACTTGAGCATCTGAGCTATGAGCTCAAGAGACAAGGAAGAATAATATAACACGTGCATGGAGCCCATTCCTTGACCTTGGAACAGTCTTAAATACCTGAGCCCAGAACGGCAATAACCTGGCCAACCCCCTCCCTCCCCCAAAGAAACCCCCCCCCCGCCTGCTTTGATGTGTCCGGTGTGCCTGATATCGTCTATGCCCCTGGCAATGCCGTCCAGAACGTCAGGGATGTAGCAATGTACGATGTATGTGGAATATTTAACAAAATTATAATTGTCTGTTGAAAACACTTTTGTCAGTAACCGATTCCACGGAGTACCGTGACCACGCAAAAACTTCACAGCTTTCCAGAGTGACCTCTCGTTGACTGCCACTTTTATTTATTTGCCGCGGGAGCATCGACACCAAACTCACGCCAGTGGCATGCCCAGTACATGCGAATATGCAGGCTCTCGCAACGAAGGTTCTGAATAAAGTGATTATCTTCGCAAAGGTCACCGCGAGCCGCATGTAAATGTATTAAAGTTTATTAAGCTGTGGCTGTCGGTATCAACACGCCACTGACCTCTGGGAATGTGAAGCGGTGGTAATCCAGCCTAAGCTCCAAAATCTCAGGTTCACGCCGGATGCGGCCAATGGTGTCATATTTCAAATGCAGTAAATGAAAGTAGGTGTACAGGGATACGTGTGATTATTTCTGGAGGCATTGTTTATCATGGGTGATTTCATTCATTCCTCGATGGATTAAAATGGCAAATTGTGTCAGAGGGTGAATCTGCATCAGCTTTAAATTGCTAATCTTTCATTTTGTAAATTCTGTCAAAAGGCATTATGTCAGCAAGTCATTAATTGACAATGTCAAAATAAATATTTGTCAATTATCAACTTTTTTTCTTTCTGTAATCGACATCACCCTCGTTTATTGACGCCTCTGTCATTGTTATCATTGCTTATAGAAACCCATATTATTTACGCCAGGATCACCACCGCAATATCATTTTGAAATAGCATTTCAATTGCTATTTGAACTGTTGCAGAACACATTTCAGTCACTATTTTATAGCGAACATTATTTTAGTTATTTTAGCCACGGTCTGTCTGGTAAATACAATGGCAGCATGTCACACAAGCGCACACAGATAATATGATCGGAATATGTGATAGGGATGAGATTACACGGAATCGTAGAAGATGCGACAGATTTAAAATGCCCTTTGTCCCAACAGATTGTGCATTATGTATCGGTCCAATACAGAGCAGAGAGAGAGAGAGGAAGTTATCAGAAACATCATACACAGGTGTCTGGGCGGATCAGAATTCAGAGCTCTGAGCTAGCGCCGTTGACATTCTGGCTTGAAATCCTCCCGTGTGGTGAGTTGATGGTCTCAGCCCAGTCATCAATAACTCTCATAAAATCACATTACATTTGTTCCCCGAGTTATTTTTTGCCTAAACCCCCGCCATAAGAATCATGATAATCGGGTTGTACTGAGATGCAGTGGACATTGCTTTAATATTCAGAGTGGGTGAAAGAGTACTGCCCTTTTACTGCTGTGTGACCAGAGGTCACTTGAATGGGTCGCATAGGTACAGTGAGGGAAAAAAGTATTTGATCCCTTGCTAATTTTGTACGTTTGCCCACTGACAAAGAAATGATCAGTCTATAATTATAATGGTAGATTTATTTGAATAGTGCGAGACAGAATAACAACAACAAAGTCCAGAAAAACGCATGTCAAAAATGTTATTAATTGATTGGCATTTTAATGAGGGAAATAAGTATTTGACCCCTCTGAAAAACATGACTTAGTACTTGGTGGCAAACTCCTTGTTGGCAATCACAGAGGTCAGACGTTTCTTGTAGTTGGCCACCAGGTTTGCACACATCTCAGGAGGGATTTTGTCCCAATCCTTTTTGCAGATCTTCTCCAAGTCATTAAGGGTTCCAGGCTGACGTTTGGCAACTCGAACCTTCAGCTCCCTCCACAGATTTTCTATGGGATTAAGGTCTGGAGACTGGCTAGGCCACTCCAGGACCTAAATGTGCTTCTTCTTGAGCCACTCCTTTGTTGCCTTGGCCGTGTGTTTTGGGTCATTGTCATGCTGGAATACCTATCCACAACCCATTTTCAATGCCCTGGCTGAGGGAAGGAAGTTCTCACCCAAGATTTGACGGTACATGGCCCCGTCCATCGTACTTTTGATGCGGTGAAGTTGTCCTGTCCCCTTAGCAGAAAAACACCCCCAAAGTATAATGTTTCCACCTTCATGTTTGACGGTGGGGATGGTGTTCTTTGGGTCATAGGCAGAATTCCTCCTCCTCCAAACACGGAGAGTTGAGTTGATGCCAAAGAGCTCCATTTTGGTCTCATCTGACCACAACACTTTCACCCAGTTGTCCTCTGAATCATTCAGATGTTCATTGGCAAACTTAATACGGGCATGTATATGTGCTTTCTTGAGCAGGAGGACCTTGCTGGTGCTGCAGGATTTCAGTCTTTCACGGCGTAGTGTGTTACCAATTGTTTTCTTGGTGACTATGGTCCCAGCTGCCTTGAGATCATTGACAAGATCCTACCATGTAGTCCTGGGCTGATTCCTCACCGTTCTCATGATCATTGCAACTCCACGAGGTGAGATCTTGCATGGAGCCCCAGGCCGAGGGAGATTGACAGTTATTTTGTGTTTCTTCCATTTGCGAATAATCGCACCAACTGTTGTCACCTTCTCAGCAAGCTGCTTGGCAATGGTCTTGTTGCCCATTCCAGCCTTGTATAGGTCGACAATCTTGTCCCTGACATCCTTGGAGAGCTCTTTGGTCTTGGCCATGGTGGAGAGTTTGTAATGTGATTGATTGATTGCTTCTGTGGACAGGTGTCTTTTATACAGGTGTAGTGGGTTCCAGGACACGGAGACGGCAGAATAGAAGCAGCACTATTTATTTAAACCTTAACAAGGGTTACACTAGAAGGGGTAGCGGCCCCTCCACCCGTATAACTCAGGAACACACCCCAGGCTCTCTGGCCTAAGCTCTAGGCTCCCAGTTCCTCCTGGTAGGGCTCTAAGGGAGGCTATCAGATCCGGCCCTGGTTAGGCACAGATCTCGGCACCCCGCCGACCAGACCGGCCCTTAGAAGGACTCTGACTCTGGGGCTCTGGGGCCGCACCACTGGCTTGCTGTGCCGGCCCTGAAAAGGGCAGCGGTCACAGGAGTTCCAGGGTCTCACCTAGCTGGCCTTCTTTCTTCACTGGTTGCTTCAGCCTCGGGCCCCACACTCTGCCCCGAGCTCCCTGGCTCCCCGCACTTTATACCCACTGGAGCCTTAGCGGACGTTGTTGTAGCCACCAAGGTGTGGGTGAACCACACCTTCCCGTGTCATGTGTTTATTCCCCATAGCACCCCTACATCACCCCCTCCCGTGTAACCCGCAGCCGTCCCGGCTGCAACAATACTCGAACAATAAACACAACAAACCCCCACCCGTGCGTGCCTCATAAGAACGAACACCCCAATAAATAACCCAACCCACCTATACAAAATTACACTATATACACATATACATTGTACCCGCCCCCCCCATCAACGCAGCAAGAAAACTTAAAAGTGAACAACAAGAGTAACAAGAACCATTTTTACAACAAGCGGCGCATTTTGGCGCGAGTCCGATTTGCGGGTCCATCGTAGGGGGAGGGTCCGGTCGGCCCGGCAGTGGGCACCGGCTGTGCAGGTGCACCGTCTTCCGTCACCCCGGGAGGGCAAACTCCGTCCCCACCGGGTGGCGCAGGCGCGCTGGAAGCCGTCATTCTTGAGGCGCCTGAAGGTGGAACAGTTAGCGAAGCATCAAGGGCAGGTGACGAAGACGCCGTCCGGGAGTCAGCGGAGACATCACATGCTCGGCCTGTGTAATGTGGTGGAGGGACGCGCGGCGCCACAAACGGCTTCAGACGCGAGGGGTGTACGTACCAGCGGCGTTTCCCCCACTGGATACGAACGCACTGCGGCCGCATAACCTTCACAATAACCACAGGGCCCCTCCAAGGCCGCAACAATTTCGCCGAGGTCGCCAACGGCACCTGAGGGCAGTGCAGCCAGGCTTGATCGCCTGGCTTCCACGCATGTGTGCGTGATTGGCGCGATCGCAACCTCTCGTTGGCCTTCTGCCGAGAGGAAGAGTTTTGGGCCGCTGCCTCCCGCGCCTCGGTCAACCTCAGGATATTAAATTTAACGTGGTCGGCCAATTTCGATTTTCTGCTGGTTTCCGAGACGCGGAGCTGATTCGCAATTGGTGGGTCAACGTCGCGACCGTACATCAAAAAGAACGGCGAGAAGCCGGTTGCCGCGTGAGGAGCCATTCTATAGGCGGCCAAAACCCCCGGAATGTGAAGGTCCCAATCGGTCTGGGAGTCACACACCTGGTGACACAACATAGATGTGAGCGTCCTATGCAGCCGCTCCACCATGCCATCGGTTTGTGGGTGATAGGGGGATGTGCGAATCTTTTTCGTACCAAGAAGCGCACACACCTCGTGCAGAAGGATGCCAGAGAAGTTCTTCCCTTGGTCAGTCAGCAGCCGTTCGGGAGCACCCTTGTCGAGGACATAGCCCTGGACAAAGGCCTCGGCAACGGCTGCTGCTGACTGGTTAGCAAGAGGCCATGCCATAGGCCATCGGGTGAAATATTCCACGCCAACCAGCAGGTACTTGTTACCCCTAGGGGTCGCAGGGAAGGGCCCCAATATATCGAGTGCGACGAGTTCGTTAACCCGAGAGACCGTGATAGATTGTAGCGGTGGGCAGGCGCCTTTCGCTGGTGGTTTTCGTTGGGCGCACTGAGTGCATGCACCCAGGAGGTCATCCACATCCCTTGCCATACCCGGCCAGAAGAAATCCAGCTGGAGCACGGCAAGGGTCTTGTGGGTCCCCAGGTGCAAAAGTCGCTCGTGTGCGGCCCAAACGGCCTTACCCCGCAAAGCGGATGGCACCACAAGCCTGTGACGGCAGGCCCTCCCATCCCAATGCATTAGGAGCCCCTGGAGCAGCCCGTATGAATCAATCCCCGCGACCCCCCGCACGGAACCCCCTGCGCGACGACGCAACGCGAGGAGGGATGCGTCCTCCATCTGGAGGCGCCCCCATTCAGCAACGGACAACCCCAGCAAGGAGTCCGCACCTCCCTCCCCGACAGGACCCTCAGGCAAGGGGTCCTCAGTGGCAGCAGCGAGAACCGGGATATCTAAGGGGGGGCTATCCTCTGGCGGCTTACAACGCCCCGATCCCCTGAGACAAGCGCAATCTGAGGCGGGCGGCAGGCGAGACAGCGCATCCGCATTAGTGTGCCGAGCACCCTTCCGATATGTGGTCGTGAAATCATAATCCTGAAGGATTTCGAGCCATCGGGACAATTGCCCCGAAGGCTGTGTCACCCGCAAGGCATATTGTAATGCCGCATGGTCCGTACGGACAGTGAAATGCCGACCGTACAGGTATGGGCGATACTGTTGCATAAAAAATACAATAGCCAAGAGTTCCCGACGCGTGACGCAGTATCTCTGTTCCGCCGGAGACAAAACCCTACTGCCATAAGCCACGACGCGTTCCACACCACAGATCACCTGTGAGAGCACACCCCCAATGCCCGTATTGCTGGCGTCTGTATCGAGCAGGAAGGGTTCCGAAAAATCGGGGTAGCTCAATGGAGGGGCCCGCACGAGAGCGTCGCGAAGGGAACAAAAAGCGACCTCCTCCTCCTGGCCCCAGTGAAATTTCACTCCCTTCGCCGTCAGAGCGTGTAAGGGCTTAGCAATGGTCGCGAAATCCGCGACGAACCGCCGGTAATAAGACGCAAATCCAATGAAACTCCTGACCTCAGCCACCGAGGTGGGGGTTGGCCAGGAGTTGACACACTGCGTCTTTGCGGGATCGGTGGATATGCCCGAGCGGCTGACGATGTGCCCCAAATAGCGTACGGATTCCCGTAGCAGGTGGCACTTTTGCGGCTTAAATTTCAAATTCGCAGCACGCATTTTGAGGAACACGGCGCGCAAGCGCAAAAGGTGTTCGTCAAATGTCTTGCTGAACACGATGACGTCATCCAGATAGATCAAACAGACGTTCCACTGTAAGCCAGCCAAAACCAGTTCCATAAGGCGCTGAAATGTCGCCGGAGCGGAGTGTAATCCCATAGGTAACCGGTTAAATTGGAATAGGCCGTGTGGTGTGCGAAACGCAGTCTTTGGCTTGGACTCATCATCCAATGGGAGTTGCCAAAATCCGGATAACAAGTCCAACGTAGAAAAAAAACGTGCGCCAGCCAGAGCATCCAGAGATTCGTCCATCCGGGGAAGTGGATACGCGTCGGCCACGGAGATCTTATTAAGGCGGCGAAAATCCACACAGAATCGCAAGGACCCATCGTGCTTTTTGACAAGCACTATGGGTGCTCCCCATGGACTGGTGGAAGGGGCTATAATGTCTGCAGCCAGCATGTCATCCACTGCCAATTTGACATGATCTTTTTCGTCCGGACTTAACCGAAAAGGATTCTGGCGTACCGGGGCATTGTCACCCGTGTCAATGTGGTGACGCAACAATTTCGTGCACCCAATGTCATATTTGTGTTTACTAAAAACATCGGAAAATTCCGTCAGAAGGGTGCGTAGGCCGGCACGCTGGGAGTCGGACAGATCACTCGTGCCCGAACATAGTGTGTCCATCCAACTATCGTCCCCCTCAGAATGCGGTTGAGCCAGAGGATCGGTCCCCACATTACCCATAACCGTGTCTACCACGGGGACCGGTGTCGCGTGCGCGAGCACAGTTCCCTGAGGAACGACGGCCGTCTGTACGCCAACGTTAAGGACGAGGATAAACGGGTCATCGCTCCCCTTAACGAGCGTTTGAGCGGCCACCAGATCCAGCCCGTTTTCCCCAGCCCTCGAGGGCCCTAACAGAATTCCCTGGTCCAGAACACCGGGCACGAAAGGCCGACGCAAGCGAAGGGGCACGAGCATTTGCGCCCCGGGAGGTACACGCACCGTCCGAGTGACGAACGCTTGTATCGACGCGCACGCTGCCCTTGAGGTGACAGGGGAAGGCAGGAATGTTACCCGTCGGCCCGAGGGAAGCTCGATGCAACCCTGATCAATTAGAATTTTAATCGGCATTTTGCCCAAAAAGTCCGTCCCCAACAAGCACGGAACCGCCAGCGAGGACGAGACTAATATCGGCCCGGAGAGTTTGATATCGCCAATGCAAATTTGTGCTCGAATTTGGCCTATGATACCCAGCGAACCCCCGTTCGCTGCGTAACACGGAACGGTGACTGGGAGCAAGGGGCGGCTTTGAACGGGAAGAATATTATAAATCAAGTCTGACACAATGGTCGCCGAAGCTCCCGTATCGACGAGGATACGCACCTCGACCCCGTCAATGTGACCCGCGACCACGGACGAGCCTGCCGACGCAGCAACAATGCGGTGGGCCAATTCCGTCCACTGCCCCGGCCCGAGCACCCTCTCGACCCCGCCGCCACCCAACAAACCAATGGGCGTACCCCGAGGCCCGTACACCGAAACGCGCGAGGTGGGGACAGGTGTGTGCACAGGCCGAGCATGTGGGGTGCCGCGACTTGCCGGGTTGCGATGCGGAGGCCTGTAGGCTGGAGCGCCGTCCGACCGTCCCGGCTGTCGTTGACGAGGCGCCCGGCATTCCGCAGCCACGTGGCCCTTGCGGCCACAGTTGTAGCACGTGATGAGCGCCTTGGGGTGCTCCTGGCGATCCGGTGTGGTCCGAGCCGGCCTCCCTCCGGATCTCCACTCCACCGGGCGACCCGCCGCGAAGACCTCCTCGGAGGGGGGGATGGTCGGCGTCCCAGCGCACACCGCAGCTGCGCCCTTGGGGACGAGAGGTGATCGACGCTGCGCTATCAGGTGCGCGTGGATGTGTCTTGCTGCCCGCAAGGAGCACATGTCCGCGTCGTCCTCTGCGACGATGACGATCTGTAGCTCCTGGGCCAACGCCAGGAGCTTCTCCGTCACCATCGCGTCCACCCCTTCGCCGTCCATCCGCGGGAAAGCCGCTTTTGCGAGGGCCAGGAGAGCCGTGCGATACGCCAGCGGTGGCTCCTTCTGGCCCCTGCACCGCTCGTGGAAGAGTTTGCGGCAGTCCGACGATGGCCCGTAGACTATGGTGAGGACCTGGAGCGCCGACTGTAGCGTAGATCGCGTTGATCTGGGAGCTGTGATGAGCGTAGCAAGGGCGTCATCGTCCAGCATGGCCGGTAGCGCACTCAACGCCTCGTTGTCCGTCCAGCCGGCCATCTCTTGATGAGCGAGAAAGCGGCGTTGAAAGGCCCCCCAGTCGCCGCCGTCTGAAACGAACTCCTTCAACACCGGCAGGCGTTGTTGAAACGATGGCTTCGTCTCTGAGAGGTGCCGCGCGCCATTTCCGGCCTCTCCACCGGTGTCTGAGGGGCTGAGGACACCCATCGGCGGTCGCGCAGGTGATGACGATGCGCCCGCCGATTGGTCCTGACAGCGGGCGTCCGTTGGTGATGACGTCACCACCGCTGATTGGCCCACAGCGTCCACGTGGCGCTGCGACCCTCCAATCGCCGTGGCGGACACTGTCATGGCGGCAAATTCGAAATCTGGTGGCTGTGTTTCGGCGGGAATGGCCGTTGAACGGCGTTCGTCTCTCTGCCGCCTTTGCGCCCGCAGCCCCGCGCGGTTGATTTCCTCCAGCGTGGAAGCCGCGGCATACAGCAGCTCAGCCAGTCGAGAGTGAGCCGCCTGCAACCCGTCCTCCATCGGCGGCCACTCCTCCAGCGGCGGCTGCTGTTGGGGCGTCTGGGACATCCCAGGATCGTCGGCCGCGGCCTCTGGCGCAATCCCAGGCGAGCCGTCCTCCTCCTGGGGTTCCTGTGATCGGTTTGTACTCCTTGTGTCCATTTTAAGACCACTTCTGACACCAGTTGTAGTGGGTTCCAGGACACGGAGACGGCAGAATAGAAGCAGCACTATTTATTTAAACCTTAACAAGGGTTACACTAGAAGGGGTAGCGGCCCCTCCACCCGTATAACTCAGGAACACACCCCAGGCTCTCTGGCCTAAGCTCTAGGCTCCCAGTTCCTCCTGGTAGGGCTCTAAGGGAGGCTATCAGATCCGGCCCTGGTTAGGCACAGATCTCGGCACCCCGCCGACCAGACCGGCCCTTAGAAGGACTCTGACTCTGGGGCTCTGGGGCCGCACCACTGGCTTGCTGTGCCGGCCCTGAAAAGGGCAGCGGTCACAGGAGTTCCAGGGTCTCACCTAGCTGGCCTTCTTTCTTCACTGGTTGCTTCAGCCTCGGGCCCCACACTCTGCCCCGAGCTCCCTGGCTCCCCGCACTTTATACCCACTGGAGCCTTAGCGGACGTTGTTGTAGCCACCAAGGTGTGGGTGAACCACACCTTCCCGTGTCATGTGTTTATTCCCCATAGCACCCCTACACAGGTAACAAGCTGAGATTAGGAGCACACTCTTAAAGGGAGTGCTCCTAATCTCAGCTTGTTACCTGTATAAAAGACACCTGGGAACCAGAAATCTTTATGATTGAGAGGGGGTCAAATATTTATTTCCCTCATTAAAATGCAAATCAATTTATAACATTTTTGACATGCGTTTTTCTGGATTTTGTTGTTGTTATTCTGTCTCTCACTGTTCAAATAAACCTACCATTAAAATTATAAACTTAGCATTTCTTTGTCAGTGGGCAAACGTACAAAATCATCAGGGGATCAAGTACTTTTTTTTCCCTCACTGTAGCTCCGTGTTATCCAGGGATGCAGTGCGCGAGATCCTGAACAGATACGTTGTGTCATGAGACGATGCTGACAGTGCAACTTAGGACACAATCGGAAGAAAATAGCCAGCGACATCAACAAATACAAACGGGCCCCCGGGTTGGCACGCGTGAGCATCGCGTTCTGCAGCACAACGCCACACGTGTTCTGATGTAAAGATCCTTAATACAACAACGAGAAAGACACCCAGGTCTTCTGTAGCCACCTGCCCCCGAGAGAAAAGAAGAGGTGGGAAGATCATCGATCAGCTTTCGGGGGGCCCAAGGCCTGAACACACACACACAAAGACAAAGATTCTCCGTATAGCCTTTAGTATATGCTGTTAGTGAGCTCCCCACACACACACACGTTCATTCAAACACTTTCAAAGTCAGAATAATTCCAAGCTGCGAAAAAATGCCAACGTTTCTCCCATTGTAAATGCAAATGGAGTTACCATTTAATATTGATACATTTTTATAAAAAAAATAATCATTAGATTTTCAAAAACAATTCTCCGAACTCGCTCTGCTTAATTTGAACCGTGACCTTTGCACGACGCTTAGCTGCTCTTGCTGCCATTGCTGCTCTTGCTTTTCTTGTCCTTCCCCAGCACCTCCGATTAGCACGGCTGGCTTCGTACGGTGAGAAAGAAGTTCAACGCACCGTACGTCCATACAGCGTGACAGAACGTATTGCTCGGGCACAGTGACCCAAAGAAAGCTACGTGACCCGATGAATCCAATGGGGGATGGCGTGACCGTGCATGCTGCTCCTGTAATTATACGCACAGGTGAGACGCAGTGGCCGGTTGAGTAAGCGTGTTGATGTCGCGCGCACGTGCGTGTGCGTGCGTGTGTGTGAGCGATTGTATTCATTATGGGAGTGCAGTGGCTATTAGAACGCCGCGCTACGAACCCGGGCAACACGAGTTCCCGCTCACGGTCAACAACGCCAGCGACGATCTTCTGAACCGGTCAAGGGCCTCCCCCTAGGTCGACTCAGCCTCAAATGAGTACGTGATGCGTTGGGTTAAACATCGCCACGAGGGAGACAAAGGCGGCTGGGTGTTCGTGGGCTGTACCGGCCTTCATTGGTGCTCGCTAACACCACTTGCCCCAATAGTCGGTTAAGTCTATACGGGGGGATCTTTGTCCTTGTGTTATTAGGGTCGGTGTAGTGGTCAGTAGGCCTGCACTAATAATTATGTGGCTGGGTGTCTCAGAAGGGAAAACGATACACTGCCATGGCTGATAATCATGGGTTTGAATCCAGGCAGCTATCCGTCATGGAACCAGGTCGTCAATTTTAGTGAGTTTATGGCCTCAGCCTTGTGACGAATGACCGCATTGATAAGAATAAAACCCGTCGTTATTGAATATAGTCATGTATTTAATCTCAAACCTCTATAACCTCTTGCTGCAGTAGTTCTCTCGCTATATTTCTGAAGACGATTGCTTGTGTTGCGATCGAAACGTCGTGATTTTTCTTATTGTTTTTCTATCTACTTGACTTTACCGAAAGACCCAAAGAGTATGAATTCATGCAGTCACGAAAGCTTTAAGTCAAGATTTAACCACCTCTACTGGGAGGATTTCCCCACAACTATTAGATCTTTTAACAGCCTTCGAGACAAGAAGGCTCATCTGATCGAGTCGGTCACTTTTCTTAAGAGATGCCGCGACACCAAGGTAATACCGATCGCCTTTACATTCACTTCTTCTGCTGTCACTTCACCTAATGCTAAACGGATCTTGTTCAGGGCCGGCCTAGCCCTGATTTCAGAGAGATTAAGATTGCTCTGATTTGAACTAGATAATTAAGACAAGACTCTCTTACAATTACACTTAGCATTGACTGAAAAAAATGTCTACATCTTATTGGGACCATGTAGATAATATGACAGCCTCTTCAGCCGCCTCGAATCCAGCTAAATACAAAGAGAACCGAATTTTCAAGTTCAGCCTCCTATCTACGAAAATGCCAGAGCCACACATGAAAAAGTTAGACATTGATAAGATTGTTATCAATCAGAGTAACAGCCCAATTTCCGACAGCTTAAAATCGGCACTAGCTAAGGGGTTGAATTTCGCAGGCACCCCCAGTTGATGATATCATTGCCCAGGTCGACGTAACCCTCAAAGTTTTGGGACACAATCCTGCAGACGTTGCAAGACCGGAAATCGCTGCAATCCTAAAAAATAGCTAAGAAACCCATTAGCAACATCAGCAAGGATGAATGCTTTGAGCTTGCTCAACTGAAAAACAGAGATGAGATAGTCATCCTCTCAGCCGACAAGGGCAATGCCACTGTCTTCATGGACAAAACCACATACAATAACAAAATTCAGGACCTACTTAAAGATGGCAGCTATGCCAATATTAATAGAGATCCTACCAACCTTATGAAAACCAACAATATCATCACTGATTCGACATCTTTAATCGAACCAACCAAGCGGCTTTCCTTAAAACCCTCTGCTGCTAGACCACCCAGATTTGGTGGTCTAGCAGCAGAGGGTTTTCGTCTGAGACCCTGCTTCCATTCACTGGCAAGACCACCTCAGATGTACTTAGTTCAGCATACTTGGTATCTATAATTAAAGACATATCACTGTCTCCAGGTGATTTGCTTGTCAGCTTCGATGTAGTTTCTTTGTTTACCAAAGTTCCTGTGCCTGACACCATTGCAATCATTGAAGATTTGGTCCAACAAGGACTGAATACTGATGTACCGGCCCTGGTGAGACACTGACTCACCAACACTTACTTCACCTGGAATGGTACAGTCTACAAATAAGTTGAAGGTACCCCAATGGGTTCTCCCTTATCTCCAGTTGTAGACAATGTTTTCATGAAAAAAATAATTTGAGACAGATGCCAATCAGGCATCCATCCTACGTCCTTCCTTGTGGAAGAGATACGTAGATGACACATTTGTCATCTGGCCACATGGCCTGCCAGCTCTGAACCAATTCTTCAACCACATCTATTCCATACACCCAGCCATCAAATTCACCATGGATGTGGAAAAGGATGGCAAGTTACAATTCTTGGATTTGTTAATCGAAAATAGACCAGGTGGCTCATTGGGACACTCTGTCTATAGGAAAGCCACCCACATGGATGCCTACCTAAAACCTGACTCCCACCACCATCCAGCCCAGAAGAATTCCCTGATCAAAACTCTACACCACAGGGCTTTTCCGACCATCACCACCTAGCCAGTGAACTGGAGCACGTACACCAAGCCCTCAACATTAATGGATATTCGGATTGCACAATCCGTAAAGCTGTAACCCCAACCGTTGGGAGAGAACCACATGAGGACCCAATCAAAACCATCACCTTGCCATACATAGCAGGGGTCACCAAAAAGATTTCCAAAATTATGAGCAAACACAACATCCAGGTCTGATTCAACACAGTACATAAAATTCGTGATCTGATCCCATCTGTGAAGGATGTGATCCCTGACATGCAATACCCTGGTGTCTACAAACTAAGTTGTGCCTGCAGCAGTATTTATATTGGAGAAACCAAGCGACATGTCTCAGACCGTGTTCGCGAACACAAGGCATATCTGAAACACTGTAGGACTAATACCTCTGCCGTGGCTGATTATTGTTTTATGCTGTGGGAACACATGACATTGATTTATCCAAGACGAAGGTACTATGCAGACCCACTGGCTATCAACAAGGATTTGTTTATGAAGCCATCTATATATATATAAACACAGACACAATTTCAACCGAGAAGATGGATACAAATTGAGCAATCATTGGAAGGACGTTATTAACCAGGTAAAGTCATAACTGGCTGTGATGCTTCCATCTTACCTGCTGACGTTAACAGTTATTTATGAGGCGTCCTTTGCCAGTATATAATAATATGGTTCCCCCCCTTTTTTCTGTTCAGTTTCAAGGACAATGCATTAATGATCAGAGTGTTGTTTTTGTTTGCATTCTGACTGCAAACATTGTGGTTAATGTAAACATGATTGCTCACAAAAAGGTTTCAGTTTTGTCGCCAGAAAAAAAGGGGAAAACCCCTATTATTATAGTTATTTCTGACTCTCTGAGTTACATTACCTTGTTACATTTCTTTACATTAACAGGCTAAAATGTCTCACTAACATTGCCACTGCTTCCTTTTTCCTCGATGTGGCGGTGGCTCTCGTTGTTTAATAGGCTGAATGTCTCTCTCATTAACACAGCCGCCGCTGCGGGAGCCATCTCACATTGACATGCTAAACTCTAATCTCTAGCAATACATTGGCTATCTTCATCACCTTAGCCGCGTGGTTGCATTAACTGATTGACATGCTAATCTCTAGCAATACAATGGCCGAGGTATATTACTTGTAAATTCCATCTCTAGCCCCGCCCACTTACTCTTGGGTTGTACCCATCTCAAACTTATAAAGCCTCTTGCTGCAGTAGCCCTCTGGCGATGTGTCTCCTGCCTCAGCAGTTCGCCTGCTGTATTTTTTCACCTGAAGACGATTGCTTGTGTTGCGGTCAAAGCGTCGTGTTGTTTCATATATTATTTTCTATCCACGTGACTTTATCGAAAGACCCAAAGAGCATGCATTTTGTGTTCTACAATTCCAGCTCCGAGAAGAATAAACCACCGCTTTGACTGCCATGCAACAGATATTATATCAAGTTTCATAGTGGGTGGGAAAGTCACTGCCCCCTACCGTGCGGAACAGAGGTCACGAGCAGCTCTTTGATATTTGCTTCTATGGACTATTCTCTTAAACGAAGGGTCGCACTGCTCTGTGAGACTCTCGAATGGCTACTCACTCTCAAGACATGACATTCATAGCCTAATCGGGATAATATTATATAATTTTTTTATTTTAAGTGGTAATTGCTTTCAAAATGCGATTTAAAAAAATGACCTGTTCATGCTACAATTAGGAATTTGCGGGTGGTTATAGCAATTTAGCAAATTTGAACTATGAGCGTACGATGTTCCCACTCATTTATAATGACGTCAGGGAATGTTTAACATCCACTGTGTCTTTCAGACGCGCTTCTGCGGCCGTCTGGAACGCTCTTCCGTCGCATATTCGGAAGTCACCGGAGCTACGCACTTTTAAATCCAGATTTAAAATCTCATTCCTTTAGAACTGCTTTTTGTGTTTAGTTTTTTTGCCCTTACCCCGCACCACCGTTGAGCACGGTTGGCTACATATGGTGCAAAAGAAGTTCGACACACAAACATACATACAGGTGGTGCTTATTTTCTCGGTTAATACACCCGCAATACTAACTGGTGCGGCCTGCCAGATTCGAACCACGAACCTCTGAGCCATGTTGCCGCCCGGTGAACAACAAGAAACAAGGACTGTGCCTATGTGTTCATCCGGTTCTGCTTGAACATATCATGACGGATGGTGAAATGGAACTGCATTTGTCTGGCAACAAACATTACTTGAACAACAGCCTATTTTTTCTTTATTTCTTTGGGGAAACCTTTAAAGTTTTAATTCAAGGACACTTTTAGTTTCAGGAAACCATTATTATTATTATATTTTAGAAATGTATGATTTATCTGAAGGCACATTTTAGCCTCTCCGCATGTTTGCATCCATTTAATTATCCATTATAAAATGTCCAGGCACTTTTTGGCATTCATTTGATTTCACGATATCCAGCAGTTATATACAGTAAGCAATTTTGCTCTCTTTTTTTTTTTGCTTATTCTCAAATGTTGTTGTTGAAGGCCGCCGGATGTAAAGCAAGAAAAATAGGACACAGCACATCACACATTTTAAAAGGTTTTTTTATACATTTGTATTTCGACACTTTAAGTCCTCTTACCGTGATTGTCTGCTAATAATCAGCCTCATATCTTGGAGTGCTGCGGTGGCTAGGAGATGTTAACTACCTCGCCTGATATGCAGGAGGTCGTGGGTTCGTTCCTGACCCTGACGCCTGCTGCTGTATATTTGGAGTTTGCATGTTCTCTCTCTCTCACCGTGGTCGCGTGGATTTTTCTCCAGGTCCTCCGGTTGTTCCCTCCACGTTTAGAGAAACAAGCGTTTAGATTATTTGGCTACTATAAAGGTCCACGTGATAAGTCACTTCGTTGGGCTTTCATTTGTGGCCAGGTCGCTTCTGAAAAAAAGCTTTTTAGCTCAGTGGGCCTTACCTGGTCAAATAAAATAGGTCATAGGTCAGGTTGAAAACAATAGCTCTTGCAAGCCTGCAATTGTTTTCTCATGTTGTATGAATGGTCTCAATTCAACTGACAGCCAAAACATTGCTTTAGTTTTTTTTTAAACGATAGATAGTTTATATATATATTTTTCTCATTGTATAGAAATTCATATTTTTTACATGATAACGGAAATTTGAGCGGCAAATTTGTGCCACATGTCTAAGCAAAACATTAAATCGACTCGACTCAATAAAAAAAAAACCCCACTAGAGAGAACCCCTCCTCCCCTGCCCGAGAGGGTATTTGGCCTACTCTTCCACACTGACCAGACACGACCCGCTGATCGGCTGACTGCGGCAGTGAACGGATAGATGTTCACCGCCGGGTCAACACGGGCTGGAGGAATTACGAGAAACTCGCTCCATTGTTTTTACCTTCTGCCGACCTCCAGATTGAACCGACGACACTGAGGGCCTGGGAGTCCGTCACGCCTCGAGCACCCCCAAACTAGTGACGGTGCGCAGTCAATTTACAGCTGTGGGAGCTGTAGTAGGCGGTGATGACAGTGGTTAACGGCCTCTGCCTCCTTTCTGCTCATTGCAACGGATCTGGAAGACAATAGAAAAAAACATCACTTCGGGTAACAACGAGAACGGGGGACGACTGCAACCACGGCGAAAATTGCGCAACCAAACGCACCTGAAGTGATGATGTCAAGGGTTTACTCTAATAAGCCTCTGAACAGGATATTTTGGTAAAGGTTACGGTCTGCCTCTGGCATTGCAACTGATTGTTAGGCGGATGAGGCAAAGGGGGAGAGGCTGGGAGAGACAGGCGAGAGAGAGAGAGAGCGAGAGCGAGCGCGTCATTGAAGTCTGTCAAAAAATAAAATGTCTTGCCTCTTCCGCCCTTGTTGCAGCCGAAGTCACAAACGGTGCGCCCAGGCCCTGGCTGGGCCGTGGGCCAGGCACGGTGCCGAATTGAAATCGATCCGGGCATCGATGCGAGCCTCAGTGGGCTTTGTCGGGCAGGATGGGGGTGGTTCAGGTTTTATTTGTTAAAGTTTTTTGGGTGATTTGTTTACCTGCCTTGTGCTCTGCACTCCGATCGTGTTTTTGTTTTTGTTGTGTCGTTTGCTTGTTGTTGTGACGTTCTTACCCCGTGCCCAGAACTGGACATCTGTGGAAAAAAAAGAGCTTCATAGCTCATCGGATTCCTCCAGTTTAAATGAATATTCTGACGCTGTGTTTAGGAGGTAGTGCAAGGCTCACTATTTTCTCGTGGCTTTTACTGAAACATAATCTCATTGCCTTTGAATTTTATTTTAGCGTGCAATGTTTTGATACCCCCCCCCCTCTCTTGAGTAGAGGTGATATTACATTTAAAATAAAAACGGTTTACGGTTACGGTTTCCCCTCGTGCTTGATGAAACTGAGAGATATTTATTCAATTGGGGGGGGGGGGGGCGGGGGTATGACACGGCGCGGGTCGTATGTGCTGTTTTTATTTTTTCTTCTTAATTCTTCTTACCGCAAACATAAACAAAACATTTCTGCAGTCCGTTCGGAGCAGAGGGGTCAGATATTTTGGCAGGGAGAGAAAGGCCGCATAGCTTATCCCCTCCTAAGTATTCCGAGCGTCCGCTTACCATCATGCGAGGCTGGATCTGGCCGTCGCTCGGTTAAGCGGCGAATTGCGCTTTTTTTGTAAATGCACTGCGTTTTTATTTTTGCTGTTTAAGTGGCGTGGAGCACGTACGTGTGTACGGATGTTAAACTTCTTTTGCACCGTACGCAGCCAACCGTGCTAATCGGAGATGCGCGGGGGGGGGGGGGGTACAATAAACTTGGAATTACATTGTACAGACAGACAGACAGAAGTACGCGGAGATTATATAACATACGCTAGTTAAAGCCATAATTGGACCTGTTGAGTGAAGTAAAGCGGGATTGGGCCAGTGCGCGTCAAGGCCAGAAGGGGAACGAAGGCTGACGAGTGGAACGCGTCTGAAATGCGCACGTCCGCCGAAGAGATGGAGCGACAGAGTGAGCTCGCGTGCAGGCGCCGGGCGCGTTGTTACACCGCTGGAATCCCGCCATATGGCGGCAGCTTCCAGGGGCGTTCATCCAGCAGTAGATTGGCCATGGCCGATGAAAGGATGGAGCCACGCAGTGTAGGACCAGGGCCGGATGAAGATTGTGCAGGCCCCTGGGCTAGAGGTACTTTGAGGCCCCCCGTAATATTTTTTTAAAAGGAAAGCAAAGTTAAAGAAAAATATAAATGCTATTTTTACAAAGCTAACAACAAATAAAATTCAGCATTCACAAATTAAATTACTTTCCACTTCATCTCTGGAGGCCCTCCAGCTGGCGGAGGGCCCGTGTCTTCAAGCAGACATTACGCAGATGCATCGCCACAGTTCTCAACGTTTTAATTGGGAATGTATATTTTATTTTTGTTGCTCTCCCTATGGTGGAAAGTGGTGGCACAGGTGATGAGCGCACTGCGCTACCTCCCTGCCAGTCTGAGTTTGGTCCTCGGGGGCCATGGGCTAACGCCAGTGGCGTTGAGCGATGTCTGAGACCTGGTACACTGACCAGCGTGGTGAAGTATGGCAAAACAACCCCCAACACATGCAAACATACGTGGTATCGGAGTCCTTTATACAGCAGTGGATTGACAAACGGCTATGGTTAGAATTGACTTCACTGGTGTTTGGTGCAAGTGTTTAACACTCTATGCTATTGTCCGATTGATTCGGGTTCAATCTATGAGCTTGATCATAATTCACAATTGGAATATGAACCTCGTCACAAAGACGGTGGTCACCGCATCGCGCGCTTTCAGAAGCGCTTCTGCGGCCGTCTGGAACGCTCTTTCCTTCCGATATTAGGAAGCCACTGGAGCTATGCACTTTTAAATCATCGTCTCGATTGACAACGCATTTATTTATAACTTCTTTTTTGTGCTTAGTTTATTGTCTTTCCCCACAGCACCTCCGATCAGCTACGTACGGTGCGAAGGAAGTTCAACATACAGTAAATTATCTGGGACACAGTTCGGTCGAATCAGCCTAAAGACCTTGCACAATGTGGGGGCATCAGCACTCGGCGGGCAAACGCGTGGCTGGGTACTTACACTGCAGGCCACACAGCTTTCTGCTATTGCGGCCACAACGATTGATTTAAATGATCATCACATTTTAGGGTCAGGATTTTATGCAGGAATCGATGCATTTTTCGCGTGTAGTTTATTTATCTATTTTACTGTCTCTTATGTTGCAGCTTCTCGTTGTTGTCGTTCCCTCTTGTTTGTACAATTTAGCTCACTACCTCTGAACGTAACATGAGCATATACTCGTTCGTTGGATTCTCAGTCCGCTTGTCCTGGTGAGGGTCGTGGCGGCAACGTGTTGAGTAGGGCGGTCCAGACCTCCCTTTCTCTTGCGACAGACTCCAGCACGACACTATACACTACATTATAAACTACACTATACACTGCTACACTATACACTACAACACTATACACTACACGATACACTACTACACTATACACTATACACTACTACACTATACACTACACTATATACTAGACACTATGCACTACTACACTATACACTACACTATATACTAGACACTATACACTACTACACTATACACTACACTATATACTAGACACTATACACTACTACACTATACACTACTACACTATACACTACTATACTATACACTACACGATACACTACTACACTATAGACTACACTATACACTCCACTATACACTATACACTACACACTATACGCTATTACATCATACACTACTATACTACACACTACTACATGAAACACTATACACTACACTATACACTCCACTATACACTACACTATACACTACTGCACTACATACTCTTTGGTTATTTCAGTAAAGTCACGTAGGTGAAAGAAAGAATAAATAAAAATAAATAAATAAAATCCATAAATCATGACATTTCGATTGCAACACAAGCAACCATCATCAGGTGTGACAACCACAGCAAGGAAATGTTTACTGAAGAGGGAGAGAGAGACCAGAGTTAGGGCAGTTAAATAAGTCAGAGAGGGGGAGGGTAGGGGGGGGGGGGGTATACTGCAAGTACAGCAGAGACGCTAAGAATAAAAAGGCAACATGATTGCTGCTAAGATAGAAGATGACATCTAAAGCAAAATAGCCGCACTGCTAAACGCTAAGGATGCAATTAACGCGGTAAAATAGATGGAACTACTATGAACAGTTACATTTTACTTGGTTAAAAACATCTTTCCAATGATTGCTCAATTTACATCCGTCCTCTCGGTTGAAGTTACGTCTAATGTTTATATACATCTGAATGGCTTCACGAACAAATCTTTGATGGTAGCCAGACGGCTTGTAGAGCACCTTCGTCTCGGAGAAAACAATATCATGGGAGCCCACAGCGTTGTAGCAGTGATCAGCAACGGCAGAGGAATTAGTTCTGCCGTGTTTCAGATCTGACTTATGCTCGCGGATCCGGTCAGAGACACGACTGCTCCACTACGGACTACTATACACGGACTCTAGCTCTTCCTTCCAGGGCAATTCCCAGGCGTTCCCGGGCCAGCCAAGCGACATCGTCCCGCCGTTAGCAGCAGCGTGGGACGTGTGTTCGTCCTATCGGCCCCTTCACCACCGGCAGGAAGAAGGGTGATGGAGCGGGTGCGATGCCAGAATGGCAGGGAGAGGGATGGTCTCAGGCGGGGCTGGACATTGGCGATGGACACTAAGCATTTATTATTTCGTATGAATTGCGAAACAATCAATGACTCGCGCACGCGATTTTGAGGAATGTTTCGCGAGCGTGTTCATTCGTTTGAATTGCTCTGTTTTGTGTGCGTGTGTGAGTGTGTGTGTGTGGTTGTGCGTGTGTGTGTGCGTGTGTGGGTGTGCGTGCGTGTGTGGATGTGTGTGTGTGTGTCTGCGTGTGTGGATGTGTGTGCGTGTGGGTGGGTGTGCGTGTGCGTGCGACGCATTTCCACACGCGCAGTTGATAGACGCTCGCTTCACAGCAGTCAATAAGGAGACGCGGGCAAACTTTGTCATTCTAGATTAATAACGATTACTCAATTACGTCGTGACGTACACCACCATTCGCTGGTGTACAATGAGACTGCGCGCGCATTCTCACCATTCGCCGGTCGACCGCGTAGGAGCTGTAGGACGAGGGAGAGTTTAGAGACATTGTTGATGAGGTATGGTGGTGGTGAGGTGTGGTGGTGGTGGTGAGGTGTGGTGGTGGTGGTGGTGGTGACGAAGTGTGGTGGTGGTGGTGGTGATGAGGTGTGGTGGTGATGAGGTGTGGTGGTGGTGACGAGGTGTGGTGGTGGTGGTGAGGTGTGGTGGTGATGGGTGGTGATGAGGTGTAGTGGTGGTGAGGTGTGGTGGTGATGGGTGGTGATGAGGTGTAGTGGTGGTGAGGTGTGGTGGTGATGGGTGGTGATGAGGTATGGTGGTGATAAGGTGTGGTGGTGATGAGGTGTGGTGGTGGGTGGTGGTGGTGGGTGGTGATGAGGTGTGATGGTGGTGATGAGGTGTGGTGGTGGATGGTGGTGGTGGGTGGTGATGCGGTGTGATGGTGGTGATGGGTGGTGATGAGGTGTGATGGTGGTGATGAGGTGTAGTGGTGGCTGGTGGTGGTGGCTGGTGGTCGTGGTGGTGATGAGGTGTGGTGGCGATGAGGTGTGGTGGTGGCTGGTGGTGGTGGTGGGTGGTGGTGGGTGGTGATGAGGTGTGGTGATGGTGGGTAGGTAGCGCGCTGCGCTACGAACCTGGCGTCACGTGTTAGATTCCCACTCACGACCAACACCGGTGACGATTACCTGAGCCGGTGCTGGGCCTCCCCTAGGTCGACTCAGCTTCAAATGAGTACCTGGTGCGGTGTGTAAACATCGCCACTCGGGAGACAAAGGCGGCCGGGCGCGGTGCTGCCCAACCACCCCTCGTGTACCGTGCTGGCCTTCATAGGTGCTACTCGCTAACAGCACTTGCCCCAACTGTCTGTCAAGGCTACACGGGGGATCTTTGTCTTCGGGGTGTGCGGTGATGTCAACAGCTTCGTTCATGATGACGTCCATTCTCACCACATCGCTTTTGCTATTATAATGCACAATCCCATGCCATTTACGGTCCCTTGTACAATGTTTGCAGTGTTGTGCTTAATTTTGAGGATATTTGTGCAATCTGCGCACAATACGGAGAGATTTGCAGGTCGTAAAATGGCTTCATTAACTTACAGTACCTATGGTAGTAAACACAAATGACCAGCCCGGCAATTCTGATAACATATTTAACGCTATTTCGTGAGCAACATTCCAATGAAACTCTCCACCTTTTCCATGGCTGTATAAAATAAGGATTTTCCTAAAGATTTTTTTTTTATACTGCCCAGTGAGGTATGCTGAACTTCTTTCGCACCGTACGTAGTCAACCGTGGTAATTATCGGAGGTGCGAATGGTGGCAACGTGGTTCAGGAGCTTGATGCCAATGTCGTGGTCTGCTAGCTCTGGCGAGAGGGCTTCATGAGAGTTGGTGGCCAATGTGCTGTAAATTGTATTATTATCAATATTAGTATTGTTGTTAGTGTTATATATCCACGCGTATGGACAATATTACACTCGGAAGAATCTCACATGAATATTCTGATGTTCAAGAACCCATCATCTGTGACAGAGGTACTTGTATTGTTGAGCATGTGTGATTTCTCCCTCTATGTATTATTTAAGCGTGTTTTCTGGATTATGCCACTCTATTTATATGCCGCTGTGCATACACACTCCTGCTTAGATATTAGTTTTACATTATTTATGTATGTGGTGTACCTCAACATTGTTTAACTAGCCTTTTGCCCATACAAGGACTGGTGTATTGCAGTAAAATCTGAAACTTGCAAACGAAAATCAGACCGCGACGTGATATTCATTGCATCCATTCGTGTGCAATTTGTAAGGCCGCGGTGACAGAGATTTATTTAATGTAAAGGTTATAATCCCTTGTTCGTCACGACGTCCTTTCTACTTTGATGTCTCAACAGCGTGATGGAGATCACGTGACGTGAGGGTTCTGCCTTTGTAGTGAGGGCTGTAAGTTGACATTATTGGCTCATTATAGTAGGTAATAATAATGAGGGGTGTGGGGGGGGGGGTGTCCATTCGGAGGACGTCACCTGCTCATGATTATTAATGAGGGGGGCTGTTCGGTGTGGAGTGACGTCACTTGCGCATGATTATTAGTGAGGGGGGGGGAGTACTCCATATTGAGTGACGTCACCCGTTCATAATTATTAATGAGGAGGGGTGGGGGGGTGTCCATTTTGAGGACGTCACCTGCTCATGAATATTAATGAGGGGGGCTGGTCGATGTGGAGTGACGTCACGAGCGTTAAGGACAGACATCCTGGGTGATTATAGTAGGTATAATTATGAGTTTACAAAACTCATAAAGTTTGCAGTATTCTATGAAAAAAGGTCGTGGCACAAACATTTCAAGCAAAAAAATAATTTGTATATCAAACTGCAGCGTGTATTTCACTGTGAACAATATCCATTGTCTGTTCTTATCTCCATTAACATTGTTGAAAACAAACTTACATCTGCATCCTGATACCCATCGAATATCACATCAAAGCTTTGCTTTCACATTTTTAAAAGATAGCTTTTGGTGGTGATCTTTTTAATTCTATTGTCGGTGCAATATCGGGGCTCCATGGTGGCGTGATGTTAACTACCTCGCCCGGTATACAGGTGGTCGTGAGTTGGATCCAAATCCTTACGATGCCTCTATATTTGGAGTTTGCGTGTTCTCCACGTGGTCGCGTGGATTTTTCTCCAGCTCCTCCGGGTTGTCCCCTTCACATTTAGAAACGTGCATTTAGAGCATTCGGCTGCTGTACATTCCCGCACGAGAAACTACTTCATTGAGCTATCATTTGTGGCCAGGTTATACTTCTGAAAAAGAGCTATATAGCTCAGTGTTCCTTACGTGGTCAAATAAAAAAAATAGTTTATTTGTGTTCAGTTCATCGGCCTCGTGCCACGAGGCAACGAATCCTTGCCGAGTTGACGCACAGCAGAGTAACTTCACGAGTCCGCGAATGGCTCTGCAAGATGCACAGTTCACATACAAAACGTCTGCATATCTCTTCTGCTCATCGCGTTCCTAACCACGTGGGCTTTCGCGAAAAAATATTATTCATCGGGTCGTAGATCGCGAAAATTATAAATATGTCGTAAATCCACCTCCAGGCCAAACCTTACTGATTGGCCGTGCCGGGTGGAGGTGGGCTCACGACACATCGATATTTACACAAGCTAACTCCCCCCCCCCCCCCAAAAAAAAAACCTCATCGTGTTATCTCTTTACAATAGTGGTGTAGGGAGGGTGGGGGGGCGGGCACCTCCTACTCACACGCTCTCTGTGTGTCACGTGGAATGATCCATCATCGTCACCACCATCACGAACACCACCGTCATCATCACCCGCTCCATCTTGTCGGTCCATGGAACGGAGCTTCTCTGCACCTTGTTCCCGGGATCCCATCTCACGCCTTCCTTCCCCACGCACGGCCGGCTTTGCCACCGCTGCCGTCTGCGTCCGTCCTTTACATTTCACTTCATCTCGCGTTCTCGTCCTGGCCCCTTCAGTCTCTTTCACCTCCCCACTCATTTGATTCACCTCTTCCTGGCATTAACAGCTGCTGTTTACAATTCTTCACACGCGTCCACGCCGTTTTGCATCTTGTCCTTCCGTTTTGTTTTGTTTGCACAATTTCATCGACTACCAGATCTTCGGCATTTTTTCACTCGGTCCCTTCGACCTTGTTGCCCACGCGCAGTGTTTCTTGGGAATCTAAATTTCTACTGCCAACACTTAAACTCGCCTCGCTTTTGTCAAAGTCCGTGTTTCCGCTGTGTGGGTTAACGCTGCTACAATAACATTTAGTGATACCGGACCATCTCGTGCTGTTTTTGGTGCTTTACTGTCTCATAAACAGCCTGTTACACTGTAACAGACTATTGACTTCCATCCTGCATCACCCTACTGCCAAGGTACATAAGGCTTTCTGATATGTTCAATTCTTCCCCTCATAGCTTTACATTAATATTTTTACGCATCTTTCCTGAACCACTGCTTTGCTCTTTCCTCGACTGACGTTCATTCCATAACCTTGGATGGCATTGGCTCCATATGCACTGCTGCCTGTACTTTGATACTTGAGCGCAAGTGTATGCATGCATACTCTTTGGTTCTTTCGGTAAAGTCACATAGGTGAAAAATAAATACAAACAAAAAATAAATAAAATGTTCATGAAGTCATCTAGATATATAAACATAGACGTAACTTCAACCGAGAAGATGGATAAAAATTGAGCAATCATTGGAAGGATATTCTCCAAGACAGAGGTTCTCTGCAAGCCATCTGACTACCATGAGAGATTCGTTCATGAGGCTATCCACATATACAAACACAGAGACAATTTCAACAGAGAAGATGGATTCTGGCTTAGCAATCATTGGAAGGATTTGATAAACCATTTCGGGTCTTAATTGATTGTGTTCACGCTTACGGTGACTTTCAGATCGCATTCATTATCTTCGTCTCCCTCCTCCTCTTTTCCGAACATAGATGGACTCGTCCATCTGAACTGCCAAAAATCGCTGTCCGTGGTACTAACGTTAAGAAAAAAACGCCACTTTTTTCAAAAATTTTTGCTGTGGTTTTCACACGTGATGATGATTGCTTGTGTTGCAGTCAAAACGTCGTGAGAATTTTATTGTTTTATATTTTTATTATTTTATTGTTTCCCTTCTACGTGACTTTACCATCAATAGGTAAACTCCCCCTCCCCCCCTGCGCCAAATGGCAAGTCCACCCGCACGTACACCACCTCTATGCTAAATCGGCCAATCAAATGCTATTTTTTATGCTAATTCTTTTGTCAAGGCACCTTGTTTCCTCGCGCACAGCTTAAAGGTCCGCGGTCTGAGCGTGGCTGTGTTTCACTCCAGCGCTGTCCTCAAGACAGCCTGATCCCTTCACCTGATGAAGGCCGCTTGTGTTGTGGCCAAAACGTCGTGATTTTGTTGTTTTATTTTTTACCTACGTGACTTTACCGAATAGAACCAAAGAGTATGGATCCTTGCAGTCACGAAAGCTTTAAATCTATAATTTACCAAAAGAACCAAGAATATGAATCCCTGCAGTCACGAAAGCTTTAAATCAAAATTCATTGGAAGGATGTTATCAACCAGGTAAAACCTTAACTGCTTTATTGTTTGCTCTCATATCCGCATCTCCAGCCTCTTGACCCTCAATTTCTCATTTTCCTCCTTTCCCCTCCACCCTCTCTATCCTTGGCTCCGCTTCCCCTCTCGCTTATATAACCCCCTAGTAATCGCAGCTCTTTTGCCTATTTCAGCAACTGCTTTTTGCTGTGATTGTTCCCACCTGATGACCGACGCTTGTGTTGCATCCGAAACGTCGTGATTTAATTTACTTTAATTTACATTTTATTTGATTTATTTTTCTACCTACATGACTTTACCGAAAGAACCAAAGAGTATGGATCCTTGCAGTCACGAAAACTTCGAATCTAGAATGTATGCATGTATGTTGAACTTCTTTCACACCGGACGTAGCCAACCGTGCTAATCGGAGGTGCGGGGGAAGGACAACAAGCTAAACACAAAAAGCAGTTCTAAAGGAATTAGTTTTCACACTAGAATATTTAAAAGGGCATAGTTCCAGTGGCTTCCTAATATCAGAAGGAAGATCATAGTTGGGCAATCTATTTTTACAGTTTCCACATTATCTTGTTACTCAAATCCCACTGTCAAACTCTGTGATTAAGAAAAACACAATTAACAGTATGATTATGAAAAACATAATTAACATTACAATTATGAAAAACACAATTAACATCATGATTCTGAAAAACAGAGAGAAGAGAAAATCCCTTGATCAGGATCCACAAGTAACGGATGAATCCCTCTGAAATTCCCATCGTTTAATCACCTGTATACTTACTCCTGCTCCTATATGCCTTGTACAACGCCTTCCCCAAGTAGGGCATTCCAAAAGTTAGGACCCGGTGTCCTCACCATATTCCCGATACTCGCTCATTACTTGCTGGGCAGTCGCATGTATATCATGGAAATGTGCACACTGGTGAGACTGGGCCATAAAGAAAGCTGTCTCTGGTGTAGGCCAATCAGTTTCAAAGACAATGCCCATATATTCTCAGAGGATGCTTTTTTTGCATGTTCACCACAAGTACGTGTGTGGTTAATGCAGAGTTCATTCAGTGGAAAACGTTTATATTTGCTGTTTGAACATCTTAACACCTGTTTTATTGCCATGAAGGGTAAAACCTATTATTATTTTTCATCGTCACATGTGTAGTGTTGCACAAATCGGAGACGAGGTAGTTGCAGGAGGCACCTTCTTTATTGACACTCTTAAGTCCACAGGTTGCTTCCAATGTGGTATAGCCTAGCCTAGATGCGACCCTGACCGTGGTACACTGACGGCATCGACCGAGACAGCCAATGATCGAGTGAAGACAGCAGCGATGAAGGCGGCGAAGGCAAAGCAACGACGAGACGAATCCACTTCCCAGAACCGGCAGCCCGGAGTCCTCGCTCTCCGCTGCTTTTATCCTACTCGGCGCGGCCTGGCTCCGCCCTGGCCACGCCTCCCTTCTCGAACCCGCTAGCTGGTTCCAGGGGCTTCCCGGTGAGGTCTTCCGTGACCCTTACCCCAGTTCCTCCGCCCTGCCGACACACACAGCCGTGTACATGCTGGACGGCGTGTGCGCTAACTGTCCACCGCAGTTGCCGCTGCTGGACAGCAGTCGGCGCTATGTTACTACACACCGGTGGGACTGGGCCATAAAGAAGGCATGTTCACCACAAGTACTGTGTGTGGCCAATGCAGACTTGAAAAGGTTTCTATTTGGTGTTTGAACATCTTAACACCTGTTTTATTGCTAGAAAGGGTAAAACCTTTTCTTATTTTTCATTGTCACATGTGTGTGTTAATCCTCAGAAATGGCGTTTGGTCAAATAAAATTTAAAAAAGGTAATAAAAAATGTAATTTTTTTGTAATAATTGGTGATCAGTCTGAGTCCATCAACTCATCCCTTGTGACTTCGTCAATTGACAATTGAAACGCGGGCATGAAAGCAGCATCTCAGCCCAGTGCTCTGCCGCTTGAGTCTTTCGGGGACCTAGCCCTTCCAGTAATTGTTTTCAACTGCTTTTGGTGTTCACGCGAAACACCTAGCAATCATTAATCATAATCGGAAGAGTTATTTATACTGGAGGAATCCGATGAGCTGTAAAGCTCTTTTTTCACAGGTGTCCAGTAGGTGTGAATCAGAACGTAACAATAACAAACGATAGAAACACACGACCAGAGTGCATAGCATAGGAAAGGTAAATACGTCACTTTGAAATATACAAATACAACTAAAATATTTTTTCATCTTCTCAGGTAAAGCCCACTGGACTATTAGCTTCCTTTTCAGAAGCGATCTGGCCACAAATGAGAGCTCAACGAAGTGGCTTATCATCACGTGGAATTTTATAGCAAACAAATTAATCTAAATGTTGATAAATGCGACCACCGGGAGATAGAACAGGCATTAGGGTCGGGTGTCTAACCTACGATTTCCTGTAGACCAGGTAAGGTAGTTAACATCTCGCCACCGTGAATTCTTAATCTGATTACATGATATCATAGCACAATTTGAATGATTTTGGAATATAAGACAAGAAAAATATTGTTTAAAATATCTCTGCAAGATACGTATCCCATTAATAAAGTAACTGGAATTAAGGGTGAACTTAGTCTTGCGTTCAATTACATTTTAAAAAAGAACACCTAAATGTGGCGATTCAATACAAATTTATATTTTTCAGATACTTCCTGAGAAAAAGTTTATAGGTTTATTATGTAAATAACTGCTTAACCTGAGCTATCAATGCCGAGGTGTTGTGCATTGTCCTTGTACTGTTCGCCTTTTTGCCGGCCTTTAGTCGATCACTTGTGAGACAAAGTCACGAAATAGTCTGTATCTGGTGCAGGCCAATCCGTTTCCAGGACAGTGCGTACAGTAGCGGGGCATATTTGTTTGGCAATCTTTTTACCGTAAGAGTTTTCCGTTCGTCCGTTCGTTTCTCAGTCCGCTTGTCCTGGTGAGAGTCGTGGTGGCAGCGTGTTGAGTAGGGCGGTCCATACCTCCCTTCCCCTTGCGACAGACTCCAGCACTACATTACTATACACTCTACACTACGACACTATACACTACAATACACGACTACACGATACACGACTACACATTGCATTATACACCACACTATACACTACTCCACACTACACTATACACTACATTATACACAAGACTATACACTACTAGACTACTACACACCACTACGCTATACACTACTATACACTACACACTACTATACACAGACTCCAGCTCTTCCTGGGGAATTCCCAGGCGTTCCCAGGCCAGCCGAGCGACATCATCCCGCTGCCAGCGTGTCCTGTGGGCCGACCCCAGGGGGCCTTTCACCCATTGGGAAGTGCTGCGCGGTAGAGTTCCAGGGGGGGGAGTCTTTACCAGGTGCCCGAACCACCTCAACTGGCTCCTCTCGATCCAGAGGAGCAGCGGCTCGACTCTGAGGCTCTCCCGGATTGCCGAGCTCCTCGCCCGATCACGGAGAGTGAGCCCAAGAAACCCTTTGTCCACTTGTATCCTTTCGGTCATTGCTCAAAGCTCATGACCATAAGTGAACGTAGATCCACCTGTACACAGAGAGCTTTGTTCGAGAACTCGCTCCCGCTTCGCTACCACGGAACCGCAAGCATGTGTGATTAATGCAGACTTAATGATGCCTTGCAATTGTTGTATATTTGGCGTTTGAACATCTTGACACCTCCTGTAGTCACGGCAGATTGGATAAAGCCTTTTATCATTCAATATCTCTGATACCGACAAAAGGGTCCCATAGCTAGTATTATTATCTTGTCAAATGTAAAACAATTATCTTTTTCCTTTAAGGGTATTACAACAGACTACTAAAAAAACGATTGCCAGTGTTATTTAAGTAAGTGAAAATAAATGGTGAAAATATAATTATATTGGTAATTAGATATATATACTGTACACCACTTGCAGCTCCTGTCAAATTCTTGTTAAAGAGGTTATTTGTGATGCCTGCATTGTTGTCACGCTATTCATTATATTGGTGTTTATTATTATTCTCTCTCTTATTTCCTGTGATTCTGCAATTCCCGTGCTCTTTAATTACCAACGTGTTATCGTCTCTTTAATAGGCCTCGAAAAGCTGTGCCAAGAAACAATCATCATCACCACCAACAACAAAGTGGGCCAAGAGAATACGTCGAGAGATTAACGTCTGCATGCACAATAATTTTGTGCACACTTGCGGTGCTTCAACAGCGTTGGTTGACGCAAGCCCGACTCAGCTGATGAGACGGTGGTGAGATACTATCATCCTCGCCTGGTATGCAGGAGATCGGGGGTTCGATCCCGATCCCGACGCCTGCTGTATATTTGGTGATTGCGTGTTCTCCCCGTGATCGCATGGATTTGTTCTTCTCCGGGTCTTCCGCTTTCTCCCTCCACACTTAGAATCGAAATGCGTTTAGATTATTTAGATTATTTTGGTATTTTAAATGTCCAAATGAGGGGCCACTTTGTTGAGCTATCATTCGTAGCCAGGTCGCTACTGAAAAAAAACATTTTATACTTCAGTGGGCTTTGCCTCGTAGGATTAGGAATGTTTAGTTTTATTTGCATGAGTTTGGGTATTTTGTTTACCTGTCTTATACTTTGCACTACTATTATGTTTTTTTTGTATTGTTTGTGGCTGTAATGTTCTTACCCACCCCTACTGGACATCATCGAAGTCCTCCAAAATAAATAAAGATTCTGTTTTGGGTGCTGAAATCGGCCCAGCGTTAGCTTGTGTTGAACCGATGCTGCTGAAATAATGCTCTCCCAGAAGGCCTTGTTGGCGATGGGACTGTGGAAACAACAGATTTATTTATTACTTCGCGAGACAGGTTATATGAAGGAGACGTATTGGCTGCTTGGTTTATTTCGTCCGTGCACGGTCGTTTCCAATTTTGCTGACATTTTCCCATTGTATTGCATTGTGTTTATATTGAACTTATTTCGCATCGTACGTAGCCAACCGTGCTAATTGGAGGTGCCGGGAAGGACGACAAAACTAAACACAACAAGCAGTTCTAAAGAAATTAGCTTTCAATCTAGATTTAAAGTGCATCGCTTCAGTGGCTTCCTAATGTCGGAAGGAAGAGCATTCCAGACGGCCGCCGAAGGGCATCCATAAGCGCCGGTGATGCAGTGACCGCCCTCTGTTCAACGGTGAGCCAAAAGCCGCTGCTGCGAGAATTACCGGAGTTAGCAGTAGCGCGTGGATGGAAACGCACAGAGCCAGCCTCCGTGCATACACGGTGCATACACGCACGGTGCAAACAGGGTGCATGCGCGGCACGTACACAAGCGGTGCATACACCCGGCACATGTATTGTGCAAACAGGGATGCATGCAACAATCAAGGCCACCCCCTTATCAAGCGGACCGCTCCGACCTCCCAACGAGACGTCACCGGCCGAGTGTTTTATGCGACGATATCTCTCGCTCTGACGGCGAGAGATATCGTCCTGCGCAAAAAAAAACAAAACGGCGCATGCAGATTCGGTTGAATGCAACTCGAGAGCTTTGCCGGGGTTGACGGCTGATTAGCTTAAAAAAAAAACAGCGTTTTGGAGGCGATAACGGATCAGAGAATTATTTTGGAGAGGTGGGAACATACACACACACACAAAACAAGATAAAACATACGATAGGCAGCATGCGTTATCGCGACACACGAGACACATGCATAGTAACGCCTGAACTCACTCTACACAAAGCTTCGATGAAATCAGCGCTGATGTATTGCGGTATTGGGGTAACTCAATTTGGCAGGTGGCAAATCAGTCATAGTTGACTGCGCGCAGTAGATATCGCAACGCTTAGCACGATAACGCTAAGGTCACCTGACTGCTCATTGATAAAGCTGCCTAGACAGACCTCCGGATCCATAATCGATAAATCAAGACGGAGCCAAAAGCCTGAGCTCGCGTGCCCAAGATTCTTCGCCGCCATTTCACAATTCTGGGCGTTCAGGATGGGGGGAAAAAAATCGATTGATCAATCACCTTATTTAAAGTCGGCTGAGAGAAAATTGATGCAAACTCTTGACTGTAAGGGAGACCCCTCTGGGACATGGGGAGAGCTTTGCCAATGCTATTATTGTACTTGCGTTACTGTTTTTTACGCTTTCGAATTGAACGTCTGATTTCTCTTGGCGAACCACGAATGCACGCGCCGGAAATATACACGAAGAGTGGAGGTTATCAGATGACCGAGTTAATAAACAATAACGTCACGGGAGCCCTCCAGAGATAAAGCTATCTATGCACCCCTGATTTCTGTTTTAAGTTACGTATGTGGATTTATTGCACACACACTTATGCCATTTAATTAAGTTATCGTATTCTTCAGCTCGATGCAATCTCTGCACGTAAATACAATTCGTGGAGGTCTGCATTGCATTCTGGTTATTTCATAAGGTGGTTTCAGTAAAGCCGGGCTATACCATGAGTTAAGCAATCGATTACTCTAATTATCCCAATTATTGGTTTAATTACTCGACTAATTGGATAACATGAAAATAGTTGGAGAAACAGTCGCCTATGTTCCCGCGAATGCCAATGGGTGGGAGGTGATAGGTGGGGCTTGATGATGATGGGTAGGGCTTTGTGATGTCATTGATGACGATGGGCATGGATTGCTGATGTCACTGATGACAATGGGCATGGCTTGGTGATGTCATTGGTGACGATGGGCATGGCTTTGTGATGTCATTGATGACAATGGGCATGGCTTGGTGATGTCATTGATGACAATGGGCATGGCTTGGTGATGTCATTGATAACAATAGGCATGGATTGGTGATGTCATTGATGACAAAGGGCATGGCTTGGTGATGTCATTGATGACAATGGGCATGGCTTGGTAATGTCATTGATGACGATGGGCATGGCTTGGTGATGTCATTGATGACAATGGGCATGGCTTGGTGATGTCATTGATGACAATGGGCATGGATTGTTGATGTCACTGATGACAATGGGCATGGCTTGGTTATGTCATTGGTGACGATGGGCATGGCTTTGTGATGTCATTGATGACAATGGGCATGGCTTGGTGATGTCATTGATGACAATGGGCATGGCTTGGTGATGTCATTGATGACAATGGGCATGGCTTGGTGATGTCATTGATGGCAATGGGCATGGCTTGGTGATGTCATTGATGACGATGGGCAGGGCTTGGTGATGTCATTGGCAAAATCGTCCGTGTTGTACTGGGCGTGGCTTGTAGGGGGGTTTCCTGCCTTCGGGAGGCAAGATATTGGGGGCGGCCTTTTTAAATGACCGCAACAACAAAAGTAGTTGATTATTATTTTAAATAATGCATTGACTTTACCAACTAATAATTCAACTCAAGCCGTGAGTCTTAAATACTGGGCACGTAGCATCGGACGAAAGCTGAATCGCATGATCCCTCACCTCACCCGTAACCTGAATCGAATGATACCTCACCTCACCCATTCGATCTGTCTCGTTCAGGAGATCAGCTGCACTTTGCTGAGATCGTCATGGATCGGAGTGGTGAATCGGACTCAAACAAGATTGTTGTACGCTCTATTTCCATTGATTTATAGCGTTTGGTTGTATGTGCAGAGAAATCTCACCACATCATGAGATATATATGTGTGTGTGTGTATAAAAACCCGAACTACACATCCCTATTAAATATCGCCCAATTACTGAGGTGATGCGGTCTGCGGCCGGCTTCATGTAATTAAACTCGAACCTAGTGTTTACTTGGGGAAAGGGTGGGATTTTCACCCACAGATCACATCATCAAATAAAAAAAATAAAGACTTGAACCGTGCACCCCAATTACATACAGCGCCTTCAATTTTAGCATGCGCAAAAAAAAAAAACAAGTCGCGGTGGTGTGGCGTTGTTTGTAGCTGGCACGTAATGTTTGAGATTGCCCCCCTTTTGGCTTGCAGAAGGGGCGCAGCTTCGCGACGGCGGAGAGAAGGCGTGCGTACACTGGCAGGCTCGCCATGTTTATCCTTGAGCGTAGGTGATACGATGCTTCGAGATGTCTTGAGACCTACATGTCTTGTTTGGAGGCCAAACAAGGAACAGCACTCAAATTCCCCCCGGGAGTTTTGTACTTTTTAACCCGTCTGCCTCACAGATCACGGAAATGTATTTTAACGCTGCTGCATCAGGAATTCAAAGTGACCTCTCCTCCCCTCCCTCCCCCCCCTTATACCCTCCACTTGCGCTCAGCATCCACATTCGCTACGTTTGCCCCCCCCCCTCCCCCCGTTTTTTTCCCCTTTTATTCGCTTGTTCGTTGAGCTTGTATACTGCCTCGAGTTGGTTTTAAAGACTACTTAGGTGGCTGGGATACTCTGGTGGTTAGATTTTTTGTTTAAACTTGTTTTTCCACTTTACACAACAAGCCTTCGCAGAAATGTCGGGTCCACGGTTTAGTTCCCGCCGGTGCTTCGTCATTTACCTTGAGGCATTTCCAAAATGTGCTGGTCTATTAAGGTTAGCCCAAGTTCCCTGCCACAACGCCCTTCTCATGCCACCCTCGGCGGAAGGACTTCTACTGTAGAGGGGAAAAGCTCTAGAGATCCCGTCTCGAGGGGATTTGGCCTGCTCTTCCCCGTGGGCCAGACGTCACCCAGCCACACGTGATCTGCCGGCCGATTCAACTGACGGCAGCGGACACTGCCGGGTGAAGGGAAGGTGGGGCCGTTTGAGACGTGTGGCCGTTTGTTTGAGTGTAATATTAAAATTAACTGAATATTCGTTTTCACATGGTGAGGTGGCGATGGCTAACCATCGAACAAAGACCGTCACTGTATCGCGCAGTGACGGTCGCTGCATCACGCGCTTTCAAATGCACTTCTGTGGCCGTCTGGAACGCTCTTCCTTCAGATATTGAAAAAGCCACAGGCGCTATGCGCTTTTAAATAATCTGAATTGAAAACTCGTTTATTTAGAACTGCTTTTTGTGCTTAGTTTGTTGTTCCCCCCCACCACCCCGTATCTCCGATTAGCACGGTTGGCTACGTACGGTGCGAAAGAAGTTTAACGTACATACATATATTCGTCAAGCATGGTACAATGAACCTGGAAAATCAAGTTTGATTCCGTACCAGGTCTCACGTTGGTGAAAAGTGAAATCTGAACATGACCCAAGGAACCCCCTTCGCCCATCCTTCTCCCAATCCACACCGACCATCAGATTCCTGCAGTATAAATAAATGTGCTGGTTCTGACAAAGTGTGGTCAAAACAATCTCCGTGATCCACACTGCGCGGAGTGGCCTTCCAGCAGTGAACCGACAAAATGCTGAACATTTTGATGCCAACCACATTGCCACGTGTACATAACAGTTTTTTTTTTATCATTCAATATTTTCGACGTGTTATCCGTTGAAAGAAGCGTTCATTACGAATCTCCACGGGGCTTTCGTGCGAGCACGTGGACACCCAGGTCGCCAACACGAAACAGATAACAGCACGAGTTGCCTTTCACCCCCGCTTAAACGAGGACGTTAAAAAATAGTCAGCGATTCTCAGTCCCCGTGGTTATAATCGAGCGTCCATTGCCTTGAGTAATAAATCACAAATCATCGCCGACGGACGAATGCCTCCGCGCGATCTGCAACAGCTCTGTGTGGGGTGGGCATAAAGGGCGGGGGGCAACTTTACAAGGACGTCGCACAAAAGGCCCCCCACTCCGGCCTCCCCCCCCCCCACCCACCCCCCCCCCCATGTTGCATTCTGCCCTAGGCCTCCAGCCCCTGGACCCCTCCGGAACCTCTCTGCGGTCCTGCCTCAATCAAACAAAACGCTCTCTTTTATAGCCACCTATCCTGCCCACGTGCACACGCAGTAATTTTTGTCTGCGATGTGTTGTGCATCCTTGCGGTTATTTTTCCTCCCCCCCACCCCCACCCCCCCGATTCACGTTGTGTTTATCTTGTCTGTTTCTTTGAGTGATTTCAAACATGCATCCATCCACGTCACCTCCTTACGTGGTTTTTCAACATTACATTTTTCATTTCTTTCGTCAGTATTTTTTGAACGCACGGACAAGCCTTTAACGTTTCAGCTCCAAAGAGTTTTTTTTTTGTCGCTCGCATTCTACCGCAACATTTGACATGCCTCGCCGCGTTTGTTCAATAGCCGAAGACTGTCTGGCTAAATACAGAATGCAATAACTATGCAGCTCACGCAGTAATGTTTTTTACATATTGAGAAACATTCCTTCTTGAATCTTCATTTTTTAAGTGCCCTGCACTAAATCTCTTCATCATGATTGAAAGACAACAAACCCATGCCGAGAAGATTCCTCACCACTTCCCCCTTTCCTCCCGGGCCAGACATTTTCACCCACAACAGAGCTTCTTTCAAGAAGCTGGCCGATTTGTGGCTGAGTAATCAGGATTGCTGGATTATTTTTTCGTAAGGCAATTTATCTACGCTATGCGTCGCGCGTGAGTAATATATTTTATTATACTTTGTAGGTCACGAGTGGGAAGTGAAGAGATTTTGAGGACAACAAACTGTAAAGGCCACGCTCACCCAATGTATTGTTTGACTTTCTTTTTAAAATCTCACCTTTGTATGAGGGTAGAATAAGTGGAACTGTCATTGATAAAACATGACCGTGATATAATTAATGATAGTTGCCCATTATATATCCTCGCCGAAGCCCAACACATTTCAGGCGTATCAATTGCTCACAATTAATGTACTCATTATGTGAAATGTTAACGGTCCTCCCAAGCCTCTTATTAGTGGAAGGGATAATATGAATTGGCCCTCCTCCTCGCACGGTGAAGGGCATTTATCTGAATTGTTTTACAACTGCGCTTGTGATCTGCCACATACCCACTGACACGTTCAATCAAGAATCAATAATTAATGAGGGTGCCATTATTTGAAGGGACATTAACTCATTAAAGCCGCTGTCCTGTTTCCTGCCTAATGGACACCCCCCCACGTTACTCTCCCCACCTTGTGGTACCACTCTCATTCACAGCCGGCCTGTCCCGTGCTGACATTGTCACCAATTCCATCACTTGCTTGTTCCCCCACTGCCCCTGGTGGAGGCGGTGGCGGACACCCTGCACTGGACGTCTGTGAAAAACTACTGCTGTACATGTGTGAAAAAGAGCTTCATAGTTCATCGGATCCCTCCAGTATCAATACACACTCTGGTTTCTGATTCTAAAGTGGCCACGCGCGCACGCACGCACGCACACGCACACACACACACGCACACACACACGCACACACACACGCACGCACGGCTGAACAGTCCCCGTAAAGCCCTCGCTAAACTATGAATAAATGAACAGTGGTCCCTGTAAGACAACTAACTGATTCTCTTTCTTGTATCTCTGCCCCCCCCATCCCTTTGCGAGCCTGGCCCACGTTGACGAATCTTGAAGTCGGGACGTGAAGGCGGGCGGTGGGGGGAAGAGGCCAAATAAATAAATAACCCCACCACCACCCCCACCACCACCCCCACCACCACCCCCACCACCACCCCCACCACCCCCCCACCACCACCACCACCACCCCCACCACCCCCACCACCACCCCCACCACTACCCCCACCACCACCCCCACCACCACCACCACCCCCACCACCACCCCCACCACCACCGGTGCAGTTTGAGCCACGGATCCGAGTGGCCACGCTTAGATCGTCGTCCCGCCACTGTAGAATATGATAATCGCTCACCCATGACTCCACCCCTCGTAGTCTCTGCACCTCGTGCATTATGTATCTTAAACAAACGGGCACGGACGGGCGGAGAGTCGCTGGGGATTTTTGTTTTACTGTGTGTGGGAGTGGAATGGGGGGGGGGAGTGGAATGGGGGTGGGGCCTGAAATGTCTCCCATAGGGATGCCCCCCCCCCTCTCTCTCTGTGCCACTCACTGGCTCCTCTAAATGTCACAGCGTAAAAAAAAATCTATTTATATATAAGACAAATACCGAGGAGGCAAAAAGACAACACCTGAATCTTTCCAATCCCTCCATACATTAGAGCACTAACAAAAAACCCCTCCCCACCTGGGTTCTTAGCACTGCCAGCGTCATTGGTAAAGCGGTCACTGTTCGTGATTAATACAGCATGGGAGCAGACTGGTATAGAACCAGAACATAGAACTAATACATTGTCTCAGAGGTCCTGTACGTCATCTGCTGCTGTTAATGTTGTATAGCTTCATAATAATAACAACAACAACAAAAAACAAGCGGTTATAACACCAGCAGCAGCAGCAGCGTTAGCAATGGTGATTAATAACACCTCCCCTGCTATTTTGCACATTGCTGGGAATAAGGATTAACTGCAAACGCGATGCAAAAAAAAGTACGCGCGTGCGTGTGTGATTTTCGTGATTTGCTGTTGTTCACGTTTTAATTTCAACGCGTGGCACATTTGGAATTCGTGTTCGCTCTTCCGGCTTGCAGCGGGACGGGGGAGGGAGAAACGTGTGAAATATAATGCATTGGTTTGCACCAGGGATATTTCAAACGTGCGTAGCCACGCGAACGGATTTTGAGTTCATATGAATAATAAGCAAACGATAATGATAACATTCGCGAAAGAAATCTGTTGCTCATACATTCGGTGAATCAACTGAATAATATTCTCAAGGGTTTGCTGTTGATTTTTGTTGTTGTTGTTGAGGAATAATTACGGGAATCCCAATTACTAAGGGATCATGATTTTATTTGCTTGATTATTCAAGTGGGGACACATTCTCCAGCCACAGTATAAATGAACAACACAAAACCTCATCAACACGAATCTTTACTTAAGTGACATATGAGTAGTAACCTATTAGCTAATATTAACTACTAGATAAATATGAATCAGATTGCGCTCATGTGCAATTGCAAAACAAATAACTAATTTCACACAGCATCCAATAACTGGATGTTGTTCAAATACGGGAGATTTGTAGACTTGAAATTTTGAAAATACGCAAAGAAAATTGAGGATATTCATATAATTCCAAATGTTAACAAGAACACCATCACAATATTGCATTTAAAAATTAAACGTTTTACACGGCGATCCAGTTAATGAACACCGCATTCCAACACAGAAGTTCATTTTGTCATGCCACCTCCTGTCCAAATAAAGACGTGTTCGTCAATATCTGGCAAGGTGTGCAGAATTAAAAATGTATTTGTGGAGAGCATAGCTTCGTTAATCACTGGCCACGTGAACTTCATCGCTGCTGCGATGACACGAGAACCATCCCCCCCCCTACCCCGCCACTCTTCTGAGACTGTTTCTGCAATTGTGAAACAATTAAGCCTTGATTACATTGGCTCCTACGTTTCCACATCCATAATAATAAATACATTATTTATTATAGCCTGGGCACAGCAATGTGTTTAGTCTCTTACGTGCGGTTCTGTGACCTTTTCTGTCGAACTATTAAAATATATATTCTTAGCTCTTTCGGTAAAGTCACGTTGAAGGGAAGCAATAAAATAATAAAAAATATATATTTATTATTTAAAATATATTTATTATTTTATTTTATTGTTTCCCTTCAACATGACTTTACCGAAAGAGCTAAGAATATGAATTACTGCAGTCACGAAAGCTTTAAATCAAAATATATTAAAATATATATATATGTTTTATTCCAGCAGGTAAGGGTTCGCTACTGAGCTATATATATGTATCTATTCTCAGAAGTGACCTGGCCACAAATGATAGATCAACGAAGTTGCTTATCGTGTGGAAATGCATAGCAGCCAAACACTCTAAACTCGTGTTGATTCTAAATGTGGAAGGGAAAACCCGGAGGGCCCAGAGAAAAATCCACGCGACCACGAGGAGAACGTGCAAACTCCAAATACACGGGCGTCAGGGTCAGGATCAAACCCACGATCTCCTGTATACCAGGTTAAGTAGTTGACATCTCCCCACTCCCTTCCTTTCTCTTCACTCAGCGGCTCGAGGGACACACTTATGTTTAAAAGTAACATGTCATAACCAGCTTGGCTTGACACATGCTGCCCAACGAATGAAAGCTGGTAATTTTGTTATTTCCGACATTGTTTTGTAAACAACAACAAAAAGAGCTTTAACTTTAACCTCACGACGTTACAGCCGAGGAGGATGGCTCAGGTCAGCCCAGTGAGGCTGCTGCTGTAAACAAATCCTGGCCAGACGTAAGTTTTCCAATTCTCAAGCTAGTCCAGCTTGCTCGCCAGAAGTTGGTGGCAAGATGTGATCTTCCTCGCCTGGTGTGGAGGAGGTTGTGGGACCGATCCTGACGCCTGCTGTATATTAGGTTGCTAATTCTCGTGGCATGGATTTTTATCTGGGGCCTCCGGGTTTTACCTTCACGTTTAGAAACATGCATTGAGAGCATTTGGCTGCTATAAATGTCCACATTATGGGACCTTTTTTTGCTAGTATCAAAATATAACGGAAAGGGTAAAACCTATTGTTATGCATTTCCACGTGATAAGCCACTTTGTTGAGCTATCATTTGTGGCCAGGTGGCTTCTGAGAAAGAGCTCAGTGGGCCTTACGTGGTAAAAAAAAAATATATGGTTTCGTTAAGGTAGTCTAGTGTAGCTCCAGGTGTAGGGGAGGTGGCTTATTTTTGGTAGGTTCTATAAACGGAAACCATTTATTATGGATAATATTGCTCGCGAAAGTCTACGCGAAAAATAAACAAATCCTCGCAGAGGAAACCACTGAAGGCGTGCGGCAAAGCCTGCGTCCTCTGCAGCTTCGCCAGCGCTGACCTTCACGGAGGAATTTCATCGTGAAAACACTGAGCATTACGATGGTTTGATTTTTTGAGAAATGCCCTTCAAACGCACAACTCATCGTTTGACCAATTTGGTCAAAGCGACAGCTGCGTCAGACTTCAATGCGGAACGGAAATCAAAGGCGCGGCGCGCACGCGTTCCCTCGCCACCAGAGCACGCCGATTCCCCAACCCTCCCTCCCGCATTTGCAGATGCGCGTCAATACAATCACACGCGTTAATTTGCACGTGTACACATTCCTTTGCTTAATTATTAACACGGCTCGCTCGCTCTTTGGCAAGTGTGTTGTGCGCAATGGGAGGATGATGGAACTGGAGGGAGAGACGGGGGGGGGGAGTTGCGAAATTAGTCCGCGCGTCGCGATTGTACAGATTCAAGATGTGCTATATGTGGAACTTCTTTCGCACCGTACGTAGCCAACCGTGCTAATCGGAGGTGCGTAGGGGACCAAGACGGTAACATCGCACATAGGAGACGTTTAATGGGCAGTGCGTTTACAATGAGTGAGATGTTTCAAAGTGCGAGTATCAAGAAAGAATGTTACATGACAGCACTGTTCATGTCTTAATAAGACGTGCCATATCTAGATCACGCGTTATCTAGGAAGTAATTTTAACATCTCACTTAAACTAGCAGACTTGATGGGTAAATGTCCAATCACAGCATCTGAAACGCCACCACGTATATTCTCACGCTCAGTGGTAGAACGAGCGGCTCGCAGTGAGAGTTAAAATCCTGGTTTGAGGGTGCGGGGCGGTTGACTATGCCCATCATCCCCCTAGGGTGGATAAAATAGAGAACCACTTCGTGGGGAAGTGAACGGTGGCCGTGCAATGGGTAGATCATTAAGAAAACCCACTGCTGGCCGGGCTGTGAATGAGAGATAGGCATCGGCTCATGGATCATGCGAGCTGGAAATCACTTTTCTGAGCTTGCTTCCTGGTCATGGTGTCACCTTTTAAGAGTAAAATTGTTCCTGCGGAGCTATAAAATTGAAACGAACGGAAAAAAACCCAAATGTATAGTTGATCATGGAAAGTATACATCGTGTTGTCGCCACTAAATCAACCCCTCACATGTATTCCAATAAATTTGTACTCGCTTTGCGAAATCGTGATGCTACACCATGAAGACATTGAACACTCACTTGTTTAGAACAGCTTTTTTTTGCGTCTATGTTTGTTGTCCTTCCCCGGCACCTCCGATTAGCGTGGTTGGCTACTTACGGGTGCGAAAGACGTCCAACGTTACATATAGGCATCTCACAATGGCCACGCTGTGCCGCATTGCATGCGTTTTAAAAATGTTTACATCTGGACAGAATGCTGCCGTGCATGGCGTAACGGTGAGCACATTGGTATATCCAGAAGTTGTTAACCGTCCAGAAGTTGTTAACCGTCCAGAAGTTTACCGGCGGCGTTGCAGCTGAAACAACGGTGGAGGTTATTGAAGAGCCAACCTCATCATCCTCCATCCTCACCTACCTCCTCCATCCTCACCTACCTGCTCCACTGCCACCGCTGCCTCCTCCGTCAGCTCAGCAGAGTATAAGCGAGCACAGTTAGTCGATGGGCAGGCTACGTGTGGTAGGATAAAAGTGTGGGGGCATTCCCACCTCTTGCCATTGTGTCCGGTAAGCGTGGAAGAGTAGGCCAAAACCCCTCTGAGAGGGGCTACTGTAGAACTCCGTTGAGTGGAGGCCCTTCCACTCGCAGTGGTGTGAGCAAGCAATTGCAGGGCTGCACCTTGTGCCATCCGAACAATTCATTTGAAAAAGTGCGACATTAAACATGTGACTTTTTTGATTAGGGAAATGTCAAAACGTAAAGTGGTAATAATAAAAAATGCACGCGGCTGCCATTAGCCTATTTCTCGTGCTGTTTTTGCTATACTTTCAAAGCATGTCATTTAGGCGTACAATGAAAGATGGAATAATTGTAAACACAAATGTGTCAACAAGCTACGATTAAGTGGTCTATGCCAACATAACGTTATTTGGTGAAACAACACAGAGACGCATTTACGCGAGCGGTTAAAAAGTTGTAAACGTATAAATTAAGTGATGTTTTGTTGTTGTTGCTTGCAGATAATTACTACTTATTATTTTGCTTTTGGCAAAGGCGACCGACCTAGTTGCGAACAACAAAAATAAATGAGCCGCGTTGCTCTGCATAGAGGTGGGGGGGGGGGGGGCAAATGGTCCTCTGTGAAAAAACCCAAGAGCTTTATAGCTCATCGGATTGCTCCAGTGCGAATAATTATTCCGATTCCGATGTTTGGCATAGGCGTCGAAGAACGCTGCATGCGCGAAGGAATCGTGAGTTTGGAACGCCACCAATCGGTGTTGAAGAAGGTAAACTTGCAAGACACGCCGCCAGCGTGGAGGTCAATTTGTCAACACCTGTAGGTGGAACCGGTTTGATTATTATGATGACACGCTTTCTTTTTATTCACTCTGTCTGTTGTTGTTGTTGTTGTCGTTGGCGTTGTTGTATCCTCTAATCTTGTAACTCAATTTGTACCCACTTCCCAATGTGGTACCGACTGCAAACTTGGTATACTTATGTCACACTGATGACAATACTATATTCTATCATTAAAATATACATTTTTAAACATTATTTTTTATATGTTACGAGCTGTACTACCTGGCTTCGCCCGGGACTTGGATTCACCACGCCCTCTGCCTTTGTATCCCCAGTGGCGATGTTCACACAGCAGAGCAGTTACTCGTTTGATGCTGAGTCGACCTAGGGGAGGCCCAGGACCGGTAAAAATAATCGTCACCGGTGGTGGCCGTGAGCAGGAATCGAACTCTGGTCGCCCGGTTCGTAGCGCTGCGCGCTAATCACTACACTACAACGCGTTACGCTTCCATATGCGCGGGTCACATGACAGATTTGACGTCACAGCTCACTGGCCGTGCAAAAAATGTATGAATTATTGAGCTCCTCCCCATAAAAAAAAACGAAAGTGTATTTTTATAATTTGTGCATGGTGTACAGTCTGGAAAGTACCCACATGGCAAATTTCAAGTTTGTTGCATGTCGGGAAGTACGCTAAACATTTTGAACAGACACACATATTTACAACTTTGCCTTTTATATATATGGAGATGCTTCGGCTTGGGTTTAATTGTCCACGCTCAACTGACGTTGGCTGTAATTGGCCACGGTCCCCCTTACGTTATGGCAAGCTTCGGGGGCACTTCGTGGAGTCGTGGAGTTCTGCCATTACTAGTACATTTCATAAAAGCGTATTTAAAAAAGAGGTTTTTTTAATATATATATTACTTATTGATAGAGATGCGACATCCGTAGAGCAATGACAAAATGAGTAATCACTCCGTTTCCTGTCGATAAATACATCAATAACAACAACACCAACAACAGAATTTGTATTTAATCTATACGGTTTTATTGTACAGTATGACATTGCGTGAGTATAATGCAGCCTCTTCTCTTTGCTATCAAATATTAATGAGCACCAGCAGCGCACACACGGATAGCACGAGGAGATATTGCTGCCTATGCAGCGGTGGTATTTCGATTATTTAGATTATTTGTCTGCTATCAATTTCTACATGATGAGAGCCGCTTCGTTGAGCTATCATTTGTCCTCAGGTCACTTGTGAAAAAGAAGCTCACAGCTGAGTGGGCTTTATCTGGTGAACTAAAATAGTTTCGTTTTATTTGCGTCTATATATATTTTTATCATGGGACCTTCTTTGCCAGTTCTAAAATATAAGATTAGGTTTCCCCCTTATTTCTGGCAACAAAACAGAAGTTAAGATGTTAAAACTCCAAACTGAAACCTTTGACAAGGAATCATGTCTGCATTAACCACAATACTTGTGGTCAGAATGCAAATTAAAAAAAACATACCCTGATTATTCTTGGTTCTTTCGGTAAAGTCACGTAGAAGGGAAACAATAAAATAATAAAAATATAAATCAATAAAATTCTCACGACGTTTCGACTGCAACACAAGCAATCATCATCAGCTGTGGTTTTCACACTTTGATGATGATTGCTTGTGTTGCAGTCGAAACGTCGTGAGAATTTTAATGTTTTATATTTTTATTATTTTATCGTTTCCCTTCTACATGACTTTACCGAAAGAACCAAGAATATGAATCCCTGCAGTCACGAAAGCTTTAAATAAAAAAATACTCTGATAATATGATGCATTGTCTTTGACACTGATTGGTCCACACAAGAGACAGCTTTCTTTTGAGCCTCGTCTCAAACGGTGTTAGACCAGAGGATGCCAAAAATCAGTTTCAAGGACAATGCACATATTATCAGAGTATGTATTTTGTTTGCATTCTGACCACAAGTATTGTGGTTAATCCAGACATGATTCCTTGTGAAAGGTTTCAGTTTGGTGTTTTAACATCTTAACACCTGATTGTTGCCAGGAGGAAAGGGGAAACCCTATTTTAAATATTTTTTTTAGTGATCAAATTACCTTTCCTACACTTCGCACTCCTATCGTGTTTTTTGTTTTGTTTGTTGTAATGTTCTGACCTCGTGGCCCTACTGGATATCTGTGATAGAAAGAGCTTCATAGCTCATCAGATTCTGCCGGTATAAAAACGTATATTCTGATTTCGCAAATGAGCCCCCTGTGATCTTGAATGCCCTTTAAATTTGCCCATTGCGCAACCTTAAAGCCGCATTGCACACTTTGCTCCTCTTTGCCTCGATCATAGCCACATTTTGTTTTGGTAATTCGATTAAGCTCCCTGAATTAAATGCTCGGAATACATTAATTTCTTACAGTGTTGCATATCAACTAACAAGTGAGAGGGTGCAACTAATCTCAACCGAACGGTGCAAATGAAACACCACCATGAACTGGAATTAATTGCACAATTATTTACAGGTCAGAATTACAACCAAACGTTTATATATAACGATTTAAGAGCGTATTTAGCAAAAATTTTTTTTTTCAGATTCAACACAACTCATAGTTCATCTTCATCATCAGCCATGACCAATCCACTGTTGGATGAAAGCCTCCCAAAACTTGGACGTAAAATTATAAGAAATGAAATTATCCACATTCATCATAAACAGCTACATGCAACAGAGTGCATTGCAAGGCTGCAGCTTTGACGTTACTTTATTCATAAGTCTACAAAAACAGAACTCAAGTATATCCTCTAACCCATGTCTTTTATACTCCGCCTATCTCTCAATGCAATTGCGAGCATTCGTCTCTTCTCTTCGCCTCTTCACACACGTTTCCATTTCAACGTTTTTTTTGCCTGCACAAAGACCGCGTTTTCTCTCAGCAGACTGCTCCCACTACGTGACAAACTTTTGTGTTGAGACGCCACGCAGTTTCCCCGCCACCTGCTCTCTCCGTTCGCCTGTTCCTTTCGGCGAAGTGGTGCTGCGTCCGTAAATTAATTTCAGACTTACACGCGCGCGCGCATGTCGGTAAATTCCTCCAGGTACAGCTGTCTTAACACATTTAAATCATTGGGCGAATGCGCCGAGGAAACCACACTCGCCTAATTTGCGTTGATGGTCCTAAATTTCCGTCTCTGTCCACACCTTGTCACGGCAAATGTTCACGACAGATGGCACACATTTACCGACGTTTAATTAATAAATATGAAAACACGCTCACGTTACGAATGACACAACGTGTAGTGCCGCGAAGTCTGACAACGACGCCCGTGCTGCTTTATGGATGATATATGTGGATAATGTTTTTTTTTAATGCAGCCGTAAATATTCTGTCAAAGCAGCGCAAGCCTCGTTTCCTGTTATAGGTTAATTAAATGCTATGCTGCTCTGCGAGACATATGCCGTTAGTAGCGTAGAAAGGAGCACATGGCAGAAATCTTGAAACAAAGTTTCGAGTTGTTTCCTATCAATGGCAACTTCAGTTTGAGAATCGTAGACTCCGTGATGAATAATATACACGCCATTTGTCAATCATTTGCTGGACAAATGCCTCCCCGTGCCGTGTTGGACATCCTGTTGGTGTTTTACCACACTTTACCACGCTTGATAGGGCATACGAGTGCAGGGAGAGACCCAGAAGTGGTTTATACAGGGTGCTTAGACAAAATGTTATCACCTATATGGGACTATCGTTTTTAATGGAAAAAAGAACCGATAACCAACTGCAACATGATAACAAATGTATGTTCATAGTTTCAAAAAGTTAAAGAGTCCCTCCCACTTGTTCGCCATCGTTGTCAACACGTGGCCTGGAATCTCCTCCAGGAGGTCTCCAGAGCCCGGAGGCAGCAGCACACTTCTTTGAAGCACCTTGGTCATTAATGTTTATTATTTATTGTAAACTGATGAAAGTAAATTAATAAAGGTGTCCAGTTTGGGGGGTATTGCCCCCCCGTGCCCCCCCGTGCCCCCCCGTGCCCCCCGTGCCCCCCCGTGTCCCCCCCGTGCCCCCCCGTGCCCCCCGTGCCCCCCCCGTGCCCCCGCCCGTGCCCCCCCCGTGCCCCCCCGTGCACCCCCCCGTGTCCCCCCGTGCACCCCCCGTGCCCCCCCGTGCACCCCCCGTGCCCCCCCGTGCCCCCCGTGCACCCCCCCCGTGCCCCCCCGTGCACCCCTCCGTGCCCCTCGTGCCCCCCCCGTGCCCCCCGTGCCCCCCGTGCCCCCCGTGCCCCCCCGTGCCCCCCCCGTGCCCCCCGTGCCCCCCCGTGCCCCCCCGTAACGGGTCCATTGCGTGGCAAATACTGAGAGGGTAATTCCGTGTGTGGGAGCCGTCTCCGGCGATGTTATTCACCTGCCAACCCGAGTCTCATTCCTGCACACGGCGCAGATCGGCGGCGAGGTGAACCGGTCCAGGTCCTCCCGACCTCGCCAACCCTCACTGTGTCCAGCGTGGTGAAGTATGGTCAAATAACTCTCCCCCCCCACCCCCCATGACCGACACACCGTGGGGAGACCGTGATCCGGCGGTCTCTTGACAAAGGGTTCGAAAAATCATTGTTGTTGTAATTTGTGTCACGTAATCCCATGCAAGTAATTACACAAGGGCGTGGAATGGGCTTGGTTGACAAGATTTCCCAGTTTGCTGTACTGCTCTAAAACCATTACCGTATTTCTTGTGCAATTAGGCCACTCCTCGTGCAAAGCAGCGGGCACAATGGGCCTGGTTGTAGCAATAATTAGGTGTGACCTGATTAATCAATTGGGCCCATTGTGTGCGAGTTTTTTGTGACTGGGAGTGCCTGTATGACACTGGTACAGCCAATAGGGTGAATTGGCTCCCATGTAACTTACAGCACACGATAACTGCGGTTTACTAGATTAGTCTACTCAAGCCTACGTCTCAGAAGACGCTTCTACTTTGATTGCGATGAGCATACCCGAAATGATACGAGTGTTCGCATGGTATGAGCCACGATAATTGTATTGTCCTTTTATATAAATATTGACTACCTTTCGTAACTCGTGTTCTTATTTTTAATACATATAATCAAAGTTGTAAATGAAATGCTATGAATCGTGGCATTTGTTCATTCGCAATATGTTCAAGGCATATTTTGACAAGGCAATTAATGTTAAATCATCATATTCATAATAAATCTGGTAATTTTTACATTTGCAGCGTAACGAATATCTTATGAAGTGCATTTTCAGCATTTCGTGTCTAAACATTTACGGGTTAGAAACTGTCTCACCAAGATTATGCTCCTGCAACTGTGGTGATTACATTATATTCCCAACCGTCATAATGAAATGTTCTTAAGGATAACCATTTCAGATGGTAAAGTTTTAATGATTAGAAAACTTATGACAGGCTTTATGTTGAATCAAATTACATTTAAGAACTATTTAGTAACCTTTTTACGTGCTGATAGTATAGAAAAACAATCGATACCAATGAAAAAAAACACAAAGCAATGGGCAAACTGATATCACGCCAATTGTCCGATCGTGAATTTTTATATCGTATTTTACAGGCGACAAAAATTATATCACGGCAACGTTAGTTACTATGCAGACAAGCACCGACTTTGTCAAGTCAATTCATTTTTGTTGAACACGTGGCACCTTTCCGGCACGAATATGCCACCCAAACAGCCAGCTAATGGTCAGAATGTCACTGCTTAAATGGCCCTCTTTTGTGAAAATGAAAACCACTTCAATGGAATTTGCATGAAAATGCCTTCGTATAAATACGACATTATATAATCTATTCCTAAATCTAGACTTAAAGCTTTCGTGACTGCAGGAATTGATATTAATATTCTTAATATTCTTGGGTCTTTCGGTAAAGTCACGTAGATAGGTTCTCTGAAACGATACATCCGAAATATCCAAGAATATCTATTCCTAAATATTTACCAGTGGTTTTTTTTGAAAGTGTACATAAAATACCAAACACATTAATTGTGCAATGAATACCATGATTTTATATACGTAACATTTTATATACTAAAAATCTACATTAATTCACGGATGACAGAGGTGCGGCCGTGGTGTGATGTTGAGTACAACCGAACTTACAATCCAGCGCTCGCCGGCAGTAGAAACAATGGGGCGAGTTCCTTAAATATCTGTCCACCCCCAGAAAGGGCTTCTCGCACCTCCAGGGGGTGAGTGCACCCCAGGTTATGAAGAACCACTGATCTAGTGGTACAAGCGGTTACACTGCATTTGGTCGGTGGGCAGGTAGAGTGAAGTGTGGAAGAGAGAACCAAAATACCCTCTACAGGTGCTCCTGAGAGCTCCATTCGGTGGAAGATCGTCCACCAGCAGTGGCAAATCGCCTGATGAAGCTGGTTCCAATCACCGGCGAGACTTCCCTACTCAAATGTTGTGGGTTTACTCTCCAGCAACGAATTGGCACGTTTTGTTTACGTGACAAACCAATACTGATTGGCTGTCGGGTGGTGGTGGGTTAACGACACGTTTACATTTACGCGATCTAGCCCTTAAAAAAACGACTTAATTACGAATAATATTGGTCGCGATAGCCTACTACGTGTTAAACCGTTGAGTGTTTTTTTTTTGTTAATTTGCGGGGCTGCACCGTCATGTTTTACGAAGCGAAAACAGTAGAATTCAACGGGCACCCAACGCGATTGCTCTAACAAAGTGCGTACACGTCCAGCGTTACGTCGGGTGAAGTTTACGAAGGTTGGCCGAAGGCGCAACATATGGTGCAGTTATCATCACGGTCCACGGGCAGATAACCCGAGGTCGGTGTCTGCTGCACATGTCGTCAAGTAGTTTCCAATCTTGACTTGAAGCTTTCGTGACTGCAGGAATCCATACTCTTTGGTTCTTTCGGTAAAGTCACGTGGGTGTAAAATACAATAAATCACGACGTTTCGGGCGCAACACAAGCGTCCGTCATCAGGTGGGAAAGCCGTGGTCCTGCTGCTGAGGCAGACTGTTTTAAAAGGTTTGAAATGGGTGTAGCTCAAGGATTATAAAGAAGTGGCCGGGGCTAGTGATGTTAATGTGAGAAATTAGCATGCAACTGTAAGATAAAAGAGCGGCCTCCTAAACGAGGGCACGGAAGTGGCTATGTTAATGTGAGGGATTAGCACGATGTTAATGTGAGATATTGGAATTTAACTGTAGAAAAGAAGGAGAACAGGAGCGGCCTCCTCGATGAGGGAGTGCAATCGAACGGGTGTAATCTGAAGGGCACGTGAGTATGAGAGTGTAATCCAAAAGACGTGAGCATGAGAGTGCAATCCGAAGGCATGAGAGTGCAATGCAACGGACATGTGAGCATGAGAGATCTAAGAGAGAGGCATAGAGAGAGAGAGAGAGAGTCGAAATAACAGCTAACATATGCAGGTTGGATGGAAACATCACTGTCTTGCAGTGCCACTACGCTCAAGTTAGTGGCCACGTTTGTCTGGCACCAATCTCTTATGTCGGTGTCAAACCATCGTCTGATAGGTCTTCCTCTCTTTCCGGTTCCTTCCTTCTCAGTGCAGTAGAACTCTCGCTATCCGTGGTCCGGATATCGGGTATTACGTCATCTGGGGTCAGCAGAGCATGGACCTCTCTTCAATTTTTCTGGCCGCTCTTAAAAATCCAGTTATCCGTGGTTTTGGTTGATAGAGTCGTTTTGTTCCATCATAAAATTACTCCCAATAAACTACGAAATATATTGCCTTTTACTTCAGTTACCTGTTTTGCAGACAACACTAGCAGGGCCTTTTTTTTCGTCATCCCCTTCTGTTATTACAAATGTACGAAGCATTAAAACATAATGTGTCAAGTGAGCGCCAGAATTATTAAATGTTTAAACACTGCAAGCGTTGCTATAAGGGAGCCAATTTCATCTGCCTTCAGCGTGGGCCTATCATTAATTTATGCTCCCACTGGTAAATTCACTGCGTTGCTCGCGTGCTCAGAGCCTCCGAACTGCAAGGGTGATCGATTCGTTTCCGTGAGCTCCTAGCGCTGAATTGTTTATGACTTAGGGGGCAAAAATAAGGGTGCACACATTTAACTTGCCAGAGCCGAGAACGTGCACTAACGGTAGACCTCTTCTTGATGAAAAGCTGTCCATAATGCTATTAACTATATATATCAGGAGGTCAGTTTATTTTCTTTAAAGAGAGGTGGTAGCTGATATCGTTATGAATTCAGCTTTTTTCACACACAGACTGTTGGGGCAAGTGCTGTTAGCGAACACCTACAGTGAGGGAAAAAAAGTATTTGATCCCCTGCTGATTTTGTACGTTTGCCCACTGACAAAGAAATGATCAGTCTATAATTTTAATGATAAGTTTATTTGAACATGTCAAAAATGTTATAAATTGATTGGCATTTTAATGAGGGAAATAAGTATTTGACCCCTCTGCAAAACATGACTTAGTACTTGGTGGCAAAACTCTTGTTGGCAATCACAGAGGTCAGACATTTCTTGTAGTTGGCCACCAGGTTTGCACACATCTCAGGAGGGATTTTGTACCACTCCTCTTTGCAGATCTTCTCCAAGTCATTAAGGTTTCGAGGTTGACGTTTGGCAACTCGAACCTTCAGCTCCCTCCACAGATTTTTTATGGGATTAAGGTCTGGAGACTGGCTAGGCCACTCCAGGACCTTAATGTGCTTCTTCTTGAGCCACTCCTTTGTTGCCTTGGCCGTGTGTTTTGGGTCATTGTCATGCTGAAATACCCATCCACGACCCATTTTCAATGCCCTGGCTGAGGGAAGGAGGTTCTCACCCAAGATTTGACAGTACATGGCCCCGTCCATCGTCCCTTTGATGCGGTGAAGTTGTCCTGTCCCCTTAGCAGAAAAACACCCCCAAAGCATAATGTTTCCACCTCCATGTTTGACGGTGGGGATGGTGTTCTTGGGGTCATTGGCAGCATTCCTCCTCCTCCAAACACGGCGAGTTGAGTTGATGCCAAATAGCTCCATTTTGGTCTCATCTGACCACAACACTTTCACCCAGTTGTCCTCTGAATCATTCAGATGTTCAATGGCAAACTTCAGACGGGCATGTATATGTTCTTTCTTGAGCAGGGGGACCTTGCGGGCGCTGCAGGATTTCAGTCCTTCACGGCGTAGTGTGTTACCAATTGTTTTCTTGGTGACTATGGTCCCAGCTGCCTTGAGATCATTGACAAGATCCTCCCGTGTAGTTCTGGGCTGATTCTTCACCGTTCTCATGATCATTGCAACTCCACGAGGTGAGATCTTGCATGGAGCCCCCGGCCGAGGGAGATTGACAGTTCTTTGTGTTTCTCCATTTGCGAATAATCGCACCAACTGTTGTCACCTTCTCACCAAGCTACTTGGCAATGGTCTTACAAGACCATTACAGCCTTATGTAGGTCTACAATCTTTTCCCTGACATCCTTGGAGAGCTCTTTGGTCTTGGCCATGGTGGAGAGTTTGGAATCTGATTGATTGCTTCTGTGGACAGGTGTCTTTTATATAGATGTAGGGGTGTTATGGGAAAGAAACACATGGTGTGGGAAGGTGAGGCACAACCACACCTTGGTGGCTACAACCACGTCCACTATGGCTCCACCCACAGTGGGGTATGGGTATAAAGGGCGGGGAGCCAGAGAGCTCGGGGCAATGTATTGGGGCCAAGAATGAAGAGCCAGGGAAGAAGGAAGGCCGGCTAGTATAGACCCTGGGACTCCTGTGACCGCTGTCCTTTTCAGGGCCGGCACGTCAAGCCGGTTGTGCGGCCCAGAGCCCCAGAGCCGAAGTCCTTTTAAGGGCTGGTCTGGTTGGTGGGGTGCCGAGATCTGTGTCTGACCAGGGCCAGATCAGATAGCCTCCTCTAGCGCCTATAGTCGGAGGAATCGGGAGCCTAGGGCTTAGGCTAGATAGCCTAGGGTTATCCCTGAGTGTATATGGGTGAAGGGGCCGCTACCCCTTCCAGTGTGACCCCTTGTTCAATAAATAGTGCAGCCTCTACCGTCTCCGTGTCCTGGGAACCCACTACACAGGTAACAAGCTGAGATTAGGAGCACTCCCTTTAATAGTGTGCTCCTATTCTCAGCTCGTTACCTGTAAAAGACACCTGGGAGCCAGAAATATTTCTGATTGAGAGGGGTCAAATACTTATTTCCCTCATTAAAATGCAAATAAATTTATAACATTTTTGACATCCGTTTTTATGGATTTTCTTGTTGTTATTCTGTCTCTCACTGTTCAAATAAACCTCCCATTAAAATTATAGACAGATAATTTCTTTGTCAGTGGGCAAACGTACAAAATTAGCAGGGGATCAAATACTTTTTTCCCTCACTGTATGAAGGCCGGCACGGTACAAGAGGGGGTGAGTGGCCATCACCACGCCCGATCGCCTTTGTCTCCCTAGTGGCAATGTTTTTTTTTTTAATACACAACTCACTAGGTACTCATTTGAGGCTGAGTCGACCTAGGGGAAACCCAGGGCCGGTTTCAGATAATCGTCACTGGTGTTGGTTGCGGTAAGCGGGAATCGCACTCGGGTCGCAGGGTTCGTAGCGCAGCGTGCTAAACGTTGCACTACCTTTCCCTGCAACATACACACACAAACAAACATACACACATACACACAACATACTTACGTACATACGACATGGGGGAGTGGAGGCCTTCGCCCACCAGCAGGGAACTTGCAGATTGACAACAACAACAATTTAAAACAAGATTGCGAGTTTTTTTTCCTAGTGTTGCCCTGAGGCTGTGCCAATTTGCCTCCACAGTGCAGGGAGGGCTCAGCTCAACATGAACCCCGACGACATACATGGCAGCAGTAGGCAATGATGGTCACACTCCTGATGAGTCCCATTAACAGTGAAACCGGTGTACAGCTGTCTCATTGTCCTGCTCCTGCCAGATAAATTGAAAAATGCCGCAACCTCGGCTCCCTTTGAGATATACTGTAAGTGGCCTTCACAGGCTTTATGCGGAATGGGCACAAGAAAGGTGATGTGATCTTGACATGCCAAGCATGCTGGGATCCATGTGTTATACTTTGCTCTTCACCGTTTTGCATGTGTACATTAACATTGCAATGTGTTTGCAATGTCATTTCCCCTTTCATTTTGCTGATGGTCACCGGAGCGTAAAAACTTATGTGAAATTTTACCGATTAAAATATATCGTTAGTATTGCATATATGTATATATTTTTTTTACCGTAGTGTTGAATGATTCATATACAACTGCTCGTCCAATAATTACACCTGTCCATAACACCCTAGGCGACTGTCTGGAGGTCATTTGCTGGTTGAATAATCTAATTACGGACAAGCGTACTCACTAACATGTTTAATGTTGACTATACACAGGCAATAACCCACGTTTGACCTTATAGACTGCATGGGTAAGTTCTGTATGTCGCGAGCGACACACACACACACACAAAGATCCCCCATATAGCCTTTAACAGACTGTTGGGGCAAGTGCTGTTAGCGAGCACCTATGAAGGCCGGCATGGCCCACGACGGGGTGGGTGGCCAGCACCACGCCCAGTCGCCTTTGTATCCCCAGTGCTGAAGCGTACACACAACGCCATGTATTAATTTAAGGCTGAGTCGACCAAGGGCAGGCTCAGGACGGTTTTGAGACTCCACCGGCCGTTGGCGTCATCCCTGGGCCTGGAATCGACCTCACGTGGTTGGTTTTAATCACCCAGTCCGTTAACCCGTCGCACCACACGTAAAACTGACGCACGGGCACACAAACACACACGTAAAGTACTGATTTGTCAACTCGTACAGCCGTTACAAAGTGCGCCCCCCCCCCCCCCTCCCCTCTATGTATGGCAGGATTTATCCCAACGCAATGTCACCCAATGTCACCATCACGGGAACGACGGTGTCAGTTGATATCGGGGACTGGAACGCCGCGACCCCGGTGCGGATGTTCACCTGTCCCCGGGAATCCACCGGTGAAGCCTGGGCGCGGTCGAGTGAACATCTCCGGGGCAGAGCGCCGCAACCCTCGAACGATTCAAAAGCGGGGAACGGTGGCCGGGGTGGGGGGGTGGGGGGGGAAAGTGGAGCATCCATGGTTTAGAAGCCCACCGCTGATTGATTGGACTCAACCCGGCCTCGAAACCATTGTGGACGCGCCAGAAGCAAAACCAGATTTTTTTTGTTGTTCACGGATTTTCTTTGCTCCTTTTTGCTTTGCCCCATGCTTGCACTTTGGCGTTGGCCCAAATCGGCATGCGTTTGTGTGCTTGTGCAATTTGTACTTGACTACAAGCGAAGTTCTCACGTCTTTTTTTTGTTTGCACTCATATCGTTGTTTTTGGTATTGTTTGTAACTTGCTGACCCGCCCCTGCTGAACATCTGTAAAGAAAAAAAAAGAGAGAGCTTCATAGCTCATCGGAATCCTCCAGTATAAATAAATATTCCGATTTTGATTTTCGATGCATGCCCCCACACACACACACACAGTCAAAGGTCACCCGTATAGCCTTTATAGGCTGTTGGGGCAAGTCCTGTTAGTGAGCACCTGTTATGCACGGCATTGGGGGGGGGGGGGGGTGGTGCAACACTGCCGTTGTCTTTGTTGCCAAATGCGCCAGTGGTGGAAATTCCCCATTCCTATGGCGGGGGCGAGTCTACTCATCGGACAATCACTCTGTCGACTTGCCCAGATGTGGTGCTAGTGGTATTGTCCACGGGGGGTGTCGTGCCCTGATTCAACCAGCCGGAGTGTGTACGTACACATACATTTCACATTTCACATATAATAGGACACAAGCTGTATATATATAAACAAGCATAATGTTCCTTTAAAAAGTTAACGGAATAAGTTAAAGTTGGGTTTATCTAAATGCAAAGCACTTGCAGATATTATTTAAGCATGTCTCTTGCCAAATAAAACACTGAGAAATGGAACAAGGAGTTCTGAAATACCACGCTTAATGTTCCATGCCTCTTTGTGTATGGCCAGATTAAAAAAAATATACATTCCTGGCATTGAAAAATGCATTTACATAGGAGAAGCCTCCAATTCTTGACCCTTTTCAATAAGAATAAACCGCAGAGATACTGAATAAAAAGTGCCGTCCAAGGTTTATATGCTTGCGGCCCCAGAATAGCAATGAATTGCCTGGTCTCTTGTGTTTATCACAATCGAGGTCTCGGGCACTCCAGTGTACTTGGCTCCTGCCCCTCCTCACCCCAAGGGCGTTTCCCGTGACCTTGACATTCGTACGTCTCATTGCGAGGGCTCTGGCAAGAGGATGCCTTACCCACCGTCTACCCCTGTCATGTAGCTCTGGGCACACTCACTCCACTACACTCACCCAAACCACACAAGGACAAATATATGCCTCGAGCCTTAGCATACTGTTGGGGCAAGTGCTATTATGTATGTGAGTGTCGACTTAGGGGAGGCCCTGGAGCGGTTCAGATAATCATCACTGGTTTCGGCCGTGAGCGGGAATCGAACTCCAGTGGCCGGGTTTGTAGCGAAGCGTGCTCACCGTTACGTATGTATGTAGAACTTATTTTGCACTGTACGTAGCCAACCGTGCTAATCGGAGGTGCGGGGAAGGACAACAAATCAAATACAAAAGTCAGTTCTAATGAAACGGGTTTTCAATCTAGATGATTTAAAAGTGCATAGCTCCAGTGGCTTTCATAATATCCGAAGGAAGAGCGTTCCAGACGGCCGCAGAAGCGCATCTGAAAGCGCGCGATGCGGTGACCGTCTTTGTTCGATGTCCAGCCAAAAGCCACTGCGAGGATGACCGGAGTCAGTGTGGTGGTTTATGCTTCTTGACGACATCAACAACATATTGTGGTTTATTTCTGGCAAGTACTTTGTGTGTAACGAGTGCGACCTTATAATGTATTCGTTTGGCAACCGGAGCATATATGAAGACTGACACGGTACACGAGGGGGTGGTGTGGCTAGCACCACGCCCGGCCGCCTTTGTCTCCCTCGTGGTGATGTTTGCACACTAAACCAGGCATTCTTTTTGGGGATTAGTTGACCCAGGCACGGTTCAGATATTTGCCATGAGCGGAAATGCAACTTGGGTGGCTGGGTTCTTAGCTCAGTGCGCTAATCACCACGAAAATGGTCCCAGAACCTGCACCACCCCAATGTATACTCACCCTGCCCAGGGGTAGTCAATACCCCTAATTCCCCATCCACTGCACCTGTCCACCACGACTCCACCAGAACTTGCGCCACACTTATTCTGTCTGAAAAAAATAATATCATCATCAGCGCTGTTCTCGAGACAGCCTGATCCCTTCACCTGATGAAGGCCGCTTGTGTTGTGGCCGAAACGTCGTGATTTTTGTTGTTTTATTTTTTACCTACGTGACTTTACCGAATAGAACCAAAGAGTATGGATCCTTGCAGTCACGACAGCTTTAAATCTAGAATCATCATCATCAGCAGCAGCAGCCATGGTCTGCATGATGGCCTCCCCCAATCGACCGCCATTCTCACATTCCTTTGATATAATAATGCAACTTGTACCTGTACGCCAGCTGATTTCATCACTCATTCTCACGGAAGGGTTTTCTTCTCTTTGGCTGCCATGGAGCATCAATCCATCATCCCTTCCAGCGACGCGTTCTGCCCAGGGCCCACAATTCTTACGGATCGAATTACGTCTCTCATCTGTGTATGCTCTATAATCCACGTATTTCTCTTTTTGTTTCTCAATTTAATTACAAACATGAATCTCTCCGTCATCCTTTGCTTGCTTTTCAGTTTTGAAAAACACGTTTAAATTGACGACCGTGTTTCTGAACTATACGTCACCGCAGATTGGCACGCACCAATTTAAAAACTTCAATCTCTGTAGATGCATCGGCACGTTATTTTTCGAGAGCACTACATTTCACATTATTGCTGCCTAAATAACCTTATCAATAGAAGGGCCTCTCCAGAGACACTAGAGCCATTTTCCCCATGACTTCCTTTCCTTCTCATCCATAAGATTCAACATATTCATCAATAACACTGCTTTAATAGGAAAAAAATAGGTGACATTTCAACAAATGTCCCTTCATAAAATAATAATAAAAAAGGCCGGAGAAGCAGTGCTATGAGTTCGAGACTACCCTTAACCCTATGGGACTTGGTAATCAGAATCAGAATCTTTGTTTATCCTGGAAAAATCGGATGAACTATGAAGCTCTTTTTTTCAGAGATGTCCACAGGGTCATAAAGTTAGAACAACAACTTGAATGAATTAAATAAAAAAGGTTCCTCATTGAGAGTTTTTTAATTGGTATGTGAAAGGTTACATATTAATAGATATTCGGTAACTCACACATAATTTCATTTTCAAAAGTGTACGTCTAAATAAAATAAATTTGTAACTAAAAAATCAAATTGTTAAATGTTGCTGCCACATTCCATTTCGTATAGTTGTTGCAGTGAGCTCAACAAAATCTATAATTGGCATAATGCACTTAGTGACGCAAGCCAGAAATTTCCTGCGGGCAGGGACCAGACCACACTCTAGGATGTTACCCATGCTCTGAAGCCATTCCTCCTGGCTTGCACTCCTACGAGTGACCTCCCCCTGCCTGGTAAAAGTGGCCACTTTTCCCGCATCCCCAAACAAACCTCTACATTCTCCGATGTGTTTCTCGGGGTTGTATTGCGTGTTGCTCGGCACGATGTCCGATGTCTCGCTGCAGACATCGTGCCGAACAACACACGCTAGACACCAACACACATAATGGATGGCTATACAGGACAACCAAGAAGACCTACGCATTGGCAAACGTTCAATTGTATACTATGAACTCCAATCAATTCAATTGCAATCTTCCTCCACCTTCAAACTCTCCATCATCTTCCGACGAGCTCTAAGATCCTCCACGGACTCCAAGAACTCTACCTGCCTCGCCCGTCTCATTTCACTCCACTCCCCTCCAGATGCTCTTTCTGGCATATCACCAAACAAGCGTCGAGTTTTATTTTCCTTGAACAGATGAAAACCCGAGAGACCAGGACGAGTCTGATTTTCAAGAGTTGATCCGTGTCACATAAATGAGAAAAGCCAAAAAAAAAAAACCCACAACATTAAATAAAGTACAATGAAGGAAACAATAAATCCGAGCAAAAGCAACCACGTTTAACACGTCGTAGTAGGCTTTCGCGACCAAAATTATGCACAATAGAGGTTTTTTTTGGGGTGTTAGATCGTGTAAATATAAATGTGTTGTTAAACCCGCCACCAACCTGGACACAGGCAATTAGTAAGCTTTGTGACGTAAGCAAAACGCGCCAATCCGTTACGAGTTCATCACACCCGGTCGTGTGTTGGAGAGTTAAACCCCAACAACGTTAAATGTTGGAAAAGCAACCGAATAGAAGTCGGAGTAAACAACAAAAAACTTGCGTTACGGAAAAGAAGAAGAAAGGGAAAAATGGGAAATAGTGCATGGACAATAAATTAATGAAGCCTTCCATCATAGCTGTCAGCCAACTCAGTGGGAAGACGGCGTGCTTTTGGGTTGCTGTTTTCGTTGTGGTGGAATTTACCCCACCCCCACGCCCCCCGCGGCCATCCACACTCTGAGACCTCTCGGCTGTTCAAGTCCCGGCCCAAGATTCTCCTCCTTCACATTTCTTCCGCCTGGTGGCTGACTCTTCCCTGTGAAGTGTCTTCATTTGCACTTCTATCGTAATGTCACCTCAACTCCTCTCTCTATCTCTCTCTCCCTGGCCTGTAGCATATTACCTCTCCCTCTCTCCCCCCTGCTCTAAAGGAATACTCAACAGACCACCGCTTATTCAAATGGTCTAGGTGTGCATGTTGTTCCATTTGCGTCTTGAGACGTGGTTCCCCACTTAGGCACTTTGTAAATCAAGGTCGCATTTGTTGTGTATTGCAACAAACAATTGCAGACCATCATATCTCACTTGATCATGAAGAGAATACAACATTGGCTTGACAGATATATGGTTTATTTATATATGTGTTAATTGTGCTCTACGATGAAATATAGCGTAACAATATACAGCACTGTATGTATATGAAGGCATGTTTTACGATGATTTATTTTTAAATTGGGCAGCGATCGAACTCAATTGGGCAAATTTGTCCCGACTTTTCTCTGCGGTCATAACCGCGCAGCTATTTATAGCTGCGATTTCGACGATTCCAAACGGGAAAGCTGCCTCTTTGCTGGATCTGATTCTGGCGCTATTTGACGTCAATTGCTGCGTTAGGACCTAGGGTGGCATCCATCCTCTTCGAGTAAAACGACTGTCTAGAACAACCAGTTTGATAAACAAATTAATGTTATTGCTGGACGGACACATTTGGGAAAACGTGTTATAGAATGTACTGTATAGTCATTTGCCTACGGTAATTATTGAACGTGTAGCTGGGATCAAAATTATGAAATAACGAGACAAGCGACAACAGCAACACACTCATGTGACAAGAAGAGAGCTTACAATCGGTGGGGCACGCTCGTTAAGTTATGAGCAGCAGATAGGCACAGGTATTCAACATATAGCTGTGCTTGATCCATGCTTGATCCATGCTCGAACACATAGGTACAGGTGTTCAAAATATCATACCCTTCACTCCATATATGGGCCTAAAGAATTAACATAATTTACTATTCATTCTGTCCCGGATTAATTTTATCCTGTTACAGCGCGTCTGTACTTCACGCCTCCCAACTGATACTGACCAGTTGCAGCCTGATTGAGAGGCGACTCGCAGTAGAAATGGCCCCGCACGTAGGATTGGCCGTAGCCCCATCGTTACACTGCTTGCGAAAATACCGCATTGAGTCCTGGCTGCCCGTATTGGCCAGCGATGCAATGAATGACACCCGAATTTGAAAGTTTTAACGGAGGGTAGTGGGCAGCCGCGGTTGGTCCACTAGGGGCGTTGGGGCGCTGTCCCACCAAGCACCTGGAGATGATAACTGATTTTTTTCTATCAACTCTTTTGTCGTGTTTAGTTATTTTAAAATGTAATCATTCTTTCAACGTGAATCGCCTAATTAAGATAACATTTTAAATTGTTCATATTAGAAACCGCTGCGACACCACAGTCTGATTTGTGCCCCCGGGGAGGTCTCGGGGGGGGGGGGGGGGTGGCTGTGAAGGCGTCCGAGTGAGAGATTTCCCCCTTCATTAATTGCGATTCGCTTTTAGCCACGTCGTTTGAGACCCATTCAGGGCGGTGACAAAAGGACGCCCATGGCTGTAATCAGACGAAGTCACAACGCTAAGTTGCACCGTGCAAATGTAGCAGGTCAAGGCCTACACGCTCTAGGAGAACACAGCAACAATGGCGATGGCAGCAGGTGCATTAAACGAAGAATTAGCAACGAACACCGTGGAGTCACTCCTAAATATTCCATTTGAAAGGATTTGTTGAGTCTTGTCAGCAAATCTTTAATTGTTCTTCGGGCTTTTGGCAGTGTCAACGGGGTTGTGTAGTGCAGACTTGAGGGTCATGGGGGCAGCATCTGAGTGCTTTGTTGTTTTCTTTCGTATTGTTTATAAATGCCTAAAGTTGGTAGATCATTTTGATTTAAAGCTTTCGTGACTGCAGGGATTCATATTCTTGGTTCTTTCGGTAAAGTCACGTAGAAGGGAAACAATAAAATAATAAAAAAATATAAAACAATAAAATTCTCACGACGTTTCGACTGCAACACAAGCAATCATCATCAGATGTGAAAACCACAGCAAGACATTTTGAAAAAAGTGGCGTTTTTTTAACGTTAGCACCACTTTTTTCAAAATTTCTTGCTGTGGTTTTCACACCTGATGATGATTGCTTGTGTTGCAGTCGAAACGTCATGATAATTTTATTGTTTTATAATTTTTATTATTGTATGTTGGTAGATCAGACAGTGATATCACTTTCACGGGAAGGCCAATAAGACGACGAGATTTTTCTTAATCATATTTTCAGATAGAGGAATAGGTTTTACCTTTTTAACTGGTACAAAAACTGACACCTTTATTCAAGGCATCATGTTTGCAATAACCACAACACAAGCAGTCAAAATGCAAACAAAAAAGACAACTCTGATAATAATAATAATATGCACTGTCCTTGAATTTGATTGGTCCACACCCGAGACGGCTTTTCTTAGAGCCTAGTCTCCATTGGTGTTGGACCAGAAGACGCCAAAAGTGCGCTGTTTGTGTTACTGGCAAAGGAGGTCTCATAACATATTTTCAGACTTGATTTGAATCTTGATTTGATAATATTTCCAGAGCTCACTCACAACAGCCACACTTAGTGGAAACGTCACGAGCCGCCACTGGTGGTAGGCCTTCTCTCAGACCCCTCCCTGCCACCCAGTAGCACAGGTTACATCACGAAGTCATCAGAGGTTGGAAACGGCTTGGGGGAGACCTTCCTCCAATACTGGAGCAAGTTCGCGGTGAACTGGTTATGCTGAAATCTTGATCGACTAGATGCAACAGCTGTTGTTATTGCAGCTGTCTAAATTGACCATTATATTTTTGCCACTTAGCTATTTTAGGATAGTCTGTTGTTGTTGTTGTTGCACGGTATTTTTTCCAACGTCATTTTGTCTTTTGATAATTAAGTATATATATGCGTAAGAAAATATATTGCTCTCTATTGCCTATAACAGTGTGACAGATTTCACTTAATGTAATGCCTTTCCACCCTATATTACACTGGGAGTGAATTTCAAAGAAAGAGGGGAAATGTTCCGGCATTATATTTTCTACGAATGCATTTCGTTACGAGAATTGTTTTTTTTAGTTTAACCCGTATTGAACGCAACTCGAAAAAAGATTCGGCGATAAACAAGATTGTCAATGCACGCACTTTTATTTGCACTGAAAAGGAGAATATACATTCTTTTGACCCCGGAATTAATCTAATTTGATGTGCTCAATAAACGTGGGTGGCTTGAGTGAAGAAAATGTAGTTAAAAACACGATTAGGATCGCGAAATCTCGAATTGTCACGTGAGGGGAGTCTGTGTAGAAAATTTCAGCTCGTTAGGCTTCGTAGGCCAGAAAAGATATTAAGCCTCAAAGATCCAATGAATATAAACAGACAACACGGCAAGATCAATAAGATTGTGGCCATTTGCATCACGTTCGTTGGACGCTGCCTGCCGTGGTGCGAACGGGTCGGCAACTCGTCCACCCAGCCAACTATAGGTAAAGGCGCAGCCCTGCAAGTGCTCGCTCACGCCACTGCTGGCGGAACGGGCCTTCACTATCGAATATATTTTGGCCTACTCTTCCACGCTGGTCAACGTTCACACTCCCGCGATGAAATCGCACCCTCATTAGCCATGGTACATACACCCTCATCAGCCATGGTACGTACACCCTCATTAGCCATGGTACATACACCCTCATTAGCCATGGTGCATACACCCTCATAAGTCATGGTACATACACCCTCATCAGCCATGGTACATACACCCTCATCAGCCATGGTACATACACCCTCATCAGCCATGGTACATACACCCTCATCAGCTATGGTGCATACACCCTCATCAGCCATGGTACATACACCCTCATCAGCCATGGTACATACACCCTCATCAGCCATGGTACATACACCCTCATCAGACATGGTACATACACCCTCATTAGCCATGGTGCATACACCCTCATCAGCCATGGTGCATACGCCCTCATCAGCCATGGTACGTACACCCTCATTAGCCATGGTACATACACCCTCATCAGCCATGGTACATACACCCTCATCAGCCATGGTACGTACACCCTCATCAGCCATGGTACATACACCCTCATCAGCCATGGTACATACATCCTCATCAGCCATGGTACATACACCCTCATCAGCCATGGTACGTACACCCTCATCAGCCATGGTACGTACACCCTCATCAGCCATGGTACATACACCCTCATTAGCCATGGTGCATACACCCTCATTAGCCATGGTACATACACCCTCATCAGCCATGGTACATACACCCTCATCAGCCATGGTACATACACCCTCATCAGCCATGGTACATACATCCTCATCAGCCATGGTACATACACCCTCATCAGCCATGGTACATACACCCTCATCAGCCATGGTACGTACACCCTCATCAGCCATGGTACATACACCCTCATCAGCCATGGTACATACATCCTCATCAGCCATGGTACATACACCCTCATCAGCCATGGTACGTACACCCTCATCAGCCATGGTACGTACACCCTCATCAGCCATGGTACATACACCCTCATTAGCCATGGTGCATACACCCTCATTAGCCATGGTACATACACCCTCATCAGCCATGGTACATACACCCTCATCAGCCATGGTACATACACCCTCATCAGCCATGGTACATACATCCTCATCAGCCATGGTACATACACCCTCATCAGCCATGGTACATACACCCTCATCAGCCATGGTACATACACCCTCATCAGCCATGGTACATACACCCTCATCAGCCATGGTACATACACCCTCATCAGCCATGGTACATACACCCTCATCAGCCATGGTACATACACCCTCATCAGCCATGGTACATACACCCTCATCAGCCATGGTACATACACCCTCATCAGCCATGGTACATACACCCTCATCAGCCATGGTACATACACCCTCATCAGCCATGGTACATACACCCTCATCAGACATGGTACATACACCCTCATCAGCCATGGTACATACACCCTCATCAGCCATGGTACATACACCCTCATCAGACATGGTACATACACCCTCATTAGCCATGGTGCATACACCCTCATCAGCCATGGTGCATACACCCTCATCAGCCATGGTAAATCCACTGCTGAAATAAAGGCCTCCCCAATCAGCTATCAACTCTGACACAGCTGCGGTGTATTTTAGCCGAATTCTATTGCATGGTTCGAAATTCCTTCGCACCATGCGTAGTCAACCGCGATAATCAGAGGTGTGTGTGTGGGGGGAAAGACAGCAAACTAAACACAAAAAGCAGTTCAAAAGAAATTCGTCTTCAATCTAGATTTAAAAGTGCATAGCTCCATGATTAAATAAGCAAAACAATGTTTGGAAGACACTGGATGTTGATGCAGTTCTCTGTTTTCTTTAAGGCTGTTAGATCACTACGTGATGTAGTTAAAGGCGCAGCCCTGCAAGTGCTCGCTCACGCCACTGCTGGCGGAACGGGCCTTCACTAAGAGAGAGCTCTAGTGAGCCCCTCTGTCGAATATATTTTGGCCTACTCTTCCACGCTGGTCAACGTTCACACTGCCGCGATGTAATCGAACTGTAACATCTGCACACGCGCTGATATTATCGCTCCGTCACCCGATTCTCATACGTGCAATTATGTGCGTATATGAGGAGGTTACAAAATGTATATTAGTCAATGAACCGATGCATCACGGTTCCAGCGGCAAGTAAATAAGCGCATGAACGCATTCCCACGTTAGTGCGAACGCGTTTAACGCAAGCAAATAAGTAATTGCCTTTCCCGGCTGGGTTTATGTATAATGTTTAAGGGTTTTCTTCCAGAGGGAGATAAAAAAGACTTCGTGAAGGGTGTCCGGAAGCTTTTTGCCGCAATTTAATTAGGTTCCCTTTCTGCCAGATCGAGTAAAGCCCTTGAGAAAGATGGCCAATCAGACATCCGTCTTCATTAAATGTTACGGTGCCTCAAACCAGCACGTGGTGGCAGGAGGGAGGAAAATAGGAAAGTAAAATATAAAAGAGCTTGAGCCAGCCTCTATTTTTACTTTCTGTTTTACTTCAAACTAAAGAAATGTATTCGTGAAAATGTGATTCGGACGATGGTGATTTCATTATTACCGTCTACTGTATGTACAGTGAGCTAAAAAAGTATTTGATCCCCTGCTGATTTTGTACGTTTGCCAACTGACAAAGAAATGATCAGTCTATAATTTTAGTGGTAGGTTTATTTGAACAGTGAGAGACAGAATAACAAAAAAATACAGAAAAACGCATGTCAAAAATTGTATAAATTGATTTGAATTTTAATGAGGGAAATAAGTATTTGACCCCTCTGCAAAACATGACTTAGTACTTGGTGGCAAAACGCTTGTTGGCAATCACAGAGGTCAGACGTTTCTTGTAGTTGGCCACCAGGTTTGCACACATCTCAGGAGGGATTTTGTCCCACTCCTCTTTGCAGATCTTCTCCAAGTCATTAAGGTTTCGAGGCTGACGTTTGGCAACTCGAACCTTCAGCTCCCTCCACAGATTTTTTTATGGGATTAAGGTCTGGAGACTGGCTAGGCCACTCCAGGACACTAATGTGCTTCTTCTTGAGCCACTCCTTTGTTGCCTTGGCCGTGTGTTTTGGGTCATTGTCATGCTGGAATACCCATCCACGACCCATTTTCAATGCCCTGGCTGAGGGAAGGAGGTTCTCACCCAAGATTTGACGGTACATGGCTCCGTCCATCGTCCTTTTGATGCGGTGAAGTTGTCCTGTCCCCTTAGCAGAAAAACACCCCCAAAGCATAATGTTTCCACCTCGATGTTTTACGGTGTTCTTGGGGTCATAGGCAGCATTCCTCCTCCTCCAAACACGGCGAGTTGAGTTGATGCCAAAGAGCTCCATTTTGGTCTCATCTGACCACAACAGAATTTCAGTCCTTCACGGCGTAGTGTGTTACCAATTGTTTTCTTGGTGACTATGGTCCCAGCTGCCTTGAGATTATTGACAAGATCCTCCCGTGTAGTTCTGGGCTGATTCCTCACCGTTCTCATGATCATTGCAACTCCACGAGGTGAGATCTTGCATGGAGCCCAAGGCCGAGGGAGATTGACAGTTATTTTGTGTTTCTTCCATTTGCGAATAATCGCACCAACTGTTGTCACCTTCTCACCAAGCTGCTTGGCAATGGTCTTGTAGCCCATTCCAGCCTTTTGTCTACAATCTTGTCCCTGACATCCTTGGAGAGCTCTTTGGTCTTGGTCATGGTGGAGAGTTTGGAATCTGATTGATTGATTGCTTCTGTGGACAGCTGTCTTTTATACAGGTAACAAACTCAAATTAGGAGCACTCCCTTTAAGAGTGTGCTCCTAATCTCAGCTCGTTACCTGTATAAAAGACACCTGGAGCCAGAAATCTTTCCGATTGAGAGGGGGTCAAATACTTATTTCCCTCATTAAAATGCAAATCAATTTATAACATTTTTGACATGCGTTTTACTGGATTTTGTTGTTGTTATTCTGTCTCTCACTGTTCAAATAAACCTACCATTAAAATTATAGACTGATCATTTCTTTGTCAGTGGGCAAACGTACAAAATCAGCAGGGGATCAAATACTTTTTTCCCTCACTGTAAGTGCAAAAAACAACATCGTCTAAATTAAAAACACGAAAACATTCTCCCGAATAATTGTGGTACATTGACATTGAACGTGATTACATTGGATATATTTTATTGCCAGAAAGGAGAGAAAATTGTATTAAGTTGTGAACCAACCAATGGTGCAATATCTAAATAACTGAATTCTGTTGACGAAAAATCGCACGGCCCACTTAGCCCGGGGGACCTCTGAGTCCCCCACCTGTGAGCCACAAGGCCATGGGAAAGCGGCCCGTGGAATCGTTGCAGATACAACTTTTTTTTCTTCACATTACTCAAAGAGCAAACACGCGACGTAAGAAATTAATGCGCGTATTTAAAACGCTTCATGGGACAGTGTCCAAAGGTCAGACGGTGGCATACTGTGAAAGCGGTCCTGCAAGGTCAGGCGTCGACTTTCAAACAACCACGGGCCCTTGTGAAGTAAATTGGCATTGGCCATGACCTCTTGACCTTGATTTCATAGGAGTGCAACCTGTGAGTGAAATAACGTCCTGGAATATTTTTTTCTTCCCTGTATACCCCTCAAATGTGCCTTGACCAAAGCTCTGCTTAACACTTGCTGCAACATAAAATACCGTCATCATCAAGTTTAAGTGGAACAGGTAAAGAGAGAAATGCTCACTGCTTGCAGGCATTCAACTACAGTGAGGGAAAAAAGTATTTGATCCCCTGCGGATTTCGTACGTTTGCCCACTGACAAAGAAATGATCAGTCTATAATTTTAATGGTAAGATTATTTGAACAGTGAGAGACAGAATAACAACAACAAAAAACAGAAAACCGCATGTCAAAAATGTTATAAATTGATTTGCATTTTAATGAGGGAAAAAGTATTTGACCCCCTCTTAATCAGAAAGATGTCTGGCTCCCAGGTGTCTTTTATACAGGTAACGAGCTGAGATTACGAGCACACTCTTAAAGGGAGAGCTTCTAATCTCAGCTTGTTACCTGTATAAAATGCACCTGTCCACAGAAGCAATCAATCAATCAGATTACAAACTCTCAACCATGGCCAAGACCAAAGAGTTCTCCAAGGATGTCAAGGACAAGATTGTAGACTTACACAAGGCTGGAATGGGCTACAAGACCATTGCCAAGCAGCTTGGTGAGAAGGTGACAACAGTTGGTGTTATTATTCTCAAATGGAAGAAACACAAAAGAACTGTCATTCTCCCTCGGCCTTGGGCTCCATCCAAGATCTCACCTCGTGCAGTTGCAATGATCATGAGAACGGTGAGGAATCAGCCCAGAACTACATGGGAGGATCTTGTCAATGATCTCAAGGCAGCTGGGACCATAGTCACCAAGAAAACAATTGGTAACACACTACGCCGTGAAGGACTGAAATCCTGCAGCGCCCGCAAGGTCCCCCTGCTCAAGAAAGCACATATACATGCCCGTCTGAAGTTTGCCAATGAACATCTGAATGATTCAGAGGACAACTGGGTGAAAGTGTTGTGGTCAGATGAGACCAAAATGGAGCTCTTTGGCATCAACTCAACTCGCCGTGTTTGGAGGAGGAGGAATGCTGCCAATGACCCCAAGAACACCATCCCCACCGTCAAACATGGAGGTGGAAACATTATGCTTTGGGGGTGTTTTTCTGCTAAGGGGACAGGACAACTTCACCGCATCAAAGGGACGATGTACGGGGCCATGTACCGTCAAATCTTGGGTGAGAACCTCCTTCCCTCAGCCAGGGCATTGAAAATGGGTCGTGGATGGGTATTCCAGCATGACAATGACCCAAAACACGCGGCCAAGGCAACAAAGGAGTGGCTCAAGAAGAAGCACATTAAGGTCCTGGAGTGGCCTAGCCAGTCTCCAGGCCTTGATCCCATAGAAAATCTGTGGAGGGAGCTGAAGGTTCGAGTTGCCAAACGTCAGCCTCGAAACCTCAATGACTTGGAGAAGATCTGCAAAGAGGAGTGGGACAAAATCCCTCCTGAGATGTGTGCAAACCTGGTTGCCAACTACAAGAAACGTCTGACCTCTGTGATTGCCAACAAGGGTTTTGCCACCAAGTACTAAGTCATGTTTTGCAGAAGGGTCAAACACTTATTTCCTCATTAAAATGTCAATCAGTTTATAACATTTTTGACATGCATTTTTCTGGATTTTTTTGTTGTTATTCTGTCTCTCACTGTTCAAATAAACCTACCATTAAAATTATAGACTGATCATTTCTTTGTCAGTGGGCAAACGGACAAAATCAGCAGGGGATCAAATACTTTTTTCCTCACTGTATCAGAGGAGGGAAATATCGTAGGGGATAGTATTAATGATTAACAGGCTCATGCATACAATAACCACTCTCTCTCATTCTCTCCTAAGGATATCAATCGAGTAGCGACAATAAATCGACATTAACATTGGATATCCAGCTGATGGCTTCAGAGGACATCGAGTGAATCCCACTCATGCCCTTAGCAAATTCTCGCAGGAGGAGCAATGTCAAAGCCAAGCCACCGCTAAGGCAATGCAATGCCTTGCGGTCAGTCAATGATAGAGGACATGTGCTTATACTAATTACGGTAATAAAACATAAGCATAATCCCCGCTGTGTCTCCACATACTAAAAGAAAAAAAAGTCCATCGGTCTATCGTCTTCCCGGACAAATATTATCGTGACGTATTATTTTTTTTTACATATATAACGTTTGCTGATTATACACAAAGCGGTGTCTCCATCAGCAAAACAGAACATGTTGTGCATGCTACACACTCATTAAACGCAAAGTATAGTTGTCACAAATGAACCACAAACACATCAGTTCTCCTGCTGTGTTTGTTTCACCTGATGACGGTTGCTTGTGTTGCGATCGAAACGTGGTGATCTATTATTATTTTTTTATCTACGTGACTTTACCGAAAGAACCAGCGAGTATCGATTCCTGCATTCAAGAAAGCTTTCAAATCAAGAATGTACTTCACCATTTAATGCCATGAAAATATTTACAACTCTTATTCTGTGTGTTCAGCGACATTGCCGTTGAAATGTCCATCTGTTTTTCTTGGGTTGCTTCATGTCTTGAGAGTCTACGACTTTACTTTGGACATTAATTCATCTTGTTTTTATTGTTTATTTAAATTGAATATAACTGTTAAAATATGTAATTAAAGCAATATTCAAGGTAAAACATTGAATTGAATCGAAGTTTTTTTGACAATAACATTTTTACTCAGGAGTAGATTTATGTTTTGCTATTTATTTGAATAGAATGGTAAAATATATAATAAATACAAAAACACAATCTCTTCTATTAATTTGTGTCAAAACATGTTTATAATAGAATTCCTTACCCATGAAAGCCTGACTGAGCTCACCAATGTATTGTCGAGTTGTTCCACATATTGTTGCAATTCATGTACAGGGGCCTTGGTTTTTAAGAAAGGTGCCTTGAAGAAGTAAATGCATGATTGATGTCTGATTGATTTGATGGAGGCCTGAGGAGTCCCTCCACTGAATTAATGCATTCCCTGAAAAAGTTTTCAGCACGTGGACTGGAACGTTGAGCCATTAAACGACATGAGGTAAAACGTAAAAATGAACACACATCGGAGAGCTGTCCAGCACAGCCTCAAAACCCAACGCCGTGGTTCAAGGCATCGTTCTTTTTTTTCAGGGAGGGTCCTGAAATTATGGTGTTTGGACTCCGAGGTCGGATTAGGTTGGGCACATTCACGGATATTCGCTTTAATGTAACAAGATAAACAAGAACATGAAGCCAATTTGATATTCGAGTTGGGATTCCCTCAAGCCAATTTGATCAGATTTGGCTTTCACAAACAATATACTGTGGTGTAAAACGCACAGTCATTCAAAAATAACAGCCTCGAGAAGATTAGTGCAATTTTAATGATTTACTATTAAAGCTGCTTACTTTAGTAATGCAACATTTCATGTTTGTGGCAATAGGATATTTACAATTTTAATTGGGTTCAATTATAACAATAAAATAATTAGCGCAGTACTCATGGGTCAATTGTTTTACAACAGCCCCATGAGACATTTGTTACGGTTTCAGTACGCATCGCAGTGTATCAGTTGGAGATTTAACAAGACGTTTATAATGAGACGTTTCAGCAAGGGACTTTCAATACTGAACAATATCAGTCTCAGTAGTTTGAGAAAGCCAGCTAAAAAGTCGCAGATTATAAGAACATAATCCCAGTTACCAACCATTGGGCAAGAATAATAAAATGTTCACGTATGGGTTCATGATACAGAATACAAAGACAAAAAATAATACATCAGCAGGCAATACCTCTCCCTCCCCCACGTAATCATATTAAGCTATTCCCTTCTACAACCCATCGGCTGCACGGCCTTCTGGGAGTGCACACTTTCAGCAGCATTGATTCAGTGCAAGCAAGAGCCTCGATCGGTTTCAACACAAACACTTGCTCACCAGGAGAGTCAGGCTCGCTTGAATCAATGCCGGCGAACCGCCAGATGCTATAGCCAAGGAGCCTTGCCTTTAAGTGCATGAGGCAGTTTTGCTTTATGTTTTGGAAGATCGTTACGTATAACAACTCCGGGGAAATAATAATGCGCCGTATTCCCAATGTTGGTTTTCCGACAGCGAACTGGCTACAATTAATGCCATCGTCGTCATCATCACCCATTGTCGATCCACTGCTCGATGCACGTCTTCCCCAAGACGCATCCATCTCTCATGAACATGCCATGTATGCATGCTGAACTTCTCTCGCACCGTACGTAGCTCACCGTGCTAATCGGAGGTGCGAATGGTGGCAACGTGGTTCAGAAGCTTGTCGAGGTCTGCTAGCCCCAAACGAGAGGGCTTCACGAGAGAGTCTGTAACCAACGATGCATTGACAAAGGGGCTGTAATTCGTATTATTAGAATGATTATTATTGTTGTTGGTGTTGTATATCCACGCGTATGGACAATATTACGCTAGGAATTGTCTCACATTAACATTCTGATATTCAACAACCTATCATCTGTGACAGTGGTACTTGGATTGTTAAGCATGTGAAATTTCTCCTATTTATTATTGAAGAAAGTTGTCGAGATTATGCCACTCTATTTAGATGCCGTTATAGATACATACTCCATTTCGATTTTAGTTTTACATTATTTATGTGTGAGTAGTCTATGGGTTTATGTGTAAGTAGTCTATGGGTTTATGTGTGAGTAGTCTATGGGTTTAAGTGTAAGTAGTCTATGGGTTTATGTGTGAGTAGTCTATGGGTTTATGTGTGAGTAGTCTATGGGTTTATGTGTGAGTAGTCTATGGGTTTATGTGTGAGTAGTCTATGGGTTTATGTGTGAGTAGTCTATGGGTTTTTTGTGTGAGTAGTCTATGGGTTTATGTGTGAGCAGTCAATGGGTTTATGTGTGAGTAGTTTATGGGATTATGTGTGAGTAGTCTATGGGTTTATGTGTGAGTACTCTATGGGTTTATGTGTGAGTAGTCTATGGGTTTTTGTGTAAGTAGTCTATGGGTTTATGTGTGAGTAGTCTATGGGTTTATGTGTGAGTAGTCTATGGGTTTATGTGTGAGTAGTCTATGAGTTTATGTGTGAGTAGTCTATGGGTTTATGTGTGAGTAGTCTATGGGTTTATGTGTGAGTAGTCTATGGGTTTATGTGTGAGTAGTCTATGGGTTTATGTGTGAGTAGTCTATGGGTTTATGTGTGAGTAGTCTATGAGTTTATGTGTGAGTAGTCTATGGGTTTATGTGTGAGTAGTCTATGGGTTTATGTGTGAGTAGTCTATGGGTTTATGTGTGAGTAGTCTATGGATTTATGTTTGAGTAGTCTGTGGATTTTTGTGTGAGTAGTTTATGGGTGGATTTAAAGCTTTCGTGACTGCAGGAATTCATTCTCTTTGGGTCTTTCCGTAAAGTCACGTAGATAGTAGATTTTTTTTTTAAATAACGACGTTTAGATCGCAACACAAGCAATCGGCCTCAGGTGATTTTTGTTTTCAATTCGATCGAAACGTCGTGATTTTTGCATTAGTTTTCTATCCACGTGACTTTACCGAAAGACCCAAAGAGCAATCTGTGGGTCTCTGTATGAGGCTGTGCATGTTGAACTTCTTTCAAACCGCACCTAGTCAACTGTGCTAACCGGAGGTGCTGGGCAAGGACAACAAAACGAAACGCAAAGAGCGGTTCTACAGAAATTCGCCTGCACACGATCTGCGTTCATCTCTCCACCTCCCCAGTCCACGTCCTCTCGGACACGTTCCAGATCTTAGATGCCACTGCGCCGCTATTTTACACCATCTGGACATCATTTCTTCTGGGTGCCGTGCCCTGCCGAGAGGAGAATCACAATCGGAATCTTTTTTTTTTGACTGGAAGAATCCGATGAGCTATTAAGCTCCTTTTCGCAGATGTGCTTTTGGAAAGGCGGACTTGACGTATGAAGGTAACGAAGCAATGCACCTTACGAATAACGTGATCAATCAGGGGCGTACTACCTGCTGTGACGTAGCGATCAGAAACGTTGTCCCAAAAGATAAGGAACAAAAAATAACTAAAGGTGTGCAGAGAAGCACAAGGAGATGCATGCTTAGAATTAATTTGAGAGACAGAGAGAGGAACACATGGAGTGTAGGGGACGTACACAGGTTAATTATATAGTTCAATCTGTTCAAAAGTGTGAGGAATAACGGAATTGATTAATAACGGATGTTTTGCTCACATCGTCAAGTGAGCACAATGCCAATGTGTGTTGTACACCCTCCTCCACATGGCACAGCCAAATAAACAATTTTGTTACCTGAAACAGAAGTGCCAATGTTGCATTGCTTCCGCACACCTGTGTGCTGTAAAGCAATCCACAACATTTAACAATTAGGTACGACGTTTCACTGGTAGTTACAACCAGCATCATCAGGCGATTACAAGAATCATCCGTTAGGTGGAAGGGGAGGTGTCCGACACATAATGGCGTTGTATAATCACGGGATCAGACGCCAAAAATCTATTACAAATCATAACAATGGTCACGAAAGCATGCGTGTTAAATTACTGAATTTCCGAAATATTTTTTTTATTTTCATCGGAGGAGAAATTAAACCTGTAGATTTTAATATGAAGCTTGTAAGACTCATGTCACCTAATTGAACTCCTAGAAAGGTCATGGGAACAAAACGGAAAGATTCAATCTTCCTAAGCTAATTTTAGCCATCATTATCACCGTAAATTATGATGGGCATGATTACATTAGGGCTGTGATGAAGATAATGCTGACGAATGGACATCACATCTGAGTGGACATACACTTGGTACTGCCTTCGCTTGTTTCGTTGATCTTAATCAAGGCTTCGCATGCAAGTGAGCTGGCTCACGTATAAAAAAACAATGAATTCTAGGCCAAAGGACTTGTGATTGTTGGCTATACTCCACTGAGCATAGAGCAACACTCAGCTCCTGCTTACAGCCTAAATCCGGTTGCAGAAACTCCACATTAACAGGGCCAGGGTCTTTGTGTGCATATCGTAAACTTACACGAGGAAGTACAACTGGCTGATCCAAAACATTATAGTGACCCTGGCAGCGGTGTATATTCTAGGAAGTCGTGTCACATATAGCCGTGACCCCCAATGTGTGCTCTAGACGCGCTTAAGTTTTGTACAAGGGTGGGAAGAAGGTGAGTTTTCAAATAACGAGAGATGCATGTATGTTGAACTTCTATCGCGCACCGTACGTAGCCAACCATGCTAATCGGAGGTACGGGTGAAGGACAACAAACTAAACACAAAAAGCAGTTCTAAAGAAATTACCTTTCAATCTAGATCATTTTAAAGTGCATAGCTCCAATGGCTTCCTACTATCGGAAGGAAGAGCGTTCCAGACGGCCGCAGAAGCGCGTCCGAAAGCGCCGTGCGACGCGTCGACCGCCGTCTTTTGTTCGACGGCTAGCAGCCAAAAGCCACCGCCGCTGCCACTCCTGCTGCGAGGATGACCGGAGTTCACAGAAAGTGATGCGGCCACACAGAGGGCAGAGCCACAGGCAGCGGTGCTGCTGGAGGAGGGTGAGGTTCTGTCGGATCTGTCGACAGAACCTCACCCCGGCGTGGCGCCGTCGCAGAGGCGCTCGCTGCGAGGAGCGAAGTAGGCGGGCGGGCGACATCGTGTGAAGGGCTTCGTGGGCGTAATGGGGCAGAGTCTCTTAAAACAACAAAAATTGGTGTCGCGTAAGCAAATCGGCAGCCTGTGCACAGTTTTTTTCTTCTTCTTCTGAGGGATGGTGAAACGCGGCTCCCGTTAGCGACGGCTAGTAATAATCATCATCATTCGCGCCCACGCATTCTGCACCCCTTGCAATCTCTTTGAACGAATGGCCACGAGGTCCATCTCATAATGGGTTGCAGCGGCCTGGACTGGACAAGACCAGGCAGCGCCCCACACATTTAGAAACATATACAACAGCCTTGGCCTTAATGAATTTGGAACACGGAATATCGCCCGCAGCGCGTGTGAGCTCATCGCAGCCCCCCGAAGCGAAGCAGGATCTTTTGGCCTGTGTAACATGGACTGGTCGACAGCCAACGCGTATCACAGGTTTTGTTAAAGGTTGCTGGACCACTGTATTATGCCACCACGTCTATGCTCCCCTCCCTCACCCACCAGCGTTGCCCCAGCGTGGTGGATGTGAGCGCGGGCAATCCGTAAGAGCCACGCGGCATGGGGTAGGCGGCTCCTCACCCGGGAGTGGATAGGGGAAAAAAAGGGTGGTCGCTGGACGTGTAAATAATACAACAGCGCGCATTTTGAGCCTGAGAACCAAAGTAAGGCGTCGGTGATACAAGAGCTGCAGCTGTAATGACCTGGACCCTTGCCCTTGGCCGTAGAGACTCCACTCCGAGGAAGGGATGGAGTTAATGCTCCACGTAGTAAATTAGTGCCTCCACAGTTTTTTTTTTAGTTGGCGACAAAACGCAAAGTGAGACGCCCAAATCCATTAACGGCTCACACCTGACACCCGGGCTCATCCTATCCCTTTCCCCCGCACACACCGGGGGCGGGGGGGGGGGCTGAAATTTTAGCGGCTTCCCGTTATTTTGAAATGGACCAAAAGAGGCATTTAATTGAGATGCAGTGGTGGCGAGGAGGCACTTTAGTTAAGTGCTTTTACAGCCAGCAGCTAGCCCGTGTTGTGACCTTTTGGCTGCGGAGAGAGGTTCCAGTGGAAACTGCTGCGTCGTTGATGCTAGGGCGTCAAATTTAAAGGCCCTTACCCTCCCCTCCCTGCTTAAAACAGGAAAACACCTATTTTGAATTAAAGCAGGGCTTCCTGAAAATCATCCCCTTTTTATTCAACAAATATATACACCTTCTTGGCTGTCCATCGAAGACGATGATGACACTGCTCTTCTTGTAGATGGGGGGTAGGGATGGGTTCACGCTTTGGGCACTCGTGCCAATTCATGTGGCCGTGGAGGCCGATGCGAGAGCCGCACACTCCGCTGCAGCTGGGACGCGCGTTGTGTGTTCGGTGTCGGACGGCAGTTTCCCAGCTGCACGTTGATGTCGCTGGGTGCGTCTCTCGTATCTCGTCTATGAGATAGTATCTTCCAGGTGCTGAACCCCTCTGGCGCAGATGGACTGCCAGGTGGACCTGTCCAGTGCCAGGGGTTCCAGGCTGGAGGGATTGATGTTCCAGCGCTTCACCAGGTCCTCGAAGCGCGTTTAACGTCCTCCAGCGGAGCGTTTGGCTGCGTTTAGTTGGCCGTAGAGAACTCGACGGGCAAGGCAGTGATCAGGCATGCGGATGACATCGGCGAGCCAGTGGAGGTGTCATTTAGCCATGCTTGCTTCAATGCAGGACGACTTGGGTTTTGTCGAGGATCTCAGTGTGGGGTACTTTGTCCTCCCAGGTTAGCCCTAGGATGCACTGGAGGCATCTGATGAGGATGGTTTCCGGAATGTTGATGTGCCGCCTATAGGGGGCCCATGTCTCTGAGCCATGAAGCAGGGTGGAGACACAAACGGCTTTGTAAACGACACCTTGGTGTGGCTCTTGAGGTTACCGTTTTCGAAGACGCTGGCCCGGAGGCGTCAAAAAGAAGCAGAGGCTCTATTGACGCGAGCGTGGATTTCGTCGTCAAGGGAGCACGTAGGGGAGATGGCAGCACCAAGGTAGGTGAAATCAGGGTACCAATTTGAGGGGAAGACCACCGACATTGAAGGTAGGGAGTGATTGGGATGTGGAGGAGAGTTGAGCGATTATTTATGTTTTCTGGGTATTGGCTTGGAGGAGACCAGGTTGAGAGCGTGTTGCATTTATTCTGGGGTGTGGGCCAGGAGTGCAAAAATGCAGTTTAAATATGTGTTGGGTTCTGGATTTTGTGTAGGCTTGGAGGAGTCGTAGGGTGACTAGATTTCCATCCAGATGGTACTGTCGCTGGAATCCGTCGATTGAGTTGAGGGAGTTGTGTGCCAGGCATGTGATGGCAGCAAGAATATGAACAGGAGGCAGAACACAGCCTTGCTTGACCACGACCTCCACGTTGAAGGGCTTTGATTGCAGCTCACCAAACACCACTCTGGCATGCATTCCTTCACGGAACTGTTTTAGAATGCTCAGAAACTTGGGAGGCACCCCAAGTTTGGTGAGCTGCTGCCAGAGTATCTCGCGGTTGATGGTGTCAAATGCGTTGATAAGCTGGATGAAAGCTATGAAGAGGCCTTTGTTTTACTCCTGGCGTTCTTCCTGCAGTTGCTTTGCCACAAAGATCATGACAGTAGTGCTCCTGCCTTTCATAAAGCTGCACTCGGATTCTGGGAGAATGTTTTCGGATAGGTAGAGCATTATCCTGGCAAGGATCTTCTCGGCGACTTAAAGGAGGTAGATACCTCTGCTGTTGCTGCAAGCTGCTTTGTCACCGTTCTTCTTGTAGATGCTTACAATATTTGCATCCTTCTATTCCTGTGGGATGGTTTCAGACAGCCAGATGTACTTGATGAGAAGGTGCAAGTGGCAAAGGTGTCACCCGTGCTCCAGGCCTTTGACTGGTGGACCTCATAAGACTGTGGTGGGATGTTGAGTTGGGGTGTTGAGTTCATGAATGGGTGGGATTTCTGGGAGTGTGTCGAGGATGAGCGGGTCTGTGAGGTTGGTGTGGTCGAGGAGGTTATCAAAGTGCTCTGCCCATCTCTCCAAGATCTTTTGGTGGTCTGTGAAAAGTATGTTGCCATCAACAGACCTGACCGGGGTGATGGCTTGTGTTTGGGGCCATGGAGGGCCTTGGTGGCATCATAAAACCATTGGGTGTTTGTTTGCATTCACGAGGCTTTGGATCTCATTTGCCTTTTGAACCTTTTGGACCCATCAGGTGTCCTCCATGGCATGGAGAGCATGCTGGGACTCTGCTTTGGCCTGGAAGAGGTAGGATTGGAGAGTGGGGGAGTCTGGGTTGGACAGGACGGATTTGTGAGTTTGGCGTTCTGTAGGAGTGTGTGGATGTCGGCAGCATTTTTGTCGAACCATTCTTGGTTTACCCGACTGATTTGGAAGCTGCCTTGAGGATGGCCATGCGCAGCTTAGTCCATGTGGTGTTGGGGGCAGAGTTCGGGGGGGGGGCAGGGGTTGGGGGGAGGAATTTGGTGGAGCAGAGATGCCACAAGTTGTTAGTGACAGCAGGGTTTTTGGTGGGCATTACAGTTTAATCTATTATTTTGGACCTTCCTTGGATGGCGTGGATGGATCTCAATGTGGAGCTTGGCTTTGATGATATGAATCGATTGGCGGTGACCTGGGTAACCATCGTGACCCAGGGGTGTCAAAACATCCATAACTCCGAAACCAGAAGGCCTATGAAGACGGGAGATGTCACTGAGCCCGATATGCACGCCAAATATGGATATAAAAAAAACACACGCAAAATACCCATAAAAAAGGGGGGCTGCTGGGGATTTGTGCGTGGCAATGGCTGTTTATTGCTTGTTTTGAAAGTACATCAGGATGCTGGTCTGGTCATTCCCCAGCACGTTCTGCTTCTTACCAGATGCGGCCACCCCCTTGTCTTTGGGAGCGAGACCACTTGGAGGCAATGGCGCACCAGGCGCTCTCTTGGTACGGCCGGCGGTCATGGTCGTGCTGGCAGGATCGACATCGTCGTCATCATCGCTCCCAGCGTCGCCCTCCGGCAGGACAGGGTAGTACCAGCGATGCTCCCAGAAAAAAAGAAAAAAAAACTTAAACTATGCCCAGTCCACCAATATTTTGCGGTGACCCGGGCTACCGCCAATCGATTCATATGGTGATTAGTCCAGCATTCCGCTCCACACATGGCTCAGGCTACTAGCACTTCATTTTGGTCACACTAACGGATGATGACATAATCCAGGAGTAGCCTTTGTTTGGAGCGGGGATGTTGTCAGGAGTTATTGCGTTTGTCCTTCAACTATAACAGGGTCTTGGTGATCATTTGGTGGTATTTGGAGCATAGGAAGAGTAGCCGCAGCCCCTTGCTGTTCAGCTTACCCACCCCATGCCGGCCTCGTACACAGTCCCAGATCTGGTGTTCGGAGCCCACCTGGAGTTGAATTCTCCCATGAGGATCAGCTTGTCGGTATGTGGTGTATTTTTAACAGCAGTGTCGAGAGCTTCACAGAAGACCTCCTTGGCGTCATTGTCTGCATCCATTGTAGGTGCATTATCACTGATGAGCGTCCCCCACCCAAGGGAATGCACCACGTCATCAGCCGCTCACTAATGCCAGCAGGAGATTCAGGGACGAGCTGGAAGAGTGAGGTTTTCACGGCAAAACCCATGGAGGCTGCGAGCATCTTCCGCAACACCCTTCCAGAAGAAGGCGTAGCCCTCACCAACCTCTGTGAGAGTCTTCTCCATGGAAGCGGGTTTCACTGAGCACAGTAATGTCAATGATGTATTTCCTGAGTTCATGGGCCATAAGGGCTGTCATTCTGTGCGGTCTGTCGGTTTTTTCAGGAGGGTGCGGACGTCCCATGAAGAAACTTGGGACAGGTTTTGGATTTCCATGTGTTTGGGCCGCTGAAGGGGATGCTCTGGTGGTAGCGGCTAACCATGCAGTGAGTGGAACAGACAATTTTTAGACCACCTTTTCTAGGTCCTTCCCCGTCAGAGGTGAGCAGTGCAGGGCTGCTCAGACACGATTGAAGCTGCCGAGCAGACACGCTGTCCCATTCCGTGTCTCGGCGACCTACACTCCATCGCCGCCTATGTGCAGAGTTTGGCTAGATGCTCCCGGTCACATCCTTGACCTGCACCTTCTGCCATTTGCTGTCTCAGCGGGGCTTTCAAAAGGGGGGGAGGGGTTGGAGCAAGCAACCTACGCAGGGATTGGCATGAGGAACACACGACGACCTTCATCTGGCCAGAGCTGGAGGGGACTGAAAACCGCCACAGATTTGGAGTCAAGGTTTTACCCTCTAGCGAAAGTTTACCCACAAGGCAGTGGGGGCAGTGGTTTGCAAGTGGTAGATGCCTGCAGCTCCGAGATCCCCTACTGGTTTGGCCTGGTGTCGCGAGACACCAGTTACCGTGGGCTGCCAATGGGGAGGCACTTTAGTAGTCTTGATGATGGAGAGGCTCTGTACTGGCAAGGAAGACTTACGCACTCAGCTTCCTCTTTTACCATGACGGCTAGCCAGCGTCAGTGTTTGACAACATGGGTCTCAAATCATAGCAAGCAAGCAGGCATGCACCTATGCTAATCACGATTGCTGCACTAGGCGCATGACATCACCCTGTGGTGATTAAGTAAAAAGGTTAAATTAGTCGCAAAACAATTAGTTATGACTTATTTAAGGTACATAATGCATTTGTTTGAGGCACGTAATACATAAATTAATACATATAAGGATGCTGATATGGTATGCACACGAAAATAAAGGTAGACTTCATTTTTTAAACTAAATCACAGAAACAGTTATAAAATATAACCTTGAAAATGTATTTATTATAATCATCATAAGACGTAATGAATCCACTGATGGATAAAGGCTGTGTCAGTCTTGGCGGTTTGTTTGGTCCATACTTAAAAATGTATAACTGATCCAAGTGCGGTTTTCCGGTTTGGGCTTCATGTTTAGTGCTTCTCCTCTCAAACTTTTGCCACGGCTCGCTGCTGCTGCGTACGTACCGCTGTACGTACGTATGTACGATGAACTTATTTCGCACCATACCTAGCCAACTGTGCTAATCGGAGGTGCGGGCTGAAGATGTGAGCAGCAAGTGTGTGGCGAATACTTTGAGATAAATGCTCAACACGCTGCCAGACCCTCAATACTACACGTGGATCACAAGCTGCTGTGAAAACTTACACATGCTAAAATGAAAAGTAGATTCATATTTTTGTTTTACTGTGTCGGGGGTGAATGGCGGTATTGCTGATTGAATCATTGGAGCCATTCCCTCGAAATCGAATATCCACACCTAGTAGGGGCTTTGTGCAGTCCCGATCATTTTTTTTTGCTGATCAAATAAGAGTTTAATTACCCCGTTGATTTATGATTTACCAGCACTTGTACCCACTATCGCACACTTTACTGAGTTGAGTGGTCTTGGGTAAAGTTCCAGTCTCTTTGTCAAAATTACTTTTGCTTCCGCCAGTTATTAGAAGGGGCTAGCCAACTGTTAAGTTTGTCCTTCATTTATTGTTTGTTGGTTTTTGTTGAGCACTTGATTGTAGTTTTATTTGTGCCGTGTTCTCTTCTGGATGAAAATCTACGCCTTTGATTTTGGCACAGTGCAGTGTTGCTAAATGGTTATTTTTTCTCGGATGAATAAACATGTGTGACATTGTGCATCCACTAGGGATAACGTTCAGATTCAATGTTTTTCAAATATCGGGATTTTGAGGACCCATTTCATACTTTATTTCGTATTTTCGGATGTAAATATATTGACTTAAAGCTTTCGTGACTGCAGGAATTCATTTTCTTTGGGTCTTTCGGTAAAGTCACGTACAGTGTAGATAGCCTCAAAGAAATTATCAAAAATAATTAAAAAAACGACGGATTCGATCGCAACACAAGCGTTCGTCATCAGAAAGAAAATAAAGAGGGGGAAAGCTACTGAGGCAGACTGTTTTAAAGGTTTAAAACGCTTGTGTTGCGATCAAAACGTCGTTTTTTAAATTTTTTTGTTATTTTCTTTGAACCTATCTACACTGTATTTGACTTTACCGAAAGACCCAAAGAAAACGTAAATATATTATTTAAGCACCACATCTAATAATTGTGCTTATTTGAAACTTGTTTAAATGTTAACATTAGAATTTACATTTTACCTGACGGTTATGTGTCTGAAATAACAAGGAAAATGGAAACATTTAAAAGGCTTAATAGTTTAAACAAGAGTGGCATCACATCATCAACGTATCGTCACGTGACAGGCGCTTTTGGTGGTGAAAGCACGGGGAAATTAAATACAGGAAGTGACATCACTTCCAGTGACATCACAATATTCTGATTAATCCAAAATAAAAAAAAAATATTAAGTTCTGGATTATCAGTAATTAGTATCTAGGTCCAATTTCCGTAGTTAAAGAGTAGTATTCTTGGTTCTTTCGGTAAAGTCACGTAGAAGGGAAACAATAAAATAAAAAAAATTATAAAAAATAAAATTCTCACAACGTTTCGACTGCAACACAAGCAATCATCATCATAATACATTTTCTTGTTGTGGTTTTCACACCTGATGATTATTGCTTGTGTTGCAGTTGAAACGTCGTGAGAATTGTATTGTTTTTATATTTTTATTATTTTATTGTTTCCCTTCTACGTGACTTTACCGAAAGAACCAAGAATATTAATCCCTGCAGTCACGAAAGCTTTAAATCAAAATTTAAAGAGTAGTAGTTTAATATAAGCAAACTCTGAAAATATGACTCTCAGAACGCCATGTGGCTGATGAAATACGTAAATAACACCTTTATATCATATGTGAATAGACAACTATAGCAAGTAGGTATATTGTTCTTATTTATTTTGTCACTTATATTCTTCACGACGATGCTACTGATTATTTTGTGTTACGTAATATTTGCAATGAACTAGAACCCATATCTAACAGAGAGGGTTCTTGCCAACGTTGGTTTAAGAAATCCTGACTCTGCTGATTGAATGTTGAAACAGGTCCAGAGTTTGCTTGTATTAAAGCAATGCTGCTGAAAAGAAAATCACTCGCAGAAGGCCATGTCGCCGATGAGATGTGCAAAAAAATATTGTATATATTTTAAGTGCAGGGACAGATAGTGGAAGGGGAAATATTGTCTGCTTATTTAGCACGGTGAAGTACGGCCAACCAACCCTTATGATCAACATCTCGGAAGGCCTTCATCCTACAGTGGATTGACAAAAAGCTGTACAATTAGTACGTACCAGCGGCTCTGATTAAATTCATTCAACCGTAGATGAACTCGTTTATATTCACAATTAATTTTGTAAGGGATACGTGTAGAGTATATCTCTAGTTACAGAGGGAGAATTATTTGTGCCATTTTGGTATCTCAGGTTTTTGTTTTCCTTCTAAGGTTTTAATCTTGGTATGCGCTACAAGAAGACAGCAATTTTTTTCATTCTTTTAAAAAATGATTCCCAAGATAGTGAATATCTAACGTCACATGGTGCCCTTCAGTAATCGCCCACGATACGTTCCCGGATGGATGTCCGAACCAAACCACGGTCTCCGTACAACCGAGCGGCGACTTGATTAAGCCATGTGCGGTGCAGCGCCGGAAAATTCCAACGACTCGTAAAATTGTCCTTAACTTTTGCCATAATTTAAATTGTAGGTTATTTCTTGGGGGTTAAAGAGTGCAGACCCAACCGCTCCACCGTTATTTTGACAAATGGGCAGGGTTGCCGTTATTACGGCATCAATTGCCTTTGCTAAAAGGGGGCCCTTACTGTGTGGCTGACCCGTTTAATCACTAATGTCACCGGCTGATGCACGGACAGCCTCCCAGAGGCACGGACAGCCTCCCAGAGGCATGGCACAGCGAGAGCGTGAGAGGGGATTTTTGGACACGTGCACGTAAACAAGAAAGACCGCGCGCAGAAGCCCAAAATTCTCTGCCGCCTTCAAATTATCATTTTTGAACTCGGCGATGTGAATGCACGCACGAGGTTTTCTTGGTGCTGTGTCTGTACTCGTTGCTAAGCAACGGTCAAGTGTCCGGAGGTCAGCACTGTAGTTATATATATAAACACTTTATGACTGTTAGATCATTAGATTTTCGATTTACAGCGCTATCAATCTGGTCCAAAAGGCAATCATCTCGGTGCCTTATTATGGCGGTGCACTTATGCAGTATTGCCTTGAATCCAGCTGAATGTGTGTGCTCTCACGGCTGTGATGAAATCTCATAAATGCGCTGGGTTGTTTTTTTTTCTTCCCCTGAACAGATGAAAAGGGAGCCGAAAACATTCAAACGACAAAATGCACTTTTGCTTAAGAGCCAGCTCGCACAGCCCCTACAAGAGCCCTGCACAGAGGGCATCCATAAATATCGAGAGCCATACCCGAACAAAAAAACAACGGCGGAGTCATTTATAAATGTAGCGCGTCCAGCGCAGTCACTGCGTACCACAGTGCGACTATAAATTGTGCTCGGTTGGGCAGTATTTCAATTGCAGGATTGAGTCCTTCTCGGTGTACTCCACCGAACTGGCATCAGGGGCGATGCATTAAAACGCTCGGAGTGTATCTATTGAAATACAGCTGCTCGAGCCTGCTTGAGCCGTGATAGGGGGGAGCTGGGCCCTGGAAATCGTCAGAGCGGCGGAGGCGAACGTGCGCCTCTGAATGCAGTGGCACTGGGCTGAAAAGCGTTTTTTTTTTTTAAAAACAGCCACTCTCACTTACTGTGTTTCGCATGGAGGTTGTTTTTTTTTTGTTTCATTCGTGTCGCAACTCAAACCGTGCGTTATTAAGAGAAGCCTTCGACGTTTAAATCACACGATCCAGCCGGAATTGCTAATGTAAAGTGACGAAGCAAAAATAAGCACCAATCTATGCCGTTTTTGCCCCCCCCGCTCCCAACTCCCCCCGCTATACGCAAGAAGACACTTTTGTTCTGTCGCAGAAGTGAAAAGTTAACATATATAGCGGCGCTATACAGGGTAGTTTTTTGGTCCAGTGGAGGAGCTAACGGGTTCCCATCATTGGAACTGAGTCTTTTGGCCTTTCGTGTTGCTTATGGGCAATGATCTTAACTGAATGATTGATAGTTATCTACATCGCTCGTGTCAACCCTGCAGGGACACCTGCCGGAGGCAATTTGGAAAGCCTCGGCCCGGGATGATGGGAGCTTTCATTAGGCCTCGGGAACGCGGGAAGAGTCTAAATACGGTGTTGCGTTAAGCAAAAGCGTGCCGCTGCCTTCTTCCAAATTGCCCACCGCAGCCCGCGTCTCCCAGAGCGTGCAATAAACCACCCATTACTTAGAAGCGTGAGTTGAAAGGCAGCGCTGTACACCTCCCTCATGAACCAATTAAGTTCACCAGACTTTGCAGAGGGGGTGTTTTTTGGCACCGCGAGAAAATGCGGAGCGTGCTTTTGTGTTGCGCGACTTAGTGGTGGCCACAGTTACCGCAATTCGATTCAAGAATCAATAAAAAAAGCATTGGAGGTCGGGAGGGGGGTCTTTCTCCTCCACCCCTGCCCACATTTACTCCGTTTGCACTATTGGCATCATTCCACGAGATGAAGAATATATTTGGATCCCTTCAAGGCTACGTTTTTTTTAATTATACATCCCACTCAATAGTACCACCTCCGATTAGCACGGTTGGCTACGTACGGTGCAAAAGAAGTGCAATACACATACATGCAGGCGTGGTGAGAATCAATTTCGTACAACACTTACGAAGCGGAAAACATCGATTCCTGCACATGCAATTCGACGCATCCATCGCGAGCTTAAGGATCCGCGTTAATTGGTGAATTGATAAGACCACGCCATTCGAATGACAGTTGTGTGTTTACATTTGGTGAAGTAAAAAGGCGCAGCCCTGAAACTTCTAGCTCAAACCACTGCTGACGGAAGGACGGGGAGCTCTGGAGAGCCCCTCAAGAGGAATGTTGGCCTACTCTTCCACGCTTACCAGAAATCTTTGCAAAGCTGGTGGTACCCACGCTTTATCCCACCACACCTGACCTGTTCATTGACTCTGCGTGGGGAAGCCTTCGATTAACAAAGGGCTAGCTGGACATTATTATTCCTAACATTATTACGCGCACTTTTTAGTAGTAAGCCTACAATAACACTGACGTGATGAACCAAGTGAACAATATATATCGCTCTCTCTCTTACGGGAGAACAAATGTGTGGATCACAACAAAAAATATCGTGGAGTAAACAAATGCCCTTTTTATTTTGCTCAACAGAAACACACAAGGACACCACCGCTTGTTTCGGCTCGCACTGCAAGAGAAATGACCGCCAAGTGCAGGATGCAGACCCTTCAGCAGAAGCGTGACAAATCAGAGATATTTCTCGCGGAGAGGACAACTAGTGCTCAGGAATGTGTTTGTGCCGAAAAGTCTAATGCATCACTCGTTTCGTCTCCGTAAATCTGCACGAGGCTAAAAACAAAGCGGTAATAGTGGGGGAGGCGTGTTCAGCCTGGGCTGATTGAGAATCAACCAGGGTTGTAATTTTGGCTCTCTTGTTTAACGACGTTCATCACAGCTGTATTGGATCTCAAAGTGTCGGCAGTTCAAGCAATGGGCTCTCTTCTAACACCCCGACCACCCACCGCGCCTCTATCCACTAAGCAGTAGAAAGAGAGATATATCGATTCACCGCAGTCAGTGATTTGGCTGGTCATGCGCGGTTGGGGGTTCAAGTGCAGGTAACTCTCACATCTTCCAAGGAGTCTGGTGAGCGTTGGGAGAGTAGGCCACAAGCACCGTCCAGATGGTATCTTCTGAGCCACCTCAAGCGGATCACGCTGGCGGCGAGCGAGCACGGAAAGTTGCAGGGGCCTCTGCGCCCTTTGCCACCCCCGACCCCCCCTTCGCATTTCGGAAACCGAGACACGCGTCGACGTGACGGATCTCGCGGCTCGCGCCGTGGTGCCGGCGACCGTCACGTGACGCGCCGCGACGGATGGGGCGCGATGCGGCGATCGCAGAGCCTACTGCCGAGCGTGGCAGGAGGACACACAATTGCATCGTCGCAGAGTTATTGAATTGCATCGTTGAATTGCGTCGACCTCGATGTTCGGGGCGCAAGTGGGAGGGGTGGGGTGGGGGATTTCGCCCCCCCCCCCTCCCCCTCCGAATGATATTAACACGGATTCATTTTTGATGTTTCAGGAAGAGGTGATACTGTGTATATGTATATATGTAGGTAAAGTCATTCATTTTAGTTTTTTTGCCTGTAAAAAATAAAGCGTTGACCTCCAAGTTTTCAATTTGTCGCACCTCGCATGTCATATTAAAAACAGCAGTTTGTTTGGTATGTCATTAGCTGTGCGCGTTCTCAATTAATGAGCCATAACAGCCCACAGTTGGCTCCTCGCTAAAGTCATCCTCATGCCACACAAGCAGCTGTACTCTGTTAACCCTTTCACCTGCAATTCGGCGAGAATGAATATTAAATACTCTACAATGTACCCAGGCGTACTCTTAGCTACAGCTGATAATGTAATTTGCAGGCGGTTATCAATGAATCCTGTGCTGAATGAAGGTGCTCCTACACGTGTCGGCCACGGGCGCTTGTTTGACCATACTTCACCACGCTGGTCACATCGGGTTGGTGAAGGAAGGGCCCGTGACCGGTTCAGGTATCACTCGCCACTGGTGCTAGTCGTGGTCGGGAATCGAACTCAGGTGTTCGGGCCCATAGTGTAGAGCACTAACCACGGGGCGATCGCCCACCTCCGACCCACCGCATCTGACACAAATGAGACATCTCGAGTAGACATCAGAGAATAGCGATGTTGTACCCACGAAAGTCGAGTTATGATGGTGAAAATGAACACTTAATCATTGAACCTACGTTTTCCAAAACGAATTCAGTCAATGTTATCGTCTCAATTAAATGTTGCCATATTTGTGAACAAGTTATCTCCAACGTAAACTTTAAGTCCCGCAGGTATGAACGATGTGAACATCTCGGTAAATGAAACCCAGCCGTGGCAAGACCCTCCTGAAAAAGGAGTCGCACGACTCGGTTTGCCTGTCCTGGATAAATAAGTAATTCACAAACAAATGTAGTGAATGTCAACAAACCGAGGGAAGACAAACGCGGCCACGACTGAGACGAAGGAGAAAAAATGCACCTCGTTTTTTTTTTAAGTGGAGTGAAATGTTAATGTTATTCTTATTCGGATCTCAATTTGAGCCGATGTCTGTTGCAACCCTGTGGTGTTCACAAATCCCGATGGGGAAGAGCGGGTGACTTCACTTGCTTAGGGTGGCAGGGAGGGCTAATATTTTGACTTGGCTTGCGTGTGCCGAGGGGCGCCACTGACAATATCTGCTGCACAAGGGAGGGTTAACCTTGTGGAGTCGACGTTTGCAGGGCCACGGGTGGCCCCACGGGTGGTTGCCAACCTACCCATGATTGTGTCCCACTGGGACGAGACCTGGATTACCTCCTGTTTGATGAAAGTAGAGCCAAGGCCCCAGGGCATATTGGCCAGGGGAGAACAAAAAAAAGGCAGGAGATTGCCAAATCTAACGAGAGAGCAGAATGTTGGGGGGAACAAGAAGAACAAATTGGGTTCTTATAAAAAACTGCAGCCTTTCTGGTAACAGTGCACTTCGTAGATTGTCAGCATCACCATTATTGTATTCAGTGCGGTAATTAGAATTTAGATATGAATTGATTGTATGTGTACACGGATCGTACGTGTACACTGTGGTAGTGGAGCGGTTAGCGCTATGCTGTGCTACGAACCCGGCAACCCGAGTTCGATTCCCGGGCATGGCCACCAACTCCAGTGACGATTATCTGAAACGGTCCTGGGCCTCTCCTAAGTCGACTCAGCCTCAAATGAGTACCTGGTGCGGTGTGTAGTAAACATCATCACTAGGGAGACAAAGGCGGCAGGGCATGGTGCTGGCCAATCACCCCCTCGTGTGTCGTACAAGCCTTCATAGGTGCTCGCGAACAGCACTTGCCCCAACAGTCTGTTAAAGGCTGTGTGGGGGATCTTCGTCTGTTTACTGCAACCCCGTTGCATTGTTGGGGGGGTCTGCAGGCAGCTGCATCTGTCCACGCAGCAGTATGAATGTGTCTGCTACGGCTAGTCGATCGGCAGATCACGTGTGGTCGAGTAAATTGTGGGCACTCTTCCTGCTTCCAAGACGTCTAGACAGTGTGGAAGAGTAGGCCAAATAGCCTCCAGGGCTCCCTCTGGTGGAGCGCCAATCTGCCAGCAGTGGCATGAACAAGTAAATGCAGGGCTGCGCCTCTAAATTTCATATAATATATGGAAGCAATTTTGGTAATTCTGTCAAAATAGTTTCGTAACAAAACAAATTTGAGGCCCTAAAAAGTAGCATAGGTATTGTGAAGGTTGTGAGTTCAAACCCCAGTTGGGAATGTAATAAGATCATCCCATCATCACCGCTGCAATGATATAATGTTTTATTATACAATGGTTTACCCTTGTGAATAATATCACCGGTTCTTGTTTTGTTCATTTCATAAACAGATGGCACAGTTTGGAGATTTACTGTTGTGGAAATGAACAGGTGGCTGATACAATCATATTGCCACATCTGGACAAAACTGGAAAATGCGCTAACAACTCGGCTGTGCGGCTGTGTATGCACACACACACACAGTTATCGTCCCATTGCATATGATATTAAAGTTCTGATTTACAGCGTCTCATACGTGCATAAGTTTACCGAACGTGCAAATTTTCCTTGCTTAATTTCAATAACTTACCCAAGCGTAATTTAATGTGTTCCATTAAGTTGGTACCTTCACAGACATCTCTTGACTTAGCAAGTGATCACAGCAGCATCGTAAGTTAAGCAATTGGATTTCACACCCTCCACCTGATTATATTAATTAGTCATGTTATAGAAGCTTTGGTGCTTTTGGATTGAGGAAAATGTTTTGCATGGATGTATGTGTCGATTTGCACTCCAATGCATTTCGTGAGTGACACATGAGTGACACGTAATATATGTAACACGATTTTTGTTCCTGGGTACTAAGTGTTAGCTTGTAATTGCTTATGCCTCAAAAGTACAGAAAATGGGTATTATTCGTCACAAACTTTGCTTTTGTGACCGGGACTTAAAGTGAAGGAATGACACAAATGCACACCACGTTTTCTCATTGGAAATAGGTACATTCGAAGATATCACTGTCCTGGTCACAAAAGCAAAGCTTGTGGGGAATGATAGCCATTTTCTGTACTTTTGAGGCATAAGCAATTAGGAAATAACACTTACTACCCAGGAAAAAAATATACATTTGTAAAAAAAAAATCTGTAAATTTATATTTCGCACTGCCGGTTGCTTATGACTTCCAATTGTATGTCTGTTGGTCTTCTTTTCCACCGTACTTAGCCAACCGTGTTAATCGGAGGTGCGAAAATCTGATCATCCGATTTGGGGATACATTTAAAATGGTCATCTTCGTTACGTCTCTAAGCTTATCAAGCAAAAACAAACATAAACCCATGTTCTGCTCTCTATAGGAAATTTGATTTGCTAAATGACCAAGCTCAACTCCTGGACAGAGAGACCATTCGCAATTGGGCTATTGAAGCTTATTTTGGGTCCCCTTTTTGTCAACTCAGCCCAAAAAAAAAGACTACCCACCCCCGGTGGAGTGCATCGACCGTTCTTTTAGGAGACAAATGTGGTGCGGCACAACACCGCCTCCACCGCTCCCTCGTGTGCTGTGCCAGCATATTCACGGGTGTTCCCTAGCAGCAACAAATGCCTTTTAGTTTAACGGAACATATATTTCTACAGGTATATCCATTAGGGCTGCACACAGGCATGTGTGTGTCTCCGCTCTGCAGAGGTCCACTGAATTTGCCCAAATCACCCAGAATGCATGCAATCCCGTGAGAGATCTACGAAGCCAAGTAGGCTTCGGGTCAGGATAGTGCTTGGATGGGTGACCGCTATCAACAGGTTCCAGTCATAGGGCCTGCATGAGTGGGCTATGTTATTACGGGCAGTGCAGCAAAATGCATTGCTGTACTGGGGCTATCCCAGTTGGATTTAGACAGGTACCAGTGCAGCTCTGTAAATGCATGCTTACGCCACTGTTATGCATCCACGGTAGGGAGCTCTAAAGAGTCCCTCGGGGAGGGTACTTGGCCTACTCTTCCAAGCTGGCAAAAGGCAAACTTGGAAGAGGCGTAAGCAGCCAAGCCACTTTGCCGCACCACGCTCGACTTGCCGATCGACTAACTGCGGTGCACCCATTTATACTAATAATTATTTTGACGCGAGCTATATTGCTCTTTTACAGAAAACAACCTGGCCACAAATGACAGCTCCAGTGTCTTAACACGTGGAAATGTATAGCAGCCAATTACTCTAAACGCGTGATGTTGATTGCAAATGTGGAGGGAAAAGCCGGAGGCCCCGGAGAAACATCCACGTGGCCACGGGGAGAGAGACACGCTAACCCCGTATACAGCAGGCGTCAGGGTCGGGGTCGAAGCCCCCCACGCGCTCCTGTATCCCAGGCAAGGTAGTTAACATCTCCTATCCACCGTGTGGTGCAATGTAGTAGGGACGGGGTGGTGGTGGGTGGGGGGGGGGTGTGCAATGAACGTGTTCACCGTTTCGACCGCCGTGACAGGAAATCCAAGCGGTGACCAGTGGATCGCAATTCCAAGTGCACAAACCACAAACTATGCCACCGTGGCAGCATCTCTTTGTGACAGCAGCTCACAGATGATGCGTACTTGTAGTTGCTCACGACGGGTATCATGATTATCAAAATCATCCTCTGCTGGGGGTAGAGGGGGGGGGGAAGGGTGCTCGTGAAAGACTCTACCGGGCAGCTTTCAGCATGTAGATGATGAGGTGTGAACGGATTCGGTACTGGTAAAGCACAACAATGAACGCTGGTATAGCTTGGGACTGTGGTTGGTACATATGGCGGCTACTTAATGCTTCTGTCCTTTGCATCGTAAAGAGGCAATTAAGTTGTGCAAGTGAGAGGAGAGATGGTGAAAGTGACTGTAAATCACTATTCTTTGAGTCTTTCGGTAAAGTCACGTAGATAAAGTACTACGCGTTATTTTTTTGTTTATTTCACGACTCATTTTGAGTGTTACTGCTGTTTTTTTAAAATTATGCCATTATCGATGTTCCATTAAATATCTGCGAAAAAAAAGGTCTGCTCGTATATTCTTAAGCGCGATTTTATTACGTCTTGGGCCCAATTTGTTTTTTTCTTTTCTCCAGAAGAACGCATCTTCAGTTGTATAATGGAAGTCAATGGGATCACAGGACTCCATATACGCGATCTCACTTTACATCCAACTTTTCTATCGACGAATGCCCAGAGTTCCTCTTTGCCCTTCGTGTATAAATATCCACATCAGTACCTTTATTAGCCTCTCCCCAGACTTCCATCAAGGAATCCGTATCGCTGCCCGCGCAATCTACCGTCCTAAATTTGGCACGCAACGGCGATGCTCTCGCGCGGAGCCCTTCGGCGCCCCCCACCCCCCCCCCCCATTTTTTTACGTCCACAATTAAGCAGACGGGACAGCAGGCTTAATATCCCCACAGAGGGTGGCGTGCGTTATTGATGCCGCGAATTGTCGTGGCGCGTTGTCAGGAGGTGGCGACGCTGGGAGGCGCAAATGTCAAGTTGGAGTCTCGAATGCCCACTCAGTCTCCCGTGGCTAATAGACCACCCGGCAAGCACTATCTAGGCCAAGCTGTTTAAGATGCTCAACCCTTTTAATACCTTCACGCTGTCAGTGAACAGGAGATGCACTCTGCTGGGTCTGGAAACAACACGAAAAAAAGTGCTTTCAATTTAGTGTAGCGCACGCGCACACACACACACACACAAAGCCGATTAAAGCTGTGATTTTGCGAAAACGTGCCGGGGGAAAAAAATCATTCAAGAAATGGGAGGCAATTGGAGGTGCTCTCCGGTACGGTAAAACCGCGAACATCTACGGAGTAAGTGTTGCGCTGTGTTTACGTGAGAATAGTTCTCTCTTATTTGGTGGTGAATAACAAAAAAAATGTTTGCTCGTTAAGTTAGGTAAAATAAAATCTTCGAAGATCGCTTTGTGCTTCATTCAATGCATTTAAATTCACCAAAGCGAGTAGCTGTGATAGAGTCTTTAGCGTGCTGCACTATAAACCGCGCAATGTCAATTCGATTCTTAGCCACGGCTAACGTCAGTTGATGAGCGATAACCCAAGCAGTGGTGGACACCCTCCACACCACACAATCTACTGTGGTAAAGTACCGTATGGTTAAATAACCACCAAACACCAACGTGGCACGGAGAGACCTTCACTCAGCAATGGATTGATGAGTGGCTTCAACAAAATCTATAGATTTGGTCACTAAAGTAGAATCACTCTTAATGAGCACCCCTGTTAACGACTAATCACTGAACGACGGGCTTCCATTGACCAAACGTGTAGTTTATAGTGTAGTGTATAGTAGTGTAGTGTATTGTAGTGTATAGTGTAGTGTATAGTAGTGTAGTGTATAGTAGTGTAGTGAAAAGTGTAGTGTATAGTAGTGTAGTGTATAGTAGTGTATAGTGTAGTGTATAGTAGTGTAGTGTATAGTAGTGTAGTGTATAGTGTAGTGTATTGTGTAGTGTATAGTAGTATAGTGTATAGTAGTGTAGTGTATAGTAGCGTAGTATATAGTAGTGTAGTGTATAGTGTAGTGTATAGTGTAGTGTATAGTAGTGTAGTGTACAGTAGTGTAGTGTATAGTGTATAGTGTAGTGTATAGTGTAGTGTATAGTGTAGTGTATAGTAGTGTAGTGTATAGTAGTGTAGTGTATAGTAGTGTAATGTATAGTAGCGTAGTGTAAAGTAGTGTAATGTATAGTAGCGTAGTGTAAAGTAGTGTAGTGTATAGTGTGTAGTGTATAGTAGTGTAGTGTATAGTAGTGTAGTGTATAGTAGCGTAGTATATAGTAGTGTAGTGTATAGTGTAGTGTATAGTGTAGTGTATAGTGTAGTGTATAGTAGTGTAGTGCATAGTAGTGTAGTGTATAGTAGCGTAGTGTAAAGTCGTGTAGTGTATAGTAGTGTAGTGTATAGTGTAGTGTATAGTAGTGTGGTGTATAGTAGTGCAGTACCTCCATAGAGCCCAATGTGTAGTGTATAGTGTAGTGTATAGTGTAGTGTATAGTGTAGTGTATAGTGTAGTGTATAGTAGTGTAGTGTAGTGTATAGTGTAGTGTATAGTGTAGTGTATAGTGTAGTGTATAGTAGTGTAGTGTATAGTGTAGAATATAGTAGTGTAGTGTATAGTGTAGTGTATAGTGTAGTGTATAGTAGTGTAGTGTATAGTAGTGTAGTGTATAGTGTAGAGTATAGTAGTGTAGTGTACAGTGTGGTGTATAGTAGTGCAATACCTCCATAGAGCCCAATGTGTAGTGTATAGTGTAGTGTATAGTAGTGTAGTGTATAGTAGTGTAGTGTATAGTAGTGTAGTGTATAGTGTAGTGTATAGTAGTGTAGTGTATAGTGTAGTGTATAGTGTAGTGTATAGTGTAGTGTATGGTAGTGTAGTGTATAGTAGTGTAGTGTATAGTGTAGAATATAGTAGTGTAGTGTATAGTAGTGTAGTGTATAGTATTGTAGTGTATAGTGTAGAGTATAGTAGTGTAGTGTACAGTGTGGTGTATAGTAGTGCAGTACCTCCATAGAGCCCAATGTGTAGTGTATAGTGTAGTGTATAGTGTAGTGTATAGTGTAGTGTATAGTGTAGTGTATAGTGTAGTGTATAGTGTAGTGTATAGTAGTGTAGTGTATTGTAGTGTAGTGCCTCCATAGAGCCCAATGTGTTTGCTTACCGTTCCCCCTGTTAACGACGGGCTGTTGTAGGTACAGTAAATTTTAATTAATGCACTGACTAATCATGTTTCTTTTTAATAGTATGTGTTTTTAATGTTGTTAGTATCTTTTTTGTATTAATAACCATTGTTTAATTATTATGAAGTCCGATTTGTTGGTGAAAAAGGGTGACTTCATGCTTTCGGAACGAAATAAGCCTTTAACGTGTATTTCTTATACTCGCTTTACGGCCAAATAACTTAGCTGGCCGGTTTCGTGGAACCAATCACCGTCGTTAAGAGGGGATCTACTGCGTATGGGTAGAATTGCTGGTGCCATTGGAACGTGGAATTTCTATCTCAAGATCACCGACAGATACGGGCACCGCCTCATTTCTCCCTTTGAAAACCGAGGCACAATGGGAGCAAAAAGGAGCGTGGCGAGAGACAGAGAGAAATAAAAAAAAATCACAGCCTATTTACGTGAAGCGATGAGACTCGGGTCAATAATCCACACGGATAGGTCAGAGATCCCCTTGATGTGTCGTCTCACGCGGTGCGAAGTGGGCACCTCTCAAGACTTTCCCCTGCACGTGCCAAGCAAGTGGCACGCCTCCAACTTGCCGAATAAAGTGGTCACATTGCAACTGCAACCTGGGACTATCAACGGACAAGCTTGCGGTATACATAATGACACGGGCGCATAGCCTCATTCCCATTCAAAGACTCAATTGCGAAATGTCGTTCAAATCCCGCAACCCCACGCCGCTCTAAGTATGCAACGCTTGGGTGTGCGCTCCGTCCAAGTCATCCATCGCAGGAGTCGCAGAGCGAACGACCTGGCGCAGCGGCGATCCGATGCAATGCCCGTGTCGCTTTCGTCTCTCAAGAAAGTTTAGCTCTTGTAAAGAGGTGACCCCATGCCCTATTGCCTCCATTATATATGATAGATGTATGGTCTCCAAACAGCGCAGCAAGCTATTTCAGTTGTAAAGTGTTTCCATCTTTATCTCCCTCTTGCCTGTATCGATACTGAAATAGAAGCAGGTAGCTCTCAGGTTCCTTTTTGTACCATTGTAAAAATTATGTTAATATATAGAAACAAGACATTTGTATTTTGGAAAAATAAAAAAGGGAACACAACGCATGCATTAATATGCCTTTCACATTTTATATGAATGATGTGCTCATATAATAAAATGAGGCCTTTTTTTAAATGTAAGTTTGGCACGAATGTATTTTGCAATAGGTTATCTTTTGAAGAAATTGCATTATTCAGGATTGGCATGGTTAATCTGAGTCACATGCTCCACCTTAGGTTTTTGTTGCAGCATCAGGGCGTTGTGGTGGTGAGACGTTAACTCCCTCGCCCGCTATAAAGGAGGTCGTGGGTTCGATCCTGACACTGACGCCTGCTGATGTATATTTGGAGTTTGCACGTTCTCCCCATGGTCGCGTGGATTTTTCTTCGGGTCCTCCGACTTTTCCCTCCACATTTAGAATCAACATCACGCGTTGAGAGTCTTTGGCTGCTACTATACATTTCCACTTGATAAGCCGCTTCGTTGAGCTATCATTTGTGATAGCCAGGTCGCTTCTCAAAAATATCAATACAGCTCAGTGGGGCCTTCCCTGGTGAAGTAAGAAGAGTTTGAGTTTATGTAAAGGGAATCGGTGGTGCAGGGGTTCACACGCTGCAGTATAACCCGGTGACCCAGCTTAGATCCCTGGCCCTGGGCCTTCTGCCCCTGCCACCCCATTCACCAATGCACACTGACCAGTGTGGTGAAGTATGGTTTAACAAAATAAAAACATCACTGACATGGCATGTGGATGCCTGCATCCAGCAGGGTATTGATAAAGAGATTATACATTATTACATTTATGTAACCCACAGTTACTAATGTAGATATCAATCTTGATTTGAAGCTTTTTAGATAAATGTATGCACGTGTGTTGAACTTCTTTCGCACCCGTGCGTAGCCAACCGTGCAAATCGGAGGTGCGGGTGAAAGACAACTAACTAGATGTAAAAGTCACGTTGAAGTGAAACAATAAAATAATAAAATATATATGAAATAATAAAAAATATATAATATATATTTAATATATATTCAATATATATATTTATATATTTATGTATTATTTATTTTATTATTTTATTGTTTTCCTTCAACGTGACTTTACCGAAAGAGCTAAGAATATGAATTACTGCAGTCACGAAAGCTTTGAATCAAAATTTAGATGTAAAAGGTTATAGCTTCAGTCGCTTCCTAGTAAATGCGTCACAATACCTGGATTCAGACAAAGAAATGACATCGACCATCCTGCCTATGGTTATGCATCTTTTACCATTCAGTGGTAAATTCACTGCGAGGAGCGTTGTGGTCAAACGATCGGTGTCTCAAGAGAGCATCACCACGATTGTCCCCAATTTAATTCGTTTTCGGTCGCCAAATCGGCGTCAGCCAGGCTCAGCACTTGGATGGGAGACTGCCTGGGAATGCCAGCTGCTGTTGGCTCGGGCTGCGAGGTGACCAGGACTTGGCAGTACAGCACTGGATTCCTGAATCAATCTGTGCAGAGATCTTAGTCAACAACCAAACAAAAAAGACAAAGATCGTCGGTATTGCCTTTAACAGTTGGGGCAAGTGCTTTTAGCGAGCACCTTTGAAGGACGGTACGGCACCACGCCCGAACGCCTTTGTCTCCCTAGTGGCCTATGTTTACGCACCGCACCAGGTACTCATTTGAGGCTGAGTCGACCTAGGGGAGGCCCAGGAGCGGTTCAGATAATCGTCACCGGTGTCGGCCGTGAGCGGGAATCGAACCCCCAGTGGCCGGGTTCGTAGCGAAGAGTGCTCACCGTTACGTATGTATGTGGAACTTCTTTCGCACCGTACGTAGCCAGCCAATTCTCCACCCTAGAGCCATCAGTGCTATCAATGTCACACACATGGTGGACTTTTAATGCCGCGTCGGGATTTATTACGCTGTTGTGCTGCTGTACAGATCTCCGCTGTGTTTTCGAGTCGTACCGCGTGTTGTTGTTTTTTTTTGCGCAGTGTCCGACGTTTCACTCCGCGCGCCGGCAGCTTTTATTCGGTCATATGCAGCTGCAGGAGAATCTCCCGGCACGTGCAGCGGAACGTCGGTCGAACGTCGTGCGGAACGACGCGCTGCCACGACCCGCAAACGTGCGGGAGAACCGCATGGCGGGTCTTCCACGTGGAGTCAGAACCTCGTCGCAAGGAATTGGCCAAACGTCCCACCAATGGTCCCTCCTGAAAAAAAGAGTCCCGTGATTCGGCAATACTTTCGTGGGCGAATGAAGGATTCTATTATATTACTCACAGTTTGCCGAGAGAAAATAAATAATACATCAATATAGACTACAGTATTGTGATATATGAGATATCTACAAGCAGATGGAGCAATATTCCATGAGGACCCTTCCCTTGTTCTCTGCAATATTGACGTTTGTATTTTATTGTTTTTTGTTGTTGTTGTCGCTGTTATGATCTCCCTTGTTAAACAGCCGGGCAAAAGTGGCTAAGCGGGGATTGTTCCCTAAACTCAAACCCAACGAGGTGTATTCGTCCCCTGTCGGGGGAAGGCGTTACCCCTTGGCGGCGGTGCTTACCCCATGCCGTATCAGACCTGAGATTTACAGCCTCCAAAGTTTTGCGACCCGAGACGTCAAGAGGGTGCCGCGTGGCCTGCCTTTCCGAGCCAGACCAGCTGATTGATAGCGCTGCTTTCGGGGGGGGGGGGGGGGGGCGGGCGGAGGGGGGGGGCGCGTTCGGAGAAAATAACCCGAGGGTTGCTCGTGCGTATTAAAGGCAAAATAATCTGGCTTCCCGAGACTTGTGGGCTGTGGCGGGTTTTTTTTTTGTTGGGCTGTGTCATTGCATTGGCTGCCGCTATTACAGTTGATGCTGGATGTTAAGCACAGCCCTCGAGAGGAAGGCCCGAAGTGTGTTCGTATCACAGAAGATGCCCTTTGATTTCTCCTCCCCTCTCCACCCATCAGTGTTTTTTTTTCCAGCACTGCGCTTAATGTGGCAGGAACGCGTGCGTGATGAAATGCGCGTGAGATCGTGCCCACTAGTGGCTGAACGGCGGGTACCGCCTTACTGGACTTCGCCTTGTTCAGGCGAGTGGTTGAAAATTAGCGCATGAAATTAAACTATAAGCTATTTTTTTTTTTTTACCAGGTAAGGCCCACTGAGCTATATAGCTTCTTTTCAGAAGCGACCTGGCCACAAATGATGGCCCAACGAAGTGGCTTATCACGTGGAAATGTAACGCAGCCGAATACTGTAAACGCGTGGTGTTGATTCTAAAGTGGAGGGAAACCCCGGAGGGCCCAGGAGAAAAATCCAGGCGACCACGGAGAGAACACGCAAACTCCAAATATACCACCTGTCAGAGGTCGGGATCGAACCCAGGAACTCCTGTGTAACGGGCGAGGTAATTAACATCTCGTCATCGTGGTGCCGCCCATGATCTCTGCTGCTGACTTCAGATAGAATTGCTGCTCCGAGTGGATTGATCTACATTGATTCTCTAAACCCACGATTGCCTGTGTAGGTATGGATGCTTTTGTTTTTTTCCATTCACGTGTTGTAGATAATGTGGTTCACTGCAGCCACTAAAGGCCGCTACAAACAGAAACATGTATGTTTTTTAAAATAGATTTTTGAATCGACGTGAATTTTAATTAACCTTTCGTCGTCGTCTAGATCATAACTTCATTACTTAAAATCACGGGCCGCATCATGATTTGTTCATGTTCATTATCATCATCGTCCATATCACAAGTGGTATCTTATGATTGCTCCCTTTTTGCAACTCAGCACAAAGCCACATTGTGTCCTGTGACAGCTCAGTAAATGGGTCACGTGTCTTAACTTCATTGCCCGTAACTGAGGAATCTGAAATATTGTTCAAGGGCAGAGTTTTAATGTGCTCGTGCCGCCGATAGCGTTACCTGATTTTTTTTCTGTCTTCACATAAACTTTCTCGTATCTCCGCATGCGACAGTCAAATAAAATCGCAACCCGTGTACAAGATTACAAAAGTCCTTATCGCTTCGGCGGAATGCATTTTATTCTCGGCGCAGGCTGATATTCTGACGCAACTGCCGTATGTTTAAAGCCACATCGTTGAGATTTAAACAAGAACATCCGAGTTGATTAGGTTTCACTAGACCTTATTGTCTGGGTTATCAGACTTGCGACAAAATAAATGTCTGCACCGTGGAGTTAAATCTCTTGGAAGGTTCAAACATGATGCACCCAATCAATCAAAAAGTTGAAGTTGCATAATTATATTTTTTGTCTCTTATTTAGTATGTTGCTAATTAATGTATTTATTTTGGCAGGTGTTGAGTAGAAGAAGGCCGGTTTTTCTAGCGTACATAATCAATACATCTGTCAGCCATGGAATGCATATCTTAAACATGCATTGCTCACATAGGGAAAGGCTACACAAACGCAGATAATAATCATACGGATGAGCGTGTACATTCGTGTGTTTGTGATTACGCATAGGCTAGACAAAGTTATTTAAAAACAGGCACGAATTACACATCAGAGAAAATAACAAGACATCACACTCACGATTATAGAAAACAAGTGTCTGTAAGTAGGACACATTATCATTAAAGAGATGACAGCTGAAGGAAATTTTATAATAAACTTGTGGCAGAATGTTAGCCAACAGAATGGTTGTTGTTGTTGAAGCTGCTGCTGTTGTTGATGACAACAATATGAGCCAGAGAAACCATATGAACTCAAGTTAAAGGTGCAGCCCTGCACTGTCTTGCTCACGTCACTGCTGTCAGAAGAATACTTCAGAGTCCCTCTCTATCGAAGGTATCTTGGGCTACACGTGCATACTGGACATCTTCAAAGAGGTGGATTAGAGGTGGGAAAGTACCCACATTTTACTCCCACCGCACGCGAACTGACGATCGACAAACGGCTGTGGGCCCATTTATACTGCTGGGTGGACAGAGGCAGGGGAGGATTATAAGAAACTCAATTCACTCCTTTCAACTGCCGCTCCGTGAGATCAAAGCGGCGATCCTCCGGCTTGCACATTCCAGTTGCGCTCACAATGCATGGAGACATCCCTAGCACACGTGTGTGCATGTACGTCAAGTCTGTACGTTAAGCGTGTGTGCGTGCGCGTTAAGTGGGTGGCGGTAGTGTAGCGCTTCGCTGCGAACCCGGCGACCCAAGTTCGATTCGCGCTGTTCGCTAACAGCACTTGCCCCCAGCAGCCTGCTACAGGCACTACGGGGGGGATCTGTGTCTCTTTGTTCCGTCCATCGACGGGGAAGTCCATTGTTCACCTCTTCCACGTGACCCGTACGTACCCCGTGGGTTTCATCCGCCACCAATGCAGAGACATTCGACAACGCACGGGGCGGGCTTGCAGGCAGGCTGCTGGTGGGTGTCAATGGACGATGTGGGGGGAGACAAACGCTGTCGGGAGAGACAAATGGCTCAAGGAAAGCTTCACCGTTTAGACCTCGCCTTTTTCACCGTGAACGTCCCACAAAAGCTTTAATGAAGCAAGCGTAGGTGCGTGGAAGATTAATTGCACGGGGGGCATCGTCGTCTGTACAAGTGTTGGCGTTGAGCCAAGGCCACACACAAAAAAAAAAAACAAAGACAAAGATCCCCCGTATAGCCTTAACAGACTGTAGGGGCAAGTCCGGTTAGCGAGCACCTCCGAAGGCCAGAACGGTACACGAGGAGGTGGGTGGCCGGCACCACGCCCGACCGCCTTTGTCTCCCCAGTGGCGATATTTACACACCGCATCAGGTGCCCATTTCATTTCCGAGTCGACCTAGGGGAGGCCCAGGACCGGTTCAGATAATCGTCACCGGCGTTGGCCGTGAACGGGAATCGAACCCGGAGTGGCCCAGTTAATATCGCAGCGTAGCGCTAACCGCTCCACCGCCGCTCCCCGGTGCCACGCACGCACGCACGCACACAAACACGGTCCACTCTGCCCGTGTATGTTGCAGCGGGACGCAATGTGCGCGCATTTTCTTTGTTACCATTGCGACGGGTGTGGTAGAGGGGGAGGTTGGCAACGAAATGAGCAAATCTGTGCACAGTTACCATGCGTGCGTTAAGCGTCGCGCGTCGGCGTAACAAGGCAAGGCGGGTGCAGCGTATGAACAGGCTCCGGGAAAATCAATCAACAAGGCGCACGGGTAGACGAAGGGGTACTGGAGGGTTGGCGGTATTTTTTTTTCTTTTCCCCAGCGTAGAGTTAGCAGTTGCATTCACACGACCGTAATCCTTGCTCATTGTTTCTTTCGGTAAAAAAAAGTCGCGTATGTTGAAATAAAATAAAAAATTGAATTAATCACAGAAAAAATGAAAATTGGGTCATTTATTCAAATTGTATTTTTATTTCAGTTAATCGCGACTAAAGTAAAAAATGGTCATTTATTTAAATGTGTATTTTATTTCTACATACGTGACTTTACCGAAATAACCAATGAGCATAGTAATTCCTGCAGTCACGAAAGCTTCAATTCTAGATTGACCGTAATCCTTGTAAGTCCCGGGGAAAAAAAAAATATTACGATAACGTTGATAGTTGGATGAGCGCGTGTTTTGTTGTTGTTGTTGTTATTGTTTTGTTTTACCGACTATAATTTGGAGTCGAGATTGTTTGTGATTTGTTACTACTCTTGGTGTGTATTTTTTTTTCAAGACGCGCGCGTGTGTGTGTGTACAGTACAGAGAGTTTTAAGGACAATTGTTATTTCACACTTCGCTGAAACGCGTGCAGGATCATTGACATCGTTCGGACCGTTTTAGAGAACGCAGAAGGGCAGGGGCTTGGACAATGGACCGACGGCTAAGAATAATTGCGGAGTGGCAGCCACAAGGAATGGATCCGCACCGTCGGTTCGTGGATCATTCCGTCGCTCGATCACGAGAGACGGCGATCGGCTTGGCGAGACTTTTAATGGGCGCCACCGCGGCGAGGTGTTAGGGGCCGTCCATAAATGACGTCACGCACCTAGGGGAGGGGGGTGGGGTCAGACATTTGTGACGATGTGTGACGAGGAGGGGGGTGTGGGTGTGGGTTTGAGAAATGTGACGTCACATCAAAATGCGCAACTTTAAATAAATTTAGACAACACGTTCTGCTTAATTAAATAGACGTTTTAATAAATGTTTTCTCCTACAACATCAGAGTGCAGCGCCACATTAAATACGCGCTACAAGGACAATAGTTTAAAGCGATTTGAAGCATGTTTATGTATATTTTTTTTGGGGGGGGCGCAGAGCTTTGTGACGTCATATTTAAGGGGAATCTGACTTTTGTGACGCCGTGTGACGAGGGAGGTGGGGGGGGTCAAAAATCGTCCAAAATCGCGTGAGGTCATGTATACACCGCCCCTTAACTCCCTCGCCTGGCATAGGGGTGAACGTGGGTTCGATCCCGACCCCGACGCCTGTACGATTGGAGTTTGCATTTTCTCCCCGCGGTCGCCTGGATTTTTCTCAGGGTCCTCCGGTATTTCCCTTCACATTTAGAATCAACACCACGCGTGTAGAGTACCTGGCTGCGATGCATCTCCACGTGATAAGCCACTTCGTTGAGCCATCATTTGTGGTCAAGTCGCACACAGCTTAAAGGTCGCGGTCTGAGCGTGGCTGTGTTTCACTCCAGCGCTGTCCTCGAGACAGCCTGGTCCCTTCACCTGATGAAGGCCGCTTGTGTTGTGGCCGAAACGTCGTGATTTTTGTTGTTTTATTTTTTACCTACGTGACTTTACCGAATAGAAACAAAGAGTATGGATCCTTGCAGTCACGAAAGCTTTAAATCTAGAACTAACCTGGTAACATTAAAAATAGTAAAATATTTAATCCAGCAGTGGACTGATCGTGGCTGATGATGATACGTTGTGCTTCCTTGAACAACACTTTTGTAAACAAGCAATGCACGAAAGTTTTCAAGAGCATCGTTTTGGGGGAAAGTCTCACTAATTTAATGAAGTCCGCTTAGCAATTGTGATCATTGTCCTATGCCGAGTTGCCAAGAACTCGGCCCCATTTTAAATGAACGCAATTTTTCGCGAACTTTTTTTTGATAATTAACATCCTGAGAATATTATATATAATCTATTTGTTAACTCTCGCTTAGCTTTGCCTGTTAAAGTCATGACGTGCATAATTAATAAACCTCTATGAAGAATAAACCATTTTACCAAGTACTTTTATATTTTATTCAGGATGTGTACTGATCTGAACTAAGTGCTCCCCTCCCACTGTCTTCCCTAGAGTTTGTTTATCCTGGCTATTGATTTAATCAAGGGTTTAAGCTTGCGAAATTAAGGGTTGTTGTACGCAATTTTTCAAACACCCTTTAAGACCAAAAAAAAAAGGCCTGCAAAATTGTATTCTAAATTGGTAACTTTTCAAGACGATTGAACCATTATTTTACAGCCCTCTGCCAATCCCTTTGTCTGGATGGAAGGCCTCCCTTCAACATGCCGTAACACGGACGTCAGGCTTGCTTGACCATACTTCGTCACGCTGCTGGGCGCAGTTTGGTGAATCGGGGACCCAGGACATTGATGAAGATTGGCAATACGAATATAATTGCTGCATGTGTAAATAAGCTAGCTAAGAAGAAAGCTGAGTGTGTTGAGATTGGAAAGATTGAGGAACAAGGGCATCAGGAGACTATGAAAGAAAACAACTCTGATGGAACTGGTGGACATAAACTAAACGAAAACTTTTGTTATTTTACCAGGTAAGGCCCACTGAACTATATAGCTCTTTTCAGAAGCAACTTGGCCACAAATGATAGCTTTAACGAAGTGGCTTATCACTTGAAAATTTATATCAGCCAAATACTTGAAACGCACGTCGATTCCAAAAATATGGAGGGAAAACCGGAGAACCTGGAGAAAAATCCACACGACAACGGGGAGAGAGAGAGAGAGACAGGCAAACTCCGAATATAAAACATCTGTGAAACTCACGACAAACTGCATACCAGCCGAGGGAGTTGACATCTCACCAGTGCCAAACCCTAAAACGGGAATCACATCGGACAGGATAGCATCTTTGGCTCTAACCTACACGTAAAGAGAGATCGAATAATGTATGAAGACAGAGAATCAGACGTTGCGATTCAATATTTGGAATAAAGAACACTTGAATTAAAGACAGGAGACAGTGGAAGGCGTCCATTCAGCCCTGCCATCGCTGCTGAGCAGACGACACAGAACTGAAGAAGAAGAAGAATAATAAGAAGAAGAGGAAGAAGAAGAAGAGGAAGAAGAAGAAGAGGAAGAGGAAGAAGAAGAAGAATCCAGTATTCCACCGCGTGGCACCGTGGCTAGAATGCACGGTTTGCATTGAGAGTGTCGCGAGTACAAATCCCCATCAGGGGTTGTTGACTCGGCTCATCATACCTGTGGGGGTTAATACATTGAGTGCCGTACTCACGTGGGAAGTCTACGTTTCCGCTAGTCCTGTGGAATGCAATCGGGAAATGAAATCTCCTTCACTCGGGATTTGCAAAAAATACCCCATTGAGAGTTAAGCGTTAGGATCCACCGCCAGAAATGTTGTATGTTCTGTTTTCATGAAATAAAAATAAATAGTAAATAAATAATCATCGATTCTCAGTCCACTATTCATTGAGTGTAACATTATACCTAACACTAAAAAATCACAACTTTCGTGTCCTCAATTCCCCTTCAAGCCTACACATTTTATGAGTTTCATTTTTGCAACGGCTTTAAAAGAAACAATGACATTCATTAAATAAATATGCATACATTGAAATAATGGTCTCCCCCTGGAAGCCTCTCAGGAAATGTACCTCTGTCAAAGGATCATTGCTGCGTGGTCTCATATTTGAAACATGAGCTTACCTTTAGATTTCTCATAACACGCACTCGCCAATGTGATCGCGGCCCATACTATTACTAATCACTGCTCGTTAATTTGCCACCATCGCTACTTCACTGCCGTCCTTGAAGATTTAAAATCCAAGCAGAATTCAGCATTTTGTCGAGCCTGTTTTTTTGTAAATCCGATGCTGGATGAGGTGCCTCCCCCCATGCCTTGGCGGAGGGCCTCGAGGGATATTTTGACCACGCTGCACCATGCCGGTCAGTGCGAGTTCGTGAAGGTGCGGGTGGCGTTGAGTGGCTGGGGTGCAGAACATCGATTGACTTTGCTGCCTTCATTCTACTACCCACAAGGCTGACTACATCCGTTTCTTGGGGACTCTGGTCGCCCATGCAAGCACTGTCCAGGCTCAACCCCCGGTTAACTACCGAGGTCTGATGAGATCGGGCGCATTCCCGGTGATTCCGTAACAGGCGGATGATATATAATTAAAACGAAAATCAATCAATTATTTCAAAATAAATATTTTAATTAATATATTGATACAGCAAACCTCGATAACAACTGGTATAACTGTCGTTATTTCACAAGTGCTGGAATCTTGAAATTGTAAAGTTGGTGGATTGCGTGAGCCAACTTCTTCTTGTGTTTAGTTTGTTGTCTTTCCCCCGCACCTCCGATTAGCACGGTTGGCTACGTACGGTGTGAAGGAAATTCAACGTACTGTACTATTTAACTAGCTATTTTTTTTATTTTACCAGGCAAGGCCCACAACTATTAAGCTCTTTTACAGAAACGACTTCGCCATTGATCTGTGGGTGAATGATAGTTCAACGAAGTGGTTTATCCTGTGAAAATGGAGAGATGGCAAATACTCTTAAACGCATGTTTATAAATGTGGAGGGGGAAAACTGGAGAGAGAAAAAAATCCACGCTACCACGGGAAGAACCTGCAAACTCCAAATATACAGGCGTCAGGGTCGGGATCGAACCCACGACCTCCTGTATATACATACACGTTGCCTTTTTTTTTCTAACCGATGGTGTCACAAGATCGTTGAGTGGTTGACGCAAAAGGATGGCGTTTTAGAAACATTCAACGCCATTTAAGCCGGCTCAAATGCAGATGCACAAAATTGTTCAGCTTGCTATCCCTCCAGGAATATCCACACAATTGCCTGTCATAAATGTTTAGCTAAAGTTATTGACACACATTGCTGCCTGCACATGTTATACGTATATAATTATATATCTAAACTTGCAAAAAGTGCAACGGTTAGAGAGAGAGAGAGAATGAGAGGGATGCAAGGAGAGACAGAAAAGCCTCTGCTTTTATCTTGCAGCATGGTTATCTGAAGCTTTCATTTGGCAGTAATTACCATGCCCTGCCTCAGGGCTACAGTGACCTGAAGAAGATTGGCAGTGATTGATAACACACCCACTTTTCACAGCAGAGCGGGTATCATCTTATTCATGTGCATATGCAATTTGGCCGTTTTTTTAAACCGCGGTGCTTTATAACCGGACAAAAATGGAACACGCCAATGAAATAATTACATGCGTATTTTCAATAAATAAATCATTAAATAATTGTATCAATCCATGTTTATCAGTTAATAAATGAATACAATGTATATCCATCCATTGATGCATTGGCGAAGGTTATCTTGTTAATATCATAAAAAAAAAACTCTAAGCACTTGAATTAGTATGTTGTATATATGGCGGTGAAACACATACCATGTTACCAGCTACCCATCTTTAAACAACATAACTGGCTGATTTAAAACGTCTTTCTTACTCTAAGTGGCACAGTGGGATAATGCCATTCTCTACTGTGGACCAGAGCTCACTCGAAGTGATCCGACGTAGCTCCGTGATGTCCACTTTCAGCGGACCACTCTCTGGCACGAAAGGGTTGAAGCACTGCTCACGTGAGAGATCCGGTGGGGGTGCTCCATCCAACGTGTGATTTGACACCGACGTGACAATCAAAAGAATACATTGTGAACCAAATTACCAAACAGAAATAAACGCTTTTTCAAAGGACCGTGCGCTCTACAATTTGAAATAGATTTTGTGCTGCGAGGTTGATGACAACTGCCATTAATGTTTATTGCTCAAAATTAGGCTTAACGAGAAAAAAACAGTCACGGCCAGTGGAAAATGACGCGTGATTGTACGTGGCACATGAATTAACGCAGTGGCCTCTCGTATTGTTTAAACGATTCAGTAACCATTGTGCGTGCACAACAATGATTCAGATTAACCCTCCATTCAATTGTAAACCCCCATCTTTGCGCACCATCTCCGCGCTTTCACGCTGCACTGCAGAAATCGCGCCGTCAAGTTTTCTTAAATATATTTCATCGTGTCGAGAGATTTTATCTGCAGTCCAAAGTGTTGACAATGCCATCGCTAATCACTAATTCACGCCCACTCACACTCGTACTCTAGGAACGGTACTTTGTACTTTCATTTAATCTAATTTGTTTTACCGGATGCCGTTAATGCAAGTCTCTAGTTGCAATTTGCACATTTTAAAGACTTCATGTTCGGCGGATTATTGTGTTTTACTTTGCTTCAGTGCAAAACGTTCCAGAAGTTAAAATCCCAGAATGTAGATTTATAGAAAAGACACGACTGTTAACAAATAAAAAAAAGACTTTTGACATGAAGTGTGCTTAAATTTAGATTTTAAGAGAGACATTAGTCTCTCAATTCATCTGTCATTTTTTTCTTTGCCACGTGGACGGCAAATGGCGGTCCCCAATATAAATGAGAAGAGCGCCGTTGGATGTAAAAATGTATGTTTTTAAAAGCTGGACTTTTAAAAACAAAACAAAACTCGAAAAAGGAAACTTCTGGACTTCCGAACCACTTATTATTGGTGCAATGCTTGCATTGCACCAATAATAAGAGGGTGCTAGCAACTTGAATGGAAGCGTAGGGCTAGCAAAACTTGAGTTAAGAATAGAATGCGCTAAAGGACGGGGTGGAGGGGGAGGTTCTGGATTTAATCAGGACTAGGGGGTTGTGATGGGTGGGCCACATGTGCAGGATGGAGGAGGACAGTTTACTGAGAGGGCATTGGGAAGGACACCCAAAGATCAATGACAAATTTGGATAACCTGGAGCGAGATGATGCGATTTTGTAACAAAAACAAAGTTTGAAATCCTAATATTCATCACCGTCGTTGACTACCGTCACGAACTTTTTGGAAAAATAGGGGGGGGGGGGGAGGGGGGCGTTTCCGTGGAAGGTTGATGGGCAGCTATGAATAAACGTGACGGACGTAAACGTGACGTTGCAAACGAATGTTACCCCCGCGTTCTCCTTCACCTCTTCCTCGTGACGCGTTTCTCGACCGGCAAACGCGACACGTGGGTAGCGGGGCTGCTTGTGGCGGTGACGCGTGCAGACCGTCTCACCCCGCCGTGTGCTACGTGCTGTCATTTGCAAACGGAAGAATTTTAATCGTTGGGTGGGGGAGGGGGCTTTACCCCAGCCGCTGTCATTACATCCGCCGCTCTTTTACAAAGGTCACAACACACGCCACAAGCGACGGAAGTGAAATGCGTTTCGTTCCATGTCACCCATAATATATGGCACCTTCTCACGATCCGCAGTGACGCTTATAACTATGGCGGGATGATGGTTGAATTGCAGTCCAAAGCCAACAAAGTTGAACAGAGACTTCAACTGACTGTTACCGATGTTCTCAGCTGCGTCCAGCAAGCAACCCTGGCAATTTCACAGTGGCCGCCCGTGCACCCTCTGCCCTTGCTCAATCCCACTGACCTTTTTAAAAAAAAAAAATCGGATTAAAAGTCACGCTTCAATGAGGTGGTCACGTGCGCATTTTTGAAACCACACGTCACGTAAGGCCGAGAGCGTTAGACATATATGTCTGGGTGTGATGGTGGTGGCGGCACGTGCCTGTGATCCGGCGGTTGTGACCTTACCGAAAGAACCAAAGAATATGGATCCCTGCAGTCACGACAACTTCAAATCTAGATTGCGATGGTCGGAGGCTGACGCACGATGCCCCGATACTCCCAAACCCACTGCGTTACGAGGTAGCCAGGGGAAGGCGATCGCAAACAACAAACTTGTGGGTTTTTCTGAGTACTCCTCCGGTTTCTCGCCACTCGTTATTAGCCAAACGTCCCATTGTTCCGCGCAGAGACAGCTGCCACTAGGGGGTGCCCTTTCAAATGTCTGTGATGAAACGTATCGAGAATAAATCATCATTCAAAATGACCATCATCATTCAAAATGTAAAGTAAGTAAATCATAATTAAGTACCACGTGTAAACCAGAGTTCATCTTCAGGAGAACTCCTATCATCCATGATGTGGGTGACCCCATCATCCTCGGGGTTATCCATGATTTTACTCAACTTATCTGCAGGTAAACATTATGGATAACCCGCAGATATGAGAGTGAATTTTCCAATGAACGTATGTCACGTGCGACACGTTGGCGGATATTAGGAAGCCACAACGCAAAGCAGAATGGGATAACCGCTGATGATCACAGGTAATAGGGCTGCGGATAGAAGGAGTTTTATGGAGATACCACAGCTTGTACAGGTAATAGGAGTCGTGGTGATCGGTTCGCAGATAAGAGTTCTGCTCCACAAATAATTTCGCTTTGGAACACAATACCGGGCAGTCTTCGCAGATTAGGGTGCAGATGAAGCATCGATTATCGGACACGTAGGGAAAAGGTATTTGCACACTTACCGGAAAGAGTTCCTGTGCAATGAGCATGCAATAGTCTTTCAGTGCCAATATTAACAAGTAGCAGTAGGCTTCCGCGACCAATATTATCCATAATAGAGATTTTTTTTTGGGTTAGATCGAGTAAACGTAAACCTGTCGTAAAACCCGCCACCGCCCGACACAGCCAATCGGTAAGGTTTGTCACGTAAACAAAACGTGCCGATATTTACAATCGTCAATGTTGTAGGTTTACTCTACAACACATCGGTGTGCTAAACTCGTAAGCAATTGGCACGTTGTGTTTACGTGACAAACCGTACTAATTGGCTGTGTCGGGTGGTGGCGGGTTTAACGACACATTTATATTCACTCGACGTAACCCCCACCCCCCCAAAAAAAAAAAACAACCTGTATTATGGAGTGCCAATATTGTCCCTATTTCCAAATGTTCACCCAGAGGGTTAAATTTCACGCCGTTCTATATTTTCTTGATGAAGTAATTAATTTCCCAAAAACACGTTTTTCTATTGCCGTTGCTGCTCTACGTCGTACCACAGTGGATAACAAAACTCTGCTTATTGTGTAGCCTTGGAGCATCTGGGATGAGGTAATCGTATATCATAGAAGGCACCCTTTAGCTTAGTCGTAGATCAGAGATAATAAATATAAATTTTGCCCTTTATGGCCCCTTAAATGCCTCCCAAACTAGGTAGGTCACAATTTGATTTAAAATGCCAGTCATGCATGGGATAGCCAGGCACAAGAGACAAAGATGTCCCACGTAGTCTCTATCAAGACTGCTTTGGGGGGGGGGGGGGGCAAGGGTCTGTGTGGGCGCCTACTGAAGGCGGCATGACGCACGACGGGGTGAGTGTGTCCGTCACCACACCCCGCCGCTTCGTCTGCCCAGTGCTAATGGTTACACACTGCAACAGGTACGCATTTAAGGACGAGCAAATATAGAACCAAAAAAAGTGCATGACCTTTTCAAAGGTCACGGCGATGTGACACTGTGCCACTCGAATTTCCATGCCGTGTAGCCTTCACAGACTGTTGGGGCGAGTGCTGTTAGCGAGCCCCTATGAAGGCCGGCACGGCACACGAGGGGGTGGGTGGCCAGCACCACGCCCGGCCGCCTTTGTCTCCCCAGTAGCTATGTTTACACACCGCCGCACGAGGTCCTCATTTCAGACGGAGTCGACCTAGGCATAGGCCCAGGACCGGTTCAGATAATCGTCACTGGTGTTGGTGGCCATGAACGGGAATCGAACTCGGGGCGCCGGGTTCGTAGTGCAAACGCGTGGACCGCTATCGCCCCCCTCTCCCCCCCCTTAGGGGACGTCCATAAATGACGTCACGCACCTCGGGGGGGGGGGGTCAGATATTTGTGACAATGTGTGACGAGGGGGGGGTTAAGATATGTGACGTCGCATCAAAATGCGCAACTTCAAATAAATACAGACAACACGTTCTAGCTATGTTTAAAGTTTACGTTCTACTTAATTAAAAAATACTTTTTATTAAATGTTTTCTCCTACAACATCAGAGTGGAGCGCCACATTAAATGTGCACTACAATGACAATAGTTTAAAGCGATTTGAAGCATGATAATTGGTTTTTTACCCTTTTATCTGGCAACAAAACTGACACCTTTTTTTACAAGGAGTCATGTTTACATTGACCACAATACCTGCGGTCGGAACGCAAACAAAAAACAACTCTGATAATGTATGTGGCACTGTCCTTGAAATTGATTGGTCCACACCCGAGACAGCTTTCTTTAGAGCCTCGTCTCACATGGTGTTGGACCAGAAGACGCCAAAAGGCGCACAACTCAAAGACAATGCACCATCAGAGTATGAGAGCTCGGGGTTAAGCATTTACACCATTGGAAACCTCATTTGCCAGTAACAAAATATGATAATTGTTTTTTTACCCTTTTATCTGGCAACAAAACTGACACCTTTTTTTACAAGGAGTCATGTTTACATTGACCACAATTATCATATTTTGTTACTGGCAAATGAGGTTTCCAACGATTTGAAGCATATTCTTAGTTCTTTCGGTAAAGTCACGTTGAAGGGAAACAACAACAAAATAAAATATATATAATATATATTAACTTGACTTTACCGAAAGAACTAAGAATATGAATTACTGCAGTCACGAAAGCTTTAAATCAAGATTTGAAGCATGTTTTTTTTATGGGGGGGGGGGCAGAGCTTTGTGACGTCATATTTGAGGGGGGGGTCTGACTTTTTGTGACGCCTGGGTGACGAGGGGGGGGGGGGGGTCAAAAATCGTCCAAAATCGCGTGACGTCATTTATGGACGGCCCCTTATTCCCATGACGGGCAGCCACGGACACCGAACGGGCACGCGAGCAATCATGCAGACTTCCTCGTGGAATCACCACGTGACATCTGCACGTCCGTGCGCATGTGCACCCACGCGCTTAAACTAAAATACAGTCATCACCGCTGAGACCCGGGTATTAAAAGTCCATTTATGTCCCGTGTAACCAGACCATTGTCCGATAGGCGTAGCTCGCCATTGTCTGCATTTTGAGGGCGATTCATTTTTTGCGTGAATTTATTCAGTGCAGAATGTTAGATTTAAAAAAAGTACATTTGTCAGATGTTCCAGAATACAATTTAACAAGTAGAATGTGTGCCCCCACCCACCCAAAAAAAATACTTTACCCATTTGGAATGTTCAGGTTCCGCTAGGTTTTTATTATGGGGATATGTGCTATGGAAATTGTAACGTGAAACTCGTTCCTGTTTTTTTTAATTGCTCCACCTTTGCAGCTATCCCTCAAACTACCTCCTCCCGACCTTCTCCCCACGAACTCCTCCCCCTTTTTCTTAGCACAACACCATCAATGGCCGTTCTCAAAATTAGTTTTTTCGGTGTCTCGGGTCACGTTCACGGCTTGGCAGTCGAGATGCTTTACACAGCGAGAAAGCTTTCTTCCTCCCGAGTACCAATCATCATAACTCAGGGGCAGGGACCGTTGTTGAATATCTCTCCGCCCCCACCCCCCCCTTCCGACCCCCTTTTCAAACGCAGCGCGAGATTTTCCCGACGCGTCTTCACGTGCGCCCGTCCTTCTCCCGTGGAACGCCACCGGCGGCGGCGTTGCTATAATCGCATCGCCCTTGAACGCAACGACATGGGGCACCGCCGGGGAGGCAATGGGCCACAACTTTTGGAACGCTGCAGACCAATCGCGTGCCGTTCCACTGCAGTTAAAATCGTGCATTGGGCTTCCTTGGTTTCGCTTCGTATGGGCCCTCGTGGGTCAGTTTCTTACCAGGCACGCTCTGGCAGTTGGGTGCATCCTGCTAGCGATATTAATTAGGATTAGAGGTACTGGCTACTGACGCAGCACTGAGCCGACTGTTTGTGCGACGTTCTGTACTTAAAGGTTATTGCCGTAACCGTAGTTGGCGTTTCTGTTAAGAGACGAACGCGTGGACTCGAAATCATTGTTCTAGGATGTTGTGGGAGTCCCATAGCGACATCGACAGCAGCGGAAGATGGCAGCCTGCGCCCTGCCAATTGAAATATCACGGCAAATATAATCGATCAACAAATCTCATCGATCAACAATCTCCTCCCGTTCTTCAGAGCGACAATCTAAGCCACCGTAAACAGTCGCATCTACAAATGTCGGGAAGTGGCTGTTCCCTTGTTACTTTACCCCATTAACCTCAAAATCCCTGTCACTCTCCTGCCTGGACAAAACTTTATTGTTTTCCGGCTGCAGTTTGTGTAATGCATTCACGAGTAAAAACCAATGGACCTAAACAATTCCAAACGTATAACGTCCTTTCTGGAACCCTCCTCCAAACACAAATGTGTGCTTATTAATTTAATATTCTTTTTTCCTCAAAGCAAACTTTATTGTCAACACGACCTTTCCATGATTTTATAGGGGTGTAAAAGTTACGTGTTAAAGTATCACTGTGTTGAATTCATAGACCGCCTGTAATGCACAAGTATATTATCCATCCAAAATGGCACGGGCATGTTTTTTAAACATCAAAACGCAACTCTAAATGCCACACTTATTATTTATATTATATCCTCCTAGCACGTCGAAGTGACTGACCTGAGTGATACATATTAACTGTTAACTATATATTTTTTATTTTACCAGGTAAGGCCCACTGAGCTCTATATCTTGTTTTCATAAGCGACCTGGCCATCACAAATGATAGTTCAACGAAGTGGCCTATTATCATGTGGACATTTATAGCAGCCAAATACTCCAAACGCGCGTTGATTCCAAATGTGGAGGGAAAAAACCTGAGGACCCGGAGAAAAATCCACGCTACCACGGAGAGAACATGCAAACTCCACGTATATGTAAGGATCGGGATCAAACCCACAACCTCCTGTATACCAGGAGAAATAGTTAACACCTCGTCACAGCGAGGAGACACACACACACACCACGCACGGTGAGCAGTCTGCTCTCACGACACCCTGCATTCAATTGCGGTCTTCTGAGTGAACCTTGCGTGGTTAAGTAAGGCCGCTCACAAAATGCACTGCTGGGCAAACAATAAATACCACTTCATCCACTGGCACACCCGGAGCAAGTCACCGCAGGGGCACCCCACGGAAGGGGCGGATTTCCTCTGCCCATGTGCCGAGCCGAGCCAGCTTATGAGGACATCTGCATCTGGTCTGTCGGTACACCGTGTGGGAAGCACCGCTCCCGCGACAATTACGCGCGCTGTGATTCGTCCGTGTACGCGCGGCGTCAGTGGCGCGGCTCAGCTTCTGCGGTGGAAAAATAAAAACATACAACAACTTGGTGCCGCCTAGCCGAGCTGCGCCTATCTTGCTCGGCACGGGCATGGCGTCGGTGCAGCTGGGATGTTCCCGTGGGTGGTGGTACATTGTCCTCTCTGCCACCAGTATGGCCTCGTCTGCAGGCCGTGCCGTGCTGCGTCTGATTGCTGTGTCTTGCTCTGTGTGGTCGCCGCTTGCAACGAGCGCCACCCCCCCCCCCCCACCTAAGACGGCGCCGACCTCGAAGGTCCACAGATTCTGCAGGCGCTGGGCAGTAACAAATAATCTCGAATGCGGAGCGCATCCCGCTGAGCATTGTGCGTGTGTGGGGGGGGTGGAGGGGAATAAAACAAATAAATTCTCAGTGTCTATAGGGCTACAAAGTGAGTGGTGACACACGCATTGATGGGAAACTTTTGGAAATCTCTGCTGGCAGCCCGGTTCTGCCAAGGGTGACTTTTTCGCCTTCCTCCGCGCTCCCGCGCTCCCGACCGACGTGCCGCTAACGTCCCCGCCGCGCTCCGGCTTAAGCCGTCGTGGGAACGTACGAGAGACTGTTTTTTTTCATTAGCACGTCGACTGTTGCGCTGTTTATTGTTAATGAACAATCGCAGCGTTGCGGGGGTGGCCGGGTTGCGCTTCTGAGACCCTGGGTTCGGATCCAGGTTTCTGCCTGTGATTGAGCAGAGTTTGCAATTGCAGCGAATGGGTGGTTTTCACTCGGTCACCAATAAATGTAAAAAAAAAAACCCGTCATAATAAAACTTACTCTCTGGTTCTTTCGGTAAAGTCACGTACATAGAAAAATTTTATAAAATAAAACACGACGTTTCGGTCGCAACACACGCTTGTGTTGCCACCGAAACGTCGTGTTTTATTTGATTTGATTATTTTTTTCTATCTACTTGACTTTACCGAAAGATCCAGAGAGTACGGATTCCCGCAGTCACGAAAGCTTCAAATCAAGATAATAAAACTTACTAATGCAAATTTTCAACTTCTGTAATGTGGCAAGGCGGGTGGGAAGTCGCTGACCCCCGACTGTGTGGCCCAGAGGTCACTTGAAGGGATCTCGGCAGTAGCTCCGTAATATTCACTTCCCACGGACAATTATCTAACACGACGGCTCACACCGCTCTACCGAAAACCGGGGCTGCTGACATGATGGCGAGAGCACAACGGATACAGATGGGGAAAAAATACATTCGAAATTAATTTGCGACGGATATTTCGGAGGCATAGAACGACGCATTGATGAAAAGTAATCATCATGCTCATGTTACATCCATCAGATCGTGAGTGTGAGAATACATTGTGGTCGATTCATATTTGTTGCATGTGGAATAATGGGTTTAAGTGACCCACGCACACAGTGGAGCCGCTCACATTGACCACGAGGCTAACAAAACAATTCACTCTTGATTCAGATGTCAACCCCAAATTGTGACCTTTGGTCAAATTATATACCGAGATAGATAATTAAATAATACCAAAGCCCCTTTTGTTCATCCACTCCTGAATGAACGACTCCTCGTGCTTCGTCAGTCGTGGGAGTCATTTTGGGTCGTATTTCATCACTCGGGTTTATATAAACCCCCCCCCCCCGGTTAAATTTACGGGTTCCTTAACTCGTCCCACATTGGTTGGGGCAGGTTCAAGAAATGAGGGACCAGGAGCGGCTCAGGTTTCACTCGCGTCTTGTTGTCCGTGGCCAGGAGTTGAACTTCAATCACTGGGCTCGTAGTGCTGCTCTCGAATGACTGCCGCCACCACCGCCAACAGTAGCAGTATCTATATCACAGTATGATGAAATCTTTAATAAAAAAAACAGCATTTTATTATAGTCGTGAATGTATCAAAATCGTAATTATTATTTCTCATGCATACTTTCCCATGTTTGCATACACTGAGCCATCTCTCATGAATGTTTATTTTTATTTTGGGGTCATGAGGGCAGCGTAAATCCGCGATATTAAAATAGTTGTTTACAGCAACAAATACACTTAAATCGTGATTTAAAGCTTTCGTGACTGCAGGAATTCATACTCTTGGGTCTCACCTGAAGACGATTGCTTGCGTTGCGATCGAAACGTCGTGATTTATTATTTTCTATCCACGTGACTTGACCGAAAGACCCAAGAGTATGAAATACACTTAATTTTCTTCTTTCTCCTTATGAATGTTTCGTTTTTGCATCCGGTAAATTAGAGGGGTTTCTACAAAAACAAAAACACACACTCTCTATAATTCATGTTGTATTGAGACTCGAGACACATCACGCATCATAATTCTTTTATACAACCACTGCTGCTCAAACCCACGTGGGGGTTATTTCGGCTTTGTATTTCACTATGCAAGACACGTGACAAGACAAAGGTCCCCCGTACAGCCTCAGCAGACGTTTTTTGGGCAAGTGCTGTTAAGTGAGCGCCTATGAAGGCCGGCAACGGTGGCACACGAGAAGGGGGGTGGGTGGCCAGCACCACACCCGACCGCCTTTGTCTCCCTAGTGGCGATGTTTACACATCGCACCAGGTACTCATTTGAGGCTGAGTCAACCTAGGAGAGGCCCAGGACCGGTTCAAATTATGAATCGGCACTGGTGTTGGAGGTGAGCAGGTTTCGTGGCGCAAGCACGCTAACCACTGTGCTACCAGTGTCGATTACCCGAACACTTTGACACGCCACATATCCAAATGTGTTTTCGCCATAAAACATCTGGCGCGGTCTGCTCAGGGACACCCATCATGTGCTGAATCCTGGCTTAAGGTCAATAATTAGAATTTACAGCTCCTACATCAATACACTGCTATAGGTGAACACCACCCCACTATGTATGTTTGTTTTTGCCAAACCCATTTTGCGCCGTGCATCACCAACGGTGCCAATCGGAAGTGTTGTCATTCATGGGTGGGTGTTGGACCATACTTCACCACGCTGGTCCATGAGAATTGTTGAAGGGAAAGGCCGAGGACTAGTTCAGCTATTATTCACCATTGACGTTAGCCATGGGTGAGAATCAAACTCACGTTGCCGGGTTTAGAGTGCAGTGCATGAAATCAGTGGGCCACCACTATACCCATAATAAATATTAATGAGAGATTAAGTTTTCATTTAAAGCTTTCGTGACTGCAGGGATTCATATTCTTGGTTCTTTCGGTAAAGTCACGTAGAAGGGAAACAATAAATATATTCTTAAATAATTTTATTGTTTCCCTTCTACGTGACTTTACCGAAAGAACCAAGAAAATAGAGATTACGTTGATTATTTCTATGATTTTTCTGAAGCAACATTATCATTATCTTCTGTCTGTGAATTTCTATTACGAAGTAGGATGCAAAAAAAGTGCACGCGTTAGTTGATTAACTTAGCGTTTATAATTATGCATTGTTTATATTTAATGGCTCCAACTGGTGCCATATGACAGTGATTTGTGTAATCTTTATACTAGAGTACTGTTCTATTATCAATTCAAGTGTGGCAGCATACATCGAGAGAGTGCATAGCAGCATCTACCCCTCCAGCACCAGACCCCAGGGTCCCTCCTGGCAAAGCCCCCGAGCGAGTCCCCTTCCCAGGAGTCCCTCGTGACAAAGCCCCCAAGACAGCCCCCTTCCCAGGGGTCCCTCGTGACAAAGCCCCCCAAGCGAGCCCCCTTCCCAGGAGTCCCTCGTGACAAAGCCCCCCAAGCAAGCCCCCTTCTCAGCGGTGCCTCCTGACAAAGCCCCCCAAGCGAGCCCCCTTCCCAGGAGTCCCTCGTGACAAAGCCCCCCAAGCAAGCCCCCTTCTCAGCGGTGCCTCCTTACAAAGCCCCCTAAGCGAGCCCCCTTCCCAGGAGTCCCTCGTGACAAAGCCCCCCAAGCAAGCCCCCTTCTCAGCGGTGCCTCCTAACAAAGCCCCCCAAGCGAGCCCCCTTCCTAGGGATCCCTCCTGGCGAAGCCCCAAAAAGTCAGCCCCCGTCCTATCCCCGAGTCTCGAGAGCCACGGTGGACGTGACGCTGTCACAACGCCTGTGGCCGGCTCCTTCAGCCTTTAAACAGCACCACCACGAGCTTTTCCAGCGCAGACAACCTGGGGCGCAAGGGGGGGGGGGGGGGGAGCCACACGCACGCACGCTCCACCCGAGTTGGCGTTTCCACGTCATGCAACAAGGCGTCGCAAGCCTCGTCTTCGTTTCCTGCAGTGGCCTGTGGGGGGACCAAAAGCATAACCAAATCGGATCGCCAAAGATTCGGTGAAGAGTTCTGGTAAGTGAGTAAAAAAGGAGCAAGGTCGTGCTTACAACCATACACCGATGGTCCACAGCTCAGCTCCAGAGCTCTGGCCTTCTAGGAATATGATGGCAACACCAAACACTGCGATTAAGAACATTCATGAACCCCTAGACCCAGCGATCTTGAGACTGTATATTGTGGATCTCCGTTGCACTGGTCAGTGCTATCAAGGCAAGTGCACCTGTGCAAGACATTAACTTTCTCTCTACAGACTTAGAGAGACTGCACAACACCATACAAAGAGTCATGGAAATGCCAAAATATAGCTTTTTTTTTAATCCGTGAGACATGCAACCTCACTGGCTTCATATCCAAATCCAGGGCCTCAAGAGCCAACAAAAGTATGTCCAGTGACTCTGTGAAAACCACGGAATCTATTTGTGATTAGTTGTGTTGTCCTTCCCCCGCACCTTCAATTAGCGCGGTTGGCTACGTACGGCGAGAAAGAAGTTCAACGCACGTACAATGCATCATCAGCAAAGTCAAGGCCGGTGACCTCATCTTCACCACTTCTTCGTTCAAACACCAATACGCGCAGACCACGATCCGTTACCCGAGCAAAAGCCCAATCCGTGCGAGCATCGAAAAGTGTCGTGGACGAAGGGCACGACTGCAGCTTCACCCCCCACAGGGAGACAGCCAGAGGAATGCCCACTAAACTTTGCAGTCACACCTAGACACATACCAGTTAATTATATCATTGCCCATGTCGACGTGGCTCTCAAGGGCCTGGGTCACATCGCTGCAGACGTAGCAAGATCTGAATTCGCTGCAACCCTCAAAAACGCTAAGATGCCAGCTAGCAACATCAGCAAAGACGAGCGTTTTGAATTATCTCAATTAAAAAAGAGGGATGACAAGGGCAATGCCACTCTCATCATGGATAAAATAGAATATAACAACAAAATTCAGGAACTACTCAACGATGGCAGCTATACAAAAATAAGAAGAGACCCCACCAACAGCCTCGTCATTAATACCAACAAAATCATTTCTGATTCAACTGCATTAATTGATCAAACCAAACAGTTCTCGTCGAAACTTTCTGCGGCCAGGCCACCAAGATTATATGGCCTTCCAAAGATACATAAAGAAGATACACCCCTTCGTCCCATTGTCTCCACTATCAACCCCCCCACCTAGAAACTGGCTCGTTTTTTGTCTGAAATCCTGCGGCCTTTCACTGGAAAAAACACCTCTGTGGAACTAAACTCTACTCACCTGATATCGACAATCAATGGTATTTCCCTGTCCCCAGACGACTTGCTAGTCAGTTTTGATGTGGTTTCCTTATTCACCAAAGTTCCTGTAACTGACACCATCACAATCATTGAAGACTTGGTTCATCAAGGACTGCATACTGATGCACCCCCCTGGTGAGACACTGCTTAACTAACACATACTTCACCTGGAATGGAACTTTCTACAAACAAACTGAGGGCACCCCAATGGGCTCTCCCCTATCTCCGGTTGTAGCCAACGTTTTCATGGAGAAATTTGCGACTGACGCCATCCAGACTGCCAATCTATGCCCGACCTTATGGAAGAGGTACGTGGATGACACTTTTGTCATCTGGCCACATGGCCGGCCGGCTCTAGACCAATTCCTCGACCACATCAATTCCATACACCCAGCCATCAGATTCACCATGGAAGTTGAAAAAGATGGCAAGCTACCCTTTTTGGATGTCCTAATTAAAATGAGACCTGATGGTTCAATGAGCCACTCTGTCTACAGGAAAGCTACCCATACGGATGCTTACCTAAAACCGGATTCCCACCACCATCCATCCCAGAAGAATTCCCTCATCAAGACTCTACATCATAGAGCCAAATGCATTTCCGACCAGGAACACATTGCTAGTGAACTCAAGCACGTACACCAAGCTCTCAAGGCTAATGGTTACTCCGACTACACAGTCCGCAAAGCCATCACTCCAACCATGAAGAAGGATCCTCTTGAGGAGCCATTCAAAACCATCACCTTACCCTACATTGCGGGGGTCACAAAAAAGATCTCCAAAATCCTGAATAAACACACGATCCAGGTCCGATTCAACACAGTAAATAAAATCCATGATCTGGCCTCGTCTGTAAAAGATGTGGTTCCAGACACACAGTACCCGGGCGTCTACAAACTAAGTTGCCTCTGTCATCGCAGTTACATTGGAGAAACCAAACGACATGTCTCGGACCGCATCCGTGAACACAAAGCAGACCTGAAACACCGTAGGATGAACACCTCAGCCATGGCAGATCACTGTTATAATTCAGTGGGCTCACGTGACATTGACTTCTCCAAGACGGAGGTTCTCTGCAAGCCATCTGGCTACCATGAGAGATTCGTTCATGAGGCCATCCACATATACACAGAGACAATTTGAACCGAGAAGATGGATTCTGGCTTAGTAATCATTGGAAGGACGTGATAACCCATTTCGGTTCTTGATTGATTGTGTTTTACGGTGACTTTCAGACCGCAGTCCATTCGCTGACACTTTTCACACGACGGTCAATGATATGGTTTATAGCATATTGTATAATAATAAATAGTATAACAGTGTAATGTTTAACATAAGTTATAAGGCAATATATAGTATCGTAATTGTATAGTGAATATACAGCAGTGTGGTATACAGTAGGGTTGGTAGAATAATACATAATGTAATTTTACGTCTAATATTATTATAGTCTAAAGTATAGGGTAGTGTATAGTAACGCATATAATTCAATGGTGGGTTTATCGATGGCAGTGTATAGTACGGTGTATAGTCGTGTAATGTAGAAAAAAGTTTAGTTGGAGGCATATCAATATAATGCATAATGTTAGAGCTTATATTGGGCTGTGTATACGATATTATACAGTGTAGTTTAGATTGGAAGGTATAATATTGTAATGTATAGTAGTCTAGTTTATAGCATAGTTGTAACGCAGCACAGGACAGAGTAGCGCACCGTGGCTGTTTCTCTCTCTCCCCCCTCCTCCGTTCCGAGCATAGATGGACTCGTCCGTATGAACGATAGATGCACTCGTCCGTCTGAACGCTCGCCGCTTTCCGTGGTGCTAACGTTGAAAAGAAACCGCTACTTTTTTCGACATAGAATTGTAATGTATAGTGACTTATTGCTAGTAGCTCAGCTGATTTGATAGTATATTGAGTTTATTGATAATATTGATGTAGTTTATATTTTAGTTTTTTATCAGTTTACTATATGGTATTCATTATATAGTGTAGTGTATACCCAGTTACTTAATGTTAATAGCTCAACTTATTGTAGAATATATTCAGTACATTGATTATATTGATGTAGTTTATATTTAGTTCTTTCACATCGGTTTCTTGTATGATAGGTCGGCAGTTGCAGTTCTTTAGCGTTAATATACTAAATGCCTCTGTTGATATGTAAACTCTGACTTTAACATAGCCACTTCTGTGACCAGTTACATGCTAAATCCTCACATTAACATCATGCTATTCTCCCAGTTACATGCTCATTTCTCACTTTAACATCCTGCTAATCTCTTAGTACCTTTCAGTGTAATGTTTCATATAATTTCCCAGTTGCATGCTAATTTCTGACTTTAACATCCTGCTAATCTATGACATTAACACAGCTACTTCAATGCTAAATACTTCTGTTGATATGTAAACTCCTTTGTAAAGGTGCTCTGCTCCTCCCACCCAGCTTCAAATACGCTGCCAAGCTTAGCAGTGTTCATTGGAGCGCTGTCGTCCCGACAGTTCTGTTTCTTCACCCTGAAGACGGCTGCTTGTGTTGTGGCCGAAACGTCGTGATAATGTTATTTTATTATGTTTAATTTTTATTATTTCATTATTTCCCTTCTACGTGACTTTACCGACAGAACCAAGAAGACAATCACTTTACTATGCAAGTAAAAAAAAATGTGATTTAATATTTATGGGTATTTTTTTTTTATTTAGGGACCCTTTATAACATATGCTACAGGTCCCGCACTAGCTTTATCCGGCACTGCCCAGAGCGTCGCCTTAATTCACCGGCTCGGACAACCTTCCTCCGATCAGCAGAGGCCGCAACATTTTTGGTGATGCTCCCAATGGGGCTCGGCTAAAGGATACAGGTCGCCCGCGTTCAGTAAACCGTCGACTGTTTGCGACGTAGATGTATTCTCTCACTTGTGGCTTACTTTGACTCATCTATTTAAAATCGCTGGGTCGTAAACGCAGTTGATTGGAAAAAATATATATATAAAACACGTATAAAGGATGTATAAACTTTTACCTGTTCGAAAGTAGGATAAGTGTTTTTTTTGTACAATGGCGTTCCTCCCTATAGATTTTTACGAAGAACTTTCATTAAAATAAATGGCACTTATCTGAGTAAAAAAAATAAAATAAAGGTGAATTGGAAACCCAGTGTGTGTTTTTGTTTGGGTCCCGTGGGCGCGCGCGTGTGTGCGTGTGTGTACTTGCCACTTGCACTCTGAACACGTAACATATCGATGTATGGTGCGAGGCGTTCTTATTGCGTTCATGTTTCACTGCGGGTCTTGCGACGCGTCCTCGTAGATTTGTGCTTTTCATATAATTGTGCGGGCACACAAATGACCGTACGTCTTGTGTACAAAACATGAGTGAATGTACAAATATCCAGCATGCATTCCTGCACCATCCACACCTCCTGGAGGGGTGTTGTCGTGCGTTAAAAAAAAACGCTGACTAATCGGATTGTAGCCGCTAAGTCACAGCATTACGGCCGCTTGCGCTGGCATATGTGGCAAGGCAATGGATTTTGCAGCGGCATTTGTCTGAGCTGCTACTCCCTGGGCCTGCCTGAGCTGCTGCTCCTTGGGTCTACCTGAGCTGCTGCTCCCTGAGTCTACCTGAGCTGCTGCTCCCTGGGCCTGCCTGAGCTGCTGCTCCTTGGGTCTGCCTTAATCTGCTGCTGCCCGGTTTGCTCAGAAACGCTCTCCGTTATCAAGGAGCCGAAGCTTCTGCAGGAAGCCCTCGACCGTCTTAACCCGCTCCTTGAGGTTTTTACCCTTCACCTGCTTGATCAAGTTATTGCCCTGTTCGCGAAGATGCTCCTTGAAAGAAAAAAGAGTGACGTGTTAGTTCACATGCACGCTAGCGTAGAGAAATAGCGACGCACCAAGGTGTGCTTACAAGCAGCAAGAACTTGAACGGCTAGTCAACTTCGTGACCTGGAGCTGACCGCCACCACAAACTCAAGAACACGGGCGAGAAGCCGTACATGTGCAATGAGACATTACTCGCGCTCGGCCTACCTGTACGTTTTTCAGTTGCGTGTTTAACTGTTGTGGATCTTTGTTATTTTAAAGACGGCAATTCTCCTGCTGTGTATCATACTACTGTCGTTCCCGGCCATATCTAGTGCCACACCCAACTCTACAAACGGCTACCCTCGTTACTTTGCGTCCATACTTGTTGCTCGATTTGCCACTACACCTGCAAATGAAACAGCTCATAGACACTTCTACACTCCATCATTGTATCCTTTTAAACCCTATCTTTGTCCCATTACTTCACCAGCACTCCTTCCAAACTTCATTCTGCTCTTAAAAATAACACCATCTGCGAGCTGCTGCTATTCGTCCAAGGTTCACCGCTCTTCATCCTTTCACAGAAAATACTTGTGCAAACTATTAATTCTACTTATCTTATTCCTGGGTGGTATTGAGCTTCATCCTGGCCCAAATATAAATAACTCGTATAATTCTGTAGATTTTGCTGGCAGGAAATTTGTAGGTGTTCTACATGTCAACATCAGAGGGCTTGTAATTAAATTAAGTCAACTAAAACTAGAAGTGGCAAATCTTGACCCGGACATTTTTTGCCTAACAGAAACATTTCTCACTCCTGCCGTCAATGACTTGCAGATTGCGATTGACAACTACAATTTTTTTTGGCTTGACCGAGGATCTAAAGGAGGTGGAATTGCCATCTATGTTCGTAATACTATTGCATGTTCACCAGCTCACCCCTTGTTCAAAAAATGTTGCTTTGAAGGTTTGGCTCTCAGAATAACTCTTCCAAAAAATCAACAGATATTGGTAGTCTGCTGCTATAGACCGCCTAGTGGGAAGGATGTTGAAGCTGCATCTGCACTGAGAGAGCTTTTTGGGGGCCTCCCTAAAGGTGAAATAGTTTTAGTGGGTGATCTAAATTGGAATTGGCTAAACCCGCTGGCCACGGCCACACATTTTACAGATGAATTTAACCTGTTTCAATTAATAAATGTCCCCACAAGACCCAACCTAAAAAATCCGGGACAGTCATCTCTGCTTGACGTCCTATTGACAAATGCCCCTCAAAATTTCACACTGACTGGGTAATAACCTTAGTGATCACTCCTTCATTGTTGGTGTGAGATCATCAGCCAGACCCAAAGCCCCCCCTAAATTGGTTGAGAAGCACTCTATGAGACACTTCAGCACTCAGGCATTTACTAATGATGTGCTTCACTCGGATATTGACAAGGTTTGTGATATCGCCAACCTGACTACGGCTTGGGAGACCTTCAGGTACACGTTTCTCCAAATTCTTAACAAACATGCTCCGTTGGTTAGATTTAAAACTAAAGGCAACCGCCCACCATGGTTTGATCCTTTGATTACAAAGCTCATGAAAACTAGGGACAAGGCTTGGGCATGTGCTCAGAAAAGTAATTTGGTCAATGACTGGCTAGAATACAGGATTTTAAGGAATAGATGCGTCAAAAAAATACGGCATGCAAAAAATGCCTACTTTTCCTCCACTCTCCTGGAATCACATGGAAATGCCAGGATTTTCTGGAAAACAATCAAATGTATCGAAAAGACATCCAAAACAAACAATCTGCCCGTTGAGCTTAACCGAAATGGGGAATATTTTTCAGATCCCAAAAAAATAGTTGACAATTTTAACCTTCATTTTTCTGAAGCTGCTAATCTTTTTGATAATGTATTGGGAGTCACCCCTAATCCAGCGAATTTCTACACCCCTGTCCAAACATTAAACGAATTTAGTTTCCAGCCAATCCACGAAAGTAATGTTCTGAAACAACTGTCCTACCTCAAAGGGTCCTCCTCTACCGGAGCAGATAGTATTCCTGTCTTTGCTCTACTAACTGTTGGTCAGCTAATATACAAACCGATAGCCCATATTTTCAACCTGTCCATCAAAGAAGCATCAGTTCCTCTAGAATGGAAACATTCCTATGTCCATCCACTTCACAAAGGGGGCCCTAAAGATGATCCAAATAACTACCGACCTATCTCAATTTTGTCCCCGTTGATCCAAATTTTTGAAAAAATTATTGACCTACCAAATGATCAGTTTCCTGTCCACCAACAATCTACTACATCTAAAACAATCTGGGTTCCGAAAAAAATACAGCACCACATCTGCTGCATTAGACACTCTGAATCACATTTACAGTAGCCTTGAAAATAAGCAGTACTGTGCCTGTCTTTTTCTAGACCTGTCCAAAGCTTTTGATACAGTAGACCACAACACCCTGCTTAGTAAACTAAGTTGCCTCGGTTTTTCCGAAAACGCAGCAAAATGGTTGCAAAATTACTTCTTTTCTCGCACCCAAACTGTATTCACAGATGGTTGGAGGTCAAACAGTGTTACGATAACAAAAGGTGTTCCACAGGGTTCCATCCACGGCCCCTTTTGTTCTCTCTTTATGTCAATGACTTGGGCACTGACCTGGATCATTCCAGGGTAAATCTTTTTGCAGATGACACGACACTTATTGCTGCTGGCCGCTCTCCGGATGACGTGATTGCTAAGCTACAGGGTGATTTCAACAAACTACAACATCAGCTAGTTGATCTTAAACTAGTCCTGAATACCTCCAAAACCAAGGTGCAATGCTTCTCACCAGGACTAAAGCAGGAAGTTATTTTTCCCCAATTACATTCCTTAAATAATTGTCAAATAGAGCAAGTCAAGATCTATACGTATCTTGGGGTCATCCTGGATTCAAAACTTAATTTTGAAGATCACATTGATTATATTGGTAAAAAGACAAATAAAAATTGGTTTTCTGTATCGACACAAGCACTGCTTCCCCCCAATGTTCCGTTTGGAATTGATAAAAGCTACCATACTTCCTCTACTTGACTACTGTGACATCGTGTATAAATCAGCCCCAAGTACTGTACTGAAGAAGCTTGATTCCATCTATCACTCGGCCTTAAGATTTACATTGAACTGCCCATATAGGACTCACCACTATGATCTCTACATTGGGTCAAACTTAACATCTCTTAATGTTCGACGGCTTGTGCACCAGATCTTATTTATTCACGATGTACTTACAAAAAAATCCGCAGACTACCTGCTGGATCTCCTCTCTGTTTCAAAGAACAAATTTGACCTCAGGTCTTCGCTCATTTACCAGCTTCACATTCCCTATTGCCGTACAAAAACTGGAGGAAGGGCCTTTGCTATTGATGCCCCCAGAGTCTGGAATGCTATTGCCAATAAACTGCAACTTGAATCGCTACCAATGAGATCTTCTCTCAAAACTGCTCTAGAAGAGTTGTACACCCCAAGCTGCCACTGCTATTCATTGGCGAAAAATAAAATAAAATGTTTCGCTCCGGATGACGCTGCAAAGTATTATCTGTATTTTGATTTAGCGTGCTGATCTTAAAGGTGCATTGAAAAATTTGATACTCCGACCGATGCTTCTATTGTGTAGTAACTCATGCAGCCAGCTATGGCTGTAGGGTTTGGTGTTACATGCTATTTATGTAGTTTATTGTAAAAATTCGGTCACAGTCATTGTGATCACTGTTACGTTGCAATTATGGCTTTATTTTTTGGTGATTTGGAAAAGTTTTTTGGTTTGAACATGTTTGTTTTGTTGTAGTACGGAGTTAGACTGATGGCCTTAATCTAAGTTTTTGTGGTTGTTGTTTGACTTGCATCCCACTGAGATTTTTTGCACACAGCGTTGGTGTACGGTGCTTTTTTGAGGAATATTTTTGCTGTTTTTATTTTTCCATGGATTTTCTGTTTGCACAGTCACATAGTCACTTTAAGATGTTTTTCTTGTTCGTTTTTTTGTTTGTTGTGGTTGCACCCGATTCAAGAGCCGAGTGGCTCACAGGGCTATACCAAAATAAACTGATGATTTGTGTTGATGATTTGAAGGATTGATGGTGAAGAGGGGATTACGTTTGAGTCGCCAAGCTTCGTGTACACTTAGAACATGATTCGACTATTGGCAGCGCTGCAGTCTAGCGTACAAAGAACAATTGAGAGAGTCGCTTTCCTCATTTTTTTTGCACTTTTTTGCGATTATACTAAAGGCACAAAAGCGCAGCCATGCGAGTTCTTTCCCACGCCACCGCTGGCAGAAGGTCATCCACTAAAAGGGCGCTCTCGAGAAACTCCTTGCCATGGAAGTGATGTAAATTCCTGTGACGTCCGATTTTCATACCAATCCGAAACAAACTTACAAACAATACTTGGATCGTCCAAAATATCGGACAGAGGTAATATTTTCGGATTTTGCCCAATTAATCCGAAGCTCGAGAACACATCCCCCTCCCCCAGGAGTGGCCAAGTTGCTGCCAAAGAAAGACAACAATCAACCGAGCACAACAACAACAACAACAAAACAGACGTGGCAAGTCCTTCAACCGCTGTAAGAGAAAATCAACGCAGCGATGCTGGATTACATGGAGGTAATCCAGCATCTGAGATTCTCGATGTGCGATTTGGTGGCTCCACGCAGCCTATTAGCTCTAACACACTCCGCCGATTGATAATTAAATTAAAGCCGGGGATATTGATTGTGGGCAATTGTCTGAGAAGTCAAATGGATTTCCTCACGGGAAGATCACGTCTCCTTAAACAGCAAGTGCAGTCTTTAGTCATAATCTGAGAAGTCCGTGCCATTTAAATGCATTAAGGATAACGTAACGGTGTGTGTCTCGACTGCAGTCATAAAATTAAACTAAACCATTTAAATATATATAAGCAGGTAAGTCCCACTGAGCTCTTTTTAAAGAAGCGACCTGACCACGAATGAGAGCTCAGCGAAGTGGCTTATCATGTGGAAATTTATAGCAGCCAAATACTCTAAACACATGTTGAATCAACATGTGGAGGGAAAACTCGGAGAGACCCGGAGAAAAATCCACGCGACCACGGGGAGAGAGACACGCAAACCCCGAATATACAGCAGGCGTCAGAGTCGAGATCGAACCCACGACCTCCCGCATACCAGGCGAGGTCGTTAATATCTCGCCACCGTGGCGTCCAAAACTATGGCCACGTTGCTCAAGCCCAGTGCCTGATGGTTGTCCATGGAATTGCGTTGAAACGTAATGGGAGGGGGGCACGGTGAGCACTTGTAACAATGGCTTTCAAAAGAACGGGATGTGTATCGTCGGCGTTGCCTTGATATATTTAAGCGACTTCATCAGTCACTGCGCAAATGTGAATCGGGGTTTCAATGTGCCGTCATTTTATTTTTTTCAAATTTGCAGGGCATATTTTAATCTCTAATTACAGGTCTACAAAAAAGGTGACGTGGAATATGAATTTACTTATCGCCATTAGCCATTACGACCGTATGATATATCCATCACAGCTCTGAGCTGTCCTGCTACTGGTATTCTTCACTGAAGTCTTTATATATCAATACATGAAACAAACTCGAATTATTATGCATTCATACGTGCAAACTGAGTTTTATTTTCACAGCAGAATGTTGTGTGTGAAATCAGATCATCACATATCGTCAGCCACGACCAATCCACTTTTAAATAAAAGCCTCTCCAACTTGTCGCCATCCCTCAAAGGTTCCGCAATGCAACAATGCACCTCGCTCCATCTCCCTGGCAGACGTATTTCTCGGGCGCGTTCCGTTTCTTGGCTGCACACTTCGTCACTGGTCGTATTTTTCTACGTCGTCTTTGACTACGTCCATAATAAATGTTGTGGATGTACTCTTCAACACACCGGTGGGCTACAGCAGTGAACTATTTGTCTGATGCCAACGTGACACATTTGTTACTGATTGGCCGTGTCGGGTGGTGGAGGGTTGTGACACATTTATAAATAACGCGATCTAACCCAAAAACCTTTATTATGAATAATACTGGTCACGAAAGCCTACGTGTTAAACGTCTACTACGTCGTCTTCTTCTACGTCGTCCGCCTCCTACCTCCTCCTCCGCCTCCTACCTCCTCCTACCTCCTCCTCCTACCTCCTCCTACCTCCTCCTACCTCCTACCTCCTCCTCCTACCTCCTCCTCCTACCTCCTCCTCCTACCTCCTACCTCCTACCTCCTACCTCCCCCTCCTACCTCCTCCCTCCTCCTCCTACCTCCTCCTCCTACCTCCTCCTCCTACCTCCTCCCTCCTACCTCCTACCTTCTACCTCCTCCTCCTACCTCCTCCTACCTCCTCCCTCCTCCTACCTCCCCCTCCTACCTCCTCCTCCTACCTCCTCCTCCTACCTCCCTCCTACCTCCTCCTACCTCCCCCTCCTACCTCCCCCTCCTACCTCCCTCCTCCTACCTCCCCCTCCTACCTCCTCCTCCTACCTCCTCCTACCTCCCTCCTACCTCCTCCTACCTCCCCCTCCTACCTCCCCCTCCTACCTCCCTCCTCCTACCTCCCCCTCCTACCTCCTCCTCCTACCTCCTCCTCCTACCTCCCTCCTACCTCCTCCTACCTCCCCCTCCTACCTCCCCCTCCTACCTCCTACCTCCTCCTACCTCCTCCCTCCTCCTCCTACCTCCTCCTCCTACCTCCCCCTCCTACCTCCCCCTCCTACCTCCTCCCTCCTCCTCCTACCTCCTCCTCCTACCTCCCCCTCCTACCTCCTACCTCCTCCCTCCTCCTCCTACCTCCTCCCTCCTCCTCCTACCTCCTCCTCCTACCTCCTCCCTCCTCCTCCTACCTCCTCCTCCTACCTCCTCCTCCTACCTCCCCCTCCTACCTCCTCCTCCTACCTCCTACCTCCTCCTCCTACCTCCCCCTCCTACCTCCTCCTCCCTCCTCCTCATTCACCAATCTAGTGCCATGTTCTGCCCAAACTCACTTACCGTAAACGTTTATTTAACCTGCATGTTCCCTAATTCATGTGTTCCTCCTTCTGTATGTGTGTAGGACGTATTTCGCTCCATACGTAGCCAACCGTGCTAATTCGGAGGTACCCGAATGCACGCGACTTCTGTCAATACAATACAGTTCAAATACAAATATCAAAGCGTCCATCTCTCCAAAGAGTTTTCAGTTTTTTTGTTCCATTGTTGTCATTGTTAATGACCCTGTTTCAGAGCCACGTGTCTTAGCTGCTCGTACGCACACCGATTAATAACTAACTTCCTTCTTGGGGCACAGCGCTCTGCTACTCTTCGTTATCAAGTTCAGTTGTCCAAAAACACTGCCAACCCGTATAATTATTTACATCGTTTTAAAAATGTATCATTTTAAATATGCACGAAGGCATTCGACAGTGCTGCATGAGAGATGCATACGTCCTTTGCCTCTGTAAAGCTCATCGGAATGCCAATACACTGTGCACTTGGTACATGTTCCACATGAGGGCATTGGGTCATTCCAACGACACCCATTGACGAGATGCCTTCACGCATTAACCAATCGTTGGTTGTCGGTAGCGTGATTCTCGTATGCTACTCAACCGCAGGATCTCCCTGTCGGTTTTGTTTGACGTGTCAGTTCATGCCCGAATAGCCGCACCTGTGGCATTGTCGGTGCTTCAAAAGGCCACAGGTGCAGCCCTTGCCATAGCTCGCTCATGTCACTGCTGCCAGAAAGGGTCTCCACAAAAGGGCGCTCGGAAGCGACTCCTCTACGCTGGCCAGGCAGCTCTTGGAAGAGCTAGGAGTACCCACGCTTTACCCCACCGCACACGACTTGCTGGGTGTACCATAGCTGGGTGGATTAGACAGAGGTAGGACAGGGCGAGGATTTAAGTAAACCACCCATCGTTTCAACTGCAACACACTTGGGAGGTCGAACCAGCGACCTCTGTGTTGCAAGTCCAGTGCGCTGACAAATTGTGCTGTCGAAGCAACCCCCCTGTGTTTGGGGTGATGTGGTTTCATTCTGTTGGTTGTTTTGTCGTCCACAATGGAGCACCATTAAGAAAGAACAATATTGAAATGATGAAGAAACTGTCGCAGCGTTGCAAGCCTGGAAACAAATAGAGAAGGGATATTCACATGGACATGACCAACTCGTGTTTTTGTTGTCCTTCCCCTGTTCTGACCCCGTGCCCTTTCTGTACATCTGTGATTAAAAAAAATAGCTTTATAACTCATTAGATTCCTCCAGGCAAGAAAACAACATTCCGATTCTGAACTCGCGGACTCAGATGTAAGTAATTCATTATTCCAGGTTTGCTCAAAGCCCCCGCTGCCTTCTGTTGGAGGCCAACTTGCCGTGAACGGGAGGCGTTCTTCTTCATCCATACTGCAGTCTTTGCTGAGCCTTGGGGACTCGGCGCAGGGAGAGGACAATTCGAGTTTTGGCAACGTTTCTCCAGGTGAAAGTTAGAACGGACGGCAGATGTGAAACAACTCCAAGCAGGGATGTTGAGGGAAGATGGTGGCGAGGTGGCTGAGAGTGTGGATTCCGAACGTCAGGGTTTGTCTGCTGGAATAAATTCTGGCGGAAAAATATCATCGGCACGGAAGGGCCTCGCATTGATGGAATAAAACATTATTTTGTTTTTACTGGGTAAATCCGATGATTGTATATATAAAATACTCGCGTTCATTCCCAAACATGCATTGCGCACTGTATTCTGTACGGTGATTGCTTTCTGCAAGGTGTGCCGTCTTTAAACATTACTTCTCTGCATTTGGGATTCCTCGTCAATAGCCCTGAATTAAAGTTCAACTTCTGGCCACCCTTTCTGTGATTACAGTCGACTCCTCACGGGATAATTGCACCCCTTTCAGCTGTGCAAGGGCTCTGTTGTGAGCTCCAATCAGCGTAACTAGTGACCGCGACAAATGGGCAGCACACGTATGCGTCTGACTCGACGCTACTGATTATAGTTAGGGTTGAATTTGGGATTGCATCGCACATCTGAGCTTCTTGTTGAACGAATTCGACTTGGCAGTGTGCGTTTGCTTCGTTTGATGTGTGAAGAAAATGGGGCACACGGAAAAATAATGAAAAAATATCGGGCACATTTTTTTTTCTCTCGTGGATTCAGCTTGTTCGTCTTAATGCTTTTTTTTTTCTCCTGGAATGCCCACAGTCTGGTCCACTGCTTCATTTCACGTGGCCAGTAGACAGAGTACCTTGCTGATCTTGTCAAAGACCATAAACCATCACGCAGCCATGGTGTTTGGCTGAACATCGAACAAAAACGGTCACCGCATCGCGCGCTTTCAGATGCGTTTTTTTGTGGCCGTATGGAACGCTCTTCCAATATTAGAAAGCCACTGGAGCTATGTAATTTTAAATATAGATTGAAAACTAATTTCTTGAGATTAGCTTTTTGTGTTTAGTTTGTTGTCCTTCCCCCACACCTCCGATTAGCACGGTGTGCTACATCCGCTGCGAAAGAAGTTCAGCATACATACATACATACATGAGGCCTACCACTTCAAAACGACCGGCAAACGATATGTATCCATCACCGCAAACCTCTAATCTGCATGAGGAAAGCAGGTACAGGCATGATCGCTCGCATTAGTGCGGTAGAGGAGCCACATGTTTTAATTAATGTTAATATTGGATAATACTTAGATGGGTATTCATGTGTGGCCTACCAAAGGGATTCGAAAGTCCTATTCTGCCCTCCGTGTGAACAATTTTTTCCCTCTACCCCTACCATTAGATACGAAAGACTTAATTGTATAACATCAACTCACATAAGGTAGTCCCTAATTCCTACGCACAACACCATGCCGAACTTTGCTTGGATATTTGTAATATTTTTAGCGAGAAAATAAGTCGGCCTTTCCTGAATATTTGATACAATTCTTGGCCAAGTGTATGTTTTCATATTTACAGCATTTTGGACATGCAGTTTGGGAATTTTGATATACAAACATAGGAGTGTGTCAGCAAATTCTTGAGCATACTGTAAGCGCTCGAATATACGGCATTGCAAAAATGTATTATTCATTTTCCTAGACCTTCCGGCTCACGCTCTCATACATTTATGGTTTGTGCGGTGGGCCCCCCCCAAATTCCCACGTGGATGGCAGAGTTCATGAGGGTCTGAACATCCCAAGGTTCAGAAGGCACATCCCGCCGTGTCTGTAGACGTTAATAGAAAGGCAGGTTTTACCGCCAACAATAATCCGGTGTTTTACCGACCTCTCTCTGGCATATATATTGAGCAGCATTAATATTAATGCTCCCAACAAAAGAAGGGGGAAGTATGAGAGGGGGGTAAGAGTTGGTTGCATTGGTGGTGGTGGGGGGGGGGAGTAAGAAAATACTGAAAGGTGGCCTCACTTAAAAAAAAACAATTCTTGAGAAATTCCCTAAGGGGATCATTACTGATGGCATGCATTGTGTTTATGGCCTGTAATAAATATATTTTTTACTGAGTTCTCTACTCGTCTTTGGGGGGGGGGGGGTGGGCAGAAATAGTAATAAGCACATCAGTTGGTCAATAAATAATCTGCAATACTAATAAGAAAATGACAAAACACATTCCAAAATAAATAAATGGCCATCACCGGCCCTATGTTTAAATGGTGACAACACTTCCTTATCACGTTGGCCAAAGGTGCATCGACATTTATTAATTTACACATTTCAAAATTATCAATACTTGTTTCCCGATAAACTATAAAATGTAACTGATATATTCCCCTGTAAAATAAATGTAAAAAAAGCGTTTAAATAGCTCTTACTTTGGGGCCAATATAATAACTTGATTTACAAATAATATGTTGCTTGTGTTTATAAGTGGTGAACATCGACCATCCAGTTTATGGGCCAATTTTTGTTGCAATAAATAAAAGTTAGCGGATATATTGCTAAAAAGATTTTTTTATTTTAAATTGGGCTCGTGCATTTTTTGTATTAATTACAGCAGATTATGGTATGTTTGCTAAATTATTAATGATGTACTCTTGGATGATATGAAGCACGTGGGAATAACAAAAAAAACAATGTTGAATGTGATTTCAGAAAACATGAGAGAGAAAAAACACACAAAGTACATTTACTGTGTGCCCTGCCTATTTCCTAGCTCTCCTTTGAAAGAGACAGTCGTACATCTCACGGGGCCTTTGCATGCTCGTAATTAACGGATTAAATTGTGTACAACGCCTTTTCTTAACTATGTTGTTGTTGTTTCTGTGCTTACACAACATGTAACTCTGTGACTTTATTCTCTTTTAGAGAAAAAGAGAGACTGGTTCCTGCTGCTGCTGCTGCTGCTTCCAAAGACCTGATAACAAAGTCCCACCAATCACATCTTGTAGCAGCTCTAAAACTAAACCATTTTTTTTTATTTTACCAAATAAGGTTCACTGAGCTATATAGCTGTTTTTCAGAAGCGAGCAGGCCATCAAAAATGATAGCTAGACGGAAGTGGCTTATCACGTGGACATTTATCACAGCCAAATACTCTTAAATGCATTTTGATTGTAAATGTGGAGGGATAAACTGGAGGACCCGGAGAAAAAATCCACGCGACCAGGGTCGGGATTGAATCCCCGACCTTTTGTATACCAGGTGAGGTAGTTAACATCTCCTCGCTGCCGTGGCGTCAGTGTCGGGATCGAACCCACGACCTCCCGTACCCCAGGCGAGGTAGTTAACATCTCCTCGCCACCGTGACCCTGATGGTGGCGAGATGTCAGCTTCGCTGACACCGGGGTCCCAACCCTGCTGTGTCCCAGCATGACGCAGTGGAGTTTGGGAGATTATTATGGGTACTTGAAGATACTTGCCGTTAGCAACCACTTTAACACGTAGGCTTTCGCGACCAATATGATACATAAACGTTTTTTTTTGGGCTAGATCACGTAAATATAAATGTGTTGTTAATACCGTCACCACCCGGCGCGGACAATTAGTAAGGTTTGTCATGTAAACAGAACGTGCCAATTCGTTACCAGTTCAGCACACCGGTGTGTCGGAGAGTAAACCCACAACATTCATAATTCGAGTAGGACGCATCGGCAGTAATTACAACCAGGGTCATCAGGCAACAGACAGATTCGTGGAGAAATCCTCCTCCTGTTTCGGTCTTAAATAGAGGGATAATGTGATGTCGTCACTCGTGAGCCAATCAGGTGCACCCCTCCAATCCCCCCCCCCCCCCCCCATCTTGTTTCATTACAAATTATATTAATAATAAAGGTTTTTGGGTTAGATCGCGTAAGTATAAATGTGTCGTAGCCCTCCACCACCCGACACAGCCAAAAAGGTTTGTCACGTAAACAAAACGCGCCAATTAGTTTACTGCTTTGCTTAGGATATTGCAATGCACATTCCGTTGTAAATCGATTGCTGGATAAAGGCATCCCCATGCAATTCGGTCGTGGGGATTGTTTGACCGTACTTCAACACACTGGTTGGTGTGAGTTGGTGAAAGGGTGTAAGGCATGACCAGGAGAGATATAACTCACAACTGATGTAGACCATGGGCAGGAGTCAAACTCAGGTCTGCCAGGTTCAATGGCTATAGGACATATACAGTGAGGGAAAAAAAGTATTTGATCCCCTACTGATTTTGTACGTTTGCCCACTGACAAAAAAATTATCAGTCTATAATTTTAATGGTAGGTTTATGTGAACAGTGAGAGACAGAATAACAACAACAAAATCCAGAAAAAAGCATGTCAAAAATGTGATAAATTGATTTGCATTTTAATGAGGGAAATAAGTATTTGACCCCTCTGCAAAACATGACTTAGTACTTGGTGGCAAAACCCTTGTTGGCAATCACAGAGGTCAGACGTTTCTTGTAGTTGGCCACCAGGTTTGCACACATCTCAGTAGAGATTTTGTCCCACTCCTCTTTGCAGATCTTGTCCAAGTCATTAAGGTTTCGAGGCTGACGTTTGGCAACTCGAACCTTCAGCTCCCTCCACAGATTTTCTATGGGATTAAGGTCTAGAGACTGGCTAGGCCACTCCAGGACCTTCATGTGCTTCTTCTTGAGCCACTCCTTTGTTGCCTTGGCCGAGTGTTTTGGGCCATTGTCATGCTGGAATACCCATCCACGACCCATTTTCAATGCCCTGGCTGAGGGAAGGAGGTTCTCACCCAAGATTTGACGGTACATGGCCCCGTCCATTGTCCCTTTGATGCGGTGAAGTTGTCCTGTCTCCTTAGCAGAAAAACACCCCCAAAGCATAATGTTTCCACCTCCATGTTTGACGGTGGGGATGGTGTTCTTGGGGTCATAGGAAGCATTCCTCCTCCAAACACGGCGAGTTGAGTTGATGCCAAAGAGCTCCATTTTGGTATCATCTGACCATAACACTTTCACCCAGTTGTCCTGTGAATCATTCAGATGTTCAATGGCAAACTTCAGACGGGCATGTATATGTGCTTTCTTGAGCAGGGGGACCTTGCGGGCGCTGCAGGATTTCAGTCCTTCACGGCGTAGTGTGTTACCAATTGTTTTCTTGGTGACTATGGTCCCAGCTGCCTTGAGATCATTGACAAGATCCTCCCGTGTAGTTCTGGGCTGATTCCTCACCGTTCATATGGTCATTGCAACTCCACGAGGTGAGATCTTGCATGGAGCCCCAGGCCGAGGGCGATTGACAGTTCTTTTGTGTTTCTTCCATTTGCGAATAATCGCACCAACTGTTGTCACCTTCTCACCAAGCTGCTTGGCAATGGTCTTGTAGCCCATTCCAGCCTTGTCTAGGTCTACAATCTTGTCCCTGACATCCTTGGAGAGCTCTTTGGTCTTGGCAATGGTGGAGAGTTTGGAATCTGATTGATTGATTGCTTCTGTGGACAGGTGTCTTTTATACAGGTAACAAGCTGAGATTAGGAGCACTCCCTTTAAGAGTGTGCTCCTAATCTCAGCTCGTTACCTGTATAAAAGACACCTGGGAGCCAGAAATCTTTCTGATTGAGAGGGGGTCAAATACTTATTTCCCTCATTAAAATGCAAATCAATTTATAACATTTTTGACATGCGTTTTTCTGGATTTTCTTGTTGTTATTCTGTCTCTCACTGTTCAAACAAACCTACCATTAAAATTATAGACTTATCATTTATGTGTCAGTGGGCAAACGTACAAAATCAGCAGGGGATCAAATACTTTTTTCCCTCACTGTCCAGTCCATAGATTGCTGCAATATCAGTAAAGTCACGTAAGTAGAAAAAATAATAATCTAATATTATTTTTTATTTTTTCTAACTACGTGACTTTACCGAAAGAATAATAATATAACATTATTTTTTCTACCTACGTGACTTTACCGAAAGAACCAAAGAGTATGGATTGTTACTCATTGTTGTAGTATTTGTACTCTGTGTACAGGGAGAACTGTTGGGTGTAGGGTGAGTGACTTTGTGTGTGGAGCGAGTTCTCAGGCACACCTCAGCAGCTCCACAACAATCCGTTCACACGCAACAAAAAACGTAAATACCTAAAGGTCGTCCATTGTGCAAGCGAATAACAAAACACAGATAATGAGGAATAGAATACGAGGAACAAACGCGAAGCAATTACGGGAAGAGCAGTACGAACACGCAGAGAGGCCGAGGCGAAGGGAGAGGGATGAACAAAAACGAGACAAGAGCAGATAGGCTTCACCTCGACTCACACAGACCAGGCCTGCTGAACTCACCCTGTCCAGCACAGAGAATGCCACGATTAAAGTAAAGAGCACAGACACGTCTACGGAGGGTATAGTATCGATACAGTGCTCACAATGTCTCCACCACCAAACGGAGAGAGAACTTGCGCTCCCCAAAACTTATTGAATTGGTAAAAAAAAAAACTGAATTAAAAATTACACGTTAAATATTCCAGGAGCTCTCTGTAGCATTGTGTCTCTTGCTGGGTGTGTGTGGCTGGTTTGTCAGCAGGATCACCTCAGGTTCCCAACGCAAGTAGGGCTACAAAGTATATAGTGTGCACGGATATATATGTACAAAAAAATAATAACTGTACCATTATCATCATTAACTAACTTTGAAACGAGAAAACCAAACATAAGTTTGTAAAAAAGTAAAAAACCCTACATTTGAATGCCCCATTTATAAATAATTATTGCTTTGTAATCGGGCCAATGCCTGAAGCATGTCGCATATATGCGAGCGCATATTTCTGATGACGATGGTGGAAAAGTATATTGAGCTCATGGTTCTACACCACTGTCAATGCCGTCTTTGAAATTCAACCCGAGGTTCCAACTCTTTGTGAGTGGTTGGTGAGTTGGTGGTGAGCCAATTGGGTCTGGTGGTTATTGCTGTCCCACACTGCCCCAATGCTACGCTGTTCAAATCGCTCTACCAGTTAAACATGAAACGATAATGTTGTTATCATCAATTACTCGATATTGTCTCTCACACAAAGTATAAAACAAGTGCCAGCGGAAATTTCAGAGGCACTATAGATCGATTCTTAAAAAGAGCTGCGTAGCTGTGGGCCTAACCTGGTTAAATAAAAAGTTTAATTTAGAGTACACTGGATTTACCACGTCTGCTTTTTTTCCACCCGTTCTCTTTCTCAATAACTTAATCTGCTTATAATAATGAATATTACAATATACAAAAAAAACGTATCTTGTTTACTCATCACTGCTTTAAAATATCCTTCTTTATTCAATATCTTTCCACTGCCGTATTTTTATTTTGCTTGGAATTACACTGGGAGACGGAAGAGGGGACACAATATAGGTAATTGATTGACGTTGAGCAGGACACACAGCCAGCAGGGATGGTGGCCGATGGACAAGGCTGGTGACGGATCACAGCTAAGGGAAGGGAAGACGTCCGAGGAAAACAACCACAACACGGTGGACGGATGACATTTTAACGCGATTTCCTCCCACAATCACTTATTTATGGAGGTGGCCAAACATCTCAATTGAGGGCCGCAGAGCTTCGGCAATTGATTGGTAGTGCCGGTTCTGGCGACCTGCCCCCGCTCGTCTTTGGGGTTTCTGCGCCTCTGAATCAAAGGAAATCCATGCCGCGCTTTAGAATTGTGTAACTTCGCCAACTTGTTAACTCCGCGTGCGGGAGCGAGACGGATCGTGGCCCCGTGGGACCATGAGATATGACGGAGGGGGGATGCGGAAAGCCTTTACCAAGCAGTGAACAGACCACGGCTGTGGTGAAGTTCCTCATGCAGACACGGGGAGGGCTTCATCCAGCAGTGGACAAATAATGGACTGGAGCCTGGCTGAAATCAGTGGGTGATTTCAAGGAAAGCATAATACCTATGTGGCCTAAGGCATGGGACACACCCATACACTTGGCAAGTCTTTTCACGTTGAGCACGAAGAGCATGAAAATCCATTTATTTTAGGCAGATATCATGAACTTACACACATTTTGACGATATTTTTTTTTTAATTCGTGTATTCTCAAACATTTTAAGCAGTTTTACACATTACATACTGCCGTACTTTAAAACTTCCCCCCACACCCCCCTCTCCATTTACCTCAAGTGCATTGTCAGGTTTTCAATGCGGCCAATATAGGGCACAACACAGGTCACGTGTGCTTTGCCAATGAAAATAACTGATGCTGCCCAATGTATGCGAAGCTTATTGCGTTGTGGCACAGTGCCGGATTATCGTAGTAGCAAAAGTAGCTACACATGTAGTAGCTACGGGCCCCGCACTTTCAAGGGCCCCGCGCTAAATGCTTTCAAGCTGTCAATTCCGGTTCAGTGATTCTGCGCTTGCTCAATTACTATAGTACTATACGGCCTTCAACTTTTATGAACGACTGGGTGTTTAAGCTTAGCGATTTGTCGTATCATCTGGCGGTATAGCAAATTTAAATATACGTTTACTTTACTTTGCGAGTAAAACTTTGTGTTTTTAATATCGATGTGTTTATTTATTTAGGACCCATTTATAACATATGCTACAGGCCCCGCACGAGCTTAATCCGGCACTGTTGTGGCATGATGCATTTAAAGTACACGTATCTTCAGGAGCAATTCTTTATCCACCGGACACCCGCAAAATCGACCGGACAGCGAGCATCAATTGAAAAGTGGACAAAACCGTCGGCTTTCCCATCAATTCCCCTCCTTTGGGAAATAAAAAAACCACACACAAGAGTCTCTCTTTGAATTCCACTCTGCAGCAGCAAAGCGTGCGGTAGTCCAGGTTTTCTCTTTCTTGAACACCTTTTGAGGGGGGGGGGGTCAAAGTTTAATGGTGCTCATTTGTGCTCGTGACTAACTTTGGGAGGTAACGGCTCAAGATACCTCGCGCCTCACAGCCTTTTGGGCCACTGCGGATGTGGGCTCAGGACGGGCGGTATGTCATCTGGCATGAAAGCCCGGCGTTCCGTGTGTCCGCGCGGTTGTCCGCCAACTGAATTATGAGAGCCATTCAGAAGGCCCGAATCAAAAAAAGTTACAGAAAGTGCCCCCCCCCGCCCCTCCTCCCAGATGTGGGGGTTAAAAGTTAATCCAATAGGTTTACAATATTGTCGACCCCCCAACCCCCACACTATATTATTTTTAGGAATATATGCCTACACACCCTACATACAATCGAGTGGTGCAGATTTGTTTTATAGGCAGGAGCTAGGATACGCTGGCAGTAGCCCGCCGAAATTCTAGTGTCTTCAAAAGCCAACTGACCCCCCCCCCCCGCGCCCCCGGCTTTAATGTTTGCAATCATTGAAACGACGCGTGAGGCACTTCTCGTGCGTCTACATTAATAGAGCTTTAATAATTAATCGAATGAAATCCTCTGTTGGCTTTTATTTGCGAAAGATGGAGAATGCACTGCTCACAGGAAAAGTGGCCCATTACTTTTAAAATGCGTAGGAGTGAGTTTTTATTTTGACGCAATGGCTTACGGTACTTATTTTACATTGGCGTTAGTAATAAAATGAAAGTTTTATGTGGTCTCAGCTTCTAAATAACACGCGTAATACTGTCTTCTGAATTGGGATTGTGCATCATTTATCAACGATGCCGTTCTCTTGTGGACAATTGCCATGTCGAAAAAAACTCGGCAAGGCTTAAAAATTGCGTTTAACATTTTGAAAAGACACTTTTGGTTGTTCATTCTACAATATTACAAACACATACACAACACTATATCAATACATTCAAGGAACGTTATTATACATGTTATTGTTAATAATTGTTTTCACGCAGTGCACTTATATTTATAAAGAATTATTTCATGACGTTTGGACCTGTCATTAAAATTATATGTTTTAACAATTCTACAACGATAATAACAATAAAAGACCATCTTATATTAAATTCGTCAAATATAAAATACACAGTAAAGCCAGCTCACCATTATCCCCAACATTGTTTTTTTAAATCTTACCAGAGTTAGGTTCCAAAAAATGCATTGTTATTTGCAAGCCTTGAAAACGCAACTGCTGTATTTGTATTCCCCTTCTTAAGATCCACAGAAGCAATGCATCAGCAAATCATAGTGATTTTTCAAATACTATTTTTAAAAGCAAGGCGACATTTAAAACATCAGAACGACAAACCCAAACACATACTGCTAACAGTAGGTGCACTATATCGCATTTTCAGACGCGATAATGTAACATACGCACTATTTATAATTTGCTCAAATGCACTACAACAACTATAATCATTTCCAAGCAGATTTGCAGAAGGCGTTTAATAAGAAGAGTGCATTACTTGCATTTACCCCACAATTATAGCTGAAACATTACGGAAATGTATTTATACAATAGCGAATATGCTTGACGAACCCACCTGTTGTTGTCGAGAAATAATTAACTATACCCAACATTGTAACGTATAACTAATTAATTTATACACCAAGAGCGTTAAACAAGAAATCCGCTGTGTCGTGAACCATTTGCAAATGCCAGTTATTAATTAGCACCTCCCAACCAAAACCCACCCCCCCCCCCATGCTAAGATTGATCAACACTGTTACGAACACAAACTATATGGAAAGGGAGTGCAACGTACTTCAGCAGCTGAGCACGACATTTGACGTTTCAGACTTGACCTCCATCTAGCAGTGGATGTATAATGGCTGCTGCTGCTGATTATGATTACTACAAAGGCTCCACCACAATAACCAGTATAATGGACGTGTTTCTATCGTTTCTGATTTATTTGACACGTGGGGTATTCTGCTTAGCAGTGACGGTGGTAAAATTAAGCAAAAAAAATGGTCACGTGGCATTGCTTCGTGCACATATTTAGCCACATCCATCCGGACCAACTCAACTCCCTCAACCACCAAAACACACCACGAGTCTACGGATTTAAAACATCACTCTCCTCGCTCAGATATTTTAATACTGGAGTGCCTTCCACATCAGAAAACTTAAACATTTAACCCAAGAAAACAATAACACTCATTGGATTTTGCACAACATAAAATTGTGAAAATATTAAGACAGCATTTCGTACAAAAAAAAAGTATCTTTATTGGAAATATCTAAAGCATAACACAGTCCTGCTGGCATCCTTCGATTCCCACTGTGCGTGAGAAAACCACGGGGCATCAGCAAAAGAATACAAGCTGTGCCGTCTTAAATCGAATGCGTAGGTCCTGGGACTGTGCCATGTCCATCCCCGACTAACAGTGCAGGTGAGTTCGTGAGTTAATCGCAATATCACCATGACGATGAACTTGGCTGATGCTGATGAGTTCGAATGCAGGCGAAATTCACTTGACAGTTATATTCTTGGTTCTTTCGGTAAAAGTCACGTAGAAGGGAAACAATAAAATAATAAAAATATAAAACAATATTTTACCGAAAGAACCAAGAATGTGAATCCCTGCAGTCACGAAAGCTTTAAATCAAAATTCAGTTGACAGTCGTCCATCAACGCACCACCGTTGCTGGTCGCATTTGCTCAAATTGATTTTGATGCGTGACCGTGGACAAGAGGAAACCACACAATGCTCTGCTTCAGGAACTGCTAATGATTTTTTTTTTTTTTACAAAATGCACGTTGTTTGAAACATCCCGTTTTCCAACCTGTGCACATTTTTTTTCTTGTTATACGGGGTTTTCTCATCAATGAAGTTTCGTATATATTGCTGATATTAGCAAAGCAATACTCTGTTCCCAACATTACATTGTATCAATACAATATCCACGTGAATAATGCATGGTACGTCATTGGTTTAAGCTAGACGAAGACATTTTAAAGACCACACGTCGCCCCTAAGAATGTGGCCTAAAAACAAGTTTTACGAATGTCTCCCTCACGTCACTCAGGAGAGCTGGTATCTATTTCTCGAGTAATTCAAGTGACCGAACCAGATATACGGCAGGTTTACCAGAGTCCAGTCCGTCATTGTAAAAGTGCATGAACAAACCACGAAAGAATAATATGCTTCATGGCTCTCGACAGTGGAACAGGTCCCTGCAGGGTGGGCTGGTAGGACAAGTCTCTGCGCTGTCTATTGCTGATTTTACACCCAACAGCACGAGATTTCACTTCATTAAAGTATTGAAAGGGGACGGACGGACGGACACATTAATCTATTGCAGGCTGGTACACTCAGTTTACAACTTCGTTCCTACCAGTAAAACATCTGCCTACCTGGGCGAAATTGACAACAGAAATCTATCTCCCTCATATCATCTGTATGATTGTAGGGCTTCAAATTTCATATATTGGTTTCATGTGAATTTCGATGCGCAGAAGTTTATCTGAAGCTATTCGTTCTTAGACATCGCTTCGCCGTTTGAACCGTGGGACGAAAACAATGACGTCAATTTCAGAATCAGAATATTTATTTTATACTGCAGGAGGAATCTGATGAGCTATAAAGCTCTTGTTCACAGATGTCCAGTCGGGGCGGGTGAGAGTGGAACATGTCCATTAACCTTAATACAATGGGAGATTTAGCTACTCAAACAGCATTTCATTATACCATGAGACAATCAACATGGGAGTATATATTTGTATTCTAAGCCCTTTGATACATTATTGTGTGTGTATATTTAATAATAATTAAAATGCATAAAGCGCCCTTAGACACTCTTTGGTTATTTCGGTAAAGTTACGTAGAAAGAAAATGAATTAAATAATAGAGTACGACGTTTAGATTGCAACACAAGCAATTGTCATCAGGTAGAACTAAATTTGAGAGACAAAACACAGACACACAAGCAGAGACACACAGAGAGAGACACACAACATAGATACTCTCTGTGTGTCTCTGTGTTGTCTCTCTCTCTCTGCTTGTGTGTCTGTCTGTGTGTGTGTCTCCGTGTCTGTGTTTTGTCTCTCTCTCAAATTTACTTCTACCTGATGACGGTTGCTTGTGTTGCAATCGAAACGTCGTGATTTATTATTTAATTTATTTTCTTTCTACGTGACTTTACCGAAAGAACCAAACAGTAATTCCTGCAGTCACGAAAGCTTCAAATCAAGTTCGCCCTTTTACAATCGCTCTCAGGGAGCTAACGCTACCAATGGAACTCTTAACCTTACTCTCTACCCACAATCCGATGTGAAATATAAGCAGCTGACAAGAGGAAGTAACTTATTTCCAAAATGTACCTGGGTATTTTCGCAATTTTTGACCGCGCGGCTAATACGTTCCTAAAAAAAACACTATTTTGTACTTTTTGTTCCCGTCCGTAATGATTACGATGTTGCCGCGGCTGTTTTGTCAAGACGAGAATCTCTGGCCCCTTCTCTGTCCTTTGCCGATGGACCACGTTTCCCAACTTTGCCCCTCTGGCAGCGATGTATACAAGGAAAGTTTTCTTTTTTGCAGTGTCAAATTAACTGCATTCTAAAAGTGTGCGTGCACTTAAATATTTGATGATTATTATTAAAAAATTATCCGCTTGCACGTTACTGCATTTGGGGCAGAATTAGCGGCTTTGGGTGAGACTCGTGTGCACAATATACCCAACTTGAGGGTAGCAAGGTGCCTGCAGGAAGCAGTATAGAAAGTCGGTCAATGTCCTGTCTGCGTTGTTATTTTTATGGGTATATACAAAACGTATTACCTGTGGCACAGCATCATGGGAAGGGGAATAGAGTCAGTTGTGCAAATGGGCAGCAGACAGCGGGAGGACAGGACGAACGGGAAAGGGAAGAGATGACCGGGAAAGGGAAGAGATGACCGGGAAAGGGAAGGGTTTGCCAGCATGGAAGTTCTCAAAGACGTACAAGGAAGGCACAGCTCAAGATGAGCAGCAGGAAGGAGCATCAGGTAGGAATGAGGAGAAGAAATTAACAGGCCAAAATGTTGGGGATGTTTGTATATTGAACTTCTTTCGCACCGTACATAGCCAACTGCGCTCATAGGAGGTGCAGGGGGGGGGGACAGCAAACTAAACACAAAAATCAGTTGTAAAGAAATTAGTTTGTCAATCTAGATGATTTAAAAGTGCATAGCTCCAGCGTATTCCTAATATCGGAAGGAAGAGCATTCCAGACGGCCGCAGATGCGCATCTGAAAGCGCGCGATGCAGGGACCGTCTCTGTTCGATGACCATCCAAAAATGAGAGAGGGTGACGATAAGAGGGGAGGAGATAGAGAGAATGAGAAGGCAGGAGGCAAGTGGAAATGAGCTGCACGGAGCAGCGTCTGCTTTCACAGTGGGCGGGGCGAGAGGAAGGGATTCAGTGGGCGTGGCCTCCTGTGGATTTCCTCTCACTAAGATAAAAAAAACGAAACGAAATATTCACTAAGGATTTCCTGAAATAGACCGAAGCAGGACCCCTTCCTGAGAAAAAATTATCTTAGGACTCGGCAAAGTTTTTCCCCAAGTAAAAGCGCATATTGATTACGTACGGTGCGAAAGAAGTTCAACATACGTACATACATATACAAAAAGGGGTTATGCATGTATGCCACCTAGATCATCCCGACGACAGCTGCATTACAGTTCATATTTGCCTTTGATGCATACGTGTTTACTTTTAACCTGTCAGTGACACGAGTACACCTCGACTACTCATTATTGTGAAATTCGGTTCGTGATTTTTTATTATTAATTATCTCCAGTCGCTGCAAATGTGCCTCGCAACCTCGTTTTGTCTCCAACACGTGTACCCGCAAAATAATTCAGGAGTTTAATGTAGGCATTTACATCAATAGCAATGTCAACTTGCAACTGGCCAGTGATGTTATCATTTATGAACTTCCACGGAGACACGAGTCGTTGCATCGGGGTCAAGGTCAATGCTGTATTTTTTTTAAATTATACAAAACATCCATTTCAACGATGCGCAAAGTTTAAGGCACAGGAAGTGTTTGTAGAAACATAAATACGGTTTCGAGACAGCGCTGTTAAAATTGTACGGGATTACAAAACGTGGCTTGTCGAATCCAAATTGGGCAGGCAACTCAATTGTTTACACCCTGACATTGCACAGGATACAGAAACCGTGACATGCATCACCGCCGACTCTTCAAAAACAACTGGTTAAAAGGCGTCACGAGGCCCCTCGTTTGTCAAATCCGACGCGATGTTACGTTTAATTTACAAGGCCGTTTCACAAAATAAACTGCTCACAGATGACGATAACAACAGTTATCATTATCCTTCACCAGCCATGGCCAAACCACTGCTGCAAGGTTGAAGGGCAAGTCACACACCACCTGGCATTAAGATCCCTAAATAACGATACAAAAGACAAACATCAGGCTACATCATAACAATCGATCAAGAGTGCTTCAAAGATGTGGACAATCACACACACACACACACAATGATTGGCTGGTATGTCAAACGATTACATAACATTTGACAAACACAATAGGAGGTGGAGCGACGATCCAGCAATTCTGGATGCGCTTCGTAACTCGAGGACGATCCATCAATGTAACGTTTCAATTTAAACGTCTAATAATGGCAGACCATATTGTAATGCAGAACTCAGTGTTTAATAGCGAGCACGTGTGTGGGGTTTTCTTCTGTGAAGGTGTTTCAAGGCCTCAAAGTCACCCCCGATGTGATTGCATTTATTTCAAGGAAGTTCCTTGAAAGGCATTTAATTCCCTCTCGTTCAGTTGTCAGGAATACTCTCAGACACTCCGACGGGAGTGTGGCAAAGCATTTTAAGTGGGACCATTTTATGCAAGACGGTTCCGTGCACGTTTGTACATAACGGTCGCTATAAAATAACTAATATGTACAAATACATAATTTAAGTTGCGTTCACAAACACGTACATGTATGTAAAATACAGTACGAAAATAGTGCACCGCTTGCTCTTATTTTGAAATGTAGGATTAATTAGTCTTAAATATAAAGTTTTGGTTTTAAATCAAGTTTAAGCATACGTTTTCATCATCTCGCCTCTCCAAGCACTTAAGTAATTATATTTGCACATTCACCTTTAACGGAGGATTCAACTGAAGAAGGCATGTTGGCATGGCTCAAACTCGCACGGGGAGCATCCAATTCCGGAGATTCAATGCTGCCTCTGGGCGTTGCGGTCTACACAGGTGCATGTCTAAATGTTATCACGATGAAGGGGGCCCCAACTTAGAATAACTAAATTTTGATTTAAAGCTTTCGTGACTGCAGGGATTCATATTCTTGGTTCTTTCGGTAAAGTCACCACGTAGAAGGGAAACAATAAAGTAATAAAAATATAAAACAATAAAATTCTCACGACGTTTCGACTGCAACACAAGCAATCATCATCAGCAAGAAAAATTTCTTGCTGTGGTTTTCACACCTGATGATGATGATTGCTTGCTGTGGCTTTCACACCTGATGATGATTGCTTGTGTTGCAGTCGAAACGTCGTGAGAGTTTTATCGTTTTAAATTTTTATTATTTAATTGTTTCCTTTATACGTGACTTTACCGAAAGAACCAAGAATGAGAATAACAAATTAAGACGTTGACAAAATTGTGAGTAACATAATGCTCCAGTGCACAATGGCGACTCATGTTGTGGGCGTACCTTACCGGTTCATATCAAGCCATGTAAACCAGCATCCCATTCAATACAGTACCGCTTCTAAATGAGCATTGGACCACACGGACATCTTACTTTTTATTCAAAAGGATTTGTTTTCATTACCGAAAATAATATAAAACCGCTGTATTTTTTAAAAAAAAAACTAAATACTGTACTAACATTTGAAATATTAATTCAACTATAAAGGTCAATTCTGCGGGGGTAGTTTTAATGTTGGAGGTAGGGTTACATTTGGAACTACTGAACGACACGACGAGGCTGTGGCTAAAATTCAATCTAAAATTCAATCCAATATATATTTAACAAGTCGAATGAAAATGATGCATATTTTAACGAATTTCGAATGAAAATGATGCATATTTTAACGAATGTTTCACATTTTTCTTTTTCAATGATGGACAAAAGTTACCTGTTTTTTTATATTAAATGATATAAGTTTAAGACTACACTACACTTAGATTTAATTATAGATTTGCTTTGGTGCCAGAACAGTATACAAGGTATAAGTAAACAACTTGAGATGCCATGCTATTTATTGCACCCTAGCCACTAATAAAACTTATTTTAAACTATTAATTGTTTTACCAGGTAAGGCTCACGGAGCTATATGGCTCTGTTTCAGAATTGACCTGGCCACAAATGATAGCTCAACGAAGTGGCCTATCATGTGCAAATGTATAGCAGACAAAATACTATAAACGCGTTTTGATTCTAAATGTGGAGGGAAAAACCGGAAGACCCGGAGAAAAATCCACCGACTACGGGGAGAGAGACGCGCACAACATCCTGCATACCAGGCGAGGGAGCTAACATCTCGCCACCTTGGCACCCACTAATCCCCCATGCCTCTCCAATGAGGCTATCATGCCTTCCTTAACCGACGAATGCCTCCTTAGAAGTAAATCATAATTCTTCTTGTGAATAACAAAGGATTAAACTTATTATTTTTAAGGCCGGTCTTTCAAAACGTGATCATTTCACAACAGAGAATCCATTATTTGCCATAATGCGGAAAGTTATTTTACATCCTTTCTGGATGTTTTATTATTATAATATATTTAATACATAATTCACAACGTGCATTCAAAGTTGTTTATTCTAACATGCCACTGCACTAAAAATCATTGGGAGATTGATTGTTTTTTTTTTCTCTTAGCTTTCAATGAATTCATCACTAATTATATCCCGATTGTATAAACGAGTTTTATGCGGGTAATTGTGCATGTCAAATTAGAGAGGCTGTCGTGCAGAACGTGTCACGTTGGGAATAAATCCGGATATACAGCATTATATAGGTCTTCCACCTCCTACAACTTCACTGGTCTACCTTACTAACTATGCTCCGCAGCTGTGCAACAGACGAAAGTGGTTTTCTCTGCTCTTCCACTCTGCTTCTGAGCGAGGCCATACCGAAGCATGAAGCCGAATGACATCATTATTTTGGTGCACATTATTGTTATTTGGTGATGCTGCTGCTGCTGCTGCTGCGCCATTGGCAGCGGTACGCAAGTACGGATGACAACAACAAAAACACTCAGCAACAGCACCTCGCCGATAACACAATGGCTTAACAAAAAATATACATATATAATTATCGGCAATAGAGCCATTGACGAACGCGTCGAGTTATTTCGTGTCGAGTGCTCATCAACCACTGGGTGGAACACCGGCAACACACACTCCAGCGAGAGCCGTGGGTCCGGAGCACATGATTCAAGCCCAGGGGAAGCTCAAGCGGGCACGCGGCCGGGGCGCTATGACGCCGCAGCCATGGCAACTCCCCTCGAGATCCACTCAAGCCACCTCCGGAGCCCCGAGTGGTTCGACCACGCGCGTGTGATTGACGACGATGCAAATGATAGAGCCTCTCCCCCGTGTTACCGTGACCCATCTACCCACCCCCCCCCCCGCCCCCCCCCGCCCTTGCCCCCCACAATGCCCGTGTACCCTTTAGGCATTGCTCTCTTTGATTTCCGCTGCGTCGAGCGGCGGGGAGTTGTGCGTGCCAGGGGCGACCATCTCCCTGCCCGCCGCCGCCGCCTTCTCCCGCTCGCGCTTCTCCTTTGCCAGCAGGTGGTAGTTGATGCCGTTGGCGATGAAGAGGTAGATGCCCGCCACCATGACGATGGCGCCGCACACGTAGTACATGTACTTGTAGTCGCCCGTGACGTCCACCAGCCAGCCTGGGGAGGTGGGGGGGGACAGGCGGAGTGGAGGAAGTTCAGTTTCTGTTCATCTTCAAATAGCCCGTGAGCCGAGAAGCTCTTCACGTCGGTTTTCATCAATAAAAACCACGCACCGTTTCATTGACTGACGTGACAGAGAGGAAAATAAATTCGTAATAAACGTGAATGAATGAAAACAAAGGTAAAAAAACCATATCATTTCAAATACAAAATGTATCTTTAAAAATAAAAGAACCAAATAGTATGGATTGCTGCAGTCACGAAAGCTTAAAATCAAGAGATATCTTTTAAAAGTTTTAGCCAATTAAGGCACACAGCAACAGCAGGAGGTGGGGGGGGGGATAATTAAAACTAATTATTCGGTGATGCCGCTGCATTTGAATTTGTGTATGTTTGCTGGAGCTTCTTTCGCACCGTAACGTAGTCAACCTTGCTAATCGGAGGTGTGGTGGTGCACAAGCAATAAGAAAAAAGGGACTCGATCCGTCAATAACGCTGTGGCCTTAAAAATAAATATGTAATTGATTACTTGTTGGGCAATGGTGCTTCTTAACAGCACAGGGGCCAGAGTTTATTCGGGTTGAAGACTACCCTTTACACCATGGGGGGGGGGGGGGCTGATAATTACATTGAAAAATGTGTTCTGATGACCAGTTTTTAAATTGGCATGCGAATAGTTATCTAACAGTAGAAATAAACAGCAGACAAGCCCATTCAACAAGCTGATTGAGAAGCATATACAGTATAACCTTGGATTGCGAGCATAATTCGTTCCGGAAACGTGTTTGTAATCCAAAGCACTCGTATATCAAAGCGCTCGTATATCAGTTGTGATCACGTGACGCTCAACAGACAAAGCGTATACGTACTACTCGTATTGCAAGACCTCGCTCGTTTATCAAATTAATATAAACTTAAATTTTTTTGCTCGTCTTGCAAAACACTCGCAGACCAAGTTACTCGCAATCCAAGGTTTTACTGTATTTGTTTCAAGGTGCAGCCCTGCAATTGAGCCCTCAACGCCTCTGCTAGCAGCAGAACGGGCCTCCACAGCGCTCACCTCTCTGTTCCCCCTTTTCAAAGTGGCCAGACCGTCCTGGAAGAGGTGGGCATACCCCACACTTTACCCCACAACACTGTGGTGTGCCGGTGTATACTGCCGGCGACCACTGGATCGCATAGTCCAGTAGGGCTAAACCATTCCACGAATGCAGCTCCCCCCCTCGATGCACGTAACGTGAAAGAAATAACCGAGTATAAATACCTGCATCCTTGCATCCATGATAAAAAATATATATAATAATGGCAACACAATGCTAAGGAATGTCATTAAATGGCTCTTCCTGTCACACAATGGAATACTCAAAATTATCCCACACATAATGTCGCTCTTTCAATTTTAACCCTTCACGAAAAAAGTCGTACGAAAGGAGGCGTATAAATATTCCGGCTCCATTATGTGTCTCCGCGTACAAATTCAATATGCTCTTTAGTTGTCGGCCTAATGGCTTCCCAGACCATTGTTATTCAACGGCGGCATGTTTTTAAATCAGGAAAACTGATGAGACCCAGGAGGTCGAAACCGGTCCTGAGTTTTCCTTCATCAAAAAATTACTGCCGGATATGAATGCGGAGAGATGCATGTTGTTGTTGCTACCGAGAATGCTGCACAACAGCACGAAGTGAGTGCACAGGCAGGAAGAATCACCGTTGGGCTTGAAGCGTGTCCAATGCCCTTACCTCCGATGGGTGGACCCAGAAGCACTGGGCAGCACTCAACGATGGTGACCAGCCCCACAGCACTGGAGAACCTCTGAGCCCCGACCAGGTCCATGAGCGTCTCGAAGAGCATGGCGCTCACCATGCCGAAAGCCATGCCGAAGAAGGCGGCGTAGATCACGAGCCCCGTGTAGTCGGACGCGAAGGGGCACATGACGTGGCAGAAGCCGTTGAAGAAGACGGCGAAGCTGAAGAAGTACTGGATCTTGGGCCGGATGCGCGGGTGGTTCGCCAGGAGGCCTGTCGTGGGCCTCGCCACCATGTCGACGAAGGCCATGACGGAGAGCAGGAAGGCGGCCGAGTAGTTTTCTATGCCCATGTGCTTGGCGTAAGGGGCGAGAAAAACGACAGGCGCGAAGAATCCGAAGAACATGATCACGTTTCCCGAGAGGTAGATGAGGAAGCCGCGGTGCTTAAAGAGCGTCAGGTCCAGCAGCTGCATGAAGCGGCTGGAGAACGAGTCGCCGTTCTTGTCTTTCGCCTCGGAGTTTGAGGTCGCGAGCAGGGGGTTTTCCAAGTTATTCGGCACCTCCTCTTTGCCCTTCTTCCGAGCGTCTTTGGCCGGAGTGGGTCCCACGGGTCTCATGAGAGAACCGGCCACGCAGCAGTTGAAGAGCAAAGCGGCCAGGATGAGGAAGCTCCCTCGCCAGCCGAAGTTGTTGATTAGGACCTGGTTGAGCGGAGCGATGGTGCTCAAGCCTACGGGGCTCCCGGCCATCGAGATTCCATTGGCGATGGGGCGCTTCTTGTAAAAATACTTACCGATTATCGTGAGTGCGGGTTGCAGGTTGAATGCCAAGCCCAGACCTGGAAGAGAATGGTGCAACTGTTGAGTATTTACCACTTTCACGGCATTGCATAAATGGGCACAAGAGGGTGGGATTTTTCTCCAAGGAAAATAATTTAAAGAGACATACCCTGAAAAATATAGAATCACTTGTTTGGACATTGGACCGATTGATGAAAAGGCGTCGTAACTTTTTGGCACTCCACCACCGATGCCCCTCCTGTGAAGGTTTCCCAGCTTGGCTGGGAAGTTGGGGATTGTAATCTGGTAGACCTAATGAACTAATACCAAGCCAATGGGATTTTCATTGGCTTGGTAGTACAGTAAAACCTTGGATTGCGAGCATAATTCGTTCCGGAAACGTGTTTGTAATCCAAAGCACTCGTATATCAAAGCACTCGTAAATCAGTTGTGATCACGTGATGCTCGGCAGACAAAGCGTATACGTACTGCTCGTATTGCCAGACCTCGCTCGTTTATCAAATAAAAATTTATGTTAAATTTTTGCCCGTCTTGCAAAACACTCGCAGACCAAGTTGCTCGCAATCCAAGGTTTTACTGTATCTGTATATGGGATTCTATCCTCATATTTAATGTACAGCGTTGTTGGATGTTATATAAAATGATAGTGTTGTTGTTACTATTATTAAAATGCTTAATATTTTTTTTCTCTCCGATCTGCTTTCAGGCTGTGCCATGGTGTTGACTGGCACAACGTCTGACGTTTCGCTCCATGTGCTGGGAGCTTCTTCGGGAAGTGAGAAAACTCCCCAGCACGTGGAGTGAAACGTCGGACATTGCTTCGAACAAAATACGCGGTACAAATCGAGAATGCATCGGAGAGCTACGCTGCACAACCGCGAAAAGCTGCGCGGTAGAAACACATTTTGCTGGCATGTTAAAATAAACAAAATAAACCTAACATAGTTTTACCGCCCACATTACTCTTAATATTCTTTTTGTGGGTTGTTGGCAAGTTTAATGTCTGCTTTTATTTAACTTTTAAAGTTGGTAATTGAGTTTGTTGCCTCTGTTATTAAAAGAACGTGACTTGCGCGCAGCTTATATACAGGTTCAGAGCACACATTATGCGGAGCAACATGCTTATGATTAATTTCAAACAGTGCACATCTACCAAGCTATTGAACTTTTATATTATAGACATACACTGTGACTTTTTGAGTGTCAGAAAAACTGGTGCAGTTGACCCCAAAACTTGATTTTTTATTTGTCACTGCATACGTATAAAACAAACTAATTCTCCAATGTCATTCGACCCACTGCCGGATGAGGGCCTCCCAAGCATTTCAGCACATGAGGTACATTTGACCATGCGTCACCATGCTAGTCAATGCGGGTTGGTGAAAGTGGATGGTCGTACACAACAGTAATGGCTTTATGTACGTATGTACAACTTATTTTGCACTGTACGTAGCCAACCATGCTAATCTTGTGTTTAAGTCGGTTGTCCTTCCCCCGTACATCAGATTAACACGGTTGGCTACGTACGGTGCGAAAGACGTAAAACATAGATACAAATGGGAAGTGTGGAGGAAGGACAACATATACATTTTGCTGCATTATCCCACAACGCCTATCACCCTGGTTTCTCGCGCATGGTGATCGCTCATCCGAGCGCTGTCGTGGCCCTATATACCTGCTTAGCTTCCGAGATCTGACGCGATCAGGCCCACTCTGTGTGATTTGGTCATGATATAAATGATTATATATATGTACAATATGCAATCTAAGTATTTTCATTGACTTATATCCATGAGGAGTGTCATCGTAATTAGTCATGTAAAATGTATTTAATGTACGTGTGTGTAATTGTAGCATACTTTTGATGTGTGTAATGTGTGTACTTGTAATACCAGTGGGACGAGACTGCCATTTAATCGCGATAACAGCATGCTAAATATCTGTATGCATTTAATAAAAAAAAGTTACCACAACACGTACAAAGATCAAATGTGACATTCACATGGTGCAGTTTCAAAATGTTCGTTAACATTCATTATTCATTGTTAGACAAGTATTGTTACTTTTGACTGCATCAATAATACATTATCCTTGGCTTTAACGGATTAATTAAAACTTAATCTATAGGCAATAGGTGTATAATTTCTCTCTATAATACATTTCTTGGTCCTCATGAACTTCCCCGAATTGTGTTCTGAATTAATGCTATTATATTGCAAATGTAATTAAGAACGCATTTCTGAGTTGCAAATGCGGTAATGTGCCAAGGCATACTTACGTCAAATTAAGAAGACATACTTAGAAAACCATATTTAAAAGTGAGATGTTTGCATGTTTGTGCTGTAAACACGAATGCCAATGTATAAATAATTCATAGCAAATCCGGCTTACATTTATTATAGCATTGAAAGCCATCTGCAATGAGCAATAAGGTACTTGACATTGCAATTATTTTGGCCATGAATTCATATTCAACGGCGCGTGTGTGTGTGATATGCAATGGAATATGTAGTGTTACAGTAAGTGCCAGTTTATTATGCTGTGCCAATTTCTTTTTTGCTACTACTGTACAGCACATTTGAAAACATTAAAATAAATTAAGCCCAAGCTTACACGATTATTATTACTATCATTATTTACAATTACGCTACTTTATTATAGTCGTAAACAATGTCCGTTGTTCATCCAGGAACACACCACTGAGGCCCAAGGCTCTCCAAGGAAAGTTTGGTCAATTATAAAAATGATTGTCGGCATCTGGCAGAAAACGAGAGCACCTGAAGACAATCCATACACACAAGGAGATGGATTCAACGCCTACTTGCTGTACTGCTACCCTCTTGGTCACCTCATAAGCCCACACCAACAAGGGTTGGTATTCCCAGAATATTCTCCTGTGTAAGTACTAGCCAGGCCCCAAAAAAATCCTGCTGAGCTTCCTGAGATCTGTTCAGACCAAGCGCAATTTGGGGTCATTTGGTCGTAGGGCGATTAAATTCAACAACTATTCACACCCTGAAACGACAAAGCTACTCGGCAAGAAGAACAAGTCATCGGTTAGAGAGTTTCACATCCACCGAGTGTGCACGTATATTAAGTTGTGCCGAAAGCATACGCAGGGGACAGTTCGACAGATGGTGTGCGCTGTGCTGACCCCTGCACGGAGACGTTTTTACTGCGCACACGCAGCAGTCAACAAGGTCATTAAACTCCGAGGCATACCTTGGCGCTTGCCACACTGGGTGGCCGTAAAGATTAACAGGCAGCCTTTGAGTAGCGCTCTACGGCAGGCAAGTACGAACGCGCAGATGAAGTGTGTGGCGGCTTGCAACGGTTGGAGGGATGAACGGCGTGCATCGGTCCAATATAAATTTAGACGTATGTGGGAGTTGGAAATGTGTCCCTACTGCCCTCCGAAGGATCGTTGCTCAGTGCACATGTCCCGTGGTGTTAATGAGCCACGAGGGGAAATGTCACCTCACTTGTGACCAGGTTAAAAATCCTATCTCTATATGACATCCACTGCCAACCTAATAAGTATATTTAGTGCCCATGGTACGAATTGTACGAGCCAATCGAGAAACGATGGGCTGCACAATTCAAGTAGCGCGGTGCGTTAACGCGTGCCACCACGGAGGCGGCAGATTGTCAGGGTTCAAAGATTCAATTTACACTCCTTATCAGAGGGAATTGTTAGCCTGTTGCCAATTGTGAAAAAAAATGGTGGGACATTGTATGCCAGAGTCAATGATGCATACATCCGATGCATTTTCACGGTATACATATTTTCTGAAATCAATAAATCACTTACAACCCTTTGTCAATCCATTCCTGAATGAAGGCCTCCCTATACCATGTTGGCCATGAGAGTTGTGACCATACTTCACCATGGTGGTCAGCGCGAGATAGTGATGGGGGGGGGAGAGCAGCACCACCAGTTTAGGTTTCACTCACCACTGATGTGAGCCGTGGCTGAAAATTTAACTCAGGTTTTTAGGTTCAGAGCGCCATGTGCTGACCACGGTGCCACAGCTCCGTCCCATAAACATTAACTTGTCCAAATCTGCTTTTGCCCGGTTTTTTGTTCACTCCTTATTGCACACGTTCTAGATTTTATGCTAGACTCAACCTCTTTAGGAAATGACTATGTATATCATGATCATAACCATCATGGTCAGTCATGGTCAATCCACTGCTGGATGAAGGCGTCCCCCTAGCCTCCGCCTCCTCTCGTGATCCTGCGATGCGGAAATCCATCCCAGCAGCTCCACACGAGCTGACATGCAGGTTCTGGTTGGATTGTTGGTTAAAGACATGCGGCCGGTTTCATCTGGTCATACGATAGGGGCAGTTGGACTATTGTTGGTAAAACAGAGCTCAAGTTGTTACCATTCAGAACTAAGCAGCTCATGCTTTTCCATTTACTTCGGTTGTACAAAGTGCCGTGTCAACATTATAGAATCCTCGCAACACCCCGCACCAACACACCAAAGTATTTACAGTAAGCCACACATGTGATGCCGATGCTCACGATGACATCACAGCCGCTATCTCGTGACCTTGAGCTGCCCGTCCCCATTTTGGAATCTCGGTGCAAGCGATGTGCATGAAATGGCTCGGCAAAAAGACAATCGCCGTGACAAGCTCGAAGTAGCCTCATCTAAAACCATCCAGCAGATTGCATAGACATCACGCCGCCCGATGGACAGAACCACAAGTTTCGAATAAACTCACTTTCAGAGAGCCTTCGCGCATCAGATTCAGCGACAAAGTCTTAACACGCACGCTTGCCGCCGTACGCCCGAGCGTACAGCTCGCGTATTAATTGCCTCTCCTAACGATTGCTCGAGTGCGAGTGTTTTACTGCTGCCACCGCTCTCAACACTTGCGTCTTTCCGAGTGGCTCGGCAACAGAACGCGCGGCTCGCGAGCCGAGGGTTGCGGGTTCTAATCCCGGTTGGGGGGGATCGGCCCCGCCGGCGTAGTAAGGCCATCAGGGGTTGGTAAACTGAGTAGCAATTTGACGTAAAGTTTTCGTGACTGCAGGAATTCAATATTCTGTTGGGTCTTTCGGTAAAATCTCGCGTAGAGGGGTTCAAATTAATAAAAAATAAAATGAACAAAAAAACCATGAGGTTTTGATCACAACAGAAGCGCTCGTCATTCATTTGAACCTATCTACGTGACTTTGTCCGAAAGACCCAAATAATATGAGTACTAATTTGTTGTGAAGTCAACAGCGGTTGCTTTTTTTTAAAGAGGAACTTGCATTCCCTTCCATGCCATAGGAATGTGGAATTTCCACCGCTAGCTCAGGGCTGTAAACGGGAGAGGATTGCCAGCCCACGTTCAATCTGTCAGGAACCCGCTTGGAGTGTTGGAACAAATACAATGATCTTGAATTGTTTATAATTGAATACATTAATTAATGCAATACTTAATTATCCAAATGCCAAGAGGACATTAGTTCAAGAGCTACTTAACTCTGACAAGCAGACAGGCACATGTGCATTGTTACATGCAAATTTGAGTACACACTATCATTTAACCCTTACATTTGGAATGTAAGGTAAGGACAGGAGCACGCAATAACACGTTGATTTATTTATTTTCAGTCTTGCAGCAGGACTGGGTGCATCAGTGGTGCACAAGGCAGAGATCATATTCGAACCACTCAACCATTGCGAACAGATTAATCACTGTGCTATAAATCATTAATATTATTATTAACGTCAAACCACAAAATGCTATATAATTAAACTCAAGATGAGATGTGGGGTTTGCCTCTGCAGTGATATCTGTGTTGGTGTGCTGCAGGCAGTGTGACATATTTTACTCTCTTGCAAATCGACTAACACCACACCATTTGGTGATAGAACGATCCATCGATTCAAAGATTAGGTTACATTTTTGTTTGCAACACATGCATTTTATTTGATCCCCTTCTGATTTTGTACGTTTGCCCACTGACAAATAAATGATCAGTCTATAATTTTAATGGTAGGTTTATTTGAACAGTGAGAGACAGAATAACAACAACAAAAATCGCATGTCAAAAATGTTTAAGAATCAAAAACTTTTGACTTGTGTGTGTGTGCATGAACGACAATTTAATTTAAATACAATTTTGATTCAAATAAAATCGGAATAAACCGACATCTCAAGATGCCATACCTAACGGCCTTCTTCTGCGCATGCATACTTTCAAAAGCATCGAACCAAAACAAGCAACCTCTGGACCGGTTTCAACGTACATTGTCTCACCAGCAGAGTAAGACTTGGCCTGATGAGACCATATATGCTGAACCCAGTCCAGAGGCAATGCATGTTGAAAGCGATCCAGTGTTTGCTTTTCTTGAATCAATGCTGTTCAAATTATTCGCTCCCAGAAGGCCGTGTGGCTTGATGGGCTGAGTATAGAGGATAACTATTTGCTGCTTATTTATTTTATAATTTACATTCTCCAACAAGGACTCCCATGATTATTTTGACATCCGTAATGGGTTCAATTTAGCACAATATAAAACAAATATTCTTGAATTAAATCCTAAATTAGAATTTTTAATAACTCGTAGAATTACTGTGGAAAGGTGGGGGGGGAATAATTGGTCAATGCCTATAAATAACGTATCAATAACTACACATGGTAGATTCACATGAATACTTGCACAACCCAATTTGAATTAATAGAGAATGTAAATACCATTCAACTACATCTCAAGCCCCTGTGTATGTTGTTGCTGTATTGCATGAATGTTGATATGAATCTACTATATGTAGTGCATAGATGTTGATGTTTAAAGTTCAGTGTAGCATCATAGCACTGCATATCAAACTGAAAATACAGTGAGGGAAAAAAAGTATTTGATCCCCTGCTGATTTTGTACGTTTGCCCACTGACAAAGAAATGATCAGTCTATCATTTTAATGGTAGGTTTATTTGAACAGCGAGAGACAGAATAACAAAAAAATCGCATGTCAAAAATGTTATAAATTGATTTGCATTTTAATGAGGGAAATAAGTATTTGACCCCTCTGCCAAACATGATTTAGTACTTGGTGGCAAAACCCTTGTTGGCAATCACAGAGGTCAGACGTTTCTTGTAGTTGGCCACCAGGTTTGCACACATCTCAGGAGGGATTTTGTCCCACTCCTCTTTGCAGATCTTCTCCAAGTCATGAAGGTTTCGAGGCTGACGTTTGGCAACTCGAACCTTCAGCTCCCTCCGCAGATTTTCTATGGGATTAAGGTCTAGAGACTGGCTAGGCCACTCCAGGGCCTTAATGTGCTTGTTCTTGAGCCACTCCTTTGTTGCCTTGGCCGTGTGTTTTGGGTCATTGTCATGCTGGAATACCCATCCACGACCCATTTTCAATGCCCTGGCTGAGGGAAGGAAGTTCTCACCCAAGATTTGACGGAACATGGCCCGTCCATCGTCCCTTTGATGCGGTGAAGTTGTTCTGTCCCCTTAGCAGAAAAACACCCCCAAAGCATAATATTTCCACCTCCATGTTTGACGGTGGGGATGGTGTTCTTAGGGTCATAGGCAGCATTCCTCCTCCTCCAAACACGGCGAGTTGAGTTGATGCCAAAGAGCTCCATTTTGGTCTCATCTGACCACAACACTTTCACCCAGTTGTCCTCTGAATCATTCAGATGTTCAATGGCAAACTTCAGACAGGCATGTATATGGGCTTTCTTGAGCAGGGGGACCTTGCGGGCGCTGCAGGATCTCAGTCCTTCACGGCGTAGTGTGTTACCAATTGTTTTCTTGGTGACTATGGTCCCAGCTGCCTTGAGATCATTGACAAGATCCTCCCGTGTAGTTCTGGGCTGATTCCTCACCGTTCTCAAGATCATTGCAACTCCACGAGGTGAGATCTTACATGGAGCCCTAGGCCGAGGGAGATTGACAGTTCTTTTGTGTTTCTTCCATTTGCGAATAATCGCACCAACTGTTGTCACCTTCTCACCAAGCTGCTTGGCAATGGTCTTGAAGCCCATTCCAGCCTTGTGTAGGTCTACAATCTTGTCCCTGACATCCTTGGAGAGCTCTTTGTTCTTGGCTATGGTGGAGAGTTTGGAATCTGATTGATTGATTGCTTCTGTGGACAGGTGTCTTTTATACAGGTAACAAGCTGAGATTAGGAGCACTCCCATTAAGAGTGTGCTCCTAATCTCAGCTCGTTACCTATATAAAAGACACCTGAGAGCCAGAAATCTTTCTGATTGAGAGGGGGTCAAATACTTATTTCCCTCATTAAAATGCAAATCAATTTAAAAATTTTGACATGCATTTTTCTGGATTTTCTTGTTGTTATTCTGTCTCTCACTGTTCAAACAAACCTACCGTTAAAATTATAGACTGATCATTTCTTTGTCAGTGGGCAAACGTACAAAATCAGCAGGTGATCAAATACTTTTTTTCCCTCACTGTCCAATCCATAGATTGCTGCAATATCTCTGCACTTTGAGCATCCTCAAAGTTCAGCAACAGCGATGAACAAGCAATGCAGCGGTCACTTGGAACTTTAAACATCACTGCAATCTCCAATTGACCATTATCATCGTAAAGACCGTTATCATCGTTACGAGGGGTGGTCCAAAAGTCAGCGGCTTGCCAAAAAAAAGGAGTTGGAGCGCCACTCCGATGGAAATGTGGGTCATGGACTCTCTCCGATTACTCTGCGGATATGCCAAGTGTGTTGGCACACACGCGCCTGTAATCCTGTGCTTTGGAGACAAGGGTTTAGTGGGCCATTGTTGAGAACATGTGCCTGCATGACGCACCCACCGTGTAGAGTTATGAGACGCCCGAATTGGGCAGAACAGAAAAGTAGGTCACGAGCCTGTAAACTGCACAGTTTTGAGTGTTTCCCCCAGGTGCCGAGTAGGTTGTTTTTCCCAGGGCACACACTCTTACCACGCCACAACCTGCAACCTCCCGCAGATCGACTCACTGTGGGTGCACCCTTTTATACTGCCGGGTGGGCAGAGACAGAGGTGGCGGTGGTGGCGAGATGTCGAAAATCTTTGCCGGTTGTTTTTTTTTTAACTGCCGTGCAGGGAGACAGAACCGGTGAGCCTCCAGGGATTGCAAGTTCAGTGCACCAAAGCGGCATCAGTTAAAGTAAAGAATTTAAAAAAATGCCTCTTTTTCGTGAAATGTATTTTTAACATGTCACCATTATTATGAGTAATAAAGATGTTTTTTTTTTAGCTAGAGCACGCAAAATATAGATGTGTCGTTAAACACCGCCACCACCCGACACAGCAAATTAGTTAGGGGTTGTCACGTAAACAAAACGTGCCAATAAGTTACTACTTCAGCACACCGGTGTGTTGCATAGCAAACCCACAACGTTTACAACTGGTGTGTTGGGTGGTGGTGGAATTAACACATTTATATTTACGTGATCTAACCGAAAAGAAAAAAGAAAACTTTCTTATGAAATGTATTTTGTTGGACACAATTTCGTGTCCGTGTGCTTCTTCGATTCTTTACTCCCGTACAGCAATGGCTTGCTTCACTACTCTGCCATCACAGCTTCTGCAAATCCCCCTTGCATCTTGGTACTCCTCTGTATACAAGCGAATTGTGTTGCACCATGGCATTAGACGAAATCACATGGCCAATTTCAACCACTGACATAACCTTGCAACCGATCACGCGCATGTCGACCAAATTGTGACTCTCTACATCTTTGTGGACAAAACAAATAGCAGAGCTTCATACGACATGTTTTGAAATGATGGTGGCAAATTGCTCAACAGTCCTAACATTAGATTGTTGTTGAATGCGATGAATGTGGTTCATTATAAGATAAAGAGTCTGCTGTAGTAAAGGTTGCAAAGCTCGAATGTAATTATCTTGCATTGCCTCTCGATAAGTGTGCATTACAATATGCAGCTGAATGTCCATTTAAGTACAGGCAAATGTTCCGCTGGTTCTGTCTGATAAAAAAACTGCCACGCGCCACCAATCACAGATCGGCACCCACCTTGACTCCCACGCCGAGTTGTAATCAAACACAGATTCGTTAATGGAATACATTGAATAGGGGGGGAGGGGGTGACTGTCGGATTCCACCTCGCTAAAGCAAGCCTTACCGTCCCTTTCACGTGGCTTAGAACCGTGACCTCATCCCCATCCACGTGGGTTACGGTCAACAATGAATGGCAAAAACAAACAGTCTGGTGCTCCATTTTAAGCTGGGGGGGGGTGCAGTATTATCACATGTTTGCATTTTAAACGAAAATTGAAAATGCAGAGAGCAGGCGGTAATGTAACGGCACCTCCCCCCACCCAGCTTGGCCTCGTGGGAACGGGTTCGTGGTACAGGTGTGATCAAGGCGACAAATCTACACAGGTCTGTCCGGGGGTGGTGGTTTTTGTTGTTGTTGTTGTAATTCATGAAACTCCAATCTCAACATCACCATGAATTACGGCTTTCCCAATGATTGCTCGAGTACACAATGTGCCGCTGAACGATATTGAACATCATTACTCGCCGCTTACGTAGGTTGTAACATGCAATATGAATAGATGCCCTTCGGCATACCCACAATACCCGGTGATCCACCGAGGAGAGAAGCGGGAAATATTATTTGATACACACGTACGTGCGCTGCGCCAGTCATTCTGTATGGCCTAATCTCACGGTAAACACAATTTTGAACTCAAATGAACTTGCTCAAAGACGAATTTACTTCTTCAGTGGGTGTGATTAACTTAACAAGTTATATACTCGTTGGTATGGCAATTGCTATCACGTCCAAACTATTTCCCGTTTTTTTTTTCCCAGTCTCATGGGATTCGTGAGAATATCTTAAAGGACAAACAAAATTCACCACGAAGATATGAATTGCCTCTCGGTATTTGTACGAAACACATTCATCCCTGCGGTACATGCACTACCACGATTAATAGAAGAAAAGATAAAGATGCAGCCCTGCAACTGCTCGCTCACCGCCACTGCTGGTTGAAGGTACCTACACCAGAGGGGTGCTCTAGAGAGAGCGCGCCCCTCTGGAGGGTATTTGGTCCTACTTTGCCACGCTTGATTTGGAAGAGGTGTACATAATAGCGATGATAGCAATGACATTTTACATATTTTTCTCCACGAAATAATACAATTGATGCAAAAAAATCACGCAAAACTAAAAAGGGGATATTGTTTGAAAAAAAAACAAAATTTTGGAAAAAAATTGTAAGGCTGTCTAATTTATCGTCAGATCATTTATGACGAAAGAATAACGTAAGAACTATAACAAGGCAACAACAACAAAATTACGCAGCATGCAATACAAAATGAGTGTAATTCTGAAACCCTAGGAATGCTGGAGCCTGCTCTAGGTAATTAAACTAATAACACTTTGCCGAATGGAAATATGATTCCATTAACGTAGACTTGCAAAAAACATAATCCCATTCCGTTAACACGAATAAATCAAGGATGTGGCAAATTTGCACGAGGGCACGCCTGAGGGATTGCGGTGGAGTCGAGCGGCGAAGTCGTACACATCCGAACGAGGAGATATAAAATGGCAAAGAAAGCGACGAGATTGTGCTGATCGCGCCGATCCTCTGTGTTCGCGAGACCAACAAAGGTTCCACGGGTTAATGGGCTCACTGCATGGCGGGTGGGCCGTGCTGAGGCTGATTAATACATCGCTAAACATCTGCCTTCAAAAAAGTCAGCCGATGGATATTCAGCATGCGGCTCTCGCCGTTGAAGCCGAAGCTCGGAAAACAAACTCCGCACTGTGCGCGGAGCACAAACATAGACGGAGCAGAAAAAACAATTGGATGTTGATTAATGAATGGCGTTCCAGTTAATATAACTGCTGGCAGCAGCAGTTACATTAACTGCTGGTAGCAGTCCTCTGGCTGTATGTTTCACAATTAATTTATCCAGCAATGCCACGATCGTACATGCCTCCAGGGCAGCTGTTTAAATTCTGGAGTGCTTTTAACTGCACGCAGTATAGTCTCACAATTCAATTCATATGAAAACTATTAACCGATTATTATATATATATATTTTTGTTACATATGCACAGGAGCGTCAAAACAAAATTAGATTTGTGATAAGGGCCTCACAATGGACACAAACGGGTTCGTCTGACCTTGGCCTCATCAAAACAGACGACCTATACGACCTAGACAACCTCCACCATCACACCCTAAAGTTTGGCCACCAGTCTTGGGCAATGTATTCTTTGGTACAGAATTTACAGATTGCAAAAGACATAGCAGTGTATTGGCAAAAATATGCGTAATTATTACTGGAATATCTAAGTATTTATAAAGCAAACCGTTGTATAAAAAATAAAGCCGCCCATCAGTCATGAGGCTCTTCAGCTATAATTACATTTTATGTAGGGCCTCAGTGGCTATGTCCATTTAAGAACATTGATGTTACAGAAATATAACCTGGAGGTGGGCGCCTCCAACGAAAGAGGAACTTGATGTGGTTCGTTATGAACAATGAGGAGTGTACACACCTGCACGGTCTTACCCCAGATCTGCTCAAGGGCGTGTCAAATCATAATGACCAATTTCAACCGAGAAGATGGATTCTGGCTTAGCAATAATTGGAAGGTTGTGATAAACCATTTCGGGTCTTAATTGATTGTGTTCACGCTTACGGTGACTTTCAGATCGCATTCCATTCTATTCTTCTCCCCCCTCCTCTTTTCCGAACATAGATGGACTCGTCCATCTGAACAACTGCCAAAATCGCTGTCCGTGGTACTAACGTTAAGAAAAAAAACGCCACTTTTTTCAAATTTGATTGCTGTGGTTTTCACACCTGATGATGACTGCTTGTGTTGCAGTCGAAACGTCGTGAGAATTGTATTGTTTTGTATTTTTATTATTTTATTGTTTCCCTTCTACGTGACTTTACCGAAAGAACCAAGAAGATCATTATCACCGCTTAACACGACAAAACCTCGCAGCGCAGGTCTATGTATGCATGTGTGTTGAACTTCTTTCGCACCGCACATATCCAACCATGCTAATCGGAGGTGCGGATGTTTACACAGCGCATCGTTTAAGGCTGAATCAACCTTGGGGCAGCCCAGGTTCAGATAGTCGTCACTGGTGTTGGCTGTGAGCTGGAATCGAATTTGGGTTTCTGGGTTTGTAGCTCGGCGCGCTAACCGCTGCACCAGGTGTGACGGTCACATAACCTCCTCCGCAACGATCAATCGCACATATTATGGATAATTCACGTGAAACTTATCGGCTGAGGAGCCCTTGATGAGATTAAAACAAAACGTGCTTGAACTAAACCCGTGCTGAATTGTGCATACTACTCAAGCACTTGCCTTAGGGCAGCCCATGAAAAATTACGGAAAAATCAGTCCCAGACCATACCTCCGATGACGCCAATGCAGAAGTAGAGCTGGAAAATGGTATTGCAGAATGACGCCGCTATCATTCCGGTTCCAGCGAGGATTCCGCCGGCAATCACTATGGGACGGCTTCCGTATTTATTCACGAGGATGCTGCTGATGGGACCTGAAAACAGAAAAAAAATATTTTTTATGCATGCACGACCGAGGTCGCCGAAAGGGTTCACAAATGGACGTGGCCACGCGGAGCAAAAAGTGCGTCTGAAAGCGCCCGCACAATGGCGGTGAGAATAACCGGGGTTTTGTGCAATTGCTTACACTTTTATGGCGAGCACTTTGGGCGTAACGAGTGCGACCTTCCAAACGCCATTCTTTCGGGAACCGGAAGCCAATGCAGCTCAGCGAGCACCGGACGGACACGATCGGATCTTGTCTGGTGCACCTCCTTCCCTTGGCTGCCATCCCCCATCATTAGTTTTGCCCACCGGCCCAAGCCCGCTTGCTGCTCTTATGGATCAACGATGCTGCTCCAAGCGTGCAGCAATCTCTCCGTGTGCTTTTTGCGCACGTTTCAGTTTTGACCACACGCTCGATACTTTGCAACACTTTACATTTTCTCCGCGAGCCTCCACGCTTTTTATCCACGACGTCGCAGGTCGGAAACCATTAATTAATGTAAAACAAAACGTTGCCACGCATCCAAGGACATACGGCTTGTTGGAAAGCATCAGACAGAACTGATGTGAATGCACGATTTTGTCTTCCTCGTTTTGCGTTTCATTTTCCACTGCCATCTGCGTACGTTGATGCGCCAAAGCTCTGACATTCAGCCTCACAACGTGAGCCAAGCGATTGGCAAGACAAGCATTCGTGTTAGCCCCTAGCGGAGACGTTGTTAGAATAAACAAACCTTGGAAGTGAGCATATCCAAGTGGCCAAATCAGTAAACATAATGGGCGCGTGTTTATTAAACGTTGAAATGTGTCACTTCATTAAAATTACCATTTTTATAATTAATGCACATTTAACTCATTGGCAAGAGATGCAAAACACAATTCTCTATGGATAGTGAGTGTTAGTTCCAGGTAGTAATGTTGAGAATATATTCCGATCAACACAGATTAAACGAATATTGAGAAAACGGCATTACAAGTAGGGAATATACAGGATTACAGTACGATTTGGTTTCAATATTATACAGAGTAGATGTGGTTACCTCATTCCACATGAGAAGAATTTGATTCAAAATACTTTGTAACTGACACCTCAACCACTAAACTAACTCAACTATTTTTATTTTTCGATTTAAAGCTTTCGTGACTGCAGAGATTCATCTTCTTGGTTCTTTCGGTAAAGTCACCACGTAGACTGGAAATAAAATAATATTATTTTTTATAATAAATAAACTAACTCAACTATTTATAATCATATTATTATTTTATTTCCATTCTATTTTTATTTTACCAGGTAAGGCCCACAAGGCTATATATCTATTTTTTCAGAAGCAGCCTGGCCACAAATAATAGCTCAAAGAAGTGGATTATCATATTCTTAGCTCTTTCGGTAAAGTCACGTTGAAGGGAAGCAATAAAATAATAAAATATATATTAAAAAAACAATAAAAATACTCACGTTTCGACCATAACACAAACGGTCATCATCAAAACAACACCTGATGATGACCGTTTGTGTTATGGTCGAAACGTCGTGAGAATTTTTTATTGTTTTTTTATATATTTTTTATTAATTTATTGTTTCCCTTCAACGTGACTTTACCGAAAGAGCTAAGAATATGAATTACTGCAGTCACGAAAGCTTTAAATCAAAATTTAAGTGGATTATCACGTGGATATTTATAGCAGCCAAATACATCTAAACGCATGTTTGATTCAAAGCGTGGCGAGAAAAACCGAAGGACCCGGAGAAAAATCCACGCGGCCACGGGGAGAACGTGCAAACTCCAAATATACAGCAGGCGTCAGGGTCAGGATCGAACCCGCGGCCTCCTTTAAATCAGGCGAGGTAGTTAACACCTCGGGTCACCGGGTTCAGAGCTCAGTGCGCTAACCAACGCACCACCGCTACCTCTGTTTTATATAGTAGAGTACAATAGTCACATATCCGACTCGCTGGGAACTGAGATATAGGCGGATTTGTCAAAAGGTGAACACTGATCGAAAATGACAGTGACACCAGACACGAATAGGTTGCTGAACACAAATAAAGGGCAATAAGGTGTTTTAATCATGGGAGAATGATTTACTCTACTTTAGAAGTAAACGTACACAAGATTACGAATAAATTATTGTACAGGGGAAAGGTCACATTTGTGAACAATTTATAAATAAGAAAAATTACAAGTCGCGCCATACGTGAATGATGCACTGGGCGCGGGCGGTTAATTGGGCAGGGCGGACATGTGATGGTCGGATATGCGGATACGTGATCTGTGCGCAAACCCCCAATAGATCGTACGCCGTACAAAGACATTACACCGCCACGCATTTTTTGGAACCAATGGCCCTTCATGCAGGAAGGCAATTTATATTCACGTCAAAAGGCATGCCTCTCCTGCAGATTGACTGTGACACGCGAAAGGTTAACTTAGCGTTGAGGGAAGGCTTGCAGTGTGAGCTGTTACAATGTCACGGGGTTCAGTATTCCGCGGAACTTCCATGCACGCAGCTCAGAGCTATCTCACCATGTCAGGATAATAAGGCGACACATTCTACATTTGAATTGTGTGTCGAGTGAAAACCCATTCCACGACTTCAAACTTGAAAGGAATGCGGATTCCGGGCGTTAATCCGCTGCACAAAATCGCGCTGTAAATTGCGGCATTGACACGTAAATTGGTCCGCTCGACCGTAAGAAGTTTTCAAAACTAAAGTTCAAACGTTTTAAAGACTACAAATAAGCTCGCACCAAAAGGGATCGACTTGGCCCGTGAAGGATTTTTGTGAGTGGTTTAAAAATAGCTCGCAATTATTAGTTAAGAGTCGGTGCCAAGCATATTCACCACCTGCTCCATACTCTTTGGTTCTTTCGGTAAAGTCACATAGGTATAAAATAAAATACAAAATAAAATAAATCACCTGCTCCATATTCAATAAAATTTGTAGCAACTTAACACTAAAGTTAATTATTGTTAATTTCATTGTGCTTCGCAAGTTTTAGAGATGTTTGTGATCAGCTGTTTGTTGAAGCAGTCATTCAAATGAAAATGTCAAGGTGCCATTGGGGCCTTGCAACAGGTCACATTCATCATGTAAACTCCACAATAACGTTGTTTTTGTTTTGGGTTAGATAAATGCGTCGTTAAACCCACCACCACCCGACACCGACACGGCCAACCAGTAAGGTTTGTCACGTAAACAAAACGTGCCAATTAGTGGCTACTTCAACACACCGGTGTGCTGGAGAGTAAACCCACAACATTTAACCCCCATTCTGGTCGTCGCAACCAACAGGCTCACCGTGATGGCATAACCTCAGCTCTATTGAAGTCCAAAAAAAAAATTGATGACTTCTTCACAATTACGGTTAATCGCCTGATGAAGCTGGTTGCAATCACCAGCGAAACGTCGTATTCTAATTGTAACTAATTGGCACGTTTTGTTTACGTCACATACCTTACTAATTGGCTGTGTCAGGTGGTGGCGGGTTTAACAACACATTTATATTTATGCCATCTAACCCAAAAAAAAAACTTTATTATGCATAATATTCGTCGTGAAAGGCTACGTGTTAAACCGATCATGGAAACTGGTTGCCCACCACCGCCGCAGTTGTAGTTGGAATGCCTCTTAGGCCATAAAGAAGGCTGTCTCTGGTGTAGGCCAGTGAGTTTTAAAGACAATGCCATATATTATAATCAGAGCATGTTTGTTTTCATGTTCACCACAAGTGCTGTGTGGTTAATGCAGACTTGATTCCTTGCAAAAGGGTTTATATTTGGTGTTTGAACATCTTAACACAACTGTTTTATTGCCAGAAAGGGTAAAACCTCTTCTTATTTTGCATGCTCCGAGGCCTATAATGGGTTGCAAATACAGAACTAAATCCTGCCACAGATTGGCTAAATGCGGCAATGTTTGACTTTAATGTAAATAGGTAAAAGCCAGAGGAGGACAAGCGTTTGAGAGGTCTTGAACCATTGTCTCGAAGTTGATGTGTAAGAATGATTTATGTCACTGCCCTCAGGAGACCCTGATAATGTGTTGTACAATCTCCCAAACTCTTGTGATCCACTCTGTCTCTCTCCGACCCCTGTATTTGTATGCCATGAAGAAGGGCAATTGCCAGAAACATCACCTTTTATATATTTTCCCTTTAAACGCCACTGTTATTGACAAATGTGTGGAGTTGTTGTTGTTCCTTGTGCACCATTGCCAACGCAGCAACAGCATCACCACCAAATAATGTGTTCATACTTGAAAGATGGCATCACAGTGCTTGCTTTCGACATCCAGGAAATCCCAAGGCTCTATGTATAGTAATATGCCATCGTGTTGTGTTGTCATTGGATAGGCCATGTTTATATTTCCCTAAAAGATTGAATCGCTATGGAAGATATTTCCGCAGTTAAGCATCTCTAAGTGACTTGCATAGGCATTGTGAACCCATTACATACAACGTACACAATTTGAATATCACTTCAGATGTTATATTAATTTATAAATTGTACTACACTTACAGTTAAACAATTATTAATGGAGAAGGGTATGCGTATAAGCAACTATACACATGTGTAGTCACCCCTGCAAGCAACATGTCATGGGATAAGATCAATGTCTTCCTGGCTCCCATCTAGACCACTCACTTGAGGAGCAGGAGAACTACTCACGTTTCAACACGTATGCCTTTTATTCCGGAGCAGTGAACGATAGTCAGCCTAACGTCGACCGGCTCTCAGCAAAAACGTCAGCTTCTTCAGACAGCGAGCGTTCCGTCATCGCGACGCTCGCTCAAAATTCGTACAAAATATCACTTACAAAAAAAAAACCCCTACCGATAGGGGAGAGAGAAGCGCATTTAAGTTGCCGAGTTCATGTCACATTGGCCCCACGCGTTGGTTCAGAGTTACTCGGAATCGGAAATCTTTATTTATACTGGAGGAATCCGATAAGCTACGAAGCTCTTTATTTTCCACAGGTGGTGGCCGGGCGTTGCCTCGCTCTCGTTATCGTGCAGGCATTGCGCACGAGTGTAGGCAAAGCACAGGCTGGCTCTGTAGCGCGTAAAAATGGTGTCCTTAAAAAATAATTAAACCCATTGGTGTCTGGCATTAATTGTGAAGCGTTCCGGTTTTCTCGAAGTCGCCCAACATTGTTCAACCACTTGACCGCATGCCGCACTGGTTGTTTTGACCACAGTTCATTCAGTTCACATCACAACCCGGGCGTTTGAATTTAGGCCACAGAGGACTCTGTTTTTTTGTTCCGAGACGTTTAAGTTTGTAACGTTGCGCGAGTGGCTTTGCTGCGTTAGCACTCGGTGGCAAGAACGAACGAATTAACTTTCACTTTCATTTTAACTCGTGCATGCAAAGGGAAGTTCGTAAATGGCTTACAGCAAACTAATGAGTTGGCTTCTGTCGCACATTCTTAGTCCGGCATACTTTCCATGAGTGTAGGCATCACAAGGCTGCCTCGCATGCATTGCCCTTGTAGGTGGTCTAAGGGTGACCCTGATGGCTGTGTTAATGACCATGCCGTTCTCGGTTTGCTCCGATCTGAAATAGAACCGCAGCCCCCGTACGCAGAGAACGAGATTAGGCCGTGATTCAACGCCACTTTGGAAAACATGGAGAGGGAGGTTGCGTTTATTTATAAAGCCAACGTCTCTTCATTCGAAACTGAAAGGACGGGTAGGTTAGAAGAGGAACTCTTGATCAATTTGCCCGATTTTCATTGCTAAGTCCCCCAATAGCAACACGATTTTATATTCACGATCATCGTTTATCAACTACCTTGCCCCTCCCCCACCCTGACACCATCAACTGCCTTGCCTGGTATACAGGAGGTCTTGGGTTCGATCCCAATCCTGACACCTGTATATTTGGAGTTTGCGTTTCTCTCCACCGGTGGTCACGTGGATTTTTCTCCAGGCCCTCTGGTTTTTCCCTCCACATTTCGAAAAAACGTACGTTTCGAGTATTTGGCTGCTTATAAATTTCCACGTGAAAAGCCACTTCGTTGGGCTATCATTTGTGGCCAGGTCGCGTCTGAAAAAATAGAGCTAAATAGCTCAGTGGGCCTTACCTGGTAACATAAAAAAGTCGTTTCAAACTGTTTAAAAACATAAAATAAATTACAAATTGCATGAGAGCGCACGCACCTCCGGCGTACATGACGGCCAGCATAATGGAGGAGATCCATGCGATCTCGCTGTAGGTGGTGTGGAAGATCTCCTGGATGTCCTTGAAGAACACGGTGATGGCTTTGGGGAACGCGTAGGAGAAGCCGATGGAGATGAAGGCCCCGACGACCACTGCCCAACCCCAGCCACCATCAGGGGGCGTGTATCCCTCCGTGGCACTCACTGGCGGAGGCATTTTTATTCGAACCTTTTAACTTCGCAAGTTGAAATGAACCCCGCTTAGAGAAAAAATAAAATTAAGCAACGGAGACAGGAATTCCTTCTTTCTCGCCGGTTTTCGTTGTGTTCCGCGCAAGCCTCGCCGGTCTTCAGCCCAACCGCGGGTTAGCGGCAGCAATCTGATGAAAAGGAAAAACGAACCAAAAATATTAGGAATAACAATAGTAATAATAAAGAGACGAACGCACGAAAATTTTTAAATATATTTTGCTGGTTTTTGGAATACCTGCAGTGTTATTCTTATTATTTTTGTGCAGCGCATTAAAGGTCTTTGATATGTCCACTCTGAAATGCTCCAAAGAAGCCGGACCTAAGGCTTGCTCGGCTAATATTTGCACAGCTGACTGCATGGAAATGTTGGCACCATTGTGACCTACATGCTAATGCCACAACTTTAATCCTTTCCCAACAACCTTTGTGGGAGCGACAGATACGTGAAAGAATTTGTTGTGCACGAAATTTTTAAGTTGCTTTATATAGGTAAATGTGCAGCCCTGCAATTGCTTACCCATGCCGCTGCTGGCAGCACGGCCTCAATTGAAGGTAAGCCCGAGAAAGCCCCTCTGGAGTGTTTGAGTAAAAAAAACGAATGTACGTACGAATGCATTTTTCTACGATTTATTTTTGTGCTGTCATTGGTGACCACGCTTAGGCAATCACCTCACTACACTTGAGAACGTAGCTTCATCACTGGTGGACGATACCTGAATCCAAAGTCTCAGAGGTGGCAGCTAATGGAACTAGCCCTCAAAAACTTCCTAGCCACCTCCTCTGATTATTTTTCAATTGCAGGGAAAAAACAAGACTTACAATGTGTCCATGGTACAGCTTTCATGGTCCTAAGGCTGCTCTGGAATGTGAATTCAACAAACAGTATAATTAATCAATTCATGAAACCCCTCCAAAAAAAACTCAGCTTCCTTTGGATTTTGAAGTCATTAAAATAACAAGCATAATGTTGTGCACTGGGTATCACACTAATCACGAAACCACACAAACTGGAACAGTCAGACAAGCCGCACACACGTACTATAACCGAGGCTTGCATCATTTTAAATTGCACCCAGTTGGCTATGGGAAGGCGTGTGCCTTGACACACGTTGATGCAATGCGTTGCAATCATCTTCTCTTTACAAAACATGGGACGGTGTGCGTGTTATAAGCAGGTGTGTAGAAACAAGTTTGTTCTTTGTTTTAAAGTTGAAGGAGACGTGCAACTGTGAGTGGTCCATTTGAGGGTCTGTGTCAAGCAGCCAAGTGAAGGGCACTCGTTGCGAGTGCTTCTTCACCTCTGTCCCCTTCACGGTGGCGAGATGTTAAGTACCTCGTGCGGTATGCAGGAGGTCGTGGGTTCGATCCCAACACATCTGTATATTTGGAGTCTGCGTGCCTCTTTCCCCATGGTGGCGTGGATTTTTCTCCGGGTCCTCTGGTCTTTCACCCCACATTTAGAAACGTGCGTTTACAGTATTTGGCTGCTACACATTTCCACACGATAAGCCACTTCGTTGAGCTACCGTTTGTGGCCAGGTCGCTTCTGAGAAAGAGCTATACAGTTCAGTGGGCCATACCTGGTAAAATAAAATAGTAAGATAGCCCGTTGTGCACGTCACCGTGATCAACCCAACCACCTCACCCACCCACCTCACCCACTTCACCTACCCACCTCACCCACTCGCCAGCCCACCTCACCCACTCGCCAGCCCACTCACCTACCCACTCACCTAGCCACCCACATTGTGCTGTTCATCCCATCGACGTTGAGCTCATTGCCAGGTCACTGTCTGTGATTCGTCACCGTCAGCCGGTGCTGCAGTAGATTCAAGACGGAAATAATCCTGAAAACTTACAAAGCAAAACCATCGTACTTTTGTTACCTAACCTTGTCTCATACAAATGGTGCGGGTATCAAAGAAATGCTGTTTCTTTATTTATTAAGGCTATTAAAAGTGAGGTATGGCATAAAAAAATATAAAATTGCTCCCCTGCCTCTTGTATTCCCATGCAAATGGGTCGCGTGTGATGTCAGTTTCCTTAAAACGTGCCGTGGGAACGATATAAAACGTGCCGTGGGAACGATATAAAACAAGCGTTAAGCTGCATACATACGTGCACAGGTCGGTGACATTGAAACAATGCACCTAATAATAATAAAACTCAACACATTAGTAAATAACACTGTGGCCTTAAGTGGAAACATATATAAAAAAAGGCAATGTTTGAAGCAATGGCACTTCTTAATAGCACAAAAATGGAAAGGCCAGAGAGGGAGAGAGCAGATAGGAGTTGGAGACTGCACGTTACATCCTTTCTCTGCTCTGGAGGAAAGTCATGACCTGAAACATCAGACTACTGTGAATTTTTTTTATTCACTGTATATGGAAGTGTTCATGGAAATGTTTTTCCCCCCCTTTTTTTGTTACACTTTCCACGCGAGTTCGAAAACACTGACGCGTTTAGTTCTAGCCATCTGTCTCCTCAGCCAGGGGCGGAGCCAGGGGGGTGACAGGGTAGACAATTGTCACCCCCGAAAAAAATATAAAAAATCGAAAATCTGAAACATTCTGCGTATAAGTGTACGACACTCGGTCTGGCGGACTCCGTGCAACTGCACTGTCAGAGTGTGTCGCCAACCGATGGAGTCTAGCTCAACAGCCTGACTCTCTAATCATTCTTGAAATTAAAATTTGTTGAATGTCACCCCGGGCTGAAAATCCTGGCTCCGCCCCTGCTCTCATCTATCACACGGGTTTACGGCAACTCTTGGGAAGGTCATGGCAACTCTTGAGAAGGTCATCCAATATGAACGAAATCTAAGTACAAAGTTGCCTTGCTTTCAATGAGTGGCCTTTGTCAAAACCGGACAAATTGATCAAAGTGGTCGGCAAAATAGAAATTGGAATAGAAAATAAACTAGCGCTAAACGAACAAGCGTTCTTTTGGCCAAGGCGGTGGTGACATCGCCTCGCTTTCCCTATGGTGTCATCACGTGTGATGTCACGCATCATGTGACGTTATCCAATCATGTGGCGACTTCGGAAGCGAACGTTATTGGGGCTGTCATTCTTGAGAGGAAAAAAAATGGCACGTTGGTCAACGTTACAGAAGCCACGCTTGATTTCATTGCCTTGTTATTTTAAGATAGGTTACACCACCATATCAATTCTCATACACCACCTCTGGCCATACGCACATGTGTTGCATTACAACACCCCGCTCCTACGAAAGACAGAACCTCCTGCTGCGATGAGTTTCAGTTCGATAATGAAAAGTAGACACCATAACTTGAACGTGTAACTTCCTTTGTGGGTACATTATTTTATATTGAAGATGCGACACGGTGGGTGTGGTGATCACACGCTGGTTATATCACTGTGCGATGAAAGCCTGTGACCTGAGTTTCATTCCCGGTCACAGTTAACGCGTCAGTGTTGAGTGATATCCGAGATGATCGTGGGCACCGCCTTCACCAATCCGCACCCACCTGCGTGGTGAAGTATGGTCAAACAACTCCCGTGGCCAACACAGCAGTGGGAGGCCTTCTACTCTCGGTGGATTGACCAAGGGCTGGACATTATATTGTACCAATGCACTTTAGATGAGGTGTATATGCGACAGAGGTAGCAGTGTTCAAACTGTAACGTTACGCCAACATCAATGGAACTCATGAAATGTGTTACTCTTAGAGCAAGCAGATTTAGGGACTTTCCAATTTAAATAACGGTGTTAAACGGACAAATTACCAGGTGACCAAAAATGACCAATGTTCGGTCTTTCAACGCAAATTTCCCACCGAATACAAACACCAGTCTCCAATATGCTCAATTGTGCCTATCACGTTTTTATGACTTTCAGAAACTGGGTTAACGTAAGGACGGCTTTAAATGAGCAACTTAAGACTCAAACGAAGTAGGCCTATATTTTTAGCAGAAACCCCACCGTGTTAATAATTGTGGGGACATGCCGTTGGCATTTTTTTAAGGGACTCTTTTTGCGAATCATAATTTGGATCAACACTCGCAGTGATAACTGCATACATTTTCATTAACAGCCACCTACTACCACCGCAATCTATTTTTCTTTTCACACAATTAACACCCATTGAGCATTCACAAAGTTATAGGGTAGGTAAAACAACTACAGGTGTCATTATATTTATCCTCCCGTTTTAATTGCACGGGAAATACATATACAGAAATTCATTATGTCTGGCTGGATGCCATCATCAGAATGACAATATTTAGTTATACTGGAGGAATCAATTAATTATCAATAAAGCTCTTTTTCACAGATGTCCAGTAGGGGCGGGTAAGAACGTTACAACAACAATCAACACAAACACGCGATAGTCGTGCAAAGAACAAGATTTGTAAACAAATCACCTAAAACACACATACTAGACCATCCCCATTCTACCAGGCAAAGCCCACTGAGGCATTAACTGAATGGTTATGCTGCAAGAACAGAGTTGTTTACCTAACTGTACATTATCCAGTGAAATTCATCTGATGGTTAATGCAATACTTTTTCACAAAAGTATTTTATTTTAGCGAGAGAGAAACCCCCCAGACGTGTTAGCAGACCATCAATACCCACTACCCCGTGGCCAACTCACCACAACGGAGTGTTCACAAAGTCACACTGAGAGGAATGCCGTAGTGAATCAGTCCAGGAGCGGGTGGCCTTATTATTGTGGGTCAGGGGTAAATGCCAGCACAAGCACCTAAATAATTAATTAATATACCGTCTTGTGTTTTGTAAATATAAATATTGCATACACAGAGAGATGTGCTACCAACTTTCAGATGGATCAAATTATTTGTTTAAAAAATCAGATCTAGATATGAGATTTTACATGCTCTGTTTTGGATTGACCCAAAAGTATGACATGACAGGAAAAACGCCCACGCTTTTCTCGCCAAAGGTGACGTGATTCATCATTCGGCGATGCCACCTTTGATAGCGAACGGACACGTTAATTTATGAAATAATGCAAATCACCAAAATGCCAAAAAATATATAGGAAATTGTCACCCCCTAGTGCAGAGTATCCATGAGCGTATCCTCCATGATTAAAACATTAATTATAGAAGTTTTAGTTAGTTTCACAATGATGTAAAAAAGACAAAGATCCCCCGTATAGCCTGAACAGACTGTTGGGGCAAGTGCTGTTAGCGAGCTCCTATGAAGGCCGGCACGGCACGCGAGGGGATGGGTAGCCAGCACCACTCCCAGCTGCCTTTGTCTCCCCAGTGGCGATGTTCACATATCGCATTGGGTACTAATTTAAGGCTGACTCGACCGAATAGAGGCCCAGCACCGGTTCAGATAATTGTCACTGGTATTGGCCATGAGCAGGAATTCAACTCGGGTAGCCAGGTTCGTAGCGCAGTGCGCTAACCGCTACACAGCCACCCCCGCTAGTTTTAGTTAGGTTGGTAATGGTATACACACAAGTGTGTGGTAGCATTAAGGTTTTATCATACGAGTTTCTTCTCTCCAAACCCCCACATGTCAGCAATGGCGATATCTTTATTATCGAGATCTGAAAGTCATATTGCAGTTTCTGCCAAAATCTCTGGCGAAATTGATTGGAATATACTTCTGTTTTGTGCTGTTGAATACCACTATTTTTTTTATTTAAGACAAACACTTGAACTTTCTTCACAAAACCCAAATTATTCCACCGCACAGTTTAAACTGCTTCCGAACTATAATTACTTAATAATGGGCAACACCTTTACAGACACCCAGTATAATATTCCTGTTGATATATACAATATATATCCTCCTCACTTGTATGTATGTATGTTGAACTTCTTTCGCAACGTGCGTAGCCAATTGTGCTAACCAAGTCTGTGGGGGAAGGACAGAATTAAGTAATTGCCAGACTTTATGCTCAGGGAATTTGATCCCCGGACCACGGCACCTTGCCCATTCCTCAACGCAGCCACCATCCACGGCACGGCACTTCTCTCCAGCCGTGCACAAGCGCCCGAGTGATCAGCGCAGCACGCAAGGAAGCGGACCCCTTCCCCTTGCTCGAACCGTTTCCACGAAACGAGCCATTTTCTCGTCGCCATCTGTTTGGAATCGTTGCGCGACCAAAGCGCTCCTTCGGATGGGGCCAAACGGATGGAGGCCAAGCGCGGGCTGTACGGGGGAATGGGCACAACCTCCCAGGCCCAGAGCGTTTCATTTAGCTGGATGTGCTCGAGCATCGTCTTGGGAGAAAGAAAAAAGAAAGGCACTCCTCTCTCCAGTAGGCCGCAGCATTTCTTGTAAACTTGTGCGTGCGCGCGCACCCCGAAGCACGGTGCAGAGTCGAGTCGGAGGCGAATGCCGATGTGAAGGGCATCCCGTGGCCAAGACGCTTTGGTTCCGGAGCGCGATGCAGAGACCAGGCCTCGCCACACGTGGACAACGCGCTGCAGGAATGTTTGCCGTTCTCCTGTGAAAAACTCATTTCTTTCTAACTGCTTTTCGTGTTTAGTTTCCTGCCCTTCCCACCGCACCTCCGATTAGCAAGGTCGGCTACGTACGGCGCGAAAGAAGTTCAACGTAGATACACACATACGAAAACGGGCGCGCGGCTCTGAGCAGATGGGCACCAGGTCATGTTTTGTTGAAAGCCACTGCTGAGCTGTTGGGGAACCACCATCTGGTAGGCACCCTGTTGAAATGCAGGTTGGCACGAATCACAGTTTCAACACCGCCAATGCCCACTGATATATCTCTGCTGCAATTGCACAAACAAGTGACTCGGCAGCAATCGGGCGACACATCGGCCTTCCCCCAACGCGCTCCATGACCGCAGGCGTCAAAACAGAACAAAGCTCAGTGGGGGCTTCGACGCTCCATGCCCAACGTCGCCCGGCGCAATCGCACGCGTGAAGACGTCCGTCTCTGACGCGCCAACAGCCATTGCGCTCGGCTGAGCGTCTCCCCAACCGTGGTGCCTTCGTGCGCAGCAAAACGCCATCACCCCTCTCTGATCAACCACCGGCCGGTGCCCGTCGACAAAAGCCCAGGAGTTACTTACACGAGTTTGCATTCTCTTTGTATCATCAGCCAGGACGGTGCTATACTTCGAGTGCACAAGTAACAATCGGGAGGTGTTGCGTTTTAAATGCTGGTTGGAGGAGTCAACTCAGCCCTTCATTCCTCCGGGGTGGAAAAAAATGAATACCACTTTGTGAGAAGCCATTCATGGTTGTTGCTTGGAGTGACCGCTTCCTAACACAGCAATATGAACGTTCCCCGCCAACGGGCTCAGGGGCATACATGTTCACACTTTGGATCTTATGTCAGACAAGACATAATGATACTTGCTTTATGTTTTGGAACCCCGCAAGGGCAGAAGAGTTTCACATCACATATCGTGAAGACCATAAATTGATGATTTACACTAAAAACCCGTTATATGGTATGATTAGACTGTAATTATTTGTTTCAGCCCCAAGCAAAATAGGTTAAGAGACTGCTGCATTGATAGAGGCTTTCCTCAAATTTCTCAAAAAGGGTCACATGCTAAATACTGTCCAGTGGTGCCAATTATTTATACCGATGTATAAAGGAAAGGCTCAATGAGTTTGAAAACCGTATATTCTGGGAGGGGTGCTGCATGCCCATTTTGGGTGTGGGGGAAACCAGAGGAATGAGAACATCTATTCATGGCAGTAAATAGCAATTAAAGGCCTCACACAGAAGGGGTCTTTATGACCCCTACTTGCTGTACTGACATCTCGTGATCACCTTAAGGGCTGTGGGTTTGGCAATTTCCCAAAAGAAAATCCAAAACAACCCATCTAATCCATTGCACCCAAAGGGGTGTTGTAAATCTGCTATATTCTAAAAAAAAGAGTGGGCAACACCTGAACGCGGCCATCACAGCTGCAGTTGGGAGGAGAGGCAATCAGTATGCAGATGAAGTCCACTCCGTTCACCAAACATCACGGCTCCAACCCTAACCAACTATGCCACGCACACGCACAATCTCACTGACCCAAACCGTACCGCTAATCCCATCCATCTCCGTTACCTTTCCAGGATCTCCCCCGTTTCACTGCGTTCGCTTTTCAGTTCAATTCTGTAGAAATCACGTTATGAGAATAATCGTCAATGACAATGATTTCAACTCATAACCGCGCGCCGCCGCACAGCATTCGCTCATTCTCGAAGTGCAGAGAATGACCCGGAGGTGCGGAAAACCACACGCGCTGCCACGAAGTGAGCCAGCCAGAACCACTGCCCAAGCTCTCGCAGGCCTCTGTGTATTGAGATGTGTTCAGCCAATAACGGAGTGTTCCTTACACTGATATCAGGATGAACTATAGCCCGCTGTTGGAGGAATTCCAGACACCAACGCCTTACCTCAAATATATACATGCCTACCCACCACCTCTTTCTATCAGAATATTAATTTATAGTGGAGGAACCCGATGAGCTATAAAGCTCTTTTTCACAGATGTCCAGTAGGGGCGGGTAAGGGCGCTACAACAGCAAATAGTACAAAATATGATAGTAGTGCAAAGTCTCAAGCAAATGTAAACAAATCAACTCAACACATACAAATACAACACTAAACCCACTGAGGTATTAAACTATTTATATGTAGTATTATATCATTAAACTATAGCCGCTTCAAGTCGGGGGTAGTGCCTCTGAGCATCCTCAAGCTAGCGATTGGATGGCGCCCTATCTCTTTGGGGCCGTCAATTAATGACGTCACGCGATTTTGGACGATTTTTTTTACCCCCCCCCCCTTCGTCACAAAAAGTCAGACCCACCTCCTCAAAATATGATGTCACAAAGCTTACCCCCCCCCAGCCAAAAATAATATATAAACATGCTTCAAATCGTATTAAACTATTGTCATTGCAGTGCGTATTTAATGTGGCGCTGGCACTCTGATGCTGTAGTGGAAAACATTGATTAAAAAAGTCTATTTTTATTAAGTAGAACGTGTTGTCTATATGTATCAAGTTGCGCATTTTGATGTGACGTCACATTTCTCAACATTTATAAAAAGTCTATTTTTATTAAGTAGAACGTGTTGTCTATATGTATCAAGTTGCACATTTTGATGTGACGTCACATTTCTCAAACACCCCGCCCCCCTCGTCACACATCGTCACAAATGTCTGACCCCCCCCCCTCCCTAGGTGCGTGACGTCATTTATGGACGGCCCCTTTTGGTAGCCCCCCGAGTCGTCGGTGGAAATTACGCATTGCCTCGGATGAGTTTAGACTCCCCACTAAGCAAGCGGTTCTTAACCTGGGGTGCACGGGCATCCGCTGGGGACGCGAGGGCTGCGGTGAAGGTTAAGAAACCACGACCGCTCGAAGGGGAACTCGTTTACGCGTTGGCCGAGTTGATCCTTCAACAAAAGATTGGAACTCAAGCGTCCTGAGCGACCGGATATGAGTGCCCACTCTTAACATCCCCCGGGACCCCACGAGGGAGCGAACCCCGAATGTCAACTAAATACAAAACCATCGTAACAATGACGACGCAACGCCTACCGTGCGTCAATGGATAAACAACCATAAGGCATTCACACAAATACGACGTACAGTGCGGGGAACTAAAGTGAATGTAAATATAAGGCCTCCATCTCGTATTCGTCTCTTCGTGTGACCCTTGCATAACCCGTCAGCCGCGAGGTTCGCCGAAGAGGCACCGAATATCGAAACCGATCCAGAATTTGCAGCGGACCTTATTGAACAAACTGCTGCCGATCTCGAGTCAAACCGAGCAAAATTTTTTTTTGTTGCACGGGTGACCTATGGACGACGGGATTATCGTAATCTACCAATTGCCATAAAGTCAGCGTCTACACACGAAGAGCCGAAGTTAACCGAAGTTAACCGCGAGGATTATTGGCGCGTAGTGAGAGAGGGGGGGGGGGTACATCCGTGGGATCAATGCTTTCCAGCAAACTGTGTTTGTGTACGCGCAGGCGAATACTGAAACCGCCCATTCAGACTTTAAAGGGTCTTCACTCTCAGATCGCCCAGACGCCTTTAACTTGGTCACAAACAGCTCGCGTGTGATGATGCGAAGGCAGTGGTTTGGGAAACGGGAGCCGTGAAGGACGTTGTGACCCCTCGGTCACACCAACACACACACACACCTATGTGTGTTAAGCACTGTGCAAGCTCGTGCAGTGTATGTTGTATAGATATTATACTGTGACACGTTATAGTCGCAGTGTACTGACACTCCCCCGCTGTTTGTAAGTGCCTGGAACCAGTGCCGGATGAAGCTAGTCCGGGGCCTGTAGCATGTTATATAGGGGCCCTAAGTAAAAATAAACTCCTTAAAAAAGTAAAAAAACAACGGTTTTATTTTAAAGTGCACTAAAAAGTAAATAACTCGATTGGACAACGGGAAGTTGTTGACTCTCCGATGATAAGAGTCACGTGGCGCCTGCTTCTTGGGCGAGGCCATTCCAGAGTTTAAGGACCGCGGCGTTTTTGACCTGTCCAAATAAATATTTAATTAATGAGCCGTCCATACAAAATGTTAATTGGTTTAAAAGAGCCAATTTATTAATTGATGCCGATTTCGATTCAGGCATGCGTTGTCACCGGATCTGAGTACGTGTGCACAATTTGGACTTGACTGGACAACAGTAGGTGGAATTAATTTTGATGACAAGATTTGACCACGACAAACATAGGAGTCAAGTAAAACCGTTGAAAAACACACAAATATTACAATAAACATTTTTAACTTGCATAGTAAAGTAATTTTTAATTTGCTATACGACCAGATAACACGACACATCGCTAACCTTAAACACCCAGTCGTTCATAAAAGTTGAAGGCGGTATAGTACTATAGTAATAGAGCAAGTGCAGAATCACTGGAACCGGAATTGATAGCTCGAAAGCATTTAGTGCGGGGCCCTTGGAAGTGCGGGGCCCGTAGCTACGACATTTGTAGTACTACATGTAGTATTACATGTAGTACTACATATGTAGTTACTTTTGCTACGAGTATCTCACGCACGCGCCCCACGAGTTCAAGAGAGTGTTCAATACTCATTCCACGCACGTGCCTGTCAAGGTACGAACATCAAATCAACGAATACGCCTACCCAACGCGTGTTCATTTAAAGGACGCGATATGAAGAGCGACTTACCACGAGCGCGGACGGCATCAATGAGACGGTCACAGGTGAGTGGAGTGTGCAATAGAGGGCGGCATCAATGAGACGGTCACAGGTGAGTGGAGTGTGCGATAGAGGACGGCATCAATGAGACGGTCACAGGTGAGTGGAGTGTGCGATAGAGGGCGGCATCAATGCCCAACACAAACTTGTCCCTCCTGAGAGGGTTGAGTGGGGGGAGGAGTGTATGTGGGGGGGGGGTGTGTGTAGGGGGTGAGTGTGTGTGTAGGGGGGGTGTGTAGGAGGGGGGGTGTGTAGGGGGGTGTGTGTAGGGGGTGTGTAGGGGGGGGTGTGTAAGGGGGGTGTGTAGGGGGTGTGTAGGGGGGGGTGTGTAGGGGGGGGTGTAGGGGGGGGTGTGTAAGGGGGGTGTGTAGGGGGTGTGTAGGGGGGGGGTGTGTAGGGGGGGGTGTAGGGGGGGGTGTAGGGGGGGGTTTAGGGGGGGGTGTGTAAGGGGTGGTGTGTAGGGGGTGTGTAGGGGGGGGTGTGGGGGGGGTGTGGGGGGGGTGTGGGGGGGGTGTGTGGGGGGGGGTGTAGGGGGGGCGTGGGGGGGTGTGTATATAGGGGGTGTGTGTAGGTGGGTGTGTGTAGGGGGTGGGTGCTTGTATACGGGGTGTGTGTAGGTGTGTGTGTAGGGGGCGTGTGTGTAGGGGGTACAGGTGGTGCATCGGCCAGTCATGTCAGTCAACCCATGTGGCACCTGGGTCTGCCCCGTGACCTCCTGCCAGCGGGCGTTCGACACTTCACGTGGCCTCAACGTGCACATGGCCTGGCACAAGCGTCGTGGTGATGTCACCGCCACTTAGTGGCGAATGGCGGTTGTTGTTGTTGTAGGGTGTGTGTGTGTGCAGTATAGGTACTCGTGAACAGCACTTGCCCCAACAGTCTGTTAAGGCTATACGGGGGATCTTTGTCTTTGTGTGTGTAGGTGGTGGGTGTGGGGATCGGTGGCGCTTTGGTTGGCGCACTGCGCTATGAACCCGGCGACCCGAGTTCGTTTCCCGCTCACAGCCACCAACACCCAGTGACGATTATCTGAACCGGTTATGAGCCCTCCCTCTGGGTCGACTCGGCCTCAAATGAGTACCTGGGTGCGATGTGTAAACATCGCCACTGGGGAGACAAAGGCGGCCGTGCGTGGTTCTGGCAACCCATCCCCCTCGTGTGCCGTGCCGGCCTTCATATGTGCTCGCTAACAGCACTTGCCCCAACAGTCTCTTAAAGTATATACGGGGGATCTTTGTCTTTGTACGGGGTCGGTTTGTGTGAGGAGCGGTGGCGCTTTGGTTGGCACGCTGCTCTGTGAACCTGGCGGCAGGAGTTTTGATTCCCGCTCACCACAACCAACATCGGTGACGAACTGAATTGGTTCGGGCCCTCCCCGAGGTCGACTTTATACTCAAATAAGTAACTGGTGTGGTGTGAAAACGTCATGCAGTTGGGAGACAAAGGCGGCCGGGCGTGGTGCTGACCACATTACCTTCTCTCGTGTGCAGTGTGGGCCCAAATGTGGGTTGGCACTCCGCTCGCAGCATTTGCACCAATAGTCTGCTTAAAGTTACCAAACCGGTTATAAAATAAACGGGAGCGCCCGTGGGGTGTCCTACGTACAGTTAGATAATTTAAGGAAACCTGGTACAGTAATTCCTCGAGGGAAAACAGATGCCAATTGGTTCACTCTGGAGTCATTGTGTAGCGCGCGCGCAAAATAGTTCACAGACATAAACGACAAGATACGGTGGGGTCTAGCTACAAGTTACTAGAGTTACTTGATATTGCTGCCTTCTCTGTAATTGCATCGTCGTGTCCCATTGGCCATGGCTATAATTGTTAAGGCACGCACACACTGTGAGTGGCTATTGCTTGTGATTTCTGACTTGTAGCATTGTCCCTGAGTCAATACTTTTTTTTGTCAAGGCCGATGATCATTTCGCTTCGCCCGGGAGGGCTTCCGTAGGGTTGCCGGACGATCACGATGATTCACGGACCAATAGCGACCGCACTACCTCCAGATGGTAGTCGCCACGCGACTTAAATACGCCGTCATGTATTATTGAATATTTGTGAGCCCACATTTCATCCGTGGATCCCCGATGCGTCAGAGTAAAAAGGCCAGACACTTGGGGTTTACGGGCCAATTAAAAGAAGTGAGGCGTACAAGACAGACTTAAATGGTTGACAACGATTCTCATTGCCTCGTGAGCAATGGCAAAGAATTCCAAAGCTTGGTAGCTGCACAGTGGCAGGCAAAATCGCGATCGCCCCAGGAACTTTGGCAGTCCTTCGTAGAAGGCGATCTGAAGATGTCGGGGACCTTGCTGCAGTATAAACATTCATTCTTGGAAATTATTGTGTCAATAGAATACAAACACAGTGCTCAGACTTAGATATTTCTTGACTCGTCACCATAAACAATTACGTGTATTTATGAACGCGCAGTGTTAAAAACATGAATAACAATAGCATAATTAAGGAGAATAACATTATTTAAAACTTTACATGTTCTTAGCAATGATTCTCATACTGTATAGGACTCTGTTTCATTACTGCATTTAACAAGGCCGCTGTTTGAAACACCAGTAGAGCCAGCTGGTCCCCGAAATGAAGAACAGTTGCAGTTTAAGTTCGCCACAAACGTTAAACATTACCTTCACGTGATATAAATGTGAGTTCAACAAAACCTCATCAACACAATTAGAGTTCCTTGTCATTTTTTTACGCGAAAGGAAATCACATTTAAAGAGCTCAGTGAGGTGGCACGTGACGGAGAACGGTAGAGTAGCTGGTGTCCGAAATCAAACGGAGATACACATACAAAGTAACATCAATGTCTATTGAAGGCCCTGACTGATGCACAAGGACATGGTATGTGAGCAGTCTGAGACTGGCAGTATGTATCACAGCTTCTCACGACACGATACCATGCCAACATGTCTGTACCAAGAGCCCAGTCTGCCCTAACTTAAGATTCACTTGTTCACTATAAGACTCAAAATAGTGACTTCTCATCAAATCTTTTCATTTTTCCAGGTTAAGGCACACTGAGCTATACAGCTCGTTTTCAGAAGCCACCTGGCCGTCACAAACGATAGCTCAACGAAGTGGCTCATCGCGTGGAAATGTATAGCGGCCAAATACTCGAGACATTGTGTGATTTCTACGTGGAGGGGAAAAACCGGAGGACCCAGAGAGAAAAAAAACACGCGACCATGGGGAGAGACACGCAAACTCCAAATATACAGGCGTAAGGGTCACGATCGAACCTCTTGCATACCAGGCGAGGGACTTAACATCTTGAAATAGATTGGCACTCATGGAAAGCCATTCTTATGCTAAACGGATGCTTCATTATGAAGAGGACTTAAAAAAACGCGGTTTTTTTTATTACATTCAAGCACTGAATATAAATACTTTTTTTTATTTATAAAATCTGTTTATCACGTACTCCTATTAGCTTTTTCAGACCAATGTTATCCTGCAGCAGTCTGACTTCTGATGGGACCCAGAAGGTCGTGACGAGTCTGGAGTTTGCCATCTGTTATCGCAAGAGCACTCCACCTAAGCAACAGGGCCCTGAGTACAAGACGTACTCGTTTAATTCCTGACCCTATTACCCGCGGTTCCTTCTATCTGCGGCAGGCTGTAGGGTCTGCCCAAACTGCTATTATCCGTGGCCCTATTTCTTCCTATTCGTAATTTTGCATCTGATGTATGACGAAAAGGCATACAATTTGTCTGCAGATTTAGAGGAATCATCCTATTATATGCCGGTTATCACGAAATTGTATCCCGTGGATGTGGAGAAAAATCACAGATAACCCCATGGATAAGATGCCCAATATTGATCTTACCGATGTATCATGGCAGATAAGGGTTCTCCTGTACATGTATTACCCATAATGCCTTATAACAATGCATAATGAGCTAATTTATTACGAGCTTGTTTACCTAAATAATGAACCTTATGGCGGGCCCCCCGGGGTCCCGAATAAACGGAAGTCAAAATCGTTAAAAAAGACCCCCTTCACATTCGTGTTAATTGTAAACACACATGCGTGTGTTTACAATTAACACACATGCGTGTGTTTACGCATTCGTGTGCTTACAATTAGTGTGTTTACAATTAGCCGTCATTCAAACCCAAGACTAACTGACCACGTGAATGTCATCTAAGCTTAAACAAGCACAATGCATTCCACGGGAAAAAGAAAATTATTACGGACTGCAGTTTTTATTCAATTGAGCACGCAGTCATTTAAATGCATCACGGGCCACGCTCATTTGTCTTGGTGTGAAGCATAGTTGCCGCTGAGTGTTTTTAATGATTGCTTTGAGAATTGAAACAGTTATTTTTGTTGTGTGATGTATGAATTACACAGGTCAGGAGACAATTATTACACGGCTCTCTGTCCACGATGCGACCATTGTGTAGTTTTTTTTTAAGTACATTGCTGCATTAATAATAAAAAAAAGATTACATTACTTCCAATGTGTTCATTTAAGTGCATAAGCTGTACTTAAATGGACACATTTGAAGTAATTTAATGAAAAATATCCATTGAAAAAGAGTGCATATTTCGGCTTTTCCAGCTACTCTCGTTAATTTTCACACGTGTGTGTGTGTGTTTTTGACACAAACATTCCACTTACAAGCCACCGTTGGCATGAGATTAGCAGAGCAATTCATTAGAAGCACCCACTGAAATACTGCAGTGTGTTTTTTTTTGGCAAACACTTTTAAGAACATTACGGTTACACGCAAAAAAAGTCCTACCCAAGCTAATGTTATGCTAATTCAAAGGCTCAATTTGTCTTGCGAAAAGAACAACGAATGCACGGATGCCAAGGGTTACTTTGTGGTTTAAAACATTCGAAATAATGAAAAATTTGAGTGCATTCACGAAATATTCCATTCCTAAAACGTGGGTGGAATGCCCCTTGTGTGAGCAATGTAGCTGGTGGACACATCCTCAATAAGACCTTGGGCACTGTTTTCGAGTGTGTCCAAGGGTACTTGCGCATACAAACATATGCAGTGATTTTCCCTCTAGATAAATAGTGGAAAACTGCCCAGCCTCTTTTTTTAACAGCTGGTGATCTGGAAAATACAGTATGTCACTCCGAAACATTTAACACAATAATACGAATGTCACTGATATACCGCTTAAACGTTGTCTTCACAATAAACCTCAGTACCGTTTTGTATACCTCTAAAGATGCAGCCCTGAAGCTAACTTGCTCACACCGCTGCTAGAGGAGTTCTCTAGAGGGAGCCCCAGAGAGCCCCCTTTCGAGGGTATTTGGCCTACTCTTCTACGCTGGCCAGACCGTCTTGGAAGACATGGAAGTACCCACATTTTTACAACACCGCACGTGACCTGCCGAACGATCGACAGCATCTGTGGCGTAGCTGTTTTGTGCCGCTGCTTGGACAACAGAGAGGCGGCAGGGTTTTAAATACGTACTGGCGTTGTTTCAACTGCCGCTCAAGAAGATATCCTCAGGATTGCAAGTCCAGTGTGCTTACCATTTCACCACGGCAGCATCTCTTACGCAGCATTGTGTATTCATTCAAAAACAGTGAACATCTTAACTCGGGAACGCCGCGGGGAGTCTCAAGACTTTTTTTTAGGAGGGATTCATAGCGCAATTACTCTTTTCTCTCCATCACGTACAGTTTTCCATTAAGTTTAAATGCATTATGTTAAGAAAGTGTTTCAATATTACTGTATATTATATTCATATACGATATAAGTCGGTCTCAAAAAAAGAACATTGTGCTGACCTACCGCACTGATACTGAACAGCACGCTACCGTGTTTTTGCACGATGAATGCTTTATGTAAATGAAGTTCATACGAACTCCACAGCAGTGGAAGAGTGTTAATATAAATATTTAAAATTGCATTTGGCAGATGTTGTGCGTGGCTCTCTGCCAAAATCCAGGCTTTAATTTAGTTTGACAGGAGCGCATGCAAGCCGAACACGCGTGACGCACGCACACGCGTGACGCACGCACACGCGCACAAGCGCGTGCTTGCATATTCAGTCGCGTGACCATTACTATTTTATGCGCAGTGAAAATTATTTTTCTAACTTTACACACGTATTACTTTTTTTATCCCACAGCGTTGAAAAAGACATTCTTAATTGTAATTATATTTTCAAAACAATGTAAGCGTTTAAAACCGGAAACTTTAGGGTGCGTTATACTGGAAAGAACGAAGTTGTAAACTGAGTGTACCAGCCTGCAATAGATTAATGTGTCCGTTCGTCCGTCCCCTTTCAATACTTTAACGAAGTGAAATCTCGTGCTGTTGGGTGTAAAATCAGCAATAGACAGCGCAGAGACTTGATATGTCTTATTGCACCCAACATTTTGAAGTCACATTATCTCATTTGCGAACTTCTACCAGCCCACCCTGCAGAGACCTGTTTGTGGCAAGAGAACAAAGAAGACCCCTCCACAATTCGCAGTGATGTGGAGGACGATGGGATCCGCGATTCCTGTTGACTGCGATGTTATCCACACATTTATTTTGCTCACCCGTTGGGAAACATTTCTCAGGGGAGATAAACAGAATTTTTTTTTTTGCTGATGAACTCCCGAAGTGCATGCTGGGAAAAAAGGGCAAGTCAAGACCAGCAGATAAGCTGCGGGTTAAAAGGATGAATCTGCCGGGGAAATCCTCATATCCGCAAAATAATGGGAAGCCATTCCACAAATCAGGATGATAAAAACCCACAAATAATAGTAATAGGGGCACATACAATAAGAGTTGATGGGGATCCGACAGCTCCCACGGGCAATAGGAGTTTGTCGGGTAATAGGTGGCAGATAAGGAGTGTTTCGCTTCATCCAATATTTTTGGTGCGCTATGGTTATGTTGCTGAAACTGATCCAAGCCATGCATCTTTGAAGTCAGCAGACTTCTCGTGTTTGAAAGAACCTGTTCGCCGTTTTTTTTTGTTCACGGAATAAATTATTCCGTAAAGCCACGAAGAGGGCGTTGTGCGACTCGAACACTTTGTCCTTTTTGAGGGAATTTGTTTTCAGCTTAAATAAAGCCAGCTTGCAGAAGTGTCTATAATAATGACGTAAAAATGCATTGCATTACAAATTTTTGTGTGTGTTATATCAGAAGCTGCTGCCATGGTAAAATGGCTTGCCTACCGGACTTGCAAAACGGACGTCAACCATTCGATCTCCCACCCAGCGGTACAAACGGCTACACCGCAGATGCTGCCATCGCTTGGCAGGTCGAGTAAAGTGTGGGCACTTCCATCTCTTCGAAGATGTCTGGGCCAGCATGCAAGAGTAGGCCTAATATCCTCGATAGGGCCTCCCCAAGGCTACCTCTAGAGAGCTCCTCCAACAGTGGCGTGTGAAAGTAATTGCAGGACTGCACCGTTACCGTTTGGTATATAACAATTGTGCGATAGTGCAGATTTTTTTTTATCCATGTTTACAATCCCTTTACAAAAACATAACCATAAGTCACATACTGCACTACAGCAGCATCACAGCCCTCTTGCCTTCAAAGGTCTAACCACAAATGTCAGCCAGGTTTTAGTTGCATGTAATCTCCCCATGAGCGCGTCACTCGGTAGCTACTTAACGTGTTGAACAAGTCCTCAGTTGGGCCAGGGCCAAATTCAATTAAAAGAGACGAAAAAAATGATTTATCTGTGCACTTATTGAAACCGTGGCCTTGATCCACATGAAAGCCAAACTGAATTACAGCTAACTCTTAACTGGAACCCAGAAACTCCAAAGTAACAGCTTAAGGGATCATCTTTAGACATAAGCCACCCTGCATTCACATTTTTTGAGTAATGCACTTGCAATAAAGAAGGGTTATCCGCAGTGATATGGGGGACCAATATTCTGGATGTTATAATCCGGGTGGGGTTATCTACATGTCAAAAAGAGTCGCCACATTGAACATTACTCTTATCTGCGGGGAAAAAATCCTGGATAACCTGCGGAAAATAGGAGTAATTTTTCACGCAACTCCTCTTATACGAGAAATAAGCAGCTTCGCAATGCATTTTTGGGTAAAATACAGAATAACCAAGAATAATAGGAAGTGATAGGGGCCCGTGGATAATGAGTTTTCCGTGTACCTTACAGCTGGAGTCGTGGGTAATATCGCCACGGTTAAGAGTTCCCCTTTCATGTACATAATTAAAATACAGGCAGTGTGTGTAACGTAAGAGTGCAAGGGCCGCCAGAAGGAGGCTTGGGCAAAGGCTGAATTTGCCCGGCCCTCACGCAGGAGAGGCCCCCCCCCTTTAACCCACCACAGGCCCAATGTTCTGTTGCGAGTGGATGAGGGGGCCGCACGTGGCATTCTGCCCCAGGCCTCCAGGAAACGCCAGGCCTCCAGTAACCTCCGGGCGTCCCTGGACAGCAACCGTACACTTGTATTCGTGCAAACGCGCGTTGAGAAATGCGTATGACATTCCTGTTGACTTTTCAGTTCGTGTTACGTTATTACTATTTTATGAGTATTTTTTTGTTTACACACACTGTATATTTGAAAAGATTTTCAGCAAGCTTGATTGGAGAACATGATGCCTTAAAAGTTAATAATTTCAGTCATTACAAGTTAATAGCTTACCTATTTATACCCACTTAAATCCTAAAGGACATTGAGACATTGCTCTAAAAGGTATATGCATATAGCATATGTATATTTCCATGTAAAGCAACAGTGTGTGATCTACATAGATTGTATGGCTCCCTAAGAACTCAATTTATCCGCAATTATGCGGGGGACATTATATTGCTGTTCCTATTATCTGTGTAGTCACGTGAAAATGTACAGAAATTGTCCGCAAAATAAAATAACATTGACTAAATGGGTATATTTTTGGAAAATAATTCCACTTTAACCGCATTTGCACGATGGAACAAGAGGACGAATAGGGGCTTGAAGTTTTGGCAGGCAACTTTAAGTCCCGTGGGTAATAAGGTCATGGATGACGAGAGGGCCTGTCCAGAGGAGTTCTCTTGGGCTCCCTCTTATCGAGGCTCTTTTTTTTCCAGGAGTGGTATGAGCAGGTAATTGCAGGGCTGCCCCTTTACCTTAATAAGAAGGGTTCTATGCTATTCAACAAAAACACCTCTATTGCACAAAATATTGCGGTCCAACAACGCTTCGATGAACATGATATAGGGAATCGCATCAAAATGTGTATGAATCAATGTACCGCGTGCAAATGTGTAATGTCGCATGGACAGTAATGGATTCGTGTTAAAACAAACGGAAAGAGTTTTAAATCGGATCGCAATCCTCAATCGGAGCAAATTGTTGCATCGCAAACGGGAAAGGGAGGCGTACCAAACGCATTGCGACAAACTCAAAAGGTACGAGCACACAACACAATAATTTCAACATACTCTTCTTTAAAGGTAACGTGTAGAAAATCAATAACTCACCTTCCAGGGTAAAGGTTTGTTCGTAGCTTTCCAAACAGACTATATGGTGCAAACAATGGTCAGTGGTCTACTGGCCAAGGTTATAAATTTCACACGGGCATGCGCCAAAGTCTCAACAAAGTCGCTGTGCTTATTCACAGCGGTTACTCAGACACTACAGAAAAAAAAACCTCATAAAATACACGTTTTTTTACTTCAATCACCCACAACAATTCAGATTTGACGACACCGTAAAGTTGTGTATTGTATACTACTAGTGATGAAAACTTTTTTTTCAACTAAAACTATTTAAATAGTACGTTTAAAGCCCTCTTGTTAATTCCACCCCTTGCATGCTGTGTGGGCCATGAGAGTAGTTTGAAGATATATCACCGTGCTGGTCAGAGGGATTGTCGAGGGGTGTGCCAAGGGGAGGGGGGGGATGGTAAGGAGGGGGGGTGAGACTTGATTATGATGGTGAGCCTGCAGGGAAATTGTTTCACATCGTACCTCATAGAGGGCCTGTTGCCCCGGCAACAGGAAATAAGAGACAGCTGACACTTGCATTCTCTTTTCACAATCCTCGACGTGAAATATAATTGGCGAGATAATATTTTCGTGAGGTTTTTGTTGTTGTTGTTCAAATATACATATATATTCTCTGGCGAAAGAATTGCATTAACAGGAGCGTACATTGAAAAGTTATAGCGATTGTAAATTAACCGTGTCAGTATTCTGTATTCGTTATTCCCACCTCTGGTGTCGCTTTCCATTATTACATCTCCCAAACTTCTCATTCTTCAGCCGTTTCACGTCATTCCGATGTGTATTTGTTACATGGATTATTCCGTGTAGCCAGTCACCCAGCTAGTTCTGGTGGTAACGCCCCACAGCTACGAACAACAGAATTATTGTTGGGGTGGAGAGGAGCCCAGCCAGCAGCCAGCCAGGGAACTCTAAGCATATATTATTATTTGTTTAAGTAGTAGGATTATTTACTGTTGCGCTTTTTGTATGTAAGTATACTGAACTTCTTTCGCACCATACGTAGCCAGCTGCGCTAAACGGAGGTGTGCGGTGAAGGACAACAGCCTCACTAAGGCACCTCCGATTAGCACGGACGGCTACGTACGGTGCGAAAGAAGTTCAACATGCATCACACATACGAAGTCTGAGGACTCTTTTAGGAGGATCATGTCAAGTGTTCGCAGTGGGGGGGGGGGGGGGGGGGGTGATGTTGCTGCTGCCGCTGCTGTGTGTAATCCCAATTGAGTCATTTGCAGGTACATTGTCAACGTCGGTATGTGTGACTGACACCAGTTAGAGTGTGTGTGCTCTTAGCGGTGGGAGGAAAACGTAAGAACCTGGCGGAATCCCATGCAGAACAGGCGGGGAACATACGAACGTAGGAACTCGACACCGAATAAACGGAGAACACATGAACATACGAACTCGACAAAGAGCATTCGAACATATGAACTCGACACAATCACATTCGAGCATATGAACATACGAACTCGACACAGCGCAGAGGGAGAACATACGAACACGACAATGACATGCGCCCGAGTCAGAAGTTTGTTCTTCATGTTATTGGCATTTCGAGTGTAGTTGACATTGCCATTGTTATTATCAGCTTGCTATTTCAAATAGATTGTATCTACACTTATGAGTATAGTTTTTACTGTTTATGTACACCGCTTTGAGATATTTCGATATGAAAGGCACTTAAAAATCAGAGCTTATTTGTTATTCTACATTGTAACCACAGACTTCTTGTTGTGAAGCAAAAGTCTTGACCACTGCACCACCCTGCCACCCACAACGCAAACGTCACAAGATAAATCCATCCGTACGTTATATCAAGATGCAATGTGTAACTGAATGTGGTTGCAATTGTATGCATGTCTTTCTTTTTTTACATGATGTGCGGTGTTTTCATAATTGTACGATATGTTACGTAACCTGAAACCCTAACACGGTCAACAAAACTGCCTTGAAAGCAAAATATATTACGGGTGATATTTAGTCCCATTGGACTTTCTTCAAAGAACGTAAATTACTTCATGTGGTAGTAATTATACACCGCGCTGTTACTTTGTGTGCTATGAAGAAGGCCTATTTCATGAAACGTCATCCATCTTATATATAAAAGGGAAATTTGTGAATGTGTGTCTGTTCGAAATGTTTATCATACTTCCCGACATGCAACAAACTTCAAATTTGGCATGTGGGTAGCTTCCAGACTGTATGCAATGCAAAAGTATAAAAAATACTTTTGTATTGGGGGGGGGGGGGCGCAAAAATTTATATATTTTGCACGGCAAGTGAGCGGTGACGTCACATCTGTGATGTCACCCGCATGCGGCAGCGTCACGCAGTGTGCCTACTGACGTCACGCATCCCCCCCCCCACCCTCCGCATAGGTAGTGTGTTAATCCGAGACAAGAATCCAAGTTGGAAGCTTTCGTGACTGCAATGATTCATACTCTTTTGTTTATCACTTGATACAGCTATTTTTGCTGTGACTGTTCCACCTGAAGACGGAAGCTTGCGTTGCCTCCGAAACGTCGTGATTTAATTTAGTTGTTTTCATTTATTTTGTTTTACCTACGTGACTTTACCGAAAGAAAAAAAAACCCAAAGAGTAAGAATCCAAGTCTCGGGCGAAGCCGGGTAGTAAAGCTAGTATAATATATATTCCTTTTTAATCCACCGTGTAATTGACGGATGTGTTGACTTTTTGTTGTGCACCACTGCCAAAGCAAGATCACCAAATAATGTGGTGCATGACCTTGGGCGTGCGTACACACCTGTGGGGAGCGGTAGTGTGGTGGTTAGCGCTACGCCGCGCTACGAACCCGGCGACTGGCGTTCGATTCCCACTCGCGGTCAACACCAGTGTCGATTATCTGGGCCTCTCCTAGGTCGACTCAGCCTCAAATGAGCACCTGGTGCTCTGTGTAAAAAAACATCGCCACTGGGGAGACGACGGCGGTCGGGCGTGGTGCTGGCCCACCCACCTTCCCGTGTGCCGTGCCGGCCTTCATAGGTGTCCGTTAAGGCTACACGGGGGATCTTTGTCATTTTTGTTTGGTGCACACCTGTAGGGGAAGTGGTGGCGTAGCGGTTGGTGCACTGTGCTATATCAGCCCGGGGCAACTTCAGGTAAACATTTCCAGCCGACAGTAGACCTGATCGCCGAGTGATATCGGAACTTGGTGCTGGGCACCCCCACCCCACCTCCTCCCCCCATATATCAACTCAACCCTTGAACCACCTGGTACGGTATGTGTACAAAACATCAGCACTGGGGTCGAGACAACGGTATCCCAGCCGTGATGTTGGCCATATCTCCCACGCCGGCCCTAAAAAAGGTGTTGACCGCCTGGGCTTGCCCTTCCCCTATGGCTGTAAAGGGGAATGCAGCGTGATGTTTGACGTTGCGCGAGTTGCTGTTTTGTAATGGAATAATTTATCCCAGTGCCTGGAAACTGGGCATAGTTGTAGCCAAGGTCGTTCAGATTACCTGATAGCAGTTGTATCTGGGCGCTGCTATTACTCGAACACAAGGTTAGAGGAACTTATTCTGTGTTTATACACAGAAAGGTACAAAAAACAATGCCATTTCAAGGAGGATAAGTACGCCCTTGGTAAAGATCCCATATCTTAAAATTATATATATATAATTTAAGGTCAGAGTGATTCATACATACTGTATATATTATTTTGATGTTAAGTCATCATTGATTTAATTAATGTTACGTTATAGTTTCATGGTTACGTGATGTATGTAATGCCCAATATTATCAAACTCCCTTACATAAGTACCTATTTCTAGGTACTGTAGGTACATAAGTACCTACAGTACCTAGAAATATTTAGTATCAATAACAATCTACAGCCCTTGGTAAATCCACTGCTGGATGAAGGCCTTACTATAACCGCAACAGTCACAGAGGTTTCAATACAATTCAATTACATTTTAAACAGCATCTAAGATACATATGTACGGTATGTCAAGTCCCTGTACAATAAAGCTGGATGTACTCAAGAGCGAACAGAGAGGCGTATGCATATACATTATTCAGAGATGTACGCATGATTTGAGTCGGTCAGTCATAGAGGAGAAGAGGAAGATCTTGAGGGGCATGGACTTGAAAGAGTGGCAAGGGAGTCGACAGCATCGATGGCTGGGGGAGAGAATTCAAAACTACAGGGGACAATACAGACGTAGCGACCGCCTCACTGGGTAAAGCTTGACTGCCCACACAAACGTTGGGCCAACGGTAGCCCAACGTTACATGTTCACTGGGTTATTGTGAATGGATGCACGTTGAACCTCTTTCTCACCGTCCGTAGCCAACCGTGCTAATCGGAGGTGCGGGTGGAAGGACAGCAAACTAATCATAAAAAGCAGTTCCAAAGAAATTCATTTTCAATCTAGATTTAAAAGTGCCTTCGCGGAGCGGAGAGTACATTCCCAGTGAACACGCAAACGTTGGCCCAACGTTTGCGTGCTCACTACTGGGTTGTTGTGAATGGTAACATCTCTCGTGGCTGCAGCAGTCAGATGAACCATATTGCAATGAAATATATTCATTCAAAATACACCGATTCTCACACACGTGGTGTGCGATGCACGTATCGCGCCCTTAGGAATCAAGATTAATTGTTGGGTCGATGCGTTGTTACACCCCATACGCGAAGCTGTCACGTTCTCGAGAATTATTGATCTCACCTTGTAAACTACGATTGGGGAATCCCGACAGGAAATGTTGTTAAAAGCATATGGGACATTACATTTCAAAGTAACATGCTAGACGAGCTATGTACAGATATAAAAGCAACGCGATATGTGCATCACCACTCTCACGGCAGGTTTATTTTTTTGCCGTTTCCAAAACTGAGGCTAGAAATGAACCTTTGTGTTATTTGCTTTCACCAGGGTCCTGATCTGAGGCCGACTAAAATGACTTGGTGACAATGCCTCGTGAGAGGGGAACACCTCGCGCAAGACGGGAAGGTTGACACCTCGAGTAAGGTCAGGGGGTCGGCTCAGCTCATCATCATCGTCACTCTGGCACGTGGGTTAAGTGAATACCACTCTGTGGAGAGTCAACGGGGCTCGTCCCAAAGACGAGGAAGCTCCCGAGAATCCGAATGTGGAATGTCCACCACTGACTCGGGACTGCCATCTTAGGCGAGTGCTCGATTTACTTGAGCTTCATAGCTCATCGGATTTGTCCAGGATAAATAAATACTGTGATTCAATTTCTGGAACCTTTTCAGGTGACATCTCATCCACATTACGGGTGCTGCATTTTCTTACACAAACTACTCAGGAAATGTTCTTTGGATAGGAGTAATATTTTTCGTAAAATTCCCAGACCTGGAACATGGCCACAAATAGGCACAACACCATATTTTAACAATGTGATGATTATTTTTGGAAGTCACGAGTAACCAGGCTGCCACCATCAACTAATGACTCTCCCGTCTCAAACAATTAGTGAATCGTGACTCCAGTTGGCATCCATTTGCAGCTTTCAAGAACCCCAGGGACATCTCCCCCCCCCTCCCCCATTGGGCAAAAACTGATGCCACGGGAAATTAGTGGTTTAGGGAGCCTCTCGCATGACGCACATTTATGGATCACCCAGCAGGCTGATTATTTACAAAAAAAATTTATATTCGCGAAACATTTTTCATGAATGAAGCCTCTACTATGGCAGCAACACCTTCGTGTGTATGGGCACACGAACAAGTACACCTTTGATTCATCACAATCAACCTGTTAGGTCTGGAGGCCCTATCAGCAACACAGACTCTGCACTATTATAGAGGCGTCACGGTGGCGAGGAGAGATTATCTCCATCGCCTGGTACTCAGGAGGTTTGTGGGTTCAATCCCGGTCCCTTTCGATGCCAATTGTATATTTGGAGGTCGTGTGCTCTCTCTCTCTCCCCATGGTGGCCGTGTAGACGTCCTCCGATTTTGCCCTCATCCACATTTAGAAACAATGCGTTTAGATTATTTGTCCGCAACTGTACATCGCCACGAGTAATATAAGCCACTTCGATGGTGAGCTATAATGAACGATTCGTGGTCAAGTCAATTTTATTTTTGTTAACATATGTGGCGCTGTTTCTGGCACAAATCTGCCGCTCAATGGCCGCTTTTGAAAACGAGAAAATAGCTCATCAGGGCTTTTAACCTGGTCATACAAAATAGTTTAGCTCAAAACTGCCCAAAGGTATTCGAGACAGTTAGGGATGCAGACCTGGGTGGTTTAATGACACCGTCTGGAGGGCAGGTAAAACCGGAGCACTGGGAGAGGCACCAAGAACAAAAATCAACTATGGGCCATTTAGATTTGAAGTTTTCGTGACTGCAGGGATCCATACTCTTTGGTTCTTTCGGTAAAGTCACGTAGGTATAAAATAAAATAAATGAAATCACGACGTTTTGGGCACAACACAAGCGTCCATCATCAGATGGAACCACAGCAAGAAAAAAATTGCTGAAGTGGGCAAAAGGGCTGCTGTAACAGGAGGCTATATACCTATATAGCCTCCTGTTACCAGCAGCCCTTTTGCACCCGAGACGTCGTGATTTAATTTATTTTATACCTACGTGACTTTACCGAAAGAGCCAGAGAGTATGGACCACTTCTTGAATGTACATCGGTTGTGTTTGGCCAAAGAACCACCAACGATTGAAATGGTGTGGAGAGTCCTCATCCAATAGTGGATTGACAGTGGACTTTAAATTATTATTATTCCCCCATTCCTCCCCCTCCCTTCCCCGTAAACACCATGAAATGGTAACCTTTTAAGCAGTAATTGCCCGCCTCTAGTAAAAGTCCCCCAGGAATGCCATATCATTGTTTTTGCCTTGTGCAGATAGTGTCAGCATCATCAGCGGAATCCCTTGTGTCCATTCCCAAAGGTAGCTTACACTTGACTTGTCATCATAAATTGGGGTGTGGGAAACAGCGGTGGGGAATTGAGCCCAGCATCGGCATTCCCTCTAGGAATAATCACTGCCAATTTTGTGGGGGGGGGGGGGGGAAATCCCATACGGAATTCCCATAGGTTTCAGTGACTTTTGTGTCCACTTATGGCCATATTCTGCTGTTTTTTGTTTTAATTATTATCCTGATGGTGCTCCAGTATGTGACTTGTGATTCTGTTTTTGTAGGGAATTTAGAAAAAAAACAAAATATACTTCATTATCTTGCCCTACAGCAACAACATTTGCATATACCCTAATAAGAAATCAACGGGGCAAAAGCGCAGCCCTGAAATTACCTGCTCACGCAACTGCTGCCGGAAGGACCTCGAATCGAGTGAGTCCTAGAGGGTATATTTGGCTCACTCACATTGTCCAGACGTTTTTTGAAAGAGGAGGGAATACCCACACTTTTAGCCCACCACACACAACCAGCCCATTTCTACTGCTGGGTAGAATGAGGTTGGGGGAACACAAGACACGATCCTAGGGATTGGGAGTCCACTGATCTAACCGTCGCACCACGGCATCACCCAACGTCCCCATGGGAATGATCTCTTAACGGGCATTTTTATTAGATTGTTGCACAACCTTCACTCTAATGTTCAAGCTTAAACATTAACCTTAAATGGCTGTGTTACAAACACAATACTTTCAATGTTCTGAAGACATCCGAGCGTGCGATATGGTGGTTAGAGCACTTGGCTTATAGTTGGAAGTATCTGAGTTCAAATCCCAGTTGAGGGCAAGGCTCAGCCAAACATCACACTGGGGTTGATAAAGTTTGGAACCAATTTGTAGGAAGCCAAATTTGGTTGGTCTATACATTGACGTAGCCTCGTCATCGGAAAGTGGAATTTGTGCCAGTGTCTCAGAGCTCTGAACACGAGATGAGAACTGCCCCTTAGTTATTAAAGTTGGGAAAACACAATTTAACTTTGATTTGAGTACGTTGCTTCAAGCTTTTTTTATTGTAAAAAAAGTATTGAGAAAAATACATATCAACGATGCTGTGAGAATTTCCATGTCGATGATGAGGGCAATTAACATTGCACCATCTAGTTCCAGTCACGTCCCCAATCGACTGGCCTTGTTAAAAAAAAGAGAGATTGGCACAGCCAATTAATCAATTTGCCACGCAATTATCTCATGCCGGCAACTTGCTACACCGGCCTGCAAATGTGCAGGCACCATCTGCTTTGCTAATGGTTAACAGCGAGAGATTTTTTGGAGGAAAAAAAACTATATTGTACAATTTATTTCTTTGTTTGCTCCATAGCAGAGGATACCGTGTTTGATACGCCTTAGAGGTGAGTTAATTGCAGCCTAGAAAATACCCCTCCCCCCCCCACCAAATAATAATATAAATTACTGCTTGTTAAATTAAAACGGGGCTTTCCCTCCGATTGCGAAAAAGCTGCCAAAAATATTCATGGCAAGATGGCCCTCTATGGATGTGACCTTTGTCAAAGGTCTTGTCAAAGTCACGTTTTAATGTCCTCCGCGCCTTTTCGGTAACAAAAAATAAAAATTCCCCGTCACGTGACATTTGCAGTCACGGTTGAGGGGCCAGAGAACAGATCAATACAATTTGTTTGAATTCATAATCGATGTTGTTGGTGCATTCAAATCCAACTTATTCTTTTAATGATGAGGAAAAAAAAACATTCACAACAGGAACACGTGCGCAGGCTGGAAACAAATAATATTTAACGATACACAAAGGTGTGCTGCTCACAAACAGCAGAAAAGCACGACTCCCATCGCGCCTTGCACGCTCGTCATCTGCGTATACACGCTTTCTGTCCTGTCGAGGCCAGCTGCTGGGAAGAACTGTACAGAGTGACCAACTGAAAAAGAGTAAAAAATGTCACCTTTCCCAACAATGCTCAAGTTATTAAATCCAAATTTCGATTTAAAGCTTTCGTGACTGCAGGGATTCATCTTCTTTGTTTCTTTCGGTAAAGTCACGTAGAATTATTATTTTATTCTCATTCTACGTGACTTTACCGAAAGAACCAAAGAAGATTATTAAATCCACTTTTGCCTTTGCCCTAACAGTAGCATAGTGGGAATACTGCAGTCAGCTGGGTGAATGTGGTCATAAATATGACGGTATACCCGCAATGTTACCTTTATTTCCACACAGAATAGCCTAAATAGCCCACAAATTATATCATAATCATCAAGCACGATCGATCTGCTGCTGGACGCATACCTTCCAAGATCTGATAAGACAAGACTGAAGGGTGTACACAGAGGTTGTACAAATGCTGGCAGCTGTCTCTATCCAGTAATAATAACAAACCACCTTTTTCCACTGGAAAATCCAGCCCAGAACCAAAGCACCATACGCTGACCTCGCAATCCATCTCAATATGACTCAAGGCCAAGCAGGGCAAAGAGGAAAGGCATAATGATAACGTACATTGCATGGAGACTTCAGTGGCACAGTTCAGCTTCTGCAGTGGAAAAAACCGGGCTGGCTCGGCAAGATCCCGGCATAGCCCCGGTATGGCTTGGTTGTACAGGGTTGCCATATATATGTCATCAGAGCATATGCGAGTTTGCATGTTTTGCCACAAGTACTGTGTGTGGTTAATGCGGACTTGATGCCTTGTAAAAGGTATCTATTTGGCGTTTGAACATCTTAACACCACCTGTTTTATTGCCAGAAAGGGAAAAGCCGAATTCTTATTTTGTTTCATCGTGCTTGATATTGGCAAAAAAAAAAGGTTCCGTAGATATTCAAGCTTGAGTTGACATAGGGGGAGGCCCAGCAATTGCAGCCCTGCAATTGCTTATTGATGACTCGGCTAGTGAAAGGGCCTCCGAAAAACTCATGGGTATTTTGGCCTTCTCTTGCATGCCAGCCAAATCTCTTCGAAGACGTGGTAGTACCCACGCTTTACCCCACCACATTCAACCTGCCAAATCGATGTAAGTGTGGTGTACCCATTCGTATTGCTGGGTGAACAGTGGGGGGGGGGGGGGGGGGGAGTGGGGGGTAGAAATTCAACTGATGCTGACTGGGAGGATTGCGATTGTCGGTGTGTGTTAACAGCAGCATACTTTATATATCAGCACTTGTAATCACATCCCACATATACCTGATTATATATATACGCAGATAATAAACAAATGCAATTTGTATATATATTAAATAATCCGGCATCCCACCTCCTCGTACCAGCTGCAGAATATACAATTAATGAATAAATGTTGGGGATCAGCCAATGTTCTTTTGCCTTCATTGACGAAATTTGGCATGGGAAGTAGAAAACACGTATCAGCTGTACCGCCGGCTACATTTCTCCAGTCATCTGCAGAAGCGAATTATGAAACACGTTTTGATCTTCAGAGACCATTTCATAGCTTCCAGCTAATACAAAGAACGTGTGCCACCTTATTAGCGCATCAGATGTGCTGCCGCAATTTGCGGCTTTAATAAACCGAGGTTGTTCCAAACTCTAGTCCTAACAACCCACCCACCACGGTCCACCTTTCAACCTTCACCGTACCGTGAATACACAAATTAAGTTGCATGCACCTCATAATTGGTAAACACGTCTTACATGGAACACATGGGGTACTGATTATAAGCAAGTTAGAGATCCCGTGTTGTGTATTTGTCTGCGTTGTGTCTCGCATTTGGGAGCCATGGTGTTGTGGTGAGCGCAACGCGCGACGAATCTGGCAACCCGAATTCAATTCCCGAATATTTGAACCGGTCCAGGGCATCCTCTGGGTCGACTCAGCCTTAAATGAGTGCACTGGGGAGACAAAGGTGGCTAGGCGTGGTGGAGGCCACCGTCTCCTGTGTGTGCCGTGTGGACCCTTAATTAGGTGCTCACTAACAGCACTTGCCCCAACGGTCTGCTAAGGCTATACGGGAGATGTTTGCCTTTATTGTCTCGCCTGATGCAGATAATGCACGGACGCTCATTGTTGTTCTCTAAAAAATAAACCCAGTACTGTCCCTGTGAGTTTATAAATTAAAACTACTATTATTTTAGTAAGATGCATGTGTATGTACAGCCCTTTTGTCAATCCACTGCTGTACGAGGGCCTGCCCATCCCGTGCAGGTCATGGGACTTATTTGACCATACTTGACCACTCTGGCCTTTGCGGGTTGGTCAAGGTGGGGAGTATAGATGTGACAGCATAGAAGTTTAGTACAACACTGGATGTGGCTGCACTGCCCTCTGCTGCCCATTAGGTAGCCCCACAGCCTATAGCACCTGTAATGGGTTGTGGTCGGTATTCCAAGCACTATCCAGGCTCATACCTGCTTAGCTTCTGGCGTATTCGGGATAATTTGGTCACGAGCAGTAAAACGCATGGCCATGGAAACTTTGAACTCAGTCTACAGCGTAACTAAATTTAAACGGTCTGCATAGCATTCATTCTGAATGATGGGAAATAAAGCTATTTATGAACATAAAACACAAGCACAAATATATAATGACACTAACACTCAACAACTCATTACAACAATGCAAAGCCACTTCTTGTTAAGTTACACTATGTAACACAATTTTTGTTTCCGGGGTCTTCGTGTTGTTTTTTAATTGCTTATGCCTAAAAAGTATAGTAAATGGCTATTATTCGTCCCAAAAACTTTGCTTTTGTGACCAGGGCTTAATGTGAACGAAAGACACAAATGCACACCGCACGTTTTCTCATTGAAAATAGGTACATTTCAAAATGTCACTGTCCTGCTCACAAAAGCAAAGTTTGTGGCGAATAATATCCATTTTCTGTACTTTTGAGGCATAAGCAATTAGGAAGTAACACTTACAACCCAGGGACATTATTTGTTGTTGTAACACAGTGTTCACTTCCTGCCATCTACCAACCACGGGAGCTGCCATCACGTTCTGACACTTTTTTTTTAATTCCCCGTTTTGGGGGACTATTTTTGGATGACCTTGGCAATGCGAATGTTCTGAAACTAATTGCACACCTGGTGTGCTACACCTCGGTTCAGATGAAGAAGGTAGCATCCCCATTGGGGATCTGACAGCTGCCCACAATCATTTCCTGTACAGCAACACTCGTTTCTCCGTACTTATCTGCTGCACCGCATATGCTTGGCCAACATCCCGTGGCAATTCTGCAATTTGGTTAAGCAGAGCAGTGCACAGCAAAAAAAAACCTCTTTATATTAAAGTTTATTTTTTGTTTTGGGTTAGATTGCATAAGCGTAAATGTGTCATTAACCAGCTACTACGAGAGGGAGCGAACATTTTTGCGCGTGTGACAAGTTGAAATGCTTATCAGTTCTTTATTATCCGTCCTTCCGGGTGGATAATAGCAGTACGCAGAACGTTAACAGCAAATTCGTCACATTATCCGCTCAAATTGACCCAGATGTGCTTTCCCGGATGTAACATCATCCATTCTGTTATCCGCACTTCTTTTTGTGGATAAGAGTAAAACACGGGGGTTAAACACGGATAATAGGATCCGCCCATTAGCACGCCCACCTTATCATCATTGAAATGGGTTTAATTATGCAGTGTTCAAAAGCTCATGGGTTTATCTCAGAGATGCACGCGAGCTTTGTTTGCATCGATGTGTTTTTTTTTTAAGTCAAAGAATAATTATTTCCCAAGCGAGCGTGGGTCAGTGCCCATCTTTGATTTACAGCATAAGCCAACGGGTGGAAATTCCACGTTCCTATGGCGACGGTGGATGACTCCAAAGGGCAATCAATGTTGACGTCCCACAAAGTGGTTCTCGTAATATCGACCCCTTCGAGGGATGAAGGGGCGTTGTTGACACTACCGATTTAAAATCACAACCTTATTATTCACAGCCACGTGGTCTAAATGCAGCTCTACCCGGCTGAATATTGCGTCCAAAGTGGCCGAAATAAGTTGCACTGTTATTTAAGTTCCTTTCCGGGACTCAATGCGAAATGTTCTCAAGAGCCACATTATGAAAAAAAAATCAGCTAAAAATAAAAAAAACATTTCCGTTGGGCGTTCACAGACACAATCGTATGTACTGATCGCGCTAAATAATACGTATTGTTATGATAACACGCTCAGCCACATTAATTTTCTTTTACCACGTGGAACTTACAAACATGTGCATCACGAACAAAATGTGCTAAACAACATATCTGTTCAGTTTTGTTATAAAAGTGCCAGTACTGTACCGGCTAATTAAAAAATATATAAAACCACGTACCCAACAGCATTTATTCATTTCCATATCCTACACAAGAGGGTTCTGTTGAAGGCACACATATGTAGACATACGCTGCATTTTGAGTAACTGCACGTGGAACTTTGTAGTGTGTTCTAATTCGCACCTCGTGTTGAGCGTGAGTTCAGTTTCATCGCAGTTACTCATGCAAAACGCAACCACTGGTAATTCTTGCTAACTCGTTCCTTTTGAGCGACTGGAAAAGTTACTGCTTGCGTGCGCGGCTTTATACAAACGCAAGTCAGCCGCCACCACAGTCATCACACACTACCTGCTTCAATGGCATTTAAATCAAGTCCTTGCCTGGTGCAAAAGAAGGCTGGCAGCAATCCGTGTCGAGTGGCGGAGTGTCCGGACTTCGCTTGCGACTTCGCGACTCGCGACAACCCCCTCCGGCTTTGAAATGCCCTTGTGGGAGCACAAGTTTGACCACAGCGATGGGGATGGCTGGCGGTGGCCGTGTGTGCGTGCGTGCGTGCCGCGTGCCGGGTGATCGCTGTCACCGCATACATCCACAGAGTTTCCGTCCTTCGTAAACGCCCATGACAAACCTCAACTCCTGAGCCAATGAAATCCAAACATTAAACGCCACACCCATTCCCCCCCTCTCTCACTCGAAGTCATTACTATTATTACTCTTACCCCTGCGGTATTTTTTGTTCAACCAAGATGACCTTCTGTGAAGGAAGGCAGGGTTGTATGTAAATGCTAACAGTGGTGATTGCAGAGAACCAGCGTTCAAGATACCGTATTTGGGGTTTTTTTTAGGACTCTTGGGAAACGTGTATCGAGCCCGTATCTCGGCAAAGTATGAATGGGTTTTAAGGAAGAAGGAAAGAAAAGACTGCAACGGTTTTGAAACTAGATATGATTACCATTGTTTTGTCAATCCACTGCTGGATGAAGGGTCACGGAGGTTGTGTGACCATACTTCAGGACTGCTTCAGATAATACCGCTGGTGTTGGCAGTGGCCGGGCATCGAGCTCATGTCACTGGGTTAACAGTGCATTGCACTAACCACTGCCTGACTCATTGCTTCGAGGGAGGGAAGTACATTTCTCCAAAATAAACCTCTTGGGTGGCCACTCATGGCCACAAATTGGTCAAAATTTCACATTTTTTTGATGGTCAAAATACCCAATGTGGCAATGCTAGAACGAGTTTTAAGTTTCACGATATCACTTGCAGTTAATGCAATCGTAACCAACAATCAACCTAAACGTATCCAAGGAAACTTAAAATCCACGCGAAAAAAAAACCAAATCAGGAGGAAATGTACGCGTGCCCAGAACTGCTGACTGCGTTATCACGATCAACATATTGTTTCATATATATTTATCTCAAAGTGTGTAATGGTGATGGCACTTGGATGACCTTCAAAGTCCAGAGGTCGCCGCTTCAATTCGATCTCCCGGATGTGGCAGTAGTGCCAGATTATGTAATCCCCCTGCCGCTATCCACCCAGCTGTATAGTACACAGGTAGAGTACATGGCTACACTGCGGGCAGCTCATTGCTTGCGCGTGGTGGTGAAAGTGTGGTTGCTCCCACACCTCTTTGAAGACGTCTGGTTACCATGAAAGAGTAGACCAAATACCCTCTAAAGCTCCCCCAGGTGGGAAGGCTCTTCCACCAGCAGTGGCGTGGGTGAGCAATTGCAGGGCTGCACCGTTACCGAACACGATGTAACACAATTTTTGTTCCTGGGTAGTTAAGTGTTATATCGTAAATGCTTATGCCTAAAAAGTATATAAAATGGCTATTATTCCCCAGAAATTTTGCTTTCGTGATCAGGACAGTGATATTTTTAAATGTACCTATTTTCAATGAGAAAACGGGCGAATTTGTGTCTTTTCGTTCACATAAAGTCAGAAAAAACAACATATCAATCAAAATGAACATGTATTTATACTAAAGTAATACAACAATGACTAGAAAAGATTTAGAAGTGAGTAGTTTTTCGAGATTTACGATTATACTGTAAATCACTTTCACCAATCAGCCCTCAAATGTAGTCTACCATCATGCTCTCGTTATACTGTCCTTAGTAGCGGCGTTCAAAGTCCAGTATATCCTGGTGGAAGCGCTCACCTTGCTCCTCCGAGTACGCTCCCACGTTCTCCTTGAATTTATCAAGATGAGCATCAAGGATATGGACTTTGAGGGACATCCTTCAGCCCATTGTGCCATAGTTCTTCACCAGAGTCTCAACCAGCTCCACTTTGTTTTCGGCCTTGTGATTGCCCAGGAAGCCACGAACCACTTCGACAAAGCTGTTCCAAGGCGCTTTCTCCTTACGAGTGAGCTTCTTGGGGAATTCATTGCACTCCAGAATCTTCTTCATGTGGTCCGATGAAGACATCGGCTTGGACCTTTGCCTCACACAGCTTAGGGAAGCAGTCTTGAAGGTACTTGAAGGCTGCCGACTCCTTATCTACAGCTCTGACAAATTGTTTCATAAGGCCCAATTTGATGTGCAGTGGTGGCATCAGCACCTTCCGGGGGTCCACTAGTGGCTCCCACTTGACGTTGTTCCTCCCCACAGAGAACTCGGTCCGCTGTGGCCAGTCCCGCCTGTGGTAGTGCGCCTTGGTGTCCCTGCTGTCCCACAGGCAAAGATAGCAGGGAAACTTGGTAAAATCGCTTTGGAGACCCATCAGGAATGCCACCATTTTGAAGTCTCCGATGACCTCCCAGCCGTACTCATCATACTTCACGGCATCGAGCAAGGTCGTGATGCTGTTGTAATCCTCTTTGAAGTTCACCGAGTGAGCCAGGGGAAGAGATGGGTACTTGTTACCATTATGAAGCAGCACTGCTTTGAGGCTCCTGGATGAGCTGTCAATGATGAGGCGCCACACATTCTGGTTACAGGCGATTCCGATTGCCTCGAACAGACTGGTCACATTGTGGCAGAAGCAGAGTCCATCTTGACGGGTGAAGAAGCTGCAAAAAGGTTGGTGACGCTTCCTGTGATCTGCTACTTGTACACTTTCATCCAACCAGTTCCACTGATTGAGCCTAGAAGTCAAAAGCTCGGCATTGAACTTGGTGAGACCAAGATCTCTAATCAAGTCGTTGAGGTATTTTTGGTTGGGGTAGTGTGGGTTTCTCTCCTCAGCTCCACCTCTGAAATTGTCATCTGGATCTGCAACGTCTTCCTCGCTCTCTGACTTGCTGCTCTCTTCTAAAGACGGCTGCTCTCTCTCCGGAGGAGTGAGTACGGGGAGCTCATGGCAGTGTGGCACGGGGCGATGGATGAACGAAGGTCCGAATACATGATAGCAGGTGCAATCTTGCCAGTCCGACGTTTGGAAAGGTCCACCATGCAGAAGTAGTAGTTGCTTGAGTGGTCGGTGAGTTCCCGCCAAATTCTTGGGATAGCGAACTTCATGGCTCTCTTTTCCCCTCTGTACCATCCTACAAAAATAAATGTATTTCATCCATGACTAATGTGTAAGAGATTATCGCAACATTTTTCCTATATGATATTTTTTTCAATAATATTGAATATTGTAAAGCATTTTAAAATTTAAAACTTTCACAATTGAATTTTTTAAAACAAAATTTATAACTTAAAATTCCGAGCAACAATTGGCATCTTACCTTCCAGAGTTTTGTTTGCATTGCTCGCAGGTGAAATGTGGTGCCCAAGGTTTGTCTTGATCCCCGACAGGCATGCCGAAATATACCTTGTAGGCCTCACACATCTTAGCAGACGCTTCCACAGAGTGGCTTTTTCGCTCTTGTCTTGATAAATTGGCCGCAGACATAGCAAAATGCTTCTGCCAGATGCTTGCAGCCTCTTGATGCCATCTCAGAAAAATGCATCCACTTCGGCAGATGGAACTAAACTGAACTGGTGGGCTTAAGGCCCCCGGATTTATACTACTATTTATATTGCTCGCCAGTCTGGGTTTCGAGAGGAATTTTACTGAGGATAGACGCTCGACTCCTAGCTCTGCAGATTTCCCTTCTCCTGCGAGACCCAGACTGGCGAGCACGATTGCTTTGCGACTGGTTGGCGACTTTGCTTCGGGAGAGTTCGTGGCGATCTCTTCAGACGGGTTACAGGGTCATCGATACGCCGTGCATCAACAAGCGCTTTGTTCCTCTCACACAGCTTAAAGGTCGCGATCTGAGCGTGGCTTTTTCACTCCAGCGCTGTCCTACCAGACAGTCTCGTCCCTTCACCTGATGAAAGTTGCTTGTGTTGTGGTCGAAACGTCGTGAGAATATTATTGTGTTATTTTATTTTATCAATTTATTATTTTATTCTCATTCTACTTGACTTTACCGAAAGAACCAAAGAAGATGAATCCTTGCAGTCACGAAAGCTTTAAATCGAAAAAAATCACGACGTTTCGGCCACAACACAAGCGGCCTTCATCAGGTGAAGGGATCAGGCTGTCTCGAGGACAGCGCTGCAGTGAAACACAGCCATGCTCAGACCGCGACCTTTAAGCTGTGTGCGAGGAAACAAGGTGCCTTGACAAAGGAATTAGCATAAAAATTAGCATTAGATTGGCCGACTTAGCATAGAGGTGGTGTACATGCCGGTGGACTTGCCGTTTGGCGCGGGGGGGGGGGGGGACTTTCCCTATTGATGGTGTGAAAAGGGAATTTTAAGAAGCTGCGAAAGTTTGGGGTACCACTACTTGAAAAATATACTGTACCATTGAAAATTAGTTTAATGTTCGGTTCGATTTAGAACATCTTTCCAATGGTTGCTTAATTTGAAACCATCTTCTCGGTTGAAATTGTGTCTGTGCTTGTAGATCTGAATTGCCTCGTGAACAAATCTCTGTGCTCTGTTTAATGATTTCTGTTCCAATTTTTTTCAAGTTTATTACATTCATAGAAAGCACGCCCACACACTGCCGTCTCGTGAAGTCGATAAGCGATGTCTCTTCTACATATCTATCTCTCCAAATGAAACAAATACAGGTATTCTTTACACAACCTATCAGCCCCACGGCCTTCTGGGAGTGAATCATTTCAGATGCATGGATTCAGCACAAGCACATGTTGGACCAATTTCAACATACAGTGCATTGTTTCATCAGTAGCCAGGCGTGCTTGAATCAATGCTGCCGAACTGCCAGATGTTAAAGGCAATGTCGCTCTCTTTTTAGATTTGGCTCCTAGTTATTTGCAAAATGATATATCATACAAAACTCAAAATAATCACTCGTATCATTGTGAGGAATATCAATATTTAAATAGAAAATCAGCCAATGTCTCCCTCACCTATCCGTCTCTCCACACAATGCGAGTGTTCTTTAAACGACTCCACGGGCTTCTAGGAGTGAATAATTTCAGCAGCATTGATTCAGTGCAAGCAAACTCTGGACTAGTTTTGACGCACAGTAGTGTCTCATCAGCAGAGTGGTCACGGTTGGCTACGTGCAAAATAAGTTCAACATACTGTACGCACATACCCAGGTTTTGACAAAAGGATGCAAGTCTGTAAAACACGGCCTCACAATCCTTGCTTTGTTTAGCAGTGTCCTCACGCCTACCATAAACTTGTTTTTTTTAGTCACAGTGATTATCATGGTTTACTCCAAAATAAGCCAAGCATTATGCAGCCAAATGGCTGAAAGCCTCATCCAGTGTCAAAAGCACAAAGCTGGCATGACTGAAGACCTTTGCCATGTGACCTGATTACAATAATGGCAAACAAACTCAACGCATTTATTAATAACACCGTGGCCTTGAAAGGAAAAAAAAAATAGGCAACGTTTCAGGCAATGGCCCTTATTAATAGCACACGGCCCTTATATGAATAAGGTCCATTGCCCGAACCGTCAACGATTATTTCTTTGCTTTCCTTGTAAGGCAGCATTAGTGACGAATGTGATGCGTGTGTTATTTGTGATTGTGCACAAAAGCCAATGCAGTATCACCGAATAATGTTTAGTTTGAAAAGAATGGATTCTCATTTCAAGGGAATAACAATCACAATATGTATTTATGCTGGAGGGATCCTATGAGCTGTGAAGCTATTTTTCAAACATGTCCAGTAGTTTTTTCAGATGTCCAGTAAAATATCGTCCCCCCTCAAAAAAAATATATGCCTGGTTGATGCGGCACATTCAGCATGATGGAATTGTCAAAACCACCTGTTTTCAGTATTTTCCCATCGCTGACGGAGGGTGCTTCACATTGACAGGACTTCCTGCAGACCTGTGTAGTTTATTTAATGCCCACGTGCCGTAATTTCATCGCTCCAGATTATCTCCGGTCATCATCTCTCCCTCCATGTGGGAGTTGCCTCCCTAAGCTACCGTTGTGTCGTCTATCACGTGCCATCTCGATTGCCACTGCAACTCGTAATCATGAAGGACCTTATTTGTGCGTTGGTGAATGTCCTTGCTGACACTCTCCAACTAAGCCGTGAAAGCGTTAGGGGTCGTCCATAAATTACGTCACGCGATTTTGGACAATTCCCCCCCCCCCCTCGTCACACGGCGTCACGAAAAGTCAGACCCCCCCTCAAATATGACGTCACAAAGCTCTACCCCCCCCCCCCCCCAATAAAACATGCTTCAAATCGCTTTAAACTATTCCCATTGTAGTGCGTATTTAATGTGTCGCTGCACTCTGATGTTGTAGGAGAAAACATTTATTTAAAAGTCTATTTAATTAAGTAGAACTTATCTATATTTATTTAAAGTTGCGCATTTTGATGTGACGTCACATTTCTCAAACTCACCCCCCCCCCTCGTCACACATCGTCACAAATGTCTGACCTCCCCGCCCACCCCCCTAGGTGCGTGACGTCATTTATGTACAGTACTTCCAAATGACTTACACTATTAAAAAATAACTGCCCAAATTAATTTAATGGTTACCCAACACTTGGTGATTGAAATCAGTGTGTGAAGGATCATCCTAATTGCCCGTGTGTCCCCTTGTACCTGTATCTCCATATATTCCTATCTCCCTGTGTCTGTGTCTCTCGTCTCTCTATAACTCTGTATCTCCACATGGCTGTATCTCAAGCTCTGTCCCTGTGTATCGGTGTGTGTGTGTGTCTCTCTGATACAGACTAAGATACAGAGAGACACGCAGAGACACAAAGAGAGACACGCGGGTCATCCGCTGGTATTGACTGGCCATTTTTCCCAGCATGCGCTCTGAAAATGTTGTCAACATACCCAATTACCCATGATGTTTTCGCGGATAGGAGGAGTTGACCGCCAATGTATTCCAATTATTGGGATTATCCGCAAATTCAGGATAACGGGACACCTAATTGTTGGTCCTCCACGTTAGAATTCACCATCATCCATGGGACAGTCTGGCACCAGCTTTTGATACACCTACTTCTCCCTTCTAATCGCTGCACGGTAGCATATAAATCTTGATCACCTCGGTTGAAGGTCATAGGCTATGCAAAGATTATTACCTGGCTCGTTTCAATTATAATGAGACCTCACTCAACCCTGTACAATGAAAGTCACTCAGGTAACTGCTGTGACTGGCAGACTGAAGGACAAATACTTTGTCTAACATGCTGACACTAGCCCCATTTCAAAACCCTATAACCCATAGGCGGAACATTTTTTTGGCCTTATCTTATTTCGCTCCTGTTACATTTGCGTCACGAACCGACTTGATGTTATTGTGTTATTACAGTATTTTGGTGTTATTAGGACAACATAACAGGTGTTAAGATGTTAAGGAATCATGTCTGCATTAACCACAATGCTTGTGGTCAAAATTCAAACAAAACAAATGCATATATTATCAGAGTCTGTTTTTTGCTTGCATTCTGACCACAAGCATTGTGGTTAATGCAGGCATGGTTCCTGGTGAAAGGTTTCAGTTTGGTGTTTTAACATCTTAACACCTGTTTTGTTATATTCTTGGTTCTTTCGGTAAAGTCACGTAGAAGGGAAACAATAAAATAATACAAATTTAAAACAATAAAACATAATTTTAATAGAACATAATCTTTTTTGTTTTATATTTGTATTATTTTATTGTTTCCCTTCTACGTGACTTTACCGAAAGAACCAAGAATATGAATCCCTGCAGTCACGAAAGCTTTAAATCAAAACCTGTTTTGTTGCCATAAAAAATGGGAAAAACCTATTATCGTGTTGTGATACTGGCAAAGGAGGTCCCATAATAGTAGGTATTGTTTTATTAAGTAATTTTAACAAATGATGACTACTATAATAGCCCAAAAATGTGTGTAACGCGCGTGACGTCACTCCACATGCCGCACCCCCCTCGTCATTAATAATTAAATAATCATGGGCGGCTGGATTTTTACACTCACACGGAGGAAGGTCGAGTGTAAAGATTTTGTTTTTCGCACTGTCGCTTCAAATGTGACGTTTGTTTACAGAAAGTGATGGTAAAAAATAAATATACGCAGCACAGTGCTACATCCGTACGTGACGTCACTGCGAAAAAGCACCCCCCTCCTCGTCATTACTATCATAAGCAAGGCATTTTTAACGCAAATTCGCTTTAAATTTGACGTTTCTTTATTGAAAGTTATTCAAATAAATAACTCTACGCGAACGTTTCTTTACGTAAATATTACAGCTTCCGTCCTAGGACGGGCAAAAGGCGAGTAATAAAATACAATCCTTGAATTCGCCGTGAGGTTAATAAAATATCTATTCAGTTTCAATGGGCTTCCCTTGAGCATTGCGATGGATATTTTTTCGAGGAAATCCAGGCCGAGTCTTAAGGCTGCTTCATAGGAGGCCTGCATTGGAATGTTGGGGCAAAATGTTAGGACGCCGTGGTGGCGAGATGTTAGCTATCTCGCCTAGCCTACAGGAAGTCATGGGTACAATCCCGACCCTGACGCCTATATATTTTGAGTTTGCGCGTCTCTCTCCCCTTGGTTGCATGCTTTTTTCTTTCTCCAGGTCCTCCGGTTTTTCCCTCCACATTCGGAGAGGTGTTTAGAGTATTTGGCTGCTATACATTTCCACATGATGATAAGCCACTTCGCTTAGCTATCATACGCGATGGCCAGGTAGCTTCAGTGGGGCCTTACCTGGTATTATATATATATTTAAAAAAAGTTATGTTTCAACTTGTAGTTCGCGGACAAAAACCCAAAATGTACGCAATAACCGCTTCGACGAAGCCATTCGCTGCTCCACCATCTCCTGGACACTTTGCAGTCCAACGGATTTTACATTGTTTCCAACTCGTGCATCCATTGCACCCACACGCAAGCATGCATGCATTCATGCGTGTGTGCGATCCAGCAAGTGATCTGATAGTGTTACGTGTGGGGGGGGGGGGGGGGGTGGTGACCTCACAAATATTGTAATATGATAGTGTTGTGGAAAATGTGTTTAAAATGTTGTAAAATCAGCAAAACACAGAAGCATCCAATACATAATACATCTCACTGGTGCTGGGTGTTGGTTTGACAACAAAAATGCCCTTTACATGCTCTTGAATTAATGCAAATGTTTGATTTCTTTAAAATGTCTGGCTTGCACATTTGTTCTGCATTCATTTTGTCTGAGGGTTATTTGTAAGTCACTGGTATAATTGTTTTGTTTGTGTTAAACAACAACACAAGTTGACAATCTATATAGCTTTCGAGATTAGCAATGGACCGGCCATTCTGGTGACACATGGCCCAGTTTTGTTTTGTTACAGCACGGGACATGTGCTCTTCATTTTGGAGTGAACCCATCAAACTGGCGTGAGAGGCCACCCCTGCCAAAACGTCTGGCTGGCGAGTTTCACCACAGCGGAGGCATTGGCAGCGCCTGCCTCTGCCAAACGTCAACATTATTTGTGGAGTATGTTATTTCCATGATCGGTAGTATTTCAGGTGAGATATTGGTCCGGGGTGCTTTTAATTGTTAGTGGATGGTAAGCATGAGAGCGGTAGTGCAGCGGTTAGCGAGCTGCGCTATGAACCTGGCGGCCAACACCGGTAACGATTATCTGAACCGGTTCTGGGCCTCCCCTAGGTCGACTCAGCCTCAAATGAATACCTAGTACGGTGTGTAGTAAACATCGCCACTAGGGAGACGAAGGCGGCCGGGCGTGGTGTTTGGCCATCCACCCCCCCCCCTCTGCCTTCATAGGTGCTCGTTAACAGCACTTGCCCCAACAGTCTGTTAAGGCTATATGGGGCGTCTTTGTTTTCAGTCACGCGTCCTTTTTCGGTTACGCGATTTTGCCCACCGGCGTGGAATTATTACAGAATGTATGGGATGATTTGTGATCCAGAGAAGAAAATGCATTCATAAGGTCTCATTATATTTTGGGCAAAGCTTAAAATGGCGAGGCTAAACAAAACTCTATGCTCCAATCAGTTCTATTCGGCCACCAGCACTCCATATTCCACATCACATGCCAGGTCAAGTGGCAAAAAATATAAATATTTTTTTTACAAAAGCTGTCCAAAAAAAGTATTTTGACAGGTCAACTAGCATGTGCTGTTGGCCAGAGAATTGTATACTTTACCTGTTGCAGGACAGCTATGACAATAACACATTTCTACAGAATATGGCTGCTGTTGTAGGCATTGATCCAGTCCAATGATACTTTCTTTTGGAACACATTGCCACGGAACACCGCAATGGTTTTGGCTCGAGACGACAGACGCCTGACTCCATGAGCATTGTGCCAAAACTCATTGCTCGAAGGATACTACTGATTAACATATCTCCATCGCCCATGTGTGTGCAGAGATGTTATTCGCACTTTTTTTTGCTGATTTTGGTGAAGCATTTCTTCAGCGTGATGAAGCTGGTGAAATGTGTCATTAAATTGTCTGCAGACGTGCCATTTACAGACATGCCCTATTTTTGTGTTTTGTTACTTTCTGTTGTCCATTGTGTGCGATCTTCCGTTGGCAAATTTTCCAAAAATATTATGCATGTTCTTGTACCCAAATCGATGTAAAGAAAAACGACTACTATTGGCGTCAAAGATACGGGCATACATTTATACAATGCAATCTCAATCAGTCTAATGCCATGATAAGGGGTAAAATGGACTTGACTCGGGACAGTCATTGTTTTTATATTATTTGTTTCTTTCGGTAAAGTCACGTAGATAAAAAATTTTTTATACAAAATATATTTAAATGTTTTTATATTTTCATTCACTTTATTATTATTTTTCTATCTACGTGACTTTACCAAAATAACATGAATTCCTGCAGTCACGAAAGTTTGAAGTCAAAAGTCTTTGTTTTTTGTTTTGTTTCAGCAGTACAGAACCGTCGCCAAAAGTTCACAAAGAAGGATCCACGGTTGCCAGCTTGAGATGCAGTCAGGATATTTCTTAAGCATCGCAACAACGTTCCAATTGAGCTGCAAACAAAGCAGGTGGGGAGGTAATGGTAACCGTTTGACTCTGAGAACAATCATGGCTAAAAAAAGCGATATAAAAATGTTTTTCTTGCAGACAACGAATCAGTTAAGCTTTTTTTTATCTCCTTCGAGTAACAAAGGCAGCGTACGCGTGTGCACCGTTTCCCCGGATTATAATGTCATCTGAGCGGTTTATGAAAGTGCGGCTTTGTGTATAACACGTGCACTCGTATGTCTGGGCTGCGGAACAGACACTGCTCGCTTGCGGTGATTTAGTCCGACAGAATGTTATCGCACGCTTTTTTTTTACCTCGTGGGTATGGTGATGGATTGGTTTTGTAGTAGTAGTAGTAGTTGGCTACGCATCAGAATGCGCCACGCTGTGACGTGAACCTTAAAGAAAAAATTAACCCGACCAGAATCAGATGCTTATGAGAATTCGTTCAACTTTATAATTGCCACCGTCCTCCTCCGTGCCCTCCGTGGGGCATGGGGGTTGTTTGACTTTGACCAAACACTTCACCATTTCACGGCCGCCTCTGATCGGCGTACCCGATTTTGCATCTGTGCGATACGTCCATAAATGGAGGCGATCGAACATCACCAGAATGTATTTACGCTGGAGGAATCCGATGAGCCATGAAGCTCTCTTACGCGCAGATGTCCCGCTGTGATTCGTTGAACATGATTTCATTGCACCAAAGAAATACTTATTTCCCTTGCTCATTTCGTTTGAATCTCCATGAATCGTCAGCTTTACTGTAATCACACACTGCTCCATTTCAACATGTAACCATCATTGCCATCATAGGGGCATGTGCAATTGGAGACTGCGGGTGTTGTTGGCCAAATGCTCTCTGCCCTTCAGTGGATATTTTCCAGACAACAAGACCCACTGTGTGAAAAGAACCCCTGGCTTTTCGCTGACACAAAGAGAAGTGCCGCTCGGTGGTCCTTACCTAGTAAAAAAACACATAGTTCACAAGCTGAATAATCTATGTAAATAAAGACCTGAATCTGTATGTCTCAAAAACATCTAGGGTACTTCACCACAGGGTAGAATGCTGACATTTGGTACATAGGTAGCTTTTAGGACACAAACAACAGGAAAAATCTGAAAATCCGAGATTTGTTGATTTGAAGGCCCCCAAAAACTCGATTCCAAGTGCCACATAAACACGCTTGTGCACGTGGTGTCATTCAGAAACCGTTCAAAATATAACATTGCGTTTTTTTTTCGTTTGCTAGAGCGTTAAACAGCAAATGCAATTAAAGCGAGAACCATTGTTCTGTATTTTAATGTTTTTGAGATATATCAGATTGAAGGGGGTTTGAACGAAAAAAATATGCATTTTGTGATGTTCAAATCGAATGATTCGAAAACGGTAAACGATAGCCACTTCCCCTCATAGAGTATTAAGGTAATTAATTTTGTTCTTTCTAATAAAAAAAATAACGGAATCATCAAATTGATTGGTTTCCGATGGGTACGTCTTTAAACATAACGAGTTGAATCAAGTCAACATTGTTAGTCTTTTTTTGCGGAAAAATACCACATTTTTGGAGTAGGTGTTACTGTTTGATCGTAGATAAAATTCTCAACAAAAAATCATATCAGGTTCATTATTACACTTATAGAAAAATGTTTACCGGAGAAGAAAGGTTCTATGAACTAGTATAATAATAATAAAACAGTTTAGAAGCTTAGTTTAGTTTTAACTGTGTAGCAGTCAGTCACGCGCCGCCACTTGGTCTTGCCGCGTGACCTGCACCGCCACGTGACCCGCACCGCCACGTGACCCGGGCCGGTCCCGTGCCTCGGGCCGGTCCCGTGCCTCGTTTCCTTTGCGCCAAGGCTGGCGACCTCTTCGAAAAAAGGGCAACTCACTCACTACCCCCTTTGTTAATGGTGGGGGCTAAGCAGTTTAAAGTGAAAACAGAGGGCGTGGGGAGGGGGCTGTTTACTCTCATAACACTGACAACCAGGCACGTGGAGGTTACGTGTGGTGGGAGGTAGGCGGGGGGGGCATTGGAAAGGCAAGTTTCAACATTCCAACGCAAACATTGTTCTTTCGTATTATGTCAGCAAGAAGCTAGCGCTATACATATGTATAAAATGTGCCTGCTTGAGTTTTGTGTCAAATTAAAGCAGCCAAAACATCGGGCGTTCGTGAATAATGTTCGTATAGCAGTGATGAAAAGCATTTGGATTTGCAGCGTTTCAAATGTTAATCGTAGAATGGAATGCCTGTGGGTTATTAAATATTCGACGCAACATGCCGCTGATGGCATTGTATAAGCACGTGAGACCATAGCATCAACAAAACAGATTCTGAACATACTGTACGTATCATAATTAGAGCACTATATAACAACTCATGTTTTACGTAACTAAGTCTTGGGCTTTCGATATTGCGATAACACGCAGTTTACATGTCTCTCGCAGAGCCACGCGACCCTTCATGTTAGAGAACATGCCGAAAAAAGTGGATATCACAGAGCTGCCTCTGAGATTATTTCAACTGGTTTCGTTTCACATCAGCAGAGGGAAGCACTATCCAACCTGCTCCGCAATTATGAGTGTGATGTTCGTCACTTGACAATGAAGACAATAGATTTAATTCTCAAATCTGCGATTTACCCAGATTAGGTGCTTAATGAAATTGAATATGATTTGACTGTTTTCTTTTTTTCGTACGATTATTGGTGACCAGGCTGAGGCTGCAAACTCACTACACTTGATAACCTGGGGTATTCACTGGTTTTGGACCCAAGTTCAGCACTGTGATCGCTGAGCCACACTTGATCACATCAGTCTTAAAAAATATATAGATTATATCTGCTGCCACTTCAAATATTCCATCGCAATACTTTGCATACTTCTGTCACGTGGAAACTGTTAAAGTGGTAATGTGCACATGGACTGCAATGCGGTGTTCAATATTTCAGTTAAAATACGCTGAAAAGGACACTGCCGCCCAAATGAGACGCGGGAAAACAAGAGTGGTGTATCATGAGACCTCCTTTGCCACTATTAAATTATGATAATATGTTTTTTCCCCCCCCTTTCTGGCAATAAACAGTGGTGTAGAAAAACAAGAACCTCATTGAAAGCCAGACGAACGAGCAGCCCTTGTTTCTCTCTCCTTGCCCCGACCACAGTGGGGGACGCTCTCAACTCTGTCCCAACAATAACGTCACACTTGCTAGTTCTTTCGGTAAAGTCACGTAGAAAGAAAATAAACTAAATAATAGAATACGACGTTTCGATTGCAGCACAAGCAATCATCATCAGGCACGAATGAATGAGAAAACAAACCTAGTAAACTTAGAAATGTAATGCAATACAACACAGAGAGTCGGCTAACATAAGTCAACACCCTACCTGGTTGATTACGTTCTTCCAAAGGATTGCTAAATTTGAGAGAGAGAGAGAGAGACAAAACACAGACACAGAGACACACAGACAGACACACAAGCAGAGAGAGACAAAACAGAAACACACAGAGACAGACACACACATAGACACAGAGAGAGAGATAACCCAGAGACACACAGAGAGAGACACACACATAGACACACAGAAATAACGCCTCTGTGTCGAGGCCTTAAATAGAGAGAGATGGGGGCAAAGAGAGAGGGGGGGGGGGGTAGAGAAATTTGCATGGCAATGAGAGATTTGGAACTTTCGTGACTGCAGGAATTACTAGAGAGACAACACAGAGACACACACAGAGAGAGAGAGAAGACAAACTTAATAAAATAAACTTAGTGAAATTTGGAAATGTAATGCATTTCCACACAATTAACGCATAGCCTGGTTGATTACGTTCTTCCAAAGATTGCTAAATTATAAGTCGAGTGTGAAATTTGAGAGAGAGACAAGACACAGACACGGAGACACAAAGACAGACACACAAGCAGAGAGAGAGACAACACAAAGACACAGTGTGTGTGTCTCACTGTTAAGTACTTTTTTCTTGCTTCTTTCGCTAAACTCACGTACATAGAAAACTGTTATTTTAATAATCACCTTGGAAATATCACTATCTTTTTGTTTGTGTGCTGACAACTCATATTTCTAAATTTACTTGTTGAATATGAATTTGTTATTGTGTCTAAGTCCTTGTGTGCGTGTGAATCCATGTGCGTGTCTGCGTCGATGTGTGTGTGTGAGTCGATGTGTCTGTGTGTATGAGTCGATGTTAGTGTGTGTGTGAGTCGATGTGTGTGTGTGTGTCACTCGATGTGTGTGTGTCACTCGATGTGAGTCGTGTGTGTAAGTGAAAATAAATTACAAATTGAGTGTGCGTCTAAATCAATGTGTGTGATTCGATGTTTGAGTGTGTAAGTCGATGTGTGTGCGTGCGTCCATGTGTGTGTGTAAGTCCATGCGTGTGTCTTAGTCGATGTGTGTGTCTACGTCCATGTGTGCGAGTGAGTCGATGTGTGAGTGTATTTTTAAGTCGATGTGTGTGTGTGAGCCGATGTGTGTATGTGTGTGTAAGTCCATGTATGTGTGTGTAAGTCCATGTGTGTGTGAGTCGATGTGTCTTTGTAAGTCCACATGTGTATGTGTGTGTACGTCACTGCGTGTGTGTGTGTGTATGTCGATGTGTGTATGAGTCGATGTGTGTGAGTCGATTGTGTGTCAGTCGATGTGTGTGCGTGAATCAATTTGTGTGTGTGTAAGTCCAAGTGTGTGTGTCAATGTGTGTGAGACAATGTGTGTGTCAGTCCATGTGTGTATGAGTCGCTGTGTGTGTGTGTAAGTCAATGTCTGCGTGTCAGTCGATGTGTGTGTGCGGCTCTATGTGCGTGTGTGAGTCGATGTGTGTTTGTGTCTCTATGTGTGTCAGTCGATATGTGTGTGTACGCCGATGTGTATGTGCGTGTGAGTACATGTGTGTGTTAGTCCATTTCTGTGTGTGTGAGTCCATATGTGTGGAAATCGATGTGTTTGTGCGTGTGGGTCAATGTCTGTAAGTGTGTGTAAGTCGATGTGTGTGTCTGTCTTTTTAGCCTGGGGCAACGCCGGGTACTTTCCGCTAGTTTACCTATTAATAAATGTCCTTGTCTGTGTGTGTGCGGCCGAAACTTGCGAAGGAGTTGGCTCGCAAACTGTGGGGTTTACATAAAAAAAAACTAGACAGGTACCACGCCATAAGCCCCGTGCTGAGCCAGCGCTATTCCGAATTCGCGTCCGTCACCTTTAAAGTACAGTCGTACCTCTGTATACGACCGCTTTGGAATATGTCGAATTTGGTATACGTCGTGTTTTGACGAGAAAAAAATGTCTTTGGATACGACGTCTTGCTTGGGACACGACTTCTTGCTTGGGATACGACTTCTTGCTTGGGATATGACGCGCTTGCTAGAACTTGTATGGGTCGGGATGAGTCACCGCATACACAATACTGTTACGGCTCTAACAAGCCGTAACAGTATTGTGTGGAATGACCAGGCAATGTCACGCTTCAGGAACATTCTTAGAAGAAGGCAAAAACACACTTCAATGGACAGGTTTTTAGTAAAACTGAAACCTGGTGAGCCGCAACCAGGTCCAAGTCAAGAAAAAAGACAGAAAAGATAAAAAAAAAACCCCAGAATTTCAGCTTCCTGAAGTTTTAATGGAAGGGGACTCTACTTCCAAAAAATAACATCACCTCCTCCTCCTCCCCTTCCTCACCACCATCCTCGTGGGCTATCAACTTTGTTTTGTCGCAAGGTAAAGTGATGTAAATTTTTATTTTTATTTCAATTTATTTATGCATTTATTACAATCTATGTATGCATTTTAGTAATAAGTAGTGTCTACATTATGTTACACAACCCCATTAATGTATAATATGCCGTAATGCATAGAATTTCTTATACTCTGGCACGGATTATTTCCTTTCCCGTTATTTCTCACGGGAAAAATCCGTTTGGTATTTACGTCACTTTCGGTATAAGTCCTCCTACCCTCTGGAACGAATTCACGACGTTTACCGAGGTCCCACTGTAGTTTAATTAGCGCTCGACCATGCCAACTCACACGTGTTCAGTGGGGGTGAGGGGGAATTTCTCTTTCGTGTGGACACCTTCAAACATTTATTACCATCACTGTTTACTCATTACAAATTGCCCTTTATAGGTAAGATTTAATGACAGGGATGAACCAGTGTTTTTTTGAAGAATAGCCTTTTTTCTGTACTCTTGAGGCATAAGCAGCCACCAATAAACGTGCCCAATTACATCTTCATTCTATAATATTTACACTGAGCAGTGACGTCATCTCAATTACGCTTGATTGGTGCGCATCTGCTCATAGTTACAGGTAGGTTAGGTTCATTTTGTTTTCGTTGACTTTCATTAATATATCATAGGACCTCCTTTACCAGTACCAAAATATGATAATAGGTTTTTTTTCCCCTTTTTGCTGGCAACAAAACAGCTGTGTTAAGATGTCAAAACGCCAAACTGAAACCTTTTTTTGTTACGAGGAATCATGTCTGCATTAACCACAATGCTTGTGCTCAGAATGCAAACAAAAAACGAGACTTATGATAATTTATGCACGAAATCTCCCGTCCCCACCGCAGATCTCGCTGCCCCGCCCCCCTCTCTCTCTCTCTCGCCCGCCCATCCCTAGCCCCGCCCACGTGCCCTACCTATATAGCCTCTTGTCACGGCAGCTCTCTCGCCTTGCTTCAGCAGTTCCCCTGCTGTGATTGTCTCACCTGATGACGGTCGCTTGTGTTGCGACCGAAACGTCGTGATCTATTGTTTTCTACCTACGTGACAAAGAGTATATATGTGCATTGTCCTTGAAACTGATTGGTCCACACCAGAGACAGCTTCGAAGACAATGCATATATTTATCAGCGCATGTTTGTTTGCATTCTGACCACAGGCATTGTGGTTAATGCAGACGTGATTCCTTGTAAAAAGGTTTCAGTTTGGTGTTTTAACATCTTAACACCTGTTTTGTTGACTTTAATTAATTTGCAGCTCTTGCTCGCGGCAAATGTTTGCACCAAAATGGCGGAACACCCTCGCAGTCGCTCCTAATTACTTACTTATTATACACGTGTGCATTTCCCCTCTCCCTTGCTTCTTTCGCTCAAGTCACGTACATAGAAAACTATTATTTACGAACTTATTTAGTCTATATAAAAGTTAGAGTGTGCATGTGAGTCCAAATATGTGTGTGCGTTGTGTCGGTGCGAGTCCGTGTGTGTGTGCGTCAATGTGTGTGCGGGCCAATGTGTGACAGTCGCTGTGTTTGTGTGTGTATGTTCATGTGTGTGTATGCGCGGTGTGTCTTTAAGTCGATGTGTGTGTGTGCCAGTCGATGTGTGTGTGTGTAAGTCCATGTGTGTGTTAGTCGATATCTGTGTGTGTGTGTGTAAGTTCATATGTGTGTGCGTAGTTATGTGCATGTGAGTCTATGTATGTGTGTGTTTAAGTAGATGTATTTGTGTGTTAGTCGATGTGTGTGTGTGTGGGTCCATGTGTGTCAGTCGATGTGTGTGTACATCAAAATGTGCGTCTGCTTGAGTCCATGTGCGTTTGTAAGTCGACATGTGTGTGTAAGTCGATATGTTTGTGTGTTGGTCGATGTGTGTCAGTTGATGTGTGTGTGTATGTCGATATGTGTTTGAGTCCATCTCCCAAGCGAAATGCTGAGTTAGGGTGGCGTTTGTGTACAGACTGCCCTATATAGCATCATAACAAGAGTCTGGACCACTGGACGGGTTCCGCAGGATTAGAAGGATGCCCTGGTGGTCCCCCTCTTTAAGACTGTAACAACTCCAGGGGCATCTCACTCCTCAGTGTGCCGGGAAAGGTCCTGGCAAGGATTAATTCAACATCGCCTTGCTAGGCACACTGAGGAGAGGCTTGCAGAGCCCCAATACGGTTTCAGGAAAGGGCGGTCCTGCAAAGATGCCATATTTTCTGTCTGTCTGCTACAGCAGAGGTGTAGGGAATTCCAACAAGAGCTACATCTCTGCTCTATTGACCTGGTCAAGGCCTATGATACCATCAGTAGGCCTGGGCTCTGGGTTGTTCTTCGTGCTTTCGGAGTCCCTGACCCTCTGCTCACGATCATTAAGGACCTTCATGATGTTGAGTGGGCCTGGGTAAAACTATGTGGCCGGGAGTCAGAGCCATTCCCTGTACACCTTGGGGTGCGACAGGGATGTCCTCTGGCTCCCACATTATTTAACATCTATTTTGACCACGTAGTGGTCAAATAGCTGTACCGGGGTAATTTCCATTTGGTACAGATATAATGGGAGGCTGATCGATGCCTGGGTGCGGTCAAGGGATGGCTCCCTATTGGTCAACCACATTATGTATGCCGATGATTTGGTAATTGCTGCTGATTCAGAGGAGGAGTTGGAGATGCTGCTGCTGAAACTGGAGCGTGCCACTAAGAGGTGGGGCCTTACCATCAGCCTGACCAAAACTAAGCACCTGCCTGGGTATTTTGTACCATCGGACACTCCACCACCACAACTCCCAATCGGTAATGGGGCAGTTGTGGAGAGAGTGGAGAGTTTCCCATACCTGGGCAGTATGCTCATGACCGGCTCCGGTTTTACAGCAGAGGTCTCCAAATCAGTCGAGCGGCAATATCTTTTCATCGGTTGCGTAACCTTGTGTGGAAGCTACCTGGTCTGTCGTTCCGCACGAAGCTTCAGGTCTTCTCGGCTATGGTCATTCCCGCCCTTCTCTATGCTTGTGAAACGTGGACCCCCCTAATGGAGCATCTTCGCCAGTTAGAAACATTTAGACTGGCCTGCCTACGATCCATCCTGGGTTTAACCAAGCTGGATTGTGTGAGGAGCTCACAGATCCTTGAAAGATCTGGGCAAAGTCCCATCGGTGAGCTCCTCCGGCAGGCAAGGCTGCGTTGGCTGGGTATTTGTAGACCGCATGCCCAGCCATCCCCCTCTATCGGCCCGATAGAGGGGGATAAACGGGCGCGGCACGGGCTAGAGAAGAGATGGAGTGATGTGGTACGGGAGGATGTAGAGCTGAGTGCACGTGCTGATGACTGGTACCAGCGGTGTCAAGATCGGCCTCTGTGGAGGAGGCTCGTGAAGGATGCTACTGGGCAGTTGGAGGCAGTCGCCCTCCAACAACAACGGAGGGCGGAGGTGCGACGCTCACAACAACGAGCGGAGCGCCAGGTGGCTAAATCACAGCAAGTTGGCACAGTAGGGGGGACCGGTGGTGCATCAGCCAGCCATCTCGGTCATCTCAGTCAGTCGACCCGTGGCACCTGGGTCTGCCACGTGACCTCCTGCCAGCGGGTGTTCGACACTTCACGTGGCCTCAAGGTGCACATGGCCTGGCACAAGCGTCGTGGTTATGTCACCGCCACTTAGTGGCGAATGGCGGTTGTTGTTGTTGTTGTTGTGAGTCCATGTGTGTGTGTGTTAGTCAATATGTGTTTGTATAAGTCCACATATGTGTGTGTTTAAGTCCATGTGTGGGTGTGTGTGTAAGTCCATGTGTGTGTGAGTCGATAAGTCTGTGTGTCTGTGTGTGTGCATAAGTCGATGTTGTGTGCGTCGATATATGTGTGTGTGTGTGTGAGTCGATGTGTGTGTGTGTGTGTGACTCGATGGGTGTGTGTTAGGCGATATATCTGTGTGTGTTAGTCGATATGTCTGTGTGTGTAAGTCTGTGTGTGTGTGTAGGTCCATGTGTGTGTGAGTCTATGTATGTGTGTGAGTCTATGTGTGTGTGAGTCGATGTGTGTGCATGCACTATTGTAAGTCGACATGTGTGTGTGTAAGTCCACGTGTGTGTGTGTCTTAGTCGATTTGCGTGTGTATGTAAAGTCGATGTGTGTGTGTGCAAGTCGCTGTGTGTGCGTGATTCGATGTGTGTGTGTGTGCCAGTCGATGTATGTGTGTATTTAAGTCGATGTGTTTGTGTGTTAGTCGATGTGTGTGTACGTCGATATGTGTGTGGGTTAGTAGATGTGTTTGTGTGCGTCGATGTGTGTGTGCACGTCCGTGTGTGTGTATATAAGTCGATGTTTGTGTGTGCAAGTCGCTGTGTGTGTGCGTGATTCGATGTGTGTATGTGTCAGTTGGTGTGTGTGTGTTAGTCAATGTCTGTGAGTGGTGGCCTGGCACAAGCGTCGTGGTGGCGTCACCGCCACTTAGTGGCGAATGCCGGTTGGTGTTGTTGTTGTGGTGTGTTTGGACGAATTACGTTAGTAATTTTTACAACAATAACGTGTGTGTCTAAGTCCCTGTGTGCGTGTGAGTCAATGTGCATGTCTGCGTACATGTGTGTGTGTGTGTGTGTAAGTCGATGTGTGTGTGAGTCGATGTGTGTGTACGTCCTTGTGTGTATAGGTCGATGTGTGTGTGCGTGAGTCGATATGTGTGTGTCTGAGTCGATGTGTGTGTGTCTAAGTGAAAATAAACAACATTTTCGTGCGTGTACATCGATGTGTGTGAGCCGATGTATGTGTGTGTAAGCGAAAATAATAATATAATTTCGCGTGTTATTCAATGTGTGTGAGTCGATATATGTGTGTGTAAGTCCATGTGTGAGTCGCTGTGTTTGTAAGTCGATGTGTGTGTGTTGATGTGTGTGCGTAAGTCCATGTGTGTGTCAGTCTGTGTGTCTGTGACCGGCTCCAGTTTAACAGCAGAGGTCTCACTCCGAATCAGTCGAGCGGCAATATCTTTTCATCGGTTGTGTAACGCTGTGTGGAAGCTACCTGGTCTGTCGCTCCGCACTAAGCTTCAGGTCTCCTCGGCCACGGTCATTCCCTCCCTTCTCTACGCTTGCGAAACGTGGACCCCCCTAATGGAACATCTTCGCCGGTTAGAAACATTTAGGCTGGCCTCCCTACGATCCATCCTGGGTTTAACCAGACTGGATTGTGTGAGGAGCTCACAAATCCTTGAAAGATCTGGGCAAGGTCCCATCGGTGAGCTCCTCCGGCGGGTAAGGCTGCGATAGCTGGGTCATGTAGCCCGCATGCCCAGCCACCGCATGCCTAAAGAGCTTTTGTTCGGCCGGATTGAGGGGGCTAAACGGTCGCGGCACGGGCTAGAGAGGAGATGGAGTGATGTGGTACAGGAGGACGTGGAGCTGAGTGGACTTGCTGATGACTGGTAACAGCGGTGTCAAGATCGGCCTCTGTGGAGGAGGCTCGTGAAGGACGCTACTGCGCAGTTGGAGGTAGTCGCCCTCCAACAACAACGGAGGGCGGAGGAGCGACGCTCACAACAGCTAGCGGAGCGCCGGGTGGCTAAAGCACAGCAGGTTGGCACAGTAGAGGGCACAGGTGGTGCATCAGCCAGTCATCTCAGTCATCTCAGTCAGTCGACCCGTGGCACCTGGGTCTGCCCCGTGACCTCCTGCCAGCGGGCGTTCGACACTTCACGTGGCCTCAGGGTGGACATAGCCTGGCACAAGCGTCGTGGTGACGTCACCGCCACTTAGTGGCGAATGGCGGTTGTTGTTGTGTGTGAGTCGCTGTATGTGTGTGTATGTCGATATGTCTGCGTGTAAGTGAATGTGTGTGTGGCTGTATGTGCGTGTGTGAGTCGATATGTGTGCGTGGGTCCATGTGTGTGTGCGTGTAGGTTGCTGTGTGTGTATCTTTGTGTGTGTGTGAGTTGATGTGTGTGAATGTGTCATTTTCGCCCGGGCAACGCCGGGTACTTCCCGCTAGTATACATATGAATGTGCTCTACCTTGTTTGCAAGCGAGCCTGGCTCTACCCTCTAGTGGGGAATATGCACGCCGCATTCAAATTACCTCAATGGAACCTCGGCTCGAACACATGGTGATCTACCCACGATAAAAAAAAATAGTGCCATGAAATATTTAATGGCTGCAAAGGAGGCGTGTGGGAAAATATATGCAATGCTTATATAAGGAGGGAATGCTCACTGATGCAATTGTAGACTTTACTTTTTCCCACAATGCCGAAGGCAAAACCCTAAGAATTGGCACATGTCAGTAGCCCATCTATAATATAATTATCAACCTCCACCATAGTGTGTCGCTGGTGAATCTATCTGTCTGTAACTGGTAAGTCTATCTATCTCTGTGTCCTTGATTAGCCTATCTCTGTCTTTGGTAAGTCTGACTCTCCACCTGCTCGACCCTGGTGAGTATGTCTGATCCTGGTGAGTCTGTCTGTCTATCTGTCCTTTGGTGAGTCTGTCTGTCTGTCTTTGATGAGTCTGTCCTCTGGTGAGTCTGTCTGTCTATCTGACCTCTGGTTATTCTTTCTGCCGTTGATGAGTCTGTCTGATCCTGGTGAGTCTGTCTGTCTCTCTGTCCTCTGGTGAGTCTGTCTGTCTGTCTTTGATGAGTCTGTACTCTGGTGAGTCTGTCTATCTGACCTCTGGTTATTCTTTCTGCCGTTGATGAGTCTGTCTGATCCTGGTGAGTATGTCTGTCTATCTGTCCTCTGGTGAGTCTGTCTGCTCTCGATGAGTCTGCCTCTGGTGAGTCTGTCCGACGATCTGCCTCTGTGAGTGTGAACCCCAATCTCTGCGCTGTCCTCTACGCTGTCGTACACCCACATCTTACTCAGCCATCCTCGTGCCCTTGTCGCATCAGTGCTATGAGCGTATAGTGTACGTGGGAACCTCTCACTGCTTATCCAGATTGCATGTGCTCAGTATGACGGGTGTCACTGCTCCACAATGCCTTCAATGTTTCCCTATCCTCAGTTCCTTCGAGATGTCGACATTCTTTCTTTTATCTCTTTTTTCATGTGTTCCCAATATCTTTGGCAACGCGGTCAATCTCGAAGATGGACAACTTTTTTATCGCTTTTTTTTGGCACTGTTCTGGGAGAGATCCACTTATCACTCGGTATACTGATTTAGACGTGTAAAAAAACAACTCAGAGAAGGAGATCACAATTCACAAACTTTGGAATTTTCCACCACCACCAACATGACAAAATTACAGCCTACCCGTGTATGTGTAGTGTCATTGATGACGACACTATAGTGTAGCGGACAGTGCCGTGTGAGCGGTACTGTGTGTGTGATGTCATTGATGATGGCACTGTAGTGTAGCGACAGTACCGTGTGAGTGGCACTGTATGGGCGGAGCCTTTCCCTGGCACCTGATGGGCATACCAGGGGAGAGGCTGAGTAAACACGAGGGGGCACGTGACCGGATGAGGTGGTAACGAGGGCCAGGGTGAGAGTGAGAGGGACACTTGATGTGGGTCTTGAACCCTCACGAAGGATCTGTAAAAGGGGCGTGGCCAAGGGCGGGGCCTGGCCACGCCACAGCGGATAAAAGCCGAGCCCCGGGGGGACCGGGGTTGGTCCTGGCGGGGAAGAAATCTTCGTCATCGTGGTCTTCAGTCTCCGGGCGTCACACGCGTGGACCAGGCAGCGTGTTGGCTGTCCTGGGACGATTTAGTAGTTGTCTCATCCAGAGTGTAAATAGCCATCTCCCCCAAGTGTTTATAGTTAAGTATAGGAACAGTGGGTTACCACCCTATGTCGTTATCCCGTTAGTGTTAAGAGTTTATGTGATATTCTTGGTTCTTTCGGTAAATTCACGTAAAAGGGAAACAATAAAATAATAAAAGTATTATTTGATTGTTTCCCTTCTACGTGACTTTACCGAAAGAACCAAGAATATGAATTCATGCAGTCACGAAAGCTTTAAATCAGTGTATGTGTAGTGTTCGATTTCACTCGAACACCGCTTTATTTACAACTCTCAGCATGTCCTCTACATTCCACAATATCCTGGTCGCCACGGCTCGCTCGCCGTACTTCACTCGACTCGCTCGCCACCTTTGTCTCTCCACTCCCCACGATTACTTCGTTTACTCCCCACGATTACTTCGCTTACTCCGCTGCTAACTTCTTCGTCTCCGCTCTCTGCTATCACCGTCGCTATGTTCTATCCACTGCTAACTTCTTCGTCTTTGTTCACCGCTATCACCGTCACTATGCTCACTCCACTGCTACTGCTTCATCCCTGTTCACTGCTATCACCGTCACTGTGCTCACTCCACTGCTGGCTGTTCTCGTCTTCAGCTCTGCTATCGCTATGCTCTCTCCACTGCTGGCTATTCTCGTCTCCAGCTCCGCTATCGCTACGCTCTCTCCACCACTAACTACTTCGTCTTTGTTCAGCTTCACTATCGCTATGCTTTCTCCAAGCTCCATCTCCAACTCCGTCTCCCTTCCACTCTGTCTTCCAAACTCTGTCTCTCAAATTTTGTCTCTCAAACTCTGTCTTCCAAACTATGTCTCTCAACTCTGTCTCTCAAACTCTGTCTTCCAACTCTGTCTCTCAAACTCTCCACACTTCACTTCCCCCTGTTGACTCCAAGCTCTCCAAACTCCAACTCTCGCTCCAATTGCCGACCCCCCCCCCCCCCAATTTTTCCACGCTCTCATCACACCCCAATTAATTAACCCGCGTCCCCACGGCACCCCACGTGATCCGTACACCTGTTTCTTGCCAGACTTCAAGACGCCTCTCCAGCCCCGGCAACAGCACCAACCAATCACAGCCATTCTTGGCTCTCCCAACCTAATTGCCCTCACATAACCTGTACTGTATTTGTTACCATGTAATCACGCTGTTTCCACAACGCACCTTCATACTCAACTACATCACCCCCCCCCCCCCCCATGATAAAAAAAATCTAGCCGTCCCGGCTACGACGATACTTCGACCTCTGGGTAGTGGAGTATCTTGGACATAACAATGAACAAACATTACAACTTTGTACAAGAACCGAAACACGCAGAGTCAATGGAAGATCCGTCCTCGGGAGCGAGTTCCAGCTGCCGGCCCATTTCCCCTGTACGGGACACCGTGGGGCAAGGGTGGGCCACGCTCCTCCGTTAAGTGAGGGCTGCGTCTGGTCCTCGACGCACACCCGTCCCTGTCCCAGCGACCATCTGCCGGCGGGACCGTCCCTCGTCCCTGCGCGGGCCGGACAGTATTTCGAGGTTGCGGCCGGTCAACCGGCGTCCGGCCAGCAAACCTGCCAGAACCCCCTCGTCGAGTCAATAGTGATGGTCCTGCAGGCACACGGGAGGAAGATTTCTGAGGCGCGTACACATGCGACCTGCTCACAGGCTCGTCGGACACGTCCAATAGAGGCCACTCTGGGATGGGAGATGACGCGTCATACGGCAATACAAACTTCTTAAGGCGCGCCGGGTGAACATACCATATTTGACGACTGAATCGAATCCGTACACTTTGGTCCCGGAGAACCTCAACGACCTCAATGGGGCCCTGCCAGGGCCGATGGAACTGTGGAGACGTTTCCACCGGTACCATGGGGCAATGCAACCACGCTTTGTCCCCAACACACCACGGCTCTCGAGGCCGCCGCGTACCATGCAACCATTCGTTGGCGGCTTGTCGTCGCGCCGTGTTACCCAACGAGGCAACCTGAGCCTCTCTCAGACGGTCCAATGCCACCTGCATAGGAGCAGGTACCGTCGATGACTTCCCCTGTTTTTGTACACCCAATTTGACCAAGGCCGGCGCTTCTGGTCCACGCCCATACATCAAATAAAACGGCGAGTACCCCGTCGAGGCATGCGTGGCCAGTCTATAAGCGGCCAGCGTCGCCGCAACATGCAGGTCCCAATCATCCTGTGAAGCATTAACCTGGTGGCAAAGCATAGACGTCAGCGTCCTATGCAGGCGCTCGACCATCCCGTCGGTTTTGCAGGTGGTACGGGGACGTTAGAATCTTTTTGGTCCCAAATGAATCAAACACTTCCTTAAGCAATCGTGATGAAAAATTTCTGCCCAGATCAGTGAGCAAGTGCTCCGGGGCACCCTTGTCGAAAATATATCCCTGCAAGAAAGCCTCTGCGATCGATGCCGCAGATTGGTCCACCAATGGACATGACATAGGCCAGCGAGTAAGGTACTTCACTCTAATGAGCAGATACTTATGCCCCCGGGGGGTGACGGGAAACGGACCCAATATATCAAGGGCGACAATTTCGTTGACATGCGAAACCCGTATCGATTGCAACGGTACACGATAGGGTCGCGCCGGCGCCTTCCGCCGCGCACATTCATGGCATGCTTTTACAACTCGCTGAACATCGTTATACATCCCCGGCCAGTAGAAATCTTTCCCCAAGGTCAGCGCGGTCTTTTTCTCCCCCAAATGCATCAATTTGTGATGAGTATCACTAATGAGCTTCCCGCGCAACACAATCGGAACAACAATACAGAACTTTCGTGCTTCAACATCCCAGCGAACGAGGAGACCATCGACGAGTTTTAGAAAGGGGCGATCTTCCGATCCCCTCGAGCGAGAGGCACGAAGCCTCATCCTGGTCAGGGAGGAGTCATCCACCTGTAAGCATTTCCACTGACCCAACGTCAACCCCAACAAACCCGATCCCACAGCGGGAATCGCTTCTGGCCGAATTGAATCCGCTGCAGCGACCATTGCCGGAACGTCCTGCAGCGGCGGACCGCAATGCAGCGAGCCCTACGCACACTGACACGAGCCAGTCGGTTGCGGCAATCTCGACAAGGGGTCAGCGTTGACATGACGCGTCCCCTTCCTATGCTGGATCGTGAAAGAGTACTCCTGGAGGGTCTCGAGCCAACGGGCCATCTGCCCCAACGGCTGGTCAACTCGCAACGAGTACTGTAGTGCCGCGTGATCAGTGCGGATCAAAAAATCTCTGCCGTACAAATACGGTCGGTACAGTCGAACAAAGTGCACGATGGCCAGCAACTCCTTGCATGTTACACAATACTTCTGTTCAGCCGGGGACAACACCCGGTTGCCATACGCCACAACTCTTTCAACACCATCCACCATATTCTTAGTTCATATTCTTAGTTTTTTCGGTAAAGTCACCTGAAGACGACCGTTTGAGTTATGGTCGAAACGTCGTGAGAATTTTTTATTGTTTTATATATATTTTATTATTTTGTTGTTTCCCTTCAACGTGACTTTACCGAAAAAACTAAGAATATGAATTACTGCAGTCACGAAAGCTTTAAATCAAAATACCATCCACCATTTCGAACAAAATCGCACCTATGCCCGTATCACTGGCATCTGTGTCAAGAATAAAGGTTTTCGTAAAATCCGGGTATCCAAGCGGCGGTGCGTCCGCCAACGCGGCCCGCAGCGCCTCAAACGATCGTTGTTCTACATCTCCCCACTGAAATTTCATACCCTTACCGGCGAGCGTGTGCAATGGCCTCGCAATCGTGGCAAAATCCTTAACAAATCGTCGGTAATACGACGCGAAGCCCACGAAGCTACGCACCTCCGCTACCGTTTTCGGTACTGACCACGTTCGCACGCAACTCATCTTCTCTGGATCAGTGGCCACCCCAATTAATTAACCCGCGTCCCAACGGCACCCCGCGTGATCCGTACACCTGTTTCTCGCCAGACATCAAGACGCCTCTCCAGCCCCGGCAACAGCACCAACCAATCACAGCTGTCCTTGGCTCTCCCAACCTAATTGCCCTCACATAACCTGTACTGCATTTGTTATCATGTAATCACGCTGTTTCCACAACGCACCTTCGTACTCCACTACATATGTGATGTTAGTTAATAAAACGTGTTGCCTCCAAGTGCTAGTGTGCGGCTCGATAGAACCCATTTCATATGTATATACTGTATGTATGTTGATCTTCTTTCCCACTGTACGTAGCCAACCGTACTAATCGGATGCTGTGGTCATGGGACTTCTGTGTCTCAGTTCCAGTATCAATGCCCACTCCTGTCATGTCTGTGACATCTCTTGGATGCAATTCCCCAAAACTATCCGGCAAATGTAACAAGTTAAAAAGGACTGTATCCAATCACACGTTTACATTGATAGTGACAGTATTTCGTTGAAGCTGTTGCTCATGGCTACATATCACGATCACATGATAAAAGAGAGATGTTCAATTTCCATCAGCAAGTAAATGAATTCCAACTTGGCAATAGTGGATATCATTAGGTGCTATATCCATATAAATATTACCAAACCGATAAACACAAAAAGGAGGGGGCTTCTTTTTGTCTCAGCATCTCTAAATTTGACTTAAGCAACAAACGATTAAACTTTATAGCTCTTTGTCAATTTTCTTCTGGACGAAGACCACCCCACGCCATGTCGGTCAGAGGGTTGATTTATTTGACAATACTTCACCGTGCTGGTCAGCATGAGTCACTAAAGTAGGGGCCCCAGGACCAGGTCAGACATCAGTGGCCACTTATGTTTGTTATCGCCAGGAATTTAACTCAGATGAACAGCATGTCAACCAATACACCACTGCATATGTTGTTAGTGTGCAAAGGATCTATGGGACCTTTTTGCCAATAAATGTAGAACAAAGAGTTTCAAAGACAATGCAGATATTATTAGAGAATGTTTGTTTGCATGTTTTTCAACAAGTACGTGTGATTAATGTAGACTTGATGTCTTACAATAGGTATCTATTTGGTGTTTTAACATCGTAACACCTCCTGTTTTATTTCCAGAAAGGGTAAAAGCCTATTCTTATCGTTGTTTTTTTGTCCTTTCTCATCAGCGTGTGAAGGAGCTCCAGCTCAGGTGAGTCGTGGAACTTTTTCTTCATAACGTCTTCCGCACAGCGCGTTGTCACACATTTCGAGCCCCACTTCTAAACCCTCCTTTTATCCTCTTCCCCATCCTTTCTGGAACTTTCCATGACTCTCCACCAATCGCCATTCATTTCTCATCACGGTCTCCTAACCGATTCCCCTCATTATCATTCAAGTCCCCCCCCCGGCAACCAATCCAATGTGAGTGGCTCTCCACCCTCAAATCCTACGTCGGCTCCTCCCCCTGTGACAGTCCCTCGCCAATGAGAGTCGAGCTTGGCAATTCGAACTCGCGAAGAGCCGTCAAGACCAATTTAGCACGTACGAGGCTGTTGCGATCAATGCCATCCATAATAGATGTTGTTGGGTTAGATGGCGTAAATATGAATGCGTCGTTAAACCCGCCACCACCTGACACAGCCAATTAGTGAGGTTTGTCACGTGAACAAAACGTGCCATTTTGTTATTACTTCAGCACACCGGTGTGTTGGAGAGCAAATCCACGACATTTACAATTCGAGTACGACGTTTCGCTGGCAAATACACCCAGCAGCATGATATGTTAACGCTACATGTATACGTACGTCGTCTAACCTATCGGCCAGACTTGTCCGCCTGATGATGCTAGTTGTAATTACGGGAGAAACGTCGTACTCAAATTGTATAAATTATGGGTTTACACTGTGCTCAACGAGTAACGAATTGGCATGTTTTGTTTACGTGACAAACCGCACTGATTGGCTGTATTGGGTGCTGGTGGGTTTAACGGCACATTTATATTTACGTGATCTACCCCAAAAAAACCTCTCTTATGGAGCTGTTAGACCGCGGTGAGTGCACATTTATTTATTTCCTGATAACGGGTTGCCTGTCAGATTTCCTTACAAAGTGTAAAAATATACAGACGATTGCATTTAGAAAGAGTTGCATTGATGCTGTTTATTTAGCCAGCAGTCAATTTAAAGTTGAGGTATGATTTATTTTTCTTCTCCGAAAAAAAATGTAGTTAATCCTAAAACGACAATTTTGACGGCGAGAAATAGACTTCTCGCCAAATGATGTAAAATCCCTTCGTAAATGAACTAACGGCGTTAAATTACATGCCTAGATACATTTAAATATTTCAACTTTTACATTAACTATGCATAAGCATGTGGTATGTACACTGCAGATGGTGTAGCGTTGTGCATACAAAGCATGCGTGAGGCAGTGCTCAAGTCGCATTCCGTCGGTGCCTCGATGCTTCATCAGGTCTGTTGCTTAAGTACGTACAAAATATAAAGATACATGTATCCTGCGTTTTGTGTTTAGTTTGTTGTCCTTCCCCCGCACCTCCGATTGGCACGATTGGCTACGTACGGTGCGAAATAAATTCAACATACTGTTCGTATCCTAATTATTTCACTGAGCACAAATTATTGGTTGGAATTTTGCGCCTTGGAATTAAATTGCAGGCAACAGATATTGAGTAAGCAACATGAGTCTGAGAGACAAAGGAACCATCACTCTGTGACGTTTCAGCCATTGTCTAGTGTCTCTTCTTTTGACGGGTCCTTCCCAAACCCGTTTTATTTTCTTGATGGCTAGCAAGGTGCCCCTAATCTGGGCAAGTTCCCTCATACATTTTGCTCCACGTGTTGTTCTCCCGTTGCTATTCTAAACACGCGACTCTCTGTTCTCCTATGTATGTATGAATTTTGAACTATTTCGCACCGTACATAGCCAACCGTGTTAATCGTAGGTGCGGAGGAAGGAAAATAAACTAAACACAAGAGGCAGTTCTTCTCTGCTCACCCGTGGGCTCTCGTTCCATGTTATGCATTCGTCTTCATGCTTCTAATCAATACGTCATAGCAGATGAAACATCACCGATTAAAGGATATATATACACAGTGAGGGAAAAAAGTATTTGATCCCCTGCTGATTTTGTACGTTTGCCCACTGACAAAGAAATGATCAGTCTATAATTTAATGGTAGGTTTATTTGAACAGTGAGAGACAGAATAACAACAACAAAAATCCAGAAAAACGCATGTCAACATTTTTATAAATTGATTTGCATTTTATTAAGGGAAATAAGTATTTGACCCCTCTGCAAAACATGACTTGATACTTGGTGGCAAAACCCTTGTTGGCAATCACAGAGATCAGACGTTTCTTGTAGTTGGCCACCAGGTTTGCACACATCTCAGGAGGGATTTTGTCCCACTCCTCTTTGCAGATCTTCTCCAAGTCATTAAGGTTTCGAGGCTGACGTTTGGCAACTCGAACCTTCAGCTCACTCCACAGATTTTCTATGGGATTAAGGTCTGGAGACTGGCTAGACCGCTCCAGGACCTTAATGTGCTTCTTCTTGAGCCACTCCTTTGTTGTCTTGGCCGTGTGTTTTGGGTCATTGTCATGCTGGAATACCCATCCACGACCCATTTTCAATGCCCTGGCTGAGGGAAGGAGGTTCTCACCCAAGATTTGACGGTACATGGCCCCGTCCATCGTCCCTTTGATGCGGTGAAGTTGTCCTGTCCCCTTAGCAGAAAAACACCCCCAAAGCATAATGTTTCCACCTCCATGTTTGACGGTGGGGATGGTGTTCTTGGGGTCATAGGCAGCATTCCTTCTCCTCCAAACACGGCTAGTTGAGTTGATGACAAAGAGTTCCATTTTGGTCTCATCTGACCACAACACTTTCACCCAGTTGTCCTCTGAATCATTCAGATGTTCATTGGCAAACTTCGGACGGGCATGTATATGTGCTTTCTTGAGCAGGGGAACCTTGCGGGCGCTGCAGGATTTCAGTCCTTCACGGCGTAGTGTGTTACCAATTGTTTTCTTAGTGACTATGGTCCCAGCTGCCTTGAGATCATTGACAAGATCCTCCTGTGTAGTTCTGGGCTGATTCCTCCCCGTTCTCATGATCATTGCAACTCCACGAGGTGAGATCTTGCATGGAGCCCCAGGCCGAGGGAGATTGACAGTTCTTTTGTGTTTCTTCCATTTGCGAATAATCGCACCAACTATTGTCACCTTCTCACCAAGCTGCTTGGCAATGGTCTTGTATCCCATTCCAGCCTTGTGTAGGTCTACAATCTTGTCCCTGACATCCTTGGAGAGCTCTTTGGTCTTGGCCATGGTGGAGAGTTTGGAATCTGATTGATTGTTTTTGTGGACAGGTGCCTTTTATACAGGTAACAAGCTGAGATTAGGAGCACTCCCTTTAAGAGTGTGCTCATAATCTCAGCTCGTTACCTGTATAAAGACACCTGGGAGCCAGAAATCTTTCTGATTGAGAGGGGGTCAAATGCTTATTTCCCTCATTAAAATGCAAATCAATTTATAACATTTTTGACATCGGTTTTTATGGATTTTCTTGTTGTTATTCTGTCTCTCACTGTTCAAATAAACTTACCATTAAAATTATAGACAGATAATTTGTTTGTCAGTGGGCAAACTTACAAAATCAGCAGGGGATCAAATATTTTTTTCCCTCACTGTACGCATATATTACAATAAGGATGCAGTGTATTCCTTATGTCACCAACGTTTTTGCAGTGTGTTAAAATGTAGGATTTTATTTTAAATCGCACATATACAACCGTGAACATATAAACAGGTCCCTGCAGGGTGGGCTGGTAGGAACATTGGAATTTTTCACTCCGTTAAAGTATTGAAAGGGGACGGATGGACGGACGGATGGACACATTAATCTATTGCAGGCTGGTACACTCAGTTTACAACTTCGTTCCTACCAGTATAACACGTAATACTACTTTCATTTTACATAGCGTCATTCATGCTAATAGCATCCCACAATGCTGTACATTAATTATATATGAGGACCAAATCTCGTATACGGCCACTACCAAGCCAATGAAAGCCCCACTACCACCAAGCAACATTTTTTTTAATGAATAAACAAATTCAGAAATGGCACCAAAACCAAAAGCACAAACAACGAAAAAAGTTTTTGTAAAAAAAAACAGCATCCTTCTTACGTGGATTAAAGTTTCTGCTTAATATGATTTGAAGCAGTTAATGGGATTCCCCCCCCTCCCCCAACCTTCATTTTGCACGGGATATTAAGCAGATATTATTTCCATTATTAAAAATATCCTGAACACCAGGCTGTTATATGACTGTTGTCAGTGGCTAACTGTACCGCTTCTATTAGTAGAGCTCAACAATCTAGGATGTAATTTAACAAATAACACTTTGTGCAAGTATTTTACTGTATAATGTGCGGCTGCCTGGGCGTACATAAAATGTACACGTTCATACATGGTGATACACTCAAGTAATGATATGCTATTACGATAATAAAAAAAACCTTGATGCTTAGTTATCATTATATTCATGTAGGTCATTTTCAGTACAAATGGGCCCTTTGCAGACAGATCTCTCTGGGTCTTACTAGGATTTGCATTGACTGAAGGAAGCACACCTGGCGTGGAGACAATGTAACGACTGAGTGACCCGAGTTAAGTGCTGGTAGACCAATTAAACTGGAGGGGTGGTTCTGTCAATAATGGGGCGGCCGGTTAGAGGGTAAATACTGGGTGTTTGAAAAGAAGCACATCTGGTGTTGCACGAAGTACACACAAAACAGTCAATGATGTCGGAAGGTGCAGTTAGTAAAATTGAATCGGCTCTTCTCACGTCATGGTAATTTGCAAAATTGCAAGTAATGGTATCGTGTTTCAATGGCACATGTGACAGGCGACGCAGCTCGGCTCGATGTTCCCATAGCACTGAGTTCCTCCTTGGGAAGATTATAGCTTCTCTGAAAAACACCGTATTTTGAAACGGGTAAATGGAATGGATCACACCATACTATTTAGGAAAATGCAGTGTCGCGAAAATGCTTTCTCTTGTGTTAAAGGCGATGTTCTTAACACGCACTCAAACTACTAAACCGAATTGCTAATGCGCATTGCGACGGCATACACGTGTAGTGTCTTCAAAAATGACTCACACCGACACGTTGTAACAAGTCACCTGCTTACACTTTATTCACCTGTACTTGCGCCAGTTATAGGCACTCCTATAACTATCTGTATGGTCACATATACTTAACTTCTCCCCTCTCATCTATTCTGCACCTCACTTATCCTGCACTCAGCAACTCCGCACTCAGCGACTCTGCACACAGCATCTTCGCACTCAGTGACTCCGTACACAGCTTTTTCGCACTCAGCCACTCCGCACACAGCTTCTTCGCACCCAGCGACTCCGTACACAGCTTTTTCGCACTCAGCGACTCCGTACACAGCTTCTTCGCACTCAGCGACTCTGTACACAGCGTCTTTGCATAAAGCAGCTTCACCCACAGCAGCTCTACATCTCCACCGCTGCCCTCACCTACGCTCCCTCAGACCCGCTCACCCGCCTGTCCTGGGCGGGGGGTTCAGCCAACACCTGCCCGGTGACGGCGTGAGGGTTGAGGTCCCGTTGACGGATGGAGTGGTAGCGGCGAGATGTCTTCACTCTTGGTTCCTCGGCAACAACTCCCTCTCGCTCACACACACTCCTGCTTATATCCCCCTGCTCATCCTGAGTCCTCACGTGTTTTCACTTAAGCTGCTGCCAGTGCCGGCGCCATTTCACCTATTAATCTCTTATCATCACCCCCCATCTCCCGTCTCCTAGGCGCCAACCTCCGATCACAACGTTGCACCTGTTCGACCTCGGTTGCACCCACTTCTCCCCTTAATTACTGGCGATTTGTCTGTGCAAACCTCATGTTGCAACACACACATCTGTTAGACCTCAGTTGCACCCGCTTCTCCCCTTAAACACTGTCGGTTTGTCTGTGCAAACCTCATGTTGCAACACGCCCACCTGTTTGCCCTCAGTTGCACCCGCTTCTCCCCTTAATTACTGTCGGTTTGTCTGTGCAAACCTCATGTTGCAACACGCCCACCTGTTTGCCCTCAGTTGCACCCGCTTCTCCCCTTAATTACTGTCGGTTTGTCTGTGCAAACCTCATGTTGCAACACGCACACCTGTTTGCCCTCTGTTGCACCCGCTTCTCCCCTTAATTACTGGCGGTAAGTCTGTGCAAACCTCATGTTGCAACACGCACACCTGTTTGCCCTCTGTTGCACCCGCTTCTCCCCTTAAATACTGTCGGTATGTCGGTGCAAACCTCATGTTGCAACGCGCCCACCTGTTTGCCCTCCGTTGCACCCGCTTAACAGTGCGCACTGCGCATTTCTCTCCTCTACACACGGGTTAAAGCGCAGCTAACATAATAACACCCTTCACTTTTATGAATGAAACAAATGCACAATCCACTTGCGCAATGTGTACGACCAAAGTGTTGTACACTTTTACCGCGAAGGGGAGGGAATTTGCGCGTGGACCAAAGGGACATATGGTGGCATCGGGCCCAGGACAGTGCCGCCATGCCTAGTAAACATGGAAAGTCGTGCCAACGTTAGCCAACGTTGGTTCACATGTCAACGTTGGGCCAATATTCCATGCTTACCGAGTTATATTATGTGAGAATCGGAGTTTTATTGAAATTGTGCAAAAGGTACGCACATTTTACATTTGGGCTGATCGGGCAAACCAAAATGTACAATCGCGACAGGAAGAAAAAAAGACATTTTATTTAATTTTTGAACTTAATGCGTTGCGCTTCCGTGGTATAACAATACGTTATGTGTTCACAACCCAGAGGCCACCGGTGCAACGTAGATCTCTTGTGAAAAAAAAGTCTTAAGGAAAAATATTGTTATTCTTAAGAATAACTGCAACATAAATTAAAACCATTGTAACAATCGTTTTGAATTTGGCTAGATTCCAGAAATAACAAATTAACAACTTCGGATTTACTGTCATGTCATAATTAACGTCTTAGCAGACCGTGCGGGACAGTGTGAACCCCTCTAAAGGCTGCTTGAAGTATTTTTCAGAAGTCCTGTAAAAAAATATATATTCCGCAGCTGTTCTCTGGTGTAACTTGAGGAAACGAGAGTGAATTAGATGAGGCAAGTGGAGGTAATTGAGAACATCGCACAGATTGTGATTTAAACCAAAAAATAAGCAAACAAATTGGCTTTGGCAGTTGGGAAACATTAATGCAGTCCATCAAAACATTTACAAGCGTTGACATCGATGCCTATTCGTTGATTTATCTTCAAACGATGCTACGGTCGGCATTGAATTTAGAGGCAATTGGGAGGCCCGAGTGATGCCAGAAACGAGGTTGAGTCAGCTGAAGATGACGCAAGATCAAACCTCTTCACCTTATTTGGTGCGATGCGTTGCAATGGTGCAATGATGGAAATAGGATATTTAGAAGAAGAAAAAGATAAATGAAAGTCATACGAATCGGCGATGCTTCCCCAGGTAAAATAAATGTTTGTTATAGAGAATATAACACATTTAAACCTCAGGCGAGAACACATGGCGAATTCCCACAGGGACCACATACGGTAGGCAACATTGTTTCACATGCGAAGGGAAGTGATGTTGCAGCACTTCGCGCTTGCGGTGGTTTAACAAATACTGTAAAGGACAATGTAAAAAAAAACACAATCTCGTCATTTGAAATCGTATTCGGCTTAAATTGCAGTAATTGCATTTTTAAAGGTGTTCACGTAACTTGCGGGCATGGGGCTACGCAAGGGCTTGGAGATGGCGGTATGGAGTGCTTACCTCCTCACCGCGTGCATTGCTCCAGGTACTGCAATGCCCCCTCCCATACGACAAACACTTATTGACGGAATTTTCCAATAATTCCAAATTGCAATAATAAGGTGGTGAACGCTGCCACCCCAATACAATTGCCTGCTTACATCACTGCTGGCAGAATGATTACCTCCACTCGAGGTACTTACTGTACCCTGGCTCGCCATGAGAAGGCAGGAAAGCGAGCGAACTGATCGCCACCTGATTACATTTGTCCGGGGATAGAGCGTTGCCCCCTCGCGTATGTGTTGGTTTTCTCTGGGTGCTCCGGGTTTACCTCGCTTGTATAATAAACACGGCTCATAATCAATGAAAATAAAAACCCAATTTGTATGTATGTCGAACTTCTTTCGCACCATACCTAGCCAACCACATTCATCAGAGGTGGAGCTCTGGAGAAGCCCCCCACACCCCCCGACTAGGGGCTATTTGGCCTACTCTTCCACACTCTAACCAAACCACACACGATCTGACAATCGACTACGGTGCACCCATTCATACTGGCGGTGTGGAAATGAGAGAGGTGGAGGGGGGTTCAAGAAACGTGCCCCATTATTTCAACTGCCGCCTCCGAATATTTATCCGAGTCAGAATAATTATTTATAACTGGAGGGATTATATGGAGTTATTAAGCTCTTTTTTTCACCTCAGGATATTGGACACCTCTTGCATTGGCAGTCGAGTGTGCTCGCCATGTAGCACCACAGCAGCATCTCCCCAACGCAGGAGGTTCCTGGAAAAAAAATACACCTTGTGACTCAGGCTGTATTATTATTAATGGTCATCAATAATTAAATTAATTGCGCAGTGGCTCTGTCCGCGTGTTTTTTCTTTCGATGACCCCAATAACGGAAACCTGCTTGTTAGAGCCACCCGCACATCTGCGGATTGCCTCAGAGGCCACCCTCAAGGCGATGGGCATGGCAGCAACGGCAGCGGCAGTGGCAACAGAAGCATCCCTTGGCTTTAACTGAGTCGTGTTCTCGTGGAAGGCGGAGGCATCCTTCCTTCCTTCCCTGGGCTGTGGGGATGCACCTCGCAACGCAGCGTGTCCCAGGGCACCGTCACTCAACGCTACAGTGTTGCGGGCAAGCTTAGCGACAAAGCCCCCCAGGTCACGCGCTGGCGGCCGTGGTGCCAGTCCACTGAGGGCCCTAAGCAGAAATTAATTATTTTTTGGGCGTGTCACGTGCACTGAAAACATATGCCGGACAAGCTACCATATGCTGGACTGAATGATGTCACTGTTGTCTGAAACAATAAGCGACTAACTTACGATATTATTTATCAGGCAAAGCCCACTGAGCTCTTAGCTCTTTTTCACAGGCGACATGGCAACAAATGATAGCTCATGAAAGTGGCTTAACATCGCACATGTGTGGGAATTTAGTATTTATAGCAGCAGCCAAATAATCTGAACGCGTGTTGTTTCTAAACGTGGATGGCAAAACCGGGGGAAGCCTGAACGCATCCGGTCAAATCAAAACTCCTGATCCAGGTGGTCCAGATGTGACACAAATGTTGTGTAATACAAACTATTTTTCTGATTTGCATACGATGCAATGTGTCGCATTCCGATCGTACGAACCGCTATATACATAATAAAGTATGTGGTCAAAAACTGTACATTATCATTTACAAAGGAGATAGTATACCGTCCTCCAGACAGTCTCGTCCCCTTCACCTGATGAAGGCCGCTTGTGTTGTGGCCGAAACGTCGTGAGAATATTATTGTGTTATTTTATTTTACCAATTTTTTATTTTATTCGCATTCTACGTGACTTTACCGAAAGAACCAAAGAAGATAAAAAAACAGTTACTTTTACTTCGCATGCACATTTCTGGTTTGCCTATTCGCATACAAACCTGAACATGATCTGCCTCTCTCCCGAGGAAACACAAGCACATTGTTTACAATGTTCACTCCAAATATACATTGACCAAAATGCCTCGTACCTATCCGCTCGCACAGGAGGGGAGCATCAAGGATGGGTTACAAGGCCAGGTCAGAGGGACAGCTGACAAAGGTCTGGTTTACTGCACGTCGGGAAGAAGATAAGACAAAAAGGCATCACTGAGACATGGGCCTCTCTCTCTCTCGACGCGACCTGAATTAGACTGCGATCGTGCCCGCTTGCGAGGATGAAAGCAAGCAAGCAAGAAAATTGGCCACGAAGGCGAGATAACAAGGCGGGGTTTTGGTGACGGCGTACCCAGTTTGAATGCCAGGGTTGTTTCACACCGCCCTGTCGCACCAGCGTTGTGAGAATGTTTTCCACGAAGGGGGGGGGGGGAGGGACACATTAAGGCACTCATCGCAGCGGCTCATGGAACAACTAATTAAAACCGAAGTTATTCGGTAATGTCACGTAGGTAAAAATAAAATAACAAAAAATCACGACGTTTCGGCCACAACACAAGTGGCCGAAACGTCGTGATTTTTGTTGTTTTATTTTTTACCTACGTGACTTTACCGAATAGAACCAAAGAGTATGGATCCTTGCAGTCACGAAAGCTTCAAATCTAGAAAAGCCGAAGTTCTTTTGCGGAGGGGCTAGCCATGGTGTGCTGGACACTTGAGTTACGCTCGATGTTACTAATTTTGAAATTTTCCGAATACATTTTGATTGAAAGCTTTCGTGACTGCAGGGATTCATATTCTTGGTTCTTTCGGTAAAGTCACGTAGAAGGGAAACAATAAAAATATAAAACAATAAAATTCTCACGAATTTCACACCTGATGATGATTGCTTGTGTTGCAGTCGAAACGTCGTGATAATTTTATTGTTTTATATTTATATTATTTTATTGTTTTATATTTTTATTATTTCATTGTTTCCCTTCTACGTGACTTTACCGAAAGAACCAAGAATATCCGAATGCAGTCTTTCCCTTTCCATCTGCAGTCTCCAATGTTTCAGCCTCCCCATTCCTCGCTCAGCTTCCTCTCTATTCATAGCTCATGGCTAGGGAATACAGTGGAATACATTTATTTGTCTACTGAGCTCACATTGTCTGCATACTTTGGCGCTGTTCTGCTGCTGGAAAGCATAAACAAAAGAAAAAAAGGTGTCATGGGCAAATTAATAGCCCATATAACATAAAACGAAACCATACAGTTTACGCTATATATCCCATTTAGTATTTTTTTTTAAGCTCCAGCTATAGAGAAACATATGAATGTTAAAACTTGTTTTTAAAAAAAAAACGAGACTGATTTTCACGTCCATTCTTTTTTTTCACGTCATTCTGGGCGGTGGTGGCGATGCCACACTTGGTCTGTAATCCAGCACCGTCGAGGCAGTGAGGGTTGGCGGATTTTTTTTTACTGTTTTACACGTAGGCTTTCACGACCAATATTCTCCTTAATAGAGGTTTTTGGGTTAGATCGCCTCAATTTAAATGTGTCGTTGAACCCTCCAACCCACCGGTGTGCTGTACGAGTAACGAATTGGCACGTTTTGTTTTACGTGGCAAACCTTGCTAATTGGCTGGGTTGGGTGGTGGCGGGTTTGACGACACATTTATATTTACGCGATCTAACCCAAAAACCTCTATTATGGATGTTTTACTATTTAAACATTTTTTTTAAACCAGGTAAAGCCCACTGAGCTACTTAGCTCTTTTTCAGAAGCGATCTGGCCGCGAATGATAGCTCAACGAAGTGGCTTATCATCGTGTGGAAAATTATTGCAGCAGTCAAATACTCTAGACGCACCTAGTTTCTAAATGTAGAGGGGGGAAACGGGAGGACCCAGAGAAAAATCCACGAGGCCACGGGGAGAGAGACACGCAAACTCCAAATATACAGCAGGCGTCAAGGTCGGGATCGAACCCACAACCTCCTGTATACCAGGTGAGGTTGTTAACATCTCGCGACCGAGGCACCCACCAATGTTGTGAAACTCCTTTCCCATAGGCCTCAAGGTACTATACCCTGGCTCGCCATGAGAAGGCAGGAAAGCCAGTGAACTGATCTCCGCCCGTTTCCATTTGTCCGGGGATAGAGCTTTGCCCCCTCACGTATGTGTGGGGTTTCTCTGTGTGTTCCGGTTTCCTCACACTTATATAATAAACACAGCTCATAATTAATGAAAATAAAAACGCAAATTGTACGCATGAACGTATGTTGAACTCCTTTCGCACCGTACGTCGCCGATCGTGCTAATCGGAGGTGTGGGAGATGTGGCAGGACCCTTTTTGGATAAATAAGTAAACTCAGGCAACACAAATTTTCGCCTTGAAATAAAGTGGGCATTTGTGCTATTGTGTAAATTCTTATAGTTATGGGTTCGGGGTGAATCTTGCATGTTGACAATGCACATATTAATCTTAGTTGTTATATAGAGAGGATGGAAAAGGACACATTAAAACACTTTCATTGGTAATGTAGAAAAACAGCATTGCTTTGGCTTTTTACGTGTGTTGTATTAAATTGATTGTTTAGTCAGTCAATACAAATAAATAATTATAAAGAAATCAACAAAAAATTGTTCTCACAATGAAAAAGAATGATCAGATTTTTATTACGGACTATACGAGTATTTATAAAGCCGTGAGTACGCAGCCTATCTTTGTAAATAAACTGACAAACTTTACCTACGAGCAAAACAATTCTCACCTTGTAAAAAAAAATAATAACAGAAAAGACAAAACGAATGTGCTTCGGATCTTGGTACAGCGTCTTAAACTTTTTCTTATATATAAAATAACTTTTTTTTTAAGACAGGTGAAAAATTGAAAGATTTTCAGGAAAAGGCCAATAGCGAAACAAAAAGAGAGATTGATAAACTGAGCCATATGGGCCATTATAACACAACCCTATTACAGCGCACAGAAGGCATGACAGCTAAGTCAAAAGATGGCCAGGAATTTGAAATGGACATGAAAATACACGTACACTGTTTTGTGGACAATACTGGGAAAATAGCTTTCCGCCCGATGCTTAGAAGAGAAACCGGATTACATTAACATTGTCGGAATGATGTTGGTTTAAGTGTGACTGTGCTCATTAGGAAAAGTTGGTTAAATAATAATAGGCTGACTCCATAATGATGATTCCCAATATGCGCATGCAATTACATGCTGAAGTTTCGCTACACCGTAAAAAAATGTTACGCGTCCTTAGGATAACCCCAGCACGGAATGCCATTGACTATTTTATGCGCAGACACACTCAAATTGCCGTGTTCCAGTTGTTTGTGATATTTGATATTTTTGTGCAGAAGATTTCATAGAATGTCAAGATTGTCACTGGTTTAGATACATATTAGTGACAGGCACACACACACACATTATTCTTTGTACAGCCTAAACAGACTGCTGTAGTAAGCATTGTTAGAGAGCGCCTATTACAGACAGAATGATGTGGCCAGGACCATGCCTGTATTTTTTTGTCTCCCCAGTACTGAGGTTCACACACTGCACCAAGTACTAATTGAAGGCTGAGCTGACCTAGAGATGGGCCAGTAGAGGTGGTTCAGATATCACTCACCACTGATGATACTGCGCTAACACTCCCCACTCCTCTCCACGCACACACGCAAACATTAAACGAGCTAATTTTCGGAACTTTTTATTATTCTGCAAGCCTACAAACTCAACGACCATAACAAAACATTGTAAAACATGTCTTAGTAGATGCGAGTGATGCCCACAAAGGCTGCAATGGCTGGACTAACACCAAAGGGCATTGTTAATGCTCTGGATCAGTTTTTAGACATTGATTCAGAGATTGAGATGGCGCTCTTCTGGAATATCAAAGTCAAGGTTTTTCTCCAATAGCATGGGTAATGGAGTGGCACTTGTATGCATTGGTTGTCTGAGCAAGTGGTGGAAATTCCACATTCTCAATGATACATGTGTGCGTATGTTTATAGATACATGGTAGCGATGGTGCAGTGCTTAGCACGCATGCCCTACGAACTCGGCAACCCGAGTTTGATTCCCGCTCATGGCCAACACCAGTGAAGATTATCAGAACCAGTCCTGGGCCTCCTCTAGGTCGACTGAGCCTCAAATGAGTACCTGGTGCAATGTGTAAACATCGCCACGAGGAAGACAAACGCGGCCGGGCGTGGTGTTGGTCACATCACCCACCCCCTCGTGTGCCATGCCGGCTTTGATCGATGCGCGCTAACGGCACATGTCCCAACAGCATTTGTTTTTTACGGTGAACTTTGTCTTTTGGGGCCGTGCATAAATGACGTCACGCGATTTTGGACGATTTTTTGACCCCCCCCCCCCTTCGACACACGGCGTCACAAAAAGTCAGACCCCCTCCTCGAATATGATGTCACAAAGCTCTGCCACCCCCCCCCCCCAAATTTTTTTTATAAAACATGCTTCAAATCGCTTTAAACTATTGTCATTGTAGTGAGTATTTAATGTGGCGCTGCACTCTGATGTTGTAGGAGAAAACATTTATTAAAAAGCCTATTTAATTAAGCAGAACGTGTTGTCTATATTTATTTAAAGTTGCGCATTTTGATGTGACGTCACATTTCTCACCCCCCCCCCCCACCATCGTCACACATCGTCACAAATTTTTGACACCCCCCCCCCCCCCCCACATTGGTGCGTGACGTCATTTATGGACGGCCCCCTTATATGCACAAAAAATACACTCGTTATATAATGCACGTAAAAATCAAATGCCTAAAAAAGACGCAACCTTTGCATTTCCCCAGCCTTCACGGAGGCTGGTTAATCTGTCACGAAAATAACAGCGCAGGCTGAGGTGAATGGGCGAGTGGCGGCGATGCGAGCGAGCGCCGGGCAAGGAAGGATTGAAAATGCGGCAAGGGCAGTGGCATCACCCCGCGGGCACGTTTGGCAACAGAACTCACGCGGACTGGCTCCGCTTTAACCCCTGACCTGGCAAAACTGCGTATTAGTGCAGTTGCTGTTATCCCTACCCCCCCCCCCCGTCAGCCTCTTGCTGTTGAAGTTGCTGTTGATAGGCCGGGCGGCACGGATTATTGCTGCTGCTGCTGCTGCTGTTGTTGTTGTTTTACAGACGTAAGCGCCGCGTGGCTGCTGAGGCCCTTCGAGCGAGTGTCCCTCCTCCCAGCACATTCTCTCCCATGGCCAAACAGATTGTGGCGTCGAACGCAGGGTTGAAGGGTGAGAGAGTATTACAATGACATGTGTTTGAAATTCATTAACAACGATAGTAACGACGACGACGACAAGAGTAATACGAATTATTTACAGACCTTTTTGTCAAGCCACTGCTGGATGGCGGAGTGTTCGTGTTAATTCAGATTCGGGGGCTGTTTGAGCACATGTCGCCACGCTTGTTAGTGCGGGTTGATAAAGTGGCGGCAGAGATCCCCAGGACAGGTTCAGATATCACTCGCCACTGATATTAGTTGTGGCCGGGGGAATAAAACTTGGGTGGCCCAGGTTAATTGCATGGTTGCGCCGATACCACCACTAATTCTCCCGAGTATTGAGGGTAATCTCATTTGTAACGGCCTAGCGTGCTGCGTTAAAAGTCACAAGAAGGGTCTCCGGCACGCACCACCTCCCGGTTTGTAGACTCGCGATGGCCAGCTGCGGGAGCCATTCACTTTCATCTTGCCGTGACAAGCGCCACTGCAGAGGACGCACCACGGGTGAGGCAGATTGCAGACTGGAATTCTCATGGGAATAGGTTGCAGACATTACCTCAACTTGTATTGGAAATATGCATTTCATCCAAACGACAGGAGTTTGTGTTTTGTGGTTTCAAACTATCGTGGAAGGAGTATTCCGGCCATTTCTGGGTAGGGACTCCTCATCCACGTGTAGTGACGTTGAACGAGTCAATTGTGGCGCATTCCGCTGGGAGATTGGTAGACAATAGAACGAGGGGTGACAGCCCGTTCTGTGGGCGAGGCACGGAGCCACCTGGGGGATCCAGAAGGGGGCGTGGCCGAGGGCGGAGCCTGGTCACGCTGAGCAGGATAAAAGGACGAGCTCCGACTCACAGTCGGGGCTGCTGCGATCTGGAGTTGAACTCGTCGCGCTGCCGTCGTTATCGTTGTGATCTTCGCCCTCTTCAAGCTGCGGGTCTGGCAGCGTGTTGGCTGTCCCGACCCGGTGTGTGGTTATCCCCCTAAGGCTGTGAAGGCCGGAATACAAGAGAGAGAGAGAGAGTGTCTCCTACTCGTGTCTGTGAATTAGCATACTGCACACGTACGCAGGTGGTTATTCGGATTAATTTTAATAAAACCCACGACGTCATGCATACTAGGCGAAGGAGTTAACATCTAGATCGTCACCATGGCACCAAGGTATGTGAAATTAAGTTTTCCATAAGCACTCCATCCTGCTCTTAGGATCATTTTGATCCTGGCCCACTTTCAATGAATGCCTGAGGTACATATTTTACTTCATTTTCCAATTGTGTTCCTCCAATAAAAAAAATGTTTGTAAACGCATTGCACGTGACTTTTGTGAATCTTTATCTTGAGCCCAACTTTTTGCAGAATTTTCTGAAAATTCGACTGGAGATGAACATGAAAAAAGGCAAAAAACATCTCAGATTTGCCAAAAGACACAGCGATTGTAACAACCAATGGAATTTAACCAAGATAAATAATTGAACATTATCGGCATAGCAAGATATCCATCTGCATATTACAGTAGATAACATGAGTTTCTTTGGATTTGCTTGGGCACAGATCATAATATTTGCTAATAGGCCCCGTTTCATATAGGAGCTTCACTCCAAATAGAATGGGCTAATGTCTTGGACATGGTCTATGTGACAGTGTTTATTCTTAACTCAGAGTGTATAAACTCACGACTTCCTATATCCACAACAGCAGCATTGCCTTGATATAAATCAAATGAATTAAATGCATTGCCGTTTACCGGGACATGTGAGTTGACAAGAATGTGCCCATCTTTCAAGGTAACGGATGAAAATGGGAAAATGCTTGCTGTGATATTGCAATGTATACGCATACAAAATATAAATCAATTGTTATTTTACATTCAAACAAGGCAATCTGCTTAACCTAATGTAGTATATGTAAGATTAATTAATTCATTACACCTAAGCCAAAAATATCCTTCCAGCTATACAGCTGTAATAGCATTTCTAATTAGTCTTGTTATACACCGCACCAGATGCAAATGTTACACAGTTTACTCATTGTGTACTGAAAACGTATATGTAATATACAGCGTGTTAAACATACCTGTTTTATTTGCGGACATTCAGAAGTCAGCAGTGTCCTTGTATTTGGACAGAGACACAGCATAGGTTAATTCCCAATATAAGGTCAGGAGGTTATCATGGCCAATGCTGTCGATGTCACCACAACCACCATCATCAATTATTTCCTTATGATAAACTAAATAGCTGTCAGGAAATAAAAAATCGAGGCTGGACAATTTTCCCAGCTAAATAATCATTCATAATGTCTTAGCGCCTGTGTACAGTGAGACCCCCCTTATTCACAGAAATGTGGAGGACGCTATTGGTGGATCATTTTACACACATTAATACTCAATCATCGACCAATCACTACTATCCACGTCGTTCTCCAGCTTAAAAAAAACACGGACAATTGGATTAATTTTCCACGAATTCTGGGTCACTCTTATCCGCAGAAAGCCACGGATAGCAGGATGAATGATTAGATAATCGTGTGCGTAGGTCCTAGGTGGATTGCATACATTACATGAGCGCGGGAGATGGCAGACGTTTGTGGCGGCTATTATCCAGTTGTGGGTATGCCCATGACTGATAACGCCGATGCTGTGATATCATTCGTGCGGATCGTTGAAAAAACAGGTGAGGCGCTTCATTCACAAGCAAGATCTGAAATAAATGTGAGGGAATAAATCATGAACAGGTGTACATTTTACACGGAGATTAAACGATACGGGTTATTAAAACAAGAGAAACATGCGTGAACACAATCACTCTTTCGTTCTTTCGGTAAAGTCACGTAGAAATTAAATAAATAAAATAATAGAAGACGACGTTTCGATTGCAACACAAGCAACCGTCATCAGGTAGAACTAAATTTGAGAGAGAGACAACACACAGACACGGAGACACACACAGACAGACACACAAGCAGAGAGAGAGACAACACAGAGACACACAGAGAGAGAGAGACACAGAACATAGACACACAGAGAGTATCTATGTTGTGTGTCTCTCTCTGTGTGTCTGTCTGTGTGTGTCTCTGTGTCTGTGTTTTGTCTCTCTCTCAAATTTAGTTCTACCTGATGACGGTTGCTTGTGTCGCAATCGAAACGTCGTACTTTATTATTTAATTTATTTTCTTTGTACGTGACGGTACCGAAAGAACCAAACAGTAATTCCTGCAGTCACGAAAGCTTCAAATCAAGTTTAAAAACGCAATCGTTCAAACATTTGGTTGTGATCATTAGCTTCTTCAACTTACCAGCGAGAGAGCTGAAGCGAGTGATGCGTAAAACGCGCGTCCACTACGTGACAATCATTTAATTGATTTAGCTGCGTTGGGTGGTGGAGGGTTCTCAACAACACATTCGGCCGGGTCATTACGTCACATCACCCAAACATCTATTTTTGAGTCATGACATTGGCTGCAAAGGAACCGATGCGTCACATTAAGGTGCCTCTTGAATAGTCCCGGCCAAAAAAATATCCAAAACACACCTTCAACATTTACATCACTGATGGAAAACCCAAAGTCTACATATAATTAAGACAACAACCCAACACCAATCGATGCAATGAGAGCTACACCATTGTAGTAATATAATCAATATTTCAGATCAAATTATAATACGCGAATACATCTAAAGCTGCCCGTGAATTCAGTGATAACTAATGGGAGGTGGCTGCCTGGTTGATTCGCAAACCATTGCTGTGCCCTAAGTGTTAGTGCTGAGGCCAGCCACGCAAATCCTCGGAGAAGCTGGGTTCAAATCCCAGGCTCCCAGCGGATATCAAACTCGGTTCTCATGTGCATGGATATAATGGTCTCAGCTCGGTCAGCAAACCATCGTATATATATTTGGAATTCCGCTTCATTCAGCCTCAACTCTGCTCAGCTCCGATGGAAATTGCAGAACGGAACAGCGTGATCCATTTATAGATACCTCCCAATGATTTCCAATTACCCCCCCCCCCCCCCCCTATATCTAACGTTCTCTCAAACAGTGATTGTATATTGTGGAAACGATGTCTCCATACTAAAACACAAACACATTTTTTTTTATCCACTGAGCTATATAGCTCTTTGTCAGAAGTAACCTGACCACAAATCATAGCCCAATGAAGCGGCTTACGTGGACATTAAAGTAGCCTCCAAGTACTCCAAAAGCACGTTTATTGATGTGGAGGGAAAACCCGGAGACAAAGTACAGGCGACCACGGGGAGAAAGAGACACTCAAACTCCAAATATTCAACGGGCGTCAGGGTCGGGATCGAACCCACGACGTCCTGCAGACCAGGCGAGGTAGTTAACATATCCTAGCCACCGTGATGATGATGAGAGAGATACACGCAAACTGCAAATGTGCAGCAGCAGGCGTCAGGGTCGGGATCGAACCCACGACCTCCTGTATACCAGGCGAGGTAGTTAACATCTTCACCGTCACGGCGCCTTGCGGAGAGGGGGAGGCCGTTACAATATTCCATAAGTGCATTGATATTGGTGGGCAGACGTGTCGAGGCTTTGAAATACGCCTCACCTATAATTTATCCCTATTAGTGTAAGGGTTCAGAGGTGGGGTATCTGTAAATGGATCAAACCCTGTGCTGCATAATCAGTCTTGATTTGAAGCTTTCGTGACTGCAGGAATCCATACTCTTTGGTTCTTTCGGTAAAGTCACGTAGGTAGAAAATAAAATCAAGTTAAACAAATCACGACGTTTCGATGGCAACACAAGCAATCATCATCAGGTGGGAAAACCACAGCAATAATTGTTTGTGCGCGTGTGGTTTTGCTGTGGTTTTCCCACCTGATGATGATTGCTTGTGTTGCAATCGAAACGTCGTGATTTGTTTCATTTTAATTTATTTCCAGCTACGTGACTTTGCTGTACGTTCGATAATGCTGTAGATTCAACACAGCAATGCGTGAAGGAGCGCCACCTTGTGGCTGTGGTTGGGTTCGTGATGCCCGTTCTGGGTTGTGTGTGTGTTGGTGTTGGTGGTGGGGTCGCGGTAGTGTAGCGGTTAGCGCTACGCTGCGCTAAGAACCTAGCCCACGCGAGTTCGATTCCCGCTCACGCCCACCAACACCGGCGACGAAGAATCCGAACCGGTCCTGGGCCTCCCCTAGGTCGACTCAGCCGCACATGAGTACCCGGTGCGGTGTGTAGTAGGCATCGCCACTGGGGAGACAAAGGCGGCCGGGCGTGGTGCTGGCCACCCACCCCCTCGTGTGGCGTGCAGGCATAAAGAGGCGCTCGCTAACGGCACTTTAGCCGAACAGTCTGTTAAGGCTAGACGGGAGATCTCTGTATTTGTTTAGGGGCCGTCCATAAATGACGTCACGCACCTAGGGGTGGGGGGGGTGAGGCATGTGTGACGGGAGGGGGGTGAGAAATGTGACGTCACATCAAAATGCGCAACTTTAAATAAATATAGACAACACATTCTAATTATTTTAATGTTTTCTCCTACAACATCAGAGTGCAGTGCCACATTAAGTACGCACTACAATGACAATAGTTTAAAGCGATTTGAAGCATGTTTTATTTGTTTGGAGGTGGGGGGGGCAGAGCTTTGTGACGTCATATTTGAGGGGGGGGGGGTCTGACGTTTTGTGACACCGTGTGACAAAGGGGAGTGGGTCAAAATTCGTCCAAAATCGCGTGACGTCATTTATGGACGGCCCCTTATGTGCACGTATTGTGAATGGCGGAGGAGTCGTTGGTGAACTCCACACGAAGCGCTTGAAAACCTGGGTTTGATTCGCGGCCATGCAAGCCAACTGCTGCTGGCTGTTGGCGATCTGGATTTGTCGTGTGGGTCTCTCTACTCGGGTCAATTGTGGCTGAGCTGAGCATTTCGTAGAATGGGTTTGGCATTAACACCGGGGAGACAAAGGCCATCGGGGGGGATATCTGTCTTCGTTTCCCGGGTTGTATCTCTGTGACGTGGAGCCCTGTGACGTGGAGCCTCTGGGTTGTATCTCTGTGACGTGGAGCCCTTTGACGTGGAGCCCTGTGACGTGGAGCTACCTGGGTTGTATCTTTGTGACGTGGAGCCCTGTGACGTGGAGCCCCTGGGTTGTATCTCTGTGATGTAGAGCCCCTGGGTTGTATCTTTGTGACGTGGAGCCCTGTGACGTGGAGCCCCCGGGTTGTATCTTTGTGACGTGGAGCCCTGTGACGTGGAGCCCCTGGGTTGTATCTCTGTGACGTGGAGCTCCCATGGCCCCCAGTGTAAGCGGTGTGACGAAGCATCGAGCCATCAAATGACATCTCCGTTCTGATGCTCGCGAAGCGTGCGTGTAACTGCGCGTGTAAGAGTCTCCGTTCAGCAGGTTTGAGCGTCGATGGTGCTTGGATAGGCGGACCCACCAGTCGTGCATGCCAGGGTGCGATGGGATTCCGCGAGGTTCGCACGTACGGTTGTCGAACTTCTTTCGCACCGTACGTAGCCAACGGTGCTAATGGGAGGTGTGGGTGAAGGGCAACAAACCTAAGCAAAAAATTGTTTTAAATTAAGCCTGCTATGTTGCGGTCAGCAGAGAGCAGCGCAGCAATATCCAATGTTGTAATGTACTTCTGTGCTGCCTTATCTATGGATCCCCACCGTCACGAACCTGCACTGACCGGCGTGGTGAAGTATGGTCACACCAACGTCTCACGACCCGCATTTTGATTGGATGCCCTGGTCGATTGAAAAAAAAGGAAGGATGCCGCGCGCTTATATACCGACTTTAATATGGGTTCACGTGACCCCTCCAGCCACAAGAGGCCGCTATATTCACCACAATGTTAAGGGAACAATCGAACCTTGGATGGTATCGCCACCAAGATTTGTTATAATGCATTGAATCTCGATGGGGGGGGGGTGATATAATGCATCACAACTCCGCAGGGAGTTTAAAAAAACGTACCTTAGCTTAACGCCTTTACAATATCACAGATGGGATGCAATTGGCTATAAAATCCCAAAAAGATAAAATTGGGGCGTGTTGGGGGGGGGGGGAGGAAAAATAATAATGAATGAACGTCTTCATATGACCATAACACTTTCCTTTGCTCATTATGAAAATCGCACGCTGATTGCGTGCGCATGAAGGTACAGATTACAGCGGCAGTAGCGGCGGCGGCGGCGGTAGCGAAACACCTTGGGCATGCCGCAAAGTTTGGTAGCTCTGTTTCTGTGTTTCAACGAGCGACGCCGAGGGACAACAACAGATCCATTTGGCTTCTTCTGCCAAGCGTGCTGCCATCCGCCAGGCAGCAGATTGAAAAGGGCACGCAACGGCGGGATGTTAGAGGCGCTAAACTTTTCCATTCCGTGTCATTAAGGCGACAGAAGGCACCGGTAACATTCGGTACCTCACAACAAGAGGATTCTGGGTTAGATTCCTGACTCGTGGTTGGGGGTGGCGGGGGGGATGACTTTCTGCGTGGAGTTGTACGTTCCCCCCCTTGTTCTGCATGCGTTTTCTCTGGGTTTCATGATTCACTCCCATTGCTAAACACCACACACACACACACGAGATGTCATCGGTGTTGGCCAAACATCCAGATGCAGGATCCCCTCCCGAAAGAAAATAAATATTTCTTAGCGTGGCTCTCCTGGGTAAATAAGTAGTTATTTTTTCTTAGGAGAAAAATGCAATTGAGATCATTGTGAATGGTTGCTGCAATGTGGTGCCCTAGTTGGCATGTTATGTACAGGGGCACGTATCGTGAATCAATGGGCCGATTTGTGTGCTCTCGGAAATGCGAGGCATTGAGGCTTCTTTTCATAGGCCCCCATATCAGAGGCTCAATGTGTGCTTCATTCCTAGTAATTACACACGAAGTGCCTGCCACAAATGAACCACGATACCTCGCTGATCTCGTCAGGCACCATAAACCATCACGCGAATTCCGGTCATCCTCGCAGCAGCAGCAGCGGCTTTCAGATGACCATCGAACAAAAACGGTCACCACATCGCGCGCTTTCAGTAGCGCTTCTGCGGCCATCTGGAACGCTCTTCCTTCCGATATCAAGAAGCCACTGGAGCTATGCACTTTTGATTCTAGATTGAAAAAAAAATAACTTCTTTAGAACTGTTTTCTGTGTTTAGCTTGTTGTCCTTCCCCTGCACCTCCGATTATTAGCCACGGTTGGCTACGTACGGTGCGAAAGAAGTTCAGCATACATACTCACCTGCCATGCAAAGCTATGGCACCACACAAGTGATGTTGGGTGAATTTGAAGCATCAACTGGCCTACCAATTCTGGCATCATCACGAACATGCGCATGTTCTGATCGCAGTAATTCTGCCAATGTGCTGTTATTTTTTACTCCCAAAGTATTTTAACGAACGATTCAGGTGCACACAGAGGAGACGTGTGTGAATTGACACCTGTAGCATAGACACAACACGAATTATACGATGGTTATTACCGACGTTTTCTGTTTTTATTTGAGCCTATGCCATGCGATTCAATAAACTCTACATTCCTGGTGTCCACTTCCTTAGCTCGGATAATCCTCTGTGCAATGGACAGGGGTGGGGGGTGAACGGGAGGGGTGGGTGGGTGAAGGGGAGTTGGTGGGGGCCTAAATGCACGAATGAAAGATGTCAAAAATCAATCCCCACTCGAGGAGAAGCCGTAAAAAGGTTCCAAGTTTGGTCATATGCTTTTCCCTTTTTCCCCTTAATTTTGCACTCACATGTTCTCGAGCGGCTATTTTTTTGACAATGTATCGACCCATACCTGCAGTGATGGGGGGGTGGGAGGTGGGCGTGCTATTTCCAGTCGGCTATAATGATGCATTTTTTTTTTGCCGTAACATTGAATATTTGAAATCATGCGTTTGCCTCCCTGGGTAGGCCTCACCCAGTCCATGTTTAAGCACTGCCCACAATTTATACGGTTGTCATTTTATCGCAGCTTAAGTCTTCAAAAATGTTTTAATTTGGCTCTGCACACGTACAGGTCAACAACAAAAAGTAATAACCACAGTCTGCTCTTTAATGCGTAATTGAGCAAGGGCACTGACAAATGCCGAGGTGGGATATTTCTGCCATATAATAGCAAAGTTTAGAAGCAAAACATTTCGAACACGAATACCAGGGTCCATGCCCCATTGACTCTGCAACATTTACAGAAGTTTGCGCTGCCCTAGATTAACATTATTATCCACAGCATCATTACTGAATCCAGCATCTTCATCTTAATTAACCAACATGTGCAATGCGGAATATGAAAGCATAACACGACGGCGCATTACGGTATCGAAAGAGACAACTTTAACTGGAAAGTGATGAATTCAAATGTGCAGGCAATCTGTGAAAATAGCCATTTTATTGGACGTCTTCGTTGAAAATTCATTGACAGGCGATGTTGGGTTTCTCCCCGACAACTGCTAATTTCCGTGACTGATGGATTTGGCCGCATCAGGTTATGATTTCATTTTTCCAAGAAGAGCCCAGAGGTTTTAACATCTTCTCTCTCTCTCTTGATTCCTCGTGCACTGTAAATGGCCATGGCTCTTTTCCATCAGCGAAAGCTCTAATGAAACAATCGCTCTGCTGAAATGATCTGTCTGGGAGAAAGGACAAAAAAAATCCAAGAGATTGTCAGAAAGTGTTGAAAATAGGAAATTTTGCACGCATAGCTTCAGACGTGATAAGCCCCATTTTCTAATGGTCACCCCTAATTCCAGTGCTGTGTAACATTGCTGCCTGATATAAAAGTATGATATTCACGTAATCGTGATGTTATATCAATGTAATATGTTAATATGTAAATTTTTAGCTTGCACATTTTAGCTTGAACTCCTTACGTTGTTAGCCTTTGCATTTCTAATTTACCCATCCGGCAGCATAACAAAAGGCTGATTAAGCCTAGTTTGCTTATTTACTTGCACCATCTACATCACAAAGCCTCAGTCTCGGCTCCACCGGTTGCCTCCCAGTGCACCCTCGGTTTTGCAACTTCTCCTCCCAGCCCACACCCCGCCCCCATACTCACCATACCCCCCCCCCCTCCCTCCTTGGTGGCTCCACGTCACAGGGCTCCACGTCACAAAGAAACAACCCAGGGGCTCCACGTCACAGGGCTCCACGTCACAAAGAAACAACCCAGGGGCTCCACGTCACAGGGCCCCACGTCACAAAGAAACAACCCAGGGGCTCCACGTCACAGGGCTCCACGTCACGAAGAAACAACCCAGGGGCTCCACGTCACAACCATCTCTGAGACACACTTAAGCGTTTGTGCTTTCACTACGCTGTCCCCACCTGAAGAAGGACGCTTGTGTTGTGCCCGAAACGTCGTGATTTAATTTAGTTTTCATTTATTTTATTTATTTTTTACCTACGTGACTTTACCGAAAAAACCAAAGAGTATGAATCATTGCGTTCACGAATGCTTCAAATCTAGAATTAACTTGTTAATGTCTCATTGGTAGGATTTCATGACCAACTACATAAATATTTGTTTGTGCATTAAATCACTCCTCATGGGAATTTGTAATTAAAATAAAGATAAATTGTGCCATTCTTATAATTGCCATAAAATAATGATTGTTGAGAATAACATTTCCCAGCAGGATAACATCAAGTCATTTTAAAATAACTCCTCAATCTCAATCACATGCATTCATCACAATTAAAATACCACATTTGGAAAGCATACAAATGCAATGTCGATGTCATAACATCCACTTTCGCGGTAGGTCTTCACTGTGAAAATGTTCAATCACGTATAATATTACTAGTTGTCATTTCAGTCCTTTGTCATTCCACCGGTGTATGAAGGCCTTAACACACCAACACAAGCGTCCGTCAGCTTGTGTTGCGCCGAAACGTCGTGATTTATTTTATTTTATACCTACGTGACTTTACCGAAAGAACCAAAGAGTATACACCATGGCATTCTTGGGGGTTTGGAATACTTCACCAGAGTTGTCAGCGAAACGTTACAGTTCACCGTGCACTTTGCTGGCAATCGAACTTTGGCCGATGGGTTCGTAGGCGCAGCACAATAAACACTGCGCCACGACTCCACCCGAAATCACAAACAAAAAGACAAAGATCCCCCCCTGATAGCGTAAACAGACCTTTGGGACAAAGTGCAATTAGAGAACACCTATGAAGGTCGGTAGGGCACTTGAGCGGTGGTATGGACGACGCCATGCCCGGCCGTCTTTTTCTTCCTGATGGCAATGTTTTCACACCGCACCAGGTACACGTGTGAAGCTGATTCAGATAAACGTCACTGGTATTTAGTGACCATGAGTGGGGAATCAAACTCGGGTCGCACGCTTACAACTACACCGCCATTCCCCACATCTCAGATCACATACAACGTTACACACACAGGTAAAACATTCCCTCAAATGTCTGCAAATGTTCTCGATCCCCTGCATTATTTTAGGAGGACTTTCTAAAGATAGATTGCAAGAATGCTTGACAACCGATTGAAAAAAATGTGCGATTGAACGGCAGCCAAGAGAATGAAGCAGGTGGTGGGGACAGGTTAGAACCTATTACAGCTTCGCAAAAAATGGGGACACATATGCCTTCCTTTAGGCATCAGAATCATAATCTGTATTTATAATGGGGGAATCAGATGAGCTATAACGGCCTTTTTCACATATGTCCAGTAGGGGCGGGTCAGAACTGCAGACAATTCACTAACACAATATACTGTACAAGTAAAACTTAACTTTTATGTTAGCAGATAAGGCCCACTGAGCTATTAGATTATTTTTCAGAAGCGATCTGGCCACAAATGATAGCTGAAGGAAGTGGCTTATCACGTGGAGATTTATAGCGGCCAAATAATCGAAATAATCCAAGAGGCCTAGCGGTCCGCATGATGAAGTGCCCTAACATCTCGTTCCCAGTGTCTCCACCGCACGTAGCATGGCCAGCCGATCGTGAACTTCCTCCAGGGCTCGTCACATTGTATTCTCGCGTACCTGACTCAGGACTCGCAACAAGAACAAACATCTAAATTGAACGGGACCCCCATCCCCCCCCCCCACACACACACAGCAACCCACACACACACAAACTGAAAGCGAGAATGTTATTTCATGCCATATTAGCAACAGCTTGTCAGCAGCATATATGTGTGGCAGTATCGTCATCAAACATCATCAGCCATTCGTCAATAACACTGCCTTACAACATATCTAACATATACCGTTGTACGTCACCTATATAATAGGTGACGTTTCAGGCATTTGTCATGTGCATTGAAGAAGCGGCATTGCACAAAATGTCATCTATTATATGTGTTTTTTTAAGGCCACGGTGTTATTTATTCATGTGTTACGTTTGTTTTCGTGGTATTAGTGCTTGTGCACCGCTGCCAATGCAGCATCAGCAAAAAAAAAATGTTAATCATCAACATCAACCGTGGTCACTTCACTTCTGGATGAAGGCCTCTCCAAGCAATTCCACCCGTGATGGTCCTGTGATATAACGCTCTACCTGGCACCATCACGCGACTTTATTTCATCACTCCATCTCCACGGTGGACGTCCTCTCTAGCAACATTCCCTCCATGTAAAGGTGCAACTCATTTTGTTGCATGTAAGTGTTGGAAGAATGCACTGTGCTGAGCATTCATGAATTGTGTCTTTTTTAAGTGCCGTGTGCGCGCAGGCCCGCACACTCGATTCTCGGCTGCCATAATCTCCGTATGTGTGCCTTGATGCGTCCGTGCCCGGCACTGCTGCCTTAATCAGGAAATCGAATGTGAGTGTGTGTGTATGTACAGTGATTAAATTTTTTTTTTACACCGTCCAAACATACATTAACACAGATTGCCCTTAAGAATGGATTTCAGCCTTTTGCCATCCTCTCTGATAATGACCATTCAACCCGCGCCCCCCTCCCCCCAACCAACCCCCTCCCCCCAAGAGAACAGCCTCATAACCCATCGCATATTCCTTCTCAGCGTCACCCAAGCCCCACTGAGCGCGCTAATCATCGGGTCACCTTGCACGGAGGAGTCAAGGGCCTCACTCGCGCCGCTCACACTGTGCACAAACTGTTGCGGGCGCTTGGGCGCGGGTTAGCCGAGCAAAAAATTGAGGGTCGAGGGAGCACCTCTAGCGGCCCCAGGTTAATGAGACAAATATATATACTTGAATATGTTTGATAAACATGAAAAACAAATGCATAATATTAACAACGCTTTTAAAATTAGTTTTAAAACGGCACATTTTATTTTTCAATTATTTCACCCAACTGTGATGGACGGTGATTACTCGGTGTTTGGCTTATCCAGCGCATGATGTTTGTAGTCAGGTAACGGTACTAATTCATAACTTCTGCCTTAGGGCCTTCAAAGGGCTCTCACTACCACTGTGCATAGACACAATAATAAACGTACCTGGAGCAAAGTTAAAATGTTCAGAGCTCGAAACCGGCAAGAGGGCATTTTTAAGGGTGGTGCTGTGTGGCAATGATGGAGATTTCGATTTGTTTTTCTTGTCCCATCTAAAAACAACCCGAGGTGCATAAGAAAGAGTTTCTCAAAGGGGTCCCCGTGGTGTATGAGTCACCCTAAATCAGTCGTCGTGGACCACGGGCATGTGTACAAAATTGACGTTAAATTGTTCCAACAGGGATAAGTAAGCCGGATAGTTGTTTCCCACAGTATGATTGATCCCGTGCCGTGACCTGACAGCAGCACAATCAGAACCACCGACAAATCAAACGCGCCTCTAAATGTCGTCTCACGACGAAACAAAAACTAAATACTAACAGCGGACTCCCAAGCGCTTTGTTGACATACTGAAAACGAAGCCCTCTGGCTTGTTTGTATTGACAAAGACAGCATAGTCCGAGTATAAGAGAGCACAATTAACCACACACTCGTAATAATAATTAATGTGATTTTCATCTTTCCCAGCGCAAAGCTGTATTACGATTACCATCATCTGGGGAATGTCTAGAATAGAAAATAATGCTGTATACAGTGCCACACTGTCCACACTGTTTGTCCAAAACAGATTTTGTTGTTCATTGACGTGAACAATAAGCCAGCATTGTTCACTCGGTAATCGGATACGGCGTTTATCAATTTACAGCATCGCAAAGCACAGAAGAGGTAAAAGCAAATGTTGAAGGGATTTATAATGGGTGACCTTGTAGTCTGAGCCAATGTGCCCCTACACATGCAGTATTTATTTTCTGTAACAGTATTCATTGTCATGGCCACGTACACAAAAAAATATAATGAGTTTGATTTCATTGCTTTACATGAAACGTCGGCTTATAGTTTGCATCGATTGATGAAGCGTGCTTCAATGACAACAAGCGGCTGTTGCACGATCGAGAAAAAATAAATGTTTAAAATGTTTTGTTGCCATCAAGTTCATGCCCTGGTCTCATTAAACGTAAATAGGCCGATTGCATGGTCTTAAAGGTGCCACGGTGGCGAGATGTTAATTACCTCGCCTGTGATGCAGGAGGTCGTGGGTTCGATCCCGACTTTGGTGTCTGCTGTACATTTGGAGTTTGCGTGTCTCTCTCCCCGTGGTCACGTGTATTTTTCTCCGGGTCCTCCGGTTTCCCCTCCAAATTTAGAAACGTGCGTTTCGAGTATTTGGCTGTTATACATTTCCACGTGATAAGCCACTTCGTTGAGCTATCATTTGTGGCCAGGTCACTTTTGAAAAGAGCTACATAGCTCACTGAGGCTTACCTGGTATATGTTTTTTATTATAATATATATTTAAATAAAGCAAGCATCTTTCAAAGGGTGTAGTTAATTGTTTTATTGTGCCTGTGGAGCTCACGTTTGGTGGTATTTTCTGCTCCTGAGATAGGTATATTTTTTCGCACTGTAAATGGCCAGAAAGCCATTAGTGAGCACGGCGACAATAAAAGACTTCTAAAAGCAAAATAGTGGCCGATTAAAAATGCAGTACAATTCACGCAGGCCTCCATCTAAAGGGCAATGGAAAAAGTCAAACCAGCTAGAGATGTCTGAAGGCATTAATTGTGAGGCTTTCGAAGCCAATTTTCAACTAATTTGCATTGTTAGCAAAGTTTTATACGTTTTCACACTTCCCGTTCAACAATGTGAACATTGTTACAGCAAAGTTTTCCGAGGAAAGGATCGCTGTTGTTGAGGCATCAGAACATCAACAGGCCGATGTGTGTAACGTCTCATTCAAGAATGGACAAATTAAAGATGCGAGTCGCAGTTGTGCGATTGTGGCCATGCAATCCAAGCTATGGACCATCTAGTAAGCCACTGTAGTCTGCACTCCTTCAACGGACGAGGAGGAACAGCAGAATTACATGATCTCAAACTCCTGAAGCCCTCTCGTCGTCGCTCGCAGACCTCGACATTGGCATTTGGCTCCCTGAACATACTAATGCTGTTGCTATCGTGCGCAAGGATTGTACCTCGGTGTGTGGAGCTGCCACTGTGGGCTTCATGGTGAGCGCACTTGCTCAGTACTACTTGCAAATCCAGTTGAAAATCCTCCCCCACTCTCCGTCCACTCAGCAGTCAGTACGAACGAGTAACACCGCAGCTCGTCGATAAGCAGGTCCGCGTGCGGTTGGGTAATAGTGTGGCTGCTGTCACTTCTTCGAAGACGCCGACGTGGAAGAGTGGACCAAAGGGCCCTTGAGCGTTCGCTTCCTAAGTATAAGAGTCCCATTCTGCCAGCGGTGTGAGCCTTTTACATTTTAGCTCACTCAGTATGGGGGTGGGTGTGGGGGGTGGCTCTTGCCTGCATAGTCCGTTAAATGTATGCCTGGTGAGCTTTCATTATGTTCACGTGCTGCCCCCTACAGAAACCCTCGCGGCGTGCGTGTCCACACACCGTGTCAAGGTTATTAAATATTTAGGTCCCTCATCACGCATCATGGCCGGTGGTGCCGCGTGTGAAGATGCAGGGTGTTGTCTGTCCATCTGTCCGTAATGGGCCACGTGTGGCAATCTCATACCACACACCACGCACCTCTCTGTGTTTCTAATGTAGTTGTTTTTTTATGCACAAATTGCGGTCATTATGTCACACGTTCCAAAAGTTATTCAATGTACAAATTACATGCTGCTGCTACTAGATATAAAAAGGGTCACATGCTGTATAAAAAGCAAGCGCAAATAAATACTAATAACTTTGAAAAACGTATGCTTTCCCTGTTAATCACTGACAGTAACCAATACTTTTGAGAACATCATATGATAATTAATAACAATCAAGCTCAACACAATCGTAAATAACACTGCGGCTTAAAAAACACACACACACACACTTTTCTAATAGGGACAAGTTTACGGCAATCCATGTGTGCCATGAAGAAGGGCCATTGTCTAAAACGTCGCCGATTTTTTTAAATGCATATATATTTAAGGCCACATTGTTCTTGGTGAATGTTGTTGACGTCTGCTTCGATGTGCTTATGCACCAGTACGAACGCAGAAGCAGCAGCAGCAGGACTACCAACTAATGATCGTATAATAACAATTTAATGATGGAATGTTTAAATAAGACCAACATGTGGACTTATTTCTTTGATTGCTACACATGTTTTCAAATTGTAACGGAATATTCCTACAATATGGGGTGTAAGAACACATCGGCAAATGTCGCTTTTTCATTTACTGATTGTTGTGTTACTGATTGTCATGGATAAGAAGAACAGTGGATACATGTAATATTTTACACGTCTCATTTTTTTACATTATTATATATTCTTATAAAATCACCATGACATGCTCATATATAATAGAGGTTTTTGGGTTAGATCGCGTAAAAATATGTGTCGTTAAAACCCGCCACCACCCGACACAGCCAACTAGTAAGGGTTGTCACGTAAACAGAACGTGGCCAATTCGTCACTAGTACAGCACACCGGTGTGTTGGAGAGCCAAGCCACAACACTTACAATCTGAGTACGACGTTTCGCCAGTAATTACAACTAGCTTCATCAGGCGACAGCCAGATTTGTGGATAAGTCCTCCTGTTTCGTTCCTTATATGGAGGCGTGGTGACCACGCTTCTGCGCTGTGGGGGGGGGGGGATTGCTGAGTCAACGTACATTATGCATGTGCATTATGCTCGCCCTTTGAACTTATCCTTCCTGTCTATTGTTTATTAAAATAGCCCCACCAACGGTAATCCCTATTGAAGTACGTTGCCCTTAGTAGGCATGCGTTTAAATAATGTATTACTTGATGATTCGCTTCCACGCAGCACTAAGACGGTAGCTATCCGAACGGTTAAAGTTATTTTGATTTATTTCAATTTCGATAGATCCTCTAATTAGTCTTGGCCAGTAGTAGCTAGTGTTTGCACAGAACTTCAACATTATCAAAATCAATTGAGTATCCTTGTTGGCACGCGTGTTCTTCTACTGCTGACAGTTGTATTTTGGGAGAATATAATATTTCTCTGATGTTCTTTTAGTCTCGTGCTGATCATTAGTCCTGTTTGCCCAACATAACATTTACCACAAGTGCAGTTAATCCTGTACACACCTTCTGTTGATAGCTTCGGTAATACATCTTTTGTACCAGATATTAAATTCTGTATTTTATGTACCGTGCCAAATCTGACTCGGATGTTTTGTTTTTCCAAACATCTGGCAGCTTATCAGTTTCTCCCGCAATGTACGGTATTTTGGTCGTTTTCATTACTTGGGCAGTTTCAATGCTCTTGTTATTTGATTTGGTTTTGGTATTCAATGCCCTGTTGATTTGTGCATCATTGTAACCGTTCATTTGCAGTGCTTTTTTAACATGTTGAATTTCACTTCTCATATACCTTATATGAGTGTATGTTATACGTTTGAACGTAAAAAAAAAATCCTTCAGTCTCACTTGACTCAAAACCATGAATGGAGCTCCATAAAACATTGTCAATTTTATTGAAAGCCATAAAGTGCACGGAACAGTTTTTTTTGTATTTAATGGAATGAAGCGTATAGCCTTACACGAAGCTTGAAATGTTAGTCAAAAGTGGATGACGCTTTTCATACAAAAAAAATCTCTCCGTATATTGTAACGGTCTTTTAGGGGGGCTCGAATTAATTTCGAGAAAAGTAACTCCACTGTCCGCGATACAAAAAAACCCAGAAAAGCTTTAATAAATGTGCCAAATTCAGACGTGCAATTGATGTGAAACGGTGTCTTTCAATTAACCCGTCATCGAACGCACAAGCACTTCTCCAATTACGAAACTGACTTAATATTCACTTTCTAATGATTCAAGGATACAAATAGAATATCCGGAGCTTGCCATAAGCATTCTTATAAAGGTGCTTGGAACAAAGCCACTTTTTTCACCAATGTCAGGTTGCAGATTGGATTAAGAAAGACATGTTCGGTACTACCTGCTTGCAATTACATTTCATCCATGGATTCACAACCACGAGGCTAAAGGAGTTAATCTCTCACAGGATTTTGCGAATCATTGATTCTTCATTTTCCAGCCTAACGGGCTCTCAGCGTGAAGGAGTGCCGTTATTTCTATGTAAATAACCGTTTCTCTCTGGCATTAAGGTGTTAGGTTAACCCCCGCTCATCCAAATAGCCTAACACCAGCAGCTGTAGCTTACGATGACGGCTTTATGCTCCACATCGAAAATATGTTGGTGTGTATTGCCCTTTTTTTAAATCGACTGCTGAATGAGGACCCTCCTTACGCCATGGAGGCAGTGAGGGTTATGTGAACGTATTCCATCATCATCGTAATAATCATTTATTGTTTGTGCCATTCCTCCCATAGAGTAACATCTCCGGACGCTAGAGAAAAGGAGGCGTTTGAGATAATTACGGAGCACGGAATCCATCGCAGACCAACAAAAATGTAAAAAAAACCGCAGTACAAAGTGTACGTACGTACGAATGTTGAACTTCTTTCGCACCGTACGTAGCCAACCATGCCAATCATCGGAGGTGTACACAACAAGCTGACCGATGCTTCGGTTCGACTCTCTTTTTGTGGTCCACATCAAGCGAGTTGGGCATTTAGCGTCTGAAAATAATGCCTTTAATCTGAGTGCCGAGTTGTTGATGGTTGCCGGAAGCGCACAACAAACAAAGACAATGTTTGTCCACTGTGCCCCTCAACTACCCACAAAGCTCATGCACCTGCCCAGATGCATATGGTCCCCCATCCAAACACTACACAGACTCAACCCTCCCTGCTTTTGATCCTGAAACCTCACAGGTTCTGCTGAATTCTAGTTGATTCGGTTCAAGGCATCAAAGGGTATCAGATATATATAGAATTCAGCATTTCCGTAATCCGCATTTTGCTCTTTTTTAATTTTTTTTCAGTCATCCTCACAAGGGAAGGAAAAAAGTACATAGAGTCAAATCACGCACGGAAATGTATTATATAAAAGACAAGTCAAATACGAATGTAATCGTTTTAAAAGTTACTATTTGCATTTTTTTGTCATGGCGTGTATTCGTTTTTCAATATTGTCTTTTCAAATAAATGACTATCAAAATGTAGCGCTATTTAAATAATCTAGAACGATTACAACTGATATAGCAGGTAAATTGTCAATATTGGTCCGGTGTGTGTGTATGCACCCATGTCATAAGTAGAGTATCTGCGATGTTTTTTTTAAGCGATACAACATTGACTTATATTGCATGACGATTATCACAATAGCAGTTGTCCGGAACGTCGTAATTCTACTTTCATAACTTTATTGTCGTGCTTTGCTGTACCTCCAGCATGAATTAAGATGCCCTAAAAGTTCCTAAAGTGCAGCTCACTCAACATAAGTGCCATCATTGCAACTTATAACGTAACTAGATTAACTTCCATAATAATTAGAAGAAGAAGAATTATATCTTCTTTGGTTCTTTCGGTAAAGTCACGTAGAATGAGAATAAAATAATAAAATGAAACAATAAAATTCTCACGACGTTTCGGCCACAACACAAGTAGCCATCCTCAGATGAAGAAGCAGGACTGTCCAGAAGGCAGCGCTTGAGGTGTCTTCTGGACAGTTCTGTTTCTTCACCTGAGGACGGCTACTTGTGTTGTGGCCGAAACGTCGTGAGAATTTTATTGTTTTATTTTATTATTTTATTCTCATTCTACGTGACTTTACCGAAAGAACCAAAGAAGATGAATCCTTGCAGTCACGAAAGCTTTAAATCGGAATAATTATATCCTTTAACCGTCACGCCTTCAGTTACTCCGGTAAACATTTTGCATGCCACTATTGCAATAGCTAGTCGATATTTAGTCATCACTTAAATCTTGCTTTTGTTATATACTTACTGTAATATTCTGTAAAAAAAAACACAAATCATTTCTTGAAAAGTAGCATAAGCAACGATAAAAACAAGATTATAGCTCCCAATAATCACAATAAAGGTTAATTATTTTTTTTCTCCAAAAAGATACGATTCTCATGGGTTATATCTCACACGACATATCGCTGTATCATATTATATCAGGGGGTGAATAGCTCTTACATTCGCCGCAACTCTTAATTAGGCTGAGTCGACCTAGGGGAGAGCCGGGACCGGTTCAAAAATTCGCGACTGTTATTGGTCGCGAGCAGTAATCTAAGTCGGCTCGCCGGGTTCGTAGCGGAGTTTCACAACTGCTTTTTTTGCGATTTAAAGCTTTCGTGACTGCAGTAATTCATATTCTTAGCTCTTTCGGCAAAGTCACGTTGAAGGGAAACAATAAAATAATAATATATATATGACTTTACCGAAAGAACTAAGAATATGCTTTTTTTTGCGTTTAGTTGGTTGTCCTTGCCCGCACCTCCGATTAGCACGGTTGGCTACGTACGGTGCGAAAGAAGTTCAATAATAACCGCACATACATAATACCCACGCTGACATCAGCGAGGCGGTACAGTTGCACGCGGCAAACGCGTGCCCAAAGGTTTCTACCACATTAAGCGAGGATCAATCACGCGGCGCCCTTTGGGATTACAATCCCCGATGAGCAAACCTCGGAAGCGCGCAGCTCTGAACTTTGTCTGCGGCAAACAAAAATAAGACAGAGAGAGAGCCACGTTTCGCTGACCGTCAAAGACGCATAGCCGAATTGAAGAGGCCGCGTGCTCCGTCGGTGATTTTTAACAAGATGCGATCCGGTATGACGTTTGTGGCTAATAAAGTTGTATTCGAAGACAATTTCTCGGCTTGAAATTGTCAGGCAAAACTTACACATGTTCGAAATTATCTGTCTCTTCCTGACGTTTTGCGCCGACAACACGAACTGATTCCAGGTCTGCAGGCGTTGAGAAAATTGTAAAGTACTGGAAGCCGTTAACCAAATTTTATCCATCCCCACAGAGAGCAGAACATTCTATTAAAATAACAATGTTAAGGAGAAAAAATTCAGATGCAGGCAGAGAAATCCATTTAATACCTGGATTTAATGTTTAAATTCTGACAAGATATGACTGGGGATCTTTTTAAAAAGATCCATCCTGAATATTTTAAAATGATAGCGTTCTTCCATTGGTTTAAAATGCTTTCATTTGCTTAATGGAACAAATATGCTTGAATTAAATATAGTCTATACGTGTTGTTAACTTCACGCCAAATGTGCAGTCATAGTTGAAGATTATTATCAGTGAGCAGACACGACTTATCTTCGAAGATTAGAATATGCTGGAACATGGCATACCTAAATCCAAATTGTGCCTTCATGTTCTTGAATCTATTATTAGGCCATGTCCTTTCCCTTCAGTGGCATTGCTGCAATGTTGACTCCATCAGAGATTTGTCTAAGTAACCTAAGCAGCGCATCAAGTATCCCTGGGATGTCAATTATACTGCTGCAGTAAATTACAAGGATAAAACCGGAGACCGCCTTTGCCTCAATACATTCTCTTTAAAGTTAATTGCTCTGTATGAAATGTGAAAATGCGCGGCGCTCCTGGGACCCTTAAGCTGAATCGGTGGTCAAGAGGAGCCGGCTTGAACTCCCAGCAACGATCGCTAGATATTATATTTAACCCCCTGTGTGTTTTAGTGTTTTGCCCTTTGGAACCTCTTTGCTGTTGTGACGTTTGAGACGTTGCACGTGATGTCTTGGGGAGGACGTCATCCAGCAGTGGATTAATTTTGGCTGCTGCTGCTGCTGATGATGATGATGAACTGAGTTTTCATCTTACACTAGAACTTAACGATTGGTGTTCATGGAATACATATTCTTGGTTCTTTCGGTAAAGTCACGTAGAAGGGAAATAATAAAATAATAAAAATAAAACAACAAAATTCTCACGACGTTTCGATTGCAACACAAGCAACCATCACAAAACGCACCTGATGATGATTGCTTGTGTTGCAATCGAAACGTCGTGAGAATTTTATTGTTTTATTTGTGTTATTTTATTATTTCCCTTCTACTTGACTTTTACCGAAAGAACCAAGAATATGAATCCCTGCAGTCACGAAAGCTTTAAATCAAAATGTTTATGGCATGTTTAACTCTGCGTTCAACATTTTTCCAGAGGAACTCTTTGCTCCGTTAGGATGCATTTATTTTACCCAGGTCAGTCTCAAATAGGAGACTTCAATGTGGCCTTACCTTCTCTTAAACGCACATATAAATAAAGTAATACATTGACAAAATTACATCATTAAAAATCTAATCTATGTTCTCACACTCATGTGTTGGTTAGATCGCGATCTAACCCAACAACCTCTATAATGAAAGAAAAAATTGCCTATGCTGATTGCTCAAATGCTACTTGCTGTCACCCCCCCCCTCCCCCACCCCTTAAAGACACTTAGATTCTCCACAATGTGCTTGTATCAATCCTGTTTGGTTTCATGGCCAAAGGATGGGAAGAGAAAGGCATCGCCTCGCAGCAGCGTTGTCGTCTACTCCGTCCTTAAGGTCTTAAGGGCGCGGTTCTATTTTTAATAACGTTATTATGTACACAACGACACTGGAATGGTGTGACAAAGGGGAGCCAACAATGATGCAAAAAAGGTCAATGAATCCCTGCGTCCTTGTGTTTCAGCATTTTTCTTTCAGGGTGGAATGTGAATTCCAAGAGGGAGAGGGGGGAAAAAAAAAAAACAATATCCCATTACGATTGGCCTCGTTGCTATCGGTTAAATTACATTCGTTTTGCTTTTTAGCACTCCGATTTTAAAAATGCAAAAGCAAATGAATACGGTTGCAAATATTGGTATTGACACAATTTGCGACAATGTGACATTTTGTGTGTGTATGTGTGTGTCCAGTTCACGCCGTGTGGAAAAAAATAAAATCCATGCTGGCAAGCGGTGATTTAATTACGCGGCGGCAACGTATTGAGAACGGCTGCGGGTCACAAGGACGTTGTCGGTTACGCAAGCCACCGTTGTAAACAAAACGCACCTTGTGACATTCACGAGGAACACTGCGGGGGGAAAAAAAAAACAAGTTTCAGCCATTTGGACAGCCCGTTTATTCAAGCACGTTCGCGGACACACGCCTCTTTTTTTTGTTACTTCGCCACCACAGCAGTGTGGAAAGTCCGCCATCGGGTTCGCGGGTCTGCGGCTGCAGGCGAACCTCCCGCTCCATTTTACGCGTCCGAGATCGGAGACGCTTTTGACTCTCCCGCGGATGTGGAAGGACGCACGCGGCGCCGCGGGTAAAGCTCGCTGGACTCGCAATCCTCAAGGTGGCTTATGCTCCAGTCCCACCATCCCTGCCGCCGCCCCCGCGCGCAGCAGTTGAACTGATGGGTTGTTGTTTCTGAATTTCCCCACCGCCGCTGTCCACCCAAATATATATATAACGGTGACAACCGCGGTTAGTCGATCGGCAGGGCGTGTGTGGCCGAGTAAAGTGTGGGTATTCCCACCTCTTGTGACATTTGACCTGCGTGGAAGAGTAGTCCAAAAATACCCACTGTAAAGGTGCTCTCTCGAGCTCCTTCTGAGTGGAAGCTCTTCCGCGGAAGGTAGTGGCATCAGAAATGGCTGGGCTGCACCTTAACCTTACATAAGAAGATGATACAAAAAAAGGCATCTGCCGGCAAATGACCTTACAGCGATTGCTGTGCAACTTGCACGTTAACACGAAGCTTCCATGGATGTAAACTATTATGTCACGGAGCCATAAACAGAATTCACGTTTATGTATGCGTGCTGCTATCTGCCTATCCCAGTGGCTTACCACGATACAATATTTTTTTTTCTCCCCATAGCTCCCTTGCCTGTTTGACCATCTAGCCGTTGACACGCTGTGAATTGCACATTACGGTCAAGATATAGCGAGCCAATTAAGTTCCACGAACCGCTAACTAGCATCAATTATGATTTATTTATTTTGCGCTAATGGGTTTTCTTCTTTGGGAATTATACGCGAGTAAGAGAATCCACGCTGTTTCGTGTTGGTTAATTTCTCTCATTAGTCCTTACCCTCGCTAAATAAAGCTCATTGTTTGCATATTTTTGCATCGAATAGTACGACGATGTAGCTCGTTAAAATTCCTAAAATGAATTACGTTCCAATTGTTTAGGATCCTCTCACAGGGTAACATTTCAAAACAACTCTACGCAATTTATTTGTAAACAAAACAAAAAAAAAATCACAAACAGGCAGGCGTAAATTCTCGCCAGTGAAGGGCCTAAGTTCGGACAGCATGGGCAACAAGGTGACCCTTAGGGAGGGTGTACAGCAAGTAGGTTGTTGACCTATCTATTTGAATAATGATCGCAATTCCCTTTTGCACGTGGCTTTCCTCCTGACATTGGCCACACGTCCCAAGCAAGGACCTTCCTGAAAGAGATTATTTCGACTTAGTGAGAATTTCCTCGGTAAACAAAAAAAATATCTCAGGTTGCATCGCATGTTGTTTTTGTTGTTCGGCACGATTACCTGGCCTAGTATGCAGGGGAACGTGGGTTCGATCCCGACCCTGACGATGCCTGTTGTATATTTGGAGTTTGCGGTGTCTTTCTCCCCGCGGTCGCGTGGATTTTTCTCTGGATCCTCCGGGTTTTTACTCCGCGTTTAGAATCAACATCACGCGTTTAGAGTATTGGGCTACTGCTATAAATCCCCACATGATGATGAACCACTTCGTTTAGCTATCATTTGTAATAGCCAGGTCGCTTCTGCAAAAAAGAGCTACATTGCTATATACCTAGTAACATAAACATTGTTGAAATAGTTGAAATGTCTTAAGTTGTTTCACTCCACACGCATGGGAACTTATTCGTGAACAAGCTTCAGAAGGCTCGCAGCGACCTGAAGTGACACGACGGACATCAGCGCCAGCATCTGCTGCCTGAGAAGGCACGGCAGAGCCAACGGAGCACAACCGCGAAAACCCACGAGGGGAACGGTGTACAGGGGTGGCCCAAAAGTCAGGACACATCGGTGCGATCTCATTTAATGTTAACGTCACCGCAAAACATTTTATTCGTGTTTATTCTCTACGTTAATATTTAAAGTCGGTTTGTTAAGTTTTTTTTGAGCCAGCTGGCCCACGATTGTGCAAAAACCTAACCGATATTTCACCCGGGCAAAGGGAGAGCAAACACTAAGTGTTTTAACCTAACATTAAAAAAATAATAATATTGAATAATCACAATTAAGAGACAAACAACATATATATATATCACTAAGGAGCAGGATTAAAATATATTTTTGTTCACAAAAATGATGATATTTTTGTTCACAAAAATATCATCAATGGTCCTTAATGGTCCTCATACTATCTGGAACATCATGCTTCACCGCGTTGGTCAGTCCGGATTTAGTGACGTTGACCGTGGCTGGAAATAGAACTCTCATTTGCCAATGTTCATTGTTGCACATTGGCACCAACCGCTGTACCACCACTCCCACCGCTCCCACCCTGTCTATTAACATTACGAATGTCTATTTTTAGTCTTCCCTTGTTCAGGTGACATTAATAAAACTCGGCCAGGAACCCTGAATGAGTTGAGACAAAAATAATAATTGACGAATGTTCAAAGATGACACTTGTAATGGAAGACAAAAAAAAACCGTCCTAAATTCATTTCAAAACATAATTCATGCGTGCATTACTGTTAATGGTAGTGAGTTTGAACATATTAAAATATATTAAATAACCCTCTTGTGATTTATTAAAATAAATATAATAACTCTACGTGTCTTGAAATTTGGGCCACCTTGTAAATATATTTTAAGCAGACATATTATGACGATGATCATTGGTCACCGGCTATGCATTATGCCCTTAAGTCTGCTACCACCCTTGTGCCACTAGGGCCGTTAGGCAACAGCAGACTGGAGCTGCCTTGGTAATCGGGCCGTCTGGCTCTGCTCTCCAGTGTAACGCTGCAGCCCTGAGCTCATCATCATCATCATCATCACGAGTGGCAGTGGGGAAACCTTGACTCTGTGCTGCAACGGAGCCTCCAGAGAGACACCTCTACATCTTGGTGATTCTGGAGTAATTGATAATCTGGGATTGCTCACAGCTCTGATCACTGCATTGCAGCAAAGGGTCTGAGAGTGCGATAAACAACATCTTAAAATTATCTTCAGTTGTGAAATAATTATTTTTTTATAATTAGGGATGTTTTAATGGAGATGTTACAGTATTTCAAGTGTAACTGGAAGGTTGTGTAATTACTTGGCGATGCTGAATGGGCAGCGTGGCCTTCAAAACTTCACTGATTATGTTTTTTTGTGCGAAAGTTACTAAAGTGTTTTAGGTAATGATTTAATATATGTTATGGGTTTTTACTGCACTTTGAGACAGAATTACTCAAACTTCCATGGATAATGATCTCAATGATGCATTGTATCACGGAACTTCTTCTTTGGTTCTTTCGGTAAAGTCACGTAGAATGAGAATAAAATAATACATTGATAAAATAAAATAACACAATAAAATTCGCACGACGTTTCGGCCACAACACAAGCGGCCTTCATCAGGTGAAGGGACGAAACTGTCTGGAGGACAGCGCTGGAACTTTACCGAAAGAACCAAAGAAGATGAATCCTTGCAGTCACGAAAGCTTTAAATCGAAAAATCACGAAACTTGTTTTTATTGATTATTTAATGGAACATTCTTGCCCGTGAATTTTGCTGAACACAAGCATATCACCAACATTTTAACTTCATGTGCAAAATAACATTTTAAGTAAATGTCTGTTATCTACAAGTTAAAAGCTGTGAATCAGCTTGTGAATCAGATATAATTTAAAATGCGTATTTTTAATGAAAATTAAAGCGTTATGAGTAAAAGTAGTTAATTTCTAACACGACATAAATTTCAGGGCTGGCTTTAGTTATAAAGGGATTTAAAAATGTCCCAAATGCCTCTTGAAATGTTACTCCTTCTATCAAATTGTAGAAGCCCTTTGCGAATTTTTATGATGGATAATGAAATGTTAATATCACTTGAGAATGTTATACACACACACAAATCCTCAACATTTTAATGTTACAGGCAAAACTTTATTTGTTTGACCTTCACTTGGAACTTGAAAAAAAAACGTAATATACAGAGACATTCACACACTATATATTTACACACTCGTGCCTCTACACATATAAAGATCCTCCATACAGACGATTGGGGAAAGTAATGTTAGCAAGCACCTCTAAAACGTGACACATAGCATGGTCGTGCCATGCTATGTGTCCAGTCATCACACAAGGCAAATATCCCCCACTCAGCCTGAACAGAGTGTTGGGGCAAGTGCTGTTAGCGAGCACCTATTAAAGGTGGCGCAGCACACGAGGGGGTGGTGTGGCCAACCTCAGCACCCAGTCACCTTTATCTCCCCAGTGCTGATGTTTACACACCGCACCAGGTTCCCACTTAAGGCTAAGTCGACCTAGGGTAGGCCCAAAACCCGCTGACATATCACACGCCACTGATGTTAACCTTAGCCGGGAATTGATAATTGGGTAGCCGAGTTCGTCGTGAAATGCGGGAACGACAAGGCCAACCGCTCCCCAACACACAGAAGGAAACACGTGTCAGGCAAAGACAAAGACCCCCCCCCCCCCCTATAGCCTTCATAGACCCTTGGGGCAAGTGCTGTTGTTAGCGAGCACCTATGAAGGCCGGCCCTGCACATGAGGGGGTGATGTGGTCTGCACCAGGCTGAGTCCACCTAGGGGACACCCATAACTGGTCCCGATAATCGTCAATGGTGTTGACCGTGAGCGGGACTGGAACTGGAGTTGCCAGGTTGCTGGGTTTTGTAGCGCAGCGCGCTCACCGCTGTGACATTTCTAAGCGCTGTCACACAAAAGCACACACGGAGCGGTGTAAAAGAATGCTTGGGATGAAAATTAACATCGAATATGTTGACTCCTCTGTGTGTGTTCTTCGGTGTCAATGTCACATTAAATTCTGGCATTTTATTTGTTGCTAACAATATAATTGCAGCAGCTATTGGGTGTCTCTCAAACGCATCCCCCCCCCTCCCCATATTTAATAAGGTTCTTGACACCGCATGATGGCAGATGACACTGAAAAACACTGCAATGTGCCCTTTGTCTCCATGCATCCATACCATTTCACTTTTAACCCACCATGGAGATTTTCATCAAGAAAGCAGCTGCTCACCCAAGTGTAAATCAACGTCATTACGGGAATATCGAGAGATGATTTTTTTTTTTAATTCATCTTCTATCTTTTTCTTAAATTGGATGCCAAGCAAGGGATCAGATGGCCAGTTTGCCCAAAAACTCATTAAACCTCAAGTGGTGAAGGCAGTTAAGAGGCATTTCACCACGTACACCCATGTGCTTTTTCAATAAACAAATCCTGATTGTGCCCTTGTGATTTACCCTATGATGCACTCCTCTCACGCAAAAAACGCCCTCTGTTTAACCAAAGTAGAGCAGGTGTTGTCTATCATCAGCCATGGCCAATCCACTGCTAGATGAAGACCGCCCCCATGACGCCGCCATCTCTCACGATCAGGCGACGTAATAATCCACGGTTCCATCGCTCCATCTCCCTCGCTTGATGTCCTCGCTGAAGGCTTCCCTTCCTCGGTTGTCACTCCGCTATTGCTGACCATCGGCCGTCATCCCTTCCAGTTATGTGTCCTGCCCAAGCCCACTTACCTTTCTTAAAAAGTTTGAATTATTTCATACATATGCTGTTAGCGAGTACCTACGAAGGCCAATATATATATGTCACAACAACCGGGCAGTGAGGTCAGACAGCATAGTAGATTGGCTGCTTTTGCGTACAGTGTACCCAACGTCCCTCTACACATTGGTTACTCATTTTAGGCTGAGCGAACCTAGAAGAGGCCCAGCCCAGGTTCAGATTACAGTTTCCACCCATTTAACACGTAGGCTTTCGCGACCAATTAGTAAGGGATTTGTTACGTAAACAAAACACCAATTAGTTACTACTTCAGCCCACCGGTGTGTTGGAGAGTACATCCGCAACATTTACAATTTGAGTAGTACGACGTTTCGCTGGTAATTACATCCAGCATCATCAGGCGATTTACCAGAATAGTGAAGCAATCCACCGGCTTCCGGTCTTAAATAGAGCAAGATGACGTCATCGTTTTAAGTGACAAATCCCTTACTAATTGGCTGTGTCGGGTGGTGGAGGGCTTCGACACGTTTATACTGACGCGATCTAACCCAAAAACCTTCGTTGTGAATTTCCACCCATGCTGTGCGTGATAAACTATTGAGCTCCGTGTTGTTGAAATCATAGTCCAGGGTGACACTACTTCCACAATCCCAATCAGGCACAGGCAATTTGCAGAATATTTATGCCACCAGAGGAGCCTGTTACGTGTCACTTTAAGCCTGTCCATTACTGGTTAACATTGGCAAATTTACCTAATTGTGATTGTCACTGGCTGTGCATATTAGTCAAGGGATATCGTCAAAGGTGGGAACTCAATTGGCACCAAACTCAGGCACTGGTGTTGCCCATGGTTGAATGTAGGAAGGCAGGTAATTAACAGGTTAAAAACAGCATGAGCTTATTATTATTATTATATGACTTTATTTTCTAAGAAAGGTGGAAGATCAGCGCCGCAATTACTTGGTCATATCACTGGACGGGAGGTCTCACGCTAAAAGGGAACTCTAAGCGGCCCCTTTTGGAGGGAATTTTTCCTTCTCTTCCATCCTGGCCAAATGTCTCGTCAGCGATGGGAGTACCCACACATCACCCCAGTATCCATGATTGATCTTCCAATCAACTAACTGCGGTGTATCCATTTATTATAATTCTGGGTGGACAGAGGTGTGAGGGTGGGGGGAGATTTAAGAAACGCGCCCATTTATTTCAACTACCGCGACGAGAGATCAAAGCCGGCGAATTCTGGATTAGTAAGCACAGCGTGCCGACGACTTACACCACAACAGCATCCTGGCTATCTTTTGGCGATGTTAGGCAGAGCTCGGTTGTCACTGAGAGATGTCCAGTTACGGAGCAAGTAGCGAGATGTTGACTTCCTCGACTGGAATGAAGGAGGTCATGGGTTCGATCCCAACCCTGAAGCCTGTATATGTGCGGAGTTTGCATGTTCTCCCCGTGGTCTCCTGGATTGTTTTTCTTGGTTCCTCCGCTTTTTTTCTCTCCACATTTAGAAACAACGTGCATTCAGAGTATTTCGCGGCGATACATTTTTCACGTAAGCCACATCGTTGAGCAACGACTTGCGGCCAGGTCGCTTCTGAAAAAATAAAAAGAGCTATATAGCTCATTTCTGGCTTACCTTGCAAAATAAAAAAAAAAGTTTAGTTTTAGCTTAATAAATCCACGAAAAATTGGCCTCCATGTATCCATCTCAGTCACTCCACCCAGCCCTGTTGCTTTAGGCCAAGTGTGTTTTTGTTCTCGGTCATTTGATAATCCTGACGTGTTGTGGAACGCTGGTTGTAGCCTTCGCCGTTTAAGTTACTCTTACTGATTTTTAGCTGCGATTCTTCATGCGCCGTTGGGTCCCTGAACAGTAACAAAGGACATGTAATTTCACACTTGAGGAAGCAAGACTCGTTTCGCCGTGTATAAAGTTGCTGTGAAAAGCTCTACGTGTGTCCACGCGCAAGACGCTGAGTCTTCAAATGTTTGCAGTAAGTTACATTTAATTTAATTATTTGTACGGTGCCCACATTTCGACGCTGATCTGATACTCGAGTTGCACTGCAGATCATGGACTGGTCGTTTGGCTCAAGATGAATCACCTGATAATTTAATTTCAATTCCCCTATAGTAATAGCGCTGTCGTGGTGCAAATTGTTAGCACACTGTACCATACTTGCAATCCAGAGTTCACGGTTGAAACAATGGGCACAATTCTTGAATCCCCCCCCCCTCATCTCACCTCTGCCCATCCAGCAGTATAAATGGGCACCACCACAGTCGATCGGTAGCTCTCATAGGGTAGGGTACAGTGCGGATTCTCTCATTTATTCCAAGTTGTCTAGCCGGCGTGGGAGGGCATGCCGAGTCCATTGAGCGGAGGCCCCTCTCGTCAGCAGTGGTGTGAGCAAGCAATCGCAGGGCTGCTCCTGTCTCTTCTATCTCACCCGCACCAACCAACACTGGATAGGAGTAAGTGGCGCAGACTTTGCGAACCGCGCAAAAGGACCAGGCGACCCGTGTTCGATTCCCAGGCACGGCAAACGTCACAGGTGAGTGGATGTGTGTGCCCGTCGTGCCACCGCACTCCGCACCCATTCACCAACCCACACTGACCAGCACGGTGAAGTATGATAAGAAAAACAAAATAAGATATACATAAAAATTATGATGTGTGCGACAAAGGGAGGGCTTCTTCAAGCAAATGGATTGACAAATATCTGCAATATATATTTTTTTACAAATATAATTATTATATAAACCCTATAAAATGCTCACACAATACCATACAATCCCATGATTCACCTTGGCAATGCAAGATAATTGATCTGTCATGACTGAAAAAGCCTAAACGATCTCGTATACCACACAAGGCAATCTGTAATGTTCACGACGCTGTAATACCATCCAGACATTTATACCCTTCTACAATTTGACCGAGGGTTTCTTGAACTGCAGTTATATGTAATATAATATATAAAAACGTATTTCATCATCTATCAGCAATTACATTCAAACTGTGCTACCACAGTCGACCCTCGGGACAACAGTGACTTTGGTTCCACTCACAAACTCTATCTGAGAGCACGGTGACATTGTCAGCATCGAACGATCGCTCTTACAAAATCAGTATTTATACTGGAGGAATCCGATGAGCTTTAAAGCTTTTTTTCCACAGCTGTCCAGTCGGGGAGGGTAAGAACGTTCCAACAACAACCAATACGAGAACAACTATATGAGTGCAAAGTACGAGAAAGGTGAACAAATCACCCAAACACATTCAAATGAAACTAAACCATCCCCATCCTACCAGGCAAAGCCCAATGAGGTATTCACTTATTTTTTCGGAAGCGACCTGGCATATCGCAAATGATACCAAGGGAGGAACACAGGTCTTCTTTAAGCTATTGGTGAGTGCGGTTTTCCGTGAGACCATCATCTGACAGCTATTAGGCCTCGGAGACAGGCTAACTTGAAGGAAAGAAGAATGGATCACACACGACTGAAACTTGTATACGGTGTGTGCACTTATATCTAATGCCGATAATACATTTTGATTTAAAGCTTTCGTGACTGCAGGGATTCATATTCTTGGTGCTTTCGGTAAAGCCACGTAGAAGGGAAATAATAAAATAATAAAAATATAAAACAATAAATTCTCACGACGTTTCGACTGCAACACAAGCAATCATCATCAGCTGTGGTTTTCACACCTGATGATGATTGCTTGTGTTGCAGTCGAAACGTCGTGAGAATTTTATTTTTTATATTTTTATTATTTTATTGTTTCCCTTCTACGTGACTTTACCAAAAGAACCAAGAATATGAGGGTAATACATATATAATTAGCAATTTTTAATACAAAAAAACACGTTTATTATTTTTAAAAAAATACAAGCGAGCATGCGAAACTCGGTTTTGTTTTCTGGTGAACGTCAAGGATTTCGAACCGAAAGGTTAAAAAAATGCTAATTTGGTATTACCCCGTGCACATCAGCAATATCGAGCGAACACTTGCAGGGGCTGCAACTTTAGCTTGCACATGAATAAAGCAATGTTTTGTTTTACCAGGCAATGCCCACTGAGCTACACAACTCTTTTTCAGAAATGACTCGCCCACAAACGATAGCTCAACGAAGTGGCTCATCGTCGTCATCATCATCATCACGCTGGAAATGTACAGCAGCCGAATACTCTGAACGCGTGGTGACGTCGATTCTAAATGTGGAGGGCAAAAAATAAACCGGAGGGCCTGGAGAAAAATCCACGCGAACACGGGGAGAGAGAGAGAGAGACGCAAACTCCAAATATACAGCAGCAGCAGGCGTCAGGGTCGGGATGGAACCCACGACCGCCTTGTCTACCAGGCGAGGTAGCTAACATCTCCTAGCCACCGTGATGATGATGATGAGAGAGAGACACGCAAACTCCAAATATACAGCTCCAAGCGTCAGGGTCGGGATCGAACCCACGACCTCCTGTATACCAGGCGAGGTAGCTAACATCTCCTAGCCACCGTGATGATGATGAGAGAGAGAGAGACGCAAACTCCAAATATACAGCAGGCGTCAGGGTCGGGATCGAACCCACGACCTCCTTGTATACCAGGTTAGGTAGCTAACATCTCGCCACCATGAACCAGCGATTCGTGCCGGCAATACGTAGCAACTGGAATAATGCATTGCAATCAACATTGTCCTACATTAGGAGCTCAATCAGCCATAGGCGTTTTCACGTCGTTTTTTTGCAAATAAATTCCAAGTTAGCAGGGCACGGTGGCTTGGTTGCTTATATGCGCTTTAATATTTCCATTAGTGCGAGCTGTTGAGCGATATGTAATGAGGCGAAGCCATTTTTCCAAGCTGAAACTGTTTGGACTTAAGCACAAATGTTGGGTCACGACAATCATAGGGTGCATTTTAGTAACATATCTCCTCTACGACTGGCTTGCTTTATGTACCCGATGCTGACAGCCAGCCACCCCCATCTTACACTAGTTTACCATTCTGAGTCAAGATATGTGTATTTTGTAAATACCAACACTGCTTTTGATATTTGTGTAGAGAAGATAAAATTTGAACTCACTGAAGTTTGCCTTAGGGGCCGTCCATAAATTACGTCACGCGATTTTTGACGATTTTGACCCCCCCCCCCCCTTCGTCACACGACGTCACAAATGGTCAAGAACCCCCTCAAATATGACGTCACAAAGCTCTGCCCCCCCCCAAAAAATGTTTCAAATCGCTTTCAACTATTGTCATTGTAGTGCGTATTTAATGTGGCGCTGCATTCTGATGTAGTCGGAGAAAACATTTATTAAAAAGTCTATTCATTTAAATAGAACGTGCTGTCGATATTTAAAGTTGCGCATTTTGATGTGACGTCACATTTCTCAACCCCCCGCCCCCCTCGTCACACATCGTCACAAATGTCTGACCCCCCCCCCACACCTAGGTGCGTGACGTCATTTATGGACGGCCCCTTAATTACGTTCCTTTTTTTAATTGTCGTGCTTTTGCCTCAAATTTGACCGCCATTTTCCCGTGCGTGTCTCGTCGTGAGGTCAAACAATCCACTCGGATTCCTCGCAGCGCAGCGCAAACCGTCGTGTTTGAGAGCACGCCAATGGAAGCGGATACCACGGAGTTACCGATGAGATCCCGTCCAGTGACCTGGTCCACACAGAAGGGGCAGAACCTTCCCACCTGCTCTGCAAACTGAAATTCCATTCATTCCATTATGAACTCGTGTTCACTGCCATCGGCTCTATTCTTTTTACATGCAAATTTCCCCACGTTCGTTCTTCATTACAAATGAGATTCGCCACCTCAATTGGCTCTCGTTTTGGTTCGTTCAACACGCAAAGGCAAAGGTCCCCCACGTAGCCTTTAAGAGACTGTCGGGTCAAGTGCTGCTAGCGAGCACCTATGAAAGGGCGGAACGGTACCACGAGGGGGTGGGTGGCCAGCATCACGCCGGGCCGCCTTTGTCTCCCCAGTGGCGACGCTTTCACACCGCACCCAGGTACCAATTTCAGGCGGACAGGCATTATTTAATTGTTCAGCCATTACGAGAAGTGATGAAGACGAATACCGTAAGACTCACTTTTGCAAATTCCATTGTGGGAACAAGCGTTGTGCAAACGTCTGCGACCTAAGATCAGAGTCGGTGTAGATGTGTCCGTAAGCATCGTCCAACCATCTAAGCAACGTTCAACAAATGTATCACTGAGCCAGACTACAACCTAAGTCCACCAAAATCTAGGTCGCAGCATTGTTGACAGGCAATTAGCTACATAGCTTGCCTCTGAGCCACCAATTACAGAGATCCCCCCATAGAGCCTTAACAGACTGTTGGGGCAAGTGCTGTTAGTGGGTAGCACCTACGAAGGTGGGTAGCCAGCATCAAGTCCGGCCGCCTTTGTCTCCCCAGTGGCGATTTGTACACACCACACCAGGTACTCATTTGAGGCTGAGTCGATCTAGGGGAGGCCCACGAACGGTTATAGATAATCATTACTGGTGTTGGCCATGAGCGGGAATCGAACTCGGGTCGCCGGGTTTTTAATGCAGCGCACTAATCGCTACAGTACAGATTCCCACCACACACACACACAAAGCACAGGTGCTCGGAGTTATACGCACAGATATAACCAATCTGCAGTAAAATTGACAATTTAGAAAATGACAAATAATTGTCCAGATTGCCCGCGATCTTTCAATCAATTTCAATATAAACAGATGGCTAAAATGTCACCAGTAAGGCACAATTGAGGGCTCCCCATGATTAATCATATTGTGTGATTTGTATTATGTATTGATTGACATTTAAGCAGCAGTTATCATGATTATTATTAAGCTTTATCCGTGGGTTTTTTCTTCTCCTTCTTGTGTGAAGGCCACCTCACGTCACTATTCCTTTCTCGCCGCGTGCAGCATCACTCAAGAGCCCCTTGCTCGACACTTCATTCACAGGCGGGGCAGGCAGGACAAGTGGGTAAGATGGAGCAAGCGATCGGCACAGGGAGAAGTCGTTTCAATCTTCTGCTGTGGTGCTAAATTATCGCACATCAGAGGGCAAGCGGGTGGAGGGGGGAGGGAGCATGGGACAAAGAGGAAAAAAAGGTGTCTTGAAATATATTAAATAAGGAAACTACGGGAACAATTGTGAGGTAGGCGAGCGAGAGTAATCATATACAACTGCGGTGCAATGTTAACATATCGAACCGTCGCGAATACACCAAATTCAACCCCCTCACACTCGGATGTACTGTACAGGAGGTGCGCGCGATGTAACTAATTCACATTTTGGACCTTTTTTTGTTTTGTTACTACGATACCTCCTCGGTCTCCAGGGCGCGCGAGGTATTCGGATATCCGACTGTGACTCTCCAACGCGACCTGGTTGGAGAAATGAGGCGCGGAAAGAGGAACGGTGACAGCAAACAACGATCTCAGATTCACCGACATTGGCGATGAACTGCAGGAAATGATCGAAGGACATCACGAAGAAAGCTGCAGAGGAGGGCTGAAGATGAATACCGTGAGAAAAAAATCAGAGTCACTGCCGAGAGGAAAAAAAATAAAATAATTGTTGAGGAGGGAAACAATTGGGAAACGCAACGGGGGTGTGGGCAAACTGAATGTTGTAGGTTTTGTAGCTAATACCGCGATTCAGAATGGATATTTGGTGAGGCCACGGAGTGGTATATTTTTTTTGCCACGAGAACATCTGCTGGATTTTTTTTCTCTCAGTGAGAATTGTTCTTCGGACTTACCCGCGGTGAGCTAAAGCAATCACCAACTGGAGCGTTAAACACGCGCGCACGTGACACTTGATTGACGTAGGTCAGTTGTTGAGCGCTGTCACGACGCAAACTTTGGTCCGATCACTACGGGCCTGACCCAAATATCTGTTACGAATCAGAGTATGTGCAAGCCAGACTCGGATAAAATGTTTATTTTAAAAAATATAAAGAAGCAAGAGAGAGCAGGATTGAGTGCTTTTTAAACAAACGGTATACTTGATCATGAAAAACAACATGCCAATGTAATCATAAGTGTTCAATCAGTGAATGTATTACCTGATATGACGGAGGATTGGAAGCGTGGACACTGACAAAGTGAATTTAACAAAAGCTGAAAGGTGCACAACGAGATGCTGGCTGTAAGTAACACTGAGACGGGGCAAGAGGAAAACTCGCAGAGCCGAGGAACAAACACCAAATAAGGGATATCATTTTTAATATCAAGGAAAGTAAGCCGACTCGAGCAGCTGGGACGAGGTTGGAGACAGAGTGGTGGGCCATAGGATGAAAGATGCCCAAGAGGACGACCACCGCGGAGATTTCAGTGATGAGATCAGCTCACGCACAGGCGCGCGAGAATGATTGTGGCCGTAACGATGATGACGAAAGTAACCAATGAAAGTAAGGCGTCAACTGCAAAAACACAGCAGAGTTTTGGTTAGTGACTTACTCTGGTCTTCGCACGTGATAGGCTCACAGGGGATACCATCAGCTTTACACTATTCAAGACTGGAATTTGAAGACTTCTTCACACTTCTAGTTAATCACCTGATGAGGCTGTTTTTTTTGTAATCACCAGCGAAACGTCGTACTCGAATTGTAAAGGTTGTGGGTTTACTCTCCAACACACCGGTGTGCTGAAGTAGTAACTAATCATAAAGTATTAAAAGCTTTCGTGACTGCATAAAATTACTCATTGGTTTTTTTCGGTAAAGTCACGTACGTAGAAATACAATAAAATTATATTAAAACAAAAACAATCACGACGTTTCGATCACAACGCAAGCGATCTTCATCAGTCGAGAATTCTCGTCTCTCATCTTTTTGTTGTATTTACCTCCGTGATTTGTTCTTGACACCTGATGAAGATCGCTTGCGTTGTGATCGAAACGTCGTGATTGTTTTTTTTTGTTTTAATATAATTTTATTGTATTTCTACGTACGTGACTTTACCGAAAAAACCAATGAGTGAGTAGTAACTAATCGGCACGTTTTGTTTAGGTGACAAACCTCACTAATTGGCTGTGCCGAGTGGCGGCGGCGGCTTTAACGACATTTATATTTACGCGATCTAACCAGCATCCCCCCCCCCCCAAAAAAAAAAGCAAATTATTATGCACTAACTGAATGTGGAGCCCAGGCCCCGTTAGATATAGAACAACATACGCATGGCTTGTCACGAATCCTACTTGCTGTACTACTCCATCCGGGCACCTTGCTGCCCTGCAAGTCGGAGGTCTCTTCTTTAAAATGAGCTCTCAGACACAGAGACAGACGATCATGGCAGGGAAGCAGGCAGGCGGGCAGGCGGGCGTGCAAGAGACGTGTCTATTTCAAAATAGAGAGGGCTAAAAGAATGATATCGAGAGAGAGAGGCGATGCATGTAAGGCGAAGGTGCACATCGAGGTCTGATCTCCCCCGTCTCTCCCCGCCCCCCACCAACCACACCGAGGACCACCCACCCTGGCTCGCTCGCCGCCCCGCGCTGCCAGCCATCCTTCATGCCCGGAAAGTGTCCGCGCTCTTGACAGGTTCCATCAACGGGGCCCCCCCGATAGCGGCCATCCATCTGGGGTTGTCTCCTCCGTGGGACGCGGGAGGGAGGGCCGGGATTCATCCATCGTGGCGGCTTCGGGACAACGCGTTCCCCGGGTACGCGCGGTGGGGGGGGGGGGGGGTAGGAGGGTTCTGTCGCGGCCGCGTTCGGCACGAGCGGTGGGTGGGTGGGTGGCACTGCAAAGCGGCTTTTGATCACTCTACGTGGCACTAACAAACGCGGCCAGCATGCGCAAGACAAAGATCCCCCATCCCACCCCCGTGTGGCCTTTGACGGAGTGTCGGGCAAAGCGCCGTTATCGCGAGTGGCGCCCATGAAGGTAGTCGCGGCTCACCGAGGGGGAGTTTGGGTGGGCCAGCATCGCGCCCGGCCGCCTTTGTCTCCCCCCCAGTGGCGACTTTTGTTTTTTTACACACCGCGCCGGGTGCTAATTTGAAGCCGAGTCGACCTAGGGGAGATGCCCGGCGCCGGCTCAAATATTCGCGGCTGTTATTGGTCGCGAGCGGTAATCGAAGTCGGCTCGCCGTTGTGCGTTTAGTTTATTGTCCGTTCCCCGCACCTCCAATTAGCACGGTTAGCTACGTACGGTGCAAAAGAAGTTCAGCATACAACGGACACATAACATAACCGCTGCACTACCGCGCGCGCGCGCACACACACACACAGTTACTTGCAACGGGCATGGCCACAATTGCATTGGGGTATTGCACCTTGGTGCCCTCGGAGCGGCTGGCACATTGGGCGCCCGAATCAGAAATTACGTTCGGGCACCCCTTCCATTTTATTTAAAAAAAAAAGCCTCGTGGGATGTCAGAAGAGATTTCTAATGATCACTGTTACGTTGTTTTTATAGCATTATTTTAGTGATTTCTAAAAAAAGGTTTAGTTTAGCCATGTTTGTATGTTGCAGTTTAGAGTCATATTTAGCATTTTAATCTAGATTGTATTGTGATTGTTATTGTGATCTCACATCAAACTGGGATTTTTGCACATTTTTTTGTACGCAGCATAAACATATGGTGCTTTTTCTGGAAGTTTTTTTTTTTTATAGAGGATGTTTAAATTTGCGTGCAGTAGATTTTAAATGTATCTTGCAATTGTATTGTTTGTTGCGATTGCACCCGAATCAAGAGCCGAATGGGTCATAGGGTAATACCAAATAGATAAAAGAAACTGAATACAGGTAGTCCCCGAGTTACGATGGTCCGACTTACGATTTTTCGATCTTACTATGGCGATAGCGATATGACAAAATTGTAAAATATTTTTAATTTCGCGCGGCAGGCAAACGCAGCAACGTACGAGGTACGATACTTACGTTGGGATGCTGCCGAGATGTACGCATCTCACGCCTTTCTATTAAATAGCAGTTCATATAGGTCGACTAAGAATTTACCTTGTTTTTTAACTTTACATTTTACTGTGCATTACAGTATTGTAAGTAATAAATACATACAGTATATAGTTTATACAGTACGGTACTGTAAATTGCTCTGTTTTACTAAATTATCACCATTCTTTAAGACTCCTGGGTAGGCTAGGCCGTCTTCGACTTACGATATTTTTTTTGACTTACGATGAGGTCGTCGTAACGCATCTCCATCGTACGTAGAGGACTACCTGTATAGACAAGAGATGGAGGCGTAATGAGATGAGAGAAACGTGTGCAAAGCCACAAATGTGGCGAGGTGACAGAAGAGAGTTGCATACCAAATCGAGATGAGAGAAATCAATTGCTATGTTTCATTCACGTGTCGTGAGGCGTTGAATTTGCATTTGACCTCATATTTGATGCAATTCTTTTTTCGCGTCCAATAAATCTGGGAAACGCTGAGCCGTTTGGGACCCTAAACGCCTTTTGATTGTGTTTCTTCCGACTAGCACAGGCACTGCCCCAATGCCCTGCAGCGCTCACAACGTGGTCAAGAACAGACACACTGTGGACCGGTCAATTGTGCGCACACCGATGCAAGAAGAGATCCCTCCCTCTATTGAAAGGGGATACTGCGTTGTTGTACTCACTCTTCCAGGTCAGCAGGTGGGGTTATCCAGACTTAATGCACCCTGTTATCCATACTTTCTGAATTGTACCTCCCTGCTGGTCCATCCCCTGTTGGTTGAGGGTCTCCCCGTGACACGCAGGTCGTGTGAGGTCATTTGAACATACTTGGCCAGTCTGGGTATGGTGTGAGCAGGCAGCGTAGATGCGGGAGCACAGAAGTACAGTACAGCAACACAATTTTTTTTGTATGTCCTATGCTGCCCACAATGGAGCACAGATGCAGCCTATTTGCAAGCAAGGCAGTCATCCATCCGTGAACTATTCTTGTTCACGTTTCCTTGGCTTCAGATGACGTATCAAATTGGGGGCCGCATTCCTCCGCCGGTTGTGCTGTCGCAAGTTCAGAGTCGTGCTTGATTCCACTGCAAACGATGCGCTTTGACACTAACTGCAGCGTGTATATATATACTATTCTCACCGCCGGGTAGGGAGATGTTACAGCGCAGCTATTAAGAGGACTCCGTATGCTTCATGGGCCGGGTTCATGAATTAGCATTGCACCGATCTGCCTTTCGGCAATGGTTCGCATTATGTTCATGCTACGTATTGTTTATATTACATATACACTTGCCCCAGGGCCAATAGCAATGGCACGCTATATATATATACACACGCATATATATATTTTTTCATCAACGTACAATGTAGGGAGCACTTGAGGCTAACATCAATCCGTTTCAACAAGAATCACACCGATCAAATCCGTAAACGATGATGAAACCCCTTCATGGGAATCAGAAGATGTGTTTTATACTGCAGGAGGAATTCGATGAGCTATGAGGAACTTGTTCTCACAGATGTCCCGAGGAGAACAATGGTGCAGGCTGCAAAACCAGAGGTATGTTTCAAAACACAGCAACAGCAAAACACAGAAACGTGTCAAAAAGCAGCCAGCCTTTTTGTGCATTATGCAAAAACCATCAGCGCTTCCTGCAGAACTGCTATGTGGTGCTCTTTGTCTTCGGGCAACATCAAAGCAAATTTGAGCAAAACGTGACCGACTAACAGCAGCAGTGATGCGGTGGTGCAGTGGACCGGTTTCATTGGTGATGAGACTCTGTTGAGGAGTCCGAAGAAGGCCTAAACCTCTTGTTGAGACATCTGGCCAGTGTGGACATTTAAGTTGATATGTCCTGTATAGGGGTTGCAGGGCTGCACATTTCGAACCAGAGTACCTTCCTGATCTCGTCAAGGAGCATACATCATCATCATCATCATCACGTGATCTCCGGTCATCCTCGCAGCAGCAGCAGCAGCGGCGGCGGCTTTTTGACTGCTCATCGAACAAAGACGGTCACCGCATCGCGCACTTTCAGATGCGCTCCTGCGCCCGTCTGGAACGCTCTTCCTTCCGATATCAGGAAGCCACGGGAGCTATGCACTTCTAAATAATCTAGATAAAAAAAATACACGTCTTTAGAACTGCTTTTTAGGTTTAGTTTGTTGGCCTTTCTCCGCACCTCCGATGAGCAAGGTTGGCTACGTTCAGTGTGAAAGAAGTTCAACATTCATGCATTTAACGTTTAAGCTTCTGTGCCTCCAGTGTGTTGCATTGTGTCTCTGAATAACACGAAATGCAAGCCCATGAATAGCAGCCGACAAAGGAGAGAAAATGTAGCTTGGTGCATTTTAAATGGAACAACGGGCATGCAAATGCTTACGCAATTCATTTGTTCGGAGTCTGATGAATGGGCCATGAAAATTGTGAGAAATGTCGATGTTTTGGTGTTTATTGAAACCATGTCCATGCTCCACTGCACTTCCATCTTATCTGCTCAGTCAGCGCTGCGCTTACAATATCCTAATCCTGAAAGATGTTTACGGTGCTCAATAAAATCCCATTGGCAGTCAATAATTGCTAATGGCATTTGCAATACATCGCTGTCATTTTAGGGTTATCATGGGAAGTTTAATACAAAAGAATCAGCGTTTGGATATAGATTTTTTTTTATCAAGACACGATTTCTTTCCACGAGCCGATGTTCCGTGGGGAATTCAACGTTCATCTGCGTTGACAATATTTCTATCAATGGGGCCGACTGAATATGTTCAAATCGGCTTGGAATAACATTGTGTGTGGCTTTTAAAATAGCAAGCAAAATAAATCTAAAGTACGGGGTGCTTAAAAAAATGTTTAAACGTGTAGGGGGGGCTATCGTTTTTAATGGAAAAATAACGAATAATACACTGTAACATGATAACAAATGTATGTTAATAGCTTCAAAAAGTGAAAGAGTCTCCACGTGTTCACCATCGTTGTCAACACGTGGCCTGGAATGTTCTCCAGGTGGTCTCCAGAGCCCGGAGGCAGCAGCATATGTCACGTGGTATTGTTGCAAATTCTCCGAAGTGTTAACATCGTTTTGAAGCATCCTGTATATTTACCAGATATGATATGTACACTTATACTTCAACGGCTTGGCGGTTGGGTTGATGGATCACATATAGAGCGTGTGAAACACCCGGCTCCAGGGAAACATGGCTTCGTGAAGTGACTGGGTTCGAATCCAGGCAGCCGCCTGTGATTAACCTGGCCTCTCAGGTGTCGTGAGTTAATAATGGTCTCAGCCGGGTCACAAAATTACGATGCAAAAGAGAACACCGTCTACATTTGATTCTGAACTTAAGTTGTGGATCATTTCCAGCCAAATGAATAAAAAATGTCGGATTAACCGTCGTTTGATGAACATTACTCCCGGCGGCCGAGTGGTGGAGAAAGTCCTACCATGTGGACAAGAGGTCACTTTGATGGTGTCTTAGGATCAGCTCTGTGATGTCCACCTCCGTGGGCCATTCCACAGCATGAAGGGTTGTACTGTGCCCTGTGAGAGATGCAACTTAATTCTTTCGTCACGTTACGTGACGCCAATAATACAATTAGTGTTAAATGTGGGAATCAGACACGTTTCAAAACGAAACAGAGTGCAGTGTAGGAAGTAGGTTACTCAGACAACTGACTAGAATTTTGTGTTTTACCCTTCACATGTTGCCACCCTTCCCCCCCAACATGAAAAAAAACAATCAAGATAAATTGGTGGAACATCCACATTGAGACCTCCAATAGAAGGCCTCTTGAGACTCGATGTGGCCTTTCATGGTCAAGGACAACTTATTTCTACAGTTGGTCAAGTCCATACTTGTACGTACGCATGTTGAACTTCCTTCACACCGTACGTAGCCGGCCGTGCTAATCGGAGGTGCGGGAGTAGGAAACAAACGAAAGACAAAAAGCAGTTCTAAAGAAGTGAGCTTTAGCTCTTGATGTAAAAAGCTTCAGTGGCTTCCTAAAAACTTGACAACGTTGGTCATTGTGGCTGGCCATCCAAACACTACCAAGGTTCAGGATCACATGAGATCGGGCACATTCTGTTTGATTGGGATTAGTGTAGTTATTATTTATGCTTATTTTTTTATAGTTCCTGCTGAAATCAAACATCATAAAACACATTTATACATTCGTTCACTTGAAGATGTTTTCTGAACCTACACCAAGATATACACTGTTACTGTGTATGGGTTCAAGAGTCTTCTGTATCTTTAGTGCATTCAATATATTTTAGGCCAAAAGAGAGCAAAAAGGACATTTCCTCGGTAATGTTATTGGATTAAGGGAGTGTGTCAAATTATCTGAGACAGAATTAACTCTCATTAAAATCATTTATTTCACCATTAAATCTCATAATGGCTACAGTTATTGTGGCAATGAACTGAATTGATGACTGCTCAAAGAATAAATGATTGCAATTTAAAAAAGAGGCCAAACTACTTCGCTGGCGCACATGCTTTAAATTATCACTATTGAGCGAATCAATAATGTACACGCATAATTCATTCATGTGGGGTGATGGCTATACTGCAATGCAAAATCACACCTACTTTGTATTTCCTTAAACATCAAAGCACATGCAAAATCCAAAGTACTGTGAAATGGAATGCTTGAGTCTCGCGTGCATCGGATAAGTACATTGTTATTCTATCCGCAGTAGAGATAGATGAGGCCATAATAGATTTATTTCAGGTTAATTACCGGCTGGCATGCTCTGGCATAATTATTGCGTGGATGATTATGCCGTGGATAAGCTGTTTCTCACAGGATAACTGACAGCATTAATAAATAATGTGCAGAAATAACTGCAGAGTGTGGTAACATTTGGGTGTTTGAATTAATGATGCATTCTTTTTTTAATTATTATCGCTCGCAAATGTCTACGCGACAGACATCCAACCGCCAAACTTCAGAAAGGCGCACGTGGTGGCTGCCGTTGTTTTTCGCCGGAGGCAAAAAGGAAGTCGGCGCAAAGTCGGATACCGATTCGCTAAAAACGCGCAGATGTGGACATCTGGCTAGAGTTCTAAAACTTCTGCACGTTCGCTGCGTTGCGTATTAATGGCCTCGGTGTTATCTCCTTTCGCAATAGCCAAGAAGACCCCCTCCCCCGCCGCCGCCCGCCCCGCTGGGATCCGGCCATCTGCTAAAAAAAAAAAACATTTCTTCATTAACCGGGGCCAAGTTGGTTGAACATGCAATTATGCCACGTCAGTGAAAGAAACACATAAATAAAAGCTGCCCTTTCCGCAGATTTTCTTTTAAAAAAATTTGATGCAGCGTATGTTCCTCCGTTTGAGTATTTCACATTCGTATAAGTTGAGCCAAACGTCCATTGAACAGAGCTCCGCGATCTAAATGTTTTATATTTGCTGTCAAGTGACAGCGGTCTGGCTCCAGTTCTCGGCTCAACAATCCAGACATTTGTTGAGTTCAAATGCTGGTTGTTGATAGACTGAGCCAATCATACCCTCCGTCGGTGATTAAAATGAGTACTACCTTGTGGGAAGGCAAAAGGCGTCATCTGGTCGAGCGTCATCTGGTCGAGCACCAATTGGGTCGACGCTCAAAAGAAAGCCATCCCTTGGTGTGGACCAATCAGTTTCAAGGACAATGCATATATTATCATAGCATGTTTTTTGTTTGCATTTTGACTGCAGGTATTGTGGTTAATGCAGACATGAATCCTCGTAAAAAGGTTTCAGTTTTGTTACCAGAAAAAAGGGGAAAAATCCTATTATTAAGCGCAATTTTTTCATACAATGACACAGTAATTCATCCTCCATTATCATTCATGAATGTGACTGATCTGGAGGCTAATATTGAAAGCCTATAGAAACGCAGAGTAAAAAAAATACTATTTGTATTGTATAACTATTCAATCTTAATATTCTTGGGTCTTTTGGGAAAACCACGTAGATAGGTTCAAAGAAAATAATAAAACATAACAAAAAACTACGACGTTTCGATCGCAACGCAAGCGGTCTTCTTTCAGGAATAGGGGGGTTAGCTTCCAAGGGAAACTATTTATAAGGGTTTGAAATGGGCGTAGCCCAAATGTCAGCAGCCAATGATAATGTAAGTGGTGGGCAACGAGCGCGGCGGTGGTTCGTTTTCCACCAATCAGAGGGCTGCCAGGTGAACATGAGCATGTTCAAGAGAGAATAGCATGTTAATGGGAGATTAGCATGTTAATGGAAGATCGCAGAGCCTCAACCAAGGGGTCGGCGGGCGAAGTGACTGTGAAAGCGCAAGTTTGAGATGGGTGTAAAACACAACTAACATCGGAAGGTGGTAGGATGGGAACATCATAGACAATTATGACTTTAACTGGTTGATAACGTCCTTCCAATGATTTCTCAGTTTGTACCCATCTGAGCAATCAGTTTGTACCCATTATCAATTCCTGCAGTCACGAAAGCTTTCAGTCAAGATGTATTCAATCTTGACTGTGTAATCAAGATTACACTCAAAATGTTAAACAAAAATAATAATGTTTCAGCCGTGTATTAGCTTGCACATATATGTTTTATACTTAATTTGCATTGCTTATTAGCGCTTTCCAACTAAGCAAGAGAGTGTTTATTCATTTGCTCTGTCCATCAATCTGTCCGTCTGTAACGGAGGAGGGTTGTGGAGGGCGGGGAATAATTTTGATTGTGTTGATATTGGGGACTGCCCAATAACACGCAAAAAAAACGGACAAATATGTCCAGAGGATTGCCCAAATCTGTGATACACAAAGCAGGGCTGGCACAAAGCACGCCTTGGCACCCTGGCTCTGCTGGTCTGCCCCAGGTCCTCCTGGGCAGAGCCACGTGGTCTTATGTCGGACTAGGGACGGACTGCTTCATTCATCAGAATCTGATTGTATGTGTGTGTGTGTATGTTGAGCTTCGTTCGCACCGTACGGAGCCAACCGGTGATGATCGTAGGTGCAGGGGGAAGGATAACACAAATGCATCGGCTCCCTATAAATCATATCCGTGAACATGTGACAATCTCGTCTGGCTGTCGGGGTTTCGTGACGATAATTTCGGCACAAGCTAGATACGTACGGATTGATGTAATGGTCACGAGGGCCTACGTTGAAAGTTAAATTGTCGTCAGTAGGTACACATTAGTGGGAAAATAAATTCATCGCAAAATTCCAGCTGATAGTTACAAACAGAAAAAAATATTACAGCTAACCCAAATCTGAACCTCAACCAAGCTCAATAACTCATTGCCAGCCTTAATGTGCAGTTCCGGAAGAAAGCCATAAGGTTAAAGAAATCCACAATCAATAGATGACTTGCATATCCCTGTAATTATTCAAGAACTGTCCGAGTTAATCGAGGTTAATAGTCTAATTACTGTACGTGGCAAACGTAATTAAAAATTGCACGGACACATTTCTCGACAAATATTTATCTGTATTACTGATAGACCACAAAATGAATGTAGAATATTTTATGAAATTAAAGATGTACGCTTAATAGCAAGAGACAGTACATACATAAAAAATAAGCAAACTTATTATGTTTTGCACAAACTGATGGGTTTTTTTTTCGTTCAGATATTAACTGAATTGTTTTTATAAATAAAATACATGTATTTCTTACACTTTATGTATATGAAATCATGTTTTTATTATTATAACAACAGGTACTTTTTATGTCTTAACCATTATATTTATTTATTCTAGTTGTATACAGCTTTTCTTGCACATGCCATGTTATTCTTGCATATGGCAAATATATACGTCAATGTTGAAGTCTTCAGAAGAAAGTCCGTGTATATTCTTAGTTTTTTCGGTAAAGTCACGTTGTTTCTCTTCAACGTGACTTTACCGAAAAAACTAAGAATATGAATTACTGCAGTCACGAAAGCTTTAAATCAAAAGTCCGTGTAGTTTTTATATTTCTCCGTCGAAGGAGTGCAGGCTATAGTGGTTTACTTGATGGTTATTCGTACAAAAAAATGACTACTTATAACATCTCCCTATACAAAAAAAAAACAAATCCAAAAGTCTAAAGGCTATACCAAAGCACCAATTATCCTGCAACATACTTCAGTCGTAGGCAAAGTAGATGAGAATTTGGCGAGTGATTGTGCAACTTCCTTGCGATGAACTTCCTGAAATTGTACAATTCGTGTGAAGAGTAACAGATTGTCTGGCAGATGTGTGTCACACAGGCCTCCTGTGACACCGAGTGGTACATGAACTCTGGGGAGAAAGCAGCAACTCTTAACATTCCATATACAGGAATTGATTTTGTGGCGAGGAAGCACACAGTTCCAGACAGAAGACAATATTGCAGTTAAATTACGGTGGTATTAAGGTCAGGGTTAGATTCAATTAAGCTCAACAAATACTTTGTCAGTAGCAGCAGCAGCTTAATTATTTAACTATAAGAGAGCCTGCAAACACTGCAAGGCCATTTTTCCAAGGGTGGCTAGGAGAAGATTCAACATGCATAACACAGGATAATATAATGTATAGCTCTTTATAAATCCACTGCTGGATGAAGGCCTCCCCATGCCATGTCAGTTATGTGGGTTGTTTGGTACCACACCTTTAGACTATTTCGATTACTTTGCTGCTATAAATGTCCAAATGATCAGCCACTTTGTTGAACTGTAATTTGTGGCCAGGTCGCTTTTGGAAAGAAAGTTAATACCTCGGTGGGCTTTGCCTGGTAGGATGGGGATGGTTTAGTTTGATTTGTCTGTGTTTGGGCGATTTGTTTACTTTCATTGTACTTTGCACTCCTATCGTGTTTTGATTTTATTGTTTGTTGTTGTAACGTTCTTACCAGCTCCCAATGGACATCTGTGAAAAAAGAGCTTCATAGCTCATCGGATTTCTCCAGTATAAATAATTATATTGATTCTGATATTTTACGATGCTGGGTAAGTGTTGTCTGTGAATGGGAGGCCGTGAATCAGTGAACATACATCGCGCTTATTTGTTCTTCATTTCTAAACGCAATTTAGACTTCTGTGTGCGTTGCTATATCAATAGCAGGCAACTCTCACGACCAATGTTAACTCAGATATAGCTGTGCTCATAGCCAGGAGCATTAATCACCGCACCACCACTCTCTCATAGCGGTAAGACCAAATGTTTCTGCAAGAACAGCAATCAAGAGAGCCAATAAAACTTCAGGTTCTGGACTAGAATCGTTGTAAAAAAAACAGACGTAAAAATTTAAATGCTTTTGGGTCATGTTTGAAGGTCATAATGTCATGGGAAGCCATTACGAGGGCACTGAACTAGGGCAATAACATTGAATATTACCCATTAAAAATGAATGGCCAACCCTGTAAAATGCTAACAAAAGTCCCTGTAAATAAGGAGGCGCATGACCTGCAACACGGGTCAGTGTGTCTATTGTTTGGAGCGTACAATGCGTCGGAAATGTGAATAAAGAACATTTGAAGCATTAGTCATTGGTCCATTGCAATGAGGAATAGATGTGGTGTATTCACTGGTGGCTATTGAGAAGGCGAGTAGACTTGGGCGAGTTTCTGAACGCGTTTGCGTAAGTATGTTGAACTTCTTTCGCACCGTACGTAGCCAACCGTCCCAATGTTGCCAGCTAACACAGGCGGCTCACACAGCAAACGTCTTCCAACCAGCAATTTGTTCATGCGTATATCGGGTGGAGCACGTGGCAGGCGCGCGGTGGTTCGCTCACCAGCTACGAACCCTTCGACCCGGGTTCAATTGTTGGCCATAGCTAACATCAGTGGCGAGTGATAACGGAGTGGGTCCTGCACTCCCCCCCCCTTTCACCAGCTCACACTGACCAGTATGGTGACGTATGCTCAAACAACCCCTTGTGACCAAACACGGCGGGAGAGAGGCCTTTATACGGGAGTGGATTGATGAAGGGTTGTACGTTCGTATTATACCGCGTGTATAATTATGCACCTTTGACATTACACCCACACACTGTTGGCATTATGCCAATAGACTTAAATGTAGGACTTGTGCCTACCCTGGATTTGTGGTGTTTGGATGAACGTAAGATGTTCCTACACCTCACGCAAATGGGTTGAAAACCTGAGCCGCCCACAGTTTTTTGGCTAACAATGCACTGTTGTATTTGTGCATGGGCCAGATTTGCACAAATCCCTGAAACGCCACGTTTATGCTTGGCAGATTTTCTGAAACGAGTTTGTTTTAAATAACAGAAAGTTGACTTCAGTGGTTTATTAATAGTAAAGACCCAGAAAAAAACATTCTTAGTCGGACTGAAAGAAACATTCGACAGAACAATTCTTAATAAACATGTGCACATTTAAATAGTGCCAAAAACAATGCCAACATTATTCTAGGAACCCTAAGCTTTCATATAGTAAAGGGTAAATGTTCACCTCTGCAAATGGTCGTTGACACCACCGTTGGTTGAAGGGCCTCAACTGGAGCGAACTACACAGAATGCCTCTAAGAGGACATTTGGCCTACACCTCCAAGACTGGTGAGACATCTTGGAAGAGGTGGGAGCACCCGGATTGTTTTTTTTTACCTAACCTCCTCAACAGAGACCTCAACAATAGACCTCGCCACAGGCTCAGGCCCCGACCCCCCCCCACCCCCCCCCCCCTTCTGGGTTCACGCTGCAGAATCTGACCAAGATCCAGAAGAACTGTTTGTTGTGTTTAGTCTGTTGTCCTTCCCCCCCACACCTCCGATTAGCACGGTTGGCCGCGCACGGTGCAAAAGAAGTTCAACATGCATACACACACGCTTGATTTGAGGCTTTCGTGACTGCAGGAATCCATACTCTTTGGTTCTTTCGGTAAGGTCACGTGACTTTACCGAAAGAACCAAAGAGCTAACGCACATGCGTTCAAAAACTCAACCCAAATTTCGATTTAAAGCTTTCGTGACTGCAGGGATTCATATTCTTGGTTCTTTCGGTAAAATCACGTAGAAGGGAAATAATAAAATAACTTAACCCAAGTCTACTCGCCTTGTTATTTTTGCCGCCATTGACTACGCCACATCTATTCCTCATGCACGTGTTCTTTATTCACGTTTCCGAACGAATTGTACGCTCCAACAATAGACAAACTGCCCCGATTCGCAGGTCACGTGCCTCCTTATTTACATGGCTTTTTTGATGGCATTTTACAGGGCTGGCCATTCTTTTTTGAAACAGGTAATATGCAATGATATTGCCCTTTGTTCAGTGCCCTCATGATGGCTCATTATTATCTTCACACATGAAGCAAAATGACAAAAGTGCAACGATTCTAGTCCAGAATCTGGAGTTATATATTTGCTCCCTTGATTGTTGCCCTTCCCCCTGTGCCTCCAATGATCAAGTACGGTGCGAAAGAAGTTAAACGCGCATCCAAGAGCGCTCGCGAACAGGGTGGAATAACGCCGACGTGGAGAACAAACGCCGAAACCGATACCCAAACATCATTGCACCTCCTGGCTTTGACATTCCTCCTCAAAGACCCTGGTGGTGGACCCATCGACCTCATCAGAAAATCATAAGGCTGAGTCGCACACCTCCTTTACGAGTGAAACAATGAAAGACATAAGCCACAGCAGCGTTGACTGTGGCCATGCATGTATGTATGTATGCACGCATGTTGAACTTCTTTCACACCGTACGTAGCGATCCTTCAATGGAGGAATAGCAAGATCACACGAACTCTCTTCTGAAGCCCTCTCGTGCCTAGCATACCTTGACAATGGCATCGAGCTCCTGAACCTCTTGCTTGCCAGACGTAAGAATGGAACTCCCATGCATGCGACCCGCCAATCAAATCAACTAACCGGAGTGTATCCATTCATACCGCTGGGAGGACAGAGTTGGAGGGGGTTATTATAAATGTGCCCATTGTTTTAACTGGCGTGTCGGGAGATGGAATCGCTCACTTCTGCATCGCAAGTCGAGTGTACTAAGGGGCCCTCCATAAATGACGTCAAGCGATTTTGGACGATTTTTGACCCCCCCCCCCTCGTCACACGGCGTCACAAAAAGTCAGACCCCCCCCCTCCAATATTACGTCACAGAGCTCTGCCCCCCCCCCCCCCCCCAAATAAAAATAAAACATGCTTCAAATCGATTTAAACTATTGTTATTGTAGTGCGTATTTAATGTGGAGCTGCACTCCAATGTTGTAGGAGAAACATTTATTAAACAGTCTATTTAATTAAGTGGAACGTGTTGTCTATTTTATTTAATGATGCGCATTTTGATGTGACGTCACATTTCTTACCCCTCACCCCTTCTCGTCACACATCGTCACAAATGTCTGACCCCCACCCCGCCCCCCTAGGTGCGTGACGTCATTTATGGACGGCCCCATAGCCACATGCAATTCAATTCAAGAATATGATTGTGGTGAATGTACCTTCCACTCGCGGCTGAATATGGGTCATGTGAACTCATGGCATTAAACAAATTGAAAAACACAAAATTCTCACACGCGATTCGATGCATTTCGTAGGTTCAACAAACGCTGATGATTTAATGCATCGTTACACACACCTAATATTCGCAATGTATAACACAAATCAGCAAATTTGTTCAAATGTGAGTGCGTCATCGTGTTAGCTACATCAGACGAACACACTGCAACTAATATTATGTAAGTGCCGCGATGGCAACCAGTAATCCTGGGTATGACGCACAATTTGAAGCACGTAACGGAAACATTTAAGTATTATTTCGTTGGAAAAGAAACATCTCTGATAATCTCCTCGTTAATGTCACAGTTACGGTGTTCATACTTTTTTACACTTTACTTTCCATTGATGTGTCAGTGAGAGCGATGAAAGATAAACAATTTTCGAGAACACGATGATCAAATTACACGTGGTACTGGGACATTCTTAGATGAACGAGTGAAATGTTTTTCAAAGTGTTTGGCACCATATGTGCTTGGAAAATAATGGCACGGGCTATTGTGTATTGTGTTTAGCTCTTTATTATATATATGAGTACATCAATTATAGAATGTTTGCATGAATGTAAACATGAAATCCTGCTCTTAAGATTCCATGTAGAACATTCCCAATAATGTACAGGAAAGTGTAAAAGTGCAGCTCTGCAACTACTTGTTCAGTCCACTGCTGCTCAAAGGACCCCCACTCAAGAAATCTCTAAAGAGCCCCTCGCTGGAGGGTATGTTTGGCCTACACTTTCATGCTCGCCAAACATGTCTTGGACCTGCCAATTGACTTTGTTATACTGCTGGGTGGACAGAGGCAGTTGGGATTGAAGACACTTGCCCGTTGTTTACATTCCTATGCTGGGAGATTTAACTGGTGACCTCCGGATGTGTGCTAACCATGACACCACAGCAGCATCCCTTACAATAACAGCAACACCAACAATAATTCCAACTTGTGAATCTCCGCACAGTAATTCACTTAATCACGAAGAGAGAGAACGACTCAGAGGCACAAGGAACCACAGATAAGTGGAAAGTCAGTCACGTGGTGTACCGGCACCAAATCCCCCCTCCAAGCTCTGCGGTTCTCTATATATGAAAGTGTTATTGGCCAATTAATGAGCATCATTATGTGGGAGGAAACCAGAGCTACCGGAGAAAACTCACGCGTGCGAGGGGGCAACACTCTATCCAGATGCATTGGAACAGATGCATTTGCTAAACCGCCTCCTATCGGCGAGCCAGGATATGGCATCTCGACGGCCAGAGAAAGAGAGTTTGACACAACATTTGTGTCATCCACCAACCCTCGCCTCCACAGTGCTGGATTAGAGGCGACATGCATAGCCACCACGGACCGAACAGTACACATGCAGGCAATTTGGATAAAGTATTCAGAAGCGAAAGTTGTGTGTTTTCTAAAACTCCCCAATGAGTTGTGGTTGCGGAGTAAAATAAAAATGATGTCAATTAATGTACATTTGTACGTTTAAATTAGAACAAAAATTGCTGTTAAGCTCACGTGCAATATGACTGCTTGCGGTTTGAAAATGAAATCATCTGGGGGAAAAAAACCTACAGTGCCGTTTTGCCGTGAACTAAACGGTGACCACCAAGGATAAACATTCACCGGTCGTTAGGTGGGAACAATCGTTTTTAATTAATTGGCGCTGAAACAATTCCGCTGCTATGAATATTATGATCATCGCAGTCAATAAAAAAAACGACCTTCTAGTCCAATGTTCATATGTTTGTTATTCATGAACGTCGTCTCATTCATCGTGCTTTGCCAATATCATCAACATTATTAAAAAGCATCATCATGGGTTGGTGAATGTATTTATTTGTTTATCCATCAAAGCGATGAAATGAACGCACTTATCCATCCGGTACACTTTTTTTAAATTTGCGGCGTCTGAACGTTCATATATGGACACCAAGGCAAAAAGGATGAAGGGTCCGCGAGGAACTCTCAGCAGTGCCAACAAACAAAACGACTACAGAAACATCCCAGACCCCCCTGGACAAAGAAATGTGAAATTTTGCGGCGTCTGAAATGTCATCACTGTATTTTTTTGGGACCAAAACCAGCAGGATTATTACTACACTGCTTTCTGTCACGCGGAAAGTTCAATTATATTTATATAAAAAAAAAACCTTCACCACAACTACTTGTGCAAGTGGAAGTAGATTTACTGGAACATTCCCGGAGCCTGACATTGCCTAGGACTGGCGATTAGAATTCTGTCGAATGTCAAAAGGAATAGTTTTAATGGGATTTTTTTAATTTGGTAACCTCGTCAAAAGCTTAAGCACACACACACACAATTCACTCAAACATTAAAAAATGCAATGCAAAATAGACACGAACAACATACAGAAAAATTAAAGCTGGATGAGTATTCTTTCGCAACGTTACACTTTTTATCTTTTCAAAATTTAATATTTACATATAAACATTTCCATTATACTACGCTACACTATTTTAACATGCATAGTGTCTTAATGCAGCTGCAACAATTTAAAACTGCTTGTTTTCATTTTTACTAAATGTAAATCACCATTGACAGTAATTTACAGGCCTTTTGTCAATCCACCGGTGGAATTAAAGTCTCCCCAAGCCACATTGTTCATGGGGGTTGTCCACCATCCTTCACCACGCGTGCCCGTGTGGGTGGATGGATATGGGAGACCACGACCCATTCGGGTATCACTCGCCACTGTAGTTTGTGTAGCCAGGAATCCGATTCGGGTCTGTATCGGGTTCATAGTCCAGTTTGCAAACCACCGGTGATGATATCTTCCAATATTAGGAAGGGCTTTTATGTCATCTAGATTGAAAACTCATTCCTTTGGAACTGCTTTTAGTGTGTGTTTAGTTGGTTGTCCTTCCCCTGCACATCCGATTATGACGGTTGGCTCCGTTGTCTTTAAAATAAACAAAATTATTTATTCGTATTGCCTATTCATTTCTTAGCTGGAGTAGTTTCAATGTTACTATTGCATACCTTAGGTGAAGGCTTAATAGGTTCGAATTGAAACCCGAAGGCTCCCAAAGCCCACTGCAGGACCTAGGAAGAGAGGTCTAAAACCACAAAAAGGCAACTTTATTGAAGGTTATGTAAAATAACATTCAACTTGTTTACATGTAACAGTCCATTTGAATGGTACAAAACAAAATGTGAAACGCGCCGTGTCATTGCTCGTCGCACCAAACACGGCAGCACTTTTTTCGTCTTGTCCTGAACAATCAACGACGCATCCTTGGTAAAGTCACGTAGAAGGGAAACAATAAAATATGAGTGTTCACAATGTCCGTTACAGAACGATCCCGTTTAACAGCTGGGCGCAAGTAAAATAAAAAACAAAATTTGTGTCGTCGTCACCGTCGCTACTAGCGGGTGTCGCTGTTCGCTTGCAGTGGAGCTGTGGACCGCTTCCAGCGTCCGGCGGGGAAGTTGAAACGACTTCGTCTCGAGCCGCCGTGCAATATTTGCTCTGCCATTGGTTTGTGTTTCTCAATCGTGCACTTTTTTTTTTAATTTTCAAACATTTATTGCGACATCGGTGGAAAATATGGTGTGACAAAAATGCAAACAACTTTGACATTAATGAGGAGATTATGAGAGATTTGTTTTATATCTCTGGCACAAAAAAAAAAAACTATTTATTTTTTCCAAGACGTGCTTAAGATCGTGCGTCACAACCTAGATTACTGGTCGCCATCACAGCACTTGCATAACCTTAGTTGCAGTGTGTTCGTCTAAACACAGACGCATAGTTGTCAACCCATACGGTTAACCTCGTATTCTTGAACAGGCAAATTGAGTGTTCAGGTCCACACGGAGTACAGCCGTTTCAATACGGGCAAAAAAATATTGAATTGTCTATTAATTTGTGTTTCTCCCTTGTGATGGGACTTTGTAGGATGAACGCTGAGATTTGTAAAGGCACGGGGGTGACCAATAAGGTCGGAATTGGTCTCTAATAAGGTAGGGCACTGATAAGGGGTTGACAAGTATGCAGACGCGTGTGTGTGTACAGGTGATAATCGATTATCCGGCTTCTTCCAACGTTATCCGGCGGTCCCGGGCCAATCCGGCAAAAGCGGCAAAATTGCTCCCAAAGGCTGTAACAAGTCCGGCGATTGGCACCATGTAGCGTGACAAGAAAACAAAGTAGCTATGCTTGATTTCAGTGTTAAATATTATATACAGGACATTATACACTACAGACCACTTAAACAATGAAAATACTGCACGGGATATATACATCACCCCATGCAGAGTCTTCGAGATTGGAGTGGTAAGTATGTTACTGGAAATACAGTAACTTTTTTTTAAAATAGGATATTTATTATTGTCTATTTTTGCCAATTTAAAATACTAAACACATTAAAAACAAGAATGTGCCCAATTATCCGGCGTTTTTGAAAATATTCTGTGCGTTGAACTTCTTTCGCACCGTGCGTAGCCAACCGCGATTATCAGAGGTGCGGCAAACGAATGCTTCGATACAGCGAGCACGGTGATACGCTCACATTTGAACTCTTTTACAAGATTAATGTGACGCAAAGTGAACAAGTAGGTGTAAAAAAAAATGCGTTGCTTCATCATAGCTTGTTTAACTCCCACGATACATGCATCAGCGTGTGTTTGCACGTGAATGGGGAGCAGTAGTGTAGCGGTTAGTGCACTGCGCTACGGACCTGACGGCCCGAGTTCGATTCCCGCTCATGGCCAACACCAGTGACGATTATCTGAATTGGTCATGGGCCTCCCCTAGGTCGACTCAGCCTCAAATGAGTACCTCGTGCGGTGGGTAAAATCATCACCACTGGGGAGACAAAGGCGATTGGCCGTGGTGCTGGCCACCCACCCCCTCGTGTGCCGTGCTGACCTTATTAGGTGTTCGCTAACAGAACTGGCCCCAACGGTCTGTTAAGGCTATAGGGGATCTTTGTCTTATGTGTGCGATTTTAAATTCGTAGGTGCTATATTCCTGATTCTTTTGGATAAAGTCACGTAGAAGGGAAACAATAAAATAATAAAAATATAAAGCAATAAAATTCTCACGACGTTTCGACTGCAACACAAGCAATCATCATCAGGTGTGAAAACCACAGCAAGAAAATTTGAAAAAAGTGGCGTTTTTTTAACGTTAGCACCACGGAGAGCGATGTGGCAGTTATTCAGATGGACGAGTCCATCTATGTTCGGAAAAGAGGAGGGGGGAGACGAAAATAATGGATGCGGTCTGAAAGCCACCGTAAGCGTGAACAATCAATTAAGACCCGAAATGATTTATCAAATCCTTCCAATGATTGCTAAGCCAGAATCCACACCTGATGATAATTAGTTTTCACACCTGATGATGATTGCTTATGTTGCAGTCGAAACGTCGTGAGAATTTTATTGTTTTATATTTTTTATTGTTTTATTGTTTCCCTTCTACGTGGCTTTACCGAAATAACCAAGAAAATGAATCCCTGCAGTCACGAAAGCTTTAAATTCGTAGGTGCTGTTTTGTGGAACGAGTCCGCATGACCCCTGCAGCTACTACGAGTGGATGCTACATTCACCACAATGTGGGGAACTAAGTAAATAAATATTCATTGAATTGAATTGCGACTATTCATCGATTTCTATACGGGATGACTTGATGAATCATTAACCCCTCAGGTGAACCGAATGAGATGCATTGTGTTGACAGTATTTATTTATATGCTCTAAAGCACTTCAGACTTTAATGTGCATTGATATATTGATATCACTGTATGATTCAGATGTGGTGTCACGGTTAGCACACACTGGCCTTGCAATCCAGGGGTGTGCAAGTTCACTGACTCAACGCGCCAGTTGAAACAATGTGGAAAGTTGAAGTCCCTCCTTTCTCTCTGCAACCAGCAGTAGAGATGGGTACTCAGAAAATTGATCGGCTATAACTAAACTTTTTTTTTATGTTACCAGGTAAGACCCACTGTGCTATGTACAGCTTTTTTTCAGATGCGACCTGACCACAAATGATAGCTCAACGAAGTAGCTTATCACAATACTCTTTGGTTCTTTCGGTAAAGTCACGTAGGTAGAAAAACAATAATAGCAACAATTATCACCTGAAGACGGTTGCTTGTGTGGCGATCGAAACGTCGTGATCTATTATTATTATTATTTTTTTTTTTCTACCCACGTGACTTTACCGAAAGAAACAAAGAGTATGGATTCCTGCAGTCACGAAAGTTTCAAATCAAGATTGGCTTATCACCGTTTGGAAATTTAAAGCAGCCAAATACTCTAAAACGCACGTTTTTAAATGTTGAGGGGACAACCGGAGGACCCGGATAAAAATCCACGCGGCCACGGGGAGAACATGCAAAGAACATGTACTGCAAATAAACATATACCACACGCACTTTGTAATAAACATATACTACACGCACTTTTCAACGAGCTCTTATAGAAATTAATGATGATCAACTTTGAGGTCAACTTACCATGTGAGGAAGATGGATTTTAGAAAGGTTTTTTTTCTATCATTGGTCACAAAACCTAATATTAAACAGCTGCTAGAAACGATAAATTATACATGACTATTATTCGCTGGCTGTTGTACACGATAAAAAACAGGTATTTGACTTCATGGAATCTAATGCAGTCATCCATTATGTCATAAACCAAAGCCATAACAAAATAATTATTAAAACCATTTATGGCAGAAATCCTCCCCCCCCCCCAAAAAAAAAAAATCATGATCCAATAACCTCCCGCGAGTCTCTGTAACTTGAGGATTATTGGCAGTTGACGACATCGCCCGTGATCAGCGACGCACCACGACGGATTGAGAACAACTTAACGGGCCGGGAACCACGATCCGTAAGAAGTGGGCAGCGCTAAGTGGGGAGCTGCCAAAGCGGAGCTTCAGGGAAAATGCAGAGGTGACATTTTTCGGGGGGGGGGGGGGGATTTTGCGATTATTAAATATATCTATAAAAAAAAGTTGCGCTAGCACAGACCAGCCGTGCGAATGCGATTCGTTCAGTGGAAAATTATGTTTGCATTATTTTCAACTTGGATATCAGGTCCCCGCGTATCGCCGCGGATTATTTTGTATATCTGCTTTTGAAATAGATCAGCTCGGCTGTGAGAAGTGACAATAGGAATTGAGAGAGGAGTCGGGCAAGGAGATGCGCTCTCACCAAAGGAGTTCACAGAGACATTAAAATGTCCTGTAGATAAAATAAAAGAAAGTGTAAATCCATTCAACAGGAACAAAGTCCATTTAATGTCCGCACTGGGGTACATTTTGCAGCAGTTCATTATGAACGCAATAATTCCAGGTTGAAATCTCAACAGGCTGCTCATTTGCATGGGCCAAAGACGTGCCAGATAAATGAAGCAATATGTAACGTTGCATATTGGTTACATTTATCTAGAATATTTGTTTCACATGTGGGAAATAAATAAATATTAAATTCTTTCGATGCCAGATGGTCAGAGCGTACCCTAAAAGTGGCCAAGCGAGTAATGACATTTTGCAGAACACTGCAATATTTAAACAGATTCTAAGTCTCCTCTGCATTTTGAATCACCGATGGAGTGCGGAGCACTGCACCTGCCTCTTTGAATGGGTCCACGCCTGGAAAAAAACAAACAACCCTCTGTACCCTGCTAAGTGCAGACCGATAAATATGAAGCGAGAAAAAAAAAACTAAAATATTTAAAACGTTCGTGTTGAAAATATGTAGGATAATGTGTACCCCAAGAAAGCCAATGAACTGAAGTGAACTTATTTGATGGTGTTGAATAAAAAAAAAAACTGCCCCTGTCTGAGAAGGTCTGTTGGCACTGCTAGGCTGTTATAGCATCCCAGATATAATAATTTGGCTACATAAAACATCGCAATCTGGGACTCGGGCCTGTGTACATATAGAAAATGAGACATCGAAATGGTTTGATGTTGGGATAGGTGTTTGTCACGGTTATATAAAGTATCCGACTTTATTTAATGGTGTACTTGACGATGTATTCACAAACCGCGTGGATGGGTGTTCTCAAATAAGTGCATTATGGTCATCTTGTTTTAGCTCACAATGAAAATAAATTTGAGCCAATAAGAACAGTTTAACATGTAGGCTTTCATGACCAATGTCCATAATAAATATTTTTTTTGGATTAGATTGCATAAATATAAATATGTCGTTAAACCCGTCACCACCCGACACAGCCAATTAGCAAGGTTTGTCGTGTAAACAAAACGTGCCAATTGGTTACTACTTCAGCACACCGGTGTGTTGGAGAGTGAACCCCGAACAAATAAGACGGACTGACGGACAACAGCGATCTTAAGATTGACAGCTGTTGGCAGGTATTAACCTATTTATGACTCGTCGGCACAGTATAGTCACCAGAGCTCACCACTGAAAAGACAGCTTCTGAGAAGCGTGCATGTGGAATCTCCACTCCTACACTGTGAGGCCAATTAGCTTGGCGAATGCCACCAACCATAATCAAACCCTCCCCCATCATAACAGAATAATAATAATAATATAGGCCAGATAAAGCATAGCCCTAACCATAAACCTTTGTGCGTTAAAAAAAACCCCATCAGCAATTCCTTTCAGTGTCCCAGCATCTGGAATGAGCTCCTGTTGTTGGTCATTGTCTGGTCGGTGCCACTCCCATGCACTTGAACAGGAGCCAATATTGCTCCAAACCTAATCGCATTGCAGTAGGGAATGTCCCCTAAAAATGGGCACAGCTTACAGTCACGAACCGAGGCTGTGAAACGCGTCTGTGCCCTTTGGCATTGTGCAACGATAATGAGATTTTAGATGTCAATAGCTTTTAATTTCGTGACTCAAAACACGTTTGTGGACAAGAGGTTTTGATGATGCAGTCTGGTTAAATTGTTCCCGTGCAGTGAATACGAGTTACGTAAAATGCGTATTGCTAGTAGATATTGTGGTGTTTGTTTTTTACTGAAATAAAAGTTTTAATTTATGCAATGGGAAAGAAAGGGATAGAATGCCAACCAAGAAATACATTGAATTATTTACTTTTGAATGTTCCAACAACAAAACAAGCTTTCATATATTAAACCGAAAATATCTTATTTTGCGCTCAGTACAACAGAAAAGTCAATTCATTACTACATATTGCAATATTCCAATGCTACTGAATACTCGCCAGATCACATCATGCAAACAATTGTTCATTTACAATAAAAATCAGAAATCCCACGCACTTTGTTGTTGTTAATATATCTCGCGGAGAGCATTGTGGTCAAAGCGCTCATGTCGCAGTTGGCAGTCATTCGCTTAAATTCACGCTGTGGTCAACTAAGCCCAGCATCACTCTGAGACGAGTAAAATCTGGGAATTGACAGAGATCATTCCTTAGGCTGGACTGAGTTCTCCCCATTTGGAATGTAGAATTTACATTACTCGCTCAGACTCGTCCCCCCCACCCACCCACTCCGATCCCCAACACAAACGATGAGTACTAATTCCAATTGAACACTCTCTCTCTCTGTGTAAATAATGAGAACTCCCATGGCAAACAGCAGGCGAATGAGCGCGCACAATGGCAACGAACACATTTTGACGAGACGCAAAGGGCGCGCCGCACCGACCCCCATTCCGATCACGCCCGGTTTGCCGGACTCCTTTCGCACCGCACGTGGATAACCGTTGCCAATCGGAGGTCCTAAAACAACAACAACAAACAACCAGCTGTTCTTGCCTTGCGTGACACGTGACACGAGGCCACACCACACTGCCGTCAGCATTGTCTCAGCGACCAGCCCGAAGGAGTGAACGCGTGGCAGTATTATGTGTTTAGGCCATTGTTTACTTTAAATTTTAAATAACAAAAAAGTGAAAATGTGGCTGTAATAATGGCGAAACCGGTACATTCGTCTCTTTGTTCCACTGCTGCCTGTCGGGATGGCCACAAATGCGATCGCCTCAGCAAAAAAAAAACATATCCAGGCATGCGAAGCATAATGATAGTCGTGCCTTGCTGTTAGTTTGTGTTGTTCATTCTAGAGGGTGAGCAACTGTCCAGCATCCACTTCGGCTTGGATACTCTTCTATTTACCTTACAACTGTGCCAGCTACCCCTTGGTTGAATGGCTGGTGTGTTACGTCTAAGGGGAGAGCATGCGGTGACTTTAATCCCGTTCTACCCTTGTATCCTCCCAGTGATTTTGAAAGCGGGCGCTGATCGTAGCCAGCTGGCTCGGTGGAACGTTAAACCCGGCTTAACGATAGCTCAGACGCCAGCTCAAGCTGCTCCCTGTGCCAGTTGTCTGACTTCACATTAGTGGGTAGGCGATTGTTTAAATTGGTATTGTGAATATTTCCATATCTTTGCTACCGTTGTACTTTGCTTCAAGCACATACGCAACGTCACCCGCCTTTAACTGCAAACGGTGATATCATAACGAACATTAAACGTTGACGAACTGTATGGCCATCTCTTGAGTCAGTGGTGGATAAATACCATGTTCATCTTCTTTGGTTCTTTCGGTAAAGTCACGTAGAATGAGAATAAAATAATAAATTGATAAAATAAATAACACAATAATATTATTCTCATTCTACGTGACTTTACCGAAAGAACCAAAGAAGATGAATCATTGCAGTCACGAAAGCTTTAAATCGAAATACCATGTTCCCGTGACAGGGACCAGTTTAAATACAGTTCAATCATAGTTGGCTCTCCGTATAAGTGCACTTTTAAAAAAAAATTCAACCCTCGTGGGATGATGGGTTGAGTTAATCTCAGAAATGTGACTGTTCCACATGTGAGTCGAGTGCTCTACCACAGTGCCACCCGACTGAAGTTGTGAAACGTGACAATCGGGCAAGGGGCATAAAACCGTTTGCATTCATTATTGGAAGTTCACGCGACGCGATGTACTATCTAACGCCGTTGCATACACTGGAGGTCGATGCCTGCGGCTCTGAGCGCTGAATTTGAAACGACGGTGCAGGTTTATTTAAATCCTCCATACCTGCCGCCTCTGTCTATACCCAGCAGGATAAATGGGCTCACAACAGTCAGTCGATCGGCACGTCTTCCAATTCTAGATTTGAAGCTTTCGTGACTGCAAGGATCCATACTCTTTGGTTCTATTCGGTAAAGTCACGTAGGTAAAAAAATAATAATAAAGCAACAAAAATCACGACGTTTCTCGAACATTAAACTAATTTTCAATGGTACAGTATATTTTTTTTTCAAGTAGCGGTACCCCAAACTTTCGCAGCATCCCCTCTCGTTCCTTTTCACACCTCCCCCCCTCGCCGACCTGCACATGTTCACCTTTCATCATGCCAAGTCCGCCAATCAAATGCTAAATTTTAACGCTAATTCCTTTGTCAAGGCACCTTGATTCCTCTCACGCAGCTTAAAGGTCGCGGTCTGAGCTTGGCTGTGTTTCACTCCAGCGCTGTCCTCGAGACAGTCCGGTCCCTTCACCTGATGAAGGCCGCTTGTGTTGTGGCCGAAACGTCGTGCTTTTTGTCGTTTCATTATATTTTTTTATCTACGTGACTTTACCGAATAGAACCAAAGAGCACGTCTTCCAATGTTCGACCCAGCGTGGGCGAATCGTCCAAAAGGGGTGCCATAGTGGAGAGATGTTAACCCGCCTTGCCCGGCGTAAACGAGGTCGTGGGTGCGATGCCGATCCTGACACGTGCATGAATGGAGTGTGCACGTTCTCCCCGTGGTCGCGTCGAATTTTCTTCGGATCCTCCGGGTTTTTTACCTGCACATTTAGAAATATGCGCTCATCCTATTTGGCTGATATCAATTTCCGCACGATAAGCCACTTTGTTAAGCTATAATTTGTGGCCAGGTGACTTCTGAAAAAGAGCTTAGTGGGTCTTACCTGGTAAAATATAAAAAAAAGTTTGTAGTTTTAATAGTTGATAGTTGAAATACCCACTAAGATAGGTTCTCCAGAGCTCCCTCTCGTGGAGGTTCTTCTGCCAGCAGTGGCGTGCCCAAAGAATTGCAGGGCTGCACCTTTATATTTTACTATGCAAAGCACAGTCATAATATGGGGACAATTGTGTGAGATAGCTTACCTCCAATTTCACAAACTTCACTTTCATTTTTTGCATCTTCCAGTGAACTCAATCTGCTGGGTCAAACGTCACTCTCCAATCACGCATAGAGCTCATACAATATCACGGTAACAAACAAAAAAGATCCGTTCGTCTTTCCTCTTAAACATAAAAAAATATTATTCAGTCCATCGGCCTTCACCTGACTATATATATTTTACTTCATTAAATTTTTCCGTAATATTCTTTGACCAAATGTAATTAGTTTATTACATTAAACAAGGAGGAAAACCGATGGGTATGTATGGATTCTTGAACCCTTTCCAACGTGCGCTTGTCTTCGGCAGTATTGAAAAACGTATTTAATGAATGCGTGCTACCTGCTGTGATGTACGGATCAGAAACTTTGGCATTCGTGAAAAAAAAAACGGAGAAGTGATAAAAGAAACATATCCGTCCATTTACACTGCCTTTTAAAGTAAAAAAAAAATATTTAAGAATAGGTTTTACCATTTCTGACAACAAAACAGTTGTGTTAAGATGTTAAAACACCAAACATAAAACCTTTTGCAAGGAATCGTGTCTGCATTAACCACACACAGTGCTTGTGGTGAACATGCAAACAAACAAAAAATCATGCTCTGACAGTATGTGCAATGTCTTTGAAACTGATTGTTTCACACCAAAGACAGCTTTCTTTAGTTTCAAAATGAAGCTGGCAAGGGAGGTCCCATGATCAAAATATATACTAGGCGACGTTTCAGGCATTGGCCCTTCTTCACGGCGCATGGAGAGGTCAGAGAGGTAGAGTAGCCCTCTCTATGCGCTCGGAGGAAGATACATTTAATTTGCAAGGCTACAGGTAGTTGATTTTGGCAATTGTGCTTATGCGCCACCACCAACGCAGCAGCAAGAGCGGCAACAGCATCACCGAATACTTTCATTCAGAGGCGCATCGGAGAGGTGCGCGCTCGTAATTGCATTGAGAGACATGCAAAGGTGGCACACGTGGACACACGTTTAAGGCATCGTACCGACCGCTCAGAAAACTCAACGGCGGTGGGCAGGGCATATCGCGAGAAAAGACGACGGATAGGAAAAATACCCAACAAAAAAAGAGCCACTTGTGGTATTCGAAGGATTTAGCGCTTTTGTTGTTGTATTCCTGGCCACCGTTAACATCAGCGGCGAGTGATGTGTGAACCGGCCCTGGCTCGCCACTTCACCAACGTTCACCTGGCCAGTGGCGGTAATGTACACGATCAAAGCACTCCAGTGGCTGACATGGTGTGGGGGAGTGTCACACTTCAATGCAACACTCAAAGTTACAAGAAAAGCGCTCGGGCACGATGCACAGACATCTCTTGTGCCAGGTGCTCTCGTACCAGGCACTCATTCAGACGAGATTTTACCGGTTGCCTCCGAGGTGCGGCAAAAACGACGCAACGCGTTGCCGTGATCGCGACGGGGTGCGAGCCGACACGCACGGGACCAAATCCGCGCGCGTTCACACGTGCAAAACACACGGAAAAAAAACCCCCCACCGCGTAGAAATGACAACGAAAAACAAAACTCCGCTGTGCTCTTTGCTCGTACACTTTGCCGGACCGAATGTACGCTTGCACCGTGATAGTGACTGCAGCGGACACCTATAATGGGGCCTTACTCGCCATCCAAGCTAAGCTGTTGTCCTTTCCGTTTCAAACGCGCATTCATAGCTTGTATTGTGCACGCACACCTCAGCCTGAACTAAAGCCAAGCCCTACACATTTGTCAAAGTGTCTGTGCCATTTTGCGGGTGTCACTCTGCAACTGACCACACACACACACAGCGCGATGAAAAGTTTGTCAGAATTTGAAATCTGCCTGCCATTCTTGGCTGCCCTCCAAAGACCTTTAAGTGAAGAATGTTGGGTATTTCATTTTTTTCTTTTTTTCCCCCTCTCCCCACAACCATCCTATTGAATGTTCCACGGAGATGTTTGCTAAAGTTAGCGGCGTGGCTGGAAAACCAACCTGAGCCAGACCAGTCCAACAATGGAGCCTCAAAAAAAATCATATATCTCTTCTCGATTGGAACACGGCCACAATGGACTAAAATTGCTGCTGTCTAAAGTCATTTTATTTTAACGAATATCAACCATATTCTGAATCAGAGTTGCAATACACTTCAACAATGTTTACAGTTGCCGTAGCAGCAGTCTCTTTGGAGTGAACTCTTTAAATTTGCATACTGCATGAACGTGACTTTCAAGATTGCATTCATTATAGCCGATGTGGACAATTAGACATCACTAATGGAACCATGAATAATTATTTACAGCCCTTATGGAAATTCACTGCCGGATGAAGGGCTCCCCATGCTGTGTTAGTCATGGGGGGGGGGGTGGGGGGGTGGGGGGGGTGGTGGTTGCTGACCATACTTCACCACACTGTATCAGCGTGGGTCGATGAAGGATGTGAAGCCCCGAGCCGGCTCGGCTGTTCGCTCACTCATCACCGACGTTGGCTGTAGCAGAGAACAAAAAAAACTACAACCCAGGGTCGCCAGGATCATCGCGCAGTGCGTTAATGCCACTGGTATACAACGTACGAAGAAGATCAGCTCGTGTGTGACCCGCCAAACGCACAGGACTCCAGGCTACCGAAGGGGGTCTCCGCATTTCAATCGACCTCTCCGTGATGAACTAGCAACGGCAAGCTGAAGAGGGCTTTAACTTTTTTTTCCTCTTGACAAGTTTAATTGCAGAGCACTCACTGTGGGGGGGTGTGGGGTGGGGACAGCTTGCAGACTGAAATGCTGCAGGGAATTAGCAAAGCCAGAAGTAGTTTGCACAAGGCATTTAATTGAGCAACATCTGGCGAGCGAGCGGGAGCAGTTGGTGAAAACAACTACAGATTATGATGTTGCCATTTCAGAACGTGCGTGCGTACTTACGTTTTCACTGTGACATAAAATTACCTGATGATGATTATGGACCGATGACGACATTTACAGGATTCCTATTTGTATATGCTTTGGTTGCTTAAGTTTTGTTGAAATTATTTCAATTAATCTCGTTACAAATACGAAGTAAAATTATTGGGCCTTGATTGGCCCATATAGCTAAAAGTGCAAAGCAATGCCATTAACGAACGTGTTATAAAATGCTATGTTGCACAAATAACATTTCTTAACTATGTGAATAAGAACAAAATCTATAACAATGTTAGAGTAAAAAAAAGGCTTAAACTGAGCACAGCACAAGGAAAACGTAGCATTTTGTGAAGAAGAAGACAAAATCTATCTTGCAGCGGGTAATGGTTTCATTATTATATAAGTCTGACGCGTACAATAACTGCAGTGCAGGTTTGGCCAGTCTAAGCACACGCCAATAAGGTTGTGGTCAATGCTCATTCAATGCTTTTACATCAAAGTGGTAAAAAAAACTGAAAACTGAAATTTCAGCATTACATCCCGATCTTAGACAATGGTAGTGTTCCAATAAAAGTTACTTTCAAACGACGAGTGGAGTTTTGATTTAATTCAGAACATATGCAAGACTATATTTTTTATTTGTTTATTTACACCTTTCATGCAGAGAAAAAATACGTGGTAACATTTTGATAAACCTTCCACTGTGGTTGTATTGTCCTTCGTTGTTCTTCGTGTCTAAGCACGAGGGCTATTTGGGACCTAATGTGTGGACCGACCAAGAAATGAAACTCATAAACGTGGTCCCACGTGTATTTTAGCTAGGAATAACTAAAAAAAAACACATGCTAGTCTGGTTATTACGCTGATCACACCAGTTTGTTTTAATTGTCACACATGCCCTTGTATGTGGTCCACACTTACACACGCACTGATCAAAAAAAAAACGTAGACAATGAATGCATAACCATGCTATTGCCGATGGTTAAAGAACGACTTGGGAAAAAAACAAAAAAACGTTGGACTGAACTTTTGGCTGGTCGCAAAAATAAATCTGAAGACAAGACAGAGGTCCGTGCCCTTTGAAGCAATGCCGACGACATCACACAAGGAGGCACTGGGAAGAGAAACGCACCCGGGTCCACCGTTGTTGCTCCTTACGGCAAATATTCCAACATCAGAACAGGTGCTCATTCCGAGGCTGAGGATCACAAGAAGGTAAGGTGAGGTAATGACGCAGCCCAGCAAACACGTGGTCGCATTGCTGTTCGTGGTGAGGCCCTCCCCTCCGAAGGGGCTCCAGAAAATCACCGGCCGAGTGGTTTTCTTTTTGACCCACTCTTCTACACCGGCCAGGCGTCTTTGAAGAGGCGGGAGCACCCACGCTTTACACCACCACGACACGACCTGCCGATGGACTCACCGTGGTGAGCCCATTTTTATACTGCCGGGTTGACAAGAGGCGGCCGTGGGGGATTGAAGAATCTTCACCAATGTTTCAACTGCCGTGCCGGGAAATCGAACCCAGTGAGTCCCCAGTGTGCAAATCATTACACCCACGGCAAGCGTTCGCGGGAAAGAACACTCATCAGTTTTTTTTTTACTTTTGCCCATAGTTATTTATTGATACTGGATCATTGCAAAAGTAGTGAGTAGACCGTGCTAACCACGTGATATTTTGTTTTGCAAACCACACGTAAGAGAACGCGGCCAGTTTCCGGCATCTGTTGCCAATGTTGCCATCGATTGCCGCGAATTTAAATTGTGTCACATGGTGCTGTGAAAGACCCGACGCGGAAGATCCCTGGTTTTGATCTTCCACGAAGCTCACGGTCCACCCTAATCCGCATCCGCTGCACAAACCGTGGCAGCAGATGCGGATACCCGATGCACACATTTTGAAATGTAATAAACTCTCCAGTAGTGTGCGACTGTGGTTATCCAAAACAGACCGTACAGCGTATAACGACGCAATGCCCCGATCCACAAATACGAAGAAGACATCAAAAGGGATGATGATACACTCCGGGCTACTCCTGACACGGTTGTCTGGCTTGACCAGCTGAATGTGAAATCGTAATCGTCGCTCTGCGTCTACATCAGCAGCCGTACGGAAGAAGAAGATGACTGGTGCCGTGGCGTGCATGCTGCGCGACAATGCGGCGGTTCTGGGTTTGATGCCTCGCTACGCATGTCAACGGCAAGCGATATTTGACCCTGTTCTGAGTCACGCCTAGGTCCAACTCGGTGTGAAATTACGTATCCAGTGCCAGCGTATGATGGTTCTGACCACATCACCTCCACGCAAGTCTTAATAGCACGGTTGGTTACGTACGGTGCAAAAGAAGTTCAACATAAATCTTGACTTAAAGCTTTCGTGACTGCAGGAATTCATATTCTTTGGGTCTTTCGGTAAAGTCACGTGGATAGGTTCAAAGAAAATAAGAGAAATTTACGACGTTTCGATCGCAGCACAAGCGGTCGTCACCCCCATTTTTCCTGACGATGACCGTTTGGTTTTTGATGTAAAAGTCGTAGTTTTTTTTGTTATTTTCTTTGAACCTATCTAAGTGACTTTACCGAAAGATCCAAAGATAATGAAGTTCAACATACACTGCTAACAGCACTTGTCCCGAATAATTCTATAGCGCTCCCCAGAAAGACAAATATCCCCCATACAGCCTTAACAGACTGTTGGGGCAAGTGTTGTTAGCGAGCACCTATGAAGGCCTGCACGGTACACGAGGGAGTGAGTGACCAGCACTACGCCCAGCCGCCTTTGTCTCCCCGGGGGTGATGTTTTACACATCACAACAAGTACTGATTTGAGGCTGAGTCGACCTAGGGGTGGCCCAGGACCGATTCAGATAATAGTCACTGGTGTTGGCTGTGAAGAGGGAATCTAACTCAGGCGACCGGGTTCGCAGAGCAGCGTGCTAACCACTACACTACCGCTCCTCAACACACACCCACTCTCATGCTCGCCATCCACTAACCATGAAAAGAACCCCGGACCAATATCTCACCTAATAAGCTCAGATCATTGTCGACAAGTTGGCCTCATTTGGTGTAAAGGCAGTCGCTGTCCTTCTTGAGAGGCTCGTTAATTTGAGAGGAATAAAAGTTCGCAGGCTTAGGAATATGAAATCCAAACATCACACATCGGAAAGGAGACTCGGTCCCCTGCATTGACTCCTGCAGGAATACACAATCGCAAAACACTTTAGGGAAATTAACGCGACCAAACTCGTGTTGGATAAGATCCTCAATGATCAAACCACCCAAACTATTCATGAAAGCGAGGGCTCCCTTTCCACGACCCCCCCCCCCCCCCCCCCCTTAGCGATAATTCTAGCGAGAATGGTGAAGTCCAGACGGAATCACACTCGCACAGCCTCCATCTATAAAGATCACCTTCCCCTCTTCCCACGGATTATGAGCATCGCCATCAATCTGTCCCAAAAAAAATCCCCACCGGGGGTAAGGTGAAGAGCATCAGCCGATGTGCTCACGTGAAAGTTATTGGTTGAAATAAAATTATTCTGAAGGTCACTGCGTGGAAAGCTTAACAATAAACTGCATGCTCAATTAGTTCATTTTTGCGAAATGCTGAAAATAATTTATATCGAAAAATAAATTACATGGCATGAAATAAATCTTGATTTAAAGCTTTCGTGACTGCAGGAATTCACACTCTTTGGGTCTTTCGGTTAAGTCACGTAGGTAGAAAAATAATAGATTATGACGTTTCGATCGTAACACAAGCAATCGCCTTCTCTCTCGCCTGAAGACGATTAAGATCGCACTTCCGATTAGCATGATTGGTGCGAAAGGAGACTCAACATACATACATACATACGTGCTTACATACATGGCCAATTTGGTTGGTTTCTACTTGGCCCGCATGCTGACGTGGTGTGACGGTCGGCGCACTGGACTGGCATCCGGTGTGCCGTCAGTGCGGTACTGATCTCGTGGCGAGGCACTTGAAACAATGATGACAACTTTTTTTTAGAATCAGAATCAGAATCAGAAAGGGTTTTATTCGCCATGTAAGTTCACACCGACACGGAATTTACTTTGGCAGGATGGTGCATACATTCAACATATAGGAATCTAAAATCTTAAATAAGTTTTAAACAAGTCTTACTATAATAAGGGTTAAAAGTCTAACACTAAGGGGCTGAAGTATATAAAATTAAATAAATATCGAATATAAAATAGCTTTAAGATATAATTTAAAAATACAAATAGGGAAACATAGTTAATATCAGCAACGTGTCGTTATGTAGATCAAATGTTAAAAACAGTGTTAGCCCTTGGCCTTGTTTAACAGGCCAGCAGCAGATGGGAAGAAACTGTTTTTATGGCGTGAGGTTTTGGTCCTGATGGACCGAAGCCTTCTGCCGGAGGGGAGTAGCTGAAACAGAGAGTGTCCAGGGTGGGAGAAATCGGCCATAATCTTCCTCGCTCGCCTCATAGACCTTGTCGTGTGCAGGTCCTCGAGGGTCGGTAGATTGCAGGCAATTACCTTCTCAGCAGTGTGGATGATACGCTGCAGTCTGCTCTTGTCCTTGGCAGTGGCAGCAGCGTACCAGACGGTTATGGAGGAGGTGAGGATGGATTCAATGATCGCTGTATAGAATTGCACCATCATTGTCTTTGGCAGGTTGAATTTCTTCAGCTGCCGTAGAAAGTACATCCTCTGTTGAGCTTTCTTGGTGAGGGAGCTGATGTTCAATTCCCACTTGAGGTCCCGGGAGAGAATAGTGCCCAGGAAGCGGAAGGACTCTACAATTTTTACTGGGGAGTCTAACAGGGTGATGGGGGTGAGTGGTGCTGTATTCTTCCTGAAGTCCACAACCATCTCAACTGTCTTTAGAGCATTTAGCTCTAAGTTGTTCTGGCTACACCAGGTCACCAGATTGTCAGCTTCCCACCTATAGTCAGACTCATCCCCACCAGAGATCAGCCCAATGAGGGTGGTGTCATCCGCAAACTTCAATAGTTTGACGGACAGATGATTGGAGGTGCAGCTGTTGGTATACAGAGAGAAGAGCAGAGGGGAAAGGACGCAGCCCTGAGGAGTTCCGGTGCTGATGGACCTGGAGCCAGAGACTTGTGTTCCCAGCTTAACGCACTGCTTCCTGTCAGACAGGAAGTCTGTGATCCATTTACAGGTGGTGTATGGCACGTTCAGCTGGAAGAGCTTGTCCTGAAGCAGGGCAGGGATGATGGTGTTGAAGGCAGAGCTGAAGTCCACAAACAGGATCCTGGCGTAGGATGCTGGGGCGTCCAGATGCTGTAGGGTGAAGTGGAGGGCCATGTTAACTGCATCGTCCACAGACCTGTTGGCTCTGTAGGCAAACTGAAGGGGGTCCAGGAGAGGGTCTGTGATGGCTTTGAGGTGTGCCAGGACCAGGCGCTCAAAAGACTTCATTACCACAGATGTAAGGGCGACCGGTCTGTAATCATTTAGTCCTGTTGGCCTTAGCTTTTTGGGCACAGGGATGATGGTGGAGGACTTGAGACAGGCTGGTACATGGCATGTCTCCAGGGAGGTGTTAAAGATGTTGGTGAACACCGGAGACAGCTGGTCAGCGCAGTGCCTGAGGGTGGCTGGAGAGACAGAGTCCGGCCCGGCTGCTTTGCGTGGATTCTGCCTCTTGAAAAGTCTATTAACTTCTCCCTCCTGAAAGGAGATAGTCGTCTCTGTAGTATTGGTGGGGGATGGGGCCTCTTGGGTTGGAAGGGGTGGTTCAGGACAGTCCAATTGTCTTTCAAATCTACAGTAGAACTCGTTCAGGTCGTTGGCTAGGCGGGAGTCGTTAGTGGTGTGGGGGGCTCTGGGTTTGTAGTTGGTGATCTGCCTGAGCCCTCTCCAGACAGAAGCAGCGTCGTTTGTAGAGAACTGGTGTTTTAGTCTCTCTGAGTACAGTCGTTTAGCCTCTCTCACCGCTTTGCTAAACCTGTTCTTCGACTCCTTGAATCTGTCTCTATCTCCATTCCTAAACGCTTCCTCCTTCTCCAACCTCAACCTTCTGAGCTTTGCTGAGAACCAGGGCTTATTGTTGTTAAAGTTCACCCTGGTACGTGTTGGGATACAGCAGTCCTCACAGAAGCTGATGTAGGACGTCACAGCCTCTGTGAGTTCATCCAGACTATTGGTAGCAGTCGTGAACATATCCCAGTCAGTACAGTCTAAGCACGCCCGCAAATCTTCCACAGCCTCACTGGTCCACTGTTTAGATGTCCTCACAGCAGGTTTACAGAGTTTTAGTTTCTGCCTGTATGCAGGAATCAGGTGGACCATGGCATGGTCAGAGTGTCCTAGTGCTGCTCGGGGGACGGCGTGGTAGGCTCTACTGACTGTAGTGTAACAGTGATCCAGAGTGTTCCCTTCTCTGGTTGGGCATTTAATGAATTGTATGTATTTGGGGAGTTCGTGGCTGAGATTACCTTTGTTAAAGTCGCCAAGTACGATAACCAACGAATCTGGATTTGCTCGCTCCACACTCAGAATCTGATCGGCGAGCATGCGTTGGGCCTCTTTAACCTGAGGACAAGGCGGCAAATAAACTCCGACCAAATCTCCTCTGACTGTCCACCCAGCAGCATAAATAGGAATACCACAGTTAGATTTAACACGTAGGCTTTCGCGAGCAGTATTATTCATAATAAAGCTTCTTGGGTTAGATCGCGTTAATTATAAATGTGTCGCAACCCTCCACCACCCGACACGGCCAATCAGTAAAAAATGTGTCACGTTTACAAAACGCCAATTAGGTACCTCTTCAGCTCACCGATGTGTTTGAAGAGTGGATACACAACATTTCGAATTTGAGTACGACGTTTCGCTGGTAATTACATCCAACATCTTCAGCCAGAAGTTGCTGGATGTAATTCAGCCCGAAGAAGCTGGATGTAATTACCAGCGAAACGTCGTTCTCAAATTCTAAATGTTGTCTATCGACTCTTCAAACACACCGGTGGGTGGAAGAAGCAACTAATTGGTGTTTTGTTAACGTGACACATTTTTTTACTGATTGGCCGTGTCGGGTGGTGGAGGGTTGCGACACGTTCATAAATAACGCTATCGAAGCCAAAAACCTTCATTATGAATGCCACAGTTAGTTGATCGGCAGGTCACGTGATGTGGGGTGACGTGTGGGTACCTCCCACTTCTCTCATTACGCTTTTGCCAGCGTGGAAGAGTAGGCCAAATACCCTCTCTAGAGCTCCCTCCAGTGGGGGCCCTTCTTCCGGCAGGTGACGCGAGCAAGCAATTGCAGGGCTGCACCTTTGCGACTCGTCCCGACGTTATCCCTGTGATTGTTTTACTTTCGCGAGCGTGGTTCTGTTTCCACTCATATTCTACTCAGGTGCGTCATTTCAAAAAACCGCAGACCCTTGTATCCTCTCGCGAGCGAGGCCAGTGGAGCAGAAACAAAAGAAAACTGTGCAATATCCCAATTAAAGGTTTGAAAAAATATACAGGAAGTGCAGGAAATCAATCATTGCTCCGTCTGCACATTTTTAAACACATGCATACAGGAAAACAGCTGTCTTGATCAACAACGGAGTCAAAAGGTGCATTCCAATCGTGGGTCCTCCAAACATCCACGACGAGAACGAGGCCGCTCGTTCTACAATAAGCATTTTTTTTTTAATTCCCTCACAAACACCGCTTTTTTTTGTCCCACGGATTCTTTTTTCGATGTCGCGCTTGTCGACCGTATACAGCTTGCCCCAAAATCACTTCCCGGGGAAGTCCACTGCGTTGGCCTTATGCTCGCCAGGGTGGTCAATGATTCAGGAATATATCGACATCGCAGCATACAGTTTCACGCGCGTTTGGCGGCGAGCGCTCTTCATTGATCGAACAACGCGCCACATTCATCACTTGCGGAGAGATGTCACGAAACGCACCGCCGCTGGTCAACGAACTGCGGTGCCCCGCGAGCTCAAGGCGGGGTTTTGCCGACGCTGAATTCTGACCAAGCTACCGCCGTTAACGCCGCTCGCTCTCGAAAGCGTAACAATGTTGATGAACGTGAAAAATCTGGGCCGTAAATGATCGAGGGATGGGGCAAGATAAGTTTAAGCAAATAGATTTACACGTAACCAACACAAGTGTAGGATTTTATCAGACCACTTCTGTTATGAGTGCCATATCAGATGTACGTAGTGTATATACATAAGTTTCACTGCATATATGTTTGTTTGTTACCAGGTAAGGCCCACTGAGCTATATAATTCTTTTTTTAGAAGCGACATGGCCACGAATGATAGCTCAACGAAGTGGCTTATTATGCTGAAATGTATAGCAACGCAATTCCCTATAATATGCATGTTCCGAAATGTGGAGGTAAAAACCGGAGGACCCGGAGAAAAATCCACGCAACCACAAGGAGAACACGCCAACTCCAAATATACAACCGTCAGAGTCGGGATCGAATCCACGCCCTCCTGCATACCAGGCGAGGTAGTTAACATCTCCTGTACACCAGGCGAGGTAGCTAACGACCTCCTGCGTACCAGGCGAGGTAGTTAACGTCTCCTAGCCACAGCGCCCCTTTTTTACTGATGGAAAATCTTGAAAGGCGACTGTGAGGTTTTTTTTTTGGCCGGACACATGTAACATCATTGTTACTGTGAAGAAAATAGCATCCTTTATATTAGTGGTTCTTAACCTGGGTGCGCCTTTCTGAGGGTGCGAGGTGCCCCTTACTGAGGGTGCGAGACATATCCAGATATTTTTAGAAGTTAAATAATCGAAAACACAAATTAAGCATGGGCACGTAAGTGCAACTACTTTGTTTCATCAAACTCAGGTTATTTACTAACATTATACATTTGTTTTTGTTTTTTACGATTGAGAACCAAAGGGGTGCAAGGCTGCCGTAAAGGTTAAGAACCACTGCTGTAGAGCAACTCTCATCGTACTGGGCGCTGACTCGGGCTTGTAGGAAAATGGTGGCGTTGACTTTCATACATCGGTCGATGGATGCTATGAACAATGTGTTTCAAATAAAGTTTAGTAATGGCAGATGCTACCTATGCCAGGTTTTTTTTTATATGTGTCCCTTTCCCTTGTTAAATAGAAATGGCGAGGAGAGTGTTCAACGATGATGAACTAGTGGGATGAAAGTGGATTCTGGCGGTGCAGCGGATAGTGCCTCATGCTTTAAGCCAGACCACCCAAGTTCGACTCTTGGCCAAAGGCTAACGTCAGTCGTGAGTGAGATTTGAACCATTCCTGCACCCCCCCTCCCCCCTTTAACCAACCCGCACGAATCAGCACGGTGAAGCGTGGTCAAAGAACCCCCATTCACCAACCTGGCATGTAAAGGCCTTCATCCAGCAGTGGATTTACAAAGAGGATAAATGTATGAATATATCAGGTTTTTTTTTTTACTACGGCATCTAAAATTTCACAAGCGCCTCCAGTGGCTGCAGAGGTGACACGAAGCCATCGCATACAAGATAAGCGAACTAAAAAACATTGACTCTTACACACATACGCGCCATTCTATTCATGCATCATGAGCTTAGGGATCAATATTGATTGCCAAATCGATGCATCCGTCCACCTCTACTATCTATGGGACTTGCTCTGGCGAATTATAGCCCTCTTCCCATCCTGTTGGTATCCCGTAAACACTCCTGTCAGAGGCTGGTAGGCTGTGCAGACATTAGCTGATACCGTATAGCCTTAACAGTTTTCAATTTTGATTTAAAGCTTTCGTGACTGCAGGGATTCATATTCTTGGTTCTTTCGGTAAAGTCACCACGTAGAAGGGAAGGGATATTAGCGAGCACCTATGGAAAGCCAGCACGGCACACGAGGGGGTGGGTGGCCAACACCACGCCCGGACGCCTTTGTCTTTCTACAGTGGCGATGTTTACGCACCGCCCCAGCCACTCATTTGAGCATCTGGTGCCATCTCGACCCAGGACCGTTGAGTTGACATAGGACCGGTTCGGATAATCATCACTGGTGGTGGCCGTGAGCGGTAATTGAACTCGGCTCACCGGGTTCGTAGCGCAGCGCGTCAACCGTTGCGCTACCGCTCTCCACGTGCATTGACAGACGGTGGCCTTTTTTGCGCGAAGCGCTTGCCGCATGCAATATGGCTGCCAAGGTAACGCATGATCTCATCATCATCACTGGCAATGAAAACAACAGTTGGTGTTCCGTGGGGGAAAAAAAAAAGAACGAGACAAGAAACCCAATATTTTTCACCGACGGTGTATCGAGGCCACACTGCCTAGGAAGAGGTACAAGAATGGAAAACGTCAGCATAATGCAGCAGTGCACGTTGTATATACGAGACGCGTGAAGGATGAGGGTCGTCAGTGCCTTGGCAGAGGTCAGCAAGAACACAAATAATCCTCGTCTATTATTTCCTCTCCACAGCTCATCAGCATCGTGGGCTAATGATGACAATGACGAAAATCCACTGGCACTACAAAGCCACCTTTAATTTGGCCAACGGACCACCGTACAGCTTAGGAATAATGGCCAACGACGCACATTCAACGTTGTTATATTTATTTCCTCGAACATATCTGTGCATTTCTTGTATTCGCGATATGCACGTGGACGTTGCTTTTAAACCGGTTGTGACTTTACGACAGAATGCGTATTGTTTGTTTTAACTTGCTGATCTGTCCTTACTGGACATCTGTGAAAAATAACTTCATGGCACATCAGATTCCTCCAGGATAAACGACGATTCTGATGTACCCTAGCTGGCTGCGACATCACCTCGAAACCATTACAAACACAGCACGCGTATGAACGCGGCAAAAAAAAGTTCATTGGCGTTCTTCTTATTCACGCTACGGGGAAGTTGTGGGAGTTTCTAAAACGGCGGCACGCATCGTCGATTCATCAGCATATTTTATTTTTCAGACAACGCACGTCAACAGAGCATGCGTCATATAACCTTTGGGTCTTTCGGTAAAGTCACGTAGATAGAACAACGTTTCCATCGCAACACAAGCCATCGTCTTCAGGGTGAACGATCCCTTGTGTGGCGATGGAAACATCGTGATCTGTTATCATTTTTCTATCTAAGTGACTTTACCGAAAGACCCAAAGAGAATGAATCCCTGCAGTCACGAAAGCTTTAAGTCAACATCCATCATATGTTCCGCAATAATGCACCACTGCTAAATGCTAACAATGCACGCGCCATGTCCACGACGCTGGGAATTCTAACTCGCATATGGCTATGGGGCCGTCCATAAATGACGTCGCGCACCTGGGGGGGTGGGGGGTGTCAGACATTTGTGACGATGTGTGACGAGGGGGGGGGGGGTTGAGAATTATGACGTCACATCAAAATGCGCAACTTTAAATAAATATAGATAACACGTTCAACTTAATTAAATAGACTTTTTTAATAAATGTTTTCTCCTACAACATCAGAGTGCAGCGCCACATTAAATACGCACTACAATGACAATAGTTTAAAGCGATTTGAAGCATGCTTTATTTTTTTTGGGGGGGGCATAGCTTTGTGACGTCATATTTGAGGGGGGGGGGCGTCTGACTTTTTGTGAAGCCGTGTGACGATGGGGGGGGGGGGGGGGGAGTAAAAAAATCGTCCGAAATCGCGTGACGTCATTTATGGACGGCCCCTATTTAGAAAGAACAAAAAAAACTCCTACAATATGCGAAACGCATTCCCACACGCAGCTCTGAGGGCTTTTGGTAGGTAGCCTGGGAGTGGCTCGTGCGCGAATGTTAAATGGAGACGTACTCTTCTTACACCGTGAGCGCCTGAGTAGCAGCACTCGTGAGAACATTGGCCGAACATCCTTACATTGTCAGCCAGGTCGTTGTACCAGGGTGATCACGTAGAGTGGCTAATTGGATGAATGCAAAGATGCATGCAAAGGGGCATTAATCATCCAATTAATTGCTCATTCTGACAATGTCACAGCTTTTGGCGTTCAGTCTGGACGTGAAGATAATGACTTTGTGGACGTTTGTCAAACCCCGTACAAACAAAGGCAATTAAAATTGTGGCAATTAAATATTGACGGTTACATTTTTTTATATATAAATGTTGCCCCGTGAATTTTTGAAGTATTTGTAAAAAAAATATACACGAGGCCGAGAGCCTGTTTCGCCTCATCCGTTCCGCGTTAGACCGCTGCAACTTTAGGCCACAAACACTTATTCAAATCTTACTCTCGCGTTCCTCCTTCCCCCTCCTCGTCCTCTAAGTTCGTATAATCATCCTCACTAACCTGCTCCCTTTCCTCCCTTCAAACAAACCCAATCTTCTTCTACCCTAGCCCATCATCATTCTGCTACTGCTACTCTCTACCTCAGCTACGACAAAGCCAGCCCCAACCTCTATCACTACCCCAGCCCCTATCACAACCCCCGTCACTACCCATACCCCAACCCCTATCACTACCCGATCCCCTATCATTACCCCTATCACCACCCCTACCACTACGCCAACCCCTATCACTGCCCCAGCCTCTATCACAGCCACAACCCCTATCGCTACCCCCATCGTAACCCCTCCAGCCTCCTCTCCTGTCACCACCACTTTTAATAACCCCACTATCATCTGATGTACAATTTTAGAATTGTTGTCGAGTGCCCTTCAATAAGGTGGTATATTAATCAACATAAGACAACCCGTGTACAGTTCAAGAAACATGTTAACTCTTTGTCTGCTATTACAACTTTTTTGTGTGTGGAAGTGGTGATGTTTGTAGCTGGTCACTTAAAGTGTTGGGCCCGTTAGGCCCGCACACAGCGAAAGTGTTCAAAATAAAATAACAAAAAAAAATCTGTTTTTCAGACACCCGTACCGGTGCTCCAACGACGTACGTACGCTGAACTTCTTTCGCTCCGTACGTAGCCAACCGTGCTAATCGGAAGTGGTTTGTTTCCTGTAGGTCTGAACAGAATGCCTGCTCCCATGTCAAGTGATCTTTTATTTTTCTCCCGGTGGCGCGAAAAGTGCGCCGCACAGTGCAGCAATTCTTAAAAAAAATCAGTCTTGCAGCAAACACCGTTAGTTCGTTTCATTTTTTTTTATTTGTTATAGTTATATTTAAATTAACGTTACAAAAAGCACACCGTTATAGAAATTGCATTTAATAAATAAAGCGAAAGATAATATTCAACTATGAAATACTCGCGTCGCATTTATTTTACACTGTTTGCTCCTTCTCCCAAGGCACACACACACACACACAACCAAAGCTCGCAAGGTATCTGCTTGCATGGATCGCAAGCGATTGCTCTAACTGTGTGCACTCTTTTAAGTCAAGAAGCCGAACACCTCCGACGAACACTATTGTCAGATCTAACGAAAACAACAACAACAACAACTGCTCGTAAGCAAAGATCGCTCTGCATGTGCAGGGTGTATTTGTTTACAAGAAGGCACCGCCGATTTACGCCTTACAAGCTAACACGGATGATGGTGAAAAAAACCATCTGCAAAGAACCAAGTGCTTAGAACAACGTGTCATGCCCGTTGCAACGTACATGGGGAGCTGGTCAAGATAGTCTGAGACAAAAGGAAAATGACAAACGGGGTTTTTTTTTTTACAAATATGACGTTCAGCTATTGTTGAGGTCTCCCCAACCACGTTGCTCTTATGAATCCAAACAGGCTCGTTCATATTGACGGGTTAATGTGAACGAATGATTGCTGCGCTGAAAACGTAGGTCAATAGCTTGGTTTCTGAGAAAAATCGGTTGTAAACATCTTCAAAAGATCTTGACCACCTCACACACGCACGCGCGGACACACGCATGAGTAAATTAATGTTGGCTACGGGGAGAAACAACAACAACAACAACAGGAAATATATTTTCCAATAGCAATTATTAGTTTTGCTTTCTGTAAATCTAATTTCCTCACCGGGCCAGCTCCAAATGTTTTCATAGATTACGGACTAGCTTTGGGAATACACACACCGTGAAAAACACGACTCTGTAGAAAAGAGTTCCTCACGTCAGCACTAGTCCATGAATTGTAGGCGAAAGGTTTTGAGTGGCCAGAAGAAGGGACGGCCGATGCAGACGTTTGCTGAACGAAGGATGATAACTCGACGGGTTTTTTTTTACCAATTGCAAAAAAATATATCTGACTTTTCTACGGCCTCCTCCTGTTTTCCTCACAAATTAAACCAATGAATGGCCATTGGCCAAACGTCCCAATGTGGGGACCCCTCCTGGAAACTCATCTTGAGACTCAAAGGGCTTCTTTCCCGAGTAAACAATTTCCATTTATTATTCTGGACTGAGGATAGGTGGTGCAGTGGTTAGCACACTGACTTATGAACCTTTAAAAAAAACTGCGTTTAATTCCAGGTCACAGTTAACATCGGTGGCGAGTGATATCTGAACCAGTTATGGGCCCTCCTTCTGCACGCTGACCAGCATGGCGAAGTATGGTGAAACAACCCTGGCGACTGAGCATCATTGACAGAGCAAAGTTAACGTGAGTGAAGTTAAAAAATAAATGTAGTCTTGTGTGCACGCATTTAATACTCCTTTCAAAACTAAACTGTTTTATTTTCTAGATTTAAAGCTTGTTGTTTTTTTTACGTGACTTTACCGAATAGAACCAAAGAGTATAAACTGTTTTCATTTTGCCTGGAAAGGCCCACTGAACTATATAGCTCCTTTTCAGAAGAGAGCTGGCCACAAATGATAGCTCAACGAAGTGGCTTATCACGTGTAAATTTACAGCAGACAAATTCTCTGAAGGCATTTTGATTCTAAATGTGGAGGGAAAAACCGGAGGATCCGGAGAAAAATCCACGTGACCACGGTGAGAGAGACACCACAAACTCCAAATATACAACAGGCGTCGGGATCGAACCCACGACCTCCTGTATACCGGGCGAGGTAGTTAACATCTCCTAGCCACCGTGGTGCTCAAAGGTTGCTCACTACCTCTCGAACATTTCCCAAAAAAAAGTCTTTAAGCGCAGTAGTCAGTCACTTTTATCTTATACTCTTCTGTATATTATATATAATACTCTCCAAAGAATACCTTGCACACATCTTATATACACAATTCACAAATATACACGTGGTTTTACAGCCACCATTACTTTTAAAGCATCACTTTCAATGCAATCAACGTTCAATTTGGAAAGTGCTTTCTGCGTGTTTTTTTTTTACTTTTTACGAGAAACACTTTGCATTTACACCCCTTCCATTACTTTACAACACCTGCATGAAGTACAAAGAGGCGATGTATCCATCTATGCACCTTCACCGTATCTTCACGCCATCATCGCTCTATTTTTTAAAGTTATGCTATTTGTGAATTGCCGAACGACATATTTGCATGACTCAATGTGTCCCGCTAATATTTATTGCAGCGGCAGCGAAGGAGGCTTCATTGCTCACGCGGGAATATGGGAAAAAAATAGAGTTGATTCTGTGGTGCACATAAATTTGGTATCGGCTTTTTCCCCATTATAAAAAACGTACACGACAAACCAACACCCCGACACCCATTCCCCCTCCCAAAGAAACGGCACTTCGAAGCCACAAGCCAAAATAGATTCTCTCTAGGATTTTGAGTAATTCGCTTCTGAGAACCGGACACCCAATTCACCCGTGACATGCATTTTAGACACAAATGTTGCGTAACGTTGAAATGAGTGTGCGACTGGAGTGCTTTTTTTTCTTTCCACAAGCAAACATTTTTTGTTATCAAGGTGGTGTCTGTAAGCAGATCCCCCCCCCTCCCTCCCTCCCGGTGCATGGTTCAGCGAGCACACTAATGGGCCTGATGCAAACTGGAACGCGGCAATGGCAGAATTAAGTAGCCCAAGGTAAGTCTTCGTAACGCCAGGGGACCTGCGGTAAAAAATAAAGTACAGCTCATCTTACCATTCGCGCCGGACGGCCTTACCTAAAAGAAGTCACAAAAAGGTGTGGCTCACTAAAGCCCCCCCCCCCCCGCCCCCCCTTCCATGAGCACGTTGAACAAATACAAGTTTTCTTTTCACTACTTTACTCTCGTAATTTCCCCCCCCCCCTCTCTCATTTCCATTCGCAATCAAAGTATATCAAGCTTCTGTTGGAGGCGGGGGGCTGGGGGGGGGGGGGTGTGTGAACCAAACTAAAAGCCAAAGTCTTATCCGCAAAAATAATCGCGTCACGTACAGCAATCCCGACCGTTGGCTTACACGCATTTCCGTAAGATTGGGACATAGACGCCGTGGTTTCAGAGGCCCTGCGCACGTGGGAGTGACGCGCACGTGGGAGTGACGCGCACGTGAGAGTGACGCGCACGTGAGAGTGACGCGCACGTGGGAGTGACGCGCACGTGAGAGTGACGCGCACGTGAGAGTGACGCGCACGTGGGAGTGACGCGCACGTGAGAGTGACGCGCACGTGACGTTCTCAGTTGCGCGCAAAAAGCTGCGCGGCTGCTGTCTGTTGTACCTTGTAAAAAAAAAGAAGTGTGACATTTGTTTTAATTACTGCCGTGTAATAATGCAATCTCGCAGAGGCACAGAGTGAATAAGTGCCCCCCCCACCCCTTCCTCTTCCATTCGAGAAGCACCTGTGAACAGGACCACGTGTCACGTGGAATGAAGCCACAAGACACACGTCACGGCTTCACGTGACGTGCCTCCTCAGTGGTGTATCGTAGACAAGCAAGACTGCATCATCTTCACCCGCAACAATAGTTCATTCTGTGCCCGTTGGTCAAGTCACCGTGCAACGCAGGCACTGAAATTTGGCCATCAGAGCAGAGAATGTGCAGGAACAAACGTCGTTCGGTCTGCCGTCATTTTTGAGCAGGCTTCAAATATGAACTCATTACAACATCTTCTTTGGTTCTTTCGGTAAAGTCACGTAGAATTCGAATAAAATAATAAATTGATAAAATAAAATAACACAATAACATTCTCACGACGTTTCGGCCACAACACAAGCGGCCTTCATCATCATGAAGGCCGAAAGAACCAAAGAAGATGAATCCTTGCAGTCACGAAAGCTTTAAATCGAAATTCATTACAACATGGTTAGCAGTCTGGACGGGTAATCCAAAGGTTGCTGGTTCGATCTCCCAGCGCGTAAGTTCAAATAGGGGAAAGTTCTTAAATTTCCCCTGCCCTTCTATCCACTCGGCAGCATACATGTGGATAAAGTGTGGATACTCCTACCCCTTTCAAGAAGTCTGATCAGCTTGGAAGATTAGGCCAAAATACCCTCTGGGGGGGGGGGGGCGAATGGTGGAATCAGCAATCAATTAGAGGGCTGTACCTCTCTCTGTTTGTCCCCTACATGCTATTCACATTTTATATCTGGTGGGAGCTCTCCAGAGATTTGAACCAGGCATCGCAGCAGTGCTGGTACATTGCACGAACGCAGGCACTGCAGGAGCAAATGAAGCAACTCGTCATCTCCGAGTTAGGGGTGTTTTTTTTTGCTCAATAGCCATTATGTGTCCTGCCACCAGCGGCTTCCTACTCCTATGCCATATTGTATATCAATAATAAACGATACATTTTTTTTGCAGGTTAAGGCGCAACTAAATAAAGATTCTGAATGTTTAAACGAGGCAAGGTCCAGCCTCACCGTGCCGTATTGAAACGCAATAGCCCTGAATGTTTGGCATTCAGCGTCACGCTTGCCATCAAAGGCGAGGGCATCTGCCAGGAGATAGTCCGGCCTCGTTTAAAACAAGAGTGTCTTGGCAGCAAAGTCTCCCCCTTTTTAATGAGACACGCACCAGGACTCCCTGTGAAAAATACTGCATTCACAACATACGCTCGTGCGCGTGCGTGCGTACACACACACACGCGCGGAGAGGCACAGAGGCAAACACATTCGTCGAGATATATGGGCACCGCATTGGTCGAGTAGAGAAAAGTGAGAAAATGTGTGGAAAAGACCATGCTTCCTAATAATGCACACAAAAAAAACAATAATTGGGGGCAATTCCATGACCGTGTGACATCAGTTACGATATAAACAAACACATTAAGCTGTTCATTAACTTGCCAAAGCATTGACGTTGTTTTTTTTGTGTATTCACATCAATGGCATCTCTATACGTTTGCCATTTATAATTCATTGACAAATGCATTCGTTTCTACCGTATATGACGTCACACGCTAATAGAATTGTCCAAAGATGATATCATGTTTTTTTTTACACGGTTGCAGTTCGGCGTGAAAGTGCACTACGTCGCTGATAAACTGAGCCTGTGAGTTGCGACCGTGCAGCGTGTGTCCGCGTGCAAGTGGCTCACAACAGCGAGGCACCGCTGCAGATTCCATAACGCACTGATAGTTAATCGAGGACAATGATTCTGACAGCGTTGGAAGGAGGCATTCCAACGTTGGACTATGCCGGCATTTGTAACCATTGATGGGATTTTGCGTTCTACACTTAGCTTTTACGTAATATATGGTGTCTGTCTCTTACATGTTAATATGCAAATGTGCCATTTCTAGCTTTAATGATGGGTTATAGTAACACTTCGTCTGTGCTGCTCTACAGTTGCCTGGGTGAAAAGTGGGCTAAGTTGTGCCCAATCCTGGCCAAGCAGGATCAACATCTAACTGAAACTAATCTCACCATTGGAATCGACCAAATCCACCACTATTCTGCACCGATCTATAACTATAATGCAGAATATATGAGTACGTACTGATAGAATGATACACATAAACATCACATGAATCTCTGTTTATGCGAATACCGTATACATCATTAATTTAAATGTAACAAAACCCACAATTAGGTTATCATGGGATACGGGGCTAGGTGGTTGGCAGCAAAAGGCAAGGTGGTGAAATACATTGTTGTACTCTACTTCTATGCTCCCATTTATATGCTCCCCGCCTTCACCAACTTGCAATGGCCGGCCTGGTGATGCGTGGGGTAGAGCAACCACCCCACGACCCGCGCGGCGCGGCGTGGGGAGGCCCTCGTCCAGCAGTGGATCGACAAAAAAAACGGCTTAACGGGTGCTTGCGAAGCCAAGGACTGAACTCTTTGGATTTCGGCGAGCAAACAGCGGGCACGACCGTAACATTATGTGGCCCAACTGGTGGCATTGCCACTTAGCGGGCATTGTCACTTCGCGTTTGTTTACACCACAAATCCCTAACTAATTGGCTGTGTCGGGTGGTGGTGGAGGGTTACGACGCATTTTTACGTACGCGATCTAAGCCAACAACCTTTATGAATAATATTGCTCGCGAAAGCCAACGTGTTAAACAGGCTGTCTAGTTAAAAAAAAAACGAATTTGAGGGGCTTTTCTTTTGTTCTGCCCATCCCTCACTCACCACGGGCCAGCTAATCTTAGAACACACAGCCGAGTGATGTATAGCGTCCCCACCGCCCCCTGTACACACTGCTGTTTAATCCGGGTGTCAATAGAGTCAATGGCCCAAATGAACCACCGTGCATACGAGCCGCATTCCAGAATCAAATCCTCGATGAAATAATCCCCTGGTCTGTAGAAGCCCCGAGGCGCCCGGCCTGGAGCCGTGGATTGTGAATGAAGCCGAGCCACGCTACTAGGCGCCTAGGGTCAGAGCCACACGCTGGGCAATGCTCTTTGGCGTACGGAGCAGTGTCAGAGGTGCGTTGGTTAAGGGGCCATTCACAGCCGTGCTGAGTTTTGTTCGCCGGTTGTGCTGCGCTGGCTGTCCCGATGTTTTGCTTCGCGCGCTGGGAGCCCTCTTTGGGAACCGAATAAAAGGCGGCAATTAAAACTTGAGCAGAAAACACACGGGACAGCTAGCCCATTGAAACGAGCTAAGAGCTGAACTGGCCTTGTGCACAGTTCATTAATTCCAGAACCTGGGGTATTGGCACAGCGCTTAGCAATTGACAGAGTAATTGAGACTCGGGTGATCTTATCTATACGGATCCACTTTGCCAGGACATAACAATGATACGCTTTTCCCAAAACTCCCAATTGAAAAAGCCCTCGCAACGTTAATTCACATAAATGCGCGCTTTCAATTAAGTGTACACGAAACAATAATGTTAATGTACAAGCCGCAACATGACCTGCTGGTTCGGGAAACGGCGATATAAGCAACATCACATCGCGAGAAACCCCAACCTTGGCATGCCCCAGAGACAAGAGCAAACAAAATAATTTATCTGTCTTATCAACCGCCCACTTGATTTTCAATTTCAACTTTGGGGTGGGGAGGGGGGGGGCGGGTTCTTATTTCTTCACCCACTGATGTGGGAAACGTGTCCTCAAATGCTTCCCATTGATTCGCTTGCGAGCAATGACGCGAGTTTGAAAGTGATAGTGACTTTTGCCAAATGGTGTCAACAGGTCAGGTGAACGCATCTATGAGCATTTGGCACTTTGACATATTTCACATCAGGCTTTCCATCCCCCCCGCCCCAAAATAACTGAAAATTAAATTGCTTCGCGTGGTTAAGTATAATGAGTGCACGAATGCGTATTAAGTGGCTTAAAGACGTGAAAAAGGCTTGATTTTTTTTTTGCCAGACTTTTAGGCAAATGTGCTCCTACTTGTACGAGAGGATGATGAATCAACTTTATGGGATGAACCTGTGTCCGCACACTGAACGCTATTCTGAACAAAGCCCACGCAATTTATATGGAAATTCAGCGCTGACGTATTATTGCTGAAATGTTATTTCACTCTCATATCTGCGGATAAAAATCAACGGATGGACAATCAATCCAAGACAGTCACCCACAGTCTGTACAGTCGTATGACAAGTCGAAAAAGACCACCACCATCACCACCACTTCCACACACGCCAAACATTCATACACAAGTCATCTTCCTATACTGATGAAATGCGTCTAGCACTTATATATTACATCCTTTAATTTGTAAACATGGTAATCTATGTCGTGGCATTTCTTGAAAACCAGTTGTCGAGAAATCAATCTCCAAAGGGCACATTTTTCCATGTATGCATAATCTCAAATTACCCTGGATATCTATCCTATAGAAGGCCTCTATAAAACATCGTATGTTCCTAACGAAAGCATGTACAATTGCTATTTAATAACAATAAACGTGTTCTTGGTGTACCAATGCTTTTGCTGTACTAAATGAGAAACTGTCAAGGATGTTGGCAGGCTCTAACAAATTATTATTATGATTAGGCACGTAACAATTCATACCGCTCAGCGATACGATCACTCGTCACAATTCAGGGTCACGATTAAATTCGAGATGTTTCATTTTTCCGTCAAAATATTGCCCGTCTTGGTCGTATTTGTATCCTTTTTTTTCAGTTAAAAGTAACACTTGCCTATGTATTCATTTGAATACGATTTAGCAAAAACAGTCCAAGCTTTCAAAACCTTCACGCGCGCAATTCAACGCGCTCATCCCGAACGCAGAAGAAAAAAAAATCGCGAGCGACCGATACGTCGTTACATGCCCCGGGCCATTCTGCGTAACACTCCCATTGCAAACGACAGGTAACGGGATATCAGCAAGCGCGCAGTAATAACCCCCTGAACACAACAACACCGTTCTCCTAACTTAACAAAGAGGGCCAAAGAGAACGGCTGGCCATCATCTCGCAATTAAAGTGCGTGCCTTGTTGCTGGTGAAACGCATTGCGTGTCTTGCTGTGAACACAAAGAGTCACCGAAAGCACGCGCATTCTTTCCGGAGCAAATTGGAAGTAGGTGAAACGAAGCGTCACAATGTAAGCGTGATCTTTTAAAACAGAACATTTAAAAAAAAAACGTTATTTGACAACTAAAACCTATATATATATTCTTGGTTCTTTCGGTAAAAGTCACGTAGAAGGGAAACAATAAAATGATAAAAATATGAAACGATAAAATTCTCACGACGTTTCGACTGCAACACAAGCAATCATCATCCCTTCTACGTGGGTTTACTAAAAGAACCAAGAATATGAATCCCTGCAGTCACGAAAGCTTTAAATCAAAACTAAAACCTATTTCACAAGAGTTGGACAAGAAAATCGAGAGACAAATTGCAGATGAAGTGATGTTGGGGTTATCACTTTGTTTAAATAAACAATGATACTCATCCCCAAACATCACCATAGTGATAACTGAACCCTGTGTAAAACACTGGCTCAGTACATTTTGAAAGATGTCCCCTTTTCGCGCATTCAGACTTCAGAGAACGAACCAGGAAAGGAAACCAAATGACACATTTTTGCCGAAAGGGGTTGTCGGTACTTCCGCAGATTTCTTCCACTCCACCGGGGAAAGGTCCGACGTGTCAGTGATTGAGTAAATGCTCCGATTGGCCCTCTTCGGAAGTGCAGCACGTCTTCCCAAATGACTGGAAAGTCGATGGACTCTCGGGGCTGGAGGCCAAAGTGACAGAGTTCAGGAAGTGGACCGGCTCACTTTTTTCTCTCGCTCTTCTTCGGCGACAGTTGGGCCCTGGCGGCTGCAGGCGTCCCGCGCGCACAGGCCGCTTGCTTCTGCAATGGCACGCATTCACCCCGCTTACGTGAGCAGGGCAATGTCGATGAAGGACAAGCATGCAAGAATTCGCAGTAACAAACCGTCTCTGCACACAAATATAAATATATACACGCGAAACTATTAATACTGAGCATTTTTGTTTTAAATTTTTACCAGGTAAGGCCCACTGAGCTGTACGGCTCTAGTTCAGAAGCGACATGGCCAAAAGAATGATAGCTGAACGAAGCGGCTTGCCACCGTGTGGAAATGCATAGCAGCCAACTGCGGGAAACGCATGTTGATTCTAAATGTGGAGGGAAAAACCGGAGGGCCCCGGGAGAAAAATCCACAAGACCACAGGAGGAAAGCGAGACACACAAACTCCAAATATAAAAGGCGCTAAGAGTCGAGATCGAGCCCACGACCTCCTGCATACTAGGCGAGGTCGTTAACATCTTGCCACCCTCCCGCCCCCACGTGTAGCCTCCCAAACTATTGAGGCTAGGGCTGGCACAGCACACGAAGCGGTGTGGCCTGAACCACCATGCTTGGCCACCTGTTTACACACGACCACACCTGGGGAACACACCATGAGCCAGCACTTCTTAAGGTTAAAGCGGGGCACAAAAAAGAGTTCTTGGTGGTGGGGCTAGCGTCCAGTCATCACACAAAGGCAAAGATCCCCAGCCACATGGCCTTAGCAGGTTTGTTGGAAGGCAAGTGTTGTTTGCGAGCACCTGTTAAGATCGGCACGTCGCACGAGGAGATGGTGTGGCCAGGTGCACACCCAGCCGCCTTTATATCCCCAGTGCTGATATTTGCACAGTGGAATCAGGTTCAACTCAGATATCACTCGCCGCTGATGTCATCCGTGACCGGGAATTGATCTCGGGCCGCAGTGGTTCAGAGCACAGTGCACTAATCAATATGCCACCGCTACTCACACATACACACACACGTACATTATCTGAGGTCAAGGGCCACATGGTGTGATGTAGTGTCCCACCCATGCATGGAGCTGTGGTGTCTATTTGACAAAGGTATAGCTCCTTCTGACACAACCCCACTTGTTCACTGCGCCTGTTATCTGCCACCAAAATATAAAAAAAAACATGCTCAGGGCATGTCTATACATCTTTATTTCTATACATCATCTACATTTCTATACATCATCTACATTTCTATACATCATCTACATTTCTATACATCTAAAAACATGTACGCTGGCTCGTCTCTCGGCGGTCGATACAAACGGGTGCGGTTTCGTGACACGTCAACAGCGACTCTCCTCGAGTTTTATAGCTAATCGGATTCCTCCGGTAGAAAGAAACGTTCTGATTCTCACAAACACTACTTGTTTGGTGCGTGACTTCAGCACATCAGCGTGCGAGTGTATCATTGTATTACCTTTTTTTCAAAGTAACTTAACCATTTTTGACTTAAAGCTTTCGTGACTGCAGGAATTCATATTCTTTGGGTCTTTCGGTAAAGTCACGTAGATAGGTTCAAATAAAATAACAAAAAAAACTTCGACGTTTCGATCGCAACACAAGCGTTCGTCATCGGGAAGATCTAAACGTCGTAGTTTTTGTTATTCTTTGTTATTTTCTGTGAACCAATCTACGTGACTTTACCGAAAGACCCAAAGAATAATGACCACTTTTATTTTATACTTTTACACAAACAGTAGTGGGAGTTCTGGACCCGGCTGACTGCCACGACACGTGGTGGAAGCCAATTCACTGGGGGGGGGTGGGGGGGGGGGTACTCTTCAATCGAGAAGGGGCGCCACGGTAGGGAGATGTTAACTATCTCGCCCGGTATGCAGGAGGCCGCGGGTTCGATTATGACCCTCATGCCTACATATTTGGAGTTTGCATGTCTCTCTTCCCGTGGTCGCGTGGATTTATCTCCGGTTCCTCTGGTTTTCCCTCCACATCTCGGAACACGCGTTTAGAGTATTGATAAGCCACTTGGTTGAGCTATTTCGTTTTGTGACCAGGTCGCCTCTGAAAAAGAGCTGTATCGCTCAGTGGGCCTTACCTGGTATAATAAAAAAAAAGTTTAGTTTAGTAAATAAAACCAATGGTTTTTTTTTATTTGATGTCTCGGAAGAGATTTGTGAACCAATAAGCTCCGGACAGGCCAGCGATCTGGATGGCAAAAAAGGTCCCGTAGATAAAACAGCTAGAGCCGAGCTAAAAGTGCTCTGATACTTGCATTGTCTTTGTACTGTTCGCATTTTGGCGTTCTCTGGTCTAACGCTGGCAGTGAGACTAGGCCATGAACGAAGACTGTCTCTGTTGTAGGCCAATCAGTTTCGCAGACAATGCTTAGTATCAGAGCGTGTTCGTTTGCATGTTCTGCCACAAGTACGCGTGTATAATGCAGACTTTGATGCCTAGTAAAAAGTGTCCATTTGGTGTTTTAACATCTTAACACAACTCATGCTATAGGTCCCGTGGATACCCCCTCCTCTCATTCGTAATCCTTCTTATGTTACAGATAGGTGGACTTCAATTGAGCGTTTCGGTTTCTTTTGCAAGCTTAAAGAGCCTATAAACCCTTTGTTTTAGCATGTAAACAGATTACGAGCTATCAGAATTAGGTCAACGCTGGCTTATATTTTTGTTGTTGCTGCAAGCTTCTTAAGCTGTGAACACGGGCGACCCGGCCTATTGTTTTTTTTGGAATAGATAGATCGATCGAATCGTGAAGCCTTTCCCACCCGCCAAAGTTCGAACTCTTACGAAATAAAGTTGTCGGAGAAAACCAATCCGCGCCGTCATATTACACACACAAGGAGGCGGCGGGTAAGTTACAATATAAATAATACCCGACATACACACAGCAGGACAATCCACACCGTAGCGTACACAACACCGACAGAGCACAAGCTAATTTGGACTGTGTCCAGAGAGGAGGTGGGTGGGGGGGTGGGGGTGGGGGTGGGCCTACACAAAACTGCGATAAAAAGTTACAAGACGCAGCAGGTTACGACAAGATGCAGAAGACTTCAACACACACACACAAAAAAAACCCGTGATTTTTTTTTATTAAAGAGTGGCGGAACGAGAAGTTTTTTTTTTTATCTCGTTGGAGGGGTTGACAGGTGCCCCTGCACCTTTTCACGAAACACCGCGGCTCATGTGCAGCAGCTGACACTACCCCTAAAGAGTCTCATGCCCGGCTGCCTTTTTGTAACTATAAACAAGGGGAGTAACTGAGCCCCTGAGCTATTTAAAGGCTCAATGAATCCGCCGTAGGGTGGGTGCTGGCAGGGGCCTCCACACTGCCTGTCCCGTGAATTTCGCACAAGGCAAGAGAGTCAAGTCAACTCCGCGTCCATGTCCCAAACCTTCAAAGGTTTTGTTGTTAAGGTGCAACTGATGTTGAACGTAGGAGAGTGTGTGCCACCTCGACTTGGCCCTCCACGTTTGTTACAGCTTTTGCTGTTATGCCTGCTCATGCTAAGAGGCGAGCTTTAATAATAATAATTGATCAAGTTGTCCAAGCGATATCCATACTCGGGATTTATCCTCTCTCAGTGCTTCATAGATGTGCGAAAAACATGCCCTGGGCTGCAATGTCTCGAAACTTGCCAATTGGACATCTGTGAAAAACTGCTTTATAGCCCATTGGATTCTTTCAGTATACAGAAATATTCTGATTCTGATTAACTAATTTGATACGCATTGAGTATAGCCGAGGAACGAACCATCTATGCATGAAAGTATATCAATGTACATAATTCATTGTTAACATCTGTCAATTACATTTTTCGAAAACGTAGTTTTTTTTTACACATGCAAACATAGTACCCTGTATTTGTGTCCAATGAGCCTTTACTGTCTAAACACCAGCCCCAATGGTGTGTGCGTACGTTGAACTTCTTTCGCACCGTACGTAGCCAACTGTGCTAAGGCGGAGGTCCACAATTGGACTCCTGCATGCCCCGAGAAAATCTCATGCAAGCGACGTTTGAAATTAACTGACTAACAAACCTACCTGAAACAGATGCCACGGCGACCGGAAGGACCCCAGCGATAGTCCTCGAAGGTTGGGCTGAAAGTGGCTGATCAAGATCCGATTCCTGTTCCTCTTCTCCCACGCCCGCGCCGCATACTTGGCCTTGCCTCTCGTTGGCGTACGGCGTAGTATTGTCGAAGCAGTCTGAGCACAGCTGCACTGAATCAGTCTGACCACCTGTTAGGAAAAGAACAGCATTTCAAAAAAGCAAAAATCCCTTGAAGTGTGCTTTTTTTCTCTCTCACTGTGTACGGCTTCCCACAATCACCGCACACGCACGCAGGGGAATATTATTTTAATTGAGAAACAGTTAAAACATTTAATCCACTTAACCTCGGAAAGATATGTTTTTTTTTTATTGGCTGCCCAGCTGTGATTAGAGACATTTTTGGACGTTTTTCCCACTAAATTAATAGCATAAGAGGCCAAGAGTGTGAATCCAGTCCAGTCTGCAATGCCTTAAAGTGCCAAGTCTGAAAATAGTTCTGCACTGCATTGTAAACACACGCCCACACACACATTTATCATTTATTTTGACTAGTTTTTTTTCGGGGGGACGAGGGGGGTGACGAGAACTTAATTAACACCACCACAACAATTGTCACACAAAGCCATCAAGCACAAAAACGGTGAAATATTTGGGGGGCTATCCATCGTAAAAAAAGATTGCAAAAACATTTTCTTCAATCCGGTGTTCATAGACCAGCACCATTCATAATTAAACACACACTCTCTCTCTCTCTCTGACACACACAAATGCACGAATGCAGTCTTTCACTTTGCGTGAAGCAATGTTTAAAAAAAAGTCCACCATCATACAAAGACCAAGATCCCCCGTATAGCCTTAACAAAACTGTTGGGGCAAGTGCTGTTAGCGAGCACCTATGAAGGCCGGCACTGTGGCACACGATGGGGTGGGTGGCCAGCACCACGCCTGGCCGCCTTTGTCTCCCCAGTGGCGATGTTTACACAACGCACCCAGGTACTCATTCGAGGCTGAGTCGACCGAGTTGTTGGCCATGAACGGGAATCGAACTCGGGCCACCGGGTTCGTAGCGCAGCGCGGCTAACTGAAACACTACCACTCCCCATCATAGACACACACTCACACCTACATACACATGCGCACACGAAAACAAACATGTTTTTTCTTTAACACCGACTTCAACATGTTTAATCGTAATTAGTATGCTTTGTTTAATTGATTGAATAATCTATTTTGTATATACATTGTTATTTCTTTTCGTGCGGTTTTCATATAAAGCCCTCCTAGGTTTCCAGCCTCATCTGCAACACTTGTTTACGGCACACGCTAAAACGCAGTGTTGCATCACAAGATTATAAGGTGGTCGTGGCTTTTCAGAGGCCTCCATCCAGCAGTGGACAGAGATTATGGCTGATGACCCATGCTGTGTTTGTTGCGGTTGCACCCGATTCAAGAGCCGAATGGCTCACAGGGCTATACCAAATAAATGGAACTATGGAAATGGAACTATGGAAATGGAACTATGTGCATCAGTTCACGTTTTGGATACGTACATTAAACATTACATCACGGTACAGCCCAAAGTTTACAGTACGTACATTATTCTATTGTATGCAATAATATTGTTTGCATTTAATGTGTATATTTTTTGATGCCGCTCAGAAACCAGAATCGCCACACCCGCGTCACGCACCGCCACGCTCACTCCTACCGATCCAACTTCTCTGCACACCTGGGCTCCAGACAAAATTACATTCTTGGACAAAATCAATTCCTACCCTGGGCATAAGTATTTTCTCCCACCTGCACGCACCGATCCAGACAACAAGAAAGCGTCGCACTTATCTCTCTCTGTGACACACCCACCGGCGCTTCTGACTTTCGCAAGTTTACCAAGCGTTGCCTGAAAATTGTATTCCACTGAAGTGTTCTATAGTTTCCTCTGGCCCTTGTCGTCGTTTATGTAACCCCCAGCAACACATTGGAAGGCTTGGAAACCTCTCCACAGGGAAAGATGCATCCGTCGGGCAAAATGTTTGTTCCGGTACATATCGAGTGCCTGCTGCAGTATCCATGAACGATGGTGGCATTCAAAGACGGCTGAGCTTAACGTGGAAGAGTAGGCCAAAAACACCCTATTCAAAGAGGCTCCCTAGAGCTCCTAATAATAATGCAGGCCCTTCCGCCAGAAGCAGCGTGATTAAATAATTCAGGGCTGCACATGTATCTTGTTTATGTTGGTAGTAGTATTATTCGTATTCACATTTGTCTTTGTGCCTGCATGTGCTGTGTTTCTGCTCGATGCATCTCCAACAAAAATCTTATACAATTCTCCGTAAGATAATTTAAATATCTAATACAATTTTGCGCCCCTCCGATTAGCACGAAAGAAGTTCAATATTTTGATTTAAAGCTTTCGTGACTGCAGTCATTCATATTCTTAGCTCTTTCGGTAAAGTCACGTTGAAGGGAAACAATAAAATAAAAAAATATATAAAACAATAAAAAAATCTTACGACGTTTCGGCCATAACACAAACGGTTTTTCACACCTGATGATGACCGTTTGTGTTATGGTCGAAACGTCGTAATATATTTTTTATTTGTTTTTATTTTTTTATTGTTTAATATATATATTTTTTATTTTATTGTTTCCCTTCAACGTGACTTTACCGAAAGAGCTAAGAATATACGTTCAATATTCGTACGTCCTTCTGGGCACCACCGCTATATGACGCTGCTGGGTGGTACACTATCCTCATTCCTGCAACATGTTTGAATCGCAATTGTGCAACGATTCAACTGTGCCATCGATTTGAATTTCTGCACGTCACAACTTAAAGTCAAGAAATTGCTCGTGATAAACACGAATGTGTAATCATGTTAAATTAAAACTTTGTTGACATTAAGGAAACGACATTCCATTCACATGGCACATTTCAGGATCAAGGTCTCACAATGTACTGAATGAACATGCCATAAGTTCTTAATTATCCTTGTTTAGTCGAATTGCAAAGGTTTGGCCATAGCTCAGTAACCACAACAAGTTACTGCGTGTGTCTCTGGCTAAGAAGTAAATAGCAATATAAAAAAGCAGTCCATAATATTTGTTTAGCTGATCTTTCGCAATATTAATTGAACACGCAGGAGGCTTTCGGGACCAGTGTTACGCATAACAGAGGTTTTTGAGTTAGGTCGGGTACATATACATTTGTTGTTAAACCCGCCACCACCAATAAGTGACAACATTTCGCGATGTTGTCACTCATTTCACAGTTGTGTCCACCTCATTTCACAAATTACAATAGCCTATTAAAATACAATTAAAGGGGGTAAAATGGGTTGCAATATTTTTTTTTAAAAACATGGTGTGAATTCATAATGAAATATATAAACATTACAGCCATCTTTTACAATGAGCCGTTTAAAAAAAGAAATCCGCCGAGTGCAAAGATGATGCGACGATTGGACGCGCATTTCAATACCATGCGAGGGAGACTTTCCAAGGGCACAGATGCCCAGATGTGCATTCCGTTCACGCACGACACGGAAATGAAACGAAACTACAATATTTGTTGGTGCTCGAAATGTACCAAATATCAAAGAATTTCCACATAGCCTCTTTTTAGTAGATTATGGGAGCGAGTGCTGTTAAGTGAGCATCTATTAAAGGCATACCTGTCAATCCATACAGCTTAGCCATTCATGTACAGGAAAATTTTGTTTTCAGATCCATACGGCGTACAGCAATTTCAATACAGGCAAGATTTTTTCTTGGTCAAACGGGAGCAAAAAAACAATTCAATTTGTTTGTGTTTCTCCCTTGTGATGGGACTTTGTTGGATGAACGTTGAGATTTACTGAATACGGGGCACGGAGTGACCAATAAGGTCTGAATTGGTCTGTAATAAGGTAGGGCACTGATAAGGGGTTGACGGTGATGTCAAGGCAGGGCTGTGCATGAGGTAGTACTTTGGTCTGCACCCAGCAGCTTTTTCTCTCCCTGGTGATGACGATGATGGTGTTTATAGACTGTGCCATGTACTCATTTTAAAGCTGGGTCGTCTCGGAGAAGGATGAGCACAGAGTTCATGGCCGACTTGCCACCGATGTTATCCATAAGTGGAAAATCTAGCCAGGACCTCAGGTGCAATGCGCCACCTACATTTACAAGGATAAAGATCCCCCGTAGAGACTTTCAACAGACTGTTGGGGAAAGTGCTGTTAGCGAGCACCCATAAAGGCTGGCAAAGGCACACGAGGCGGTGGTGTGGCCAACGCCATGCCTGGCCACATTTAACTCTCCAGTGGTGAAGCTTACACATGGCACCAGGTACTCATTCAAGGCTGAGTCGACCAGGGACAGGTTCAAATATCCGCCACCGTTATTGGCCTTAAGCGGGAATCGAACTCGGGGTCGTCGGCCTCACAGAGCGATGCGCGAAAACCTTTTACGCGCATGGACACGCGCGTGCACATACACGCACGGGCTCGCTCACAGTAGCAGGCGAAAATGAAGGGACGTCCAAAGAAAGAAGAATAAGAAGAAGAGAGCTGTCCGCTCGGCGAGATGGGTACAGTGGGGTGGTTCTTAAGCCAGGGATCCGTCACGGTCTAACGCAACCATCTGCTAGCAGACAGTGGGGGCCAAGCGCGGAATGGAGCGCAGATGCATTTCTGACGCACATCTGCCGAGCACGCTCACTCAAAGGTCGCAGGTCGGCGACGGCGCATATTTCCGAAGGGGCCCTCCGCGACAGACATCTGCGCAGGGTTGCCTCTGGCGTGATCCTCGAGCGCGCCATTCCGTAACGATTATGGAGATGCACGTGATCTTGTCTGAGCAATCTGCGGGGGCAGCGCTCCAAGCTCATCGCGGCCTCCCGCGCTTACTTGTTTAATGATGAATTTTTTCGGGTTTCTTTTCCGCGACTCGGCGGGTACGCGCGCAAGCGGACGGCGGTCCAAACCTTGGGCAGGTGGCAGAGGGGCTGTTTTTTTTTTGGGGGGGGGGGGAGGGGGGGGCACGTTGTCCTTCCCCCGCACCTCCGATTAGCATGGTCGGCTACGTGCGGCACGGGGGACGTTCGGGCGCCGTCGGTGGCGACGCGGCGCCGCCTGCAAGCCGGAACTGCGCGTGGAGTTGGCGGATCACGCCCGAGATCGGGAGCTTCCACGGTGCCCAGTGTGTTCTTCATTGTAAGGACTTTCGCGCCCTCACCCACCACCCCCGCCCGGACAATACACAAATAGTGAAAAACACCGCCCGTATCACCATCGTGCTGATGTCAAACCCCCAATGGTTTCAAATGTGTGGCGGCCCTCACACACTGATGATGTCTTATCGGCGAAAGTTGCCACCCCCCCCTCCCCCTCCACCCGCGCCCGCCACCCCCTTTGAAAATTCGTGAAGAACGCTGCCGCAGCCGACTCGGATCGTCACGGCGGCACGACATGAAACCGCCGAGCTGCGGCGTTGGCGAGGAGACGGCCGTACGGCAGGCAGGCAGGCAGGCTGCTGGCCACATCTGTACGGATTTCTGAGCGGTGCAGCCCCTGTCACGGGAGTGGGTTTTCAGCTGTTTCTGACCGTTGGCGAAAGCGCTCAAGAATAAACGGGGGATTGTGACATCCCGGGACACGCAGGACACTCCTGGAAAAAAAAAAAAGACGCTTGAGACTCGGATAACGCTTTGTCGGACAAACAGAGGACTACTATGAGATCACGTGACACGCGGCTCCTGTGAGCCGTCAAAGGCCTCGGAGGCACGCCACTCTCAATGGGATCAAGGATGGCGTAGAAATGGCTTGAGTTACGGCGTTGTACATGCGCCTTCATGGTTTTACGACTTTCTTACTGGGTGACTCGTGAACCTTGCTCTATGATCTGATTCTGTGAGAGGTGAAAGCCTGCAGGACAAAAAAATAAATAAACCCAGATATAATCTCGAATTAAATTTGTACGCATAAGTCCGCCTCATCTGTAAATACACGTTTCCTGTATTACCCATACTGGTGACACAAACTATCATTTGATCTGCACAGCGTGTATGTTTAATTAACACCATTAACCTCACCAGCTTGGAGACATTTAATAATCACATAGTGAAATGCAATTAATACGTTTTACCAGATTCACTGCACTCCAAAGACATTTACACAAAGATCCGCCGTGTAGCCTTAATGTACTGTTGGGGAAAGTGCTGTTAGAGGGCACCTATGAAGGTCGGCACGGTACACGAGGGGGTGGGTGGCCAGCACCACGCCCGGTCGCCTTTGTCTCCCCAGTGGCGATGTTTACTCGCCGCACCAGGTACTCATTTGAGGCTGAATAGACCTAGGCGAGGTCCCAGGACGGGTTCAAATATTCACCACTTTTATTAATCCTGAGTGGGGATCGAACTCGGGTGGGCCTGGTAAAACGCGCAGCACGCTAACCATTGCGCCACCACTCCACACATTTACACGACGCGCCCAGACACTCATGCGATTTTCTATCACATTAAGGTCCAAGAATATTATCTGCTGTGGTTAATGATTGAAGACTGAGGATGGTGATTGATGGCAATGACAAAGGAGGCAGGTGCTGATTTATAATGTGACGCGTCACAACTGCATTATTGACTCGCGTATTTGCCGACAAGGATGATTGGTTTGTTTTAAAACACAAAAAAAATGTCGAGAGAAAGAAAAGCACATTTAATTGTAAGTCATTTGAACATGAAGAGGGTACAACATGGCTCGTTATTATTTGCTACGCACCACTGGCATCCATGTATCGATGTAGCTGCTTGGGATGCTGCCATAATTTCACGATTATCGCACTGGGCTTGCAATGCGGATCGCCAGTTCGAAAAATAAGTGAATACCTCAGTGGGCTTTTCCTGGTAGGATGGGGATGGTTTAGTTTAATTTCTATGTGTTGAGGTGATTTGTTCATCTTTCTTGTAGTTTGAGTGACTATTGTGTGTGCGTACTGTTTGTTGTTGTAATGTTCTTACCCGCCCGTACTGGAAATCTGCCAAAAAAAAAGAGCTTAAAAGCTCATCTGATTACTCCAGTAAAAATAAATATTCCGATTCTGATTCCACGTCGTTGTTGTTTCAAATCCCCTTGTCTCTGTCCGCCCAGCTATATAAATGGCAATAACGCGGTTTAGTTGATCGGCAGGCCGCTGTGTGGTGTGGGGTGAAGTGAGGATACTTCCCACCCCCCTTTCCAAAACATCTGGCTACTGTGGACGAGCTAGGCCCTTCCATTAGCAGCAGCGTGAGCAGGCAAATTGCAGGGCTGCGCCTGTAACCTTCCCCCCCCCCACCTTTTCTGTAGTTGCTCAAATCCTATTTCCGCGTTGCTGCTCGTGGCCGCGGGTTCTCACCGCTCTGCGAGCTGACCCAGGTGGTTTTGTCACAGTGCGAAGCGAGTGAATGTCAGAGGGCAGGCCTTAGGAATTATACGGACAGAGCCCACAAGCTCATTGTGGAAGAGTGGGGGGGGGGGGGGCAGGATGGAGAGGGGAATCTGAATGCACAACGTCCGCCCGCCTCATGGGGTGTTGTTGGGTTTTTTTTCGCGAAACATTTTTTTTTCGGTTGAAAATGTGCCTCTGCAAACAAACGTGGAAAAAAAAAAACACGATTTTTTTTTCTCACGAGGTCGCTATGATACCGCACGGACGCAAACGTCGCCCGCGCCCAGAATGCCAACGCCACATCATCACGATTAGATGCGGTCTCTCGGGGGGGGAGGGGGGGGGGGGTGGTGGTGCAGCAGTTAGCACACGGTGCTAAGAACCCGGCCACCCAAGTTAGATTCCCAGCCATGGCTGTGGCGAGTAACCGGTTCTGCACAAATTCCCCCACCCATCCAATCTCCATTTACCCCTTCATTGACCCACACTGACATAGCGTGATGAAGTAAGGAGGTGCAGCCCAGGAATTGCTTGCTCACACTACTGCTAGAGAGGGAGCTTTAGAGAGCCCCTCTAGAGGGCACTCGGCCTACTCTTCTACACTGGCCAGACATCTTGGAAGAGGTGAGAGTACCCAAACGTTATCTCGCCACATGTGACCCATATAACTGCAGTGAACACACTGCTCGGTGGACAGAGGCGGGGGAGTTTTTAGAAGCCCGGACAATATTTTTAACTAGACGCCACGGAGGTGAGATGTTAACAACCTCGCCTGGTATACAGGAGGACGTTGGTTCGATCCCAATCCTGACGCCTGTAGTTTGCATGGTCTCCCCGTGGTCGCGTGGATTTTTCTCCGGGTCTTCCGGTTATTCCTTCCACATTTAGAATCAACGTGTGTTTGAGTATTTGGCTGCAATAGATTTCCACATAAGCCACTTCGTTGAGCTATTATTCGTGATCGCCAGGACGCTTCTGAAAAAGAGCTATATAGCTCAGGTTGGCCTTAATAAAATTAAGTAAAAAATAGTTAGTAATTTAATTGCCATGCCAGGAGATGGAATTGAACCAGCAACCTTTGGATTGCAAGTCCAGTGTGCAAACCGTTATGCCACGGCAGCAATCCATCAAATAACAACATGTTTCATGTTCGCGGGGTCCCATGATGTTCAGGGAAGGCATTCACGAATGAATTGCATTGAAAACAAACAGTGAATGGGTGAATGGAAGACGGCATACCTCTTGTGGCGGTTGGGTGGAGCAGGCCCCTGTTCGTTGAGCTGGACATGAGTGGGTTTGTGTTGTTTATTTCGGAGTGCCCGTTGAGCTTATGGTGTTCTGACAGCGTTCCCTGAGAGGCCAGATAACTTGGTACATCTGGGGAAACAAATGTCTCATCTGCAAATAGATATGAAAAACAATTAAGAAAAAAATTGTGAGCAGTACTTTAAGCTACGTGTCAAGTTCCTGTCACCTTTTGTCACACACACGATGTGTCTTTCACTGTGCTAAATTAAAATCAACATTTATATTGTTTTTCTTAAACGAAAAAACAAAACTCTTCTGGAAAGAAAAAAAATCTTCATAAATTTTAGTAATTACCTGTAGCGAAAACCTAGAGTCAACCCTGATCTTAATGACGGTCACTGTCTATACTATAAGCACTCTTTGCAAACAAAGAAATGGGCATTAAATATTTCACAAATTGCATTGCTTTTCAGAGTACATTCACTCTTACTGGTATACAAACACAGAGTTCTGATCCACACGCCATTCGCAAATAAAACACACAAACTTTCTCCGTGTACGTAAGCTATTACGGACCCTATTTGTTCCTTGTTTGTTAAGTAAATTGACCTTAGAGGTCCCGATATCTTGACATTCTGCAACGGGCACCTGCTGAAGCAACTGGCCGTGATGACCACTGCATGCGCACATCGCATAGAGGTCATCGTTGAACACGTGGGATTGATATTTGGATTTAATAAACCTGAGAATGCGGGACCTTTCAAAGGTGGCCATCTTTGTCGAGAATGGTCTAGGTCTCTGTTCAATTTCAAACTGTTGACACAACTACTCCTCTATAATTTCCGGACTTTAACGAGGCCATTTTTCTCAAAGTTGACGGGCCCAAAAGCCACACAGGTGCACCGGTGAAGGCCGGAACGGTACACATGGGGGTGGGTGGCCAGCACCATGCCCGGCCGCCTTTGTCTCCCCAGTGGCGATGTTTACACAGCACGCCAGGTACTCATTTGAGGCTGAGTCGACCTAGGGGAGGCCCAGGACCGGTTCAGATAATCGGCACTGGTGTTGACCGTGAGCGGGAATTTAACCCGGGTCACCGGGTTCATAGCGCAGCGCGCTAACCGCTACACTACCGTTCCCCACTAATATACACGACGCCATGACACACTACAATACTATTAACTACATCACGATACAAAATAGATAATTAATTTATTCAGAACTGCTCTAAGTAATTGGTTTGTTGTCCTTTCCCTACCTCCGATCAGCCCGGTTGGCTATGCACCTAAGTTCAATCTGGACAGTCCTGTAGCGCAAGCTCAACTGGAATTTGGAAATTGACGAGTTCAAACTCCTGGTGAGGGTTCTATTCAAGGCATCACCATCCTGGGGTCGAGAAAAATGAATACCACAGTAGTACGTCACAAGTAGGTTGTACCACAGCTGGCCTCCATCTTGGGAATGTGGAATTTAAACCATTGGCTCCTTGTGTCCAATGGAGATTATGTCACCCGACACACTGCTGACTCCAACTCTCTTTTCCAATCCAGGCTTCAAGACCTTCCTCTTCCCCTTTGTCTATGAACGGATATTTCCATCTGTCCAGATCTCTTCATCAGCGGGTGTTCGTAAGTCGGTTGTTCGTAGGTCGAATGTTCGTAAGTGCGGGTGTTCGTAAGTGCGGGTGTTCGTAAGTGCGGGTGTGTGTTCGTAAGTCAGGCTTCGCCTGTTAATAATCACGATCGCGGCGTGCGCACATGCGCACACAGACTTGCCCAAGCCGCCGACGCCGAAGGCCTCGGTCTTGCGCCGGGTGTGGTAGATGATGGCCACCCACACGACGGAGGTGCCCACGACGCAGCACACCACGGCGATCACCACCACGCCCACCGTGGCGCTGGAGTCGACGCCCCCGGTGCCGTGCGCCGAGCCGCCGCCGCCGCTCGCCGAGCCGTCGGGGGCGGCCAGGGGGCAGTCGCCGGGAGGCAGCACGCTCAGGAAGGCATGGCCACGCATCGTGCCCAGCGTGTTGGACAGCTCACACGTGTACCTGCCAGCGCCCGCCCACCCACATTGTCGCAGAGTACAGTCCTGTTCTCCTCAAACGCCACGTGCTTTCGTCACGCGAATTGGACGTACAACGCGATGAGCACATTAGGGAAGACATCTTTTTTGACAACGCGGATTGCGAATTGGATGTGACGCATTCGAGCGAACGGAAGTGCGTCGCGCGAGTAGGGATACGCGGTCGTGCGGCTGCCTCGACGTTGCATCGCACAGGGTAGGATGCTGCTGGATGCTTCCAGAGCGCTACCCACGCACCTCAGTCGTTGTTCAGCCTGCGTACGCATCTCGTGTGTAATCGCGGACTGTGCTTTAAACTATATTATTTATTATAACGCAATATTTCCATAATGCGGTCTTCTTCAAGAACGCAACTACCGCGTTATAGAACAGAATGTATTGCAACACCCTTTGTGTTAGAGGAACAGCGGGAGGGAAGTGGATATCACAGAGCTACCTCTGAGACCCCCCATCCCCCTTTGAAGCGACGTCAGGTCCAAGCAGTAAAAGGAAACACACTTTTGCCACCCACTTTATTTCTCAGAGAAGGAATTTAGACCTAAATTTATCTGCAGAATGAAATGTAACATGATGCGGTTTTATTGTAGTAATTGTGGTCGGGCTCAGACCATCGACTCACAGCACTTGAGAACCCGGTATAAATCACAGGTGCCTGAAATGTTGATCCCAACCTAGGATCTCAGCGGAGTCACACAGTCACCCACCCCCCCCCCCCCCCCCAATAAATAGGTGGTGGATATTTCACACGAACTTTAGCAAACTGGCAACAGAAGCTTGCCTCCTGCCAAGAAAAATATCATGTTGACAATGTGGCGGTTTGGTCATTTCATACTTTACGAGGGAAAAATGTTGCTGGGTTAAAATAAAATAAAAATCTGACTAATGGATGGGGGTCATTTACCACCCTCACTGTCCCGTGTTCCGTTGGAAATTAATAGAATTAACAGGAGACTCGCGAGAGCCGGGAAGGCGTATGGCGATAAATATATTCCTTATAGTTATAATTAAGTAAAGGGCTATTAAGGCACGATGTCTGCTTATAAATAAAGAAAAATAACTTTAAAATAAACAATTATGGAAGCATTGCACACGTGCATGCACATGTCTAAATGGAAAATGGAACAGATGGTATACAGTGTGTGGCTTTTGTACAATGTTGTTGGATGCGGTTAGCCCAAGGAGAGAATGCGATCTGCCACAGGAATGTGGAATTCCCACTCGGCCTATCATCATCGTCATCACTCTGGGTTCATACTTCGTGAAAAGCCAATGGTGGTTGTGCTTTAGGGATATTGATCCCACCGTAGGAATGCGGCAATGTCAAAAAACCACCGGCTCAAGATTGCCAACAGCAATGAAGATAAACCCAAAACCCATCTGAGAGTTGAATACATTGACAACTGTGTCTGCATCTCTTGCTGCTCCCTCTGCTTTTTTTTTCTCCTTGACAACAATACCACATATTTGCTTTTCACTCTCAGTAGTCTGTCTGCTTCGCTGCCTCCCCGCCGGTGTGCCCCTGTTTATCTGTATTCCTCGCCCCGTTTGCCCCTCTCTCCCTGCCTGTCCGCCGGCCCGCTTGTCTGTCCCTCTGCCTAACTACCTCTCTGGGCGCCACGGTGGCAAAAATGTTAACTACCTCGTCTGGTATGAAGGAGGTCATGGGTTCGACCCCGATGCTGCCGGCTGCTGTATATTTGGAGATTGCATGTTTCTCCCCCTGGTCGCGTGCATTTTTGTCTCCGCATTGAGAATCAGCATGCGTTGAGAGTATTTGGCTACTATACATTTCCATGTGATGAAAAGCCACTTTCTTGAGATATCATTTGTGGTCACTTCCGAAAAAAAAAAATATATAGCTCAGTGGGCCTTACCTGGTAGTATAAAAATAGGAGTATAGTTATAGCAGCTTGTCCGTATTCCTTGCGGCCTACCTCTGCTCTCTCCCTCTGCCTACCCGCCCGCCCGCCCGCTTGCCTCACCTTTCCTCTTGACATGCCTGGGAGCGAGGGAGGGGAAAAGCTCACCTTCCAGTGTCCTCGGGGCCGCAGTTGACGATGACGAGGAGCTGGTAGCTCGCGGCGAAGAAGTGCCGCTCGGTGAGCAGCAGCGGCCCGTCGTCCTTGGTCCAGTTGAGGCGAGGCGGGGGGCTCCCGCCGGCGATGCACTGCAGCACGGCCGTCTCCCCCGCGGCCACTGCGCGGTCCTGCACCGGCCTCAGCAGCCAGGGCGTCTCTGCGCGAGAGGAAACGCGCCGTCGGATCAGCTGCTGCTACCGCCGGGGGCCATCGCCGCCGCCGCCGCCGCCGCCGCGGCCACCCACCCACCAGAGCCCGTGCACACGCGCGCGCTGACACCTGCTGTGATTCGGCCGTCGGCGACAGCAAAGTGGCCCCGAATCTCGCTCTTGAAAAACGAGCCACGATTCGGCGGTGAATAATTAAAAGCGTCGCCGTGCCTCGGGAGGTACGGCTGGGTGGCTCGGGGAGGGGCGGGGGGGGGGGTTAACGTCCCGGGGTGGTTGGAGAACCGAGCCGGTGTTGCTGACATCTCAGTATATTTTCCAGCCCCAGGCTCCCTCCGGAGAGCAAAGAGAGGTTAATAATAGTGCGGTGAGTTTATTCGCTTAGGCAAATATGGAAGTCACTGTAAAGTCGCCAGTCAAAGTGAAAATGTAGCAAAGGATTGAATGAGAGTTGTGGGACGGTGCTTCTCTCTGTCTGACGACCATGGGGCAGTGGTTGACAGTCTACATCGTCACGGCGGGTCCATGGGATGCTCACTGGTGACTTTGCACAGTGTGGTACTCATTTAGACAACCTGAAGGAGCAGCTGGGCTGAATGAACCACCTATAACCAAGCACTGATCTCGCAACTTCACCAACGTGATTCGAGCCCCCTGCTGTAGTGCCACCCGGTCAGCTTTGGCCTAACTACTGCAAAAATAATTAACACCTTGTGTAAAAGATTAAATGTATAATGAGCTTCAATACAATATTGCTGTTTATTGTTGCATTGCACAGAGCCCCCTTTGTTCAGAAGCAGTGCTCTTGACGAAAAAATCTGGTGACCCATCACCATTTTACAAGCCTTACTCTGCTGACGAGACGTCAAGTGGCTGAAAAGGTCCAGAGTTTGTTTGCTTAAACAAATGCTTCTTGGATAATATTGACCTGAAAATCCAATTGGCTGATGGACTACTTTTTTTTATTTATATGCTGCCCACCCATGCTTTTACCTTTCGCTCCACAACAATGCACGGCGAGTTTGCGTACAAAGTACGAACGTGTGAAAACTGACAATCGAACGAACGGACGGTCAGACAAACAAACGGACAAAACGAACGGAAAAACGAACGGACGGACAAACTAACGGACAAACAAATGGACAGACGAACGAACGAACGAACGGGCGAACGAACGAACGGGCAAACGGATGGACGGATGGACAGACGGATGGCCGGTACCAAGCACGGAGAGGCTGGCATTGGCCGACATGGTGCCGGCGGCGTTCCGCGCGATGCAGCTGTACGTCCCCGCGTCGTCAGCCTTCAGCTCGACGATGAAGAAGACGTCGTCGGTGGGCATGACATGCATGCGCCGCTCGCGCGCTGCCGGGAAGTCCGTGCCGCCGTCCTTCTGCCACGAGATCTGCGGCGTGGGGTGACCCCCGGCGGCGCACTCGAGCCGTGCCGTGGAGCCCACGCGCAGGCTCAGGTCCGCCGGGGTCTTGGTGAACGACGGGAGCACTGCACGCATGCACGCGCACGAGCGGGCGGGCGCGGGGGGCGGCGGCGCAGACGCGAGTGGCTCGTTGAAGCGCGGAAACCCGAAGGGTTTCACGGTGGATGCAATGTGCTGCGCGCTTAGGACGGAGGCCTGTTGCGTCGCGTCCCGACCATCTCAGTGGCCTGCTGCTGCTGCTGCTGCGGTCCGGCCAAGGGGAAACGCCCCAGTGGCAGCTGACTCGCGGCAGGATCCGCGCCCTAGGTTTTCTGGACACCCCGAGGGGCTGGAAGGGGCCCGGGGCAAAATGTCACAGCAATATTGTTGGCCTGCATCTTTTGCGCGATGCCTGGGGCACGTTGCCACTTTTTCCCAAGCCGCCCCCCCCCCCCCCCCCGCGACCACCACCACCACCACCACCACTCTCTGGGCAGGCCCCCGCAGGACCAGACAGTCAGCAGCGACATCTTCGGTCGAAAAGAAACAAACGACGATGATGACCAACAACGGCAACAACAGTTTAAACACCGTTGTTGGATTCGGTCGATGATGACGTCATCTTGCTCTATTTAAGACCGGAAGCAGGTGGATTGCTTCACTATTCTGGCAAATCGCCCGATGATGCTGGACGTAATTACCGGCGAAGCGTCGTACTACTCAAATTGTAAATGCTGTGGATTTACCCTCCAACACACCGGTGGGCTGACGTAGTAAACTATTTGGCGCGTTTTGTGTTGCGTGACAAACCTTACTGGCTGTGTCGGGTGGCGGGAGGGTTACGACACATTCATACTCACGCAATCTAACCCAGAAAGACATTTATTCATGAACAACAACTGCAACGAGCGCGCGTGATACTCACCGCTCACGGTGAGCCGGGCCTTGCCAGAGTACGAGGAGCCGAAGGAGTTGGAGATGACGCACTGGTAGCGACCCTCGTGGTGGAAGTCGACGGTGCGCAGGTGCAGGTAGGAGGTGAACTCACCTAGGCCGCCTCCCGCGGGACGCGCCCTTTCCAAACGCTCCACCTCCGCGCCCACCTGCCAACAACAACGACGCGGCCACACACCCCCCCCCCCCCCCCCCCCCCACCGGAAGTTTGTTTCGTTTTCAGTCGGTAACGTCCGTGGAAATGTCCCACAGATGCCGTGCGGCAGTTGACAAGGGGGTGGATCAAACAGCGGATCAAAGGAAAACAACGGGAGGAGTGCGACCAAAACTTTTAATTCATAATTGATTGATGACCGCCGTCCTGTGTCCTCGATAATGATCATGGCACAGCGGGCACGCGTCTACAATTTCACATGCAGGTGGCCAAGCTTGTTGTTGTTGTTGCTCTGGAGACTGAGAGATCGATGATTGATGTTCGGTTTGCCGCATTCAGTGGCATTCGGCCGCGTGAAGGCTGCCATTTTCAACTCTAGTTTCGTATAATAATTAATAATAAGGCAACCGAGGTGAAGGTGCCGCCCTGTGGTTCATTGCTCACGCCACAAGAGCAAAGTGTAGAGAGGCCCTGTTTGGTCAACACTGCCATGCTGATCAGACCTGTACAGTAATGATCAGACTTGTGCATTCGTTTTATTCGGATACTCATTGTTTTGCTCTGATGCTCAAAACACCGCCAAGTAATTCGTCAAACATATCGCGCAGCACGCTCCTGGCAATCTTGAAGCTCAGTTTTGGCTTTGTTTGCTTGTAAAATTATATATTTGAAAAAAAATATAATCTGCTATATAAAGACAATAAACATATCGTCTCTTAAGTTAGATATTCGACTTATTGTGTTGCTTAGCAGAAGCAACTACGCCACCGCCTAAATAATCGGGTGGCGACACGATCTAGCTGAATCACGTTCGCGGAATATTGCAGAGGTCCACGGTTGGAATCCACCGGGTGCCCTGGAGTTATTACCGCGGGTGCAATAACCGCATAAAATACATGCTGTCTGTTTCACAGTTCATCGTTAAAGATACCATGCGTGCCGCCGGCATCATTCGTCCAAATTTTGGAAATATTGGACAAATCATGCACCCTTCACCAACCCGACTGTTAAACCTGGCAGGACGCTCCAGAAAAAGACACGTGACACTCCGTGAATTTACGTTATCCGCCTTCACCAATCAAACATTGACCAGTACAGTGAAGTATGGTCATATAACCCCCACGACCTGCACGGTGTAGGGAGTAATCCAGCAATGGACTGACCGCTGTCCATGTACTTACACAAATAATAACTTTAACCCCAAGACCGACACAGCGTGATTAGGCAGTGGATTTCCAATGGCCTGTGGATTACGATCAATTGATTGTACTATATCGGAGTCCTTTTTCCAAATGAGATCAGGACACGAAATACGGGTCGAGGACAACATCCTGTAAACAATAAAGCACGTGATGTTCAAGTTCCCACTTCCAATGACGCAACCGGGACTTCCGGAAAACAGCCACCGATATTGAAATGTCACCTCTGCTCGACAAAGCCCTCATTAAAACGATGGAGGAAAATGTTTTTGGATGCTTACTGTCGAGGAGAGGTCAAAAGTGTCGGGACGTAGAGAGGGGTGCTTCTCGTTAGTCTGAGGCCACTCGTATGGGCCCACTGCCGACTCAAAAAATTATCACTCGAGGAACGTACGAGAGTGTATGGACCAAGGTTGAAGCACAAATCGGTGCATTTAATTTCAAGTAAATAATCTCGGCGGATATAATGCACGAGAAGATTTTTAACACGCGAAAGGTGGGAAGACTTATTGGTGAATTTTAGGTAGTTTTGGGGATGTGTCAGGGTTTGAGACAACGAATTTGGAGTTGCAATGGCAATATGTATGTATAAGCTGCAAAACGGCCGTGTGTCAGCTCCGGCTCTTTATTGACGGGTGTATTGGGATCTCAATAAGTCCATCGCCCTAGCCAGGCGTGATTGTCCTGGTGTGGTCTGGGACTGTTTTGTTGCTGTTTTTCGCTGCCTTGCCCAAGTTTGATAAATCGGACTCTCATATAATTAATGTTTGATTCATATTTCATAACTTGCTTACCTTTTCCCCTATTTTAAACTCCTGTCGCCTCTTTGTTGTATTGATCGTGGATTACTGCTCGCTGAACCCGTCCCATACTGGGACATCTGTGAACAAAAGCTTCATAGCTCATCGGATTCCTCCTCCTGCAGTCTAAATAAAGACTCTGGAGTCTGATTTCATATCCTTCAGTCCTTCCTAAGCACACGGCAGAGCAAAGAACAGTTCCCCTGTCATGCCGTAAAAAATGCACAGATCGTAATCTTTTGATTTAAAGCTTTCGTGACTGCAGTGATTCATATTTTTGGTTCTTTCGGTAAAGTCACGTTGAAGAAAAACAATAAAATAATAAAATATATAAAACAATAAAATTCTCACGACGTTTCGACTGTAACACAAACAGTCATCATCAGGTGTGAAAAAACAACGGCAAGAAGCATTTGAAAGAAGTGGTGGTTTGCATTTATTAATTTATTTTCAAACGTTGTTCATATTTATTTATGAACGGTGTTTGTGTTTGTTTATTTATTTATTTTTACAAACATTGGCGCCACGGACAGCGATTTGACAGTTTGTTTATAAGGACGAGTCCATCTATGTTCGGAAAAGAGGAGGGGGGAGACGAAAATTTTATGTATGCTGTCTGAAACCCATACATTAAATTTTCGTCTCCCCCCTCCTCTTTTCCGAACATAGATGGACTCGTCCTTCTAAACAAACTGTCAAATCGCTATCCGTGGCGCTAACGTTTTTTTAAAATAAAGAACTAAACACAAACGCCGGCCCAAAATAAATAAATAATTGAGAGCAAACAACGTTTGAAAATAAATAAATACAAACCGACACTTCTTTCAAATGCTTCTTGCCGTTGGTTTTTTTCACACCTGATGATGACTGTGTTAGTCGAAACGTCGTGAGAATTTTATTGTTTTATATATTTTTTTATTATTTTATTGTTTCCCTTCAAACGTGACTTTACCGAAAGAACCAAGAATATAGATAGTAATCTGTTAATTTAAACTTGCTTGTAATATCTTTAAATGCATTTGATAATAATGCATGGGCTTCATATAGACATACACATCACCGAAATTACGTACCGGCACAACCCATTTGCCAATTGAACATTTAACAATAAAATAAAAATGGATTGCGAATGCCACCGCCACAAACCCCCCACGTGTATACATTTAGTCTTGAAAATAATTGACTGCATTTGCTATTTCAGCATCGCTTGAAAAGGCATCGAGGCTGTTATAAACGACACTGAACTGAACAAAGTTTCATGTGCTTTCGACATTTCTGTAAATATGATCAATTATAAGTACCTCCTGTGCTCCTCCTCAATTGCTTCAGACATGAACCACATCTTGCAGATGTTATATTAACTTAATTACAACATTTAAATGCTTTGCATGTGGGTAGTGGGTTGGAGCGGTGGTACAGTGGTTCGTGCACTGCACTACGAATCCGGCAACTTGAGCTCAATTGCCGTCCGTATTTACATAACAACCAGCGGAGAGTGATATCTGATGGACCGGTCCTGGACTCCCCTACACCGACCGGAATTGACCAGCATGGTGAAGTATGGACAATTAAAACCCCCATGACCAACACAGGTATGGGGAGGCGTTCATACAACAGTGGGCGGATGAAGGGTCTGAAAATTAAAATTGTGTTAATTTGAAGGTAGTAACGTTGACCTTTTCGGGTGAAGGACGGCCATTTGCCAGAATTTGTTGTTTATAATGCGCAACATATTTTTCGTCGTAATTGTAACATCTGGCGGTCTACAACTTTGGGAATTCCCCAGTGCAACTCGTATACGAACAAGTTGTATCTTGCGCAAGGCCAACAGCTTTCAAGGCCGACGGTTCATTTTGAAGGGCAGCCTAGTTCAGAACGATAAACACAGGTGTTCCGGGCTTAATTTCTGAAGTGGTGACACAGATTCATTGGCCACGGTTTGCTGTGCAAACAGTAAATGCGGAAAACTTTCCGCCTGCTCCGGAGTTTGACAAATATTTTGAGCCTCGGAATTTCTCAGCCTTAAGCCATGTTTCAATAATGCAAAGCGTATCTACTCGAGGAGCCCCCAAGCTCTTGTCACAAGATGCCATAACATGTCAGATTTATAACTTTGATGTATCTCCGCGACCTTTTAACGAGCCGGTATAAAGACCAAACGTAGCAGGCGCACAGAAATGGACGAGAATGGTGTCGTGACATTTTCAAGCGGAAAAAGTCAACGTAAGTGGAGTGCATTGAACAAAAAAAAATGCTTACTCAGATGTTGACATGCGCATCCAGCGCATTATCAGAAAGCGTGATAATGCAGACGCAGATATTTCGACGTGTTAATAATGCATCGCGCTGGTGAGGATTAAAACAACCTGGCTATACGACTTAACCCGTTCCCATTCCCAGAGGGCTGCACGTTGCAGAGTGGGTCTCCCCGTTCACCGCTGAATCTCAGAACGCTCAAGCGATTCGCGTTAATTACATTTAGAGAGGCGTAGCGCCGTTGTTTGTTAAAGACATTGTACTCACCGCAGAGAACTGGAGCGGCACGGCCGCACTCTATGATAGCTGGCGCCAAACTGTGCCACATGCCTTTCATACTGATTCCGTTCTAATGACGTACACATACGTCATCGCAATGGGAAAGGTTTAAGGAGCCTGCTATGAGATTCGGACGCACCAACAAATGTGCACGTGGAACGACGCAGATGAGCAAAAAAAAACGGAATTGCAGACGAGCAAAAAAAAACGGAATCGCAGATTCGTCAGGCGAGTTCACACCCACCATGCTGTAACTGATAGCTGCTAATCACTCTGCAACTGAGCAAGGCATCAACAGTGTAAAGGGGAACGCTCCCATGAGGATTACCAGCATAGAGAGATGGAGAGATGAGATCGGCTGATGGCGAGGGGAAAAAATGTGTTGTGGCATGGTGGGACCATGGGGAATGGTGGCAACGCGAGGAGATCCTGAACTAGCAGTTTAACGAACATGGCTGGTGGTCCTGCTGCTGCTGATGATGAAAAACACTTTGCTGAAAGGATTTTGTCGCCAATCTTGCTAAATAATTACACAAATACGAGCATTGCTATCGATATGCTGTGAGGCAAGTTGCGTAGCGATTGGTTTCAGAGTGTTCATCAAAAACGTTTGTGACGTCCTTCCATTGAGAAACGGATGGATTTAAGATCATATTTCCTGTGATACTGAGATACTCCGATTTGTCACAGTATCAGGATACCAAGTATCACGGCAGACATCGATTTTGTTAAACATTGTTACGTGTATTTTTTTTTTATCTCAAATATTTTCCTTCCCGACAAAATATTCACGGAGTAATAAGAGAAGACAAAATTAAACGTCCTGCATAGTTTATTATCCATTAAATGGGTGCTTTAGCAATATGTTTGCAGGTGAATTGACGGCATGATAGTTCCGTGACCTCATCACGTCCGCAGTTTATTTCATTTCCCGATAATTGAATCGCTTCAAGTGCAATGGACAGCACGGGCGTATTACTGGTTGTGAATGTGCACTGTGGCCTTACAGTGCAAATATCCTGCTACAAGCGCCGTGGTGACATCACCGCCAATTAGTGGAGAGGGGCAGTTGTTGTTGTTGTTGAACGTGCATGATTACCACGAGTTGTGGTAGGCTTATTTTGCAGCAACTACAGTTGTAAGGCTTTGGTAATCTTCACTCACAACAGAAGAACAGCAAACGCGTAGACCACGCAAATAAAACAGCGGAATACGAGTTCATGAAAGTGGCGTGAAGCTGACAACGCGACGATTGTCAACAACACGAAATTCAATGCCCGGATCCTCATCGTGAAATATTTTTTGGTTTTTTGATCGCGGAAACCCTAGAGCGGTGACGGATGGCGGCGGTGAACGAAAACGTTGAGAAGGTCGTGCTCATGGCGCGCAAAAATGGGTGCCACAAATTAACCACAATGCCTCGCTGATTTCGTCAACAGGCATGAACCATCATCACGTGGAAGAAGCAGTGGCTTTTGGCTAACGATCGAACAAAATACGGTCACCGCATTGCGCGTTTTCAGATGCGGCTGCTGCGGCCGTCTGGAACGCTCTTCCTTCCAATATTGGGAAGCCACTGGAGCAATGCACTTTCAAATCTAGATTGAATATTAATTTGTTCATCACTACTTTTGCGTTTAGTTTATTGTCTCTCGCGCCTCAAAAAAGCATGGCTGGCTACGTACGGTGAGAAATAAGTTCTACGTACGTGCATACACAACATACATGCATACAAACACAATGCATGTACGTATATACACCACCGTACGTACATACCTCTGCGAGCGGCGCGTTGTCCTTGCGCCACAGGAAGGTGACGGGCGACTCGCTGCTCGAGGCGGCCGAGCACATGAAGGAGACGTTGGAGCCCCGCACAGCTGCACGAGTCTCCGGGTGCACCACCATGTGCGGCTTGGGATAGTCGTCTGCACACGGACACACAAGGCACAGGTCCACCACCACCCACGCAGGTACAGGTCCACCACCACCCACACGGGCACAGGTCCACCACCACCCACACGGGCACAGGTCCACCACCACCCACACGGGCACAGGTCCACCACCAACCACACGGGCACAGGTCCACCACCACCCACACGGGCACAGGTCCACCACCAACCACACGGGCACAGGTCCACCACCAACCACACGGGCACAGGTCCACCACCACCCACACGGGCACAGGTACACCAACACCCACACGGGCACAGGTCCACCACCACCCACACGGGCACAGGTCCACCACCACCCACACGGGCACAGGTCCACCATCACCTACACGGGCAAAGGTCCACCACCAACCACACGGGCACAGGTCCACCACCACCCACACGGGCACAGGTCCACCACCACCCACACGGGCACAGGTCCACCATCACCTACACGGGCACAGGTCCACCACCAACCACACGGGCACAGGTCCACCACCACCCACACGGGCACAGGTCCACCACCAACCACACGGGCACAGGTCCACCATCACCTACACGGGCACAGGTCCACCACCACCCACACGGGCACAGGTCCACCACCACCCACACGGGCACAGGTCCACCACCACCCACACGGGCACAGGTCCACCACCAACCACACGGGCACAGGTCCACCACCACCCACACGGGCACAGGTCCACCATCACCTACACGGGCACAGGTCCACCACCACCCACACGGGCACAGGTCCACCACCACCCACACGGGCACAGGTCCACCACCAACCACACGGGCACAGGTCCACCACCACCCACACGGGCACAGGTCCACCACCACCCACACGGGCACAGGCCCACCATCACCTACACGGGCACAGGTCCACCACCAACCACACGGGCACAGGTCCACCACCACCCACACGGGCATTTTGGGAAAATAAATGTGACCCCTGTACAGAGGGTTCTTAATAACTCCAATAAAACAAAGATAAAGATCCTTCTAAAGCCTGAACAGTTTGCTGGAGCAAGTGCTGTTAGCGAGCACCTACAGTGTATGAAGGCTGGCACGGCACACGAAAAAGGAGGGATGGCCAGTACCACTCCTGACCACCTTTGTTTCCCTAGTGGCAATGTTCACACATCGCAACAGCTACTCATTTGAGGCCGAGTCGATCTAGGGGAGTCTCACGACCGGTTTAGATAACCATCACACTTGCGTTGACAGCGAGCACGAATCGAACTCCGGTGGAGAAGGTTCGTAGTGGTAGCTGCACCAACCGCCTTCGCTAACCGCTCAAGAAGAACACACACACAGGCGCACGTTCGTGAAACTTGCGCCAACAGCATCGCCGGATCGTTAGGGCACACACACACATGGGGGGACGGAGCAGCAACGGTCGCTGCGGGCGCCGTGCGATGGTGAGGGAGGGGGGGGGGGGTGGCCGCCAAGCCCCTCGGAGAAGGGGTCAATCACATCCGTTCTCATTTTCCATGAAAGCGCCAACGCTGGACTCGCGAGATAGGAGGCGATACGTCATGCGTGCTTTTACACGGTGACTTAAAGAATTATGACGGACGACGGGGGCGCTGGCGCGGCGGTCGGCCCGGGCGTTGATGCGTGTCCGTGCCTGCGACCCTGGGTTTGATTCCAGACACAGTAGTCGGTGGCAGCCTCTCCCAAGGTCATTGTGCAAGCTCGGATTCTGAAGGGCAGGGGAGCTGCATCATTTGTCCGGTCATCTCCGCAGCAGCAGCGGATTTTGGCCAGCCATCGAACAAAGAGGGTCACCGCATTGTGCGCTTTCAGGTGCGCTTCTGTGGCCGTCTGGAATGCCATTTCCTCCGATAGTTGGGAGCCGCTGGAGCTATGCACTTTTAAATTATCGAGATTGAAAGCTAATTTATTTATAACTGATTTTTTGTGTTTATTAGTTTGTTGTGCTTCCCCCGCGCACCTCCAATTAGCATGGTTGGCTAACGTACGGCATGAAAGAAGCTCAACATACACACATACATTAGTGGCAGCCCACCATACCATAGGAAATAACAAATAAATTCGACTCATTCGTCAATAACACTGCGACATTAAAATGAAAACAAAAATAGAACAGATGACGCTACTGGAGAGATAGGGTTGATGATAATAATTCTAATAAGAGTTGGAGACTGAACCTCATAGCATGGAGGCCTGATAAAGATGTTTTCCGATTACCAGTTTTTATATTGCTCTTTCCCTCCAACCACAAGCCATTCTATTTTTCAGCAGCGTTCAAAAAGCAGTCTGTATTCCCACACCCTTAGCATGTGTAACGCATGATAACTGCATCTATTTCCGTTTGCAGAACTGCTTTTAAATGTTTGAGGAATTTGTTATTGTTCGTGAAAAAAATATTAATATACACGCACACACACACACACAGCCGTGAAAATGTGTAGAAAATGTTCAATTACCATTATGTTGAAGTTTTATTATAATTATGGTTGCTGCTGCTACGCAACGCAAAGATTCAAAGGTATCACACAAGAAACACAATGTGTTGATGCTTTGGAGTGCAGATTAATTATTTTACAAAACAGCGAGGGAAAAGCCGAGACTGGGCCTCGGTTCTCTTTCATCGGGACATTTGATTTTTTCAGTTTTTTTAGGTTTATTTATTTTGGTATAGCCCTGTGAGCCATTCGGCTCTTGAATTGGGTGCAACCACAACAAACAAAACAAAGCAAAATCACGATGAATTACTTTGCAATATTCCAGCGTCCAATCACAACCTACACATCGGTCGAGTCTGTTGGCAGGTCGCAATGTGGAGGGGGGAAAGTGTGGGTACTGTCACCCCTTGCACAGATTGTCTGGTAAGTGTGGAAGAGTCGGCCAAATGAATACACCGGGGGGGGTGGGGGGGGCTCTCCAGAGCTTCCCCTCGAGTGGAAGCCCCTTCTGCCAGGGTTGGCTGCACCTATTAACCCATTCCCGACTTACGCGTACGATGACGTACGATGACGTCATCGTACGATGGCGTACGATGACGTACACATATGTACGACGACGTAGAATGACACGCGCGTGCGATGACGTACGATGACGTCACCGCACGTATATGTTCTCAAAACGAAACCGGAGGAAAAACTATAATTTAAAAAACTATCGATGCCGAGGCTCCCACAAGGCCATGGCGGTAGGGCGTGTGTGCACAGTGCGGTTCTTTGCGATAAGTACAATGTCTTTAAAAAAAAAACGGCACTACGCCGTTAACGCTGAACCGCTTGTGCGTTCCGTGATTCAGAGGTGAACGGGACGCCCACCCTGCAACTCGGAAGGGGAAAGGGTCAACTTGACAGGGCAAGGTTAAAACCCTCCTCGAATAGCTCAGCAACCTTACTTCCTGCACCCTCTTCCAAAGGGCCACCTCGCAGCTCCGGAGAGCGTGTGTGCGTACGTGCGTATGTACGTACAGTGAGGGAAAAAAAGTATTTGATCCCCTGCTGATTTTGTACGTTTGCCCACTGATAAAGAAATGATCAGTCTATCATTTTAATGGTAGGTTTATTTGAACAGTGAGAGACAGAATAACAACAAAGAAATCCAGAAAAACGCATGCCAAAAATGGTATAAATTGATTTGCATTTTAATGAGGGAAATAAGTATTTGACCCCCTCTCAATCTGAAAGATTTCTGGCTCCCAGGTGTCTTTTATACAGGTAACGAGCTGAGATTAGGAGCACACTCTTAAAGGGAGTGCTCCTAATCTCAGCTTGTTACCTGTATAAAAGACACCTGTCCACAGAAGCAATCAATCAATCAGATTCCAAACTATCACCATGGCCAAGACCAAAGAGCTCTCCAAGGATGTCGGGGACAAGATTGTAGACCTACACAAGGCTGGAATGGGCTACAAGACCATTGCCAAGCAGCTTGGTGAGGAGGTGACAACAGTTCGTGCGATTATTTGCAAATGGAAGAAACACAAAAGAACTGTCAATCTCCCTCGGCCTGGGGCTCCATGCAAGATCTTACCTCGTGGAGTTGCAAGGATCATGAGAACGGTGAGGTATCAGCCAAGAACTACACGGGAGGATCTTGTCAATGATCTTAATGTAATGTAGCGGTAAGCGCGCTGCGCTAGGAACCTGGCGACCCGAGTTCGATTCCCGCTCACGGCCAACACCAGAGACGATTATCTTAATCAGTCCTGGGCCTCCCCTAGGTCGACTCAGCCTCAAATCAATACCTGGTGTAGCGGTGTAGTAAACATCGCCACTGGGGAGACAAAGGCGGTCGGGCGTCGTGCTGGCCACCCACCCCCTCGTGCACCGTTCCGGCCTTCATAAGCGCTCGCTGACAGCACTTGCCCCAACAGTCTGTTTGTTCAGGCTATACCCAGCCGCTACGTACACGCGTGCGTGCCTACTGTGGTGGTACCCCAGCCGCCACGCCCACGTACTACGCACGTGGGCGTGGTGCGTCCGCAGTCGCTCACCACACACGAAGTTCTCCTGCCGGACGGAGAGGACGCTCCTCCCCTTGAGCCACGCCGGGTGGGCGCAGGCGACGGCCACCGACTGCGCGAAGCCGCGCTCCGTCAGCCAGCCCGGCAGCCACTTCAGCTGGCAGTCGCAGAGCAGCTCGCTGGTGTTCAGCTTCCTAAGGCGGCGGCGGCGGCGGCGGCGCCGGCGCAGGAGACGAGAGAATGAGCGAGATTGGTCACGTGGACGGGTGGGCCTCCTCTTTAGACGGGGTTTGTTTTAGCCCGCGTGCTCAAACGGATCAGCGAGTGTGCGAGTCGCTTCGCCCCACTACAAGACCACCTCCACCCCCCCACCCCCTCCCCGGGTTTCACTGAAGGGGTGCCATTGTGGCTAGGAGATGTTAACTACCTCGCGTGGAATGAAGGAGGTTGTGGGTTCGATTCTGACCCTGACGTCTGCTGTATATGTGGAGTTTGCGTGTCTCTCATCATCATCATCACCACGGTGGCTAGGAGATGTTAACTACCTCGCCTGGAATGCAGGAGGTTGCGGGTTCGATCCCGACCCTGACGCATGCTGTATATTTGGAGTTTAGTTTGCGCATTCTCCCCATGGTCACGGTTTTTCCTCCACATTTAGAATCAACGTGCATTTAGAGTATTTGACCGCTTTTAATTTCCACGTGCTAAGCCACTTCGTTGAGCTATCATTTGTGGCCAGGTCGCTTCTAAAAAAGAGTTATATAGCTCAGTGGGCCTTACCTGGTAAATATTTTTTTTTATATAATAGTTGAACAGTTTTATTTAAAACTGCGTTGTTTTTGTAAAAAAAAAGTTAAGAAGGGTACAGCCCCGAAATGTCTTGCTCATGACCCTGCTGGTGGAAGGAACCCCCGCTGTCGGGATCTCTGGAAAGCTCCTCCAATGAGCACCGTTGGCTACATACGGTGCGAAAGAAGTTCAACGTACGTACGTACGTCGGGTAGACATTTTGCCCGTCTCTTCTACGCAGGCCACACATGTCTTGGAAGCGGTGGGAAGTACCGACATCTTACACGACCACCGCCGTGTAGTCAAAGGCAGTGGCCTGGGTGGGGATTTAAGAAAAATCTGCACCGTCGATTCAACTGCCATGCCCGGGCATCGAATTGAACCGACAACCCTTGCACGGCAAATACGGTGTGCTAATCATTACACCGTGGACAGCAAAACCACAACTTGTTTATATTTTTTTGGTGAACCACGAAATAACTTGTTTGGCTCCTTCAAAAGTGGAAAACAGCACCGCGTGGTTTCAGTGAAGAAACTTGCACGAACGGTTTCGGCAGTCGCCTTGACGGGGAGAGACAAACCTGGTCCTTCTCGAGTGTGAGGCCAAGTGAGTTGGCCTCGTCAGCACTGAACCATGTGATACTGCTGCTGCTGCTACTGCTGCAGCTACACAGCGTAGCCCTCTTATGAATGTCGGCTGGGGGAAAATGTGGATCCTTGAGGCTGGCCATGGAAACAAGAGGGGGAAAAGCTACACTGCACTGAATTTCCCCAAGGAATTTTACACTGATTCTGCCATGCATGTACAAGCTGTTTGACCGTATTGCGTATGTGTGTAACTTGTGCACGTGTGTGCGTGCGTCTAGATGTCTATTGTAGGCAGCGGCAATGTAGAGGTTAGTGCTACGCTGCGCTACGAATCCAGCGGTCCCGAGTTCGATTCCCGCTCACGGCCAACACAGGTGACGATTACCTGAACCGGTCTTGGGCCTCCCCTAGATCGACTTAGCCTCAAATGAGTACCTAGTTCGGCGTGTAAGCATCGTCACTATGGAGATAAAGGCGGCCGGGCGTGTTGCTGGCCACCCACCTCCTCGTGTGCCGTTCATGCCTTCACAGGTGCTCGCTAACCTTTGCCTTTGTGTATGAGCTTTGGCTTTTGCAATAATCAATCCAGAGAAGTGAACGAGTACAATTCAAGTTGTTGAAAATAATGTAAGTTCTAATAATTAAAATAATAACTTTATTTTCACAACTATACCATCTTGGTCTAGTCGATGCAACCTTCCTGTCAACCTAGAGCCCAATGGAGCCAGTTCCTATGAGCACTGTTACAGTCCCCGTGATCAATGTTACATTGCAATTATGGCTTTATTTTTTGGTGATTTCGAAAACGTTTTTTTGGTTTGGACATGTTTGTTTTGTTGTAGTACGGAGTTAGACTGATGGCCTTAATCTAAGTTTTCTTGTGTTTGTTGTTGTTGTTTGACTTGCATCCCACTGGGATTTTTTGCACACAGCGTTGGTGTACGGTGCTTTTTTCAGGAATATTTTGCTGTTTTTTTTCATGGATTTTCTGTTTGCACAGTCACATAGTCACTTTAAGATGTTTTTCTTGTTCGTGTTTTTGTTTTTTGTTTGTTGCGGTGGCACCCGATTCAAGAGCCGAATGGCTCACAGGGCTATACCAAATAAAGAAACTGAAAATAAACTGAAACTGAATAAGGATTTTAACGACTAGAACATTCACCTTCTTCAGCAATGATGTTCGACATTATACTTGAAATATCGCCAAACCGTGATGATTTTTCAGGTCACAGGAAGATAAAACCAAATAAGTTTCATCGTTAGATCAGTTACTCTAAGAGCCAGGTGATAGACACACCTTTAACCAGCATAGATAATTATCTATTGATAAGCATTTGCATGTACTTGCAGACAAACACAAACACACACACAATCCTTTCACAAAGATGCACGGCAACTGTGAATGCGAGCACATTAGAACCGCTTGTTGTTTAGTTTGTTGTCCTTCCCCCGCAACCCCTGATAAATCTCAAACTTGCAAAGAGGGCACAGTATCCGTTCATTCTCAAAGCGAGGTAATGATTCAGCGGTATGAGGAGGAACCACAGCCAAAGGGTGGAAAGGCAGCAGCTGGGCAGTACGCAGTCACCTCCGATTAGCACGGTTGGCTACGCACGGTGCGAAAAGAAGTTCGTACGGACGTGCGTGCGTGTGCACAAAGCGGAGCTGATAATGGATCCGTGCAATACACGATCTTCACTTCACACTCGGGTCCATCCAACAGCGTTGCGAGCGCGCAGGGAATGTGCGCTTTGGCCACAGCACGCCGGAGCCGCGGTACGACGCGAGGGCCGACCAGGGTTCACGCGGCTTAGGGCAGTCCAGGGAATGGGAACACACACACACACACACGCGCACTCGATCGCAGAGGATCAATAACGCACGAAGGAGGCCGGTTCACGAACCGGGCCTGAGCGATCGCTGTAACACAAGGATTACCACTTTAGCACAGGACCGTGCTTTTCACCTTTAGCAATCTGCCCGAAACCCAAAAGCGCAATTCTCATTCGACTTTTTTTTGTTATTTGGCAAAATTCGGGTTGTGACCTTGGCGCGCGCGGGCTATGCATTGAAGGCGGCACAGAGTCTCCTACTTTTAATGTAACGTTTCATTATTATCACTGCCCTACTTTTAATGTAACTTTCCACTATTGCCACTGCATTGCTATGTAACTAATATTTGGAAGCCAGATTGCGCATTCATTTTAACTTGTTACATATCTGTATGCTCATCTACACATTCATCAGACTCGCCAACTTGTAGCAACGTCAACAACAGGAGACGGAAATAAAAAAAACCACACGGAATGAAACCACTTTTCCCTTCTGGGGTTTTGGGTCAGGGATGAAGAAAAAAAAAATCCTGTTCAGGCCAAATGCCAATAAAGTCACGACAGAGCTTCTAATACAGCAATCAACAAGTTCACTCCGTCGAGTTTCTCCTTCGAGAAAGCATTATTGCTATGGGTACGTGGAGACGTGCCCGTTGTGTGTGCGCGTGTGTGGGCAAGTGCGCGTGTGTGGGCAAGTGCGCGTGTGGCATGCCGTGTGCGTGTGTGCGCGTGGGGAGCGGTAGTGTCACGGTTTTCCCCGCTGCGCCACGAACCCGGCTTTCCCGAGTTCGATTCCCGCTCGTGGTCAACACCAGTGATAATTATCGGAACCAGTCCAGGGCCGCCCCCCCCCCCCTCCCAAGGTCGACTCAGCCTCAAAATGAGTACCTGGTGCGGTGTGTAAACAGCGCCACTCGGGAGACAACGGCAGCCGGGTGTGGTGCTGGCCACCCACCACCTTGTGTGCCGTGCCGACTTTCATAGTCCTCCTGCACTATGAAGGCACTTGCTCCAAGAGCCTCTTAAGGCTGCATGGGGGATCTTTGTCTTTGTATGGGAATCTGTGCACATACTTCGTACACTGAAATAGTGCTGTGTTTGTAAAACAATTTCAGTGAAAGTGGGAAAACGCCTTTAACTGATCATAAAATCAGGTTAATTGAAATCATATGGAGGTCATTTACAATTATGAATGGAGGTTTTAAAACAAATTACATTTCGAGCACCACTAAACCCGCATAGTTCGAGCAATGTGGCACTGTGGTCACAACGTCAGGATTACACTGTAATAAAAAAAATGTTCCTAGGTAGTAAGTGTTATTTCGTAATTGCTTATGCCTCAAAAGTATAGTAAATGGCTATTATTCCCCACAAACTTTGCTTTTGTGACCAGGACAGTGACATTTTGAAATGTACCTATTTTAAATGAGAAAACGGGCGAATGTGTGTCTTTTCGTTCACATAAAGTCAGAAAAAACAACATATGAATCAAAATTAACATGTATTTAAACTAAAATGCAGTAATACTAAAATGTCTACAAAAGATTTAGACACCAAGGCGCACTACCACAGGCGGGACTGGCCACAGCGGACCGACTCCTCTGTGGGGAGGAACAACGTCAAGTGGGAGCCACTGGTGGACCCCCGGAAGGTGCTGATGCCACCACTGCACATCAAATTGGCCCTCATGAAACAATTTGTCAGAGCTATAGATAAGGAGTCGGCAGCCTTCAAGTACCTTCCAAACTTCTTCCCTAAGCTGTCTGAGGCAAAGGTCCAAGCCGGTGTCTTCGTCGGACCACAGATGAAGAAGATCCTGGAGTGCAATGAATTTCCCAAGAAGCTCACTAGTAAGTAGAAAGAAGCTTGGGACAGCTTTGTCGCAGTGGTTCGTGGTTTCCTGGGCAATCGGAAGGTCGAAAACTACGTGGAGCTGGTCGAGACTGGTGAAGAACTACGACACAATGGGCTGTAGAATGTCCCTCAAAGTCCATATCCTTGATGCTCATCTTGATATTTTCAAGGACAACATGGGAGCGTACTCGGAGGAGCAAGGCGAGCGCTTCCACCAGGATATACTGGACTTTGAACGCCGCTACCAAGGACAGCATAACGAGAACATGATGGGAGACTACATTTGGGTGCTGATTCGTGAAAGTGATTTTCAGTATAATCGTAAATCTCAAAAAACTACTCCGAAATATTTTGCGGTCATTTTATATTACTTTAGCATAAATACAGGTTTGATTCATATGTTGTTTTTTCTCACTTTATGTGAACGAAAAGACACCAATTCGCCCGTTTTGTCATTGAAAATAGGTCAGTTTCAAAATATCATTGTTCTGGTCACAAAAGCAAAGTTTGTGGGGAATAATAGCCGTTTTCTATACTTTTTAGGCATAAGCAATTAGGAAATAACACTTACTACCCAGGAACAAAAATTTTGTTACGTAGTGTTACCCCATCATTCTGAATGGTCGATAAAGCCAGTGCTGCTGTTTTGGAAAGTCAACAGTGGCTGTTCTTTGAATAGAGACTGGGCCCCACATTAGGGAGATGTGGAATGTGTGACACTGACTCAGAGTTGAGCACTGTCACAGCCGCTCCTCTGAAGCACAAAACACTTTGACCTTGCTTTGACCTTAAACGAGATACGACGTCAAACTATATTGCTGAGTATACTTACATCTGATGAAGCAACTTGAGGGTGTTGAAGGCGTTGGCTTGTATTGACACGATTGCATTGCCCATCAGGTCTCTGAAGGAGAATAAAGATATTCCGAGATGTGGAAGAAGAAGAATCATCTGAAACCATTAAAACGAAACCATTTTTATTTTAACAAGTAAAGTCCACTGAGCTATGCAGCTCTTTATTAGAAGTGACCTGGCCACAAAGAAGTGGCTTATCACCTGGGAATGATTAAAATCCACATGACCACGAGGAAAGAGACACACAAGCTCCAAATATAGAGAGGTCAGGGTCTGGATCGAACCCACAACCTCGTGTATACAATGCGAGGGTGTTAACATCTCACCACCACGGTACCCATAGCAGAGGAATACAAAATACATACTAACATTGCAGATGTAAGTGGCTCATTAAAAAAGGTATAAAAATAACCAGCATAATATGCAGCGTCTGTATCAATTTAAATTACGTTATTCGTGAAATGTAGAAACAGCTGCTTTTAATTGTTTTAATATACTTTGAGAAGGAATTATAGGTTAGGAATGTAATAACAGTATCCACATTGTACATACATGCCAGAATTCAGATATTAATATCAATACTAATCAATTTGCATTAATCAGTTTTATTGTTTTGCTTGATACGCATACAGAGAGATGCAGCGAGTATGAGGCAGTCCATTCTGTATTTACACAAATACAGTTCCTTAAGTAACCATGAAACCAAGCATATAATTCAATAACAAATTTATGATACGTAGCAAAACATAATTTTCTAAAAGATAATTATCTCCAGACTAGCATGACATAGCGTTTGGATTAATTGTTAGCGAACTCCTATTTAGGCTTTCACACCACACAATGGCGTGGTTGGGCCCAGCACATATCCGTTGTTGGCAGCATTTGTCTCCAAGTGTTCATGCAAACCCATTCTGCAAAATACTAAGTTCAGCCTCAATTGTCCCAAACAGAGCCCGAGGACAAGCAGTTGCCTTGCATGGTCGGGAATCAAACCCAGGTTTTCAAGAGCTTAGTGTGGAGTCCACTAATGACTACCCAACCATTCCCAATTCGTGCACATATACAAAGACAAAAAGATCCCCCGTATAGCCTTAACAGACTGTTGGGGCAAGTGCTGTTAGCGAGCACCTATGAAGGCCGGCACAGCACACGAGGGGGTGGGTGGCCAGCACCACGCCCGGCCGCTTTTGTCTCTCTAGTGGCGATGTTTACCACACACCAGGATCGGTTCAGATAATTTTCACTGGTGTCGGCCGTGAGCGAGAATCGACGCGCAGCGTAGCGCTAACCCCTACACCACCGCTCCCCACATGCTCACAACACATGGTGTACCAACTTTTTTTCAATTATTTTTCAGAATTACTACTAATGCCTATAATACCGACTGCAGAGCAGGTGTTCTTAGATACACATGCCGATGCAGTGATTTATTTTAACAGGCAGGCCTCGATTAAAGTTCCAGAGAGGGGTGGTTGTGCACCACCCACATGGTACTCACAGCTGTCCCAGTCTCTCCAGTCCGACAAAGGCCTTTTTAGCAATCGACTTTATCTGGTTTCCATGCAGGCTTCTGTTGAGAACAAAAAAAAGTATAATAACAAAGCACATGTATCACAACCCGTAATAATTGCCATTATTTACGATTGTTTCCACTTCAGTCAGAACTTTGTCGAAAATTAGACATCTGTATCTCAGCCTATGAGCCTTGACATCAACTATGTAAAATTGTTCCTCGGCAGTATCCATCATCAATCCGCTGCTGGATGGAGGTCTCCTCCAAGCCTTTTCCATTGCTCACGGACCCGCGGTGCAACCAACAAGAGTGTATAATTTGTGAATTATTATCCACGTCGTTATGTGATTTGTGGTTACTATAAAAACACATGGCTTTGGGACTATAAATGTATTTACAAAAATGGTTTTGAACACCAAACTGCAAAAACAAGTAATTTACAACCGTTTGTCCTTGCATGCGTGTGTTTGTATATGACTATTCATGCAATAAAACACAGCAAGTTGGCATAGTAAGGGGGCACAGATGGTGCATCGGCCAGTCATCTCAGTCAGTCAACCCATGGCATCTGGGTCTGTCCCGTGACCTGCCAGCGGGCGTTCGACACTTCACGTGGCTTGAAAGTGCACATGTCCTGGCACAGGCGCCGTGGTGACGTCATGGCCACTTAGTGGCAAATGGCGGTTGTTGTTGTTGTATGTCTACTGTAATTAATAATAAAGGCTTGTTGTAGCCGGCTAATGGAGGATAGTAGACTGTCTGGGAGCTAAGTTGCGTGCAATATGTTACGAGGCCATCGTATAAACTCTTTCCCGTTTATTTACCTAGGTTCTTTATTTCACCAACGTTTCTATCACGTGAAGGGAAAATTTACTTTGTGCACCGCACCGCGATAGACAACATTCAGGGACTGCACTTAAACCTGCGACTTGTGTACCCCTTGGGAGATCATGTGGTTCAAAACCGGTGATTCAAACAGCGGGCCTGGTTCAATAATGGAACAGTGTCCCAGACAGCATCAGAATCATTGATATGATTTCAAGTTGTAAAAATAAATATATGTAGTTTTAATTCTTCTTTTAAATTGTACATTTGTTATTTACTAATTGTGCGTTTTTAAATAAATGTAATTATTTCTTGGTATAGTGATGAGTCGAGAAACATCTAAGTCTGTGCTATCCAATTGCCTGGGTGACAAGTGAGGCATGGTCCTTGACCATTTTTGGCTCAGCCGACTCAACAACTAAACAAACAAAGAATAAACAAACATTTTTTTTAATTTAAAGCTTTCGTGACTGCAGTAATTCATATTCTTAGCTCTTTCGGTAAAGTCACGTAGAAGGGAAACAATAAAATAATAAAAATATAAAACAATAAAATTCTCACGACGTTTCGACTGCAACACAAGCAATCATCATCAGGTGTGAAAACCACAGCAAGAAAATTTAATGAACAAAAATTAATAAACAAACATATTGAAGAGATCAAGAACAAAGCGAATATGCAGATTCATGCTTCACTTGGGGATATTTACAAACCTGGTGGTAAAGACCAGCTGGTAACCTTACCGACTTATACATATTTCCAATGTTTTGACTACTCATTTAAAATACGCCCAAATGCCAAATTTGCCAAGTATTATCATCGCGTCTAGACAGGGGGCATCTGCGTTCACATTACGAAATGTCCACATGCATATTAATGAGCCCGAGACGGACTAAATTACCATCGAACAACTTTGGAGATGGGCCAAAAAAAGATGGCGAATCAAATAAAATGCGTCACGAACAAATAAAAAAGCCTCCACAATAACGATAACAACGCTATAATTGTGCCCGTGAAAAAAAAAAGACGCGCGTGTTACGCACACCCGGCAATGGGGGCCGCATTCTTCACATTTATTGACAAAGTCGTTTCTTTGTGTGCGGAATGATGTCAGCACGGCGATTCGCATCTCGGACACCCTCTTGAAGTGCTGTCATGCACGGGTTGGCTTCAGTTACCCTTTTCCACAACTCATCCATATTTAATGAGAGGCTGCGACTGAAAGGAAAGCTTTATTTCCCGAAATACTTTCTTCTGCCCCAAAAGCCGGGCCAAGGAGGACTGCAACCTTTCGTGGAATGGGTGATGTTAAGTTGCATTCTGGGATCCCCCTGGTTCATTGGCATTTGAGTGCACAGTGATGAGAAACCTCAACATCCAAGGCTCCAATTGACCTTCATTTAACAATGCCTTCTTCCCTTCGCACTATTTTACGAGTGGTAAGATGGAACTGGAGTTTGTGGTATCGAGTAGGGCGGAGGCGGTTAAATGTGCCTGTGTGTGTCTGTGTGCATAAGAGTCAGTGGAGAGCGGTGGTGTAGCGGTTAGCGCCCTGCGCTATGAACCTGGCGACCCGGGTTCGATTCCCGCTCACGGCTAACACCAGTGACGATTATCTGAACCGGTCCCGGGCCTCCCCTAGGTCGACTCAGCCTAAAATTAGTACCTGGTGCGGTGTGTAAACATCGCCACTGGGGGAGACAAAGGCGGTCGGGCGTGGTGCAGGCCACCCACCCCCTCGTGTTCCGTTCCGGCCTTCATAGGCGCTCGCTAACAGCACTTGCCCCTACAGTCTGCAAAGGCTATATGGGGGATCTTTGATCTTTGTATAAAAGTCAGTCATCTCAGTCAGCCAACCCATGGCACCGGGGTCTGTCCCGCGCCCTCCTGTCAGCGAGCCTTCGACACTCTATGTGGCCTTAAAGTGCACCTGGCCTGGCACAGGCGGCGTGGTGACATCTCCATCACTTAGTGGCGAATGGCGGTTGTTGTTATAACAGTTCCATTCATAATAAAGTTTTTGGGTTAGATCGCGTTATTTATAAATGTGTCGTAACCCTCCACCACCCGACACACCAATAAGCAAAGAAGTGTCACGTTGACACAAGACAAATAGTTCACTACTTTAGCCCACCGGTGTGTTGAAGGGTGAATCCACAATATTTACAGTTTGAGTACGACGTTCCGCTGGTGATTGCATCCAGCATCATCGGGCAATTCGCCAGAATGGTGAAGCCCCCACTTGCTCCCGGTCTTAAATAGAGCAGCAGGGTGACGTCATCATTTAACTCATCTAACCCAAAAAAGGTTTATTATGAATAATATTGGTCGCGAAATTCTACGTGTTAAATAACAGTTCCAGTGTATCTGCATCGAGACTGCAATTTTGCTCAATTTGTAACGACTCTGCCGCCGAGTACTCAAGGAGGATGAAACCCATTCCACGGTTTGCCAATCACTGCGTCCACTGCTGCCGTTCTCAGTTGCGCACATTTTCGCAGCACTCACAGTATACTCAAGGTGAGCGCGGCTCGCATGTGCACGTGTATGACAGTTCCAGTGTACCTGGATCGATTATGCACTTTCACTTGTGCTCCCATCATTTGCCGTGGTTACCTGTGCATTAATATGCGAGTATATTCCCTCAGAGTATTTTAATTGTGACGGTATAATATTATAATCATCTTCACGTGTGTTACCCTTTATTAAACTTCTCATCTGCTACCCACACTCGCCCCATGTCAACTTAATCCTCAAGCTTCTCAGATAATTTCACCGGCTAAAAATCTAAATCGGGATCCACTATTGGACAGGATCACCGCCATCATCATCGTCGTCGTCATCTTCTCGATCTTCCGTGGACTCTCTCCCGCCTCTAACCCGTCCCCTTTCATCTCGCTCTACCCACCCCCCACGTGGCCACAACTTCAGCAAACAAAGCACTCTGTTGACTAACCCCAGTCGAACAATGCTCAAAGTAAGATTGCCCCCTTCTCCTCTTCATTGATGCAAGGTCTTGAACTAATAGTACACACTGCTGACTCACTCTCACTGCATCTATGTGCGTACGTTGAACTTGTTTCGCACCATATGTAGCCGACCATGCTCATCGGAGGTCCTTCGGCTCAAGTCTTTCTATTCTCACCCATCCCTTGGTTGACAATGTCTATTCATCAAACTCCCCCCCTCCCTCCCTCCACCACAACCTTACAGTTCATTGTCAATCGTCATTCTCCTCTCAGTACGTGCCCCCCCCCCCAGCCTCATCCCCCCCCCCCCACATTATTGTGTATGCAATTCCATTTAGATGCATTGTAAATCCAAATTGTATTCATATGATACACGGGTTCCTTTAGTAACGGGTATAGCCACGGGCTTGACTTTGGGTTTTGTTATTAGTTCAAATAAACTTTACACTGCAACCCCATTGCACCTTGGGTTAGGCAGCACGCAAAAATATGTCGAAAGCAGACGGCCTACATGCATCATGCAAAACACATCGTCATTTCCTGAAGAAGTGCATTGTGGTCCTCTTGTCTTGGCCCACCACAGCAACACTGCAGCAGCAGCAGCAGCACGCAGCAGTGTTGCCGTGATGGACAACTGCCGGCCGGTTTCGTGGGACTCATCAATCACCGGTGCTCATTTGTAACAACGCCGTGCTGACGAGTCCTAAAGGAGGATGAAACCCAGTCCACGGTTTTGCCCGTGCCTGGCGACCACTGCCGTTGCTCTCAGTCGGGTCACACGTGCTCACATTCGCGCGACACTCACAGTTTGCTCAAGGCGCTGAGACCCGTGAATGCCCCTTGCATGTCCTCCACCGTCCAGGAAATCTGGTTGCCTCCCAAATCCCTGCGAGCAGTTGCACGGAGCGCACGGTGCCAAGAGTCAATCCCGATGAGCAGTGGCATCGTGTTGAGCCGAGTGAGTCGAACTCCTTGGATAATCACTTAACCACGTTAGCACACAGACGAGGTCACATTCCTTCAAGTGTCCCCCGCTCAGGGAATTATTCAGTCTTGCTCAAGAAATATTTGCACCACCCTCACCACCCCCCCCCCCCCCACCTTGACTCTGCTGTCGCGTTCGGTCACAAGTGCCCACGTCGCTACCCCGCGCGTCGTCCGCGCCTTTTCGAAGGCGATTTCAAGGTGGACGTGAAGAAAAACGGACCGCGTCGCGCGTGCGGCACGGGTGCCAAAGGGGAAATCACGATTTGGAAAAAGCCGTCGGCCCAAACGGTTATATTTTCCCTTTCAAACTATTTTTGCGCTATTGCTGTATAATATATTTATAGAAAATTCACCGAAACAGAAACTTGTGCTAATGTACTGGAGGCAGAGTGCGCGGAGGCAAAGCATTTTGAAAGCCCATTACTGTACTTAATTTCCCGCAACTATTGTCAATATACGTGCATAATTGTTTACAATAAAATGAGACAGTAATATTAATAGTTATATAATCTATTCCGATAGATTATCTAATTAGTATTGGCCAGTAGTAGCTAGTTCTCCTAAATACAACTGTCAGTGGTCGCAGAACACGCGTGCCAACAAGGGCACTCAATTGATTTTGATGATGTTGCAGTTCTTTACAAAACTGGCTACAACTGGCCAAGACTAATTAGAGAATATATCGGAATTGAAAGAAAAAATACTTTGACCATTCGGATAGCTACCGCCTTTGTGCTACGTGGAAGGGAATCATCAAGTGATACATTATTTAAATGCATGCCTACAAAGGGCAGCGTACTTCAATAGGGATTACCGTTGGTGGGGCTAGTTTAATACACACAATAGACAGGAAGGACAAGTTCAAAGGCCTCGCATAATGCACATGCATAATGTACGTTGACTCAGTAATCCCCCCTCCCCACGTGCCACAAGAGCGCAGAAGCGTGGTCACCACACCTACGCCTCTATATAAGGAACGAAACAGGTGGCCTTCTCCACAAATCTGGCTGTCGCCTGATGAAGCTAGTTGTAATTACTGGCGAATCGTCGTACTCAGTTTGTAAATGTTGTGGCTTGGTTCTCCAACACACCGGTGTGCTGTACTAGTGACGAATTGGCCACGTTCTGTTTAATTGACAACCCTTACTAGTTGGCTGTGTCGGGTGGTGGCGGGTTTTAACGACAGACACATTTATATATTTACGCGATCTAACCCCAAAAAACCTCTATCATACACAAAAATCAGTTCAAAAGAAATTAGTTTTTAATCTAGATTTTAAAAGTGCACAGCTCCAGTAGCTTCCTAATATCGGAAGGAAGAACGTTCCGGACGGCCGCAGAAGCGCATCTGCAAGTGCAGCGCGTCGCTGCGACCGTCTTTGTTACTGCGAGGATCACCGGGGATCACATCTACTGGCATGCCTGAACCGACGGTGGAAAATCCGCATTGACTTCGTCAGGTCGACCTCTCCAAAGGACGACTACTGGTACCACTGGTGCCTTCTCATGAAGTGGTACTCATTACATTGAATGCGGAGGGTCAATGGGTTCAACCCGTGAACGGGCATGGAACTCGCGTCTCTGCAATCTGCCACTGGCAAGTTCCCACACCCGGCTGGTATTTGGACCAGTTTAATGCGTAGGCTTTATTCTGGATACTAAAAAGTCATCGCTGCGCAGACACCAAAAGAACATAACGAGCTAACGTCGGCAATGCCGAGCAGTGAGAGGCCTGTTGAATTCGGAACGTTCTAGCTTCCCATTCCCCGTTCTGTGCCCGTGTCTTGTTCGGGACGATTCGCCCGACGATTCGCCCCACACGCGCTGAAAGCTTCCGCAGGTACTGAATTGAGCGGGTCGCCCTCTCACTTCCCGGAGCAAGCTATCGTCGGCACGTGGCGCAAGACGTCGAAGATCGTGCGATACAGCACAGCGAGACGGCCAGGCAAACACAGTGGAGCGCGATACAGAACAACCACGAATACCGACACAGCAGTATCAGAACCTTCAGATCAACAGTTAAGCATTCCAACCTCAGAGCAATCCAAGCAAGGTACACCGTAGCCCGTGCAAGAAAATAAAATCGTTTAGCGCTTGTGCCCTGTCGTGTTGAACTCGACGGCGAATGGAACCCTGTTTGTGGCCGGCTGGGGTGCCGGTGGGCACTCACAGGATACGGAGGGAAGACAGCCCGCGGAAGGCTCCCTCCACGATGTGGCTGATGGCGTTGTGAGCCAACGAGAGGCTCTGCAAGGCGCCCAGCTCGACGAACGCGGCCTCGTTGAGACGCGTCAGGCCGTTGTGAGAGAGGTCCCTGGAATGTAAATGGAGGCAGCGGCGTCGTCACCACCGTGGCTTTTTGTTTGTAATTCGTTGCACCGTTTTTGTATTTATCTGACGATTGCTTTTCTGTTTTGGTCCATCATTGTTTTGGTTGACCATGGTGTCTTGATTCCTTTCTGAAATTGAATACAGTTGTACTGCGCTGTTTCATGGATGTGTACCTCAGGTATCCTTTGCCAAAGAAGACTTTGAACAAGTTATAATTCAAGTTCATTGACTGATTGTACATGTGGTGATTAAAGGAGCAGCAGAAGCAGAGGAAAATGGAGGAGAGAATCTAGCACCAGACCAGTCTACACACAGAACGCTTCATAAATACGCAGTGATTGACACTAACACAATTTAATGTTGCCAGGAAAGCCACATTTGAGTCGTCATATTCTCTTTCGGAAGTGCTGCCCTCTACCGTTTGGACCAGGGGGTCACTTGAAGGGGACCCCAGAGGTGGCTCTGTGTTATCCACTTCCCTGTGGCCCTTCTCTGACACGAAGGGATGCACCGCTCTGCGAGAGACCCGAGTTGATGACAACGCGACAGCTCGTGACATCGTGCTGAGAGCACAATGGAGATTAAACATGTGTGCGGGAAATGTTAAAAAGATATAGATGCATAATATAATATATATGTCTTTTTAATTTTCAGGATTCTGCTCATGGAATTAGGCAATTTCCTTTTTAAATGTCGCTGTTTGTGGATTTTTTTCGCATGTCCAGGATATAAAAAAAGAAAATGCAACGTTTTTTAAGAACAAATGGCTAAATGTGAGCATGTGTCAGTCGGTGAGAAAATGAATTGCGCCGCTCACTAAATATATATTTTTCGAGTTCCTTAATGGTCGCACGTTCAGCGACACATTTCATTCGTACAGAATCCACTGAGCTGAGACCATCAAAATCGCTACACACGTGAAGACCTGAAGAACTCCTCTCCAGTACGAGCCCTGGATTTACACCCAGAATCCCAGCAGTGCTGCCTCAGTGATGACACAAGCACGAAGCTAAGTCGCCCTAACTCTCAAGATCAGGTGCTGAAAGAAATTATTTATAAATGTATATGGTCTCATATTTGTTTTAATTAGAACATTGATACACAATGTTTATAATTAGAAACGTCAAGCATGGTCAGCCGGGCAAAGCTTAGAGGCAACAAACTGGCCTCTGAGCCTAATGCGAAACAGTCGGAAATTCTATGCCAACTACCCAATGCAGCAGCAGTAAACAAGGCTTCTGCCTTGACCGGTGGAATGGACACTATGCGAATCATTCTTTTGCCACGCTTGCGGGCGTTCAAGACGTTTTCAGAGATGAAAATGACATAGGACGCCGTTGTGATGAATATTTAATAGACACGGACAAAATACTTGGCCCGAAAATGCTTTTCAAGTTTTCCACTTTTTATCCATCCTTGCTCAAGCTACAATTATTATTCAGCACGGTTCATCGTAAGGTTTGTTCACAGCATGGGTTTGTTTAAAATTTACGACAGGAGCCTGGTTTGTTTCCGCGCAAACGTTGCTGTATGATACACGCAACAAAAGGAACGTATTTTTAAAATGCAATCATCGACTTTCGTGCAAAATATTTATGTACGATTAATGCATCATTCTAAAACACGCTTGGACAATGCCTCACGTGGGGACAATTTGCTCCGTGTTTATGGCAATCGGCAGAATGTCACTTTCTGTCGCACTCCTCGCTGTAGCTGTGTTTACACACACCGAGTCAAACCAAAAAAAACCGAGTCTTCCACAGCGAACTGATCTCATTTCCATGTCCGTGAGCAGGTCCCACAAGGATGAAGTATAACGTTTCTCGAGCCATTTAGCAGCAGTCGATGTACACGCGCAGCGCTTATGAGCATGATAGCCATCGCCCCTTTAGAAAGAGGTGTCACAAGCAATAACATGCATTTGCTGTTTGAGTATGGTATGTACAGTGAGGGATAAAAAGTATTTGATCCCCTGCTGATTTGTACTTTTAGCCCACTGACAAAGAAATTATCAGTCTATAATTTTAATGGTAGGTTTATTTGAACAGTGAGAGACAGAATAACAACAAAAATCCAGAAAAACGCATGTTAAAAATGTTATAAATTGATTTGCATTTTAATGAGGGAAATAAGTATTTGACCCCCTCTCAATCGGAAAGATTTCTGGCTCCCAGGTGTCTTTTATACAGGTAACGAGCTGAGATTAGGAGCACACTCTTAAAGGGAGTGCTACTAATCTCAGCTTGTTACCTGTATGAAAGACACCTGTCCACAGAAGCAATCAATCAATCAGATTACAAACTCTCCATCATGGCCAAGACCAAAGAGCTCTCCAAGGATGTCAGGGATAAGATTGTAGACCTACACAAGGCTGGAATGGGCTACAAGACCATTGCCAAGCAGCTTGGTGAGAAGGTGACAACAGTTGGTGCGATTATTCGCAAATGGAAGAAACACAAAAGAACTGTCAATCTCCCTCGGCCTGGGGCTCCATGCAAGATCTTACCTCGTGGAGTTGCAATGATCATGAGAACGGTGAGGAATCAGCCCAGAACTACACGGGAGGATATTGTCAATGATCTCTAGGCAGCTGGGACCATAGTCACCAAGAAAACAATTGGTAACACTACGCCGTGAAGAACTGAAATCCTGCAGCGCCCACAAGGTCCCCCTGCTCAAGAAACCACATATACATGCCCGTCTGAAGTTTGCCAATGAACATCTGAATGATTCAGAGGACAACTGGGTGAAAGTGTTGTGGTCAGATGAGACCAAAATGGAGCTCTTTGGCATCAACTCGCCGTGTTTGGAGGAGGAATGCTGCCTATGACTCCAAGAACACCATCCCCACCGTCAAACATGGAGGTGGAAACATTATGCTTTGGGGGTGTTTTTCTGCTAAGGGGACAGGACAACTTCAGCGCATCAAAGGGACTGTCAAATCTTGGGTGAGAACCTCCTTCCCTCAGCCAGGACATTGAAAATGGGTCGTGGATGGGTATTCCAGCATGACAATGACCCAAAACACACGGCCAAGGCAACAAAGGAGTGGCTCAAGAAGAAGCACATTAAGGTCCTGGAGTGGCCTAGCCAGTCTCCAGACCTTAATCCCATAGAAAATCTGTGGAGGGAGCTGAAGGTTCGAGTTGCTAAACAGCAGCCTCGAAACCTTAATGACTTGGAGAAGATCTGCAAAGAGGAATGGGACAAAATCCCTCCTGAGATGTGTGCAAACCTGGTGGCCAACTACAAGAAACGTCTTACCTCTGTGATTGCCAACAAAGGTTTTGCCACCAAGTACTAAGTCATGTTTTGCAGAGGGGTCAAATACTTATTTCCCTCATTAAAATGCAAATCAATTTATAACATTTTTGACATGCGTTTTTCTGGATTTTTGTTGGTGTTATTCTGTCTCTCACTGTTCAAATAAACCTACCATTAAAATTATAGACTGATCATTTCTTTGTCAGTGGGCAAACGTACAAAATCAGAAGGGGATCAAATACTTTTTTCCCTCACTGTATATGTATATTGAATTTCTTTCAGACCCTACGGTGCCAACCATGCTAATTGGAGGTGTGGGGAAGGAGAGCAAACTAAACACGAAAAACATTTCCAAAGAAATGAGTGTTTATAGTGTCATCGTGAGCACCGTAAGTTATGGCGTGCATAATGTAATGTCGTACGATAGGGGCCTTCCAAAATGGACCACGCATCGTGACGTAGTGAAGGAGTACGGATCTATACCACGGTTATTTCCCCAGCACCAGGGATCTCTTGAGAAGAATTTACCCATGCAGGACAACACGGTGTGACAATGCGAACGGCAGTCTCCAATGATGGAAATCAGCAAATGTTTGAAGTTTTAGTTTTTTGATAGATTTTCTTGGGTCACAACGTTTAAACACAATAACTTCAGGTAACACCGAATCTAGTAATGGTGGATAATGGTTCAGATAACCCTGGGTCAAATATAAAGGTGCTACCCTTTAATCCCGTTAAAACTAAAAGCCATTTTTATTTCGCCAGGCAAGGCCCACTTGCTCACGCCATGGCTGGCCGCGAGGGGCTTCCACTTAGGAGGGTCTTTAGAGAACACCTCTAAGAGGGTATTAGGCCTACTCTTCCACGCTGGCCAGGTATCTCGGCAGAGGCGGGAGTGCGCACACTTTAACCCCACCAAATGCGGCCTGCCGAACCACTAACCGTGGTGTACCCATTCATAATGGCGGGGTGGGCAGAGGTGGGGATTTTAGAAACTTGCCCAACGCTTCAACGTCCTCGCCGGGTTAAACCGAATCAGAATCGGGATATTCATTTACGCTGGAAGAATCCAATGACCTACAAAGCTCTTTTTTTTTTCCGAACCGCGCGGGCGACCCTTGCGGATTGAAATCCCGGTGTTCTCAGCCGTAGCGCCACGGCAGCACCTCCCACATTGTCAAAACGAGAATGATTCCGTGGCATGAGGAGGAACCACAGAAAAGGGGGGCGGGGGGGGGGGAGGAAAGGCAGCAGCTAAGGCAGTCAGCCGGCACCTCCGACTAGCACGGTTGGCTACGTACCGTGCGGAAAAAGTGTAACATCAGCAAAGGAAGTAAAAAGATCCCCCGTATAGCCTTTCACAGACTGTTGGGGCAAGTGCTGTTAGCGAGCACCTATGAAGGCCGACACGGCACACGAGGGGGTGGGTGGCAAACACCACTCCCGGCCGCCTTTGTCTCCCTAGTGGCGATGTTTACACACCGCACCAGGAGCTCATTTTAGGTTGAGTTGACCGAGGCAAGGCCCAGGACCGGTTCAGATAATCGTCACCGCGATGTAGGCCGTGAGCGGGAATTGAACTCGGGTCGCCGTGTTCGTAGCGCAGCGCCAGAACCGTTGCACTGCCGCTCCCCCTCAACATCAACACACACACACACACGTAAAATAACCAACCGCTCGGGCACTGCCCGGTAACCCGTGTCCCCATGGGTGCGCATCAGTGGAGGGTGTCGTTGCTTTGCTCACAGCTCCCAGAGGTTTTCGCAGAACTTCCATGCCTCTGAGTCCATGGCGGTGATGGCGTTGCGGCTCACATGCAGGTGGCGGAGGGACTGCAGCCCGTACAGCCACCCCGTGCTCACCTCCGTGAGTCTGTTGTGCTGTAACTGACTGCGGGAGGCAGGGCACGAGAGCACAGCCGTCAAAACTTTACGCCACCCGTCCGCCCCACTCTCGCTCGTTACGAATTTTTTTTTTTGTTTAATGCTTGCCTCTTGTCGGTGGCGATCAAATTAGCGGCGGACAAGATCCACAGTCTTGTGAAGGGGGACCGCTCTTTCCGTCGTACAACCGCTGTTGACTTTTACAACAAAGCGGGTACTCGTTGTATCAACCACAGAGGAATGATTGGGCTAAGTCAAGCTCTGACTGAGCCCACCATGGGATATGTACTTGCAATGAGAGCCCTAACTACGGTACCAGCTTAAAACCAATAATGTTATAGTATTACAGTAGTATTATTCTCAATTAAAAAGAACAAGGGTAAGGAAATTTCGATTTAAAGCTTTCGTGACTGCAATGATTCATCTTCTTTGGTTCTTTCGGTAAAGTCACGTAGAATGAGAATAGGACATACCAGACAGTCTCGTCCCTTCACCTGATGAAGGCCGCTTGTGTTGTGGCCGAAACGTCGTGAGAATATTATTGTGTTATTTTATTTTATCAATTTATTATTTTATTCTCATTCTACGTGACTTTACCGAAAGAACCAAAGAAGAAGGGTAAGGAAAGTTTATATAAGGAGATGGTTGAAAATATGTTTGATGACAAGATGTGCATATAAAAAAAACATGGTTAATCCAAATATTAATATGAATGAGTTCAATCTATTCCGTGCATAACTTAATCAGTCGGTGGTTCAACAAACCTTGTAGGAAGTCAGTGCAATGTTCTCATGCTGTAATGACATTGGTATCCCAATACACCGTCCATTCCCCGGCACCTCCGATTAGCACGGTTTGGCTTACAAAGGTATTCAATATGCGTGTGGTGAGTGACCACCCTCTGCCATTTAGAATATGTACAGACCACTTTGATGACGATTTCCCTTTGGTTCCGGAAGCCCTCAGCGGACGTCGCACGCAAGCAGCACTCCCAATATGCATCACAAAAAATCCCCGACTCATGTTTGAACGCATCATTCCTCTTGACTAAATGGCGAATTGGTGACGTTGCTGCCAAGAGACTTCTTGCTCACTCCACTGCTGGTGGAAATGCCTCCACTGCAGGGCACTCGAGAAAGCAGCTTTGCAGTGTGCTTGGAATATTCTTCCACGCTGGAGGCGGGAGTTCCCACACTTCACCTCACCCGCTCAGTGCGTGTTAACCAATGCACCCTTGGCAGGATGCTATCATTCGTCGTGCTTTATACAGCAGTTGCAGATATGATTTGCAGCGATAATTCAATGTCAATGTGCCATTTTATTGAGGGGCCACTGCGTGTTGTCTTAGCGTGGTCTGGGACTGTTTTGCTGTTGTATTTGCAGCTTTGCCCAAGCTCGATGAATCAGACATCATGTATATTTGTTTGTATATTTGGTGATTTGCTTACGATTGCCTGCATGTTGCATTGCTATCGTTTCTTTGCAATTGTTTGCCATTGTAAAAGTTACTGACCCGCCCCATACTGGACATCAGTGAAAGAAAAAGAGCTTCAAGGAGCTCATCGGATTCATCCTGCAGGCTCAAGAAAGGTATTCCGATTTCTGAAAGTATGAAGGCTATTTTTAACTATTCTTTGCAGGTAAGGCCCACTGCGCTATATAAAGCTCTTTTTTTTCCTTTCAAAAGCGACTTGACCACAAATGATAGCTCAATGAAGTGGCTCATCACCGTGCGGGAATTTAAAGCAGTCAAATGCTCGAAACGCGTGATTTCCGAATGCGGAGGGAATAACCCCGAGGACCCGGAGAAAAATCCACACTACCACAGGGAGAACATTGCAGACTCCAAATACACAACAGGCGTAAGGGTCGGGATCGAACCCGGAAACTTCTGTAAGCCAGGCGAGGTCGTGAACATCTCGCCACTGCGGCGCCCTCCTGCAGTCTAAATAAAGATTCCGATTCTGACTGGCATCCCGGAAATAAAATAAAACGGCTCAATCTTGTCGGTGCTTGTGGCCGGCAATGGGAAAGGATTGGAAGATTGAGGGGTGGGGGAGGGGGGTAGGGGTTCGTGTAGAGTCACACACGGAGGGGGGGGGTGGGCTGGCATGAGAGGCGCACATTTTCTGTATCCTGTGAAGACCCCAGAAGGCGCCGTCCATGAGGGAGGAAATCCTGTTGCGCTGCAGGCGTAGGTACTCGAGCGACGCGAGCTCGGAGAAAGCCAAACCCTCCACCCTCTGCAGCCTGTTTCGGCTCAGGTCACTGCAAAAGAGAAAGGAGAAGAGGGACGAAGAAAGAGGAAAAAAAAGAACGCCACGTTTCCACGTGCAGAATAACACGGCCGTTCATCAGCACTCAGCCACGTGCAAGCAGTGCCGTACGTGCGTGCCTGCGTGTGTTGGACAGTGTTTTGCAATACGGGCTTGATTGGCTGGAGGCCCCCATCACTGCGGTGCGATTCGAAGGAGGCTCCATCACCGTGGAATATTGTTTTTTTTTACTTTGAACGCATACAGAAAATAACTTTCCAAAAACGAGTCGAGGCATTTCGATACAAAATACAGAATGTCCATGACCACGAAGTTTACAGTGCCTGGCTATACAGCGTCTGTAACCAGATGTACTACTAAGACCAAAATGCAGTGGGACTCTTTTTTCCACTCTCGATGCTGTGTGCTCTGTGCTCGGTCCTTTTGTTGGGAGTCCTGCAATGCTCTCAAAGCGAGCAGCACAATGGTCAAATTTCTCCGTTTATTTCTCAATGTTTCGCAGCTGTGTTTGTACAGGCAGTTTGGCGTCACCCCCGTGTTTTAACAAACGTGGGTCATGTGTCATCACGTCCACGATCAAAAGATCACATGACCGCCCCATGCGCTCCGAAGGAATGGTACAGTTAAAGACACTCTCGAACGCGCATTTGGAGTTACCCGTAACAGGAAACGAGTTTGGATGCGATTGTTCAGCCCACAAAAAAAATCCGTTACGAGAGTAAAATTGAGCAAATAAAGTGTTCGGAGTATGTGTTTGTGAGCTTAAAACAAAAAATCCAGTACATCTTGAATTCAACAAAATCCCGGGGAAACTTCTGCAAAAACATTCTACTTGAAAGAGTGGAAAGGATTGTGCAATTGTTTTTGAAATCAAATACTCACAGGTGCTGGAGCGAAGGCAGCTGGAAGAGTTTAGTGGTCAGAACGGTGATCCGATTATTGCTTAGTTTTAGGATCTTTAGCGTGGCACCGAATGTGTCAAAACTTGCAGGCCTCAATACCTTAATCCTGTTATTATTGAGATATCTGCAAACAAAAAAAAGCAACTTTAAGTCTTACATAGCAAAATTCTCTCAAGTTAACAAAGTTGTGCTTTCCTACCTGTCACATCAACGTCAATTATATATTTTTTGTGGTCGGATGGAAACCATTTAATTTCAGTGGAACAGGTGAAAAGTAAATTGTGCAAAGTAAGGTGCTCAAAACAAGTATAAATGTACTTTGAAACAACGGCTATGTGTTACCTTACAACATGTACGTTGCAACCGCCAGAAAAGTCAATTGTTTTCTACAACCATTCATGCAAGTTTAAATGAAAAATAACCTTCTTATTCAACACTAATCATCATCGCGATCATGGCCATCGCGGAGATGGAGCGATGAAATCCACTCGTGTGCAGGCGTTAGGTGGGGTTTTTTTTTTACACATCATGAGAGACGTAACTCGACACACACCAAAGGCCATTGTAGAAAATAGTAACCGTTACAATTAACTCAAATAATGAGTTATTTTAAAAACTGAAATGCTAGTCAGAGCCCAGATTTAGAGCAACCTTAAATAATACATTATTCGTAACAAATAATTATATTATCACAAGCCAAAACACTCCCGAATTAAGTATTGTTCGAACTTCACATTACTCTTTAAATTAACTGAAAAAGTACGTAACTTTGGTGCGGAATTTTCCAACAGTCTACTTAAATCGCTTCAAGGCAACATTGTAAACACTGACGAGGTGGAAACAAAAAGCTTATTTCTCTTGGATAAGTCGTTCAGCGGGTATACAGTACATTGCTTACGTTTCAGACGAAATCAATGAAATGAAACTACGACAAATTAATTGTTTCGTCACACGCCGTGGTGGGACCCAAATTTGGGCGGCGGATGATCAAAACACCGAGAACTCAACGAGCGGAGTGATGAAAGTGTTTAAACACAGCAACAGCCATACATCCAGTGTGCCAAACAGCGGCGTGTAACTACCGATCAAATGGCCAGCGGATTACTTTAGTTATTAAGGAAAGAAAGAAAAAAAAGTATCAAGTTTTCATTAAAGAAGGTCTGGAGAGCTTCTTTCCGTGGAAGTTCCTTCAATAACCCCCGAGGCCACACAGCGGCACAATTACAGCTTTGTTTTTGGTCAAAACAGTCGGGGCTCTCAGTTTACGGTCCACAGAGGGGCCCCCATGTGAACTCAGGTATGGCTCAGCCACCACAATCGGCAACCTGTCAGAAGCCCGTCTCTGCTGCTGCTGCTGCCACGGAAGGGAGAGCTGAAGTGGGCTTTAATTTACAGTCTTTGGCCTGTTCGTTTCAACCCGGCATGATACGGGCTTCAAGAGGCGGTTGGGGAGGGGAAGCCAGGAGGGAGGGCGGGGTGGGGGGTTATGCGGAGGGGGCGGGTGTAGTGAAATTGCAAAGCTGCATTGGATTTTCTTTCTTTAATTTTTTTTCTTCAGCTCAGAAGAACGGGCTCGTTCAAAGAGAGGGCGGCACCACTGGGAAATGGGGGGGGGGGGTGGGGGGCGGCGTGGGGGGGGGGGGTGGGGAAGCTTGTGACCTAATAATTACTTCGCAGATGCTGTTTTGGTCACAGCCGAGTCTCTACCCCGACTTTCCATTGAACTTGAACTCGCAAAAAAAAAAGACTTCTCCCCAGAGGGGCCAAACGGCTCGGCTCGGACAGTGGCGCAAAGCCTCGCGCTCGGTGGACATTGCGCAGCGTTGAATTCCTCCCGGTGTGCGCAAGTCGGGAAGGTTTTATGGACCGCGGGCGGTCGGGAGAGAAATGCGTGCGAATTTGCATGGTCTACAGTTGATAGCGTCATCTTGAAATCGGACTCATCCATCCGATCGACGATGGCAAAAGCCACAATCGTATTTTTGCCAACGCCGTAGGCTATTTCGAATGGAAATATTCGAGTGTGCATTGTAACATTCATAGTAAATAATTGCCCGAGATATTTTATAGCAAACTGTTACATTTCGTCAAGGTACAGATTCGCTGATTTCACCTTACGTCATATAACGAGTCCTTAAAAGAAACCACACAATTATGTGAAGTGAATACAGATGTCTTTGAAATGTACAACGAGCAATAACATCCACTTGCCAATGACGAAGGGGCGTATGAGGGACTCATGCATAAGTGAATGTTGCAGATAATTGCAAGAAAAACGATCGTGATTAATTGCCACGAATAAACTGGCTAACTGGAAGCGCTCCAATCACCCGCGCAACGTATGGCAACCTGGTTTATTGCATTTCTGCCTTTGCTTCACATGCCGAATAAAGCACATGCATAATATGCGTACTGCATTTGCAGTTATTTGGATTTTTTTAAAGTTTCGCGACTTACATGATTTTTCGCAAAATTCGAAGGCTGAAATGGTTATTACAGCTCCAAGATTTGGAGTTATCTTCCCCGTGGCAAGAGTGCGATAGCTTTTCGACGTTCTGAGAGATTTTAAATTGGAGGCACGGATTCATGCAATATATGAGTTGCTCTGAGTGACCCATCAAAACCAAAGTTCACTGTCCAATCAGCAGACTGGTTTTGTAGATAAAAAGGATAACTAAACTTAAGAGATGTGTGCATGTGAGATCATTACTATATACGGAGCTGTTGTGTTATCGTTCGCGCACTGTGCCCTTCAACCCAGCATCCTGAGTTTGATTCCCACTGACGGATTTATAACAGTAACGGATATCTGAACCGATTAATTATGGGCCTTCGCCGGGTCGACTCAGCCTGAGATGAACACCTCATAAATTGTGGAAATAACGCTGGGGAGACAAAGGTGGCCCGGTATGGCCACACCACCACTCAATGCACCATGCTGGCCGTAATCGATGAGTACTAACATAACTTGGCCCATTAGCCTATAAAGGCTATATGGGGTATCTTTGTCTTAGATCTTTCTTTTATTGGCCAAGTATTGCCCATGCAGTCGTTTTTGGCTCCAATAAGGTTCCCTATCAGAAGAGGAAAATTTAATCTTTTTTTTAAATGGAGTTGATGTAAAATTACCCACCCCTGTAAACAACACCATAGCGCTTATCGCATTCCCCCAAACATGCAGGTATATATGACACAAAATTATTACGACTCACGTAATGTTGTGAATATCTGAGGACAGAATTGAATCCGGGACCCATACGCGAGTTGTAACCACTACATCTCCCTCACTCCCATCGCGTGCATTGAACGCAATCGTGAACTTTTCTCAATGGTCAACACCATCAAAGTCAGCGTATATGACTGATGCAAAAACACACGCACAACTACGAGGAGAATCCACTTGGTACGGTGAACTTCTTTCACACCGTATGTAACCAACTGTGCTAATCGGAGGTGATGTTCCAAAGATGGCCGTATAGGTCACCGCCAGCCATGGTTTATCCACTGCAGGATAAAAGCTGCCTCCATGCCGTAATCAATTTCTCGCGGGCCTGCGATGTGACAATCCATCCTGTGTCTGAACTAATCTCTCGTCATTCCCTCCCTGTGGTGATCACCCTCGCACTGTGCGGTGATCACCCTCGCGCTCTGTCCATTTGATGCCACTTCACCACCGTCTCTCATTAATGTTCTTTTTTTCACCCCCGATCCACGTTCCCGTGTTTATCTCGCAGTGCAACGCCTCTTCCCGTCCCCGCGTGCGTACTTTTCAGCTTTTACCCGACCCTCAATGTCAGCTGTCATTGTTCTCCATCCGCAGCAGGCGATGTGCATTCACTGAAAATTTTCATCTTTAACAAGCGTATGCCGCTTTCCATCATCAAATATAGTTTCTCCAAGAGCACTCCATCATGCTCTTGATTCACCAACATCATCCCAATCCATGACCAAGCTACAGCGTGTACAAAATCCCCTGCCACGTGTCGTGAGAGGCATTTGCAACTTGCAAGATCCGACAGTGTCTGCCCGGTGCTCGCTGAGCTGCATTGGCTTCCGGTTGCCGAACGAATACACAAGGTCGCACTCATTACACACAAAGTGCTTGCCACAAATGAACCACAATACCTCTCTGATCTCGTTTAAAGAGCATAAACCACCACGTGACCTCTGGTTATCCTCGCAGCAGCGGCTTTGTCGAGCTATCGAACAAAGACGGTCACCGCATCGAGCGCTTTCAGGCGCACTTTTGCGGCCGTCTGGAACACTCTTCCTTCCGATAAACGGAGGCCAATGCAGCTATGTACCTTTTAAATCCAGATTTAAAACTCATTTCTTTAGAACTGCTTTTTGTGTTTAGATTTGTTGTCCTTCGTCTCACACCTCTGATTATCACGGTTGGCTACATACGGTGAAAAAAGAAGTTCAGCGTACATAAACACACACGCACACCCACTCGCCCGCCCACCCGTTCACCACACTGCACGGCACAACGCTTTTCTTTTTGCTTCTTCCGCTCGCACAGCTCCACTTTGTAATGCCCTCTCCCACGGCCACCGTTCCCACGTTCCTACAAACCTTGCTCAAGTCGAGAATCACAGAAACTAAGTTGCGACAAGTTGTTTAAGTCGAGGAGGCGAAGGGAAAGTGGGCTCATTACAGCCACCACGTTTTCGCGCAACTCTTACAATGTCCAGCAGACACCCATGGGAGGGCAAAAATACGAATCACACACCACTCGTATATAAACGGAACAATATGCCAATATAACACGGAAAAAAAACACAACGATGTACCAATACATGAAACAGAACATGCCAATGTCATGTTATCTGCATTGGGAAAATATAAAAAAGAGAAAACCCGGCATAATTAAACATGACATTGCTATGCATGACAAGCTCCGAGGGGGGGGAGGGGTGGTTGGGGAGGGGGGAGTTGGGGGGGGTGGGGAGGGGGGAGTTGGGGGGGGGGGAGTTGGGGGGCGTTGGGGGGAAACAATGAAAGAATAAACCCCCCCCCCGCCCACCCGATTTTAGTGAACGCGCCAAAATGCCATGTTATCCATGGCAGACACAAAGCGTACCCACATAGTTGAATATAACGAGGCAATGTGTTCCACTAACTCAAGCCGTGGGGCTCCGGGTCTGGCAGAGGGATACAGGGGTGGGGGGGGGGGCGGGGGGGGGAGTGAATCCGCTTACAGCTTGGCGAGAGGAAGGCCGATGGGAAAGGAGGAGCCGGCAATATCCGTGATGCGATTGAAGCTCAGGTCCAGCGTCTCCAGAGAGCGGAATCCTTCGAGGCGCTCCGAGCGGATCCGTGCGATCCTATTGTGCTGTCTTGGGGTCGGGTCAGAGGGGACGATGCTCGGGTTACACACAGACAAACCTTTGTAATGCAGTGTAAGTAGTCACTTAAGCACTTTGATGGTGGCCTAACACACACACACACACACAAAGACAAAGATCCCCTATATAGCCTTGACGGATTGTTGGGGTAAGTTGCTCGTAGAGAGCACCTATGAAGGCCGGAACGGCACGCATGAGTGTCGGTGGGCAGCGCCGCGCCCGGCCACCTTTGTCTCCCCAGTGGGAATGATGACACACCACACCAGGTACTCTATTGAGGCCGAGTCGACCTCGGGGAGGGCCAGGACCGGTTTAGATATTCGCCATGGATGTTGGCCACACGCACATGCACAGGCATGCACGCACGCACACGCACGTACGCGCACAGGACAGTTGAGTGCAGGGAGTCCTCCTGGACGTATGAAAATCTAACTTTGTAGGCCCCCCGTTGCATTGCTCTTGTTGTTATTATTAAATGAAAATGCGTCGTTGTTTCGATGACAAACGAAGAATAGGCTTTTACCCTTTCTGGCAATGTCCCACAGATACGTAGTTGTTTATTGATTTACACAGGGTGGAAACAAATGGACCATGAATACGATTTTCCAAGAAGGTAATGCCATTGGGGGTGGTTTGGCCAACGGCACAGTGATGTTGCTGAACAACAATTACGCGACTTTACGCCCGCATTTCAAGACGGATGAAAAACAACAACGCAAACATTCAGTTTAACGCGTCGGCTTTCGCGACCAATATTATCCATCAGAGGTTTTTTTTTGTTAAGTTAGATTTGCATAAATATCAATGCATCGTTAAACCCACCACCAACCCGACACAGCCAACTAGTAAGGTTTGTCACATAAACAAAACGTGCCAATTCGTTACTAGTACAGCACACCGGTGTGTTGGAGAGTAAACCCCACAACATTTGCAATTCGAGTACGACGTTTCGCCGGTAATTACAACCAACCAGCCTTATCAGGTGACAGCCATTGCAAAGTCGGGTTTAATTTAAAACTTCATAGAGAGAAATCAATGTGTGCACCAAGTCAGTCTTTTTGTTGTCGTATAATACATGCAAACAAAAAATGGTTCAGCAACACACACTTTTTAGAAGTTAACGGTGAACAAATCTGCTGCCGATGCCGCAAACATAAATATTCGCGGAACAAAATTCCACACCTATCACGGCAGACTTCGTCGAGCATAACAAGCGGTGGGGGGGGGTGGGGGGGGAGCAATCTCGGATGGCAACAGCAACTTTTTAAAGCGCAAATTCTCGGAGCCAAGTCCATTTAAAATGTGACACCGTTTGGAAATTCGGTTAAGTGCACCACAACTCTTAAGCAAGCAGCTAACAAGTCTTACCAATGAGGGCAGCGACAGCACAAAAACCACACACACCCACAATGCCATCGGGCAAGTGCCATTACAGTAACCGACACTGATGAATGGGCACGGGGGGGGCCCAAATTCACTCTCGGCCCTGCGGCCACGCAACAAAAAAAAGGCTTTCCATTCCACCTGCTCGGCATGGGTCCAATGTCCCGGGCTGCGCCTTCGCCAATAACAAACAAGTTCAAACCCCCCCCCGTGATTCTGCGAGCGAGCCCGCCCGCCTGCCCGCCCGCAGCGGATCCGCATATATGCCCAACTATTTTTTTCCTTGTAAGATTTTGCTAGTTGCGGTGATTATGTGATTAAGCGGCTTTAAGTCTCTTCTTTTTATGATTTATTTTGCTTCACACGACCGAGGGATTTTGGAGTCGGGTGGAATACATCACCAGCAGGTGTGGGTGGCACGCCTGCTGCATTCATCATCTGATTACGGCTGCTTAAGAAGACCAAAACGGCTGAGTCCCAATCAACTCTTGCCAGCTGCCCGACATTCGCATTTTCTCCATGCACCATTGAATGGCATCTTCGAATTGGAAATGCCTAAACACTGAAATGCATCACTGTCAACTTAGGGGTGAACTCTTTACGTTCCTCTTCTGCTTAATGTGGACATCTTTGAAAAATCACTTTATAGCTCATCAGATTCCTCCAGTATAAATAAAGATTATGCTTTTTAAATGTACACCTCACAGTGCCTTCAATGCTCATGTACTAGACCAACGGTTCATACAAAAATATTCCAAACGCAAAGTTATCCCACATCATCTACTACAGTACACACAAACCGTCTGTCTTTATTTTAATATCCAACGATTATTTTGCCAGAGTTGGGCCATTCCTGAGAGACCACCGTTTTTTTTTTGTTTCTGTGGGTGAATACCACGTAAAAGAAAAATATCCACTTCACTGAAAGGTTGTCTAACAGAGATTGTGCCGTGGACTATTCGTGCACTGCGATGGGATCTATCACGATTCCATTGCAAATTTTGCTTCGCGAAGCTTCAGCTAGAGGCTCATCTTAGCTACTCGGAACGTTCGTTCACTGGATGAGCGCCACCAATTTGCAGGCAGCCAAACCAGAGTTGGGGGTGGGGGGGCATCCCGGCCGATTTTATTTATTTATTTCCAAAAGTATTTTATGAACAAAACGATATCAGGAACACACCACAGAGGATATGAAAGGGGGTTGCCATCAGCAGAGACACATTAAGGATTACAGTGCAATGTAAACCTGTTTAAACCGCACGTTTCAATAAACTGTTTCAATAAATTCTACATCCCTCTGGTGTCTTCCTAAGCTCTGATAACCCCTGCAGGAGAAGATAAAAGATGGGGTAGGGGGCATTGAGGCTGATTTTAAGTGACCGGGATATCTCCATTGAGATTCACTCGTGGATGCCTAGAGGGCAAAATTGACCAGGTTTCACCCCGATCCCGGCGTGGCATTCAGCATAAAGGTCAGGCCCTTGGATGGCCCAGTGGAGGATGGCCCAGGCAGGGTCCCTCATCCATGCCCATGTGCATCCAGGACACCGTGTTACAACCACGTAGCCTTGGCTAAAGAAGCGGCTGCCTCGTGTATGCGAAGGCTGAAGCACTTAGTTGCTCCATGCACCGCCTAGGCCAGGAGGTGGGGGGGGGTCGAAAATCAAAATAACAAGAGCACATTTTTTGTTATAGAATCCGGTAAAAAAAATATAACTCAGTATTTCAAGAGCCACCGCAATGCACGTGAATAAGAGACGGTGGTCCTCGATAAAAAATGTCACGAAGCAGTCCTCAAAGAGCCGCATGCCGCTTCGGAGCCGGAGGTCGCCAAATCCAGACCTAGATCTTCACCAAGCCCAAGGGGTCTCCTCTCCTGGCTTACCTGAATGCCAAACTCAAGTCACCAGGTTTATCGAGCAGTGTGTTAAAAACCACTGGAACTACAGCTCCCTCCAAATGATGTAATTTTATCAAGGATAAATATTATTTGGTCGAGCTCCTCTGTATTTACATAAACCGGGCGAAGCAGCCCAAAAAGATAACTTGAATTGGCATGGAAATCATGATGAAACTAATCTCGAATTCGTCATGTTTCTGAACTCGGGAGATGCTCCGATAAGACATTGTTATTTATTAACTCATCTCTGCTAACGTGTACATTTAAATGAGAGAAGGATTGAACCACTTAACTCATTTTTTTAGAAGTGCTTTCGTGTTTAGTTTGTTGTCCTTCCCCTGCACCTCCGATTATTAGCACGGTTGGCTACGTACGGCGCAAAGGAAGTTCGACACACACATACATTGGCAGACTTAGAAGCCAAGAAGATACGAAGGTGCTGCAGTTGACTTTATTTGGAATGCCAACTGTTCCAAGATAGTAATTTATAAACGCGTTAAGAAACGCACACCAAAACAGCACACTCCTTGGCAGACGATCTGTTTATTATTAAATCGTCTTTTAAGGCCATGCCAGATTAGGCCCTTCCAAAAATGCAAGGCAACATTTTTTTCCACCTCTCGCGCCCAACTCTTGCGTGACGTACTGAACTGCCCTGTAAACAACACCCGCATGCGTTCATCAAAAGTGCCACTCAATACGTTCAGCATGTACTTACGGACATCTACGTATACAAAATGTTCATCAACCGATGAACTCGAAGAGGGGCGAGGACACCAAAGGCAACTATCAAACTTCTCAAAAGCCCATCAGCAGTACCACTGGAAACCAATACAACTTTAAAAAAATATATATATTTTTCTAAAGGTCAGGATTGTAAAGATTGTCCCGTTTGTCTCTTCAAGCTATTTGATGAATTATCATATTTCAGGGCAACGGGTCAAGTCAAGAATGAATTATTCCCACGTCTTGATTTTACTGCCTCATTTGTATTGTATCTCGTTTGTCCTTTCTCGTTTGCAGAGTTTTTACCGCATTATCCCAAAAGTAACACGAGGAAATAATCTGCGTGAAATACGCGAAATTTGATGCATTTTTGCGAGCATTAGGATTTGCAAGTAAAAGATTCATGAATAGCTCGTTAAACCCCTGGAATAAATATTGTATTTCACTAAATGGACAGGAGTAAAAAAAAAACCGTTAAGTCAAGGCAGTAAAAATGTTGCAGAACAATGTATTTACTTTAAATAAACAAAGCACCTCGATGTAAATTGAGTTTAGGCAACTTAGTAATAGAGCACATGACAGATTTAATAAAAAAAAAATTACAGCTCTTTGTCAATCCGCTGCTAGATGAAGGCCTCCACAACACCACGTTGGTTATCTGACCGTACTTCACCACGCTGGTCGGTACAGGGTTCGTGAAGGGATCGGGGGGGTGCAGGACTGGTTCAGATATCACTCGCCATGGCCAGACACCCCGATCTAATGTGACCTGATTCACAGCGGGGCATGCTATGTTCTTTCCCTCGCACCTCCGATTAGCACAGTCGGCTACGTACGGTGTGAAAGAATATTGACATACACGCATGAAGTTCAACATACGTACGATATATTTTCGTGTTCAGTTTGCTGTCATTCCCCCTACCTCCACTTAGCGAGGTTGCCTACGTGCGGTGCGAAAGAAGTTCAACATACGTACATGTGTCATTGCACCACGCCACCCATGTGTATACATTGTGCGGCAATCAATGGGTTTTGAAGTTATCCAAGGAAGGAGTGAAGGGGTCTACAGACACATCCAGGCAGGCAGACCGACAAATAAATACAAAGATCCCCATATAACCTTAACAGACTGTTGGGGCAAGTGCTGTTAGCGAGCACCTATGAAGGCCGGCATAGCATAAGAGGGGGTGGGTGGCCAACACCACGCACGGCCGCCTTTGTCTCCCTAGTGGTGATGTTTACACACCGCACCAAGTACTCATTTGAGGCTGAGTCGACCTAAGGGAGGCCCAGGACCCTTTCAGATAATCATCACTGGTGTTGGCCGTGAGCGGGAATAGAACTCGGGTCGCCAGGTTCGTAGCGCTAACCGCTACACACAGACACACAGGAATCATGCCAACGGAATGGAGAACCTGGATTCAGACCCGTACAACGCAGACTTTGAAAAATGTATTGTGGGGAATATAAAACCAGCATTTTCATATCAATCGACCAGCAGACACGAGCAGAGCTGCCAGTATATTACACACAAGAGAAAGGAGAAATACTGGTTGCTCTAAAGCAGTGGTTCTTAACCTTTACTGCAGCTTTGCACCAATTTGGTTCTCAATCATAAAAAAATAAATGTATAATGTTAATAAATACGCTTTGGTTCTTTCGGTAAAGTCACGTAGTTAGAAATAAAATCAAATAAAACAAATCACGACGTTTCGGTCGCTTGTGTTGCGATCGAAACGTCCTGATTTCTTCTTTTATTTTATTTTCTACCGACGTGACTTTACCGAAAGAACCGAAGAGTATGGATTCCTGCAGTCACGAAAGCTTCAAATCAAGAATGTTCATAAATATATAGGTTTGATGAAACAAAGTAGTTGCACTTACATGCCCGTGCCTAATTTGTGTTTTCGATGATTTACCTTCGAAAAAAATCTGGCCGTGTCCCGCACCCCCAGGTTAAGAACCACTAATATAAAGAGGTCAATTGTGTCTGGCCTAGGGTGAAGAGAATTGTTCGTCTCTCCCCTTATATCCTACGAGGACAAGGAGTACAGGAGGAAACGAAAAGTAAATACATATATTTAAAAGATGGTAAGATTTAGCCTGCAGATTTTAATTCACCCTGCTCGTGACTGTGTTAAGTTTCCGGCGGGTGAATCTGTCTTGTTGGGACGTTTCACGTTGCCCAGTTTGACGTGTTTTGGTTCTATGGCAACACCTCCGTTTGGGCCAAAATATCGTTTGATGCACGCGCTCACAGAGAGACGAAAAACAAACACCCCTGATGCCACGAGAAATACGGCACGGCGGAGGAGGGGGGACGACCGATTTAACCTTTTGGGAATGTACAAAGCGAAGAGGTTCTTTTTTTTTTTGGTCGTTGCAAAAGGACTTTGATAGAACCAGAGGTTTCACAGGTGGGTTACCCGAGTGTTGTACAAAAGCCGAACACAGCCCCGCCGTGTTTGGCTTGAGAATAAACTTTCGGCGCTCGACCCGCAAGATGTGAGCCACCCGTAACACTCAAGAGGCTGAATAAACAGGCGGTTTATAAACACACAAAACACGCTGCACGAGCAAGCCGGTGACAATTTACAATGCAGCGCCCGCCTATAAAAGCCACGCGATTCAAATGCGCGCACGTGCTTTTGTAAAAGGTGCGATTTAACGACGCTGCTTATTCCAGAGAGCCGCCCGGAGCGCGCTGTTTAACCATTACGTAAATCAAGAGCCCAGACATGAAATATATATTTCGTATACATCTTTAAAAGCCATCAACAAATTCTATAATCGGATTAATATTTACAAGCATACTCACTCACTCGTGCGTCGTACACACACACACACACACGTACGCACGTTGCGTGCATCGTACAGCGCGTTTGTCAATCCGCCACTTAACGGGGGACCTCCCCACACCTCTGTCGGCCGTCAGGGTTGTTTGACCATACTTCACCACGCTGGACAGTACCGGTGGGGGAAAGGTGTGAGGAGAGCTGAACTGCAACGGATTTTTCGCAGCACCTTGCTCCACCGTGCACGGGGGCCCACTGCACCTTGTTGTTCCCGGACGCTGGTCGCCCGTCCGTGCGCTAATCCAGGCTCCAAAAAGAAAAAAAAATCCTGCTTAGCTCCTAAGGCCTGAGAGGATCGGGCTCACTCCGTGTGATTTCACCGTAGGTGCAACGCGCGTGTAAGCTGTACGTCGCGTGAAGGGGCACGTGCTCTCGGCAAGCACCGACTAAGAGCGACGCGGCACGCAAAGTGGTGATGCGGAGGGCACCGTACATGACCACTGTCGTATATCTGGTGGCATAAATTTACTGGGGCTGAGTGAACTTCGGTGACGTTCAGGGCACATTCACATATAGAGCCCAGTTCGCGTGTGGAGGATTCAATAATTTCGTATGGATGACGGTGATAATGTGATACCAATGTCTCCGGAACCAAACCATAATGGAACCCACCAGGGTGATGTGAGCTGGGTTGGCGTGATAGCGATGAAGCGTGCTAACAACAATAAGCTGATGCACCACCTGCTAACAACAACACCACCACCACTCTCTCACACTCACGGGTTACAATACCATGGGCTCCTAATCCATATGCAATGGCTGCGATTGCGTATGAGCAATTGAAATCACAATTTGATGAATGTCTGTCCTCTCAGTGGTGTAACAAACACCACTGGGGAGCGATAGTGTAGCGGTTAGCACGCTGCGCTATGAACCCGGCGACACGGGTTCGATTCCCGCTCACGGCCAACACCAGTGACGATTATCTGAACCAGTCCCGGGCCACCCCTAGGTCGACTCAGCCTCAAATGAGTACCTGGTGCGGTGTGTAAACATTGCCACTGGGGAGACAAAGGCGGTCGGGCGTGGTGCTGGCCACCCACCCCCTCGTGTACCGTTCCGGCCTTCATAGGTGCTCGCTAACAGCACTTGCCCATATAGTCTGTTAAGGCTATATGGGGGATATTTGTAACAGACTCCAGAACATTCAAGGTGGAGCAAAGTGATGGTAGCCTCAGAGACAGTCTGTGTTGGCTTCAGAAGTAATCATTCATGGGCAGACCCCACCTTTACGTGAAATATAGCCACTGACTTCGCAGTATTTGACGCTGATTTGGCACAGCATACTTTAATTTTGCCCACATTATAGAGGGGTCAACAGTTGACAATTTACCCGAGTGAGCCGAATTTCTATAGTATTTTGAAGCTACTGTCATGAGTACCTCTAGGAGTCGAGGTAGTGTGTCTGCCAGGTATGCAACTATGCATCAATTTGATACATCAGAAATGGTACGCTATCACATGTTGTAAACACACAACGTACAAACGAAAAACGGGGGAGGTCGGGCAGAGGAGAAATACATAAAAAAAACGAGACGGTCAAAAGTGAGACGCTAATTAATTGTATCGTGACCATTCATCGGACCTCTGGCGAGGTGAATACGTGCCTGGTATCTGCACATCAAGTACAGCCTGTCGTCGGCAGCCACGAATTCACGCCTGTTAAGAACGAGTGGCAAAACGGTACTTCTGTCCGTCGCGAATAAGTGGCCGAAAAACCGTTTCCGAGCCGACCTCCTCTGATTGCTCATTTGCTGCACTGGAGCTGGGCTCGCGTCGCTGTGTCGTAGATTACGATGACAGATGCAGCGTCAATGGAGAGCTTATGGTAACAAAGTGGTACGCCGGGCAGTTCACTAAAACCGCGTGGTCCGTTATCCATCTCAGCACCTCGTAATTTTCCGGCTCGCGCTGCAAAAAAGGGGCAAAATTGTTTGATTTTTTTTTTGCCCTGCGACTGCGAGCAAGCGGTCGCTCGTAATAACGAGCGCTCGCATCGCAGCTCGGGACCTCGCAGCTGGGCAGGCCTTTTAACATTCTCCCGCTGCTCGTCGAACAAATTAAAGTTGTTGAGAACGTTGGCTTTTTAAGGGTGGCTGTAATGGAGCCCAGATTGCCGGGCACAAAAATCGCAGCACTCTATAAACACCCCCCAACGTGCGAAAAGGGAGGTTTGTTGCAAGTATCTCAAAAATAATCTCAAAGTTATTTCATGCTGAAATGAGCATTGAGGTGGATGCGCTGCTGTCCATCTGTGAATAAATTGCTTCATGGCCCATCGGATTCCTCCAGTATAAATACATATTCTGAATCTGCTACTTTCCTGACTGGAGACCCTGAACCAGTGATGTAAATACCACGTTGCTATGGCGGGGACGTGTCTATCCATAGTACTACCACTATTGACGTCTTCCCCACACAGTGGTACCAGAATGAATGATGGGCTGAGTCAATAGGCAGTATAAATACATATGCATAGTTTATAGATTATAATTACTCTTACAATAACAATATTGCAAATGCTCTCTAAATGCTGGGTGTCAAATACATAGCTATAATCTGCTGGTATAACTACATCATATCATAGACCTCTTCATCTTCACAATAGTAGAATTTGGGATAACGATTCAAGTCAACAATCTATTCTCGTTTGTATGTCTCGTCGTAAAGTTTAAGTTCTAATCCCATTAAACTACGGTACAGATTAGCATAAGAGAATTATCAAGGACAATCGACCACTGATCGCAACAATGACATGCGTGTACCGTGAGCACAATGATAATTATAGTTTTTTTTTAATTCTATTAAAAAAATGGTTTGCCAATGAATAGATACGCCGCTGAAAGCGGAGAACCATGTTGACGAAAAACAAAGTTGGGATGAAACGAGGCATAACTATTTACTGGTTAACAAAAAAATGTCATACCAGGTAAAGCCCACTGAGCTATATAGCTATTTTTCAGAAGCGGCATGGCCACAAGTGACAGCTCAATGAAGTGGCTTCTCACGCGAAAATGTACAGCAGCAGCCAAATGCTCTAAATGCGCGTTGATTCTAAATGTGGAGGGGGAAACCGGAGGACCCGGAGTAAAATCCACGCGACCACGAGGAGAGAGAGACACGCAAACTCCAAATATACAGGCGGGCATCGTGGTTCGGATGGAACTCACAACCTCCTGCATGCCAGGCGAGGGAATTAACATCTCGCCACCGCAGTGAAATGCTAAAACATCGTCGCGTAGGCTGCGATTGAAACGTACATTTTAATACCGGACCCCACCACAATATACAGGGCATTGAAACGAATTCTGAGCACAGATTTTTCAACAGAGCCACATTTCGTCAAGCTTGTCACAATATAATCGTTGATTTGCACAAACATCGATTTACGCAAACATGCATTTGCATCATCAATATGCTTAATGATCAAGTAATTTTAAGAATGAACTTCCAGTTCATATTTATTAGTTTTTTTTTATCATGCTCTGCTTTGCGTAAAAGGGTTGCTGATTGAAATGTATTTGTGGAAATTTCAACTTTGTGATTCTGACATGTAATATGGTCAAATTGGCCCGTAACCATCAATCATTTCACACGGTCTTTAATCTCAACTTGACAGAAGATGCTGCGAATTTGAAATTCTCCCGGCTGAAATAGCTTCACTGATTGCCCCGAGCACAGGGACATGCTGGTAGACCATCACAAATAGGTTGCTAAGTCTTCATCATGCACCAATTTGTATTATCCAGTGAGAGGCCCGAGATTAAAGTCGGTAAAAAAGATGTTTGCGTGAAGCTTTTATTGTGGGTGAAATCTGCACGTTTGTTGGAGCCACTTTTCCCATCGGTCGAGCGAAGAATAAAAACTGAAAAGGAAAAGTTAAACGCTCGGTAATGAAGAAGAATGAATCGGCCAACTGAAACTGAGTTTTTTTTTTTACAATTAAGTGAAATTGAAACTTTCAAATAAGCTTGGCTGCTTGCGAAATGGCGAATGAATAATCACCAAAAACTCAATCGCAAGAGATGCGAATCTCATTCAGTTCTTATTAAGTTATAAAAATTGACACTGATTCATTTGCCTGATTCTATACAATGGCAACAGCGCAGTGAGCTGCGCTGTGATATTTAAACTTTCAGTGTATACGTACATATGTATCTGTACACACATAAAGCTCCGCGATTATTATTATTTTTACCATAGATTCATGATAATAAAGACTTTAAAATACTTAAAACCTACATCTTAAGCGTAAAGTGAAACCACATGCCCGCATTATAAAGCATGTGAATCATCTTTCCATTGGGGATTATTGTCCATTTATGTCAAACTTTTCACGAATTAGCTCCGCATGCTCCCGCTCTATCTAAACAGCTGGAAATACCCACCCGGCATTATCATGGACTTATAAAGTGTGAGAAAATGCTATTCCTCGATAAAAGCCCTCTCCCTTGGAAATAATGAAAAAAAACCCTACGGAATAATCTCTTAAGGCCCCATTTGCCAAGAAAGCGGTCATAGCCCAGGAGAACTTGCCAAGGGCGCTTCGGCAAAGCAACGGCAGGCAGGCAAGACGAGGCAGCGGCGTAAATTTTGCAATCTCACTCGCAGAATTTTAAACTATAGAATAGAACAAGTTGAGGCCATTTCTCCCCCCCCCCCCTTCCGCCACCCCGCACTACGCTCCGCCCCAAGCAGTATACATCCCCGTGGGTTTAGAGCGTTTTACTTCAGTCTTATTTTGTGACGGGGTTTTTTTTTTACACGTATGCACCTGCGCTCAAGAGAAAGGGGCATAAATTAATTGGAGGAATGGTTCTGGTTGCGGTAAAAATGATCGTTCAACAAAAATTTTAATGGCGGGGTGGCAGCCACTTATTATGACGAATTATTGGTCTTCATACGAGTGACGTGGACACTCGCGCGAGCTGAGAAGAAGTCGGCTCGAGACAGAGATTAGTGCCCATCACTGATGACTATAATCAGAGCAGAATTTGAGAACTGGCAATTCAAAAATAATCCCCCACTTCCGGTATCTCCAAATGAATATAGGCTTTCGAATTACAATCAAAATGCCTATCATACACGCAAACAAACGCACATTACACCTCCAATTAGCACGCTTGGCTATGTACGGCGCGAAAAAAAGTTCAACATACGCTACAAAGATCCCACATATAGCCAAAACAGACTGTTGGGGCAAGTGCTGTTAGCGAGCACCTATGATGGCCGGCACTGTGGCACACGAGGGGGTTGGTGGCTAACACCGCGCCCGGCCGCCTTTGTCTCCCTAGTGGCGATGTTTACACACCGCACCAGGTACTCGACCTAGGGGAGGTCTAGGATCGGTTCAGATAATCGTCACTGGTGTTGGCCGTGAGCGGGAATCGAACCCAGGTCGCCACGTTCATTAGCGCGATTTTAATTCCAGATCCTTTCTTTCCTACGCCGTTTTTAACCATCTCCAATTGTATTATGTCCGGTTCTCTCGTCTCTTTTTGTAAACGTTTGTACATTGTTAATTTGAATAACGCTTTTAAAAAAAATCGTTTCTAACACGCACTATTTGATGCATATGTGGTGAGCATCCGTGCAGGGCACCGTGGTGGCAAGATGTTAACTACCTCGCCTGGTATTTAGGATGTCCTGGGTTCGATCCCGACACTTGCGATGCCCGCTATATATTTGGAGTTTGCATGTTCTCCCCGTGGTTCACGTCGATATTTCTATAGGTCCTCCGGTATTTCCCTCGCCCAATGTGAAACAGTTTTCTTAGAGAATTTGACTGCGATACATTTCCACGTGACAAGCCACGTCGCAGCGCTATCACTTGTGGCCAGGTCGCTTATGAAAAATTGTTCTTTAGCTCAGTGGTCCTTACCCAGTGAAATAAAAAAATAGTTTAATAGTTAAAAATTGCCAATTGTAATCGATAATCCGACACATTGTTAAATTCCTGAAGAAAAATAACATCTTATTTTTAATACATCGGACCCTTTCCATCATACGCATCGGTTGAATTTTATGAGCCAAGAGCTCAATAACAAAAAAAAACAGATCGTCCTTCAGAAATATACCTTGTCGTGCGTATATTTGCTGGTTTATTCCAGAATGTTTGTGTTACGCGTTGTCGCTTTAAGATGTTTCTGTGTTCAAATTTAGTTTGTTGCGGTTGCACCCGACTTAAGAGCCGCATGGCTCACAGGGCTATACCTAATAAATGAAACTTGAAATGAAAAAAACTTGAAACGTAAGAACATCGCCGATACGTAAGAACCTCGCCGCCATACTGGGAGACCATACTTAAGGGGGCAAACGGCACAGTGTAAAGCGATCCGAAGTCTGAAGAGTGAATGGAACAAACACGGGAAGCAATTCAGGAAAGGCATCGTAAAGTACCCCACTTCTAATTCTCCCAGTGGGACAATTAGCGTTATTACTCGGTCAATGCTACCAATTTTCTTAAAGGGTTGCCCCTGAGTTTGCGTAGCTGCTGCAGCCTTGAGCATAAACCACGAGCGAGGTGCTGAGCTCTTGGCACCATACATCAGTCGTAAAACGAAAAAATGTCACACACGTGGACTCAACTTTGATGGTGTTTATAGCTATAAGCAGCTCATGTGGCTTACACATGTACGGCGCAAACTGAAGTGGAAATCGGACTGCGTGCGAGGAATTAGTGCTGATTAGGGAAGCGCCTTCAAAGCGAGGTCTCTTGGCACAGATTTATTTAAGGCCAAAAATCAAACGGACGGGAGGGGGGGAGGGTTGGATTTCGGTTGAAAAAAAACAATCGTTGTCTGTGGAGCAAACAGAGTGGGGAGTTGGGTAGCACGGAGCACGTTGTGAGCGTGGGCGCCACGGTCACTAGGAGATGAGGTAGTGGGTTCAATCCCGACTCTGACGCCTGTAGATTTGGAGTTTGCGTGTCTTTATCTCTCTCCCTCCCCGTGGGTTGTGTGGATTTTTCTCCGCGTCCTCCGGTTTATCCCTCCACAATTAGAATCAACGCGCGTTTAGAGTTCTGACTGATCTAAATTTCCACGCGATAAGCCACTACTTCGTTAAGTTATCATTTGTGGCCAGGTCGCTTCTGAAAAAGAGCTACGTAATGGGTAAAATATTGTATTTTTATTTCATAATTCATAGTTTTATCTGAGAGCACCAGAAACAAGAACAAGGCCGCAGGTCCTTCGCACCGTCCCAAGCGCCAGTTTGAGACGCTGACGCTGTCGTAACAAATCGCGACGTTGGCTTTCAGCTCCTGACCGTAATGCCGTACGCAACAAATCGAGAACAGCGTAAGAACAGAAGAACGTAAGGATAGTCGTGCGGCAACAACGACCGGACAAGTCGGTGACTTTGTGCCGAATGTAATTGGCGTTTAGCGTGAAGTCGGGATAGTATTCAACACCCCGCACGCTTTTAGGATGTAATTGTTGTTATTAAAAGTTTGCCCTTTTGGGTGGAGCGGTGCCGCAGTGGTGAGTGCTCTGCACTACAAACCTGGAGAACCGAGTTCGATTTCCGACCACGGGTAGCATTAGTGGCGAGCAAATATCGGTGCTGCTCTTGGACCTCCCATCCCGTTACAAAGTGCCAGCAGTGTAATGAAAATTGGGCGTTAAGGTATGTTGTTTTTGTGCATTCTGATTTGAACAGATTCATGCGAAGATGATTTAACATTTCATCACATCTGCTTCAGATCCTCGGAGGCGTTTTCACAAAGTTTGCATTTGGAACGTTCCGAATGGTAATTAAGCCGTCACCCAAAAAAAACGCAAACAAAAACAATCACAATTTAAATATCCACCGCGCACAGCAGTTTCATCAGGAAAAAAAAACACAAGCACGTGTATGTTATTACTGACAACTACACTGCATACAATTTCAATCACCCAAAGCCTTTGCTGGAATCAGTAAAATTAAAGCAGTGTGTTGCAGCGTGGATTTCAATGTCTAGCGAGAGAACAGCGCATGCTCTCAAGTTCAAAAGGATACATGCACATGCATTATATACTTATTTAAATCTTTCCAGACACCTTATGAATGAATAAAGCTATTGTAGATGTCATTTCTACAGTGTTTGGCAATGCTATGCAATCCATGAGGTTTTTGTCAGGTTAGATCACATAAATATCAATGTGTTGTTAAACCCGCCACCACCCGACACAGCCAATTAGTAAGGTTTGTCACGTAAGCAAAGTATTACTAATTGGCTGTGTGGGGTGGAGGCGGGTTTATATATTTACAGGATCTAACAAAAAAAAAACTATTGGTCGTGAAAGCCTACGTGTTAAAATGCAATACACCAAAGAAGGATGCTGGAGTCATCAGCAAAACAAATGTAAAAAACAAAACATGCCTTTTTTGTTAGTTTGTAAAGCCACAAACAGAGATGAAAGCAGTTCCTGTAAATCCTCTTTTAGACGGGAATTAACTCATTTTTTGACAGGTTTTAGAAAAAGAACATTGTGGGCAAAAGAGTTTATCTTTCCGATTTTGCAAAGTGACCCAAAGCTAAATGTATTATCAGATGTCTTTGTACTGAACATTCGGCTTACCTTGAGCCCGAGGCCGAACTGGGCACACACCATGATGACTAAGGCCACCGTAATTATTTAAACTGTATTTGCTCACTGCCAGTGTTTAAGGTCAAACACTCATAGTGACGGAACAAATAATGCACTGCAAGGTAAATACTTGCGAGTACTTAGAACAAGTTTGGAGTTATTTTTTTATGTTTTCTAAAACTGGCTATCCCGTATAGATCCCAGAGAGAGAAAAGACACATGATGGCACTTTCGATGAAGAGGCCACTTTAAACAAATGCACGAAGCCTATGGCCTCGCTTTTATTGCTGTGCGTGTGTGTGTGTTTTTTTTTTATCAAAGTTTGTTTTCATAAACATCACCACTTGGAATATTAAAAATAGCTTCGTCCCGGGCGGTTCAGAAAACAGCAGCCTGTGGTCTATGGCACGTGAGTGGCTGCTGTGTGGACATAACAAAATGGGATTTTTAAAAACCACAATCCCACAACACAGGACTGGCAAACAACAACAAAAAAACAATAACCCACAAAAGAATCCTTGAATCCATATTTTTTTTAAAAACCCGACACTTTTATGCCGATGAGCTTATACAGCAGTTCTGGAAGGGTTGCCAGCTCGTGTGCCATGGGAGTAATGAAATGGGAGCGCATGGACCGGCAAATATGACTGCAGTTGTTAAAAGAGGCGAGAGGACAGTGTTGGCCTTCAGGAATGGCAGACACTTTCATCCAGCTGTGTACAGAAAACGGCTGGTGGGGTTTTATACGTATATATTTTTTTTGTTAAGCAGTGTACAGAGGTTACAATTAATTCAACAGCGCACGCCGCAATTCAAAGAGAAAGTGGGATTTCCACCACCCATTAGGGTTGTATAAACTTTTCCTCTCCCACAGTTTCGCGAAACGAGGCGATGAACCAAACTACGCTCAATGTAAAGTCAACACGACGCCCCGGGGACACCGTTGAAACCAATAGGATACGCATTTTAAACCACGCAAGTTTGCCAAATACACGCCGTCACATCAATGTGCACATGTACGGCCCTTTGTCAGTCCACTGCAAGATGAGGGCCTCTGCCCACCACCCCCACCCCCCCCCCCCCCCGGGTGATATGATGCCGGTCAGTGTAGCTTGGAGGTGGGTAGAATATAAGTGGGAGCGCAGAAGTGCAATACAACACACGGAATTTGCTGCACCTTCTTCCGCTACCCATCAAAGTTAGAGCCCACTCTCTGATATCTTCCCCCCCCCCCCGCCCCTGTGAAAATGTGTACTGCGATTAACAAAGAGGGGTAAACAATGTTCACTCTCTCTTTATCTTTTGATTTAAAGATTTCGTGACTGCAGGGATTCATATTCTTGGTTCTTTCGGTAAAGTCACCACGTAGAAGGGAAACAATAAAATAATAAAAATATAAAACAATTAAATTCTCACGACGTTTCGACTGCATGTGTTGCAGTCGAAACGTCGTGAGAATTTAATTGTTTTATATTTTTATTATTTTATTGTTTCCATTCTACGTGATTTTACCGAAAGAACCAAGAATCTGTCTTTATCGTTACAGTTCAGTTCAAGGGGATCCCGCCGTAGTGTAACAAATGGGCTCGCTGCGTCGGCAGTTTTAAAACAATAAGCTATGGTTTTTTCAAATTGGCCAGCCTACGTCTAACCCAGCAGTGTTCATGGGAACGCCCCACAGTTAAAGTTGATTGGCGGGTCACAAGTGGCAGGGTAAAGTGTGGGCACTCTGATCCTTTTTATCGAAATGTCTGGCTACAATTCTAGATTTGAAGCTTTCGTGACTGCAAGGATCCATACTCTTTGGTTCTATTCGGTAAAGTCAAAGGGTATGTCTGGCTACAGTGGAAGAGTAGGCCAAGACTCTGTGGAGCTCCCTCGAGTGGAGGCCCTTCTGCCAGCAGTGGCGTGAGGGAGCAGTTGAAGTGCCGTTTCGGTTAAAACTTTAAAAAGTCAAGACTCTTGGCCAACGAGTTAACAGATGTTCACAGTGTCGAGTTTGCGACATGATCATACTGTACATCCTTAATCTCGTGAGAAGTTTTTTGACCCGATCGATGCGGTAGAGGTTCCAAACAGATCTTCCGGGTCCGTGATTATATCTTGAAAGGGGAAAAAAAAGCCGTGAATTCAACCCAAAGAATTTGCACGTCAAATTTGTGGGGTTTTTTTTGTTTTACCAATCACACTCGCCATGTCGATGTCCAAACCGTTGGGTAGATGACAAGCTCGACATGGCGGGCAGCGTTTCTTTAAGGGAGAAACATTATTATTTATTTACAATGCCCTGTTTGCTTCACGACTTAAGAACGACCACGCTCCAGTGCACAGCGAAGTTACAACACCTCCGATTTGCTTACACAGTGGTCATAGTGATGGTATAAGATTAGGATCTCATCACGTGGCCTACGGCTATCACATGCCATCGTTGTGTGTGATTTCCACTACTGGTAAGCCTGACACAAAGGAATAAGCTGTAGTGGATTTTTACTTATTACACATGCATAGCGATTTCACGTGTGGAAGCTCCAAATTACAGTGACATCGAAGGTCAATTTAGCCGGTGCATGCAAGAAAACATATTTGTCAAAGGATTTATATACAAACAAATTACAATATGTATATTTAAAACAACAAAAAAATCTTCCATATCACGAGTGCTATTCGAAGATTTATTCAGAAGAAATTACGAGATGATTGCGACTAGGTATTCACGGTTAAACAGCAGGGCTGCTTAAGTTATGTAGGTTGCAGATTAGCTGAGATGGAGCAAAAAAGGGTAGGGAATGTTTGTGAAGCTGGTGGATTAAGTGCTACAATCTGGCAGGCACTTACTTATACACATAAGGGTACTCAAGCACGGAACACAAAGACAAAGATCCCCCATACAGCCTTAACAGACTGCTGGGGCAAGTGCTGTGAGCGAGCACCGATGAAGGCCGCCACGCCCAGCCGCCTTTGTCTCCCAAGTGGCGATGCTTTTACACAGCGCACCAGGTACTCATTTTAGGCTGAGTCGACCGAGGGGATGTCCAGGAACCGATTCAGATATGAGCGGAAATCGAACCTCAAATCGCCGGGATTCGTAGCGCTAACTGCTACACCACCGCTGCCCCACCGCTGCCACAATCAAGCATGGACAAAGACAAATATCCCCCGTATAGCCTTAGCAGACTGTAGGGGCAAGTGCTGTTGGCGAGCACCTATGAAGGCCGGAACAGTACACGAGGGGGTGGGGTGGCCAACACCACGCCCGACCGCCTTTGCCTCCCCAGTGGCGATGTTTACGCACCGCATCAGGTACTCATTTGAGGCTGAGTTGACCTAGGGGGAGGCCCAGGACTGGGTCAAATAATCGTCACCAGTGTTGGCCGTGAGCGGGAATCGAACCCGCGTCGCCGGGTTCATAGCGCAGCGTAGCGCTAACCGCTACTACACTACCGCTCCCCTTAACGCACGCACACGCATGCGTGTGTAGACACTCGCGCATGCCAATGCATACACTGACAGACATGTGAAAGCATGCACAGCTGATACACGCACGGACATGTGTAACCATGTGGAAACCACACGCATGCAAAGGCGACCCAGGAACACGCGTGCTCAGACGCAAAGACAAAGGTCACTTTGTTTGACGTGGTGAGCTTTTTTTTTCTGCGAGGCCAGGATTATTAGCGAGTGGCCGATTATATCATCAACGCCTCGTGAAAGGGGAAAGAGTCCATTGCCTTTGCGTTATTTAAATGGCGGCATTAATACACAAAGTTAATTATTCCCTTTTAGCCTGAGTTGACCTAGGGGAGATCTGTTGGTACCAACTTAAGCGCAGTAATTGCAGTTGATGTGCAATTGATTGTGATCAAATCCAGACCTTGGGAGATGTGACGCAGCTGCGTGTGTGCGTGTGTGCGTCGGACATACATTGCGCACAACGCGAATTTCATTGCAATTATACCATGAAACCTGGAACTCGCTAAAATGGCACGTCAAGATAAGCGATAGGAAAAGTTTTTTACTCCCATTGACAACAAGTAAACACACACAAAGGTAAACATTACAATCTACAAGGTGCCTACTAAAAACGATTTAGTATTTTGTTATTCGCCAGGTAAAAGCCCACTGTGTGATATCGCATAGCAGCCAAATGCTCTGAACGCGCGGTGACTTTAAATGTGGAGGGAAAAAACCGAAGGAAACCGGAGAAAAATCCACGCGACCAAAGGGGAGAACATCCAAACTTCAAATATACAGCAGCAGGTGTCAGGGTCGGTATTGAACCCACGTTCTCCTGCACACCAGGCGAGGTAGTTAACATATTCCAGCAAAAAATGCAATCCATCACCCCACCGAAAGAAATCCGTAGTTATTTTTTTGTTGAATGTGTCTCGAAGATGGATACATCTGACACCATACGGGTAGCGTCCACGGCTTAAAAATGGGATACAGTTGCAAATGCTGTTACTGCATTAAATTCCATTCTGCAAGTTTGTACTGTTTAATTACATTCCAAAACCTTATCTTTACTTACAAGGATAAGACGGTGATGTTTTCAGATGATTTTCCAAAGCTTGCTATTTCTGTGAGTTCATTGTGAGCCACTTTCCTAAAGACGAAACGGGAGAAGAGAGAGAGATGCATCAACGCGCATCATACAGCAGGACAAAAACACGTTCAAGTATTGCATTGCAAAGAATGACATCACACACAGTTCAATAAAAACACCAATAGTACGGATAGGTGTTCACCCCCCCCCCCGTTGCTCCAGTTTCCTCCCACACATACGCGTGTATGTTGAACTTCTTTCGCACCGTACGTAGCCAACCGTGCTGATCGGTGGTAAACACTCATTAATTGGCCGAAACACCTCAATGTATAGAGGACAACAGAGCTTGAGGGTGGGGCAGCGGGGATTTATTGCGGTGTGTATACGTATGTATGTATGTTGAACTTCTTTCGCACCCGTACGTAGCCAACCGTGCTAGACGGAGGCGTCGGCTTACTGCCCAGTTGAGATTATTATTAGTATTACTATACACGGCCTCCCCGGCTAACATTAGGAAACAATGTTCTACCGCTGTGGGTCTATTGTCACAATAAAGCAATCGAACCCTTATCTACAAAGACGCTGATCGTTTACCGAGGTAAAACAAGTGAAAGGCAGAGGTATGACCTGCAAACAGCACTTGAGGCTCCTGCAGTCAAGGGACCTTGCAAGGGACCCTTAGCCTATATTACCACTGTCCAAACAGACTGGAATAGTTGTGGAAACCCACACATCACCCCACCACAAGCAAACTGTCAGCCAGCCGGTTTAAGGGCATTCCCATTTTTTTTTTACTGGGAGCACATTTATTTATTTTAGTTACAGCTCATCGGTTGGGTCAACGCACTTCTGGATCAATGTCGGGTCAGCCATTGGGGTTGTTTGACCATACTTCACCATGCTGGTCAGTACAGGTTGGTAAATAGGGTTAGGAGCAGGACTGGAACAGAAGTCAGCTGCCAGTGATGTTTGGGGTGCTGCGGTGGCAAAATTTTAACTACCTCGCTTGATCGTGGGTTCGATCCCGACCCTGACGCCTGAATATTTGGAGTTTGCATGTTCTCCCCGTAGTCGCGTGTATTTTTGTCCCGGGTCCCCCGGTTTACAAACAACACGCATTCAGAGTATTTGGCTGCTATAAATTTGCATGTTTTAAGGCACTTCGTTTGGCTATCATTTGCGATATCCAGGTTGCTTCTGAAAAAAGAGCTATATAGCTCAGTGGGCCTTACCTGGGAAATTAAAAAGTTTAGTTTTTAGTTTTAGCCTTGGCTGGAAATCAAACTCAGGTCACTGGGTTCGTAGCGCAGCGTTGTGAATCAGTACGCCACTGCTCCCCCACTTATTAAATAGATGGGATTCCCGCTTTGGCTGGGATTTGAAATTGGTACCTCCCGGGTCACGGGCCCCAACCACGTGAGCCTCTACATCACCGCAGAGAACATAACAATAAAGGGGGATGGATGAGGATTATAAAAACTCACATTCATCAATAACATTTCCTTAAAAGGAAAAAAATATATATTTGTGTGACAGCCAACTTTTCGGGGCAATGACCATTCTTCAAAGTACATAAATCCATTGCCTGAAACGTTCCCTTCTTCCATGAAACGTTGCCTATTGTGTATATGTGTGTGTTTTTTTTTGTTACGTGTGCTTGTGCACCCATTGCCAACGCAGAAGCGGCATCAGCACTGGCATCACCCAAACGGACTCAAATCAAGCAGTCTCGCCGTGAAGTGAGAAGACTTAAGTGTATACACGTGCATTCAAAAAAAAAGAAATGTATCACGATACGAATCCGTCCAACGGCTATTAAAGTCAAGTCAAAGTGTCACCGTCACGGGCAACGAGCTAGCAGTGGAAACTCCACGTTCCCATGGCAGGGACCAGTCGCTGCATACAGATGTTGACGTCCCAGACGTGGTCTTCATCTTGTGATCCGTGCAGGGATAATTGGCACGAGTAGGCCACCGACGGGCGACTTGAATTTGTGACGTTTCCAATTTGTGAGTCAACTGTCAGCCAAGTGGTATGCCTCAGTGCAAAGCAGCTGGACCTGTGCAAGTTGGTGTTTGAAGTTTTTTTTTATGTTAACTGACAAATAATATTGTACTCTATGATTATTGACAAACGGGAATCGATCATTACGTACAGCATACACATGGCAGACACAGAGTGGAATAGAGTTGACCCATAATGCAGTTGAATTCAGTTCGCTTGACCAACAACAAAGACTAAAATGTGCTTGACACGTGGGTGTTATGGAAGAAGGGAAAGACAGAGCTGGTGTGATAAGTCTAGAGCTGAAAAATGTGCCGATGGGGAAGCAAAGAATCCATGAGAATTCTCGGTGAGAAGGCAGGAGGTGTATGTGATACATATCTAAGAGGGTCACAGCTGGGGATAGGTCGAAACAGGATTCTGGAGAAATGAGAATGCACGGAACGAGGGGGAAGAGGAATGAAATGGAGGTGAGCGGTCGCACCGGAGTTCCCGGTGAGATACGCTGAAGATGGAGGAAGACGGAGAGACTCCGTCGTTAGACATCACAATTCGGGTTTTATATAGAGAAAGAAAATAAAGGGCCTTTGTCATGGGTGGAGTTTGGAGTGGGTGGGGGGGGGGCACGGGGGGCAATGCCACCCCCTTCCCCCCCAAACTGGACACCTTTATTATTTTTTCAGTAGTTTACAAATTTATTATATGCACCCCGCATTCCTAATGTGAGGGGCAAAGCGACCCCCCCCCCGACCCCACACCCCAAAATCTCCGCCTATGACAGTCGCCTTTGTTTTACGTTTCTTTGTTAACCCTGGAAAGGCTCACCGAGTCTCAAGCCTCATTGTTCAGGAGGGTCCTGCCAAGTGTTCGTGGTAAGGGGGCGATGCTGCTGCTGCGTGTAATCCCAATTGAGTAATGTCCAGGTAATATCCCAGCATTGGGATGTTTGGCCAATAGCAGTCGCATTCTGGGTGGGGGGGGCGGGGGGCTTTGTTTATTTGTTTGTTTTGTTTTTACAAAAGTATAAAACTTTTTTCTCAGTCGTCACGGGCAGAGCAACGTCACCGCGATGACGTTGGTGGCAGCTGAATTGATAACTTAGCAGAGGAACTTGTAGGTCAGGGACCAAAGCCACAATTAGAGACACCCATGTTGGCAAGTTTTCAAAATAATAATAATAGTGTTGACTTGGGCAGGACACATCTCCGGACAGGGTCGGTGCCAATTATTTTGTTTGATGCTGGCATTTTTGCCAGCATCAAAGTATGAAAAATAAGAATAGGTTTTACCCTTTATGGCAATACATCAGGTGTTAAGAAAGGGTAGATAACCTATTCTTATTTGTCATATTTAATTTTCGTTAACGATTCATTTCAATGTTTGTACTTTTGTTAGATTTTTGGCTTTTTTCTCTCCATTTTGGTGACTGCGTATGAGACCTCTGCTGTCCTCGGTTGCTCAACTTATCACTTGGGGGTCGAGCAATTTTTTTTTTACTTGAAACTCGAATTCGGGCAGAGTAATCGCGAAGGAATGGCAAACCTACGGAGAGACCAACACACCCAAGATTGACGTCCAGCGTGGAGGTGGAGCGAGGAGACTGGCATCGTGCTTTAGCAGGATGTACAATATGGATTGTGGGATCGTAAAGCCTTGCGGGATGGCAACGCCATGGGCAGATGATCGCTGACAATGGTCATCATCGTTCATTCCGTATATTGCGCCATGTGCCTCCCACACAGTATATATGGAGGCACCAAAGCACCCGGTGTTTGAGATAATTATTAGGAAAGTGATGGTGTAATAACAATTAACTTTGTATTAAAAAGTCCCTCTCATATCAAAATATATCGAAGTGCTGTATGTAAAAAAAAAACTTTTACTCACTGGTACAGATACAATCTGATAGAAATGCAGTCAAAGACAAAAATAATATTAGCAGTAAAGACGATTACACTCGCAATACAGAAATAATTCCGACAATCCATGATAAAAGCCAATAGCAATCATCATTAGGATAAAGGTAAAGTCCAATCATGACAAATACGGTGGCAAAAAGTAAAAAAAAAACACAGATAATATATACCACGAATGAGAATTAATCAACTAATTTAAAACCCTAAACAGAGCTTGAGACTACTCTCTATTGATGACGAAGTAAAATGGATAAGAGCTTATTAAATTTTGAAGGGGTAAAGTAAAATCTCATGCATGGCTTGGCAAGGTGGCATGCCTGCGATATGGGGAAGCCTCGAATAGCTTCAAGGTCTCTGCCCTCTGACTTTCTCCAAACAAAAAAATCGTATCAGTTCCTGGTGGTAGCGCCGGTGTGCGTACATGCAGTGCTTATATCGAGCATCCGGGACACGCGGTCAGTCGCGTGCATTACTGCGGCCATTCACAGTGATCCTATTCATCGGCAGTCACGAAGCTGCCGAGTTCGGGCTCATTGAATCAAGACGCGAGTCTGTGCGCAGCCTCCCACACGAGCAAGGCTGTAACGTGGCTTGGGTTGTAACATGAGAGGAATGCAATACAGATGAGGGTCGTATTATTGTATCACGTGACAAACAGGGACAAGGGCACGTCTGGGTTGGGTGGCCAGCACAAAAGCGTGGCTTGTGGAGTTTTCTTTTCCTCACCCTCTCCCTCTCTTTCCTTCCTCAAGGGCGGTGCATGAGCAGCGCAAGTTAACTCGAGGCGGACAAGTTGCTCGATGTGGAAAAAAAAAAACCCGTGATGAAAACATCATCCTTGGACCGGGACAACAGGCAATGCCTCAGGTCAATGGCATTGGACACTTGACTGCTGAAGGCTGCAATTAAGCCTTGACGATTGAAGTGGATGTCAAGCTTTGCGAATCTATCCAGAGATTTAACCCTGACTAGATGTGTATAAAATCAGTCGGAAGGGCAAGGCGGCTCAGAGAGTTAGACCGTGCACTGAGCCAGTGCTCACAAAATCCTGGGACGGAATCTGGGATTCAGCCGCCCGGTGATTAAGCCAAGTTCTCAAGTGTAGATAATTTAAGGTCTCGGGCCCAGTCGATCCATCACTGGACGAAAAAAATAACTCATTACATTAAATGTGATATATATTTTTTTTCACTTAACGCAGCTCATATTAGCTCTGAAAATGTATACGTTTGGTTTTAATTACATGCGATTAACATTTATAAGTAAACCAGCACGCGAACTCCGGTCATCCTTGGAGCGGCTATTGGCTAGCCACCGGACAAAGGCGGTCACCGCATCGCTCGCTTTCAGGTGCGCTTCTGCGGCCGTCTGGAACGCTCCTCATTCCGATATTAGGAAGCCACTGGAGCTTTGCACTTTAAAATAATCGATATTGAAAACTAATTCATATGGAACTAGCTGTTTTATGTTTAATTCTAGATTTAAAGCTTTCGTGACTGCAAGGATCCATACTCTTTGGTTCTATTCGGTGAAGTCACGTAGGTAAAAAATAAAACAAAAATCACGACGTTTCGGCAACAACACCAGCGGCCTTCATCAGGTGAAGGGACCAGACTGTCTCGAGGACAGCGCTGGAGTGAAACACAGTTACGCTCAGACCGCGACCTTTAAGCTGTGTGCGAGGAAACAAGGTGCCTTGACAAAGGAATTAGCATAAAAATTAGCATTTGATTGGCCGACTTAGCATGATGAACGGTGTAGAGGTGGTGTACATGCGGGTGAACCTCCGATTAGCACGGTTGGCTACGTACGGTGCGAAAGAAGTTCAACGTACGTACATAGAGAGTGGATAAAGAGGCATACTCAAATGACTTCCGAAGCCATCTTTTGGGGCGGCTGTTTTCTGGCACAGCAAGAGCCCCGACTGGAAATGCATTCATCTCCCATCACAACTCTGACCGCACAAGCGAAATAAACTCGAGTGAATTTAAGAAAGAAAAAAAAAAGCGATACAAAGACGGGAGTTATAAGCAGCGTGAATAAACACATCGCTACACAACTATAACCATAGGCTGAAAAGCCAATTCATTAAACCCATTCAGCTGCTAGCACGGCATTTTCAAGCAGACTAGGCAGACACCCAATAATGAATATGCCCCATTGGGTACACAATACGAAAATGCATTCACCACCGGAGGTAAACATCGGCACTGGCAGTGACACAGAGCCTCCGTTGTCCCCCCCCCCACCCACCGCCGTTTCGAAGGTAAAAACCCCACCATTGTTTTGCTCGTTGCTGGCAGGCAGGTCTCCAACGACGCTTCACAGCTATGGGGCAGCCTGCGAACTTCTTGTCAAACGACTGGTCAATATAACACTCGCCCCGCCGGCCGGGGGCTGGCACATTGATTTCAGAATTTCAGAGCCGTGTAGCGAAAAGTAAAACCTTCACGCAGGCGTGGGAGGCAAGAGTGCATTGATATTATTTTATACTTGTGACATTTGTTTTTATATATATATATTTTTTTAATTTGAAAAAGAAAATAGCGCACATTCGTGCCAGTATATGAGGCCATACAGATGCAACATTCCTGCACCCAAACACTGATTTACGCTCCTCGGTTCCCAAATACATATTTGCGTTGAAATGTTGCACGCCCTGATTTTAAAAGAATAAGAAAAATTAATCGGCTGTTCCTACAGCAACGTTAAACCTACTCACAAAGGTGTCGTTAATTTTGGGTGTGTTTGGGGCAATCAACATTCATCACGGGCCGTGTGACGTTATTTGGCACTAACTTTGTGTTTAATTAACGTGGTGAAAAACATCAGTATTGACGATGGTTCCAACACTTGAGCACAATGTCCGAATGTAAACGATTTGCCAATGTATTCTTGAAAGAAAAAAAAAAACCCCGAAAAATTAATCATAATTAAAGCGCTAACAATTTTTGTAACTGAAAATAAAGCCAAGCATTGTACGGATGCATGAATACAAAACAAGGTAACAGAATTTCGACTTGTTTTCATTACATTAACAATATTTCACGTACACGATTGCTCTCCGTACCGTTTTCCTACAGCAACCATTCGTGGGAAGGCCAACGCGCGAGCGTGTGCGCCCAGAGAGGAAGCACCACGCGTTGTAACGTTCCTCCCACGCTGCGATGGCGCGGGTACGTTGCGTGCGAACCCGCACACGATGTCAGAGTTGTCGGCGGACACGGAGCAAATACTTACACTTCCTTCAGGTTCAGCAGGCGGCTCATCATAGCGCCCGCATCAATGTCCTCCAGTTGATTGTTGCTCAAATCTCTGTAAAGAGAATTAATCATGCATGAGCGAGCAAGGAGAGCCAAGGTATCCGTGACGCTGCTCGACAAATCCACGCGCTGAGAAGACGAAGATCCTCTGTGTGGCCACTTCCATACGGGGCTGCCTGTGGAAAGTGTCGTTCAGAATCGTGATCAGAATCTGTATTTGTCTGTGGAGAAATCCGATAAGCTATGAAGCTCTTTTTTTCACACACGTTCAGCAGGTTCACACAGGTGTCCAGTCGGTGTGGTTTTTAAGTGAGCAGCGCTTCACGACTATTTACCAATTCGCATGCTTACCCAAGGAAGCCTCATCGAGTCTCAGGACTGTTTTTTTTTTCAGGAGGGTCCTGCCAAGCATTTGCATTTGGGGGGGCCTATGGTTGCTCCTTGTGATACCAATTACTGGAGTAATTTGCGGGTAATTTTTCATAATTGGGATGTCTTGGCCAATGCCAGTAACATTGCACGAGTATTATGTTTTACCTATGGGATGGAAGCAGAGAACACGGAGGAAACCCATGCAGAACAGGGGGGGAGAGAATACAAACTGCACACGCAGAAAGGGGCCTGATTCAGGAGTCGAACCCAGGCCCTTCTTGCTGTGAGTCATGAGTGTTACGGCTGCAACGCCCTGCCGCCAATTTAAGGTCACAGCTGCACACGGAGGTCCATTCAGGCCAGGCTGCCTTCGTGTAAAACCTCAGTGTTGTTGGTCCAAAACCTTACCAGGTGATCATATGTGGGCCGAGTCAACCTAAGAGCGGTGTAATGTCCAGATTTTAATAATGATAATAGTGACCAGACAACGGTTGTGCTTGGCCAGGAAGGAATCTTAACTTGCGCTGCTGGAATTGCTGAAATGTGCACTGACCACCCGCTGAGCCACCGTTGCACACACACGATGCACACTTGCACACACACGATGCACACTTGCACACACACGATGCACACTTGCGCACACACGATGCACACTTGCACACACACGATGCACACTTGTGCACACACGATGCACACTTGCACACACACGATGCACACTTGCGCACACACGATGCACACTTGTGCACACACGATGCACACTTGTGCACACACGATGCACACTTGCGCACACACGATGCACACTTGCGCACACACGATGCACACTTGCGCACACACGATGCACACTTGCGCACACACGATGCACACTTGCACACACACGATGCACACCTGCGCACACACGATGCACACTTGCGCACACACGATGCACACTTGCGCACACACGATGCACACTTGCACACACACGATGCACACTTGCACACACACGATGCACACTTGCACACACACGCTGTGCTCGTTGCGTGGGGTTCTTAAGAGCAGCAGTACGCAACACGCACGCTGACGCGGAGTACTTAACCTTGCAGAGGCGACATTTGACAAATGGAATGAGCGTTGCTATATTTAAATAATAATAATGCATTGTTAATGGCGACTCGGGGATACGGTTTCCCTTCTTTCAGAACTCTGCGGGGATGTCTAGGTCAGTCTTATAGTAGATAACTTGAATGTGCTACGCGAACGGACTGTGATTTCCCCAAGGGGACGTTCTAATTAGTTGAACGACAGCCAGGAGTGCGTGTTTGCCGTTACCGCCGGAGCGCAGCTGAGGATAACGGCGAAGATCGTCGAGAAATGAAAAATGAAAAACGCGGCCCCACAACAACAACAAAAAATCCCCACGCTTGGGCCACGTGATAGCAGCCATGTGTGGCAGTTGTATGAGGAACAGATTGTACCTTTCAAGTCACAAAGTGCTTGTACCTTTCCTGGGAAAAATGCACTCAAAAGTCCATTCGCACAGGAACTCGATCTAATCTATCAGGCGGCTAACGGCTCTTTAATTATTCGCAGGCCTTCGAGCACATTGTCGGCCGCGGCACGGCGGAGTTCAAATCCACGGAGGCGTTTCGTTCGCGTGGGAGGAGGGCCGAGTTTCCTTTAAAAAGTCAACTTTGGAAATGCACGGCACAACATCCCTGCGACCAAGATTCCTTTAATTTTGCCTTTGTGTTTCATTTGGAAGGTACAAAAAAAATAGACGTTGATTTTTTTGGGGAACAATAACAAACCGGAAAAAATGACATAACACAATTACATAATCCTGGATATGCCAGTTTCATTACAATCCTTTTACTACCGGGCAGGGACACGGCCTAACGGTAGCGCTCCGTTCGCCGCGAGTTGCAGAGCGCCGCGGTTCGAATCCAGTGGCAGCCCTAGCTGATCTCGTCAAGGAGTATAAAACATCGCGTGAACTCCGGTCATCATCGCAGCAGCAGCAGCTGTTTGCTAACCATGGAACAAAGACGGTCACCACATCGCGCATTTGCAGATGCGCTTCTGCGGCCGTCTGGAACGCTCTTCCGTCCGATATTAGGGATCCACTTGAGCTATGCACTTTTAAATAATCTAGATCGACGAACTCATTTATTTAGAACTGCTTTTTGGTTGTTCAAAAAGCATGGTTGGCGATGTACATGCATACATTACCTGGCTGCATCATAATCATAACACTGTGTAACAACATTTTTGTAAAAAAAAAATGTTCCTGGGTAGTAAGTGTTATTTACTAATTGCTATTGCCTCAAAAGTACTGAAAATGGATATTTCCCCCCACAAACTTTGCTTTTGTGACCAGGACAGCGATATTTTGAAATGTACCTATTTTCAGTGAGAAAACGTGGTGTACATTTGTGTCTTTCGTTCACGTAAAGTCCTGGTCACAAAAGCAACGTTTGTGGAGAATAATAGCCATTTAATGCACTTTTGAGGCATTAGCATTTAGGAAATGACACTTAGTATCCAGGAACAAAAATCGCGCTACACAGTGATAATGCTCCAGTTGGGCCATTGTGTGGCGGCATCAGGGAGCCAACTTGTCAAACAAAACCACAAATCACACAGTCGGGACGATGTCCGGCAATCATCGGCAAGACGCTCCCGCAAATGAGACTATCCTGGTCTCTTGAGTTCCCAGCCGGTTAAACAAAATAAACGTGTTGTGTGTTCTTTCGTAAAATATTTTTTTTTTAATTCCACATCCTCTCCTTACATTGTAACATCCTGACGTTCTGGATCGCATTACCAGGGGCTTGGATGATATCAGGCAAACCGGACTCATCAGAGGCGGGGGGGGGGGGGGGGTGTGGGGTGGTATATATGTGTTGTGCTATTGTACCGTTTTGACCTGTCTACATTTTCAGTCTTTTCACATCCCCCCCAAGCGCCGCCGTAGCAATCGACGTGGGACCCGCGTTGGAACGACCGCGGGAGCGTGACGGCGCGATTGACGCGCGCCGTTCTGGACATCGGGCCCCGCCGGCTTCACACCAGCATGGAAACAAGCCGCGTGGCAGCGGCTTAAATGCGATTGAACAAACGGAGATGGCGTACGTACGCTCGCCGACAAATATTCACAGCCGAGCGCGCAAGCCAGAAGACTCCGCAAGAGGTCTGCTCTGGTGCGACCCATCGAACCGCCAGGTCAGGTGCTCCGAAACAAACGTTCCGTTGGCTCGATCGTGGTGTAAAAAAATGGCATTGTCTCCAGATGTGAAGAGAAGCGGAGAAGCAAAATCCCACCTGTGAGCTTAGGTGCTCAATCAGTTTCCAAAGTCAAGGGCAACGAATAATTTGGCAAAAATAACCAAACGAAAAGATGATCGTCGGCAAACACCCACGTGTCTGCGCTGGCTGCCGCTGCGATTGCTCATCAGCATCTCAGACTCGACGGCGCTACGAGATCAAGTTCCACGAACGCAATTCTCGAACCGCTCTGCCCGTGAGAGAGCAATGGCATGCGCTGGACAGGCTCCACGGATCGGGACAATCGTCAAACTTAAAAGATCCCGTGGACGAATAGGCCACGGGGGTGTTTAAATTGATCCTCCCCGTCCGCAACTCCAACCTAGAACACGGCGGTGGAGCATCCTCCGACTGCCATGGTTGGCTGCGTACGATGCCCGAGAGAAGTTCAACGCGCACACGCGCATACAGAGGCGACACCCGCCAATGGCAGCGGGCCGGTTGGCCCGAGCAGCTCAAAACGTTCGCTCCTGAGGGCCCTGTTACAAGGATGAGCGAAGCCGTTACCCGTCGGGTCCCCCCCGCCCCCCTTTATCGCCTTGACCGTGTCGGTATCGTTTTCAATCGTGGATCGATCCCGCCGTTCATGTCGAACGTTACAGAGCGACGGGCGCTTTCGCGGCCCGCCCACGGAATCGATCGTTTCCTTTCTCTCCCTCTCTCTCTCTCTTTCTCCGCTAGCGTTAAGCGTCAACGCCCGGCACAGTTGAAAGTCGAGCGCGATGAACGCGCTGATAAATCACGTGCGGCATCCCGCCGCTGCCAGCCGGCCACGGGAGAGGAAGCAACCAAGGACTTTCTAATATTATCTCTCCAAGCGGAGTGGGGCAACAGCTCCCGTTCACCGTCACCCCACCGCCTCCTCGCTGTGATGCCTCGTCCAGAGGGATTTTGACAATGCCGACGCACCTCGAGAACGAAAGTCAACGTCACGGCGAAAACGCCTGCAAGCGGGCTGCGGCCGATGAAGCATATTCACGCGTGACGTATCTACTTGATGTCTACCCGTCTTATATTGTCAAACGCTAAAGATGAGGTGGTACGGTATTCCAGTGATTTGTATTCCTCTTGAATTTACATTGCAGTGAGATTAAAGCGCAGCCCTGCGATGTTTTGCTGCCACTGGCGGAAGGGCCTCCACTCGAGGCAGCTCCAGAAAGCCTGGCTAGAGGGTACTTGGTCTACTCCTTCCACACCGTGAGTGAACAGAGGTGGGAAGATTGAATAAACTTGCCCCACTGCTTCAACTTGCCGTGCAACTGGCGACCTCTGAATTGCGAATGCGTTGCGGTAACCATTACACCGCGGCTGAATAAAAAAAAAAATTACAGTGTAATAATGCAGCACACTTGTGAAAGTCAATTCTGTCTGTCCTCTATCTTTAGATAAACCGGTCACTGCCGAAGGAGTGAGTGACATCATTGTGTCAGGCTCGTCAACGGATGAGTCCAAAGTAAGATGTGCGATTCGAAAACGGTTAACTTGCGTCAACTCGTTAAACACGAGTGCAAAGCGTTACGCTCAAATTGACTCAATACGCGGGTGCGTATTAAAGCATCGTTTCAGTGAAGAAACGAGAACATCCCCTCAGTTGAATACCTTTTTTGACAGCTGCCACTTTTTGTCCTCAAGAGCCAATCAGGCAATTGCAGGCTGCAGATAAACAGCTGCCATCCTTCAACTGTCAAGAAAACAAATGGTTCCACATTGGTATCTCCATTCCTGTTCTAAAATTGTCAAAACAGCTCTTAGCCGAAGGGGATATCAGGGATAGCCGGACATGCCGCCGGTTAAAAGTGCTTAAATATTTTTTTTGTTATTAAAAGCCCTTGAAAGGTCATCTTACGCGGAATACTTCGGAATAACGAATGGCAATCGTCAATTGGCTTAGTGCCCTCGAGAGATACAGAGGAATTGGTTTCAATTAGGTTGGGGAAGGAAAATAAAATATAAAGCGTCACTTCATGGCACTTGTGATCATTGCAACCAGCTGGCTAGTATACAAATATGAACTTTGCACGGCGCTTAGCGCAGGCCTCACGCCAACAAGGAGGATGTGATGCTCTTGCTATGCAGCCTGGCGAGAGGCTTTATTAGTGCGTATGTATGTATGTATGTTGAACTTCTTTCGCACCATACGTTAGCCAACCGTGCTCGTCGGAGGTGCGGGTGAAGGACAACAAAACTAAACTCAATAAAAGCTGCTCTAAAGAAATGGGTTTTCAATCTAGATTGTAAAGCGCATCGCTCGCAGTGACTTCCTAATGTCGGAAGAGCGTTCCAGACGGCCGCAGAAGCACACCTCAAAGGTAGGGACGTGGTGACCGTCGATGTTCGATGTTCGAGCCAAAAGCCGCCGCTGCGAGGATAACCGGAGTTCGCCTGATGGTGGTTTATGCTCGCTTGACGAGTCAGAATCTATTTCCCCGAGTAAAGCCCCACTGAGCTATGCAACTGTCTTCCCCGAGGGTGACTCGGGCTGGCAGACAAACAGGCTGTCCAATGTCCGACGAAATACCTCGGGTCAGGCACAAGTCGACACTGACTCCTGTTGTCCATGCCTCATATCTTTAGACAAACCGGTCACCGCCAAAGGAACGAGTAATTTCTATAATCTTACCGAGATCGTCAATGGATAAGAACAACACGGCACTGCTCATTTGAGCAAAAAGGGGTCACCGATTATTTTTTATAAAGTTCCCCAACAAATGTACAACACTAATAATGATAATAAAAAAGTGAACTTGTGCCACGCTCGTTAAACATTAACGAAAGCGTCACACCTCGAATACGGAAGGCGCTTACAAATATCGTTTCAGCAAAGAAAAAACGGGGACATCCGAGCGGACGTCTTAGGGGTCAAGGCCACGTTGACGTGATTTCACCCCGAGAACAGCCCCGAATCTCTCTCCTCACCGAGAGCACAGCTGCGTAACAGGGCCCACACGCAAAGTATCGCGTGTCGTTTTTTTAGACCGAGTCATCCAGCCCTCCTCCTCCTCCTCTGCAGGCAAGCCCGTAGAGCAAGCGCACCAAACAAAAAAAACGTGCCTCACTGGAATGCAATTAGCGTTGAAGTTTATTTTCCCCATGCTTCTTTCATTTCGCTTAAAAGTCGCCGGATTAAACGAGCGAGCTACATGCTGGTGAGCGTTTAAGTAGAGCATCTGGGGTTTTTTTTTTGCGCTAGCATTTTACACGCGCAGTATTTAGACTCAGAATGTGCCGCGATCAAGCGAGGTTGCGGTGCCGTCAAGGCGGGCGTATACGGTCCTTTATTGGATATTGCGCGCCATGAAACACACCATTAGCAGCTCCCCACTTACCCGCTGGAAATTGGCAATGTTATGCAACCTACCAACATTTTCATTACAATTAACGTGGCCTTGTCGAAGTTTTATTAGGCGATTAAATAGATACCGGTGAGGAAGAGCTCGTCTCTTTATGCCCACTTAAAAAAAACACACACACAACTCCACTCATCCATTATTCCTATTATCCATGACTTCTATTATCCATGACTTCTATTATCCGTGACTGAGTCCTATTATCCAAGACTCCTATATCCATGACTGAGTCCTATTATCCAAGACTCCTATTATCCATGGCTCAGTAATAATCTGTGGACATTTCACAGATCCTATTCCTCAGATGAGTGGAGTCTTCCTTTATACAGTCAATGTAATAAATCCCACTAAGCGCTATTCCGTCAATATGTATTCTAAGTGGAATATGTGGTATGCCTTGAACGTAAAACATTGCATCGTGCGATCACAGTTCACCATGTTGGTTCGTAGAATATGGTGATGTGGAGAGAAGACGCCGCTCGCCACTGATGTTAGCAGTGGCTAGGAACCAAACTCAGGTCACTGGGTTCATAGTGCAGCGCGCTAACCACCGCACTGCTCCACCTCCTTAAAGCTACTTCATTAAAATTCGACGTAATCTTTTTGATTTACGAAGACAGCGCAGCCCAGGTTGTACTAATGTCGAGAAATGGGAGATACATGGGCACGTAATTTCCAGGTAACTATATACAGTATTAACCTCGAAGCTTAGCGAGTAATTTAATCTTGGCCAAATGCAAATTAACTGCATTTTTGTCAAGATGCATTAGTTTACAAATGCTCTTGGGCATTTCTTTTGCTATTTTTCTCCTGCATTCCGAAAAGCTCGACTAATTATAACCAGAAATTATTGGCCTCATAGGCAAAAAAAAGTTAGTTTGATATTCATGGATTGAAAAAAGCAAACGCATAATGGCAATCAACTCACTCTCTCCGCTGGGTTTCGCTCGCCACAATGATCAAAGATTAAATTTTAAATAAAATGTAAGCCTCATGGAGCACTTTTACAATTCGGCGAGATCCAACGATAACAGTGCTCAAAATATTTCATTGATTGCTGGCTTGATTGTTTGAATTTACGGGTTTCTAGCTTGGGAAAATGAAATAAAAATGCTTAGAAATGTCATTCCGCAAAATGCAAAAAAAAGGGATTTATCTCAGCATCATCAGCATTTGCCCCACACAGGCTAACGAGGGGTCAATTGCGTTAAGTGAATGGCAGAGTCATGTCAGTGAGCGCTTAGCCCCGAACACGCTGCAACGTATGTCTTGCACAGCGGTGAAACGACACACTGGACCGCCTATCCTCTTGACTGCTGCTTCTCAACATGATCTTTCTCAGCGCATTATTATTAATCGGAAGGGGTTAACAAGTTCAGATCAATAGTTACAGCCGATCATCTCAGAAGGGTCGATAAAGTGAGTACCACCTTGTTGCGGGTGCAGTGGTCATCACGTAGGGAGACATGTCCCCGCGATGGAAACGCGACATTTTCACCCACTGGCTTGAGGCCACCAAGGGGAAGACATTGCTTGTTTGAGCAGAGAGAAACTCTGACTGGTCTTGACTTTTGCCTTCGTCGAATGCATAAACTGGTTAAACATTGCGATATTGTTTGTGGTTAGCGCCGCCACAGGCAGACAGCGGACAGCTTACGACTACCATAGAAAATTCCACGAAATTAATTATTATTTTAAGTATGTAAATGAATAATTGGTCGAAAGCCGCCACCCACCTGCTGTACAAAAAACAAATGTGCTTTCTCGGCATAGGTGTCAATAGCATGCGATTTAATATAACTGCCTGCATACTTTGTACAACTTTTGCAACATGCTTCTGCAAATGCACAACCGTGCAACCTGCGAAAACACACGATCCTGTGCACGAATTGTGAGCATAACAAACTGGCATTTGTTGACGACCGGGTGCATCATCGCATGCGGACAAACACACACGAAGACAAAGTATAGCCTTAACAGATTGTTTGTTGGGGCAAGTGCTGTGAGCGAGCACCTATGAAGGCCGGCACGGCACACGAGGGGGTGGGTGGCCAGCTACCACGCCCGGCCGCCTTTGTCTCCCTAGTGACGATGTTTACACGCCGCACCACGGTACTAATTTGAGGCTGAGTCGACCTAGGGGAGGCCCAGGACCGGTTCAGATAATCGTCACTGGGTGTTGGCCGCGAGTATGGGAATCGAACCCGGATCGCCAGGTTCGCAGCGCAGCGCGCCGACCGCTGCGCCACCGCTCCCCACAGACACACACAAAGACAAAGATCCCCCGTATAGCCTTACCAGGCTGTAGGGGCAAGTGCACATACGTTGCTGGGTAACACGCTCCCACGGGGGACGGCTTTACTTGGAAAGTGGAGCGGCGCGTTTCGCGATGCGCGCGCGCGCGCGTGTGTGCATATATTTAGCAGGACGTATCACGAGATACAGTCGCGTATCTATTTATCGGTGCTGGCCTCCGAGAGAGACGGCCACACAGGGCAGCTGTGCGAGCCTTCCCGGAATGGAACGTGGCGCGGGGGATTGCGAAAGTCGCCTGCCCCTGCACAACAACCTCTCAGCGCAGCGACGCTCAGCGCACCGGCACTCGATCGCGCGCGAAGGGGCCATCCATGTAGTTAGTGCGCACGGAATAATCTGTCAAGGGTTGACCCCCTAGCCTAGCCCCTCTCCCTGTGCGCACGCGTACTTTTTACACCACCCCCCCACCCCCCCACCCCCCCACCCCCCCACCCCCCCGAATCCTATAGCACGGCCGATGTTTAATCCACGCAGAAACGATCCAGGATTAATAATATTAACGTGTCGTTTGGCGTCATATGGTCGAACACCATATGAGACTAGGCTCTAAAGGAAGCTGTCTCCGGTGTGGACCAATCAGTTTCAAGGACAATGCATATATTATCAGTGTGTTTTTTTTGTTTGCATTCTGACTGCAGGTATTGTGGTTAATGTGAAAATGATTCCTTGTAAAAAAAAAAGTTTCAGTTCCGTTGCCAGAAAAAAAGTGTAAAACACCTATTATTATAATGTTAACGTGCTTAAGCAGGCAGATAGGCCACCGCCGGCTGCATCCAAAAATTAATTTTGCGTACCTTGGCCACTTATTTTGCTGAGCTGCGTGATAGCTGCAGTCAGGGGTACGGTGGCATACAAGTGACACCTCTCCCACAGTCCCACTTCTCCCGGGAGTACTTGTTGTCTGACAGCTGAAGCAGCTGAACTGTGGCTCATTTGAAGGCCAATGTAGACAAATTAGTATCGAGGCTTCACCACCCCCCCCCCCGTTTCCTATGCGTACATACATTGTCAGTAGACCCCCCCCCATACGCAAGCGTACGTATTTGGGTTAACCCCCCCTCCCCCCTCCGTGCGTACGTACTCAATGGATGGCCCCTTAGGGCCTCGACACACTCTGGAGCGGTTCAAGTTAAATTCAGAATAGGGTACGGCGCTGTGGTGGGGGTGCATCATCGTCTGCAATCTGGAGACTTGCCGGTTCGATCTCACGGCACGACGAGCGGGTTCCGGTGAACGCTCGCTCGCCCGTTTGGGGCAGCACTAACTTGTGCTCGTGGCTTTGAGCCGACGTTAATTTTTTTTTTATCTCCCCTGACAGCTACCCATTAGTTTTCCAAGATGCGGTTTAAATATTTTTAAAGACAAGCACATGCTTTCCTAATTTTGATACTAACAAACTCTGACTCATTGGAAGATACAACAACAAAAAAACGAAACGAGCGACAAAAATGTTACTCCGGTACGCTCAAAACAACAAGGTGGCAGAGTGATTTTGTTTTCAAACTGAACTCGTAAATTTTCGTTAAAATGTACGAATTCAAAAAAGGGGCACCCCCTTTTGTATGCTGCGGGTTCGTATCAAGTCCACTCGTGCAATTGGCAAAACGTATTTATGAAATGCGGTATCTATACGCAATTACAGAGGGTTTTGCGCTTCCTCAAAATGATGGCACAAGTTGTGTTTTTTGTCTGACAAGCCTGCCAAGAACTCATGCCAGACAGGTTGGCAGTGAAAAATCCCGAATGCTACAATCCAGGCCAGCTGGGCTCCCTTCAAAAGCCATCTTATTTATGTAGGAATGGCACCCGGTACTGTACCACTGGTGCCATTTCATTAGACCAACAGACATTACACAGCACTGCATTCGTTTCAGTGGCATGCCAATGCACCGGCTTGAAATCGTGCCACTCACTTTTGGAAATACTAATGAGAATTGTTAAAAAAGAGAATGCCATTAATTACATTATACAGTTTTTTCTGTCAACGTGCAATTATATATAAGGATAACATGTAACAATTTCGCACCTACAATTTAGCACGGTTGTCTGTGAACGGTGCGAAAGAAGTTGCACGTAAAAATACATACGCATGCAACATGGCATATATGGTCCTAATTCATATCAACAATATTCAATTACAGGCCTTGGTCTGATCACAGCTTGACCAAGGCCTTCACACGCCACGCTGTTGTGGAGGTTTTGTACCATACTTCACCACGCTGGTCGATGCGCAGTGGCGAAGGGGATTGCACAACCAATTCAGATTTTTCTATCGACATGGTCGGGAATCGAGCTGAGGTTATCGGTGTTCATAGTGCAGTGCCCTACACCACAGTGGCCACCGCTCACCCACCGTACTTGTCCATCGTATGGAAGTGTGTATGTTGAACTTCTTTCGCACCGTACAAAGCCAACCGTGCCAATCGCAGGTGCGCAATAGTTTGCGGAGGAAGACCAAGTCTAATACTTTTATCTTCCCAATTTGACATTTTGTTGTTGTTATGAAGTTGGCAGAGATGCAACTTTTTTCCAACACTGGAATCAGGCAGGCAATACTCCTAACAGGGCACCTACGCCATTTCTCCTAGTTATAAATAGTACAGTATTGTGGAAATATATACGTCCTGTCTGTCTGCTGTCACTCACAAGACAAAGATCCCCCGTAGAGCCTGAACAGACTTTTGAGGCAAGCGCTGTTATCGGGTAGCACCTACGAAGGCCGACACGGCACACAAGGGGGTGAGTGGCCAGCACCTGGTCCGGCCACCTTTGTCTCCCAGTGGCGATGTTTAAACACCGCACCAGGTTCTCGTCGTTGCTGAGTCGACCTAGAGGAGACCCAGGACCGGTTCAGATAATGGTCACTGGTGTTGGCCGTGAGCGGGAATCGAACTCGTTTCACCAGGTTCGCAGGACAGCGTGCCAACACTGCCGCTCGTCACTAGCACATGTGCGATCGAATGTGAGCAACTGTTAAAGCAGCACTCGTTCTAACTTTTAAACGTTCAACATTTATACCATATCTTGTAAAGCAGCAACCCTAATCAATCAGAGGGTTAAAACCCCATAAAAGTTCACCACTGAGCCAAAAAGAGAGCTCAATCTTGAAAAAGGTATAAAAAGAGAGCTCCTTCTGGCCACGGGGGCAGCTGGCACACAGTGGGAACTGTGAGGCTCTTCATTCCCATCAAATTGCAGCGCACATTTAAAATGTCAGAGTGGAGCACGAACATGTCGCTGCCCCATTTGAAACTGTCTTAAATTCAAAGAAGGTCTCAAGGCCCCCCCCCCCCCTCCCCCCCCAAACTTACCGAGTGCGTGACAAAGAAACAAGAAAGTATCTCCCTTAAGCAGCACCGCGTTACTGCGTCAGCCCGCTCAAATCCAATTAATTTGTTTCGACAAAAGGCTTGCGGAACCCCGATCCGCTGCTGCATCCGAATAACCCAGTGCTCGAGAGAAAGGCACGCTTCAAATCCGCTCTCGCGAAGCCTGTAGCTCGACATTGATGGCTACTGTGCGGTATTAGGTAGGATCGCCGATAGTCGGATCATATACAGTGTTTAAACATCAGATACAATGCACAGTACATTCCAAAATATTAGGTGCTTCATACAAACTATCACCTGCTATTTTATTTTAAGGATACCATTGCTTATCGCCAGTGATCTCTGTACCATTTGTCTTCAACTGAATGAGAGGAGTGCAAAGCCCGAAAAACGTCACACGGAAAAAATGGCAATCACTTAGCAAAGGAAAGTGTCGCCGAGTATTCTCCGGGCTCTTGTTGAGGAGGGTCCAACAATTTTTTGAAGTTTGGCCAATTCAATTATAAATGAGTGTTCGCTGTGCGGAAGAGACGACACTCAGCACGCACATTTCAGCTCCTAAGCTCAACTCTGCTTGGCTTTCAATGCCCAATGTGATGGGGCGTTTTCAGGGTAATTTGGTCCGCAAACTTACGTTACAAAGTCCTCGTGTCGAAATCAGTGGGTTTAAAAAATAATAACAACAACGTAAGAGGTATACTATGGTGCATTTCACTTACAAATTTCACGGAATGTTATTTTTTTTAAAGGGGACAACTGCATACAATATGCTTCATCGTGAAAATTTTATCGCCGAACAGAAAGCTTTAGTAATGGCAAATTAATAACGCATCGATAGGTGTACTGGTAACATAACACTGATTTGATTTTCATCAGCACGTGATTATCGAAATCCACGTGCGGATGGCCTGGCATCGTTCCCACTCAGCTCCCGGCCACTCCCCTTTGGCTTGTGCTTAATGAAGTTGAACAGACGACATTCACTTTTTCCATTTCACATCTCCATTGTATTGCGTGGATTCCATTACCACTGACGCACACGGTATCCGCCGAGGTACCTTGCTGAAAAGGTCAGCGCAAATGAATGAGTTCGGCAGCTATGAAGCAATGCAAACTGTGCCCGTGAACTAATGTCAGTTAATTCACCAGCTAATGAATAACAAAAAAACACATTCGTCAATAACACTGCCATATGAATGTGCTACGAAAGAGGACCATTTCCCCAAACGGCATCTGTTATATATGTACGTGTGTATTTTCTATTTGAGGTCGCGGTGTTATTGATGAATATGTTGACGTTTTTTTGTTGTTGCTATTTGTACTTGTGCACCACCGCCCATGCAGCAGCAGCAGCAGCAGCAACTAATCTGTTTCACTACCAAATGAATGGCGTGAAACATTAAATCATAACACCACACTGCGTCACAGTACGGTGTATAACTCACGTGCCATGTATCATCTGCAGATAAGATCACATCTTCGGTGACATTCAAACATTTTTTTAGCTTTTTTTTTATTAAAGTGGAGGCTTTTTTTTTTAGAATTCCTCATGGGGGGTGGGGGCGGTTTCAGAATGGAGCAACAACAAAAAACCCACACAGATGCACGAGGAATACATTCTAAAATAAAACGCAGAAGAGGCGGCACAAAACTGGCCGAGTTGGGTCAAACATCAAACTTGTAACTTTTTTTTTTAGTCTCTTGTAAGGTAAGCACACATGCCTTTTGTAAATACAAGTTCACTTGCAACGAGACATTCCGGGTTCAAACAACAAAGTGAGACTCTGAGAGAGGCCTGGCTCTCACGCGGCGTGTTAGCCCCCCCCCCTCTCTCTCTCCCCCAATGTTGCCACAGGTCCAGAAACCTGCTCTGTTTGCATTAAACGTCTCCATAAAAGGGGCGTAAACGCACCCGTATGCACTTTAACTCTCGCTCACCAAATCAGAGCGCCTGTGAACCACTGAAACCTGGATTAATGTTTTCTCTCGTTTGAAAAAAATACACACAGTTTATAGTATTTATATAGGTCCATGACATAATTCATATTGTTTTAAAAATATCTAACTAAACTTTTTTTTTTCATTTCACCAGATAAGGCCCACTGGGCTATGTTGCTCTTTTTCAGAAGCGACCTGGCCACAAATGATAGCTCAACGAAGTTGCTCATCACGTGGGAATGTGTAAGCAGCCGAATACTATGAACGCACGTCGATTTTTAATATGGAGTGAAAAACCCAGAGGGCCCGTAGAAAAATCCACACATCCACGCGGAGAGAGACATGCAAAATGAAAATATACAGGCGTCAGGGGGTCGGGATCGAACCCAGGTACCTTCCGTATAACCAGGCGGCGAGGTAGCTAACGTATCGCAGGATACGCGGGGCTCAGAAGGATAATGTCTGGTAGTCAAGGATAATGATGCGGCAACAGCCAAGGGATGGAACTTGTCTGACAAGATCCACCTCGGAGATGGAGCAATGAAGTCAGCTCGTGCCCAGGCGTTGGGTAGATTGTCATTTCACATAATCATTAGGGATAGTGACGGCTTGGGCAGGTCTTCAACTAGCAGTGGCTGCTGACGATGCTGATGTGTGTTGATAACAACAATTCTGCGAACCTTTAAAAGGGAATGTTGTTATACTCTTTGGTTCTTTCGGTAAAATCACGTAGGTATAAAATAAAATAAATCACGACGTTTCGGGCGCAACACCAAGCCGTTACCGAAGTTTTGTTATGTTTCATTGCTTCATCAAGGGATGTGTAACCTGTGTACAAGACCAAGTATGCAAACGAGGAGCGTTCAATTAAATTTTCTTCATCAAACAAAGTGAGACTCTGCGAGAGGTATGGCTCTCACGCGGCGTGTTGATGAAGAAAATATAAGCCAATTGAAATAACATCTTCTAAATTGTAATGCGAGGATAAATAATTATGCAGCACTGTTTTAGCGGTGGTTATTTGCCTTTTTGAAATTTAGTTGCGGATATTCTACATGCGGGCTCTGAGCCACTGTGTAACACTGACATACAGTAACAATGACAGTTTAACACGTAGGCTTTCGCGACCAATATTATTCATAATAAAGGTTTTTGGGTTAGATCGCGTTTATTTATAAATGTGTCGTAACCCTCCACCACCCGACACGGCCAATCAGCAAAAAAAGTGTCACGTTGACAAAAGACAAATAATTCACTACTTCAACCCACCGGTGTGTTGAAGAGTTAATCCACATTTACAGTTTGAGTACGACGTTTCGCTGGTAAATACATCCAGCATCATCAAGCAATTCGCCAGAGGGTTACGACACATTTATAAATAAACGCGATCTAACCCAAAAACCTTTATTATGAGTAACAATGACCTTGGCACTAGTAACATTTAGACAGAGTTTTTTTTTTGTTACACAGCACCGTGTAGCAGGTGGCATGCTTTAGAAATTCCCCATAAAATTAACAGGCGGGCGATTGGAATTGAAACGAGCTCCTATGATAAACCAGCTCGCAACCACACATAGCGCTCGGACATGAAACCTGCACCGTTTGACAAGTGCGATACACAAAATGGTGCAGGATATGCGCCTACGTGGGTTTAATTAATATTTTTTCAAGTTATTTCAAATATATATATATATGTTTTTAAACTGGGTACATTTAACGTTCAGCTGAAGGTAACATATCGCTCCAAGGTTTACCCAGTTTCATGACCAGAACTTATTGGACCTTGTTGGTATCCAACTGAAATTAAGTGTACCGTTTGAATAAAACCTGATACTTACCCGTTGTTGATTGAGTTAAGTTATTTTTTTATCCCACCAACGTTCCTGCCAAAGAATATTCTGTAATCAAGCTTCTGTTAGGTTTCCAAGACGAGTGGGTTTATTACAGAATTAATCAATTTTGGCAGTAGACAGTTTCTCAAAATATACAGTCAAATCACAATTTTGGAATAAAAACACTTAAAATTGTATGTTTATGTGTACATAATATCCTTTGGGGAAAAAAAACAACTGGCATAATTGCCACTTTTATAATTCAGAAAGGTTTTTTTTTTTTTTTAAATGCATAAATAACTGTGTGTTGTGTCTGAACTACTGCTGCATAATAGTTCCCCTTTTCACACTGTAAGCCACTTAGTCGAGCTATCATTTGTGATGGCCAGGTCGCTTCTGAAAAATAAGTCAAGAGTTCAGTGGGCTTTACCAGGTAAAACACAAAAACAACGTTTCGTTTTAAGGGGGGGGGGGGAGATTAGTGATGCGTTTACCTTTCCTATACTTTGTTTAAGTATTGTTTGTTGTAACTTCCTGACCTGTTCATACTGAACATCTGTTAAAAAAATATCTTTATAGCGCATCGGATTCCTCCAGGATAAATAAAGATTCTGATTCTTAACGCAAGGCGATTATAAAACACAACTCTAGTCCACATGGGTTCCCCCAGGCATCCTCTGAACCTCATCCTCCCGTTTCATGATTTACTATGAAACAAGAACATAGCAAGAGCGTGCCCCACTCATGCAGCTATGGCACGGTCAACGATTCACATTCACCAAGTGAAAGTACTCAAACTACTGTAACAACGATGAGCCGATGCATTCATGTGGCACTCCAAGCCTATTTATTTCGAATTTAAATTGTAATGACCACGATTAACTATTTTAAGTAAAAATTGGAATTACGATTAGCTTTAGCTTTTATTCAACAAAATCAATTATGGTATGACTCAGCTACACGCCGTGCTTAACTGTTACGCGTAAAAAAAGCGCTAAAGCAATATTCGGTAATTTATATGGGAGCCTCTGTAAATATAGACTGCAGCCTAACAAAATGGGTTATGCAAAAAAACAGTTAATCGGGATAATATATTTTTTTAAATCGTGTAAATCTTATCAGCCTCCCCATAGTATATGAAGTTCCATCTCCAACTTATCCACTCTACCTCTCTCGCCTCTCTGTGGTGTGAACTCAGGCCATTGCTCAAAGCGTTGCTTTACTATTTTGTATTTCTTTGAAGGCAACGTCACTGAAGAATGTGTAGAATTTTTTTGTTGGCATTTGTGCTTGTGTACCACATACGGCGGCAGCAGCAGTATCACCAAAATTATTTCCCTAAAATGTAGAAATCCGTGGGCCAAGATTTGCCCAATTGTGTGTGGCGCGTGTATGCGAATGCGCGGTGAAAGGTGGGCACGGCGATTCACACGCTGCGCTCCAGTCCTGGCGACCCGAGTTCAATTCTCCACCCCTTGATGACAGCAGCCAGCGGTGTATAAACCTGTCCTGTGCCGCCACTAGGTATAATGGGTCACAAGCAAGTACCTGGAACGATTCGTGCACCATAGCGCTGGGGAGACAAAGGAGGCCGACGGGTGGTGCTCGCCACGTCACCTCTCGTGCTGCCTGCCAGCCTCGGCGAGTGTTTGATAGATGTATCAGTAAACCCCGGCTGTCTAGGGTAGTGATGCCAAATGTGTTCAAGAACAACACGGTCAATTAATTGTTCCTCTAAGCAATGGCTCAAACACAATGTCCCAGAAAGTATACACCGAGGTAAAATCTGAAACACCCCACTTTCTATTCTATATGAATACCGTACAACACGTACATAATTGCTATATATTAAAACGGAATATTTCTGGAAGCGGAACGTCGGACATCATGTCGGATCAACACACGGCACAACCAGAAAACCCATGGGAAAGGCTCTGCTGAACCGAAAAAAGCACGCGGTAAATTCACCTGCCTTATTAAAGTCACTGCACTAAGGGAACAAGGCTTTCATCTGAGATGGGAGGCCAGGATGTCAAAACGGGACTTGAACGAAGGTGGCTCAGTAATGTGCAATAGATCCCTGAATCACCCAGCCAACTCAGTTTAACCCATTATCATTGTTATTGTGAACCACCCCGCACATGCTCTCCCAGATGGAGTAACCATTGAAGCTGCGCGCAATATTTAGATTTAAAAAGTCACATCTTGTCGTTTTCGAGTCGCCATTGTGGTGCGCATCCCAAACATCGGTGAATGACATAAGAGCACTACTTTATTTTGTCAGTCAATGCCCTCTAATTGAAAGCCACACAACCCTTTCTTTCACTGAAAAAAAATATATATCCTGAAGTGGTTCTTTTTAAGCTCCAGTTACACGAGGTTTACAACATTCAAACACTGTGGTGTGATTGTCACGGCACAAATGTTACGTGGAAGGGTCAAGCAGGTCGAGCATTTAATAACCACAGAATTAAAGCACAAAAACACCTGATATCTCTGGGTGCTGATCCAAGTTAATTAGCCTCGGAAAAGCCACAGCAATTAAAAACCAATTGGTGCTTGTGTCTTGTGGCCCTTTCATTGCCTAAACAATGCATTAAAGTGCAGCACACGGCAAAGAGTCTGAGCTTATCCAGCTGTTTATGGCAATTAACGGTGGCTGCGTCGCGTGGAACAGGTGTGCACACGCGCACAAAGCGCAGCACGTGCGCACACATGCACGCTAAAATAATCTTGAACCTCAATGCCAAGCGGCTCTATTCATGCGGGCAGCGAGCGTGAATTGCATTGGCGCGACACGTGGGACGGGTTTAACAATCATCGGGCGCGTGCGGCGGCGGCGGCGTGGAACGGGTTCGTTTGTATTTGAATGGGGGAGGGGTAAATTGGTAAATGCGGAAAGACAAAACGTGGTAGGTCACGTGGACTGGAGTTGGGGAAACTCTGCGATACAGCGTGGTCCAGATGTCTTATGACCCCCCACCCACCTCAATTAATTAACCCCTAGATTTCTTTAGAAGGTAAATAATTGAAAGGCAAATGCAGCACGGGCACGTAAGTACAACTTACATTGTTTCATCAAACCCTATGTATTTATGAACATAAACAAACACATTTTAACGATCGTGAACCAAAGGGGTGGAAGGGTGCAGTAAAGTTTAAGAACCACCGCTCAAGACACAGGGCCACCTTTTATATGTACCCGCTGAACAAAAATACACAAACGCTTGACGTGTACTCACGCCAAATTGTGACCGCAAGGGATTACAGTAACGAAAAAAAAAATAAGTATAAGAATGCGTCGACAATTAAACGATTGCCTTAAACAATCACCATTGTCCTTCACACGCGCGCGCACACACACAATGGTTGCAAGTCCACATTGCCAAAAATACTCCCAAGGCGCATAATCTTTAAAGAGACGAGTCGCGTATTAAGCTCCGTCGTGGGAGCTCACAGTATGTTGCCAATGCAGGCTGAGAGTCATGCGCGACATTTTGTGCGTGTATATTCGAGTTGCTGGAATCAAGGAGTCTGCAACCGAAACAACAAGAAGAGGCATTTTCTTAGATTTCGGGGAACAAAAAAAAAATATCTCGGTGAACAACGTCAAATCATACGTTTCGTAAGAACAGCACACACACAAAATAATTTGTAATGACGCATTACAAATCAATGTAATGACGCATTACAAATCATTGTTGGCTTTTTTGGACGTTCACCGCTTATCGAAAATTAATTACGAGGCATGTTGTGTTCTCTTTACTTTGCCAAGGATAGTGTCGGGAGCCGCGAAGCAAGACCCTTTGGAGAGCCCCAGGTGGCAGACCACCTGGGGCTAGACGGACAAACGACCCTGGGTTCATGTCACCAACCCAGTGATGCAATTTCACGAGTTAAATGCCCGTTAGGATTTCTCAAATTAGCTTAATCGAAAATCTAAATCTCCTTCAATCCATGGATTGCCAAAGTTCAGTGGCCGACGAACACTGCTGTTGGACTCCTGATTCGGAGCTGCAAAAGGCACCCACAGATTATACCAATCTCCGAGACATGACCTTCCATACAAATGTGCATCACCTGCTTAAGCCTCCCATTGTCTTCAATAACCTCCGTGGCCTCACTCCGACTTGGCTGTCTGAGCTCATCTAGTACAATTGTACCCCCCCCACCTCCATCGCTCCGCAGCTGACTCGGAGCACTGTACAGTAAATGTCCATGGCGATGCAAGTTTTCTTCTCTTGTTTTGCACCACTGGCCTGAAACTACCATTCCTTACCCACATGTACGATATGCTCAGCTGTTAACCAATTTCTAAACACTCTAATCACCTATTAAAACTAACAAAATGTGTTTTTATTTTAGCAGGTAGGGCCCACTGAACTATATAGCTCGTTTTTTTAGACGCGACCTGGCTATCACAAAATGACAGCTCATGTGGAAAATGCATAGCAGCCAAATACTCCAAACGCGTGATGTTGATTCTAAACGTGGAGAGGAAAAACCGGAGGACGCGGAGAAAAATCCACGCGACCACGGGGTGAGAAAGACACGCAAACTCAAAATATACAGCAGGCGTCAGGGTCGGGATCGAACCCGCGACCTCCTGTATACCAGGCGAGGTAGTTAACATCTCATAGCCACCGTGATGATGATGAGAGAGAGACACGCAAACTCCAAATATACAGCAGCAGCAGGCGTCAGGGTCGGGATCGAACTCATGACCTCCTGTATAACAGGCGAGGTAGTTAACATCTCCTAGCCACCGTGATGATGAGAGACACGCAAACTCAAAATATACAGCAGGCGTCAGGGTCGGGATCGAACCCACGACCTCCTGTATACCAGGCGAGGTAGTTAACATCTCATAGCCACCGTGATGATGATGAGAGAGAGACACGCAAACTCCAAATATACAGCAGCAGGCGTCAGGGTCGGGATCGAACCCACGACCTCCTGTACACCAGGCGAGGTAGTTAACATCTCATAGCCACCGTGATGATGATGAGAGACACGCAAACTCAAAATATACAGCAGGCGTCAGGGTCGGGATCGAACCCGCGACCTCCTGTATACCAGGCGAGGTAGTCAACATCTCATAGCCACCGTGATGATGATGATGATGAGAGACACGCAAACTCAAAATATACAGCAGGCGTCAGGGTCGGGATCGAACCCACGACCTCCTCTATACCTGTAAACCAGGCGAGGGAGTGAACATCTCACCACCACCAGTGCCCCACCTACTGCCTAAGTCAAATGATCAATGAGAGCGTGCTCGTCTCGTGATGGACATTCCACGACCTTATGGTGGGGGCGAGTCTATCCATAGGACAACCACCGTCCACCTCCTCACTGCGTGGTTCTGATTGTATTCACTCTGGAGGGATGTTAAATGAGTGGATCACCACCCGGGGTTTGACCTTGAAACGTTCCCAGTTGCGAGCAGCTCGCTCAACAGCAGAGACACCTGGCCGACGGAATTATTGTCTGCCTATTTGTTTTAAACGTTATTTGCACGTTGGTAGATCCACCTACGTAAGTAATAGCTTGATAATAGCTATAGCAATAAAAACTAATTACCTCTCCATGATGGTGCTCAGGAACCCAATTGCATACCACTTGAACCAGCAAAGTCTGATCTCTCACTGTGTCGAGGACAACTTTCGTCTCACTCTCTATATCGTCATTAATTATCCAACTCGCTTATTAAGTGCAAGCTAAAGCTCAAGATATCTTCTCTGATATACTCGTACATCTGTTAAAGGCCCCTTAACAGATCTGTTAATTTATTTACGTATGCCGTATTTACTATTATTCACGCATTTGCTTTGAATTTCTTAAGCATTATTTTAATACTTTGTCATTTAGAGCACGAGAACTGCATTTAGTTATTTATTTTTTTAACCTGACGTTTTAACCAATATTCGCCACGATCGTTGTTGGACGTTCCCATTTTAAAACATAGCCCCGTGTAAACCCCAGAAGACCGTCGCATGAAGGTTACACTTTGGGAGGTGAAAGACGGCACGGGAACTCTCTCTTGTATACGTGCGTGCTTCGTTTTTTTTTAATCACGTGGGAAGGTGGTTTCTCAAAAAGGTTTCAGTGGCGAACTTCACGCTTGCCACAGCACACGCGTGCAACAACATAACCATGGTGGCTCTGCCGTGGCATTTACGGCATCCCCTGGGGGTGCGAGATGCCCTTTCTGGGGGTGCGAGACATGTCCAGATTTCTTTTTGAAGGTAAATAATCGAAAACACAAACTAAGCACGGGTACGTTAAGTACAACTTCTTCGTTTAATCAAACCCTCTGTATTAACACGCTGCTGTTTTGTTTTACGATTGAGAACCAGGCTGCAGTCAAAGTTAAGGACCACTGCTCTAGAGCAATCGGCAAACGGAGCAATAGCAACACCGGTAACCCATGCATCTCCAACTGAGAAAACAGTGCAGACCGCGAAAAGAGGCTTGATTTACAACACATGTCTGTGTGTGTGTCCCAGCAGTAGTGTAGCGGTTAGCGCGCTGTGCTACGAACCCAGCGACCCGAGTTCGATTCCCGCTCGCGGCCAACATCAGTAACGATTTTCTGAACCGGTTCCTGGGCCTCACCTAGGTCGACTCAGCCTCAAATGAGTATCTGGTGTGGTGCGTAAAAACATCGCCACTCACCTCCTCGTGTGCCGTTCTGGCCTTCATAGGTTCTCACTGACAGCACTTGCCCCAACAGCATGTTGAGGCTATATGGGGGACCTTTGTCTTTGTCTCAGTCAAGGTACCTGATCAGCGAATCAACCCGACAGTGACCTAGCTTGGTCACACGTGTAGATGCGAGATCGGGGTGCACCGATTAAGGGTTTCCAACGATTTGCACCTCCCCTCTGGCGATTCTATGAATTGTCACGTGCCACGGTCAAGGTCTAGATTCAAGTATGGATTCCCTTTCATACCGATGGATTAAATGTACAAGTGGCCTCTGCATTTGGTTGGCTACGTACGGCGCGGTGCGAAAGAAGTTCTACATACATTTGGAACTTTGGATGAAATGCGCATTATAAATTAGAATTATTATTGTTACAGGAACCCCTGAGAGTACATACAATATATACAAATTGTAAAGTAGAATAATACATTCTCACAGATATATTTGGAGGTCATTGCCAGGAGATGGAATCGAACCAGCGACCTCTGGATCGTAAGTTCGATGAGTTATTTGAACGTTAACACTGCTGCATCTCCCTTCCGTTTTCGTTTAAAACATACGTGTACATGTGTGCGTTTTACTGATCAAGACATTTCTGTACGTAACCGTTTTGAGCGCTCTTTGGATTAGGTTACTGGTAAATGCAAAAATTAACAAATTTAGCAAACGTGGTATCTAATAATGCATGAGCCTGCACTGCTTCCATATTATTTTCATAATGTTCTTAAGAGGCTCACTAGAATTAAAGAAAATATTTGAACTATTATCGTCATATAAACTGATTTATGACTTCATTATCCTCTATGACTGATACTTTTGGCTCAACTATGTTTTTTTATTATACATTTTAAAAGTTTTTAAATATCGTATGAATAAGATATTACTATTTCTCAAATTGATTTTTCCCCCCAATGCTTTACAGTTATATTACTGTAGTGATGTATTAGTTAAAGCATTTTAGGATTATTTTTCATTAGGATTTGGATTATAACGTAGTGCTATAAACCTGCCGACCCGAGTTAAATTCCCACTCATTGTCAAATAACAGTGGCAAATATCTAAACCGGTCCCGGGCCTCCCCTAGGTCAACTCAGTCTTAAATGAGTACCTGGTACAATTTATAAATATCAGCACTTGCCCCAACAGTCTACTTAAGACTACATGGGGATGTATCTTTGTATTCCTGTTATTAATTATTTAGATGTTATTTTGATTCCTGCAATCAATAATAAAAACACAATTTTATTGTTAAAGTAGTACAATGATCCTATGACCTCATTGATTACTCCTATTAAGAATGCTATCATGGGTCTGTGATGGTGAGTTATCGTAAATGGTACTAACACACTATTATGCTGATACTGTGTGGGTTTTGAAATCCTTTTTTTGGAACAGAAGAATTAATGAGGCATCGTTCCATAATTTAAAGGTATTTCAGTCGTGTAAAACATTTTGTGAACCAGCCTGAGAACAGTTAAACCCACTTCTCTGATGACGTCCTCAGTAATGATGAATATATACACAGTGTATATATCATCTGGTCCATGATGTGCGCAGCTTACTCCTTAAAGTGTGACATCTGCTGGAACTTCCTCCTCTACATACGAAAGATGTCCGATTCCTGGGCCTATATGGATGTTTTTTTTCTTTCCATCTGGATATCTGCATTACATTCCTCCAATAACTTTAATATCCCATCTCGATCATGAGTCTGGGTTTCCATCTCTCACCCTAACAGCTGCCACGTGATAATGAATTGCTGCGTTGTTGCTCCGATTGCTTCGAGCTGATAGCTTCAATAATCCGTGCTGTGTCCATGTGTGTGTGTTTAAGCTACGCTAATATCAAGCGTTTGAGTGTATTTGTCAGTGTTAGGAAGTCCCTGGGCATTTTCTTCATCAAGCATCGTTGTTGTCTGAGTGTGCGTAATATTATAAGATATATATATAAATTAGCATGTTTGTATTCTATTACTGTGTCATAAGAAATATCTATTTTAAGTTCTGAATATGTATCAATGCTACTAGTTTGTTGTCTCGGTAAAGTCACGTAGAATGAGAATAAAATAATAAAATAAAACAATAAAATTCTCACGACGTTTCGGCCACAACACAAGTGGCCTTCTTCAGGTGAAAGGAACAAACCTGTCGGGACGACAGAGCTACAATGAACGCTGCTAAAATTCGCAGCGTCCCGACAGGTCTGTTCCTTTCACCTGAAGAAGGCCACTTGTGTTGTGGCCGAAACGTCGTGAGAATGTTATTGTTTTATTTTATTATTTTATTCTCAATCTACGTGACTTTACCGAAAGAACCAAAGAAGATGAATCCTTGCAGTCACGAAAGCTTTAAATCGAAATTTAGTTTGTTGTCCTTCTCCCGCACCTCCGATTTTCACGATTGGCTACGTACGGTGTGAAATAAGTTCAACATACAGTGGATACCTAAACTAGGTTTATGCATTGTTAAACTATGTGTGTGTGTGTGTGCACTGCACTCGTATACATCTAAAAATGCATGCCGCTAATAATAAAAAAGTCAAAGTGGGCTCCAACTCGAGCGAGTGTGGGAAGTTACCATCCCTTGCTTACAGCTCCTTCGTCAGTTGCGAGTTAACTCAACAGATAACACATGCATTGATGACAAAACAAACGTTTGTTATCCATAAGAGGTTTTTTTTTGGGGGGGGGGGGGCTAGATTGTGTCGTTAACCCCACCACCACCCGACACAGCCAATTAGCACGGTTTGTGTCACGTAAACAAAGCACGCTAATTCGTTACGAGTACAGCACACCGGCTGTGTTACAGAGTAAACCCACAACATTTACAATTCGAGTACGACGTTTCACCAGTAATTACAACCAGGGTCATCAGGTGACGGCCGCATTCGTGGCGCGTTTAACGCCGCATTTATATTGACGCGATCTGACCCAACAAAGCCCGCTCATGGATACTATATTGGTCGCGAAAGCCTTCGTGTTATACTTCTTGTGTTATATATATGTGCTAGTGCACTACCGCCGATGCAGAATCGCCGAACAGCACATCATATTGTTGTTGTTTTAATAGGTGTGTGGGTGTGAATTCCGTATGTGAGCAGTTATGCATGCGTATCACAAACATGATTTGTGTATATCGGTATATGTAATGCACGAATTCACGTTCTCATGACAGGCATTGTGTACGACTACATAATACAGTGGCAGAGTGTCGGACTAGAACGCGCATGTGTACTTAGGTCAGTCAATGCACCCGTGCATTGCATTTCCATTGATCCGCGTTCAATAATTGTCCGATGTATCTTCAAAAGAGCCCCCCACTGATATGGTATCGCGTTTCCTGCCAACGGACAGCCCCAACCGTTTAACACCACGTGGGTGTCTCTGCTCACTCGTCCGGTAAGCAGACAGATCACAGCGAACGATGATGATGCTGATGATATGCACACAAGTGCTATCTCAACGTACTCTTCTTATTAGCAGGCGAATGTTATAGTGTAGTCGAGGGCTGAACGATTTTGGGGAAAATATCGAATTGTGATTTTTCTGACAGATATTGCGATTTGATTTGCGATTAAATTTATTAAAGTCAAGCTTCAGTTCAATATTCACTGTGTAATAGATTTAAAAATGTGATGGAGCATTACCACGTGATACCATCAACATATGAACTGCTCTATGTATTCCAATGCAAGGATGAGAACATGTATTTATTAAATGTTTTAATTGAAATATAACAATCAAACATAGAAGAATTGTTAAGGTAAATAAATAAAGTTATAATATTATTGGCTCTATTGTTTCCCTTCTACGTGACTTTACCGAAAGAACCAAGAATATGAATCCCTGCAGTCACGAAAACTTTAAATCAAAAGTTATAATAGTTAAAAATAAATAATTCCAATAAGAAAGTAATAGGACTTTTCAAATCGCAAATCAAATCGCAGCCTTTTGCGATTTGCTAATCGCATTGTTTCAAATTGCGCGTTTCGATTTGAAATCGATTAATCGTTCAGCCCTAGACTATAGTCTACTCCCACCGTCAAAATAATGTCGAGCGAGTAAGAATGTTTTACAGAGTCCACGTGGAGCGGTGGCGCAATTGTTGGCGCGCTGAAGCGATGGACCCACAAGCCTAGTATAGGTCGGAGCGCTTCTCAACCGATTTTGTGGCGAGGCATTGGCCACACTGACCAAGCATAGACCCAACCACCTTGGACATCCCCCCCCCCACACACACCTTCTAAGCACCTGTGTGCAATCATGTACAGCAACATGCAAACATACATAGCCCCCCACCCCCCACTCCCAACTTGGTTGAGTTATCATCTATTGCCAGGTCGCTTCTTGCAAGAAGACGCGAATAGCTAAGTTGGCTTTACCTGGTAAGATCAAAACAAAGTTTCGTGTAGTTTTTTTTTAAAGTGATGTGTTTACCTTTCCTATACTTTGCGCTCCTCTCGTTCTTTTTTGAACTGTTTGTTGTTGTAACGTTGTGACCCGTCCCTACTGGACATCTGTGAAAAAGAGCTTTACAGCTCATCGGATTCCTCCTGCAGTATAAATACATACAGTATTGTGATTGGGATCTTTCCAGCAGAGTATACAACACGAATGATGGTACCAGAGTCCACATGGCAAGTGTGTGTTCACGTATGGCAACCCCCCCCCCCCCACCAACCTGCCCCCCCTCCACCAATCTGCCCCCTCCCCACCAACCTGCCCCCCCCCACCACCAACCTTCCCCACAACCCCCCCAACCTATCCCCTCCCCCCCACCAACCTGCCCCCTCCCCACCACCAACCTGCCCCCCATCACCAACCTGCCCCCCCATCACCAACCTGCTCCCCCATCACCAACCTGCTCCCCCACCAACTTGCCCCCCCATCACCAACCTGCCCCCCCCCACCAACCTGCCCCCCACCAACCTGCCCCCCACCAACCTGCCCCCCACCAACCTGCCCCCCACCAACCTGCCCCCCCACCAACCTGCCCCCCCACCAACCTGCCCCCCCACCAACCTCCCCCCACCAACCTCCTCCCCCCCCCCCCCCCCCCACTCACACGTGCTCTGTCTCCACCGGGAGCTGCTGCATGAGCTCGGTCACTGAACGCGGCAGCCCCCCGGCAGCAGCGGCGGCAGCGGCAGCGCAGTCCACGCTCGCGTCCCTGCAGCGGCACGACTCCGGGCACGCGTGCACCCCCACCACCCCCACCGCCACCACCACCCCCATCGTCATCACCAGCGCCACCAGCAGCAGCAGCACCACCAGCGGCGGCGGCATCGTCCAACGCGCACCGCGGCGCTGGCCGCAGTCTCCCCGCGCTCTTCTCGCCATGGCGAGCGCGGAGGGTGAGGAGGAGGGTGAGGAGGAGGGAGGGAAGGAGGGAGACACCTCTCTACCCGAGCGGAGGAGGATGACGAAGACGAAGAAGAGGAGGAGGAGGAGGCGGCGGCGGGGACGGGGGGCGAAGATGGAACTTGACAGCCCGTAAGAGTCTGCGCAACTTTGCTCACGGCCGGATGGGCCGAGAGCGCTCTTCGGCCGGCATTGGAGGAGGAGGAGGAGGAGTGGGTGGGTTTATCGGGGACTACTGCCGCTACTGCTGTTGTTGCTGCTGCTGCTGTCTGCCTAAGCAAGTGCTGATGAGTCCGGCGGTGGCGGCGATTTCTCCGTTTGACGATTTTGTTGTTGTTGTTGTTGTTGTGTCAAGGCCAACTCGCACTCGCAAATTCCCTAGCTCGCTGCCTGAATCCTTTACCCCCCCCCACACACCCCACCCACTCACTCACCCACCCACCCACGTCTCAACTCCACTCCTCCCCTCCATCCACTGCGGCGTCCTCTGGAGGCCGCTTGCCCGTGAGCCAGGGGGTGGGAGCCGGCGGCAGTGGCACCGCCTGCCGCTTGCCACACGAGAGGTGGGGGGTGGTGGTGGGGGGGGGGTGGTGGTGGTGGGGGGGGGGGTGGGAAGCCGTGCATTGAGGCTCGCCCGCACCGCACACTTAGCGCGTGTTGTCGCACAATCCGACTTGCCGTGCGCTTGCTCTCGCGCTAAGAATACCACGGTGGGCAAAGTTTACGAAGTGGGCTCTTCGTCAGCTCAGCTCAGCACGATCAAACGACGAGCATTGATGCGTGCTCGTCGTGCGTTTGAGGCAACCCTCCCCCCCCCCCCCCCGGGCTTTCTCCACGTGCCCGCAGAGGCCGGTCGGTGGACATTCCACATTCCGTATGGCGGGGCCGAGTTATGTTCTTCGGACAACCGCGATTGACTTCCCTTGCAACGTGGTTCTCGTATGCATCCTGACGAATGGGTTGAGTCAACTCCCCAACCAGCATGTGAACTCAGGTGCGCGCAGTATCACTGGGCCACCTTTGCTGGTTATGTAGCAGACTAATTTCAGCCACAGCTCTTCTCGTCGCGGGGTTGGGAGTTGGTAAGCACCGGGGAATATGCCATGAGAAATTAAGCCCTTGATATAACTTCGCATTTGAGTACACGACTTAGTTTTCATTTGTTGGTAAGAGGGTTTATTCCAGGGCTGATTTTATACCCCTATGGCTTTCTATGACGGTCTTCAATCGTTCCATGTTATCTTATTTTCCAGAAGCATTTAGTATCTTTATGTTTCGTGGATTCGTATGACGTGTGCTCTGCTTGTTCTTTGCAACTCAGATTCAGTGTGCATGCAGTCTTCGACTTCCGAACGGGACTAACGTTCTTGAGATCCGTTCATAAGTCGATTTATTCGTATCTCAGAACTGAATGCGTATTGAACATGTTGTCAGTGTTATAACTTGTGTTATGGTAAATCGTAAAAAGGAAAGCATTGTTAAACTCATGAATAATAAATATTGTACATTTTTGAATGAAATACTGTAAATAAAACAATAAAGTTAAAAAACAGGCAGTGTTATTGTTTTTATTGGATGTGATTTACAATTAACACGTTACTGTACTGTCGTGCACATTTATTTTTATTTTTATATATCCAATATATAATGTATGCGTTTCCATTTATTTTGCAGTTGACTGCCATTAGTTCGTCATATTTTTCAGCCTTGAATTAGACCGTGAAAATTAAAATGTACGCATTGCTATTGTGCAAGTGTTGTTTCATTTCCCAGCGTACGCATTTATTTTCTGAATGTCAAAGGAGGTAATTAATATCCAATGCTTATGTTTATTTTCATTGTCATATATATTTTACTGAAAGCACTCCATCCTCTTGGGGGCCGTCCATAAATGACGTCACGCGATTTTTGACGCCCTCCCCCCCTTCGTCATACGACGTCACAAAAAGTCAGACCCCCCCCCCCTCAAATATGACGTCACAAAGCTCTGCCCCACCCCCCCCCCCAAATTTTTTTTTAAACATACTTCAAATCGCTTTAAACTATTGTCATTGTAGTGCGTATTTAATGTGGCGCTGCACTCAGATGTTGTAGGAGAAAACCTTTATAAAAAGTATATCTAATTAAGTAGAACGTGTTGTCTATATTTATTTAAAGTTGCGCTTTTTTATGTGACGTCACATTTCTCAACCCCCCCCTAGTCACACATCGTCACAAATGTCTGACCCCCCCCCCCCGCCCTAGGTGCGTGACGTCATTTATGGACGGCTCTATGTCTCTTCGTCTCATCATTTTGAGCTGGGTGTGCCTTCAATAGCTAAGTTTATTTCAGTTGTGTCCCGCCAACAGTGATTGTATCTGTTGAGTGGAACGGTGGTGTAGTGGTTAGCGCTACGCTGCGCTACGCACCTGGCCACCCGGGTTCGATTCCCGCTCACGGCAAACACCGAGTGACGATTATCTGAACCGGTCCTGGGCCTCCCCGTAATTCGACTCAGTCTCAAATGAGTACCTGGTGCGGTGTGTAAACATCACCACTGGGGAGACAAAGGCGGCCGGGCGTGGTGTTGGCCACCCCACCCCCTCGTGTTCCGTTCCGGCCTTCATTGGGTGCTCGCTAACAGCACTTGCCCCCAACGGTCTGGTCAGGCTATCCGGGGGAATTTTGTATTTGTTTGAACATTGCCAATGAAATCGAAACAAATACGTTCATGGAAGTAAAGACGGGTGGATCATAAGCATGGTCGGAATCATACTGTGAGGCGGAAGAAGCAACATGGAGCTATCGACCTGCAGAATGTTAAGCAAAGGCACGACACGCTTTTTCAAAGGCGACATAAGTGGCAGCCATAGGCGGGAGCATGCCGAACAGGACTTCCACATCAGGGATTGGACTATGAAAGTTGGTGATGGTGTAAGAATGACTTCTTCTAGAAGCGTGTAGACCCATGACTTGCAACGACGATGACGATAGAGCGAGGTTGTTCACGTACATCACATTGCCCAGCTTTAAACGATGTAATTCTACTTGGAATATTATGTTACGTCACACTGCCCGTATGCAAGTTAATCATTGCTCGTGTGCCCTCAAACCAGCATCTACAATTATGTTGCGGTTGGATGTGCCATTAGTGTGCGTCCAATTTCCCTGCTTTGCATTCTCGATTAATGCCCACTGGTTTTTGTGCACTGCTATTAGTTTGCAGTTGGCTATGTTGTCAGAGGATTGATGTGCGGTAGCAATGGATTGCCATTAAAACGTTCGGGAGAGCAAAGAAAATAATCGATTCCAAAGTGCCACGTGTTAATTTGAATGTGGTTCATTTCTAACTGCTTTCCAAAACATCAATTGTGAAAGGCTACGTTGTGTGCTGTGATTAATTGTATTGGTTTCACAGTCGCCAGCCGATTAGCACCATCTCTGAATTGGTTGGAATCCTTCATGTGTAGGATAAAAATGAATCCACTGCATCCTGAAAGCATTCAACACAATGTAAAGGATGCATACTTTAAAAATATATATCTTGTTAGCAAGTAGGATATGTTTTTTCACAGTGATGGGTACAACTTTAGTAAATGGCGCTTCGTGCAATATGAGGAATTATGTTGTGATGTAACTGTTAGCACTGGACTGAAAATCCAGAGGTCGCCGGTTCGACGAGAGACAATTTGCGGTTTCTTAACCCCCCTCCCCCCGCCTCTATCCACCGAGGAGTACTCATGAATTCGCGACAGGGTAAAGTGTGAGTGTGTACACGTCTTCCAAGACGTCTGGCCGGTGTGGAGGAGTAGGCCTAAATATCGTACAGCACAGTGATTCTTAACGTGGGGGGCACGCACCCCCTCGGGGTGCAAGATGCCCTTTCTGGGGGTGGCGAGACATGACCAGATGTTTTTAGAAGGTAAATCATCGAAACACACATTTAAGTACGAGCACGTGAGTTACAACTACTTTGTTTCATGACACCTATGTACTGTGTTTATTAACATTGTACTTTTTTACGATTAAGAACCAAAGGTAATCTCTAGAGGAAATCTCAAGAGGGAATCTCTAGAGGGAATCTCTAGGGGGCATCTCTAGAGAGTATCTCTAGAGGGAATCTCTAGAGATAATCTCTAGAGGGAATCTCTAGAGGGAATCTCTAGAGGGAATCTCTAGAGATTATCTCTGGAGGGAATCTCTAGAGGGAATCTCTAGAGGGAATCTCTAGAGGGAATCTCTAGACGGAATCTCTAGATGTAATCTCTAGAGGGAATCTCTAGAGGGAATCTCTAGAGGGAATCTCTAGAGGGAATCTCTATAGATAATCTTTAGAGGGAATCTCTAGAGATAATCTCTAGATGGAATCTCTAGAGGGAATCTCTAGAGGGAATCTCTAGAGGGAATCTCTAGATGGAATCTCTAGAGGTAATCTCTAGAGGGAATCTCTAGAGGGAATCTCCAGAGCTCCCTCTGTAGTGGAGGCGCTTCTGCCAACAGTTGAATGATCAAGTAGTTCCAGGGCTCCACTTTAACCGTTTACATGAATAACAGAGTGAAGCGGAACGTCAGTACACTACATAGTACATTACTTTGCCTATATTCGTAAACGTACGAACCAATAGTGTAACTGGTGGCATGTAAGATGCTATATGCATTTAGATTGTGGTTGTTGTAGGGCGCACTTTTCCATTGTGCACCTTAGATTACTATTGCTGCAAAGCATGTGCTGATTACACATGTTCACGGTAAATTTAGCATTAGATTTAATAATAGGGGTTTTGCCCTTTTTTCTGGCAACAAAACTTAAACTTTTTTACAAGGATTCATGTCTGCATTAACCACAATACCTGCAATCAAAATGCACATAAAACATACTATGATAATATATGCATTGTCCTTGAAACTGATTGGTCCACACCAAAGGACGGCTTTCTTTTGAGCCTCGACCCAATTGGTGCTCGACCAGATGACGCCAAAATTACCTAAGTGAGTATGACTTTCATGAACGTCGTATAGTTAGTGGGTCATGACTTCTACCCATTTCTTTTCGGATTTTACTATTATATGACATTCTAGATTTGAAGCTTTCGTGACTGCAAGGATTCATACTCTTTGGTTTTTTCGGTAAAGTCACGTAGGTAAAAAAATAAAATAAAATAAATGAAAACTAAATTAAATCACGACGTTTCGCTTAAGCGTTTGTGCTTTCGCTACATTGTCCCCACTTGAAGGACGCTTGTGTTGCGCCCGAAACGTCGTGATTTAATTTAGTTTTCATGACATGTTTTTATTGTTTCACTAGGTAAGGCCCACTGAGCTATACAGCTGTTTTTCAGAAGCGATCTGGCCCTAAGTGATAGCTCAACGAAGTGGCGTGTCGTGTGGAAATGTATAGCAGGCAAAACACTCTACATGATACAATATTGCAGATCCCTTGGACAACTCGCAGTCTTTTGAGTGTGTAACGACAATTGAAACGTCTCAGAGAATAAAGCCGCAATATTGTGACAAGTGTGTGAATGATGACAGTGTGAACAAACGACTGCACGTGTTTGTGATTGTGACATATGTGGCACATCGGTTGATATTTGAACTACAGCTACCGTTGCTCCTGCTGAGAGGTTGATTTTGGATGGCGGGTGAGTTGGAATAGAGGACATGCAGCAGTCGTGGCGATTCTGCATGACGAGATGTGATTTGTGCCCATTTGGGTTTGATGAGCAACTGTAAAGATAAACAAGATACGTTGACGTGCCTTAAGCAGATCCCCACGTGAAGGCAGTGGACGCATTTAGGCCTTGCTTCATCACCCGCTGATGAAACCTGGAAGCAACCGCTGGTGAGTGAGTGTCAGAGCAGTGACAGGAAGCAGCCTGGAAATGGGGTGAAGTTTTCGCTCCCCAATGTCTTGCTCACGCCACTGCTGGTGGAAAGTCCTTGACTCTGCGAAGCCATAGAGAGCCCCCTCCAGCGGAGATGTATTGCTAACGAAACTAACTAAACTAACGAAACCGACTCAGGTAAGGCTCACAGAAGCGACGTGGCCACAAATGATGCCTCAACGAAGCAAGAATTTATAGCAACCAAACACTCTGGACGCGTGTTTCGAAATGTGGAGGGAAAAACCGGAGGACCCAGAGAAAAATGAAATTAAAGCGACCGTGGAGAGAGAGAGAGAAAGACACGCAAACTCCAAATGTACAGACGTCAGGGTAGGGAACCACAATACTCCTGCATACCAGGCGAGGGAGTAAACATCTCGCCACCGTGGCACCCCACTTTGGCCTGACATCTTGTAAGAGGTGGGAGTACCAGACTTTAATCACCACCACACACGACCTACAGAGAGACTGTGAAGTACACATTTATACTGCTGGGTGGGCAGAAGCGGTGGGTAATAGCTCGCTTACCCGTCATGTGATCAATCCAGGCGACCGAATAACTAGCCAACAGTTTTTAATGTTACCAGGTCGATCCCACTTAGCTATACGGCTCTTTTGTCGGAAGCGATCTGGCCACGAATTATAGCGCAATGAAGCGGCATGTCATGTGGAAATGTATAGCAGGCAAATTATCTCAATGCATGTTGATTCTAAATGTGGAGGGAAAAACCGGAGGACCCGTCATTCCAACTCCAGTGTACATACCATTACACCACGGGAGTGGAATAATACAGATATGTCAATTATTGTTGTTATTATTAACAACACCGCACACTATTTTGAAAAGAGATTTGATCGAATGCATCAAAAAGGCTCAGCTCCATTTACGACTAGAATTTTAAGCGACCACACTAATTACTTGTTTTTAAGGCCACGGTCATAATGTCAGGTTATTTGTCTAAGTAACACCCATGGATCTTGTTCCAACGGTTTACTCGAAAGCATTCACAAATACCCTCATATCGGTGGCTTAAATCTGGTGAAACCGCACTTAAAGCTGGCGAGTCAAAAGGTTAATAAAGCCGTAAGATCATTATCAATATCGGGTTACGCTAAATTAATGGGCGCAATGAACGAAGGCACGCCTGCAACCGAAGCTGCAGTGTCTCCGTGCGATGCCTCACAGTCGAGTTTTTTACGACCATTTAATGTGGCCAGCCATCAACAAAACGCAATCCGTCCCAATGGTGCGCTCCCTGCGTGTGGTGCCGTCCACTCTCAAGCCACTACCGCAATGATCGCCCCGCCAATGGTGACGAGCCAGCGCACGTTGTCCTGTGCAGATGCGATCCACCTTAATCCCACCACGTGAGCCACCATTTCATAGCTCTATCTCCCCTTTGGTCACCCCGTCTGCGCGTGTACATCCGCCACTCTTTGATGGCAGAATGCCGCGAGGTTTGGCCATCATATGTCATTCCTGCCAGAGCCTTCCCCTGCTCACATCAATTTGCCATGGATTCTTGTTTGTTCTCTAACACATGTGTTTTTCTTGTCCTCTTCACAAACGATGCGGGTCACTCGAGGTTAAGCTCCATTTTTTTGGGTTGTTTCTGGATAACCGTTAGAACATCGCAGATCACGGAAAGTGTGTGGGAGTGGTGGTAGCAACATCTGGCAACTCCTGTGCAGTGGAAATGTCATAAATCATATTTAAGTAATGAAAACATTCGCCAATCGACGATGTTGCACGGTTGGCTACGTATGGTGTGTGCGAAAAAGGTTCAACATACATACATGCAAAGAGGTTTGTTATTATTATTATTCATTTTACTCAGAGATGACGATCCATTCACACCTTCCGACTCGGAGGGATGGGCATCTGAGCCACGTCAAACCGCGTCGAGCCGAAACATCACCCCAGTGTCCCAAAAAAACAGATCTCGTTCAGTGAACCGCGTACAGCCAAAACACGCGCTCAATACAGCCGCAATTGGGCAAAGGTTCTCTTGTATATATGTTTTAGATTATATGTTACTTGTATGTTATTTATAATGCGAACGCGAGTGTTCAGTGATGTCTGAACCGGTCATGTGCCTCCCCTCACCAACCTGATCTGACCAGCGTGGCGAAGTATGGCTCGGGTTGCCATCTGTCCAGGTCATTCCTGAACAATCTGCTGAGAATGGACAACAGGGAATTGGCATCTGTGTTCGGGTGGCAGGAATGTATTTGTTTGTACCAAGATCTGGTACTGGCATTGTGTTGAACTTATTCGAGTATATGGCGCAGTTTTGACGGACCAAGGCTGACTGAGATAAGTGCTCGGGTTTTGGTCTGAGCAAAGAAGTGGCAACTCGGGGTATAATCAAATAACCCCCTATAGCATACTTGGTGTGGACAGGTCTTCAGTCAATTTTTTTTTTCAGGTGAGATCGTATAAATATAAATGCGTCGTTAAATCCCGCCACCATTCGTAAGGTTTGCCACATAAACAAAACATAGTGGCTGCGTCGGGTTGAACAACACATTTATATTTACGGGATCTAACCTCCCAAAAAGTCCACCTTTATTACAGGTAAAATTGGTCGCGAAAGCCTACCACGTGTAAAACGTGTCTTCATTCATCAGTGGGTTGACAAAGGGCTGTACATTGACAACACAACCACCGCAGCGGAAAGTCACTTGAAAGAGACCCGTGCAGTAATGCAGTGCCATTAATTCAACAACTAGCTTACACAATTTTTATTTCAACAATAATAAAAATAGAAATGGTGATATTTAACTTGCCTATGCTCCTCGGTTACTGTTATTTTCGACGGCTTGTGCAGAATCGCCACGAATTGATGGTGGACTCTGTCTGTGGTTGCCCACGAAAGACATTAAACAATCGAGCAATTAGCGCCAACATCGCAAAGGCAGCTGCAAAATATTTTCACGGAGCTGAAATACCAGACGCTTTGATATTCAATAGGCCATTGAAGTCATGTAAATCGTGGGCCAAATTTTCTTTTTAGGGGAACAAATTAATCACTGTGAATTCCAAGAATAATGCTTGCATTTTAGCTAAGAATTTACTTGGAAAACATCCTAATCTTTGTTGTTTCATGGATTTGTTTTAAGGGTCACGTATGTTGGCCCTTCTCAGGGACTTTAATTGAGTTCTCTGAAAAATAATAATAATTCTAAGCGACATTTATTTTCACATTCATTTCCAAGGCATCACTTTTAAATATCATCAGAGTGTATTTTATAAGGTTGCACTAATCACACACAAAGTGCTTGCCACAAATGACCAAATGAACCACAATACCTTGCTGATCTCGTCAAGAAGCATAAACCATCGCGCAAACTGCAGGTCATCCTCGCAGCAGCGGCTGTTGGCTATCCATAGAACAAAGACGGTCAACACATCGCGTGCTTTCGGATGCGTTTCTGCGACCGTCTGGAACGCTCTACCCTCCGTTATTAGGAAGCCAGTAGAGCTGTGCACTTTTAAATATAGATTTAAATGCATGAAACGTTTTGTGTGTATTTTCTAACGATCATCAACCATACGGCCTGCCGTAAAATATGTAAATTAAATAATTGACGATTTTATGAGCTTCAAAATATGCAGCCCTTTTCAATCCTATAAACTAAACTATTTTTTTTATTGTAATAGTAATAGGTTGTTACCCTTTCATCTGGCACCAAAACTGACACCTTTATTCAAGGCAACATGTTTGCAATAACCACAACACAAGCAGTCAAAATGCAAACAAAAAGAGGCAACTCTGATAATGATATGCACTGTCCTTGAAATTGATTGGTCCACACCCAAGACGGCTTTTCTTAGAGCCTAGTCTCCACTGGTGTTGGACCACATGACGCCAAAAGGCGTGCAACTCAAGCAAGGCACACTGAGCTATATAGCTCTTTTTCAGAAGCGACATGGCTATCACGAATGATAGCTCAACGAAGTGGCTTAGCACGTGGAAATTTCTAGCAGCCAAACACTCTAAACGCGTGTGGTTTCTAAACGTGGAGGGAAAACTAGAGGACCCGGAGAAAAATCCACGTGACCACAAGGAGAACATCCAAACTTCAAATATACAGGCGTTGGGGTCGGGATCGAACCCACAACCCTCCTGTATACCAGGTGAGGTAGTTAACATCTCGCCACCGTGGTACCTGGATGAAGGCCTTCATCCAGCAATCCACTGCTGGATGAAGGCCTCCCCATACCGTGTAAGCAGTGAACCATACTTCCCCACGCTGGTCAGTGTGTATTGGTGAGAGGGGGAAGGTGGATCCAGGACCATTGTTGATATATCACTCGCCACTGATGTTAGCCGTGACCAGGAATCAAACTTACTAAGCCAGGAATCGTAAGGTGTGTAGCACAGTGCCCGACCAATACGCCACCTCTCCCCACCCAAATAGATGTTATCATTTTCAAAATGATGCAGAGATTCACGTTATCTCATATATATATTTGAAGACTCACAAATTGCATGCGCATTAATTGGAAATTATTTTGCACTAAAACTACCATTTATTTAACAATATCACAACGTTAAATTTTTTATGCAGAATTAATGTTCCAATATTCTGGGCCGGTAAGTCACAGCCAGAGTTATTATAGGCTCCCAAAATGGGCAATGCAAAATTAATTTATCCCAAAAAATCCAAACGCGTATCTAATAAACCAGAAAAAAATAATCAACCAAAAACACATTAGGTTATCGGTGCAGATGTGGTAATGCAATTGGACTTCTAATTCAAAGCATACTTTTAGTTAACACACATCACATTTCCCCCCTTCTTTCACACGAACAATCTGAGACACCCTGATAATGTGACACGTTTCTAATAAATCCCAAATGGAGTTTTCAAGCCAAATGAAAACAGTTTTCACACTCCCCAGAAGTTAATAATTTTAGCAAATATGCCTGCAGGCAAAATCTATTATACAGTATACCACATTAATAATAAGTACTGTATGGACATTGTATGACTGGACATTGATTATGCAGTGTTATATATCAATATTAAATTCCATTTGTTTTTGTTACATATGTAAGTTGCTTTGACGGCCACTCTAATCGATTACGGTATTGTAATCATATTTTTTTGTAATAGAGTATCTGCTTGCGTTTAACACGTAGGCTTTCGCGACCAATATCATCCATAATTGGCATGTTCTGTTTACGTGACAAACGTTACTAATTGGCTGTGTCGGGTAAGTGGCGGGTTTCACGACACATTTAAATATTCACGTAATATAACCCAAAAAAACGTGCATTGTGGAGTATCTGCTTTAATTGAAAAAAAAGTATTTAGACATTGAGGAGTTGTCACTTTGGTTTTGAAATGTAAATTTTTGTAACATACACGTAGACAATACAATTCGATATCCTGTGTTTTGCTTTTGAAAGAGACTATAGAATTTGCGTTTTAGGCTAACACATTTTTAACGCTAAAATAGATCTCAGACGGGCGCATCATAGGACGGACGAACTTTAAAGGCCTCGGTGTGAGCAATCGCAGAAGATCAATGTTGATTGCACTTTGGCAATACCATCAATTTACAACTAAAAATGTATTCAAATAGCAGGTGCACCCCTGTAATTTATTCTTTTTGCCACTACTCATGCGAGGTTCTCCACTAAGGGGAGCTCAAGAGAAGCCCTCTAGAGTGTATTTGGCCTACTCTTCCACGCTAACCATCAATCTTGCAAAATGTGGGAATATGTATGCGTGTAGGATAGAATGCAACGTAAGCCAACGATTTTGGGCTGCAGTAACTTTTACTTTGTTCCCGAGGCAACACTGATCCACAGCAGCACGCGACTTTTAAGTCTACTCCTGTAAAACTAACGTTGACGATGCACCTCGCGCCATTGCTTCGACCGCTGCACCCGGGAGATGAGAATCGAAGGTCTGGCCTGCTAAGCATTAACACCACGAGAGCATCCAACAATGCCAACCAGTCCACATTATAACCAAACGTCTATCAGAACAAACAAAATGCACAATGAGCAACCACAAATATTTTTTTTATTTCAAGATTTTCCAGAAAACGTTTTGGTTAACAATGCACAACCCTTCTTTTCTAAATGACGCACGTGCAAGAAGAGCTTTATCATCAAAACGTTTCTTTAAAAAATCGCATCGCAAAGCTGCGAAAACACCTTTTGGGCTATTCGTGTAGTAATCGCTTGTTGACTTATCTATTTGCGTTCATGTATTGCGACTGCAGTGTGTTCCATCCTTTGCAAGTGCCACTCAGCAATGTGAAACTACCATGGCAAAGAATGTCCAGTAAATGCATTCCTGCGGAGGGAGCTGGTAGGAACGTTGGGTTGCTCGGTCAGTGGCCAGGGTCAACGGCGGCACCACGTGGTGTATTCCGAAAATATGCCCGACTGTGAGGGCGGGCACAAGCCGGCGTGAGTAGGTGAAACGTTGAGTTTTCTAAGGGCACCACGGGGTGACCAGCCCCTTCCCACCCAGCCCCACCCCTCCCACCCTCCCCACCCAGCCCCACCCTCCCCACCCAGCCCCTCCCAAACCCTCCCCTCTCCACCCAGCCCCACCCCTCCCATTTGTTGGATGCACGACGGACGGGCGGACACAATAATCCCCTGTGGGCTGGTGTAACCCGGAGGTTCCTACCAGTAAAACGGTGCCTCTTAATGCTGGCTAGCGCATGAGCGCAGTGTTGGGGAGGGCACCAGACCCGGCCACTTTCGTCTCCCTTGCTATGGTGTCGACACACCACACTTGATATTAATTTTGGTCTCAGTGGACTTGGTGGAGACCCAGACTGCACCACGAAAAATCTCGATTTGAAGCTTTCGTGACTGCAGAAATCCATACTCTTTGATTCTTTCAGTAAAATCACTCAATAATATATAGATACATAATTTTTTTGTTTAATTTTATTTTATTTTTCTACCTACGTAACTTTACCGAAAGAACCAAAGAGTATGCGCCACGAAAATTCCTGCCGATGGAATGGTATTGCAAGGCCAGGGGTTGACTCTGCCTATTATGATTGCAGTGCGGTGCACTGTAAGAGAGCATACACCCTACAGCTTGCCCACCATGGAGATGGAGCATTGAACTCGATCCATTAGAAGGTGCTCAGATGGCCACGGCTTCGGATGGTCTTAATCCAGCAGTGAATTGTTCATGACTGATGATGGTGATGAAAACAATAACTGCTACCATTAACAATTGAACTATGCACGTAATCAAATCGCACTTTTGTTTTGAGTAGGTAATCTGATATTTCTATATTTAAGGCAATGTCCTCACGTCAGTAGTATTATGGGGAGACTGGCCTTCACCATAGGAATGTGGAATTTCGACCACAGGCTCAGAAGATGGACAAGAACACTGCTTTAATACTCCTTGGAACCCAGGAGACACCTGCAATTCTGACTTGTCACGACATTACGAACGATCTCGGTGAGTATTGGCATGCGTTGCTTTCATGCTTTTCTCTCAGGGTCGTGACAAAGTGTGATGGGGGGGGAGGGGATGTGTGGGGTTTAGCCCCTCCGAACCGTCCCTACCCATCCGGTCCGGGCCTTACATTCGCTCCCTTTGAATTGGCACCTGTGCAAGCACTGTGAAAGCAGAGTTTGCCAACGTTCCGTTTGATGAGGCGAGGGCTACGTGCCCTCAGTGGATCCCGTGCACATCCTTGGCATACTGAAGCCAGGTGCACACTTTGGTGTTGTTATTAGCTCCGTTGCAGACTGACGTCCGGTCAGCGGCATTGCTGCATTTCATTTCAGCGTTCGCCCGTCCAGCGCACGACGGCGTTCGGGGGGAAGATTTAAACGCGGCGTTAAAGATCAACTTCGAACAGGGGCAAAAGTGTTTTGGAGATTTTCATATTTCGAATGTGGTTTGCTGTTCTTGTTGTTGTTGTATCAGATGGGGAAAAAAAACTGCTTGGGTCTGCATCGCGATTATAATCGCAGTGCAGACCCAAGCTGTAAAGCAATCATAAACAAACGAAAAGGACTAAGTTTACAATTTACGAGTAAAACTCTACAACGTAACATAGACGTTAAATGTGAAAAACTTAAATATCTTGGGAACAGTGGCCAATCAGTTGCTTGAATTGTCATGTTTGAATTCAGCACATCAAAATCCATAATAAACAGCACAATTCATCTCTGAAGCAGACGACTTCAAAAAAAGATTGTCGACCAGTGTACTATTACTCGTAGCTGCAACATTTCACCGTCGTCCAATGCCGTCCGTCTGTCGGCAGCGGTTCAGTTGACGCTGCCAACTTGCACGGCAGCGTTATTATATTTAACAGGCAAGGGGGCCTTATCCTTCATTGTCTCGGCGGCGCACAATCCGAGGATAAAGCATTCGTGCTCGGTGTCAACGCCGCGGCGGGTGACATAAGGTTCCAACATGGCTCTCTCATTCTCCCATCATCCCAAGGTCACGAGTCGCGACGGGCATTGCATCTGTTCGGATAATGTGACTTCCAAAATGCCAACGCCGTGCAGATGTGCCCCGTGCACTGGCCCGCCAGCACGGTAATCGAATCCGCGTTAAAGGGACAACGCACGCCACTGTAACACAATTAACCGTAACACCGGGACAATATGTTGACTGCTCGCTGCCAGAAACCGATGTTGATATCTATTCGCCGGGAGATACATTGTACTGCGCGCGCGCGCGTGTGTGTGTGTGTGTGTGTTTTTTGCGTGCGTTTCGTCCGCGTCGCGTTAAAACACGCATTTAATTGGCAGATGCACGCAGACAGTGCTAGTTTTAAGGTTAACGAATACTAAAATCTGTTGGAAAGTTTACGCTGCATTTTTGGAGATGTTGGCATGCGTTGAATTCGGTTTTATCCAAGTGGGAAGAAACCTCAAACATGTGCTCCGTACATGAAGCGTACAACTTCTAGGCCATCACGTTCAACCGTTTTAGAAACTGCTTAAATAGGTTACAGCAAGTTGGGCGCTTTTCATTCGTAATCGTGGTTTTTGCACACGGCTGCCTATTCAACCTATAATAGTGGCGACATGTGGATATAATTCATACAAAAGAGGTCGGTCAAGATGATTTGGCAGAATGAGATACGGGACTTGGGTGGCACAAGAGGCTACTGCTACCAGGTCTTTGTCACCGTTCATTCTGCGTGATTGGCGCACTACGAGTCGCCGTGTAATCCTCTATTATTGCCTCTCTTCAGCATGGCAAAACGGACATGGCGCTACTTGCACGACACATTCGCTGGTGTTCACTCGATATATTTATCTTTGCAACTTTGCAGACGGTGTTGGGGTGGTGGGTTCCCTCCATTATGTTTGCCCACTCTGTAAGTCACGCGCCCTCTCAAAAACAAACGTGCAAGTTGGAAATGCATTTTTTTGGGTCATTGTTTTTGCTAAATTGTGGCATGTGAATCATCATTGCATAACTTTTAGTTTTTTTAAGTGAAAAGCTAAATGATAGACAAAATCTGTACACAAACCGATAATGTTACCATCGTCATCATCATCACCGTCGGCTAATTTCTATCCAAATGCTGGACTAAGCACTCTTCCTGTGACGTCGGTTGTGGTGGGTGTTTGACCATACTTCACCATGCCGGCCCAGCACCAGTTCAGATATCACGTTCCAATGATGTGAGTAATCAAACTCAGATGGCCGAGTGCACTAACCGCTGAGCCACAGCTCCCCCACATGTGATAATAATGATAATGAGGCCAACCGCATGCAATTTGTACAACGTCAATATAGTCCCATTGCATAATTAACGCGTAAACAGAACAGATGCACGTAGGCCAAGCAGCATTAGATTGGCGCAGCTTTGTATATATTAAAAAAAAAATTGGCACTGCCAATTCTAAATATATATAATGGTTCAACGGCGCAATACGTCCTTGCAAGGCCTTCAAAACATCCCATCGAAAGAAAAATAAGGCAACGCGAAATATGTGCTCCTTTAAGTTCCACGAGCTGTACATGTGCGCGACACACTCCCTCTCGGCACAGGAGCCTCCGTTGTGAGTTTTTGCCCAGCTGAAGGCGAATTTCGCAGCAAGCACTCTCCCGTTTACCCAAAAAGATTAATTCGCCTTTGAAAAGCGTGCAGGGTTAAAATTACACCGTCGGTATGCGTCCAGCAAAATGAAGATATTGTTATGGTTAAGTCCAACAAATGTACTCATTGTTGCACCTGCATTAAAAAAAAATGTTTTTTTGTCTATTAGGCCAATGGGGAGGAGTTTGTCGCGCGGCGGATCAGCTACACTGCTCCCCACGAATCCGACGAACTAAGTTCGATTCCGAGTCCCGATAAACGACTGGTGGTGAGCGACATCTGAATCAGTGGCGTGCCCCCCCCCTCTCGCTGCACCCCCACTACCTCGCCCCAACCTTCACCAACCATGACTGACCACCATGGTGAAGTATGGTCAAATAAACCTAGCTGATGCGGCATCGGGGGACCTTCGTGCAGCAGTGGGTTAGATGGTTAACCCACCGAGAAGGCTGGTTAAGGGCTTCACGTGTTATTCGTACAATGAGGATAGAACGTTGAATTCAACATTTTGTACAGCATTCTGGTCACGTGCCATCCTAGAATGTAATTGTATGTTAGGTTATAGAAAATGTGCCAAAAAAATTTTCTCCAAGTAATTATCGCAATAGGGGATGGATTTTTTCTTTCTTTCAATTTGTAGAATTAAAATTAAGGGCTACGATTTTCAAAATCAAATACTTTGACGTCACAACCAACCCGCCAATTATATATATTTCAGTCCACAAGCAAAAAGACTACACGTACATGTGCGTGTGTGTGTGCTTCACGTAACTTTAAACATTACAGCAACAAAAAACAGAATAACATCTACAAGAAATAATCGCCACAAATTTGTAAGATTTTGTTTACATAGAAATGCCATTAAGAGAACTCGCGTAAAAATAAAAGTTGTTTACATGTCTACAGAATGGACATAATCTCTATACATATCCGACACAGTGCCTGTATTTCTATGACTCTACAGCACTCGGCATTAGCACTAATGAGCATGCAAATGCCATTCTTGGCTTGACTTTAGACAAATAGTGCCCGGTCATTAAATTGATTTCCTTTTCAAGGGCCGGTTAAACGTGAGTACTGTACTGTATTGTTCAAAGTTGACGGTTTAACGTCCAGTCTAGATTAGTTGTATTTATTTTTTCCCCATTCACACAGGTAACGTTTGGATACACTTGTGATGTGTGTATTTTATATACTGTACTGTAAAGATAATTAAATATTCTGAACTCAAAATCTTTTGTTAGTGAGAACATTGAAGTGATGAGGCTGTGTTGTGAAATGTTCCTGTTGCACTGCTATTACCACTGCCACGAAGGCTCAATCAATCACACATATGTACCGTGTTTCTCTTATATTAGCAGTGCTCCTATTTAAGGGATGCTGTGACCAGTAAAACCACGCTGAACTTGCAAACCACAGTTCGCCTGATGCGGCAGTTGTAACAGTGGGACACGTTTCTTGAATCCCATCGCCTGGCAAGCGTATATGGGCTCTCTTAAGTTCACTTGAGTGGGTGCAACCGGCTAGCCCTATCCCTCTCCTCCTGTGATCGTAACGAGGGGACAGGCCGGCTAATAAAGACAACCACAATAGACGAGTTCGGAGGCGATGAGTGGATACTCTGCGTTGTGTTCTTCCCTCCTCTTGAGGATTGAGTGACTCCACCACCGAGGGACACCAGAGGGACACGGAACGGCAACTCTTTATTTCTACGTGTTCTGAGGAGCATTCGTGCATCTGTACTTATGATCAGATGGCACACCAATCGGCCCCACGTTACACAACACCTCACTGCTCAATCCCTGTACAGCGTCCATCCGAATCTGAATAGGTGCCCTGTACCCTGAATTGATTACTACACTTGTGCGCGTGGCCTACTGTGTAGTCACACGACTTTATGGGTCAAATCCATCGTCATCATTGACTCCATTCATAATTCTACGTGTGAAATGTTACATTGCCTCCATACCGGCTGCATTGGCATTCTTCTACTAGCAGTACCGTAATTGCGGGGCTGCGCCTGTATCTTAACCAGCATTCTCTTTGAGATGTCAACAGTGGTGGTGATGAAATGGGGGGGGGGGGGGGGGGGCAAGTAGACAGCTTCAAAGGTTAATTCCGGTGTCTAGATAACCACGGGGTCTTTCTAAAAATCCTGGGGTTCACGCCCCAGTTAAATAAACACGTTGCAGCAATTCTGACGATGTCACGCCCCAGATTACTACACCTCGTAAATATAGTCGTATATGAAATAGAGGAGTAATAATTCTCAGTCCCTTTTTTTACAGTCCAGCTGCTGGATGAAGGCCTCTGCCCCTCACCGTGTCTGTCATCCATGGAAGTTCTTTGACTATGCTGCACCAGACTGGCCTGTGCGGGTTGGTGACAGGGAGGAGGGCACAGGACAGTTTCAGATGTCACTCTCGCCTGATGTCAGCCGAACTAAGGAACTCAGGTGGTCAATTTCATAGCTCAGCGTGGCAATGTCAATCATAATAATTGACATTCATAAGGCGCAATTCATCCAGGGATCTCAGTGCGCCACGCACAAAGGTAGGAAATAGAAATGCTACAAAGTCCAGAGTTCATTGGTCATACACGGGAAGTGTAGGCCAGGCGAAACAGGTGAGGCTTTAGAGAAGATCTAACATGGCCAGAGACCTCACCTATCTAGCCACTGGTGGGAGGGCATTCCATAGTCAATGCTACTTTCCTCACCCTCACCAAATCTATAGGCTATAGTACAGCACTCCCTAGTTATTCGCAAAGATACACGTTTAGAGATTCCCGTGAATAGCAAATTTCGCGGATGATGATATCGGCCTACGGAAACCTATGTTTCTAATGAATTACCTTAATTAAATAGGATATTAATTACATGGACATTATCTCATCACTTCATCTCATCACATTCTCTCTCATCACCTTATCGCATAACTTTATCTCTCATCATGTTTTCGCTCATCAAGTTCTCTCTAATCACTTTATCTAATCACTTTCTTTCTCTCTCTCGATGTAGTCGTGTAGAGTTTCAGATGCGATTCGCGGATAGCCATTATCGCGGATAGCAAGTTCGTGAAAAACGAGAGAACACAGTACACCACAATAAACTAGACACGCTTACACGTGTTAGTCTTAGCTTCGTCTGAAGAGTTTGCTCGTTATGTCAAAGGCAGGTCTGGACCGTAATTTGAATGTATAAAGGAACAGAGTACTCCAAATTCGTATTTGTCTAAAGTTTGTTTGTGGCAGAGAAATCTCCAGCTGTAGATTGGCCCTCAGTCAGAATTAGACCAAGGGTTGTACGTTTCGATACGTACTGTAGTGCTTGTTTAATTTGTAGACTCCTGAGCTCTTAATAGTAATCCAATATTTTGTATTTCGATTTAAAGCGTTCGTGACTGCAGGGATTCATATTCTTGGTTCTTTCGGTAAAGTCACCACGTAGAAGGGAAATAATAAAATAATAAAAATATAAAACAATACAATTCTCACCACGTTTCGATTGCAACACGAGCAATCATCAGCAGGTGTGAAAACCACAGCAAGAAAATGTGAAAAAGTCATCTAAGAGTTAGCACTATGACCTTTACTAAAGAGCATCTCAAGTTATTTTTGGTGAACGTTTTCCATTGCAGGTCAGTCAGTGTCGTTAACTAAAAACAACACTGAATTACAGTGAAAGAAAATAACTTCAGCAACCATAAAAGGCCACTTTTTATTGCAATTCAGTATTTCCGTATATCCAGTTCAGTATAAATTAAGGGATTTGTAGTTCATTGCCTATGTATGGCAAGACAATTCAAACTGGTGGCATCTAATTTTTGGAGCTCTTTCCTACTGGGTCATATCAGCCTTCTATCAGCATATGGTTTGCAGAAATGTAATACAGCTTATCTTTCGGTGGCTAGTAGCAGAACCGGCAAAAAAAGTGAAAAAAACCCCAAAAGACTAAAATAATAGTGCAATAGGATCCTTGTGCAGCCTTTTGGAATATGCAGGATGGGAACGATACCATTTCTTTCACCATGGGGCATGGTTGGAAGTTGTGAATGCCACAGCTACCTTTAAACACCCGCTGCTCTCTACATGTCATGCGTCAGAATTGGGGTCACGACCTTAGAAAATCCTAAATCCATACAGCGGCCTCTGGTGCATTGAAAACCACTTTTAAAAAACGCGCTGTGGGGGCCTCAACAACGGAACGCTTTAAGTGGAGCTGGCATTAAAGGTGATTTGAATTAACGCGCGGTCACGAGAATGTGCCACGCTTGCATTGCGACAGTGGCGTGCAGGTGGGAGTACACATGCCACGTTCATTACTATACTCCTCCACGCAAAATTCAGCAACGCAAAAAAAGTGATTTCCCTTTTCAACGGAGCACTGACACGATGTGCTCATCTGCTGTTTACAAGCCGGAGCCGGTCGTGAAAATACCACGGTTGACTTCCCCGCAAAAGTGGCACTCAATTCTATCGACCCCCCAGAGTGATGATGAGCCTGAGTCAACCCCCCACAAAAAGGATTGGAACTCGCGAACTTCCGATTGTAAGCTCGCTCTACCGCTGATTCATGTTGCCAGATAACATCGGAAACTAAGCACAGTATACAGTACATCCTTTACCACCAACAATAACTCGGAGTGGTGTGGTCTTCATCCAGCAGTGGAGTGACAATACCAGCAGAGCAAATTGTTTAAACTTTCATGAAAAACTCTACCGAATGTAGTCATTTGGTGAGTGGATAAATAAAAGCCCGCACAAAAAAAAACCTCAACGAGTGCAATGGTGAGTTATTCTTTGCGACAAATCAAAGACTGAAATTAACTTTCCATTCTGTATATCCAGAGACAGATTAACCATATCTAATCGACCAGCGTGTTGACCTTCCAGACGAATGTTACTCGGCGGTATTTTTTTGTTAAATACATAAGCTATGGACTGGTTTCACCCTTCTGGGGCTCATCAGCACTCAGGTTTGCTAAATATTTCTGGCTTAACAGAGGTCAATGGTAAGTGCCCTCTTTGTCTATGATAGACTGCCAAGAGTTTGAGTATTCATACAGATGCTGCTGGCTAATGTGAATCTGGTTTGTCCACAGATGGATATACATCGAAATGTGTGCTAATACAGTATATATGACATTGTGCTTCATTTGAAATAATGTTAAGGTCGACATGGTTACACTTACTGCAGGAACCTTCACATATGAAGTGCACTTTGTAAACACACCGTGCGCACTATTATTGAACGGGTAATTACAAATGGGAATCCACTGATTATTTCAAGGGCACTGTGTGTACAAAACGTTCTGACAACTTACAAAATAAGGACTTAACATGGCCAAATGCTGTGGGTGAATCTGGTTCGTCTATAAGACGAAACATCGAAATGTGTTTTGTTGTAAATTATGCTGTTAATATATATAGTAGATTCTCCATTATCTGCATGCGGTTTATCCTATTTGCAGATTAACCGTGTACCTGAGATTTTGACACTCATTAATGACTCATGGATTTTCTCTTAAGCCCAAATTCATAATCTAAAAACAGTTATAAGTTGTTACTCTTGGAAATGTTTATTACAAGTCACGTGCTTAAACCGACCAAATATGTTGCTCCGGTTACTGAAAAATCCACGTGTTCGCCTCTACAGTACAGTAGTTGCATATCTTTACAACAGTGGGCAGAGTTTGAATGATGTTGATTGGCGTGGCTCTGCTGTCCACTTAGTGGGCCGAGTCTCCTGCGCGGGAGCAGGAATGTGTTATCACTGAGCACATGCATCGATCGGTCGATCATTCGTTTTTAGCATAGAAATCCGTGGAAAATGGTTATATTTTTGGATCCGCGATTTTTTATTATCCGCGGCCGTTCTCCCTGTCATTAGCACGGATAATCGAGAGTCTACTATATAATGTATACTATTATATATGAGTCCCCTTTACCCTAGTTTCACCTGCAGCGCTGTCTCAATCGACGATTTGTGCAGAACTCTCAAAGAATAACGCAACGCTTGGAAGAAACTCCAGAACTCGTGTTTTACCATCTTAATTTGGAGTTCATTAACCGTTAATGAAAAAATATAATGAAGTAGGCAACACAGCTTGTTGAAAGGGGAACTTATACACCGACATAATCGCCGCTATATCTAACTTTGGCACACCAACACTACCACGTACACGACGATTCTCCATTCTGGTCGTGTAAGTCAGATCTTTCTCTCTAGCCAAGTGCATCTCTCTGACTCTCAACATACAAATACTGCCGTGCCTAAGACGCCTTCTGTTAAATTTAGACTTACAATTTTCATGACTGCAGGAATTCAAATTCTATGGTTCTATCGGTCAAGTTACGTAGATAGAAAACATAATAACAATAAAATAATAAAAATAAAATGAAAAAAATAATAAAAATATCACGACGTTTCGATCGCAACACAAGCAATCGTCATCTTGACTCAAGAAGTATTTTTTTTACATTGTGCTTAACAACTGCAATAATAATAATAATTCACTAAAGATAATTTGCAGAAGACTCGTAGAAGTTATGTCATCCAGACATCACGTCTGAAAATGTTGTTACATTTCACCCAGACGAAACTACTGCTAAGGCTATCATTATACAATTTCGACGATCTTTTGTAGCAATCTTTTTTGGGGAGGGTGGCGGTGGGGGGTATCCTCTTATTTAATTATAATTTCTGTCTTTAAAACAGATCTCCCAATGGAGACCATTTTGAGACAACATCTGGAAAGAACGGCGTGCCAAAACATACAGCTGTCTTCCTAAACACACCCACCCCTCCGCGTCTCCTCCACCTCAAACCTATCGCCAAATACCCCCCATCCACAGGAATGTTCCGGGAGAATTTCTGACAGTATCCTGGCTCTGGAGGACTTTGTCCGTGTGATGCTCCACAACTGAATCAACTTTTGAAACCCGGACGCTATTAAGCATTTTTGATTTGTTAGCTTCTGCACCAGCCCCTCATTTATTTTTCTCTCAACCGCTGTTGCCAATTTTTTTTAATACAAAATCCCCACGGAAGAAGACCAGCTGTAAATCGTGCGCAATATGTACGGAAAGGCTAAAACGTTTAATTGCTTAACACTCAACTCGGTCAAAACAAGGACATGTTCATTTTAGACTGTAATGGTTACTTTGGAGTGGCTGGAGAAGGCTTGTGCTTAGGTTTTATAGCCAGTGATCGGACAGCTCTGCAGATTGCAATGACTTGGATGTCTAACAATTCTAATTCCATATTTCCACCGTGCCAAGAATTGCTACCATCGGAGTGAAACGTACGATGAGGAAGTCTAACTTAGAGACCCCGCAAGACGAACTCAGTGGAGTTCTCAGTTATAGCATGTGTATATGACCAATATATATTTAAAATTATATTGGCCAATTTTTTTGTTACAATTATTGTGCAGTGTTAATACCGCAATGGGTATTCAGTGAGGGTGCCCGAGGCAAAGTGAAATCTCTTCTTAACGAGTTAGTGGCGCACATTTGGCAACTGCTCCGTTGATGGCATTGGCAAACAATACTCCAATGTCGAACCATCACGAAACAAACCTTTAAGACTGCTGGCAGAAGGGGCCTCCAATGGGGGAACACCTCTAGAGATCCCCTCTAGAGATCCCCTCTAGAGATCCCCTCTAGAGAACCCCTCTAGAGATCCCCTCTAGAGAACCCCTCTAGAGAACCCCTCTAGAGATCCCCTCTAGAGATCCCCTCTAGAGAACCCCTATAGAGATCCCCTCTAGATATCCCCTCTAGAGATCCCCTCTAGAGATCCCCTCTAGAGAACCCCTCTAGAGATCCTCTCTAGAGAACCCCTATAGAGATCCCCTCTAGAGAACCCCTCTAGAAATCCCCTCTAGAGATCCCCTCTAGAGATCCCCTCTAGATAACCCCTCTAGAGATCCCCTCTAGAGAACCCCTATAGAGATCCCCTCTAGAGATCCCCTCTAGAGATCCCCTCTAGATAACCCCTCTAGAGATCCCCTCTAGAGAACCCCTATAGAGATCCCCTCTAGAGATCCCCTCTAGAGAACCCCTCTAGAGAACCCCTCTAGAGATCCCCTCTAGAGATCCCCTCTAGAGATCCCCTCTAAAGATCCCCTCTAGAAAACTCCTCTAGAGATCCCCTTTAGAGAACCCCTCTAGAGAACCCCTCTAGAGATCCCCTCTAGAGATCCCCTCTAGAGATCCCCTCTAGAGATCCCTTCTAGAGAACCCCTCTAGAGAACCCCTCTAGAGATCCCCTCTAGAGAACCCCTCTAGAGATCCCCTCTAGAGAACCCCTCTAGAGATCCCCTCTAGAGAACCCCTCTAGAAATCCCCTCTAGAGATCCCCTCTAGAGATCCCCTCTAGAGAATCCCTCTAGAGAGACTATTTGTCCGACTCTATTCCAGCCTGCCTTGCCCAAGCTTGTTACACCGGACTTAGATAAATAATGTATTTATATTTTGATATTCAGTGATTTGCTTACCTTTTCCTCAAATTTGCACTCCGATTATTTTTTGTTTTATTGTTTGCTGTTGTAACTTGCTAACCTGCCCATGGACTGAACGTCTGTGAAAAAAAAATATTCATAGCTCATCGGATTCCTTCTGCAGTCTAAACTAAGATTCCGATTCTGTATCCATACTTAACCACACCCACTTGACATGTCAATCGACTATCTGCAGATAAGTATTAAAGGGAATTATTATTATTGCATTTTTGTTGGTAACCATATGGCGGCAGTGGGAATTCCATATTTTCATGGCAGGGACAACTCATTCCAAAACACGCTGTTCATTTCTGACAAAGAGGTGCATTACTAATAAATGAAAACAATATATGACTATATACGATTGAAAAAACTGGATTTGTAAATTGAAGAGAAACCATATTCTTTTCATTATTGTCAAGCTGCATCCCACCCTGAGTTAGACCAGCTGGAAAATGTGTGTGCAACACATGGCAGAAATGAAATAATATAATGTTGCAATACTGTATATTATTCAAAAAGATTGACAAGTTAATTATAAAAATGAAACGCATCTTGCAAAAATTAAGTTTTTTCTCTGACAAGTTGATTTGAAGTTTCACGGGGTTTTTTTTAAAGATGGAATTTCACTGAAAGTAAACGCTGTATAATATTCACTCCGTAAAAATCAAGCCTGTATATACCATATATATAACCAATTGAGAGCCATTAAGATGTATTCATGAGACAGCTGTTGATGAAATTATACTTATATATAAACAAGTTACGAATACAAACAGTGAAAAATTGTACAGAGCACGCAGTTTGTTTTTTTATAAGTACCATATCAGTGTTCCTACAGTATTCAGAATACACACACGTAACATTGAGGTACACAGTCGACCGGCAGGTCCCATGGTGGGTTAAAGTGTGGTCACTCTAACCTCTGCCAAAGAATCGAGCCGGTATGGAGGAGTTGGGCAAACACCCTCCAGAAGGCCTGTATTGAATGCCCTCAAGTTGAAGGCCCTTTCACATGGAGGGACATTAGAAAATAATTTCAGGGCTGCACCTTTGCCTGTATACCTTTTAGAGTTGCTCTGGATTTTAAGACAGATCATGTATATCACGAAAAAAAAATACCGAAGGCTCACGCAGTATTGTTTTAAGCCTCACATTACAGAACAACATAAATACAGTACTTCATACTTCTGATTTATATATGTTTAGTGAGTTATTTCGGAGAAAACTAATAGTCGGAGGCATACACGTTTATTCCTTACTTTCGAAAGTACAGGGGATAACTATATGCGGGGCAGGACAGCTGGCACACTGCCTGACCCAACACCGATGAGGAGGATGAAGACTTCGTAGACGACGGCTCCATTCCCAAACCACAGCAGCACCGACCCAGCGTCGGGGCCTCCCTTTTATCCTCACCAGCTTGGCCTGGCTCCACCCTCGGCCACGCCCCCTTCTGGAACCTACCAGAAGGTTTTGGGCTCTGCCAAACGTGTCCCCTCTGTCACTTTTACCCTACATCCGTTACCCCGACCTATCACGTGCCCTACTGGCAGACCTGACGCTGTATCCTCAAATACCCCTTCTCTGCCAGCAACCGGCACTACGTGCTGCAGTGGCACCCTTCACCTGCCCTGCTGGTAGACCGGGCTACTACAACCGCGATCCTGCTCTCTACCAGTAACCAGCGCTATGTGTCGTAGTGACCCATTCTATTTCACTACATGTGTATATAATTTCACTGTCAGCACATTGTTATGAACTAATTTTCTCCCCCAAAATTGCTTCACATTAACTTTAAACTCCCCATCTTTCCAATTATTAATTTTTTTGTGAGATATTAAAAGGTGTGGATTTTTTAAATATACACTATATTGCTTCTTAACAGCTGTTATGAAAATTAAATAAGATTATTACTTGTGTTCATTATTTAATTGTGGCAATTTTTTAAAATAAATTGTATGACTAGTGATGCTTATTAATTATGTATTTTTTTAAGTTTTTGTAAGTGAATAATTCGAATTGACAATATCCTATGAAAATGTGTCAGGTGGCAAATCTAACACCTGTGCATTATTACATTGTCTCACAAATCATTTTAGATTTGGACAAAACCCTCCTTTGTGGAACATACATATTAAAACAAGTTTTATTCACTCCTGCTTAGCTTTATGCAGTACATTTTTACTTTCTAAAAACTTGAAACTCAATCCTTCTTGCGATTTTTTTTTATTCTGCACAATCTATACAGCACACACACACACGGAGAGTTAGCGGTGGTTCACCACATCGAGCCTCATCCCGTCAGATCACAAAAGCTAAGCCGAGTTAAACCTGGTTACTACTTTTGGATGGCTGACCACCAGAGTCTACCAGGGCTTGTGAGGTGCACCTTAAACAGCTGTGTTGAGTGTTATCCCCATTGATGTGTTGCGTTTTCTCCATGTACTTTGGTGTTCTCCCACTTATTGAATAGTCTCTTCCCCCATATAACGCGGTAGTTGCATTCCTGAAGAACGCGTGTAGCGGGAAAAAAATGGCGTTATAATAAATAACGTATTACATATAGGGTAAAGCAAAATCCTCGATAACACGTGCGATGCGTACGCAAGCCAAACATAGACTGAGGTGCTTGAGTAGCATCGAGAAGAATCCATCAGTATTCCGCCTTGTGTGAGGATGCAACGCTGAGGCAGCCGTACAACCGCTTATTCCTACTCTCGCGACGCATTTGCGTTCACTCGACGGCGTTATATCCATTTCACACCCGCGTGATAAAAAAAAAATTGTGTTCACTAATACATTGATCGCGTTACATCCAAAACGCGTTGTGAAAGCACGCGGCGTTATAGGAGGACAGGACTGTGTGCTCATTCATGGACGTGGCTAAAACACCCTGATGTATGGCCCTCCTAAAAAAAACAATCTCGACACTCTGTGAGGCTCTCCATGGGATTAATCATTTGCATTGTTGTGAGCGTCAGGCTCAATAAAGTTAAACGCTCCATGGTCCTCCGAAAGCCACGAAGATGTTTGAATGTCCTCCAGAAAAGCAAGACCTGCAAACCTTTGTCTCGTGATGAAGACCTATTGAGAATTTGCTATTGTCCTAATGTCCATTGGAATTTGTTCGTCGCGGCCCAACAAACCACCAACAGGTTTCCAAGCTCGCTACATTCATTATGGCCAGCCATGATCAATCCACTGCTGGATGAATGCTTCCCCAAGACGCTGCCATCCCATATAATCATGCAATGCAATGGTAAATCGGTATACAAATTCAAATCTCAAAAGGTAGTAAGATCAATCCATCATATCTCTGGGGCATATTAAATAAACACCACTCCATTGTGAAGGTCATCCTGCTAATTTAATGCCCTCTCATACAGGAATGTGGAATTTCCACTACCCCCATACACTTTTGAGTGAAGACTTTGACTCGGAAAATTAGAGTAATATTCCATTATTTGTTGAATCCATGAGGTGTCCGAAAACCAATTTGGCCCTGTTGGTTGTTTTTTTTATGATTTAATAGGTGATGGAACATTGGGTAGAAACACCATTAGCGAACTGGTAACTGTGCAGAAAAGGCAATCTGACCCAAAGAAAAATTAGATTTGCTTTAATTTGCATCGATTTAGAGAAAAAAGCAAAAGAGACACAATAAAACAACGAATGTTATCATTAAAAGTATAAACAAGAGGATATTGTCAGTGTCACTAATCAAAGCTCTTAGGTAGGTCAGTTAGAGGGTCAACTGTTTTATATTGGATAAAAAAAAAATGCTATACACACAAAATATACATTCTTGAATGTCCATTGTCAATTATTTGTTCTTGGAGACCAATTATATCATACCTTTATTCTAGAAAATATTCACTTCAATTTTCTGGTATTTCTAGAAAAGTAAAATATGATATTCGCAAAAAAGTTTTGCTGTCTGGCTGAGTGGCTGGCAGGTCGTACCGTTCTCACGGAGGGAGGGTCAATATCCAAAGGACGTGCTGGCTACTAGTTAACACAAAATTACAATGATACAACTTAAATGTTCGGTTGCATATGATTAAGCATTTTCCAAATTAGTGATGTATTCAACAGTGAATACTGCTGCCATTTAATGTTTACCGTATCCGGCCCAAAATGAAGGTCGCAATGCTATCGTACACGCAGTGCCATGAATAAGGCTTAGTGGACCTGACTCTCTTAAAGCTCGTGTAGGTTTTTTTTTGTTTTGTTACGCGAGTGTTTGAATGAAAATATTTTTGCAGATCTTCAAAGCGAAAGGGTAACACCAATATTACGTGCTGGGTGGGAGTGGGGGGGTGACATCCCCTAATTCTCCAGAGATTCTTATTCAGTCTCAAGCACAGCTTGAAAAGGAATGTTCACAACCCTCTGTATTGACATTTAAAAGTAAAATGTGGAGGCTAACAGGAGATGATGGGGGGGGGGGGGGAGAGAGAGAATCGCTGAGTGTTATGAGCCATTCATCAGATGAAATGTGCCAGGGTAAGGGGCAGCTTCCACTGGCTTTCAGCATAACTTGTACAAATGTATGTGGAAAATACTCAAAAAAGTTTCGGGGTTTTCTTTGCTAAGGAAATACGAGGTATAGTTGTGTTTTTTTTCTATCTGGGTTTTAGCACCCTGCTGTTTTTTTGGTTGTTGAGATTTTTATTCAAAACCATACAGTGTATGCATGTCTTCATTTTCAACACATTATATCAGATCGTGTGAATAATGCAAACAACACTATATATTCAATTATTCTTCACGAATCCTGTTAATGATATGTGAATCCTACCAAGAAAATCGTAGGAAATCCTATAAAAAATGTTTTAAAGGAAGTCCCATGTAAATCTTTCCTGAAACATTTGCAGACATGAAAGGAATTCTTACGGAATCCTTTTAGATTTTTTGTATTATTTTTTAAATCCTACAGGGGATTTTAAAGGGACTTACTGACTATAGCCATGTATGAGAAACAACAGCTCCGTTGAAAGAAAAAAAAACATTCCGATTGCTTGCGCACGTGGTAGCCTTGTCAAAGCAGCCGAGTTTTAAATAATAATACACGACCGTGAGTACAAATTCCGACAGCTGTGATGGCGAATGGAACTAAAAGTTTCGCTGCCCCGTTTACACGGCACCAATTACCCGACCAGGGGTGGTCTACGTGCCCCTGTAACCCAGCAACGTGGGGGTTGGTGGATCCCACTAAAAATAACGTCCGTGCGGGATAGAGTGTTGCCCCCTCGCTCACTCGGGCGTTCCCCAGGTGCTCCGGTTTCCTCCCGCTCATTCGTTAAATGATCCATTTCGCCCGTTCCCTGGCTACTTTGCACGGCAGCAACAAAACAAGGAAGACCGCCTCAATATTGGAGAGAACGAGTTCAGTGTCCACAAGGAATATTGGACGACTAACAACCGCGGTATTTAGTGAGTTAATCCTCTTCAATGAGTTCCCTCCACTCCTTACTGCCCTTGGCAACGTGTTGAGCCTCGCCCCAAGAGAGGGTGATCGCTGCGACCAGTTCGTGGTTCACGGTGGTTGCGCCACGTGGTCTCGGGTCTCCCAGCTCTCCTTTTGCCCGGTGGTGTCCATCTTCGGGGCACGTTTTGGAAAATGGTCCCCTGGTCCGTTCTGAGAACACGACCGCGTCATCTGAGTCGCCGTCTCTCGATGTATTGCGAGATATTATGGACAACCCCTGTTCTTTTTTCATCATTAGACCTCCTTTGCCAGTACCAAAATGTAATAATAGGGTTTTTCCCCTTTTTTCTGGCAACAAAATTTAAACCTTTTTACAAGGATTCATGTCTGCATTAACCACAATACCTGCAGTCAAAATGCAAACAAAAAACATACTATGATAATATATGCATTGTCCTTGAAACTAATTGGTCCACACCAAGGGACGGCTTTCTAAAGATAGTATATGCATTTCAAGGACAATACATATATTATCATAGTATGTTTTTTGTTTGCATTTTGACTGCAGGTATTGTGGTTAATGCAGACATGAATCCTTGCAAAAAGGTTTCAGTTTTGTTGCCAGAAAAAAGGGGAAAAACCCTATTATTATATCTCCGTGGTTGCAGATTTTGTTTGGCCGGAAGATGGAGCCGATGCTCCTGAGGCGTCTGTCGAGGAAGGACTCCACTCCCTTCGTGTCGGTCTTGGCAGCACCCCGAGGTCTTTGATGGTCGTGAAGGAGACGCACGCGAGTCGAAGATGCTCATCGCCGCGTGCGTTAACTACTGCCGCACACTGCTCCACCCCTGCATCGATTTGCAAGTGGAGAGCTTTTGTCCATATGCAATCATTCGTCATGGTAAAAGTGCGAAACACACTTATTATCAAGCCCAGGTGTACATTGCAAGAGAATCGCAGCATTTCTGAATGACATATTACGATTTGAATTAAATAATGTGGAACACTATGGTTCATTGCGAGCCATATACCTCTTCATTATGATTTTAATTTAACGTAGGGTCTTGCCTAATTTAAGATTAAATGAAAATAGCATTTTATGACTAGCATACACTATTTGCAGAATAATTTTAGCAGAATAGTGTATGCGACGTTTAGAAAGCTTACAGCTGTGGCAAGACAAATGCACAGTACACCCAAGTATTGTACAGCAAACTATGAATAGCAAAAAAAATGTCAACATTTTCCAATATTTTTTTTTGTCAAATGCAAGAGATTGCGATGATTCGTGCGGCTGCAACTGTATGTTTGATATTCTTCGTGCACGTGGAAAGCATAACTTTCGCAGGAACTCACTGATCCTTTAAACTGCCTTAATATGCAAGAACGTTAAATGATTTAACTAAAGCTGGAGGGGTGAGCTACGCTTACGCTCTCATATTTACTTTTCAGGGGTGGAGTGGTGGCGCCGTGGATAGCGCTGTGTGACCCGAGTTTGATTCCTGGCCCCAGCCGGTTCGAAGCGTTTCGGATATCACCCCCATCCCTTCAACAACCCACACTGACCAGTGTGGTGAAGTATGTCCAGTAATAATACGACCCACGTGACCAACATTGCACCTCCAATTAGCACGGTTGGCTAAGTAGTGTGTGAAAGAAGCACAACATACATATAGCATGGGGAGTGATCGAGAGGCCTTCTTCCATGAGTGGAATGACAAAGGGGCTGCTACTATAATTTCTCAGGATTGTAACGAATTAACTGTAAACATTAATTACAGGATGCCTTCGTTAATCGCGATTTTGACTATCTGCGAATCACATTTTGCATTCTGCACGACTTCACTAGAGAGAAAGCGATGAGATGTAGTGATAAGATACAGCGGTGTGTTATCATGATAAGTTTCACGTATTTAATGGCGCATTTACGTATTTATTTCAGGTAATTAATTAAATATCACTATCCGAGAGATTTGATATTCACGAGCATCTTTGGAACGTAACCCTCGTGAATGACGAGGGAAAACTGTCATGAATTGCCCAATAGTGAGCAGAGTTGACATCTACCATTACTGAACATTCGTGACTACACTACTTTGTAACCATGTTAAGATTTTCACCTCGTGATGGAATTTCTAATGCCGGGCTAAAATACTATGCGACAACAGCGATCCGTCTCTCCGTGGGATACAATATGTGCATCACTAATGCGTCGGGGGTTAATGAGAAGGCGTTAGATCTCCGCATGGCTTTGTGGAAGAAGAAGAAGAAGAAGAAGAGGAAGAAGAAGAAGAGGAAGAGGAAGAAGAAGAAGAAGAGGAAGAGGAAGAAGAAGAAGAGGAAGAAGAAGAAGAAGACGAAGAAGAAGAAGTAGAAGAGGAAGAATAATAATAATAATAAGAAGAAGACATTTAACGGCACATTTGGAATAAAAATAATCGCATCGTGTAACGCGTTACAAGCCTGCGGACCACGTGACGAGCAGACGAACAAGCTTTGAACGCGGTAGGGCCTCCCACTGCCGCGGTTTTGACCTTTGACTTCACGAGACATTGGCTGCAACATCTGCAGAATGTGCGACTGCTTCGCCCATAAATCCAATTACCGTTAATAGACGTGAAGTGCAAAAATACAACATGTGTTCATTTACTTTCATCACGATCCATTGGTCATATGTTCCCCTCCCCCCCAAACACGGTATTCAAAAGTGGCTTTATTCAGTGGAATCTGCATGTAAGCACACATCACCTAAGCGCAGTTCTGCTGTGAGCGACGCGCGTTGTAAGCGCGTTTAAAGGCATCGATTTTACTCGTTGACGACATTCCTTTGCAAATAACATACGGTATTTTTTTTTGTTTTAACACGGCTTGACACGCCGTGCCATTTTTAAACGTTAAAGGTGTCTAAATAATGTTAGGGCATTATAGCCAACCATATGTTATCCACTGCTGGATAAATGCACTCTCCCCCCCCCCCCCACCCCCCTTCCCTGTAGCCATCGGACACTTCACCCCAAGGTCCTGTGAAGCCACGATCTATCTCATGGTAGATGCGGGGGCTTCTACAAAGCGACTGACCAGTATGCTTGTCGGGAGAAGCAATCCACGGTATCATCTCCTGAGGAGGCCCGCAAGCACCACAACGCTACTCCTCGTGATTTGGCAACGCCGACACCAGAAGCGGTGGCCCTGTGCAGAATATTTCTTTTGGGGGTGCAGAGTATTTTTTTTTTTTTGGGGGGGGGGGAAGAGCCACGCAGAGGCTGGACAGGAGACGCGACGAAGATGACGAAAAAAGGAAGGAGGATCTTGATTTGAAGCTTTCGTGACTGCAGGAATCCATACTCTTTGGTTCTTTCGGTAAAGTCACGTAGGTATGAAATGCAATAAATCACGACGTTTCGATTGCAACACAAGCAACCATCGTCAGGTTAGGGAAAACCACAGCAAGAAAAAGTTGCACATCAGCCGATCGCAAAGCTCCAACTCTGTGGTGGTGGACGTCTTTTGGGAGAGAGGTCCCTCCCTTGAGGTCTTCCTGCTCTGTCACCGATGTCCTCCATCGGTTGTCGTATCTCTCTGAATCAACGTATTCCAGTTTCTGACTCTCAATAGAATTGCTGGGATGTTCTCCCAGTGGTAAGTTATGACGGGTAATGTGCATTTGTTGAACCTGTTGGTCTTTGTTGGGCACATTGATATGTTTATTTCCATATCAAATTCAACATTTTTGTGAAATCGCTGCATTCTGCTATTGGCGTCTTCACTTTATTATTTTGCTCCCGACTGACCTTCAATAAATTGTTTTTGATATTACGCATACTGGCCTTCATCGATGCTGCAACGACGTGGGTTTGATTCCGGTTTATTGGTGACATCGGTGATGGAGTGATATCTGAACCGGTTGTCGTCCTCACCTAGGTCTACTCAGCCTTGAATGAGTATCTGTTCCTGTGTGTAATCATCGGCACTGAGGAGGCAATGGCAGTCGCTCGTGGTGCTCACCCAACCATCACCACGTGCGTCGTGCATAATGTTACATGTGCTCGCATAATGTAACAGGTGCTCGCGAACGGCGCTTGTCCCATAGATCTTTAAGGCCATGCGGGGGCTCTCCTTCCTTGTGCACCCACTGTGTGTGTGTGTGGTTTTTTTTGTGCGCAGTGTGCGCGCAATTATTCTGAGCATGGGAAATTCACAGCCGTGTACTAACAAGATCCTGCATACACGCGCTCGTGCGCTTTAATGCCAGATACAATTAACTGACGTAGATAATGTATTTAGTGAAGTTAATTCGTTGTGAATGTATTTTCATTGCTCGCTGGCCAGTGACTTTTAGTCATGTGGAGGATTCCCATTGTGTTTTTTTTGTGGTGCTTGCAACGTTCAATTATTCGGCCAAAAAATACCTTCGCGGAAGCAGGGTTCTCACGCTTACATTCGCCAGTTCGGAGTTCACTTTGCTAATCTGCATCAGCATGATAACTGACTGAATGCACCCAAAACAAAGTGCAAAAAAACGTTACATCAAGGCAAGCCGGCTTGTGGAATGTACGTTACGATTTAGCAGACATAACGATGTTCATGGCTACACAGAATACGTCGGTTGCCATTATATTTCAACGTGCTATACGCTCAGTTTCCACGAGATCACTTCATAGGCGGACATTAAATACCCCGAGAGAACATTTATCTATTCCAAAGTCAATAATTGCATGGAGGTGTCATAGTCTAAGTCAACTTAGCAAAATGTTTAAGTAATGAATAAAATAGCAACTGCTGATGGTTAGCTTGTTTTTTTCCCTTCATCCTGCAAACGAATACACGTTGGCGTTCGTCTCATTTAAATAGTGACGGGTTCCATTTATGGCACATTTCATGAAGGGAACCCGTAATAAGGTTGCAATGGTAGCATGCGCAGGCTTAGTTCGCATATAGACAGGGTGCCGAAAGTAGACGTTGCCTAATTATGGACAAGATCTTGTTTCCTGTACTCGATTATTCCACACCAGATGAAATATGTTCGCGCGCATATTTCTGTGACATTGCTTCTTCTGTCGACTGTTATTAGTTTCGTTTATTCAAATGTGACCTGTATCAGGCAATTGTGCCCTGTGTATAATCGAGGTTTACTGATAAGCAGCGAAGGCACGCATGCCGTGCCGCTTTCCAAAGGCTTTCCAATACATGCACCGCACCTTAAAGAAACACCAATCCCTCTGTGATGGAATACGTTGCGGGTTTACTCTCCAACACACCGGTGTGCTGTGCCAGTAGCGAATTGGCACGCTCTGTTTACGTGACAAACCTTGCTAGTTGGCTGTGCAGGGTGGCGGCGGGTTTAACAACACATTTATATATTTACGCGAATCTAACCCCCAACAATCCTCTATTGTGGATAATATTGGTCACGAAAGCCTACTACGTGTTAAACTGACGTTCATTTTGTGTTGGAACTATTTTCATGGACACTTCACTACACCATGAAACCAGCGTAGTCTTGGGAAGCACGTCACGGGATCTTTACCATCTGCGATCATGCAGGAAAAGCGTTGCTTTTTTGTTATTTCCCCTAAATAAGGGCCCCCTTTGTCGTATTGATATTCAGCAAACAGCAGCAGGTAATTTCAGTAGCTGAGTAGTAAACCTCGACACATAAACACTTCACCTCACATCGTTATGCACAATATAATAGTTGGCAGTTTTAATCTACAATAATGATGACGTGTGATTCGTTGAATTCATGTCGAAAAGAAAATCACCTGCAACAACATCAGCTGTTAATATTAAATATGCACATCCGATGAATTTATCATGACAAAATAACGACTGTAACTACAAGAGAACCCTAAATGAACATAGTATACATTTTAATTGAATTTAACAACGTGTTTATTGCGAGCCTTGATAGCTTGCCTTTACATCCCAGCCAGTGAGGGCCTCGTGTTGATGTACATTTGCAGACGTCGTGAAAATTTGTAAAAAAAAAAAATTATCACGAGTGTCTAATTGGTGATGAAAATTATAACTAAGTACAACAACGACAACAAATACCCTCGTGATTACACTTAACCTTGCAGAATAATCTTGATTGTTATACAAATTAATAACCTCAAGGTGGCAGGATATTTAAGCGTGATAGTACTCTGTGCCAAGTCGAACGACTATGTACAAACTATATAATGAAAACAAAAATGCAGTATTCTCACACACCTCCGATTAGCACGGTTGGCTACGTACGGTGCGACAGAGGTTAAACATACACACCTACATCAAAGTACACAAGCAATTTCACTCTCTGAAAATTGACTTTCAATTACTGTATTCTAGAATGCTTTATTTCCATTCTCTACAAGTGCCATTGTCATATCGGGCTTAGCTTTGCCAAGTGAAAACATTTCCGATATTTCAATTTGTTTTATTTGCAGAAGGGCATTTAACACGAAGTAACTGTCAGTCCATTGCATTTAAGCATTTATTAAAAATAACCGGCAGAAAGAACACTGCTCACAATAATATCTAATTTAGCAATGATTATGATATCTAATCACATCTTATGCATTGTAATTGACTCTTCCGCACACGTAAATCGCGGCATTCAATTTCAACAATTAAGAATTACACAATAAAAAAACAAACGATCCTGCTAATGACTCATTACCACAATTATTTAGATAACGGCCGATGTTAAACGAGCACATCTATTGCGTTATAATTGGCAGCTGTTACCCGTTTACGTGGAAAATTGGTGAGGTTGTCGACTACGCGTTTAATTAATTTCACCATGTGCCACCTCACTTCGGTTAATTCCACACATGAGTCCAGTGCGAACATATGTTGCACATCAAATTCTAGTGTGATGAATTCACAAATGCTGATGTTGGTTCACGCTCAGGTAGGCGGGTGTGTGTGTGTCGTTACAGATATAGATGTGACACACATAATCAGCATGTCAAACAATGTAATACGCTATTAAGTCCATTCTTAACCCAATGCAATAATAATGTATGATATACTGGAACTTTTGATACATAAGATATACTATAAAACGAGCACACTGATAATTATAATTGTGCATATCAATGTATGCTTTCATCAGTTACATACATACCAGTCATCCTCACCAAGAAATGTACACTAGATTTCTCGTCCTTTGAGTCAAAAGCAAAAACCTTATTGCTTAAAGAACCAGTTTAAGTTAAATTTGCTTTGAATCAATACGTCTGGCAACTAAAGTGCCACGTGAGTGATGTATACATTTCATTTTTTGCTGATTGACAATCCAATTTTCCCATAATCCATTGTGTTTGTCAGTTCCAGTCATCAAGAATGCCACGCAATATATTCCCATTGTGAATCTGTCATTTTAGTTCTGATCCCCGTGTGCTGTGATTTCATTGGCTCCAATCCAAGGCGTAATTGTACATGGGAAAAAAAAATTATTGCCGGGTGAAATTTTTCAAATCGCCGTTAGACCTTTGAAAAAAAATCACGCACTAGGCACTAAAAGTCAAAGTAAAGATGGAAATAATTAACTGTGTTTTCCACAATTTTAATATTTGAAAATGTTAACTCATTGACATTAAGTTGAAATTGAGTATTTTGTTACTGTGCATTCAAACATTGAAGTTAATTAGTTGTGGAAATGTATTTTGAGGGCATATATATTTTTCTTATTTAGGATTCACATCGTTAAGCTTCAAAAAATAACAAAGGCAGTAATGTACATTCATGATATTGTTTATAAATGGAACAAAAGGCATACAACATGTGGAAATGCATAGATAAAATATTTCAATAATTGGAAAATATGTCACTATGTTATTAAAATATTTTTTCAGGAATTTAATGAAAATACTTTTCAAATTTTAACATGTATGCATGCAAGTGAACAAAAATATAGCCTTTCAGACATTTCGAATAAGTGCAGTTATCTTTGAAATATCTGCCGATAAAAAAAATGCTATTGTTATTTAACTTCTCAGCAGCCTCTTTCAATGAATCAGTTGGAATGCAATTTTACATGCATTGTCTGTACGTGTTTATCCAGCAAACCTCATTACAATTTTCCATAGGGAGCACGTGAAATGAAATACCCATTAGGACAAATCAAGTAAGCGATGTCACTCTTACATACCTTTTAACCGGATGCATTTATTCATCGTAGCTTAATGCATTCGTCTTATGATGCGCTACTTAATTAGACAATCCAATTTGGGAGTAGCCGCACCCCATCCCACCGCACAATGCCTGCTGATCCACTGCGGCAGTGTGCCCATGCGAACGGGTGGGTGGCTGGGTGGATGAGCATAGGCGGGTAAGTGCCCTACTCTTCCGAAACCGTAATGGCCAAGCATGGAAGAGTTGTGACCAAAATACGCTCCGGAGGAGCTCTCGAGCGCTTCCTCCGTTGGTGACCCCAATGGCAGCAGTGGGATGAACAAGCAATTGCGGGCCTGCACCTTCTATCGTTACCTTTTCCATTATTTTTGTTTTCCTCTATAAAATCTCCAAATGCAACATAATTTTAAGGCACTGCACGAGACAGTGATATGTGTCTCGATGAGGTATGGTCAAACAACCACCGCAACACAAATTCTAACAATTCTGTAATGAATGTTATGCTCACACGAATCGAGCCAAATGATCAGTTATGAATCATATTGGTTTCTGAAGTCTGCCTGCTGTATACTTTTCACAATTCTGCAAATTATGTACGCGAGTAGTAATTTCAAAATTGTATATAATATATATTCTTGGTTCTTTCGGTAAAGTCACGTAGAAGGGAAACAATAAAATAATAAAAATATAAAACAATAAAATTCTCACTAGGTTTCGAATGCAACACAAGCAATCATCAACAGGTGTGAAAACCACATCAGGAACATTTTCTTCACACCTGATGATGATTGCTTGTGTTGCAGTCGAAACGTCGTGAGAATTTTATTGTTTTATATTTTTATTGTTGCATTGTTTCCCTTCTACAGTGACTTTACCCAAAGAACCAAAAATATGAATCCCTGCAGTCACGAAAGCTTTAAATCAAAATATAATATATATGTTTTCAAAAATGGAACAGCATAAAGTAACAGAATATAAATTACCAGAGGAGGCAGACAAGGACACATTCTGAAAATTCTCGTCAAGAAGTAAAAGCCTAAAGATAAAGTGTGAAAGTATGAAACAATCTCATCGAATCATCTGAAATAGAGGACACAGTCTGATAATGAATACAGGACACACACAAACGTATAATGGACACACAAAAAGCTTAGAGTAGTCAATCTGGATTTTATTTTATTTGTGGTTTGACTTGCTGAAGAAGCAGAGCAGTCCCTAGGGTATGACGGTGTCAGCAATAATAATTCTGGTTTTAGTGTCACTTTGCTAATTAAGACATCACAAATTCTTTAAATAAAAAAAACTTCACCCAAGCACTCATTGTCCTTCTGCATAGGATAAAATAACGAGAGCTTCTTTATATAGATACAAAAAATGATAGAACTTAACACCACCTGAAGCAATTGTGTGAAAGGGGGGCTATGTTGAACGTTGCGTAGGATATTTGTATTAATTCCTGTGACAAGTCCTTGTTTTGTTTCCCAAAACAATATTTGGCAAAGATTATGGAAGGCGGGAACCTTTCCAAAGGTTATCCACCTCCCCACCCCCCTCCAAGGAAATATTTTCAAAATGTAAACATTACGGCATTGATGCGGTTCACATACAGCATTGTGTTACGCTTACATGCCTCCGTAATTAAATGTATCTCTAAGTCACCGCAGAAAAACGTGAAAGTTCTTAGTAGGCTGTGCGCAGCTGTGGATATTTGACCACACACACACACATAACGACAAAGACCCCCCGTGTAGCCTTAACAGACTGTAGGGGAAAGTGCTGTTAGCGAGCACCTATGAAGGCCGGCACGGCACACGAGGAGGTGGGTGGCCAGCACCACGCCCGGCCGTCTTTGTCTCCCTAGTGGCGATGTTTACACATCGCACCAGGTACTCATTTGAGGCTGAGTCGACCTCGGGGAGGCCCAGGATCGTTTCAAATAACCGTCGCTGATGTTGACCGTGAGCGTGAATCGAACCTGGGTCGCCGGGTTCGTAAAGCGGCACCCTAGCCGCTACACCACGGGTCTCCACAATCAAGCACGTGCCAGCAAAGGCAAATCAATAGAATTTGGTCGTGGCATGGATGATGCCTTTGTCCGGCGGTGGATAGGTAATTGCTAATCGTGATGATTATGGGGGCTCATGCCTACAATCAAACATCCTGAAGGATGGATCGCACAGAGATGGATTTGAAGTGAGGGTGATGAGTTGGCAATAGGAGGGAGAAGGGCAAGTCACCTATGGGGCCGTCCATAAATGACGTCACGCACCGAGGGGGTCAGACATTTGTGACGATGTGTAACGAGGGGTAGGGGGGGGGGTTGAGAAATGTGACGTCACGTTAAAATGCGCAACTTTAAATAAATATAGACAACACGTTCTACTTAATTAAATATACTTTTTTAATAAATGTTTTCTCCTACAACATCAGAGTGCAGCGCCAAATTCAATACGCACCACAATGGCAATAGTTTAAAGCGATTTGGGGGGGGGGGGCAGAGCTTTGTGATGTCATATTTGAGGGGGGTCTGACTTTTTGTGACGTCGTGTGACGATGGGGGGGTTAAAAATCGTCCACGAATCGCGTGACGTCATTTATGGACGGCCGCTACGTAACTTTACCGAAAGAACCAAAGAGTATGGATTCCTGCAGTCACGAAAGCTTCAAATCAAGATTATATTTATACCCCTATCTGTGGTCTGGCTTGTTGATATCAGATTTTTTCTTTCAGAATGGAGAAATCCGATGAGCTATGAAGCTCTTTTTTCACAGATATCAAGTAGGGGCGGGTCAGAACGTTAAACGCAACAAACAGTACAACAAACGATCGGAGGGCAAAGTATAGGAAAGGAAAGCAAATCACTTAAAATAAATACGGAAATAAATACAAGTTTTAAAGTTAAAATTGCATGAGTACACCAATTCCCAAGCTTGGACAAAGCAGCAAAACAACCACAAGAACAGTCCCAGACCACACCAAGATAACACAAAGTCCCCTTAATAAAATTGCACATAAAAAAATTGAGCTTTCGATACATGGGCAAATATAAAATATACAAATCACAAATGGTGCATGTTGTTGTTGGTCTCCTGGGCCAATCCCCTGTCCTTCCACGTGCAAGAAAATAGCTCAAAACGGAAATACCAATAATCTCAAGCAGGCCTCTGATAAAAATATGAAAGTTAAGGAAGTTGCTCGCCCTCCCCCCTCCTCCACCCACTTGTTGTAGAGGTTCACAGTTCGAATTCAGAGGCCGCCCCGATAAATACTGCGGGTGTATTCACACAAAAAATAACCACGCACGTGCTGTCTGCTTCACAGTGGACTCTAAAGATCCCGTGATGTAATTCGCAAGAGTTGGGTCATTGTGTGCCAGCGTTATGGTCCAATTTTTTTTCAAATGTCCCGCAGATTACTCAATTGGAAGATTGCTCTATTTTTCCCCCTGCTTTGAATATATGACAGGACCCTCCTGAAAACGAGTCATGAGGCTTAATGAGGCTTTCCCAGGTAAATAAGCATGCTTTCTCTATGTAAAAAAAAAATATCGGAATAGTGTGGGAGGAAAATGGATGCGTGGAGAAAACCCGCACGTACAAGGGGGGGCATTTCTATCTGCCGAGTTAGCTGATGTAAAGGCTGTCTTGTGTAACCCAATGGCTATAGCTCAACACGAATCAACATGGCATCAGCCACACACAGATGGAACACCGGCCGTGGTTATGGCTTTTGCAAGCGCAGTAAAGCTTGGTCTTTCAGAGTTTATACTTTGCAGACTCAAGCAATAAAGTGACTGGGAGATTGACAGCGGTGTATATGTATTTTGCCAGGCGGTGCTGTGGTTTGAGCGCGTGGCTCACAATCAAAAGGTGAATAGTTCAAGTCCCGGTAGGGGGCTTAGCCTCAGCCTTTGAATCCAACAGGAATCAGAGCGAATGCCCATCTCTTGTAAACAGAATATGAGCATTGTTCACGCCACACTTCTTGGAGCAGAAAACAACTTCGACTTTTTTCGTACATATGGGCTGGAAGGATGATCTTTTGCACCAGTATATAGCGAACCAATAAGAAAGTGTATACAATAACGTTTGTTTGTCCTGTATTGAATTGAAGCAACGGTGCACGCGTATTACATCCTCACACACCTCTGTCCACTCAGCAGTATAAACGAATGCGGCATTGAGTCGATCAGTAGGTAGCGTGTGGTGGGGTAACATGTGGACACTCCCACCTCGTCCAAGATGTCGGGCGAGCATGGAAGAGCAGGCCAAATGACCATCGAGAGAGAGCTTTCCAGAGATGTACATAGTCAAAAGCAATACCAATGTGCTATTGCTTGCCTCTCTATGTCATCAATGTGTGATCCTGGTCGTCCGTCTAAATTATAATACGTTATCCGATTAACATGCTTTCTGTCACGCTAAGAATGTAGAATTTCCATCGCAGGGCACAAGGCCACCAAGAGACCACGTGGAGGTTGGACAGCCGAGGCGATAGACTACGACTGGTGGTGAGCTGACCACGGATAAATGTTGGTTCGATCCCCTTGCCACTGAACAATATCCACGAACATTAGCAAAGTATGCCATCTGCTGGAATAGGAGACACTCGGGTCCTGTACTTTCTTTATTTACACGAGTTAGCTCCATTAGATTTGCGGTTCGCCGCGTGTCACTTTCACAACACAGAACACACGTGCGAGGAGCAAGAGTGTGCCGATTGCTTTTGTTGCATTCCTCACTTTGGGGGGGAGGCAGTGACAGAGGGGGTCAATATCATCGTAAAGTTGTTGTTCTGCAGATCCCCCCAGCACACGAGCTCTGGTAATTGCAATCCGAACAACGGACAAAGTTGAGAAGGCACGAATTGCTTGCGCGCCTGCCTCCCACGTCTGTGTTGTTACAATTGCACGCATTTAGAACCTACGCCATCCCGCAGACGTGATAAAACGCCGAAATAATAATTAATAATCAACGTGACGCATCCCATCTAGCCGCACGTGATAACCCCGCGTGTCACAACGCAATGAAGTCTGTCGCTTGTTTTGTTCACCAAATCGGGAAGTTTGTTCCAGTGAAGGTGGGGGGGGGGGGGGCAAGAAGAGAACAGGGAGAGCGAAAGCGTGGATTGAGCACAAGGAGGTGATGGAGGAACACAGAGAGAGAGATACAGCAAATATTGGGAACGTAAAATGCGAGCTATTAACGATCTCGCTGCAGTGATAATTGTCGCTTCAGCTGTGCACCATTGCTCGACACGGGGACTGCTTCCACGACCAACACAGCTGCTTTGCCTCCAGCTGTCAACTTTCAGCTTCTCGCGACGTTCTGTAACCCGCTGCCCAACATCCTCCCGATCCCGCCACTCCGCACGCATGCTGGGAAGCGTGGAGGCCCCGGGACCGCTTGAGACATCGCCCCGTCAAAAGATGTTATCCCCGGCTCGGCAATTGTATTGTTTGTTTTGTTGTTGTTGGTTTTGCAACTTGATTCACCAACGTTTTTGTAACAACCTTGTGTCCTGTTCCCTTAACAACCTTGTGTCCTGTTCCCTTAACAACCTTGTGTCCTGTTCCCTTAACAACCTTGTGTCCTGTTCCCTTAACAACCTTGTGTCCTGTTCCCTTAACAACTTTGTGTCCTGTTCCCTTAACAACCTTGTGTCCTGTTCCCTTAACAACCTTGTGTCCTGCTCCCTTAACAAACTTGTGTCCTGTTCCCTAAACAACCTTGTGTCCTGTTCCCTTAACAACCTTGTGTCCTGCTCCCTTAAAAACCTTGTGTCCTGTTCCCTTAACAACCTTGTGTCCTGTTCCCTTAACAACCTTGTGTCCTGTTCCCTTAACAACCTTGTGTCCTGCTCCCTTAACAACCTTGTGTCCTGTTCCCTTAACAACCTTGTGTCCTGCTCCCTTAACAACCTTGTGTCCTGCTCCCTTAACAACCTTGTGTCCTGTTCCCTTAACAACCTTGTGTCCTGCTCCCTTAACAACCTTGTGTCCTGTTCCCTTAACAACCTTGTGTCCTGCTCCCTTAACAACCTTGTGTCCTGCTCCCTTAACAACCTTGTGTCCTGTTCCCTTAACAACCTTGTGTCCTGTTCCCTTAACAACCTTGTGTCCTGTTCCCTTAACAACCTTGTGTCCTGTTCCCTTAACAACCTTGTGTCCTGCTCCCTTAACAACCTTGTGTCTTGTTCCCTTAACAACCATGTGTCCTGTTCCCTTAACAACCATGTGTCCTGTTCCCTTAACAACCTTGTGTCCTGTTCAATTAACAACCTTGTGTCCTACTCCCTTAACAACCTTGTGTCCTGTTCCCTTAACAACCTTGTGTCCTGTTCCCTTAACAACCTTGTGTCCTGCTCCCTTAACAACCTTGTGTCCTGCTCCCTTAACAACCTTGTGTCCTGCTCCCTTAACAACCTTGTGTCCTACTCCCTTAACAACCTTGTGTCCTACTCCCTTAACAACCTTGTGTCCTGTTCCCTTAACAATCTTGTGTCCTGCTCCCTTAACAACCTTGTGTCCTGCTCCCTTAACAACCTTGTGTCCTGCTCCCTTAACAACCTTGTGTCCTACTCCCTTAACAACTTTGTGTCCTGTTCCCTTAACAACCTTGTGTCCTGCTCCCTTAACAACCTTGTGTCCTACTCCCTTAACAACCTTGTGTCCTGTTCCCTTAACAACCTTGTGTCCTACTCCCTTAACAACCTTGTGTCCTACTCCCTTAACAACCTTGTGTCCTGTTCCCTTAACAACCTTGTGTCCTGTTCCCTTAACAACCTTGTGTCCTGCTCCCTTAACAACCTTGTGTCCTGTTCCCTTAACAACCTTGTGTCCTGCTCCCTTAACAACCTTGTGTCCTGCTCCCTTAACAACCTTGTGTCCTGTTCCCTTAACAACCTTGTGTCCTGCTCCCTTAACAACCTTGTGTCCTGTTCCTTTAACAACCTTGTGTCCTGCTCCCTTAACAACCTTGTGTCCTGCTCCCTTAACAACCTTGTGTCCTGTTCCCTTAACAACCTTGTGTCCTGTTCCCTTAACAACCTTGTGTCCTGTTCCCTTAACAACCTTGTGTCCTGTTCCCTTAACAACCTTGTGTCCTGCTCCCTTAACAACCTTGTGTCTTGTTCCCTTAACAACCATGTGTCCTGTTCCCTTAACAACCATGTGTCCTGTTCCCTTAACAACCTTGTGTCCTGTTCAATTAACAACCTTGTGTCCTACTCCCTTAACAACCTTGTGTCCTGTTCCCTTAACAACCTTGTGTCCTGTTCCCTTAACAACCTTGTGTCCTGCTCCCTTAACAACCTTGTGTCCTGCTCCCTTAACAACCTTGTGTCCTGCTCCCTTAACAACCTTGTGTCCTGTTCCCTTAACAACCTTGTGTCCTGCTCCCTTAACAACCTTGTGTCCTGTTCCCTTAACAACCTTGTGTCCTGCTCCCTTAACAACCTTGTGTCCTACTCCCTTAACAAACTTGTGTCCTGTTCCCTTAACAACCTTGTGTCCTGCTCCCTTAACAACCTTGTGTCCTGCTCCCTTAACAACCTTGTGTCCTGCTCCGTTAACAACCTTGTGTCCTCTTCCCTTAACAACCTTGTGTCCTGCTCCCTTAACAACCTTGTGTCCTGCTCCCTTAACAACCTTGTGTCCTACTCCCTTAACAACCTTGTGTCCTGTTCCCTTAACAACCTTGTGTCCTGTTCCCTTAACAACCTTGTGTCCTGCTCCCTTAACAACCTTGTGTCCTGTTCTTTTAACAACCTTGTGTCCTGTTCCCTTAACAACCTTGTGTCCTGTTCCCTTAATAACCTTGTGTCCTACTCCCTTAACAACCTTGTGTCCTGTTCCCTTAACAACCTTGTGTCCTGCTCCCTTAACAACCTTGTGTCCTGTTCCCTTAACAACCTTGTGTCCTGTTCCCTTAACAACCTTGTGTCCTACTCCCTTAACAGCCTTGTGTCCTGTTCCCTTAACAACCTTGTGTCCTGCTCCCTTAACAACCTTGTGTCCTGCTCCCTTAACAACCTTGTGTCCTGCTCCCTTAACAACCTCGTGTCCTGCTCCCTTAACAACCTTGTGTCCTGTTCTTTTAACAACCTTGTGTCCTGTTCCCTTAACAACCTTGTGTCCCACTCCCTTAACAACTTTGTGTCCTGCTCCCTTAACAACCTTGTGCCCTGTTCCCTTAACAACCTTGTGTCCTACTCCCTTAACAACCTTGTGTCCTGTTCCCTTAACAACCTTGTGTCCTGTTCCCTTAACAACCTTGTGTCCTGTTCCCTTAACAACCTTGTGTCCTGTTCCGTTAACAACCTTGTGTCCTGCTCCCTTAACAACCTTGTGTCCTGCTCCCTTAACAACCTTGTGTCCTGCTCCCTTAACAACCTTGTGTCATCTTCCCTTAACAACCTTGTGTCCTGTTCCCTTAACAACCTTGTGTCCTGCTCCCTTAACAACCTTGTGTCCTGCTCCCGTAACAACCTTGTGTCCTGCTCCCTTAACAACCTTGTGTCCTGTTCCCTTAACAACCTTGTGTCCTGTTCCCTTAACAACCTTGTGTCCTGTTCCCTTAACAACCTTGTGTCCTGTTCCCTTAACAACCTTGTGTCCTGTTCCCTTAACAACCTTGTGTCCTGTTCCCTTAACAACCTTGTGTCCTGTTCCCTTAACAACCTTGTGTCCTGTTCCCTTAACAACCTTGTGTCCTGTTCCCTTAACAACCTTGTGTCCTGTTCCCTTAACAACCTTGTGTCCTCCTCCCTTAACAACCTTGTGTCCTGTTCCCTTAACAACCTTGTGTCCTCCTCCCTTAACAACCTTGTGTCCTGTTCCCTTAACAATCTTGTGTCCTGCTCCCTTAACAACCTTGTGTCCTGTTCCTTTAACAACCTTGTGTCCTGCTCCCTTAACAACCTTGTGTCCTGTTCCTTTGACAACCTTGTGTCCTCTTCCCTTAACAACCTTGTGTCCTGCTCCCTTAAAAACCTTGTGTCCTGTTCCCTTAACAACCTTGTGTCCTGTTCCCTTAACAACCTTGTGTCCTGTTCCCTTAACAACCTTGTGTCCTGCTCCCTTAACAACCTTGTGTCCTGTTCCCTTAACAACCTTGTGTCCTGTTCCCTTAACAACCTTGTGTCCTGTTCCCTTAACAACCTTGTGTCCTGTTCCCTTAACAACCTTGTGTCCTGTTCCCTTAACAACCTTGTGTCCTGCTCCCTTAACAACCTTGTGTCCTGTTCCCTTAACAACCTTGTGTCCTGTTCCCTTAACAACCTTGTGTCCTGCTCCCTTAACAACCTTGTGTCCTGCTCCCTTAACAACCTTGTGTCCTGCTCCCTTAACAACCTTGTGTCCTACTCCCTTAACAACCTTGTGTCCTGCTCCCTTAACAACCTTGTGTCCTGTTCCCTTAACAACCTTGTGTCCTGCTCCCTTAACAACCTTGTGTCCTGTTCCCTTAACAACCTTGTGTCCTGCTCCCTTAACAACCTTGTGTCCTGCTCCCTTAACAACCTTGTGTCCTGTTCCCTTAACAACCTTGTGTCCTGTTCCCTTAACAACCTTGTGTCCTGTTCCCTTAACAACCTTGTGTCCTGTTCCCTTAACAACCTTGTGTCCTGTTCCCTTAACAACCTTGTGTCCTGCTCCCTTAACAACCTTGTGTCTTGTTCCCTTAACAACCATGTGTCCTGTTCCCTTAACAACCATGTGTCCTGTTCCCTTAACAACCTTGTGTCCTGTTCAATTAACAACCTTGTGTCCTACTCCCTTAACAACCTTGTGTCCTGTTCCCTTAACAACCTTGTGTCCTGTTCCCTTAACAACCTTGTGTCCTGCTCCCTTAACAACCTTGTGTCCTGCTCCCTTAACAACCTTGTGTCCTGCTCCCTTAACAACCTTGTGTCCTGTTCCCTTAACAACCTTGTGTCCTGCTCCCTTAACAACCTTGTGTCCTGTTCCCTTAACAACCTTGTGTCCTGCTCCCTTAACAACCTTGTGTCCTACTCCCTTAACAACCTTGTGTCCTGTTCCCTTAACAATCTTGTGTCCTGCTCCCTTAACAACCTTGTGTCCTGCTCCCTTAACAACCTTGTGTCCTGCTCCGTTAACAACCTTGTGTCCTCTTCCCTTAACAACCTTGTGTCCTGCTCCCTTAACAACCTTGTGTCCTGCTCCCTTAACAACCTTGTGTCCTACTCCCTTAACAACCTTGTGTCCTGTTCCCTTAACAACCTTGTGTCCTGTTCCCTTAACAACCTTGTGTCCTGCTCCCTTAACAACCTTGTGTCCTGTTCTTTTAACAACCTTGTGTCCTGTTCCCTTAACAACCTTGTGTCCTGTTCCCTTAATAACCTTGTGTCCTACTCCCTTAACAACCTTGAGTCCTGTTCCCTTAACAACCTTGTGTCCTGCTCCCTTAACAACCTTGTGTCCTGTTCCCTTAACAACCTTGTGTCCTGTTCCCTTAACAACCTTGTGTCCTACTCCCTTAACAGCCTTGTGTCCTGTTCCCTTAACAACCTTGTGTCCTGCTCCCTTAACAACCTTGTGTCCTGCTCCCTTAACAACCTTGTGTCCTGCTCCCTTAACAACCTCGTGTCCTGCTCCCTTAACAACCTTGTGTCCTGTTCTTTTAACAACCTTGTGTCCTGTTCCCTTAACAACCTTGTGTCCTACTCCCTTAACAACTTTGTGTCCTGCTCCCTTAACAACCTTGTGCCCTGTTCCCTTAACAACCTTGTGTCCTACTCCCTTAACAACCTTGTGTCCTGTTCCCTTAACAACCGTGTGTCCTGTTCCCTTAACAACCTTGTGTCCTGTTCCCTTAACAACCTTGTGTCCTGTTCCGTTAACAACCTTGTGTCCTGCTCCCTTAACAACCTTGTGTCCTGCTCCCTTAACAACCTTGTGTCCTGCTCCCTTAACAACCTTGTGTCATCTTCCCTTAACAACCTTGTGTCCTGTTCCCTTAACAACCTTGTGTCCTGCTCCCTTAACAACCTTGTGTCCTGCTCCCGTAACAACCTTGTGTCCTGCTCCCTTAACAACCTTGTGTCCTGTTCCCTTAACAACCTTGTGTCCTGTTCCCTTAACAACCTTGTGTCCTGTTCCCTTAACAACCTTGTGTCCTGTTCCCTTAACAACCTTGTGTCCTGTTCCCTTAACAACCTTGTATCCTGTTCCCTTAACAACCTTGTGTCCTGTTCCCTTAACAACCTTGTGTCCTGTTCCCTTAACAACCTTGTGTCCTGTTCCCTTAACAACCTTGTGTCCTGTTCCCTTAACAACCTTGTGTCCTCCTCCCTTAACAACCTTGTGTCCTGTTCCCTTAACAACCTTGTGTCCTCCTCCCTTAACAACCTTGTGTCCTGTTCCCTTAACAACCTTGTGTCCTGCTCCCTTAACAACCTTGTGTCCTGTTCCTTTAACAACCTTGTGTCCTGCTCCCTTAACAACCTTGTGTCCTGTTCCTTTGACAACCTTGTGTCCTCTTCCCTTAACAACCTTGTGTCCTGCTCCCTTAAAAACCTTGTGTCCTGTTCCCTTAACAACCTTGTGTCCTGTTCCCTTAACAACCTTGTGTCCTGTTCCCTTAACAACCTTGTGTCCTGCTCCCTTAACAACCTTGTGTCCTGTTCCCTTAACAACCTTGTGTCCTGTTCCCTTAACAACCTTGTGTCCTGTTCCCTTAACAACCTTGTGTCCTGTTCCCTTAACAACCTTGTGTCCTGTTCCCTTAACAACCTTGTGTCCTGCTCCCTTAACAACCTTGTGTCCTGTTCCCTTAACAACCTTGTGTCCTGTTCCCTTAACAACCTTGTGTCCTGCTCCCTTAACAACCTTGTGTCCTGCTCCCTTAACAACCTTGTGTCCTGCTCCCTTAACAACCTTGTGTCCTACTCCCTTAACAACCTTGTGTCCTGTTCCCTTAACAACCTTGTGTCCTGTTCCCTTAACAACCTTGTGTCCTGCTCCCTTAACAACCTTGTGTCCTGCTCCCTTAACAACCTTGTGTCCTGCTCCCTTAACAACCTCGTGTCCTGCTCCCTTAACAACCTTGTGTCCTGTTCTTTTAACAACCTTGTGTCCTGTTCCCTTAACAACCTTGTGTCCTACTCCCTTAACAACTTTGTGTCCTGCTCCCTTAACAACCTTGTGCCCTGTTCCCTTAACAACCTTGTGTCCTACTCCCTTAACAACCTTGTGTCCTGTTCCCTTAACAACCGTGTGTCCTGTTCCCTTAACAACCTTGTGTCCTGTTCCCTTAACAACCTTGTGTCCTGTTCCGTTAACAACCTTGTGTCCTGCTCCCTTAACAACCTTGTGTCCTGCTCCCTTAACAACCTTGTGTCCTGCTCCCTTAACAACCTTGTGTCATCTTCCCTTAACAACCTTGTGTCCTGTTCCCTTAACAACCTTGTGTCCTGCTCCCTTAACAACCTTGTGTCCTGCTCCCGTAACAACCTTGTGTCCTGCTCCCTTAACAACCTTGTGTCCTGTTCCCTTAACAACCTTGTGTCCTGTTCCCTTAACAACCTTGTGTCCTGTTCCCTTAACAACCTTGTGTCCTGTTCCCTTAACAACCTTGTGTCCTGTTCCCTTAACAACCTTGTATCCTGTTCCCTTAACAACCTTGTGTCCTGTTCCCTTAACAACCTTGTGTCCTGTTCCCTTAACAACCTTGTGTCCTGTTCCCTTAACAACCTTGTGTCCTGTTCCCTTAACAACCTTGTGTCCTCCTCCCTTAACAACCTTGTGTCCTGTTCCCTTAACAACCTTGTGTCCTCCTCCCTTAACAACCTTGTGTCCTGTTCCCTTAACAACCTTGTGTCCTGCTCCCTTAACAACCTTGTGTCCTGTTCCTTTAACAACCTTGTGTCCTGCTCCCTTAACAACCTTGTGTCCTGTTCCTTTGACAACCTTGTGTCCTCTTCCCTTAACAACCTTGTGTCCTGCTCCCTTAAAAACCTTGTGTCCTGTTCCCTTAACAACCTTGTGTCCTGTTCCCTTAACAACCTTGTGTCCTGTTCCCTTAACAACCTTGTGTCCTGCTCCCTTAACAACCTTGTGTCCTGTTCCCTTAACAACCTTGTGTCCTGTTCCCTTAACAACCTTGTGTCCTGTTCCCTTAACAACCTTGTGTCCTGTTCCCTTAACAACCTTGTGTCCTGTTCCCTTAACAACCTTGTGTCCTGCTCCCTTAACAACCTTGTGTCCTGTTCCCTTAACAACCTTGTGTCCTGTTCCCTTAACAACCTTGTGTCCTGCTCCCTTAACAACCTTGTGTCCTGCTCCCTTAACAACCTTGTGTCCTGCTCCCTTAACAACCTTGTGTCCTACTCCCTTAACAACCTTGTGTCCTGTTCCCTTAACAACCTTGTGTCCTGTTCCCTTAACAACCTTGTGTCCTGCTCCCTTAACAACCTTGTGTCCTGTTCCCTTAACAACCTTGTGTCCTGTTCCCTTAACAACCTTGTGTCCTGCTCCCTTAACAGCCTTGTGTCCTGTTCCCTTAACAACCTTGTGTCCTGCTCCCTTAACAACCTTGTGTCCTGCTCCCTTAACAACCTTGTGTCCTGCTCCCTTAACAACCTCGTTTCCTGCTCCCTTAACAACCTTGTGTCCTGTTCTTTTAACAACCTTGTGTCCTGTTCCCTTAACAACCTTGTGTCCTACTCCCTTAACAACTTTGTGTCCTGCTCCCTTAACAACCTTGTGTCCTGTTCCCTTAACAACCTTGTGTCCTACTCCCTTAACAACCTTGTGTCCTGTTCCCTTAACAACCTTGTGTCCTGTTCCCTTAACAACCTTGTGTCCTGTTCCCTTAACAACCTTGTGTCCTGTTCCCTTAACAACATTGTGTCCTGCTCCCTTAACAACCTTGTGTCCTGCTCCCTTAACAACCTTGTGTCCTGCTCCCTTAACAACCTTGTGTCATCTTCCCTTAACAACCTTGTGTCCTGCTCCCTTAACAACCTTGTGTCCTGCTCCCTTAACAACCTTGTGTCCTGCTCCCTTAACAACCTTGTGTCCTGTTCCCTTAACAACCTTGTGTCCTGTTCCCTTAACAACCTTGTGTCCTGTTCCCTTAACAACCTTGTGTCCTGCTCCCTTAACAGCCTTGTGTCCTGTTCCCTTAACAACCTTGTGTCCTGCTCCCTTAACAACCTTGTGTCCTGCTCCCTTAACAACCTTGTGTCCTGCTCCCTTAACAACCTCGTTTCCTGCTCCCTTAACAACCTTGTGTCCTGTTCTTTTAACAACCTTGTGTCCTGTTCCCTTAACAACCTTGTGTCCTACTCCCTTAACAACTTTGTGTCCTGCTCCCTTAACAACCTTGTGTCCTGTTCCCTTAACAACCTTGTGTCCTACTCCCTTAACAACCTTGTGTCCTGTTCCCTTAACAACCTTGTGTCCTGTTCCCTTAACAACCTTGTGTCCTGTTCCCTTAACAACCTTGTGTCCTGTTCCCTTAACAACATTGTGTCCTGCTCCCTTAACAACCTTGTGTCCTGCTCCCTTAACAACCTTGTGTCCTGCTCCCTTAACAACCTTGTGTCATCTTCCCTTAACAACCTTGTGTCCTGCTCCCTTAACAACCTTGTGTCCTGCTCCCTTAACAACCTTGTGTCCTGCTCCCTTAACAACCTTGTGTCCTGTTCCCTTAACAACCTTGTGTCCTGTTCCCTTAACAACCTTGTGTCCTGTTCCCTTAACAACCTTGTGTCCTGTTCCCTTAACAACCTTGTGTCCTGTTCCCTTAACAACCTTGTGTCCTGTTCCCTTAACAACCTTGTGTCCTGTTCCCTTAACAACCTTGTGTCCTGTTCCCTTAACAACCTTGTGTCCTGTTCCCTTAACAACCTTGTGTCCTGTTCCCTTAACAACCTTGTGTCCTCCTCCCTTAACAACCTTGTGTCCTGTTCCCTTAACAACCTTGTGTCCTCCTCCCTTAACAACCTTGTGTCCTGTTCCCTTAACAACCTTGTGTCCTGCTCCCTTAACAACCTTGTGTCCTGTTCCTTTAACAACCTTGTGTCCTGCTCCCTTAACAACCTTGTGTCCTGTTCCTTTAACAACCTTGTGTCCTCTTCCCTTAACAACCTTGTGTCCTGTTCCCTTAACAACCTTGTGTCCTACTCCCTTAACAACCTTGTGTCCTACTCCCTTAACAACCTTGTGTCCTGTTCCCTTAACAACCTTGTGTCCTGCTCCCTTAACAACCTTGTGTCCTGCTCCCTTAACAACCTTGTGTCCTGCTCCCTTAACAACCTTGTGTCCTACTCCCTTAACAACTTTGTGTCCTGTTCCCTTAACAACCTTGTGTCCTGCTCCCTTAACAACCTTGTGTCCTACTCCCTTAACAACCTTGTGTCCTGTTCCCTTAACAAGCTTGTGTCCTACTCCCTTAACAACCTTGTGTCCTACTCCCTTAACAACCTTGTGTCCTGTTCCCTTAACAACCCTGTGTCCTGTTCCCTTAACAACCTTGTGTCCTGTTCCCTTAACAACCTTGTGTCCTGCTCCCTTAACAACCTTGTGTCCTGCTCCCTTAACAACCTTGTGTCCTGCTCCCTTAACAACCTTGTGTCCTGTTCCCTTAACAAACTTGTGTCCTGCTCCCTTAACAACCTTGTGTCCTACTCCCTTAACAACCTTGTGTCCTACTCCCTTAACAACCTTGTGTCCTGTTCCCTTAACAACCTTGTGTCCTGTTCCCTTAACAACTTTGTGTCCTGCTCCCTTAACAACCTTGTGTCCTACACGCTTAACAACCTTGTGTCCTACTCCCTTAACAACCTTGTGTCCTACTCCCTTAACAACCTTGTGTCCTGTTCCCTTAACAACCTTGTGTCCTGTTCCCTTAACAACCTTGTGTCCTGTTCCCTTAACAACCTTGTGTCCTGCTCCCTTAACAACCTTGTGTCCTGTTCCCTTAACAACCTTGTGTCATCTTCCCTTAACAACCTTGTGTCCTGCTCCCTTAACAACCTTGTGTCCTGTTCCCTTAACAACCTTGTGTCCTGTTCCCTTAACAACCTTGTGTCCTGTTCCCTTAACAACCTTGTGTCCTGCTCCCTTAACAACCTTGTGTCCTGCTCCCTTAACAACCTTGTGTCATCTTCCCTTAACAACCTTGTGTCCTGCTCCCTTAACAACCTTGTGTCCTGTTCCCTTAACAACCTTGTGTCCTGCTCCCTTAACAACCTTGTGTCCTGCTCCCTTAACAACCTTGTGTCATCTTCCCTTAACAACCTTGTGTCCTGTTCCCTTAACAATCTTGTGTCCTGCTCCCTTAACAACCTTGTGTCCTGCTCCCTTAACAACCTTGTGTCCTGCTCCCTTAACAACCTTGTGTCCTGTTCCCTTAACATCGTAAATCTTCCCACGACACATACCCTCAGGCAGAAGATTCGCGCTGGACGCAGCAGTCGCATTTGCAAATGTGATTTGAAAACTTTGATCCTTACCCGTGTCGTATTGATAGTTCAATGTTAATGTGCCATTGTATTAAGAGACTACTGCTGTTGTGGTCTGGAGCCTTGTTGTTGTTTTTTCTGCCTTGCCTAAGCTTGATAAATCGGACAAACATAATTAATTAATGTTTTTTTTATGTTTAGTGACTTACTCGCCTTTTTCTCGATTTTGCACTCCGATAGTTGTTTTGTATTTTTTGTTGTAACGTTCTCACCCGCCCATATTGGATATATGTGTAAAAGAGCTTCATAGCTCATCAGATTCCTCATCCTGGAGTAAAGATTCTGATTGTGAACTGAGATCACTCGTTCCATAGACGAGTGCCCTAACCACATTGCCGATCGCTCCCCAGGGTTCTGGAATGCTATCGCCAATAAACTTCAACTTGGATCTTGACCTGAGATCTCCACTCAAAACTACTCTTGAGGAGCTGTACACCCCCGCCGCCACTGCTATGCAGAGTGGCCTGAAATCAAATGTATCTCTCCGGATGTCCGCTGCAAAGTAATGATCTTGAGTTTTTTTATTAAAGTGTGCTGATCTTTAAAGGTGCATTGAAACATTTTGATAACCCTGCTGATACTCCTGCTGTTATGGAGTTACTCATACTGCAAGCTATGGCTGCAAAGTTGGGTCGTACATTTTTCGATTTAAAGCTTTCGTGACTGCAGGGATTCATCTGCTTGGTTATTTCGGTAAAGTCACCACGCAGAATGGAAACAAAGTAAAAAATAAATAAAACGTAATGAAATAAAATAAAAATAAAAATAAAATTATTTTATTATGTTTTATTTGTATTACTTTGTCTCCATTCTACGTGACTTTACCGAAAGAACCAAGAAGATGGGTCATACATGTTTTGTATATCGTTTAATGTTAAATTTGAATAACAGTTCCTATGATCACTGTTACATTGTTTTTATAGCTTTATTTTGGTGATTTCGAAAACGTATGGTTAAGCCATGTTTGTTTGTTGAGGTACAGCATACCTCGCGTGGCGCTGACGGTTTTTATAAATAAATACACCGTTTTAAAAATAAATAAATTAATGCGAACCGACACACCTGATGACGACCGTTTGTGTTATGGTCGAAACGTGAGAATTTTTTATTGTTTATATATATTTTATTATTTTATTGTTTCCCTTCAACGTGACTTTACCGAAAGAGCTAAGATTATGAATATGTCTTATGGCTGTTATTGTTTGACTTGCATCCGACTGGGATTTTTGCACACAGCGTTGATATACGGTGTTTTTTTCTGGAAGACTTTGCTGGTTTTTCCTGGATGTTTCTGTTGCGCATTGTCACTTTAAGATGTTCTTTGTTCATGTTTTTGTTTGTTACGGTTGCACCCGAGTCAAGAGCCGCATGGCTCACACGGCTATACCTAATGAATAAAACTGAAACTATAAAACAGTGCAAAAGTATGCACCAACCCAAACCACTTGGCAGACACATTTCATGACCTGATCTTTGACCTGTGAGACAAACCCTCTGGGCTGAGCTCATGCCCCAAGCTAAAAAATAAGCATCACAATTTTATTTTCGCCCGTGTGCTCGTTTAAAAGGTCAAACTTTCATGTTATCGCGGCACCATAGTTACGAAGTAAATTATATATTAATACGGTTTAAAGTTAAGACTTTAATTAAAGTATATTTTAATTACAAAATTATCAGCAGCAAGGTAAAATATTATCTAATTTATGTCATTATCCAATTGTTTTCTTCCCTGCATCGTATAGGGTAAGTCAAAATTGCATTGCATTGCATTGCTCCGAGGTATTCTAGTGACCTTAAAGGAGCCAAATCTGTTCATCTACAGAGATTGCTGAGCACTAGAGGGCATGACCTTTTGTCATCATCTGACCCGATGACATACACATTATTGGGAAAGTGGATTCATATTAATGACAGCAAGCGCACCGCTCAGAAATTCTCATAAGGGCTGATCTTGACACACAGGCCCCTGTAATAAGGAATCAACACCTTCTGAATTGAAAATTAGATGAGGGAAAATGCAAGAGCTGATAGGCAGCTCATCCCCCCCCCCCCACTCCCATTCTAAAATTATGGCAGTATATTAAAAATCACACATTTTAATGTGCTTATATGATCAACATCGCAAGATGGCAATTTAAATAAGCGTAAAAAAATCATACGATGAGCTCCAGTTTTGTTTAAATTTGATTTGTACTGTGGAAAGATGGACATTGCCCCAAAACGTCGTCAATTTTTTTTTTTTATATTTTTTTCCCTGTGAAGGCCCGCAGGGTTGTTGCTGAGTTTGTTCAACAATTTGTTATTGCAATGAAAATAACACAACTATCCATTTCACATAAGAATGCATTATTAGAAATGAGTGATATCGATGTGTATTAAACATTGCAACGCTCACTTAAAAAAAAGGTAATTGCTTTTATATACTGTACTGTATTATAAATGGACATACAATATATATAATTTCGAATTTATTTCCATTAGTACACTGTAATTTTGGAATGATAGCTTAATTATGCTTTAAATGTACTATCGTGTGTGCATACTGCATTTTATGAATATATTAAAAGGATGAATATAAGCATCGTAATAACGTATTACATTCCAGGCATGTTGTACTTTCCACATATGCAATACAAATATTGCAATATTGAGATATACAGGCCTTTTGTTGCATCGTTAACACGATTAATATTAAACGGCGTTTGCATGTATTGCCATGTTTATGCATTTAATATACTGTTCAGATTACCTTTTAGATTTTTTTAAAGTTCCTTAAAATCCCCCAGCCTCTGTCCAGCCAGCAGCATCAATGGGTTACACTGTCGTCGGATGGCAGGGTACGTATTTGTGGGTTAAAGTGTGGGTTCACCCACCTCTCCCCAGATTCCTGGCCAGCATGGAAGAGTAGGCGGTATACCCTGTAGCGGGGCTCTCTAGAGCCTCCCTCTGGTCGTGGCCCTCCTGCCTGCTCTGGCGTGAGCGAGCACTTTCAGGGCTGCACCTTTATCAATTAACGAAGTGACAACCCTTTCATGATACAGGGTGGCCCAAAAGTCAGGGCACACCGGGTTATTATATTAATTTTGAACAAATCGCATGGTGTTTTTATTTTATTTATTTTGGGCCACCCATGTGTTATTATTATTATTAATAATTATTGTAAACACTTGATATTATGAAGGCGGCAGTGTGACGCAGTGGCAGCAAGAAGGTGCTGGGTTTGATTCCTAGCTCGGTCGCTGTTCTTTGGGGAGTTTGTTTGTTCTCCCCTTGTTCTGCACGGAATTCCTCCGGGTTCTCCAATTTCCTCCCATCGCAAATCCCCCCCCTCCCCCCCCCCCCAAAAAAAAACATACAAAACAAAAACGTACACTCAAACTGGAATTGTCCAAATATCCCCAATACTGAAACGTTACCTGCAAATGACTCAGCTGGTGTGTGCACACAGCGACGTTGCCACTGACGATGACAACATGGCAGGACCCTCCTGGAAAAAAATCTCATGATGCTCGATGAGCCTTTCCTCGATAAATAAGCAAAGCAGCAATAATATACGTGGGTTTGCTTGCATTGTTAAATTACGGCCTTGTCTCTTCAGTTTTATACGCAGCATTTTAATCTACGTTTTTAAGGTCTGGCCCTGCTGTAAGAGTCGGACATTTTTGTTCGCCTAATCCAGACCCACATTGTACTCTGAAAGGGAAAAAAACTTCCCCACAAGCAGCAATAAATGCTGATAATTCGAATGACATAACCAGCATCAGGAATTGTATGCAATGTGACTAGTCGTGAACTGGGGGAAGGTTTTACAGTTCAGGGCATTCACTTTTACAGTTCTCTGGGGAGAAATAATGGATGTTGCTTTATATTGTGGCAGGTGCTCGAATACCTAAGCCTTGCTTCTTTCATTTAGCAGTTTATTTTACTTAAGGTTGTTTTTTTCCCCCTCTCTTTAAACGAATTCCAATGTTCGTGTCACTCAATGCGCAAGTCAGGCAGAGAGAAGTTCTTTCCGCGTGATTTATTTTTTAATTCCCCCAATTCAGTTTCTCGACCGTGCAAAAGTCCTCAAAGTCACGACGGTCCGCGGACAGCATAGCGTAGATCTTTGGCAAAGTGTCCATTCGATGCTCTTCACAGCAGGCACGCGAGGAGAAATCTCAGCAGCGCAAAGCCTTTCCAAAAAAGCGAACAAAACCGCGCGCGGCGGCGTTTGCTTATTCAGCTGAGGTCGAAGTCACGGCTTTCCTGGCGTGCTCTCGGCTCGTACGGCGGCGTGTCGTTCGGCAGCACTGTTCCGACGTTTCACTCCGCTTGCCGGGAACCTTTTCGTGAACTGAGCCCGGCACTTTGGAGCGGTGACGACACGGAGCCCCGGCGGCAGAAGCGTTCGCTGCTCATTGCAGGGCTTCTTCGTGGTCCGAGTCAGCGGAGGAGCGTTGCGCCCAAAGTGTGACCTCTTGCGACAGCATTCACGTTAACCGCTCGCGCTGCCGTGCACCGGCATGTCTCGAGTGATTTGTTTGATCCACTGATCACGGTGGGAGAGGGGGCGGGTGGTGGGTGCTGAGTCAACTTCTGTACACAGGGATAGCTGCCACTGGGGGTGCCCCTGTTTAATGTTTGAGATGAGGTTTGATGTCCAGCGCGGTGAGACACCATGGTGTATATGGCGCACGATGTCAATATCACACAAAGTGCTTGCCACAGATGGACCACAATACCATGCTGATCTCATCGAGGTACCAAACCTTCACGCGAACTCCAGCCATCCTCGTAGTGGCTTTGGGCTCACCATCGAACAAAGACGGTCCCTGCATCGTACACTTTCAGATCCACTTCTGCGGCCGACTGGAATGCTCTTCCTTCCGATATTTGGAAGCAACTGGAGCCATGCAGTTTAAAAAATGTGAGCTGAAAACTATTTTCTTTAGAACAGCTTTCTGTGTTTAGTTTGTTGTCCTTACACCGTTCCTACGATTAGCATAGTTAGCTACGTAAGGTGCGAGAGAATCTCAACATATATACACATAACCAATTGGAATCAAAACATTATTAAATAACACTTGCCTTGAAGAAAAAAATATATAATTTGTTGATGTTTTGGGGGAATAACCCTTCTTCAGAGCACGTAGAGAGGTCTGCACCTTTACCGATAAGAGACTTGATCCCATAAGAGACGTAATCCCATAAGAGACTTGATCTCATAAGAGACCTGATCCCATAAGAGACTTGATAATAGAAGATATGTGATCCCAAAAGAGACGTTATCCCATAAGGGACTTGATCCTATAAGAGACTTGGTCCCATAAGAGACTTGATCCTATAAGAGACGTGATCCCATAAGAGACGTGATCTCATAAGAGACTTGATCCCATAAGAGACTGTATCTTATAATAGACTTGATTCCATAAGAGACTTGATCCCATGAGAGACTTTTTATTATCCTATAAGAGACTTTATCCCACAACCTCAGAGGCTTTGGCCTCTTGACAAAACCTCCACCATTGTGGCAACCTGTAATATTTTTATATTTTCTGTAGTTTTTAAGGGATTTTTTTAAAGTGTACACATCACATTATTAATTAAGCCGCAGTGAGAGGTATAAACAAAACAAAACACGAGGTATAAAAAAACGCTGCATTTTGACACATTGATACTCCTGTTATTAAATTACCCCAGAACACGCACTAATGCATGTACAAAGCAGTGAAAGGTAAACACTTTCCTGGCTGAAAAAGCACTACTGGCATTAGCAGACGCTCAAACTTGGCATAGATCAGGTAAACATATCATTGCATGCTATATCGTGCCAACACAGGCCCTTTGACACTCGCAAAGTTTTATTTGTGGGCTTGCAGCCAGGAGGACATTTGACCAATCTCTGCCACCATCTGAACATATGTGTGGGGCTCATTATGGGATTTGTGTTGTTGTTGTTGTCGTCTGTTTTCCCACAATATTGTTATCTCCATTGTGCCTTCAACTATCAGAGTATATATATTTAATTCTCATTCTACGTGACTTTACCGAAAGAACCAAAGAAGATGTATCAGAGTATAAATTTTGGTGTTTTGCAGAGCAGTGCAAGTGTGCATTGTAGAGAGCGGTCCACAGAAGGGGATATCGCCGAGCTACCGCTGATATCCCTTCAAGTAACAATTCCAGCCCATCACAGTCGCACTCGTTACGCACAAATTGCTCGCCACAGATGAACCACAATACCTCGCTGACCTCGTTAAGGGGCATGAACCGTCACGCAAACCCCAGCCATCCTCGCAGCAGCGGCTTTTGTTGAGCCATTGAACAAAGACGTTCACCGCATCGCGCGCTTTGAGATGCCCTTTTGCGGCCATCTGGAATGCTCTTCCTTCCGATATTAGGAGCCACTGGAGCGATGCACTTTGACATCATCTCGATCGAAAACTCTTTTGTTTAGAACTGTTTCTTGTATTTAGTTTGTTGTCCTTTCCCCGCACGGTTGGCTACATAAGGCGCGGCAGAAGTTCAACATTCATACACAGTAGAGCACAGCATTTGCCCACGCACTCTGCATATGAAAGTAATGTTACGTACATTTACAAGCAGGTAGGTGGTGGGTGGGGGGGGGGAAGCACCGTTGTGTACGATACGGATTTCCAATACCGATTTCGACTCTGTGGAGAGACTGGTCCTTGACATAGGAAGGTGTAACAACCTCCACCAAGAGTACAGGTCTAGTAAGAGAAGTTGTAATTTTCAGCCAATCAGGGAAAATTGTCCTGTGGTGAGAATCAGTGCCGGATTAAGCTAGTGCGGGGCCTGTAGCATATGTTATTATAAAGGGGCCCTAAATTAAATAAAAACACAAACATTAAAACACGCATTTTTTATTGTATTTTTTCATTTGCTATACAGCCAGATATTACGACAAATCGCTAACCTTAAACACCCAGTCGTTCATAAAAGTTGAAGGCGGTATAGTACTGTAGTAATAGAGCAAGTGCAGAATCACTGAACCGGAATTTCATAGCTTGAAAGCATTTAGCGCGGGGCCCTTGAAAGTGCGGGGCCCCGTAGCTGCATAAGCAGCTACTTTTGCTACTAGGATAATCCGGCACTGGTGAGGATAAATGCATGTAGGTTGTTTCTCAACCAGTGCTTTAAGAAGTCTCTAAATGTATGTATATGTATACAATAGGAATCGCACAAAAAAACCACATCCTTCAAAAGGATCACATTAAACAATGGAATGTTTGAACCATAACCAAATGTCGTTGGCACACTGAGAGCCTTGCTAAAATGGTTTATTGGCAGGACTGCTTTCCAACAAATCCAGGCTACTGTGACAAGCTATGAATTATTTATCAATGCCGTAGACTTCCCGATGTTTGATATGTGGTTGTGGTTTGCTTCACTGAAATGAGGCCAATATAGTTGTATATTTAACTTTTGTTGGGTATTATTAGTAAGTCACAGGACTCCCTAAAAGGCACTGTAAAATATGTCCAAGTTTCCAATGACAATCAAAGTTTTATGTGTTTAGTACATCCTCTTTGGGTCTTTCGGAAAAAAAGCCACGTAGATAGAAAAATAGGTGAGGATTGCGATCGAAACGTCGTGATTTTGTTATTATTTTTATTATTTTATTATATTTTTTTCTATCTACGTGGCTTTACCGAAAGACCCAAAGAATATGAATTCCTGCAGTCACGAAAGCTTTAAGTCAAGATTTGAGTACATCCGTTACAAAATAAAGTATATATTGTGCTAAATTATGTTTGCACTGTAATATTGCAATTTATGGAATTCTAAACGTTTAGCACGTTTATTTCCACATCCAAATTCATACTACTTATAATTATTCCCTTCATATCTCCAGAAAAGCCTCAATAAGTTTCACAATTTTATTGACAAAAGTCCTGCAGTGAGAGATATTGGGCAAATGTATCCATCAACGAGCATGTTCCATGAAACTGAAGCACAGAGAGAAAATGCCACAAACATAGGGAGGTAACAGCTAAAGGTCTCGAATGGTCGATGCACTACGTTGTTCTCTGAATAACCATCTCAAATCCAGTGGTTCGAATCGTCGCAACACAACGACGGCCTGAACACGAAGCGATAACCAGAGATACTACGAGAAAGGCACAATAAATAATGAACGGTGGGAGTTTCTACGTATGCACGATCACCAGGACCTCAGTTTGTAACGACACAGGGCAAGTCCTCGCTTAACGCGTCGTGTTAACACAACGTGTTTCTGCTAGAACGGTCGGTTCTTCCATGATGGACCATCTTTTCGCACTTAGCAGAACGCACCGCTCGCTGTAACGCGGTTCCTGAGCGGTCGACGACGAACTTCTTTCTTGAGCTGCACGGCTGAGCGTTGCAGCGATATGGTACGTGGAGTGATACAGCGACGTGGCTGGCTGTACCCTCAGTGATCTGTCTCGCCGCCTTACCGCGCGTGCCTTGCGTAGTCGTAGTTAAATCCTATCTCGGCGAACTTTGTCGTTGCATTATTTGTGGGGGAATTGTTTTCGGTAAACGCGTTTGTCTCTTAGCGCGGCACTTTTCAGGAACGCATCTACCGCGTGAAACGAGGACTTCTTGTCCCTGTATATGATACAATAGAAGCGGTGAGTTAGCGATTCCAGTGTGAGGACTAATCAAGGTCTTTCATACAGAAAGGCCTTTTAGCCTAATATACATATTTATTCAAGTCGTATTTGACCTAGATAATCCCTTCATATGGACCATCTAATTTGCAAGGGTGTCCAGAAAGCGATACATACATATTACGTATTTATATAGTTGTACGTTATAAGACGCTGCTAATGATGAATGTGGTGAGTTGTTTAGGGTTGGCATTAAAACTTGAATTGCATTAGTATCGGTATTAGCATTCAGCGGCTGATGTGACTTTTCAATTTAGGTCCGTGTATTGTAACGATTCAACATCGCAAACACGAAGTATCAAATCATCGGAAATATTTGAGGTGAATTTAAATGGTGCTCAAACCATCAAAGGAGCTATTTAATAAATCAATTGCGTCTTCCTCTGATTATATTCATTTTAGATTGTACAATTATTCAGCTGTCATTAAATGTCTTCACAAATGGCAACCAAACACAAACATGCCATGACACAGGTACATAAAACCCAGCAATATATACTTTCTGCGAGACATAGCTGCAATAAAAATGCTTGTAAATGTTTTCTTCAGCGAACATATTGTCCTTTTTTGCCCATTTAAATAAAGGGCATTTTTTAACTCGCACAATTTGCACGTTTTATTTTATTTTATTACTGAAAATATTTCACCTGCTAAAATTCCTTTGAGATGGAACATCTTGGTTTTGCAAAGGTGCTCGGGGGGGGGGGGGGGAAGTAAGACATTAATATCTAAACACTTCATCACACGTACATAGGGCGCCGCGATGTTCACTACCTCGCCTGGTGTACACGAGGTTCCTGGGTTCGATCCCGACCCTGACGCCTGCTGCTGTATATTTGGAGTTTGCGTGTCTCTCTCTCATCATCACCACGGTGGCTAGGAGATGTTAACTACCTCGCCTGGTATACAGGAGGTCGTGGGTTCGATCCCGACCCTGACGCCTGCTGCTGCTGTATATTTGGAGTTTGCGTGTCTCTCTCTCTCTCCCCCGTGGTTGCGTGGATTTTTCTCCGGGACCTCTGCGTTTTCCCTCCACGTTTATAACCGTGAGCTTAGAGTATGTGGCCGCTGTAAGGTTCCACGTGATAGGCCACTTCGTTGAGCTATCGCTTGTGGCCAAGGTCGCATCTGAAAAAAAGAGCTACATAGCTCAAGTTGGCCTTACCTGGTGAAATACAAAGTTTAGGTTTAGTTTAAGCACATTCAAAGCTGCAACTTACGCAGCCTACGTTCACACAACGTGAATTATATTTACGCTTTTTCAAGAAACGGAACGGGACAACTGAGACGGGACATTGCGCCCCACTCAGCTAGAATATCAAACGGGTTTTGCCGCGTGGCTGTGTTTGGCTCCGTTGAACAAACACAGAGGAAGGCACGTGTCATGGTTTTACGTCCAATGTTCAACGTATGCTCCATTGTGTGAACGACTTAACCGCACATTCGGCACGCGCCAAAGTAATTTTTGTTGTTGCCGCTGCAAACGTCTTCCTGTGCACCATGATGCGCCCGAATTTCATGACGATGCAGTCGTGTCGTTTGTGTTGTTGTTGTTGTTGTTGCGATAACTTTACTCGTGACGTGGCGCTTTCAGTGACGGGCGACTTGTGACGTTGCTAAAGTGACGGGCACGAAGAGTTCTCGCTGGGACGTCCTGCGGTAATCACAGCTACAAAAAAAAACCACCACCCCCATTCTCATAGGGAAATCGTCACGCGTGCGCATTGCGAAGCGGCAGGGGTGCCACGGGTCTCGTCAGAGGTGTCCAATCGACGCCTCCTCCCTTCTCCCCTCACCACCCACGTCCACGTAACCGGGGACTTCTCGGAGAGAGGAGGAACACAAGGCAGGAAAGCAGCTGCCTCATTGAATCTCTAGCAGCGCAGACTCGTCACAGAGGCGCATCGACATTCAGATGATGGGATTATGCTGATGCATAATCGTAGTAGCAGTGGTGATCAAAACCTTTGTCAATCCACTGTGGGATGAAGGCACGGAGGTTTTTAGGCCAGATATGCTTTGGATCGGTGCAGGTTGGTAAAGCAGAGGGAGACTCCAGGACTGGTTTAATATCGCTCAGGAATTGACCTCACGTTGCCGGGTTCAGATCTATCCACTGCGCCGACTCAGCCTAACGTGCAGACAAAAGTGCAGCAAATGTCGTAGCGACTCAATCATCAACACAGGAAAGCCTCGACTTATCCCGAGGGCTGTATTTTTAGCAGGGCCCTAGTTGGGGTGCTTTAACAAACACCGCAGCGGTCAACTCCGCGGCTCCTGACGCGGTCATCTTGGCTTCACCACCTGAATGTGAAATTGTCGTTGTTTCTCTGCATATACATCAACCATTTAATATTTTGAGTATGTCGATGCACGGGGCGGCGGGGGGGGGGCAAATGTAGGTTCTACAACCTATTTGCTGTACATCATCGCGCATCACCACTGACGCGCTTCTCCATCCTCCAGATTCACGTGTTGTGCACGTGACCCCTGTATGAGCCACCAACAGCACCTCTCTTTGTCCATGCGCCAGAGGATAAATCGGTACCACCCAATGTCGCAAAATTACAGTGGTAAGAGAGGTATTTATCACATGTAAGTTGAACTTCTTCCACACCGTACGTAGCCAACCACGGTAATCAGAGGTGCCGAGTGAATTACCTGGTAACCCCAACTAATTTCAAATGGTGGTCGCACAGTTCGCCATCATTGGGCACATCGTGAAATTGGAGTCACTCAGGTGGTGATGCCACCACTGATAAATAAAGATTCTGATTCTGATCTGTGAACCTTATTGTCCACGGGTTATCTATGAATCCTATTGTCCATCTATGGGTTATACCCACGATTGTTTGCCGTTAAGTGGCATTCGTTAAAATATGCAAATGACTAAAAAAATCACAAGTTTATAGTTTTCTAGTTTATTTATTTTGGTATAGTCCTGTGAGCCATTCGGCTCTTGAATCGGGTGCAACCACAACAAACAAAAACACGAACAAGAAAAACATCTTAAAGTGACTATGTGACTGTGCAAACAGAAAATCCATGAAAAAAAATAAAGCAAAATATTCCTGAAAAAAATACCGTACACCAACGCTGTGTGCGAAAAATCCCAGTGGGATGCAAGTAAAACAACAACAACAACAACCACAAGAAAACTTAGATTAAGGCCATCAATCTAACTCCGTACTACAACAAAACAAATATGTCCAAACCAAAAAACTTTTCCAAATCACCAAAAAAATGAAGCCATAATTGCAACGTAACAGTGATCACAGGGACTGTGACCGAATTTTTACAATAAGCTACATAAATAACATGTAACACCAAATCCTAGAGCCATAGCTGGCTGCATGAGTTACTCCACAACAACAGAAGCATCAGTCGGAGTATAAAATTTTTCAATGCACCTTTAAGATCAGCACGCTAAATCAAAATACAGATAATACTTTGCAGCGTCATCCGGAGCGAAACATTTTATTTTATTTTACGCCAATGAATAGCAGTGGCAGCTAGGGGTGTACAACTCCTCTAGAGCAGTTTTGAGAGAAGATCTCATTGGTAGCGATTCAAGTTGCAGTTTATTGGCAATAGCATTCCAGACCCTGGGGGCATCAATAGCAAAGGCTCTTCCTCCAGTTTTTGTACGGCAATAGGGGATGTGAAGCTGGTAAATGAGCGAAGACCTGAGGTCAATGTGATCTTCAAAATTCAGTTTTGAATCCAGGGTGACCCCAAGATACTTATAGCTCTTGACTTGCTCTATTTGATAATTATTTAAGGAATGTAATTGGGGAAAAACAACTTCCTGCTTTAGTCCTGGTGAGAACCTTGGTTTTGGAGGTATTCAGGACTAGTTTAAGAGCAACTAGCTGATGTTGTTGTTTGTTGAAATCACCCTGTAGCTTAGCAATCACGTCATCCGGACAGCGGCCAGCAGTAATCAGTATCGTGTCATCTGCAAAAAGATTTACCCTGGAATGATCCAGGTCAGTGCCCAAGTCATTGACATAAAGAGAGAACAAAAGGGGGCCGAGGATGGAACCCTGTGGAACCCCTTTTGTTATCGTAACACTGTTTGACCTCCAACCATCTGTGAATACAGTTTGTGTGCGAGAAAAGGGGTAATTTGTAACCATTTTACTGCGTTTTCGGAAAAACCGAGTCAACTCAGTTTATTAAGCAGGGTGTTGTGGTCTACTGTATCAAAAGCTTTGGACAGGTCTAGAAAAAGACAGGCACAGTACTGCTTATTATCAAGGCTACTGTAAATGTGATTCCGAGAGTCTAATGCAGCAGATGTGGTCCTGTATTTTTTTCGGAACCCAGATTGTTTTAGATGTAGTAGATTGTTGGTGGACAGGAAACTGCTAATTTGGTAGGTCAATAATTGTTCAAAAAAAATTCATCAACCGGGATAAAATTGAGATAGGTCGGTAGTTATTTGGATCATATTTTGGTATTATTTGGATCATATATTTTTTATTTGGATCATCTTTAGGGCCCCCTTTGTGAAGTGGACGGACATTGGAATGTTTCCACAAGAGAGTTAGATACGCATGTATGTTGAATTTCTTTCGCACCGTAAGTAGGCAACCATTCCAATCGGACATGCAACCTATGTCAATGTGTGATGTTAAATATATGCGGAGTTCTTTGGTAAAACCATCTTGTTATCCGAGATTATCTGCAATTCTTTCTCGCGGATGAGTCGGGCAATTGCCTATGTGTTCATTCTTCACTGATAATCAATTCCCACGCTTAATACAGTAGTAGGTTTTAATGATTAAAATAATTGTTGCATCTGTAATTATGACGGATATTTAATTCACAGTAGGCCTCAATCTTCAGTCGACATCTTTAAACAATCACGAGAAATCATTCGGTTTCACGATGTTCTGTCCGTTCACGTTTATAATGAATAACTATTGCCTTTTTTAAATGACCGAATTTGCAGACCGCAACACTTAAATAATTGATTAAAAGCTATAATAATATCTAATTGATTTCATAACTGAAATCTGATCATTTGACCTTCAATTATTTTCCAGAGTTGTCTCTTCACAAATGTACAATGCTACGTTTTACGTATTTTAATGCAACTATTTAAAAGATGCGTTCAGTACATTGAGAATTGAGGAATAATGCATTTGATTTATTGAGCAGGTTAAACAAAAAAAATCCCACATATATGAATCTTCGAGCAAAGCTTATTATGCGTTGAGACACATGTTGCAAGCGAGCATGAAAACTAAACACGTCACTACTTTTGTTTGTGCAATGGATACATGCACAAAAACAAACCACGAATGTTAAATTTCCATGCAATGTCTTTAAGGAACGTTGAATTCATAACCTAGAGGCATTTTTTTTGTATGGACAAACAATGTAAAGTATGTCAAAGTGTTTTATCCACGCTTCCGCCACTGGAACACAAATATGAATCTGGTCTTCCTTGGCACACGGCACACCGCATGGCAGATTTGATTATTTTTAAAAAGGTCATCGTTGTTTGAACTCTCATATTGCTATTTGCCATTCATAAGCTCTCCCCTGCATTCCGAAAAGAGAAAGAGGCAAAAGGAAGACTTATTTCAAGAAGGTTATTCCCCCCCCCCCCCCCCCCCAGTGGTGCACTGAATTCATAAAATAAATTTCAAAACAAAGCAACTTCATATTCATGAGATATTTTCCCAAGCACATCGTTTTTAACCGGTTTAACGAAATTCCGACACAAGACTGCCCTCTATGCTTCGTCGTGGAGTGATGCATGTTCCCACCGCATTCACACCACGAGCTAAATGAAACGAAACTATATATTATTTTTTACCGTGTAAGGCCCACCGACCTATACAGCCCTTACTCTTTGGTAAAGTCACGTGGGTATAAAATATAAATAAATCACGACGTTTCGGGCGCAACACAAGCGTCCGTCATCAGGTGGGAAGGCATGCTTTGTGACTTTGCCGAAAGAACCGAAGAGTATGGATTCTTGCAGTCACAAAAGCTTCAAATCAAGATTATGCAGCTCTTTTTCAGAAGCTACCTGGTCATACACAAATGATAGCTCAACGAAGTGGCTTATCATTATGCGGAAATGTATAGCAACCAAACACTGTACTTTAAACGTATGTTTTCCAAACGTGGAGAGGAAAACCTGAGAAAAATCCACGCGACCACGGAGAGAGAGACATGCAAACTCCAAATATACAGCAGGCGTCAGGATCGGGATGGAAAGCACAACCTATTGTATACCAGGCGAGGGAGTTAACATCTAGCCACAGCCATGGAGCGATGAAGGACGAGAGTGTAGCTTCGTTGTAACCATTACAGGAAATAGAAATGGAAGATTTATGCGAGTGAAAATATTTACGAGCATTTACACCCTGCAATTATGTCGAGCAGACAATATGTGCTGTCGGGTTTTATGTCCCTGTGCCATGGCCTTTTCTCTTTCACTTTGCGTTAAACTAACGAAAGAAAAAAAATTGGGAACTGAAAAAGTTCAACAGTCTGTCATTAATCTAATCGGAGGGTAGACGCAAATGCATTTGTCAAACAGCTCCTTGGATTTGCTCGAGCAGCATTTGCATCCAGCTGAAAATAATCTACGTTGATTTGGCGTGTGCCACATGAAATCGCTGGAATGCACGGAGCTAAATGAACATGCGCGTTGCCCCACTGATTGCTAATTACCATTCCCAGTGCTGTTAACGTGTCAAATGTCAAGTGTTCTTGTGCGCAAACAAGAGTGTGGTGCTCATCTCCGTCGACGGTTCTGAGTCAGTGATAACAATCACACTTTCCGACGAAAGCAGGTACAGGAACATCCATGCGCCGACCTCTATTATTATTATTAATCCCAGAGAGATGATGGACTTAGTCAAATCCTGACCAGGATTTAAACTCGTAAATCTGGTGATAGAATCGGGCACTCGATCTCCGACGTCACCACCCGGGCCTAGACTTATTATTCATCGTCAGCCACGGTCGATCCGCTGCTGGATGAATGCCCTACCCCAAGCCGTCGTCAAGACCCAGAAAGGCACTCGGCACCCTAACGCAGGAATCCATTTCGGTGCTGTGCCCACTGAGGTGCAACATAAATGGGAGGAAGGAAACAACATCTAAAGGCTGTGAAAGGTTTGAAAGAATTGGAAAGGGACAGTCTTTTTTTAAGTCAAATGAAAGTAATGTTGGGACCTCCTTTGCCAGTACCAAAATATGAGATTAGGTTTTCCCCTTTTTTCTGGCAACCAGAGGACGTCAAAGGCGTGCAGTTCGCCTTTTGGCGTCCTCTGGTCTAACACCATTTGAGACGAGGCTCAAAAGAAAGCTGTCTCTGGTGTGTAGCAATCAGTTTTAAAGACAATGCCACGTATATTAGCAGAGTACTTTTTTTGCATTCTTACCACAAGTATTGTGATTAATGCAGACATGATTCCTTGTAAAAGGTTTCAGTTTGGTGTTTAAACATCTTAACACACAGCTGTTTTGCTGCCAGAAAAAAAGGGGAAAACATTTTCTCCGAAAGTAATGTTATCAACAAAAATAATAATTAAACCAAGCGTTCGGTGAGACTGCATTGGCAGTGGTATAAAAACAAATTACTAAAAAAAAAACTCCGTCAACAAACACTGCTTTGACGATGCAAAAATCAATTAGGCTCCTGCACACGAACCGTTTACTTTGATCTATCCCTGCAGCGAATCTCCATCTTTGCCGGGTGATGATGCACGTGACTGCCTCTGATGCAACACTGTCGTGGCAGCAGCGACGGTTGGTGGATCACACACGGATGCTGTCAAAGTCCCTTCCCATGGGCGTCGAGGAGGTGCCCTACCCAGGCTCGCCAAGAGAAGGCAGTACAGCAAGTGGACGAATCGCCATTCTGTTTCCATCTGTATGGAGATTGAGTGTTGCCCCCTCGCACACGTGGGTTTTCTCCGGGTGCTCCGGTTTCCCAGCAGGGACCCTCCTGAAAAGAGTCCCACAATTCAGTGTGGCTTTTCTGGATAAGTAAAATTTGAAAAAGGAAAAAAATATGCCATTCTTCCCAGCATGTTGGCTATACACTACTATTGCACTAGGAATAACAATCATGAGTACGATTACGAATTAATAACAATTTGAGGAAAAATATAAAATCGCAGCGTGAAACAACACTGTTTTGGGTTTCAAAAGCACAACAGAGTATGGTACACCAAACGGGAATCTTATCCGCTGTTGTGAAATCCGCCCAAAACATTTGTTGAGCGCTTGAAAGTGGCCTATTCAAAATAAGCTCGGCATTGATCTACGTTTGAATAATGGCTCTTGAATATAGCAGCAGAGTGGCTTCCGAGGTTTACGGCATGTATTCTATCAAAACATCGGCCAATGCGAACAATTAAATATCATGGTACTTGATTCCTTTGTCTGATCTTCCTTGCTCAACGCTTTGCCACTGTAATTTCATGCTGTCAAAAATTTCATGGCGCGTATGCGTCGGCTATCACAGACGATATATGTACGTGCCATAATCGAGTACGCTGTGCGATAAGCCACCATTATCTGGGTCTGTTTGCTTACGTGCACGATGACATGAATCCAGTCCCATTCATGTAATTTGCAAAAGAGTGGGGAATGGGGATTTTAAGTCTGCTCACCCGTCTCTTGATGTCACGTGCCACCCCCCCCCCCCCCCCCCATTGCATTAGTGCCCTCTTAGCCCTTGCTGAAAGCCACTTTGCAACACGTGCTGATGAAACTATTGTCATCTGTCGGGTAAAAGGACACCCAGAGGGTGTTAGGCAAGGCGGGTGGGGGGGAAAGGGGTGTGCAAAAATGGGGCCAATATTTGGCCTGGGACTCGCACGAAAGAAGCCTCCACAATAGCCGGGTAGGTGGAGCGGCGGTGACCTGAGTTCGATTCCAAGGATTAGCTAACGTCAGCGCTGAGTGGCTATCTGACCGAATTGATTCCCTGGTTCCGGGCCACCCCTTTCACACGGTCACGCCGCATGGTTAAGCGTGGCGAAGTATGCAGTCAGCACGGCCTTCATTCGGCTATGGGTTAACACAGAGCAATGTGCAGGGGAGTCCAGATGTCTTGTGACCCCCCCCCCCCCACCAAATAATTTTAAAGTAAGGTTTCCTTAAAACATAAATTAATGTGCAAAGGGAAAATAAATGTTAGGGATTAATTGGGGGGGGGGGGGTCACAAGACATATGGGCCACCCTGTACATTTATGTCATTACACATCTGTGAAAACAAGCTTCATAGCTCATCGGATTCCTCCGATATTTTTTAATATTCTGATCCTGCTATATTGCCGTGTATTTGGCTGGGCGATGTTGTGGCAGAGCAATCAAAAGTGAGTTCAAATCCCAGCTGACTAGGTAGGAAGTCAACGGTGGTATAATAGAGGGACTGGCCCACACCATGGCAACGTGGTGGATTGTCCACTGCCGTGGTGTGGGCCTCATCCAATGACTGTGTGACCATAGACAATCAGCTTTAGATACTGATATATTTACAAAGACGTGAACGTTAGTGTGTGCGTTTGATATTTTTACTATGTAGAGTTCAAAAATCTACATTCTGCAAACGCTTTTTAGATAAATCGTTTGTAAGAATATGCCAGAAGCAACGGGGGGGGGGGGATATGCAGATGTCGTGCTGTAAAGTGTAGAATTGTGAAATAATAGGATATTAAAACTTAATCAAAAGTATATAGTCAGTATATAGTCAGTTTTATTAAACCAGGTAAGTCCCACTGAGCTATACAGCTCTTTTTTCAGAAGTGACCTGGCCACAAATAATAGCCGAACGAAGTGGCATATCACGTGGACATTTATAGCAAGCCACATATTCTAAAAACCGTGTCGGAGGACCGTTAGAAAAATCCACGTGACCACGGGGAGAACATGCACACTCCAAATACACAGGTGTCCGTGGTCTGGATCGAGCCCACGACCTCCTGTATACCGGGCAAGATCGTTAGCATCTCGCCACCGTGGAATCAGCTCACATTAATGACATTTTGAATAAGCAAACAATTTGTTGACACTCCGCTGTGCCACCACCGGGTCTGGCGCGAGGGAGCTGTGTGTGTGTGCGCGGGGTACCGTAGAGTGTGATTCCCACATCAACGGTGCGTCTGCTTTTAAACGTGGGGGCAAAGTGACAAAAAGCAATCCCGGCCACTGCCAAGGAAATAACCTGAGCTCGGGCGAGAGTCGGCTCTCGAATGGCCCGGTGTGATATGAGACGGCAATCTTTTGAACACGGCGCACGCAGGCGTTTCTGGATGAAGGAAAACTCTGAGAGAAGTAAAAAGGGTAGCGATTTCACGATTTGATTGGAGGGCAAAACTCCAGTTGTTTTTGTAAGGACGGTAAACAACCCTTAGGCCTCCTTAAATGTTGTAACCTTTATACCCCGTGTATTACGGATGCTGCAGTGCCCTTTTCTAAAGTGCAGTGTCCGATTCGACGACGCTCATATGCACGCCAATAACAATGCTACCACCATTGCTTCTGTTCGCCCTCGAACTTGGCTCATTGATTTCTCCACCCGCGCTGAGAACTTGCTCTACCAGACCGACCGCATCGCCTCTTCGCGACTGTGTGCGACCACCAGCACCACGCTGCACGTTCGCTTTAGCGCATTCCGGTTTTTTTTATTGTAAAAAACAAAAATAATTGGGACAAAAGAGCTAGCTCCGGTACAAACGGCGCCCGCTACTCAATAGGCGAGGGACACGTACACAAAATGTAAGCCGTGGAAGTTCCCGATCGGCACGTCGACAACAACGTTCGTAGGAAGGGGTGGATTAGGGCCCGCTGCCTTAAGCGAGTGGGGTGGAGGAGGGGCATTACTCTTTTATAATTCACTGAACATGAAATCCAGAGGTCGCTGATGTAACCAGTTAAAACAATGGTGTGAGCGTATTCGGGTTTTCACACCTCTGTCCACGCAGCAGTGTCAGCGGGAACTGCACGCGTTGGTTGGTCTCAGTGCGGGTGCTACCACCTCTTGCAAGTACTCGCATCTGTTACAGCTTTATGGAAGAGTAGGTCAAATAATTACCCCCCCCCCCCCCCCCCAAGGAGTTCTGCAGGGCTCCCCCTAGTGTGCCGCAGTGACGAGATGTTATCTCCCTCGCCTGGCATTCAGGAGGTCGTTGCGGTCGATCCCAACCCTGACCATGCCCGTGTTTATATGTAGTTTGCATGTTCTCGCCGTGGTCGCGTGGATTTTTTTCCTCCACATTTAGAATCAACGCGCGTTTCGAGTATTCGGCTGCTATAAATGTCCACGTGCTAAGCCTCGTCGTTGAGCAATCACTCTCTGGGCTAGGTCGCTTCTGAAGAAGAGCTGTATAGCTCAGTGGTCCTTACCTGGTGAAATGCAATGGTTTTAGTTTAGTGGAGCCACTTTTGCAAGCAGTGGCGTGAACAAGCAATTTCAGGGCTGCTCCTTCACCTCTTACATATTTTTTTTACTGCATTTCGTAGATTCAACAAAGCATAATGAATTAAAATAAACACATTTATTTAAAAGTGTCGATAAATACGTAAACTAAATAACAGCGATCTTGGCTTTTGGAACAGTCCCAAACGAATTCGGAATAAGAAGTGTCAGCAATCCGATTTTATTTAATGTGGCTCTTACCATTTCACTCGTGGTTTTGAATCTCGCATTAGAGTTTTTTGTTTGTTGCATAAAGCGCCTAAGGAGTCGAAAAAAAAACCTAATGAATTAATGGTATCCTGCGATGCAAATGTCAGGGAAATCCCTAATTGCATTTAGTGATGCCAATTTCAAAGCAAGCTTTATACCAAGCAGCTTAGCTGGGACCAACATCGATCACACTGCACTGAATATGTCGAATTACATGTTCGAGAATTTCGTCACGAGATGCAGTCAAGGGTTTGGAGGGGTTTTTTTTTGGGGGGGGGGCTCTGGCGCTTTTAATACACGGCCGCGTGTATTGCCAATACGCACGCTCCCCAGAATGATCACGCTTCTCCCGCACTGTATTGTATTCGCATTTCACAGCCACGCATTGCTTTGCCCATCGCTCCTCGTTGGCGGTCAAAGCTACGTCGAGTTGCGCGCTTAAACGAGCGGGGTTGTAGAGCAGGGCCAGATTAAGGTTCACCGTGAGCCCTCGGCACTTCTGCTTCGTAGGCTGTGAGTGATAATTTCCCAACTGTTGCTACTGCTGCACCATGTTACTCCTTGCCCGCCGCTGTCACTCGCTCGTTTCACGTGTTCGTACTTAGTCCAGCCTCTGCTGATACGTTCATTATTTGTTCTATTGCCCGAGTTCGAACGGGAGCGTGTAATGTGTGCCGCATATAAGGAGATTTAAATTGAAACACTGTGCCTATCCTCGCGATGCAAATATATTTGTTCAAGAACATATCTCGGTTAAAACAATGTTATTATACAAACAACAACAAAAAAAAGTTACTACGTAGCGTTCAAAAATCCACATTCTGCAAACGTTTTTTTTTGACAAATCGCATCGGAAGAATGTGCCAGAAGCAACGTAGGTCAGATGTTTTTTTTTGTAGGCCCTAGGCACAGTACCTACTGTGGCATATTAGATAATACTGCCCTGGTTATAAGTGGCACATAAAGCAAGGGGCACGTGGTATGGCCGGCGACCTCGCCACGTCTGCCTTGAGAGCGCTAATGTGGAGCGCTGCAGGGGAACGCCTCCGTTGTATAAAGGCTGAGTGAAGTTTCAAGTTCATTTTGTTTAAACCGGCTGCTGTAGAACGTCAAGAGATATCAGGATAGGGTCTAATTTGCAAGAATGACCTTGGGCATTCGTCTGCCGGTAGGCGGTGGGGAGGACGAGAGTGGAGGGGGGGGGTGATTGCTGCTGTGTACAATACTAAATTGAGTTATTTTGCTGTGGTAGTCTTCAAACTTGGCGAATGTGAGCCCTGACTGCGGTACATAGCGGCCCACGCTTGCCCATGACGTCAGGGTGGAGGGGAGTCTTTAACGTCCTCCGTGATGCGGAGTGGCGTGTACTGGGGCTGAACGATTTGGGGGAGATGTCCAATTGCGATTTTTTTTCTGATAGATATTGCGATTTGATATGCCATTAAACAATTTTAATTCAAGCTTAAGTTCAATATTCACTGTGTAATAGATTTAAACCATGTGATGGAGCATTACCACATGATACCATCAAAATATGAACTGCTCTATGTATTCGAATGTAAGGATGAGAACCTACAATATATGAATTTCTTCCAAAATGCATTTATTTAAAAAAAAATTGAAATAGAACAATCAATTGTTAAGTTAAATAAATAAAGTTGTAATAATGAAATTGATTAACCGTTCAACCCCAGTGTGCAGTGTGACCCGCGAACCACTATGTCGATTCTAAAATCGACGGCGAATCACGCCGACTCGATCACACCGAATCGAATCGATCGTTGAGCGTGTGCACTTGAAGTCGCCTCGATCGTACTGGTCACCCCCACCTCAGCGCTTTGCCAAACAAACAAAAATATGTTTTTCAAAAGAAAATAAAGAGGTTCTCCTTGTAATGCTGAAGTACCAAATCTATGCACACTTAACGAGCACATAGCCACGCAGGTTACAGCAGCGTCGCAACGATTGTGATGCACGACCACAACTTGTTTTTTTTTAATGTAGTACGGAGTTAGACTGATGGCCTTAATCTTAGTTGTCTTGTGCTTGTTGTGGTTGTTGTTGTTGTTTGACTTGCATCCCACTGGGATTTTTTGCACACAGCGTTGGTGGTGTACGGTGCTTTTTTCAGGAATATTTTTGCTGGTTTTTTTCCCCATGGATTTTCTGTTTGCACAATCAACACATCGTCAATTCTAGATTTAAAGCTTTCGTGACTGCTAGGATCCATACTCTTTGGTTCTATTGGGTAAAGTCACGTAGGTGAAAATAAAATAACATTATTAAATAAAATAACATTATTTTATTTTCACCTACGTGACTTTACCCAATAGAACCAAAGAGTAACACATCGTCACTTTAAGATGTTTAAGATGTTTTCTTGTTCATGTTTTTTGTTTTTTGTTTGTTGTTTGTTGTGGTTGCACCCGATTCAAGAGCCGAATGGCTCACTGGGCTATACCAAATACATGAAACTGAAACTGAAACACTTGCCCCGATATTCTGTTAAGGCTAATACGGGGGGATATTTGTAGTTCTCGATTTTCGGATTCATTCGATCGACGTGAACCGGTCCAGGGTCTCCCCTAGGTCGACTCGGCCTCAAATGAGTACCTGGTGCGGTGTCTACACATCAGCACTAGGTAGTCAAAAGGGGATCAGGCGTGGTCTTTACATCCCACCCATTCGTGTGCTGCTCTGCCCTTAGTAGGTGCTCGCCGAGAGCCCTTGGCCCCAACAGTCGGTTAAAGTCTGTATCATTGAATCATTGAAGTTTTGTTAATTATTTACAGCGATTGGAATTTATTTTACTGTGAATATGCGAATTGAGGATTCACTATTGTAGTTGTGCTTGATATGAAAGTGACGATTCGAGTCGCACACATTGTTACTGAAGCATATATCCCGTGCGCCACATTCCTCTTTGCGATTTAATGTTTGATGGGCAAAACATGATCATTAAGAGTGCTTAATGTTGGGGCACATTAATGCATGCACATCAGCACAACGTCTCAAAGCTAAATAATTAGGACATTGAAAGTAAATATATAATTATCATTCATCATTGTACCTGAATATTAGACCATTAGCTCATATGTAAATGAAAATTAAGGCTCATTAAAGAAGGGTTGTGTTTACATACAAATCAACATGCATCACACCTTCAAGTAGACCAATTATACAGAGCTGAATAACTTTCGTACGCTAATTTGGAACAAACAATCCCGGTATGATTAAGCAGGGAGGCAAACTAAATTATTTCCTCCGTATTCCAAATAATCTTTCAAAAATGTTTTATTAAACAAAGTAATTATTCACACATTACACGCGCAGAGTCAAATCTCATGCTATTAAATATTTCGGTCGCCGAACAAAAGCCCCGAGTCTCTAAGCTCTTTCACGAGGCTTTGGCTCGGGGATATTTGATGAGTTTCCATGCTGAGTATTTGCAGTCGCCCTTGGAGTCTGGTGGCAGTGGTTCACGCACTGAGTCATGAGCACGGTAACTGTAGTCGGGAAAGTGATGTCTGAAATTGATTCGCCCCCCCCCCCCCCCATTCACAAATCCACACTGACTTGTTCTGGTGAAGTATGGTCAAACCACCACCCCCATGACTAACGTGACTTGGGGAGAAGGCCTTTTGCCCAGCAGAGGATTGATAACGGCCCTAAATTAATACCAGAGAAGACAGAACCGCGAGGGAAACCCTGGACAGAGGAGGAGAAAACGACAATACGGTACTCGAGAAATCCATGCAGATAGGTCAGTAACCCATCTTGTTGTAATGACATCCACCGATACCTCACCGACTCCTGCTCTTGACATCTGAACCTATTGTTTGAACCTGGCCTTGATTAATTCATCGGTCATGTCAGCCTAAAACTGATCCTTGGCGTGCTGCGTCAACATCAGCACTCAGGGAGTCCGCCATCAGTCGGCCATAGTGCTGGGCACACTGTGGCCAGGATAGATTTTCAATAACCGCACTTAAAGCTACATGGTAACTGCCATTAGTATTTATGCGCTGTTTGTTGAACTTCTTTCGCACCGTACGTCGCCAATTGTTCTAATCAGAAATGCGCGGAAACGACAACAAACGAAACACAAAAAGCAGTTCTAAATTAATGAGCTTTCAATATAGATCATTTAAAAACGCATGGCTCCAGTGGCTTCCTAATATCGGAAGGAAGAGCGTTCCCGACGGCCGCAGAAGCGCACCTGAAAGCGCGCGATGCGGTGGCCGTCATTGTTTGATGGCCAGCCAAAAGCCGCTGCTGCTGCGAGGATGACCGGAGTTCGCTTGATGGTTCATGCTCCTTGTCGAGCGAGGTATCGTGGTTCATTTGTTGCAAGCACTTAGTGCAACAATGAGCGTGGCTGGCTACGTACGGTGCAAAAGAGGTTCAACGTACATACATGCAAACGTACATTTGAGTGCGCAGAAGCACTCATTCACAACCGCAGCTGATCCCTGGCTAGCCCTCGGTCTGCTTCGCTAACAACAAAAAAAACTATTGTACAACATCCGCGAGTCTTCCCAAACAAGATTGAACAGAGTTGGCTCCCAGAGGGAATTGTGTTTTATTTTCGGGACCACTCTTGCCATACGAAACAGGCCGGTCTGAAGCCCACAAACACACGTGCCTCACTGCAAGTCACACGAACAGGATTGAATACAATCCCGAGGTCAGCTTGCAAAGAAAACCCTCGTGAAACCCTCGGGCCACCTCACTCTCCGTGTGTCTACATAGCTGGATTGCTGTTTCATCTGGTCCTGAGATTTGAAGACTTTGATGAGAGGGTTTTTCACATATGTTAACAAAGTTACGTTCATTTGAGCTGTATAACCAACAAGAGAATGCGTGCATTATTCGGCAAGGAGGCATCATTTGATTTCCACTTGCCCATCAAGTCTACTTGGCAATATTCATTGTCTGTGTTTACTTCTTGAGCTTAGGAGTCTGTAAACGTACCCGGCTTTTCCTGCATAATCTGTAGGTTAATTTCTACTCCTTAAAATCCCTCAAAATCCCCGCACTGGAAGCTAACAATCCCTCATATGAAAATCTACACACGCGCAGTGGCAATCCGAGCAAGACATAGGTCACTGCGGAACATAAACAATTTTGGCAGGGTAGGAGAACTGATTAACATTATTTTTTCATCATTTTTTCAAAATTATTAAATCAAGAATAATTATGCAACTGCATTTAATTTGGCAATATTGCACTGTGAAAAAAAAGTTGATTTCTGCGTTTAATCTCTCCGTATTTGTTTATTAACTTTGCAACACGATAGTATGGAATTCTCAGGAGTACAATATAGCACTTGCACATGAAGCATCTTTTTTGTACGATGTGGGGAATGCGGTGTTTATTTGGAATGGTAAATTAGAAAGAGAGAAGCTTGGAAGTTTAGTTTAATAACGTGGGCATTCGAACAGCAGGGCAGCTGATGACACATCTAACGGATGACACATTTCTCAATTGCTGTTTTGTCACAACAACGCGTGCCGTTGCAGCTCACAATTTTGACAAGATGAATCTCATTTTGTATTCGTTTTTCTTTCCAGTGGAAAATAAACTGAAGCCACCGTTAAAACCCTGGCTGTTCCAAACACAAACCTCAATTCACACACACCGCTAAGTGTCAGTATAGTCACCGTGTTATTTTAACCTGGGTGATCTCGTCGAAGAGCACACACCATCACCCGAACTTCGGTTAACCTAGCAGCGGATTTTAACTAACCATCAAACAAAGACGACCACTGCATTGCACACATTAAGATGCACTTCTGCGGCCATTGAAAATGAATTTCTTTCTAACTGCTTTTTTGTGTTTCGGTTGTTGTCCTTCCCCCGCACCTCCGATTCGCACGCGGTTGGCTACGTGCGGTGCGAAAGAAGTTCAGCATACATGCATACATACTTTGAGACCATGGTGAATGCAAGCCGGTAGGAGGTTGTGGATTAATTGCAGGATGTGATTGGCAGACGCATTCACTGTTCTCACGACTATACCGACTCGCTGTGTCTTAGCCGCCTGGCTCGTTGATCTTTGTTTTGAGTGTTGCTCCTCCACCTCCTGCTGTTGTTGCTGGGGAAAAAAACAAAGACAAAGATCCTCCAAATAGCAATACAAATTGTCATGGCAATTCTACTAATTGTCATGGCAATTCTACTGTCATGGCGACTACCTACTAAGGTTGGTATGTCACATGATAGTTGAGAAAGCCCTTGCGTGGCACAAACCAGAGCTGATTAACTCATTTAATGTAGGACATGCCCAAGACAATTTTCATTATTGCTTGCCATTGATGTTAGCTATAGCCAGGAATTGAACCCAGGTAGCCGAGTTCAGGGCATAGTGCGCTAACGTCTGCACCAGCACTTTTGGAACAAAGACAAACAAGGCAAATATATATTTATAGCCTTAACAGACTGTTGCGGCAAGTGCTGTTAGCGAGCACCTATGAAGGTCGGAACGGCACACGATTGGGTGGGTTAACAGCACCACGCCCGGTCGCCTTTGTCTCCCTAGTGGCAATGTTTTACACACCGCACCAGGTAATCATTTGAGGCTGTGTCGACCTAAGGGAGGCCCAGGACCGGTTCAGATAAAAGCCACTGGTGTTGGGCCATGAGTGGGAATGGAACTCGGGTAGCCAGGTTCACTGCGCAGCGTGCTAACAGCACTTTTGTCAATACACATACACACCTGCGTTTGTGTTTAATACATTAGTATCGATTCTGGGTGTGTGTGTGAAGAACCAATTAAACACGAAGTTCATCGAGAGAGCGTTGGTTACTTTTTCAAATGGAATCTCGGTGATTTTTCTAAAGAGCCAATCAATCGTTATTTTCATCTTCAACACTGTCTGCGTATAATTGTATTCATATATAATATAACCGACGGCAAACACGGCCCTCCCAGGAGGCCTGCGGTCAATTTGAGGCGGCTGGCAGGTAGTGACCACTGACCCTTAAAGCCATGGCTTTAATAAAGAAAGCCAAATACGAAACCACAGTACGTGTTTAAATCCGACCACCCCCCCATGCTACTGTGGAATCTATAGTGGGGTGGGTGGCACTGGGAATTCAACTCATTAAAGATATAAGAAGGGTTACAATTGAATTTCAAATATTTACAAATTATGCCGCCGTGAACCCCAGCTGCCGAGTCTGTGTACATTGAAACTTTCTGGGTGATAGGCTGCTTGGAAGGCAAATAGATGATGAGTTAAAGCGAAATTACATTTTTAAAAATGGCGTATTTCTGGTATACACATCAATATAGCTCAATTTTAGTAATGGCAGGGGTACACGTCATCTCTACATTGCAGTAAATGAACACTTTGATCTTTTGCAGAGGTTACAACAAGGCAATGATTAAATGTTGCGTACAAACAAAAGAGGTTGGATTAACACGAGGAACATGTTAAATGCATCAGCCTACCCCAGTTTAAATTAACCTGGCCACGGCATAGCTAGCGATATGGTGAACGTGCATGTATGTGTGTATTGGGTTTACATTAATAGGCTTGTTTTGAACTTTGATGGGTTTTGAGGAGGCCTGGTGGCCAAGAGGCCAGAGTAGTGAAGCTGGCACCGGTGAGATGCTGAGCTGAATTAATTGGCGCCCGTCAATTGATTCAATTAGGCGTAGCATTGCACGCCGCGCCAGAAGATTGAACCAACCAACCTCAGGATCGCAAGTCCCGTCTGCCTATCATTATACCGCAGCAGGATCCCACACCGTTTGTTGAATTGATGACGCGAAAACGTTTTTGTTAAATATATATGTGAATCTTTCTTCGAATGAGCTAAAAATGGGCGGCAATCATTTATGTTTGCAGCCCTAATCTAGTGGTGGAAATCCCACGTTGCAACGGCGGGAGCCTTTGTTTCCAGAAGGTGATCACTCGGTGTCCAACAGCGGCCCTGATTTTTGTTTTTCAACCCCTAGATCAGGGGTCACCAAACTACGGCCTGCGGGCCCTATTAGGCCCGCGACGTCAGACCATCAGGCCCGCCGACGGTACTTGAATTTGGTTGACAAAACGTATGGAACACGAGACGTTGTGATACAATTTACATTTAAATATGTTTAGAATACTAGGAGATCTTCACGCATGCGGAGACCTCCTGACTGCTATGTTCCTTAAATTTACTATTTAAAATGTTAAATTATTGTATCTAGATGTTCTTGTTTATTGTAATGTTTGCTTATTTCGCACCATCCCAAGTCCTTCCCCGGCTCGTGGTAGCTCCGCCTTACGCTCTGACGTTACCATGGTTTCCATGGCAACGTCATGGCAACACGTTACCATGGTTTCCATGGTAACACACACAAAACACGCATCTTTCCCGCCCCCCAAGATTTTCCAGCTGTCATCACAGGTCCGACGCTCCAGAAATATTTTTTTATTATGCGGCCCGCGCTCGTCATTCTTTCGGTTATCCGGCCCACTGTGAAAAAAGTTTGGTGACCCCTGCCCTAGAGGGATGGTGGGCCGATATGAAGTCAGGCCTGGAGTTGAATTTTGAAACGTTGCAAGTTGATCGTGGTAACTGCGGCTCCATTTAAGGCATACGTAACGAGTGCTCACGTACGAAGCAGTGATTCGAAAGCTTTGGGCCAAACGCCAGGATGATGGAGAGGGAGCAACAAAGAGAACAAGACTCGCATTTACAGGGCAGGAGAAAAGGATTTTAAGTAGTTCTTAATTATTTAGACGCTGTGCTCAGAAGAAGTGAAAAAGTATTCTTCACATAAAAAAGTAAAAGTAATTTCCTGCTCAAAAGAGCATTAATAGGAAGTGCTCATCTCCTGTTTACAGCCCTGAGACATTGGTGGAAACTACACACTACTATAGGAGGGGTGAGTCTATCCATAGGACTATCCCACAAAGTGGTATATGCATTTTATCCTCCTTGGGAGGGATGTTTGGCTAAGTCAATGAGCGACCCTGATTGGAGCGCTGTCTTTCCGACAGTTCTGTTTCTTCACCTGAGGACGGCTGCTTGTGTTGTGGCCGAAACGTCGTGAGAATTGTATTGTTTTATTTTTATTATTTTATTATTTCTCTTCTACGTGACTTTACCGAAAGAACCAAGTAGAGGTTCAAAATAAATTACTCTCCCAAACAACAGTTACGTAAAAATATATATATAACTGTGGAAAGTTAAAGGAATAGGTTTTACCCTTTTAACTGGCACAAAAACTGACACCTTTATTCAAGGCATCATGTTTGCAATGACCACAACACAAGCAGTCAAAATGCAAACAAAAAAGACAACTCTGAAAATAATATGCACTGTCCTTGAATTTGATTGGCGTCTTCTGGTCCAACACCAATGGAGACTAGGCTCTAAGAAAAGCTGTCTCGGGTGTGGACCAATTAAATTCAAGGACAGTGCATATTATTATCAGAGTTGTCTTTTTTGTTTGCATTTTGACTGCTTGTGTTGTGGTCATTGCAAACATGATGCCTTGAATAAAGGTGTCAGTTTTTGTCCCAGTTAAAAGGGTAAAACCTATTCCTATATCTTGTTTCTGGCAAAGGAGGTCTCATAATGTGGAAAGTTAAGTTGGAAAACCACTGCTGTGAAAAGAGGTTAAAATCATTTAAAGCTCATGTCTATAATGTTGCCTACAATTCCCAGCAGAATTTAATAAATATACTTTACTGGCGAATTATTTAAACAGATAATTGATACGGGATGCTTCCGAGCATGCAACGCTCACGGATTAATGCGCTGGTGACACATCTAGAGGGTTATAAAAATATACACAATTGATTTGAAAAAGATTAGAACAAAAATTTAATGTCGGTTTCTTTTATGTTTCATGGCTTTTAAACGGTACTTGTTTGAATCTTATATGGACTGATAAAACACAATTCTGGTTGTGCTTGTATTTGTGCACTTTAGAAATTCATATAACGATGTTTAGCGTAAGATAATTCATGTTTTAAATGACTAATAAAGAGAGTGTTAAACCCCACCAAACACCGGTTTATTACCTTAAAATGGTGATATTTAAGACTCTCATACATTGTTACTCCCATTAATGCGCTTCATGAATAAATATTCGTGCTAAAATATTAAAACAAATTTTAATAATGACTGTAGCAGTGGTGGAGTGTCTGATATTATCATTGGGTAACAGGATAGCACGGGTGGTAACATTTATGCCTGGGATTTAGTCCTGATTCGGGTGTCTTTCTGCATGGAGTTTGTATTATTTACCTGTGTTCTCCATGGGTATCCTCCGGATTCCTCCCATAACTAAACAAAGCATGCAATTTCTAAAAAAAGATTAAATTTCTGATGAAGATTCTCATTCTAAAAAAATACAATGTACAGGTAACTGGTAATTGGCTAAAGTATTGAAATTACTCAACTAGGATTAAACATTGCAACAGTTATCCCTATTGCAACAACAACAAATAACCTTGGTAGGACCCTCTTGAGATAAAAAAATAGGATATTCTGGCTAAACAAGTTGTAAGAGCAATAATAATTATCATCACACTTTATATGGGCAAGAGTTCATTTTGGTAAGTTTCAAAGGAGACCGCATGCCCCTAATTATTTTCTGGTCAGCTAGAATTCCTTTGAGTAATAAAATAATACTTTTAATACGTATTCTTAATACACCTTTGTCTCTGAACCCAATTTCTCTTGAGGGTGTTTTCTTAAATTCTTCCGAAGAAATGAAAGTTTTTTTTTTTAGTGTGTGCATGAGGGTGAATAAAGTGTTGGTTTGTACAGAAATGGTAACAGATTTGTGAGTTCTGATTGTGTGTTGTTAAGCCAGCGGAGTTGGGTGGAATATGCAACAGCAAAGAAAGTGTAAGTTGAGAATTTGCAGTGGCTGGACTTGGTGAATTATATTATTAGACCAAAGTGTACTGTGTAAAGGCGTTCCTTGAGAATCCCTCTCAATAGGCCACAACATACACAACCAAAGCCATTACACCGTTCCTATGAATTAGTAATAATTTGAATGATTGCTTTATTTATTTTAAAGTTGTAGTTGTATCAGTGGATATAATTCAAACTCGTTTGTGTGCCATGTTTTGTTTAAATATGCTATTGTAGGCCCAGAGAAAGTCCCAGGAAAGCCTCGATGAGTATTTCAAGATAATTTGAACCAATTATGAAAATAATGAGTATACGATTTCTAAATTGTGCATAATTGTGGTTTATTATGCAAACACTGAGTCTTGTTGCAGATTACGCCTTGGTGCTTTAAACTTTTAATTAAGTAGAATAGAACGAGAGTTAAACAACAAAATTATCGCACTATCTGCAAGAAAAACTTAAACAATAATAGATTAAAGCAGCAAATACATTTCGAAAAATTAACAAATCTATACAGATAAGGGGGGAGTCAAAGTAAGTTATATACAAGACAATATTAAAACGACTTGCACCAAGTTATCACTGTTTATTTGTGGTGACTCCGTGGCTGTGTAGAGTATTGACTGACTTTGGAATAGTCTTTACCTCAAGGTACCTAAGTCAGAAACATACCATCTCATTTCCCATGACGTTCAAAGTTAATTCTGCATTTGAATACACATGAACGCATGTTTATAAATCAGCTGCAGAACGTGCAAGATTCGTTTGTTGATTGCTTTTTTTTTGCTTTTAAACAAGCAACTTTTGTTTATGTGTGTGTGTGATTTTTAAAAAAAATTACCGGAAGTGTTTTTTTTTGCCTAGATTTTATGGTTATTCCCAATCGATTGCAATCCAATTTGTAAAGGATTTATGTGAAAGAAAGGCCATTAAAGAAACTTGAGCATCTGTAAGCTCTCATTTTACATGGAGTCACCTTCAGAAGGGACGGTATTTCTGCAGGCGCATAAGTTTTGCATATACTTACTCTACTGTGGGTGGCGTGCTTTTTGCGGTGGTGAGCACGGCCCCGAAATAAAACCTGGCGACCCGAGTTCAATTCCTAGCAACGTCCTCGAGAATCGAAATGGAAAGTGATATCTGAACCGGTCCTGGGTGGCCCCAATGTACCGGCCAGCCTGGTGAAGTATGGTCAAACGACAGCCACAGAGCGAGGGGAGGCCCTAGTTCAGCAGTGGTATGGCAACAGGGCTGCACGTGTAACATATACACAGGGGTGGTAGGCAGAGTTTGATGCGGTAAAATGCGTGCGGTAAAATTGTTTTTTTTTATGAACGTGGATAATCTCCAAACATTGCCAGTGAACTTGTGTGGAGTAGTTAAAACATCTTTGGGAAGCGTTTTTTTTAAATTTTCATGAGATCTGAATTTTTATTGGTAAATGTGAAATCGAGACACGAGCTAAATAGGCACACGCAAGACTGTTAAGCATCGTTACGTGCCAAGACCACATTAAACGTTTGAATGGAATTATTTCCACGTCACAAGCAATGAATGCGTGCATAAAGCACGCTGTTAGCAATTTAACTGTAATGAATTCCGCTCGACAAATTAACTTCAACCCATTTTGTAAGGTGCCCGAGTAATTGAAGCTCTAAATTACCCCTTCAACGGGCAGTTTATCACGAGTCGCGCGTCGGAATTTTAGTTGCACACAGAGACGGGGACCCGGTTGTACTCGTGACACAATTTTTTTTTAAAAAAAACCTCATAAGCTTAGAACATTTTGATTATGAAATGAAAGTGTGTTGACACGCGTTGGTTTTAATGAGGGTGCTCATTAAACAATGTCCAGTTTAAATGGGCATATTAACAAAGGTAATAAAAAAAGCTTGGGAGAACTTACAACGGATATTAAATACTGCTTTCTCTTTCGACACGGTAATAAACACACTCAGCACAGCGTACACTCTTATTTTATTTGCTTTGGAATACGGGGCGCTTCAAAACAATGTTAACACTTCCGAGAATGTGCAACAACACCACGTGACATATGCTGCTGCCTCCGGGCTCTGGAGACCACCTGGAGAAGATTCCAGGCCACGTGGTTGACAACGATGGCGAACACGTGGGAGAGACTCTTTGACTTTTTTTTTGAAGCTATTAACATTACATTTGTTATCGTGTTACAGAGTCTATTGTCCGCTCGTTTTGCCATTAAAAACGATAGTTCCAATGTAAGCGTTAACATTTTTTTTGAAGCAGCCTATATATTTACGTGCGAACCATGGATTGATGAGATCCGTACATCTCATTCATGGGGATGTTCTTCCCCTCCCACCTCCTCCCCGTATATTCTTGGATAATTCTTGCTGAAGGATTAATCAGGAATAGGATATGAGTGGCCAGCCCAGGGATTTCATTGAAACGCTGTGGGATTTCAGCCGTTGCATGCGTCCTAGGACTTCTTATTCTTTAGAGTAGGACGCGTACAGCATCCATAATGTCCACAGAGATGTTTAACCATGACTTAAACATGGGACCTCCCACATCAAAAAAGGATCTCGCAATGTCAAGGCGGGTCACTGAATACATTCTTTCGGCTGGAAGGGTAGGGTTCGAGTGATTGGCATCTTGAAAGGAGAGACAAGACAACAACAGACAACAATTGGGTGTCATTTAATGCAATGGCCTAGTGTGGATCACACAGATTTGTGAAACTCCCCCAAAACCCAGTGGGCTGCGAGGTGTCCGCGAGATTGCAGTTCGGAAGGACGATCAATTCCATCTGTGCAGGGCCTTTGAGTTGTATGCATGGCATTTCTGAAGGTATTCTGGATTCCTCCTCCATTAAGCCAAATACTCGTGAATATAATTGGCCAAATCACCCCATTGCAAGATCCTCCTCCGAAAAAGAGTCTTCAGACTCATTGATGCTTTCCTGCTAATCATTATGACATGATTAGTACTTTATCCAAACAACAATGAGCAACAGAAATATGACAGTTGATGTGAACTTCTGCACAGAAAGAAAGACCCGATTCACATCCACGTATTTTGGCTTCCTCGGTACAGGATGATGTTTCGCCTTTACGGCTTTCAAGATTTCCTTCTAGCGCCGTGTCCTTCTCAAGCACACAGTCAGGACGATGTCTGTTTCCTGCCTACTGTATGTTCTCTCATATACGCTTTCTTATTTATTTAAGTGTAATCCCAAGCACGGTGTTTCTGCATGCGACTACGTTATTTTTCTTATCTTTTATATTAATAGCGCGCCTTAGCTCAAGGCGCTTGAGCAAAGCGTACTTTATAAATTCATTCATTAATGTCCACGTTTCCGATGCATTCGTCATAGCCGATGGTACGCATTCATTAAACAAAATATACATAGTACTGATCTTCTGAGGATGAATGCATGTCGGAAGGTGTTATAGACTCCATGCATGAGCGTGATTTTACTTCCTGGGTGCAGGGCAAGCAGTTTCTCCTTTCCACAATTATCGTCGGCAGCAGATCCAAGTGATTTTCATGGATTTTGCTTGATGCCTTGTACGGGTCTTCCTCACGTAGCGGGGGCGCCACAGTGGCAAGATGTTAATTATCTCGCCTGGTATATAGGAGGTCGTGGGTTCGATCCAGATCCTGATGATCCTGACGCCTGTGTATTTGGACGTTGCATGTTCTCCCTGTGGTCGCTTCTGAAATGTTTTATCATGGAAATTTTTTTTTAAATGGCTTTATTGTTGAGCGCGTAACTGTGAAATCCAGAGCGTTCGTGTGAAGTCTGTCCCTGAAAGATGAATAGCGTAACTGCAAATTCGCGCTGTATGTGCGGGGGGGGGGGCATTACGCAAGGGACGTCTGTATATAGAATAATCCCAGACTTTCATCCGACTTCTCCATTTGGGCTCCCACTAAACCTGTCATTACGCCACTCATAGCTTCTGTATAAAATTTTGATCTAAAGCTTTTCGTGACTGCAGGGATTCATATTATTGGTTCTTTTTGGTAAAGTCACGTAGAAGGGAAACAATAAAATAATACAAAATATAAAACACTAAAATTCTGTATTGTTAAAGGCATCAGATACCAAGGTGGAATTCCTGGCACGCTATGCAATATCTACAATATGTCCAATTATTCATATTTAAAAAAAAAAAACAGGGAAACTTTGCTCGCAACATTCATGAGGGGGAAAACACCTGCATCGATGTTTTAATGTCCCGCTCAATGTGCAATATATATTGTAGAAAGCGGCCCAGAGTTTTCTCTTGTTGAAACAATGCCGATGAAATTCCGTACTCTCGGAAGGACTTGTTGTTGACGGGAAGTGTAACAATTGTCTTTAAAATGTATTGTGCAGGGACTTATTCATGAAGGAGATATACAGGGTGTTTAGAAATTATGGACCCAATTTCAAAGCAGTATATTTCACGATGGCAACATGTTACAATTACACAAAAAGTTACAAACGGTTTAATCAGTTATTAGGTTTTACAAACCATTTTATAAATGCTCTATGTGCTCTCCAACTGCTGTACGGACAACATCGAGACGAGAGTTGAATTAGTCCCGAACGCCTCTCTTCTCACGTTTCCCTCCGAGGTGCGTGGTCGCCCTGTGCTCTTCCCCTTACATAAACAGCAGCCCGTGTCCTCAAATTGTCGGTACCAACGACGAATGCTCTTTGACATTGGCGGATCAATGCCAAAACGCCGTTGAAACGCACGCTGCACCGCAATTACAGATTCAGTTTTGCTGAACTGCAGAACGCAAAACGCCCCTTGTGTTGCGGGGGTCACCGTCTTGCGAATGACTGAGGCTAGGGGCTGTTTCTGCGCTGGGAGAGGCATCTCGCAGTAATCATTTGAAACTCTTTGCCCCGCCCTTTCAAGTGGTAAGAGTTGCATTCATGGACGGTTCGTGGTTGCAGAGATATTGCGAATTCAAATGCGGTCCATTATTTTAAAACACCCTGTATATAAATTTTGATTTAAAGCTTTCGTGACTGCAGTAATTCATATTCTTTGTTTTTTCGGTAAAGTCACCTTGAAGAGAAACAACAAAATAATAAAATATATATAAAACAATAAAAAAAATTCTCACGACGTTTCGACCATAACTCAAACGGTCGTCTTCAGGTGTGTTGGTTCGCATAAATTTATTTTTAAACGGCGCATTTATTTATTTATAAAAAAAACGTTAGCGCCACGCGCAACGATTTGGCAGTTTACCCAGGACTAGTCCATCTATATTCTGAAAAGAGGAGGGGGGAGACGAAATTTTTTATAATGTATGCTGTCTGAAAGCCACTGTAAGCTTGAACAATCAATTAAGACCTGAAATGGTTTATCAAATCTTTCCAATGATTGCTAAGATAGAATCCATCTTCTCGGTTGAAATTGTCTCTGTGCTTGTATATGTGGATAGCCTCATGAACGAATCTCTCATGTATATAGTTTACTTAGTTATTTTATATATATTCTCTACAGCGGCACAAAATTATAATTTTTGTGCGCGCTACGTATAATGCAGGGGTGCGGCAAACGTCACTTTTCACGGTGTGGCAATAAGCGACATTAACAGCATTGTTGGGAGGTGGAAGTCGAATCCAATGAAGTGAAACTTCGCGTTCAGTGCGATTTTTTTTCTGCTGCCATTGGTGACCCAGGCTGAAGTCATCGACTCGCTGCTCTTGGGAACCCGGTTTCATCACAGGTAGTTAATATTTATAATAATAATTTAAATAATAATTTCAATGTATAATGCACCCTTAAACAATCGTTGCCAGCGGCTAAGCACCGGTGCCAGACCTTGAGTCTCAAAAATGTTCTGACCTTGACTCAAAGCTTTCATGACTGCAGGAATTCATATTCTTTGGGTCTTTCCGTAAAGTCACGTAGGTAGGTTCAAAGGACATAATAAAAAAAACTACGACGTTTCAATCGCAACACAACCGGTCGTCATCATGATAACCTATCTACGTGACTTTACCGAAAAACCCAAAGAACAAATAATCTTTTGACCCCCTGAGTGACCATGGCAAAAATGTCTTTATATTATGTTGCTATAAATACTGTAACATTTGTGGAAAATGCTCCCATGAGTGAGGTTTAATTTTACGTTTCGCAATCCACTGGCCACTTTATTACGTTTCGACTACCTTTGTCGATCACGTGAAAGAGTCCTACATCTTTTTGTTATCATTACGCACTTTTATTGAACTTGCCGTCGTGTCTGTTAATATTCTTTGGAATCTTTGAGGCTTAATATATTCGGATCTACGAAGCCCAACGACCTGAAATGTTCGTCACAGACTCGTCTCACGTGACAATTCGAGATTTATTTTAAAGAACCGGTCCAGGTCCCGCCCATCGTGGTCCTAAATTTAATAATTAATAATCGTACATTTTACCCCCCCCCCTCTTTTTAAAAATTAATATATTTCAATTCCGAAATAAGTCAAATTTGATGTGTTCAATAAAAGTTGGTGGTTTCCTTTCAATAAACAGTGATTGTTTTTTTTTTACGCACGCCACCCACTTGATTGAGCACGTAACATTTGATTGTTTCGGGGATCAAAATAATTGATTTTCTACTTTTGAATACAAATAAAAATGTGTGCATTGAAAAGCTTGTTTTTTTACCTAATTGTGTAAATATTTGAGAGAGAAAAAAAAATCCTTCAACGATGTTTAAAGCTTTTTTTTGTGACAATTGATTCTGTGGTACAACCATTGCTTTCAGAATTGTGGCGTTTATCTAAAGCAATTGCGTTTATGTATATTACCACGTCTCAAAAATGAATATAGCTACTGACATTTTATACGCAGACAGTATAGTTAATTGCCCAGAATTAACAACTGGTTTCACATCTAATTTGTATTTAAAGTGCACCTTCACTCAAGGCGCTTGACATAAATTATAGTAGAACCTTACACATATCTGTTCCTTAGCTTTTGTAGAGCAAGTGATGTTGGCGAACACCTACCTACACTTAGTTAAGTCAGAATCAGAATCTTAATTTATTAAGGAGAAATCCGATGAGCTATGAAGCTCTTTTTCACAGATATCCAGTAGGGGCACGGTGCTTAGAAAGTTACAACAAACAGGACAAAAAACGATCGGAGTCGAAAGTATAACAAAGGAAATCAAATCACTAAAAATAAATACGGAGAATAGATAAAGTATATGAGTTCAAATTGCATTAGCACCTTGATACAGGTTTATGGGTTAGATAGCGTATGTACTAATGTGTCGTTAAACCCGCCACCACCCAAGCTAATGGTTAAAATTAGCTTGGAGGCTGTCCTGAATGTCCTGAATGGACAGCCTCTTAAGTCCCGGGATCTAAACATTGAGCCACAGCAAAATCCTCTCGGTAAACTCAGCATTAAATGGATATCTGTTTCAGCACGTCAACATGTAGAATTACATTTTGTGCCAACCTCACAGGTACTAAGGCAGTTTAACACGTAGGCTTTCGCGACCAATATTATCCATAATAGAGGTTTTTTGGGTTAGATCGCGTAGCTACAAATGTGGCGTTCAACCTTCCGCCATGCGACACAGCCCATTAGAAAGGCTTGCCAAGCAAAACAAAACATGCCGATTCGTTACTAGTGTAGTGACTCAACTCGGAAACAGTAACACTTGGAGGCACTTCTTTATTTAGCAAGCACCATCGGGATAACACACAACACCCTACGTGGGTGCACACTATGATTATTATTAAGACCGTCTCTTGTGGGTGGCACCACTTAGTTAGAACAGTTGGTGGGCTGTCTGACTAGCGGCGCCCCGGGATGGTGAAGGTGGAGACGGCGACGAGGAGATGGCGACGACGAAGGACTTGCGCAGCACGACGGGGATCCCACGTCCAGCAACAGCCCCGAGGTCCCCCACAGGGACCCCTCTTATACTCTCAGCGTGGCCTCGCTCCGCCCCCGGCCACGCCCCCTTTCTGGAACCTACCAGTGGGTTCCCGGGGCTTTCCGATGCGCCCCTTCTGTGACCTTTCCCCTTAGATGTCCCCCTCTCGTGTATATCATGGCCTGCCGACGTCAAGACTGCCATGCACCGCAGATCCATTTTTCACCAGCAGCCAGCGCTATGCCACTACATCAGTACGGCACACTGGTGGTGTTGGAGAGTACTCGAATTTGTAAAAGTTGTGGGTTTACTCTCCAACACACCGGTGTGCTGTACTAATAACGAATTGGCACGTTTTCTTTACGTGACAAACCTTACTAATTGGCTGTGTTGGGTGGTGGCAGGTTTAACGCCACATTTATATATTTACGCATTAGTACCTGTGAGGTTGGCACCAAATTAAATAATAAATGTTCACATGCTGAAACAGATACTCATTTTATGCTGAGTTTACCTAGAGGATGTTGCTGTGGCTCAATGTTTAGATCCCTGGACTTAAAAGGCTGTCCATTCAGCCTCATGGAAGGTATATCATTGTTTGTCCTTTTGCGCAAACCAGCCTTTAGAATGCCTTGCCCTCACCGCTCTTTCCAAGCAAATGTTCACTATCTCAATTTAAATAATTAGTCGACTCTCGTTTGCCAGTCGCAACACACAATGGGACATAGGAATTCCTCTGGACAAAACTTCCATAAAAAATGCACACACACACACAAGACAAAGATCCCCCGTGTAGCCTTGACAGACTTGTCGAGGCAAGTGCTGTTAGCTAACACCTATGAAGCCCGGATCGGCACACGGGGGGAATGGGAGAGCAGCACAGCGCCCGGCCGCCTTTGTCTCCCCAGTGGCGACGCTTTCACACCGCACAAGGTACTTATTTGAGGCCAAGTCGACCTCTGGAAGGCCCAGGACCGGTCCAGATATAATCGTCACTGGTGGTGGCTGTAAGCGGGAATTGAACTCGGGTCGCTGGCTTTGTAGTGCAGCGCTCGAACCACACACACAGATCAACTGACAACAGTGCGCAGTTGGAAGTACGGTGAATAATGATTTTCACGTTTTCATTTCTCCAACTCTCATGCTCAGCAGATCAACGCCGAACTGATGGACACGTTGAGCAACGCATAGCTCAGGACACGCGGGACACTTTTGGTTATGTTTGTGGGGAACAAAGCATTCACGTGTGGGCGTAATTGCACTCCAAGTGGCTCCCTACCTCCATCCGCATCCTTCTAAGTACCAGGAAGACGTGTCGGCTTGATCTAGGATGTGGATTATTAAGTCATAACTCTGCCATACCCCCTGGGTGGATGAGAAATCAAGTAGTACCGTTGTGACAACACCTACAATGTGAGGCCACGTGGGACTGAATCCCTCTCATTAGGATTCCAGACATCTCCAAGCATGTCTCTTTGAGTACCAGCTGTGTTGGCATTTTCCAGCTGGTATTATTAGCCTAAGGATACCGGTGCGATCCATTAAACACTCCGTCGTACTAATGTGCCGTGCAGAGTATCTTTAACTTTGGGTCGTGCAGTTCTATTGTTTCTCAACCAGCTTGGTGAGATACCCGCTGTGATGAGTTTCATCTTGACGAACGCCTTTATAAGTTAAATGTGAAAAAAACCCAGATCGGTTCTCAGATCAGAGGTGTTGACTCGGTTATTTTTGTTTTCATATAAACGTTACTTTACTGGGTCACCTCCACTTCCACTCCATGGCCCTTCGCATCCTGGTTCGGCACTTTGAACCACCTGCTTTTAGGGCCTGCCTCTTTGTCTCTGCCCTGAGCCTTACACGTTCATCATCTTTCTTCTGATGAAGTCTTCTCCTCTCTCTCCCTTAACAACATTGTCCCCTCGACATACTTTCAGAGATGGGTGCCACTCTCGCCTTCTTCCTCGTTTCTTCATCAATGACCCTTTCGGGTCATGTGATCCCTTAGTTCCATGTTGCCATCCGCATTTCTGTGATGCACAGTGTTTTGTTTTCGCTATTGCAATGTATAAATGTACGGGTGATTTTTTTTCAATGCACTTACCAGGCTGTTAGATACCATAGGCATAATGTCAGTTTAACAACGTGTATACAATTCTCCAGCACTTAACAAAGCTAATTAAATTAGGTTGTTGCGTGGGCAAAAATCCCATTGAGGTGTTAACAAAGGGTCATCGGATGATGCTGGATATCATCGCCAGTGGAACATCATATCAAACATTTTCAAAAGTTAAAATGATTTTCGACATTCCTCCGCTTTGTTGGAAAACCAAATAAATTGGCACATTCGTCCACAGTGACACATTTACTTGATTGGCTCTGTCGGGTGGCGCAGGGTTGTAATTAACAAAAAAAACGGCGTTATACCAACACGGCGAGATAATGTTTAACACGTAGGCTTTCGCGACCAATATCATCCATAATATAGATGTGTTTTTGGGTTAGATCGCGTAAATATATAAATGTGTCGTTAAAACCCGCCACCACCCGACACAGCCAACTAGTAAGGGTTGTCACGTAAGCAGAACGTGGCCAATTTGTCACTGGTACAGCACATTGGTGTGTTGGAGAGCCAAGCCACGAAATTTACAATCTGGGCATGACGTTTCGCCAGTAATTACAACTAGCTTAATCAGGTGATAGCCAGATTTGTGGAGAAGTCTTACTGTTTCGTTCCTTATATAGAGGCGTAGGTGTGGTGACCACGCTTCTGCGCTCTTGCACAAAGTGGTGGGGGGGGGGGATTACTAAGGCAATGCACATTATGCATGCACATTATGCGAGCCCTTTGATCTTGTCCTTCCTGTCCAAGTAATGAAAACGTTAAAAATACCGTACATTGCGGGAGTAACTGATAAAATAGCCAGATGTTTGGAAAAACAAAGCATCCGAGTCAGATTTAGCACGGTACATAAAATACAGAAATTTATATCTGGTACAAAAGATGTATTACCGAAGCTATCAACAGAAGGTGTGTACAGGATTCACTGCACTTGTGGCAAATGCTATGTTGGGCAAACAGGACGAATGATCAGCAGGAGACTAAAAAACATCAGCGAAATATTAAAAACTCCCAAATACAACTGTCAGAAGTAGCAGAACACGCGTGCCAAAAAGGACACTCAATTGATTTTGATAATGTTGAAGTTCTGTGCAAATGTAGCTATGACTGGCCAATACTAATTAGAGGATCTATCGAAATTGAAATAAATCAAAATAACTTTAACCGTTCGGATAGCTACCGTCTTAGTGCTGCGTGGAAGCGAATCATCAAGTAATACATTATTTAAACGCATGCTTACAAAGGGCAACGTACTTCAATAGGGATTACCGTTGGTACGGCTATTTTAATAAACACAATAGACAGGAAGGACACGTTCAAAGGGCTCGCATAATGCACATTCATAATGTACGTTGACTCAGTAATCCCCCCCCCTCCCCCCACAGCGCAGAAGGGTGGTCACCACACCTACGCCTCCATATAAGGAACGAAACAGTAAGACTTCTCCACAAATCTGGCTGTCGCCTGATGAAGCTAGTTGTAATTACTGGCGAAACGTCGTACTCAGATTGTAAATGTTGTGGCTTGGCTCTCCAACACACCGGTGTAGTGCTGTACTAGTGACGAATTGGCCACGTTCTGTTTACGTGACAACCCTTACTAGTTGGCTGTGTCGGGTGGTGGCGGGTTTTAACGACACATTTATATATTTACGCGATCTAGCCCAAAATAACACCTCTATTACGGCGACATAACCCAAAAGAAACCAACTGCGAATCATACTATTTGTCGTGAAAACGCTTCATGCATTAATACACCCCGGGGTTGTGAAAACCAAACGTCGTTCTCACGAACAACATCATTCCTATTCGGCTTGTGAATGATACCTTGATAATAGGGAAGGGACGTAATTGATGGACAAAAGCAAGGACAGATCGGCCTCGCGACAGAGGAGGCACTGAAGAGATGGCCATGGGAGATATGAAACAGTAAAACACAGATGACGTGAAGGTGTAAGAGTCGAGGAGACTGCCAAACACTGGGTGACACGATGCCAATGTGGGGGCGCATTCATCGAGCTTATAAATACTGACGGGAAGATTTTAATTATTCATGGCATTTGAATGGTGATAATGGCAGTGATGACAATGAGAATGGTTCATGGATGATGATAGTTATGACGATGCTGATGAATTATGATGCTCAGAATGATGCAAATTTTGATTATGAGAGTGACAACGATGATAATGACAATAATTAAGGATGGAAATGATGATGATTGAACAGTGAAAATAAACGACGATTTGGTAATGAAGCTGAGGCTGATGATGGATATAATGATGATGATGATGATTAATGATTGATTATGACAGTGAACGTTTGAAGGATGTTGATGATGATTGTTGATGATGATGATGATGATGAACGATGATGCGTGTGATGATGATAAATAGTCATGATGATGATGATGTAATATGATGTAAGATTGAAGTACTGCGTGTCGATCATAACACTTCTGGCTCAACACGAGGTTGGGGAGCTGCATTCACATTTTGAATTTGCAAACTCACCGCGACTCAAGGACGAATCCTTAAATCCCGCACACTCCGTCGGAGAACGCGACGCGTGATGCCTGCGAGTGTGCAGCGGGGGCAGGTGTCATCGTCTTCCCTCACCACCTTCATCCCAGGTACCCCACCCACCCACACACCCACCCACACACACACCCACCCACACACCCACCCACACAACCACGCACCCACACACCCACCCACCCACACACCCACCCACACACCCACCCACACACCCACCCACCCACACACCCACCCACCCACACACCCACCCACCCACACACCCACCCACCCACACACCCACCGACCCACCCACCCACCGACCCACCCACATACCCACCCACCCACCGACCCACCCACACACCCACCGACCCACCCACCCACACACCCACACACCCACCCACCCACCGACCCACCCACCCACATACCCACCCACCGACCCACCCACCATCAACAAGGTGCCTCGGCTACATGATTAGAACAGAAGACCCGATATGTCCTTGGCTTACCCTTGGCCGCGTCTCTGCGACGTGACGCAGGAGCCCCTGGATTCACATTCCCCACACATTCCGCCGTGACCACATCAAAAGTAAAGTTCCGCTGCATCTTGTATTAATCTTGTTGTGTTTATATAGTTTTGTGCGCGCGCGTGTTTGTGTGTGTTTTTGTCTCTGTGTGTACGTTTGCATTTCATATACATGAAAATATCCATACACCACATTTTTCCATTGGATTTTGATTAATGGACTCGAGCGTTAACATAAATTGAGCGTCCCAAAAAGCTTGCGTCTATTCATATGAATGTATGTTAAACTTATTTCACACCGTACGTAGCCAACCGCGCTAATCGGAGGTGCAGGGACATGTAATGTATTCATATTTGCATGTAATATATTCATATACTGTACTCGCATACAATATATAATATGCAGTAGTGGTAATAGTTTACAGGATTAAGGCATCACCATGGCATGTTAATCATGTGGGTTGTTTGTAGCATACTTCACCAACCTGGTCAGCGCAGGTTTGGGAAGGAGGTACCCAGCACTTGTTAAGATCGCCACTGATGTTGATCGCGGCCAGGAATCAAACAAAGGTCAGCAGGGTCATTATGCAAAGCAATGCGTTAACCACTGCTCCCCCACCGAATTACAAAATGCAAAGGTGCAGCCCTGCAACGGCGCACGTCACGACTGGCTAAAAGGGCCTGCGCTGGAGGGATACTTAGAGAGCCCCTCTCGAAACTCTAGAGGGTATTTGACCGACTATTCCGTGCTGATAATACATCTTGGAAGAGACGCGAGTAGCCTCACTCCATCCCACAACACTCGGCATAACGATTAACTGTGGTTGTGCCCTTGAATGCTGTTTGGTGACGAACAGAGGCGGGCTGGTTTAAGAACCCCATCACCATTTCCTTTTGCACGGATATTCATTGAGTAGCAACCGTAAATCAATGTCTAAGGTTGGGAATAGAGTTTTCTGGCTTAGGTGGGCGGCGAGTGTGAGGCACTCATGCTTTGCAGGACCGTTGCGGTTGGGCCCGAAGTCACGATGTTGACTCCCTTGATTTTTGTGGTGCACTGCACTCGCATTTACATCAAGTGCCACGGTGGCGAGATGTTAACTGCCTCGCTTGGTATGCAGGAGGTCGCGGGGCATCGAACCCAACCTTGCCTGATGCCTGTCTTTTTGATTTAAAGCTTTCGTGACTGCAGGGATTCATATTCTTGGTTCTTTCGGTAAAGTCACGTAGAAGGGAAACAATAAAATAATAAAAAAATATGTATTTTTTTGTTTTATATTTTTATTATTTTATTGTTTCCGAAAGAACCAAGAATATGATGCCTGTATATTTGGATTTTGCTTTATCTCCCCGTGGTTCGCGTGTATTTTTCTCCGGGTCCTCCGGTTTTTTCCCTCCACATTTAGAAACATACGTTGAGAATGTTTGGCCGCTATGAATTTCCACACGATGATGAGCCACTTCGTTGAGCGATCATTTGTGTCCTGCTCGTGTCTGAAAAAAGCGATGCATAGATCAGTGGGCCTTACAAGGTAAAATAAAAATATATATAGTAAAATATTTGGATGGATGATGATTTTTTTTTAATTTTGCTTTCCACTTGAGGACTGGGTAACTTCTACAGCGGTTGTAAGTACAGATGCGACGGGAGGTCGATCGCTGCTTGTGCGGCAGTGAAAAGCTACCTGATGGCTGGATGGTGGAATCCTCAATGATGGTCCTTACTTGGCCATTGTTTCAATGCGGTGCCAGGAGATTGAATCAAATTGGCTTCATCTGGCTTGTACCAACCAAGTCCAGTGTGCCAACCGCTACACCACGGATGCTACTCCCGCCATGCGCATACCGTAGGATACTGTTATATTTCTATGCAGGTTTCTCGTTCACTAAACATATCATTGGCATGCTCTTTGCTGTCAACGTTTTAAAAGATACCACTATCAAGACGGTCCATTAACTTTTTTTTTTAGTCACGAGAAAGTACATTGAAATATTCATCATCGGCAGCAGTGATGATCAATCCTTTGCTGGATGAAGGTTTCCCCTTGCCGGTCCTGCGACGCAGCGATCCATCTCGGCCATGTACACGGGGAGCCAATCTCATCGTCGTGTCGCGGCAGTGGACTTCCTCGCGGGCTCAATCGCTCCTCTGGCTGCCACTCCTACGGCGGTGTTTCTGACCCTGTCCTACCCCAGCCCCGCTTAATTTTCTTTCCACAAAACACTTTTTGTAATGAGTATGCGTGTGTGTGTCTGTGTGTGCGTGCGTCACTTCAACAGCAATTAATACACCTTCGTGAGCTGGGGGATGTCACCGCGCGGACAAAGTGTACACTGACCAACTTGTTGCAGCCCAAATGTTGAATAATTTTTATAAAATGATTTTTTTTGTGTGTGTGGGGCGGGGGGGTGGACAATCCGTTAGAGTACTATTCCTGAAACGAGGCTAGGGGTTTCACTTTTCCCACTGCTCTATATTGACGCAAAACAAACAACAAAAAACATCGACGTAATACTTAGCATAAGTGCTCACATACAAGCAGGCAGCATGTATTCAACATGCCTGTAATAACAGGTCCTGTGACCTATGAAACGCCTGTCAATAACACAACCGCATGCTTGGAATAAATTCAGTGTTAACCCCCATGAGCTATTGGATTCAGCCAATGTGAAATGCCCTTTCCCATTTCATCTGTTTTGCTGTGCTGCGGGTTTTTTTTTACCTCCAGGGTATCGGCTCAATTATATTCAAACTCACTTCATTTAACCCCAAGCTTCGCCAACAGTTGGCACTGTTTGTGCCACTCACTCGCGAGCACTCTCTCGCAACCTGCCAAACCAAACCCCGCTCAATCAATCGCACGCGCGCAAGGCTCGCAACAAAACGCAGCCGGAACACGAGATAATGTTTTTTTTTGTTTGTTTGTTTGTTAACGTGAGCACTGTTCGGACCGACAATTGCCAATCGACTGGCGCTGAAAACTACGTCAACGAACACCTAACATTTACTCCCGCTGGATTACAAACGCCAAGTCTGCAAATAGAACACCGTCACGCATTCGGCAAGCCCTTCGCATCGAGGCCACCAAGCGACGCCGAACTCACGTGAGACTCTTGCCCAGGGAACACCTCAGATGGAGACGGAGTCTATGTCTAGGGATCCAAACGTTTTGAAGCCCAGCGACGGAATCAGGAAGAGGAAAAGCGGGAATGGCGCAAGCGGCAACGCTGCAGCCCGACGTGTTGATGCAGTTCCATCCGACACTGCGGCGGAGTCGTCCATCACAGTTTGGTCTCTTCAGCCATCCGTCGGACCCACAGATAATCTTCCAACTTTTCTCTGGAAGACAATCATCCTCGATTGCGAGGAATGGCCTATGATGATGATGACCAAGCGAAAGTCATCTTTCACGCGTGAATGTTGACTGTGCTGAATGTCGCTTAAATGTATTCAGGCTTTGAAATGAAAGGTTTATTTTTTGTTATTGCTAAATTTGGGGTGGGGGAGGGTGGGGGGGAAGGTTGGGGGGGGCGGTGTGGAGGGTGACCAATCCGAAGAGGGCAAACATCATTCGTAGAAAAAAGTTCAGCGCCGGAAATGAAAACGATGAAATGTTAACAACGTTGAAGTGAGCGAGCCGTGTAGAAACAAGGTCAAGGGGTCAGCGTGGCTCGAGCTGGTTGATTCCACCACACCTCACTATATTGCTTCCTTCAGCCTGCTGGATCTAATTGAAAACGATTAAATGTAACGCAGTGCGGTCCCGGATGGCTCGGGGATTAGAGCGCCGGGGCCGGTGCAACCGAGGTTCTGCGCTGGAATCCGGGGAGCTGCCTTGCGATGAAAGCCCTCGTTCGCTGGCGTTGTGGCTTGATGGCCTCAGCGCGGTCACGTCGACGTGCCACTTCTGTCTGACTGGTTTGTTGTTGTAACGTTCTTAGCCGCCCCGACCGGACTTGTGTGAACGAAAGGGCGTTGCAGCTCATCGGGGACCTCCATTTATAAATAATTCTGATTCTGATGAGAGCATACGAAGAGAGCGAATCCTTATCATGCTTCTTCAGCTTCCCGTGCACCATCTAAATCACTCTCGTTTTGTTTTTCCGTCTACCGTCTTCAGGTGAGAGAGAGAAAGCTACTGAATCAAGGTTTTATATAGTCCTGAGATGGGTGCACCGATCGAAACGTCGTGATCTATTAATTTTCTACCCACGTGACTTTACCGAAAGAACCAAAGAGTATGAACTCCTGCAGTCACGAAAGCTTCAAATCAAGATTCATCTTGACACTGTTTAACAAAGGGTTACCAGAGCGATGTTTTTGACATAACAGCCTCTTGAAATGGAACACTTTTGATCACACCGAGGAGATTGCCGGCTGCAGACAACAACTTTTTTTTCGTGCGTGACTCCTGATTTATTTGGAGTCTCAGTTTTTTTTATGAACTCAAGAAACTGTCCCTTGTCGCAGTCACACACTATCTCACATGCTCATCTCCATGACAAGCCGTGACCCCTCCGTTTCATAAACGCAAACCCATGCTGCGATAGAAGAGCGTGTCAGATGGCGCATTATAAGCGCTCAAGCAAATGCTCTGGTCAGTTCTATGATCTAACTATTTCTTTTATTTTACCAGGTAAGGCCCCACTGAGCTACATAGCCCTTTTTTCGGAAGCGATCTTGCTATAACAAATGGTAGCTCAACAAAGTGGCCCATGTAGACATATACAGCGGCCAAATTATCTGAAGACATGATGTTGATTCTAAATGTGGATGGAAAAAACTGTCGGACCTGGAGAAAAATCCACGCGGCCACGGGGAGGGAGACATGCAAACTCCAAATATACAGCAGCAGGCGTCAGGGTCGGGATCGAACCCACGATCTCCTGTATACCAGACGAGGTAGTTAACATCTTGCCACCTTGGCATGGTGTTAAACCCACAGCAATGGTAACATTAGCTCAACATTTTCTGCGAAATAAACGGCACAATTTCCAACTATTTTCATGAGATTTCATTCCACCCAGTATCGTTTTCTATTTAACCTTGTGAGATCACTTGCGATTAATTATTTTCAAGGATCTTGTCTATAATGCCTAATTCTCTTATCTGTGTCTCCACGTAAGAAAACTTTACGTTTTGTTTACATCACACATATCAGAAACACTGCCCTCTGGAACTGCATATTTTTCATCAGCATTGGTTGAATACAAGAAAAATTTCAGTGTGTCGATAGCAGGGTCAGGCTTCCTCTAATTAATACTTATGAACTGCCAGATGTTAGAAATGGGTGCCAGTAAAGACACGTAACTCTATTATACACAACACAGAATAATCATTTGCATTGTTGTATAGAACGTAAGAAAATAATAATCTTTTACACATCCTAGTAGCCAAACGAACTTCTGGGAGTGCCTTATTCCGTAATTTTATTTTGTATTATGTATTACATGGTGTGGCCAATGGGATGTGTAATCAATGCCTTTCCATATTTTTTTATGTGGAGAGACAAATATGGGAAGGAGGTGTTCGCGTCTGATTCTTTTGTTACCTCTTTTCTCCACAATCACACGAATTATTATTTTATGTTACCCAGAATGCAGCTGCTAGCGTCAGCACAATACAAGAATTGTTCACAATTGGCAGAACCCTTTGCAAGAAACAGGGCATCTGGGAATGATGGTACAAAAAATAAGGGTTAAAATCCATTGGCAGAACCCTTTACAAGAAGCAGGGCATCTGGGGATGATGGTACAAAAAATAAGGGTTAAAATCCATGAACATTACGTCTTTAACTCATTTCCATAAACATGGTATGACAAGATAGATTTTAACATATCTTGTTATTTGAAATTAAACAAATGGAAAGCATAGCTCTCAATTTCCCTCATTTGCCTAATTTTCACTCTCATTATGTCATATTAAGTATCGAAGAGCGTTAACGTGAGAATATCGTGAGCGTCTTTCAGCCGTTGGTGAAGGCATCATATATCGTTGGCAGGCACAAGCTATAATTTCACTCGTCACTCAGCGTTATATTCCACACACGCGCACACATAACACAGAGGAGGATGACTATCAGTGGTCCAGATCAGACTCGATGCATTCTCAGTTGCCACGTCTGATGCAGTGTCCGGCACATTTCACACAGAAGCTCTGTCATTCATCTGAACTTGGAAGCACCTGCACAGTCCTCTATGTATGCGTTCCCCTTTACCCACAGTGTATGTTATGTATGTTGTATGTATTTTTTATTTTTATATTTACTCGATCTTACCCCCCAAAAAAACCTGTATTATGGATAAGATTGGTTGCGAACGCCTATTTTTAACCTTCGTTTTTTACATACGTGACTTTACCTAAAAATCTAAAGAGTATGAATCCTTGCAGTCACGAAAGCTTCAAATCTAGAATGAATGAAAGCATAAGTGTTAAAATGTTGTATGTATGGTACAGTAGTGGGAACAGGTGGTGAATCTGCCAGTCATCTCTGTCAGTCAACCCATGGCACCTGGGTCTGCCGCGTGACCCCGTGTCAGCGAGAGCCTTCGACTCTTTACGTGGCCTCAAAGTGCACATAGCCTGGCGCAAGCACCGTGGTAACGTCAATGGCGCTTAGCGGCGAATGGCGGTTGTTGTATGTGTGTTTAACTTCTTTCGCACCTTACATAGCCAGCCGTGCTCATCGGAGGTATGGATTCATTGTGTAGGCTTTACTAGCTTCGGGCAGGATTGTCCACTTTGGGGTGTAGCCAAGCTCAGTCTATCCCAGTCCTATCGTCAGCACGTGATGGACGCAATGTCTGGTCCCAGGCATATCCGGCGTGGACAGCGGCTCTCTCAACATGCTGCTTGGGTTATAGGGATGTTCTCCAAGGCTGCACTATTTTTAGCTGTTCTACATTGTGTGCATGTGTGTGTAGTATAATGATGAATGGAAAGTGAAAGGTTCAGCTTGTCTGGCAAATGCACGATGATGGCATCACAGGCGGAGCCAGGATTTCAGGCCGGGGTGACATTCAACAAATTTTAATTTCAAGAATGCTTTAGAGAGTCAGGCTGTTGAACTAGACGCCATCGGTTGGCGTCACACTCTGACAGTGCAGTTGCACGGAGTCCGACAGACCGAGTGTCGTACACTTACACGCAGAATGTCACCCCTGTCACCCCCCCTGGCTCCGCCCCTTTAATTATTCACAGCTATCATTATGATGTTCTTCATTTAACGCTTTTTCTTTATCTCGTATGACACTATAGTAGTGTGTCATACAAATGATGTAAATTCAGTCAAACCATATTCTTGGGTCTTTCAGTAAAGTCACGTAGATGGGTTCAAAGAAAATAAAAAAAAAAATACTAAAAAACTACGACGCTTCAGAAGCCAACCCGTTCTTCCTGATGACGAACGCTTGTGTTGCGATCGAAACGTGGTAGTTTTTTCGTAATTTTTTGTTATTTTCTTTGAAACCTATGTACGTGACTTTACCGCAAGACCAAATACTATTAATTCCTGCGGTCAAGAAAGCTTTAAAACGGTCAAAGCAGGTCAGGTAAGCCTATTTTGCTATTAGTATTTCTAATTGTATCAGCTAAGGGGCCACTGAGCTATATAGCTCTTTTATTCAGAAGCGAAAATGTCACTTTCACCGGAAGTTTATTTTATTGCAGAAAATCAACTAAAAGGCAACCGAGTAAATGTGAAGCGTAACAGAGTCGTAACACCGACCAGCGAGACGGGGTCACGGACTGGGGGCGAACGTTATACGTTGAAGAATTAAAGTGGCTACCTCGCCTGGTGTACGAGGGAGGTTCGTGGGTTCAAACCCGAACTTTAACGACTGTATATTTGGAGTTTTGCATGTTCTCCCCGTGGCTGTGTCGATTTTCTCCGGGTTCTCCGGATTTTGCCTCCACATTTAGAATCAGCATGCCTCGTTTAGGGTATGTGGCTGCTGCTATCAATTGCCACATGGTGATAAGCCACTTCGTTGAGCTATCATTTGGGGCCTGTTCGCTTTATGAAAAATAGCTATATATCTTATTGGGCCTTAACCGGTCAAATAAAAAAATAGTTTACAGTTTTTAGGTTTTCAATATCCCCCACATCTCACCTCCTCTGTCCACCCAGCGTAATAAATGGGTTCACCAGAGTTAGTCGATCAGCATGCCGTGTGTGGTGGGGCACAGTGTGAGCACCTCCACCCCTTCCAAGATTTTTTGATTGAAAGCTTTCGTGACTGCAGGGATTCATATTCTTGGTTCTTTCGGTAAAGTCACGTAGAAGGGAAGCAATAAAATAATGACTTTACCGAAAGAACCAAGAAAACTCTTCCAAGATGTTTAGCCAGCTTGGAAGAGTAGGCCAAATACCCTCGAACAATACTGAAATAATGAGATGCCTGTATATTTGGAGTTTGCATGTTCTCCCCGTGGTCGTGTGGATTTTTATTTTATCCGGGTCCTCTGGTTTTTCTCTCCACATTTAGGATCAACATGCCTTTAGGGTATTTGGCTGATATAAATGTCCACGTGATAAGCCACTTGTGGCCAGGTCGCTTTCTGAAAAAGAGCAATTTAGCTCAGTTGGGCCTTACCTGGTAAAATAATAAATAGATATATTCGGCCGAACCTTTCACGCTGGACAGACATCTCGGGCAATATGTGAGTAATCACGCTTTAACCCCACCGCACGCAATCTGGTCATCGACCAACTGCGGTCGTGCCCGCTCACGCTGCTGAATGGACCAGCGACAGCAGGGGGATATGAGAGACTTGCCACCGTTCTTTCAGAGCGCTGCGGAGGTGGAGATCGAATGGAATGGGAGGACCTCTGGATCGCAGAGCGAGAAACGCGTTCACACCGCAGTTAGGCCCCCTTCTTTATTGTGTATTCGATTAACAGAGGTTAATCAAGACAACTCCTCGCAGCACTTGTTGGATTTCCCCCCCACCCCCCCCCCACCTTCTTCCTTTGAAGTCACGTCCTCTTCTGCATTTGGCCATCGTTTGGCAGCTAACAAACGCGCCGCTGCCATTCCCGAACGGGCGGGAGGAGACTCTGCGTACTCGTGTGTCTGGCCCGGGGCCGCCCCAATCCATCACAGCTGAGAGCGCGCACACCGCGTGATGTATCGCCCGTGCCTGCGCGCCCGACGCTGATGGATATAGTGAAGATCACTCTCCCTTCTTGCCTGCTCCATTCATTCACCCGTCCTTCCCCCCCATTTTGCCACCTCCCCCTCCCCACATCCCCCCCTCCCCCCGCCTTTCCCTCCCTCCCCCCCCCCCCCCCCCCCACTTTTGCCGGCAAATAAGCCCTCTGCCTAATGTATTCCTCCTCCGCCGACCCGTCACCATCCCAGTTACAAGCCTCTGCCAGGCTCCCTCCGAAATGCTCAAATTACTTTGTAGGCAGCAAGAAGTGAAGGAATTCTCCAAGGAGTCAACGTGATTGCCAGGCCAAAGTAGGTAGGGTATGCTGATTAATGTGTTGATATGGCAGTGTTCGAAGTGGTACTTTACCTGTTTGAGGTATTGCATTCAATGGCTTCAATTTCATCGTTTTGTGGCTTTTGCTGCCTTGGAATGTCATTGGGTCCGCGTCTGTCTTTGTGCGTGCTTGTGTGTGTGTGTGCTTGAAATAAAATGTAACGTACACGGTTGGCATAGAACTCAACGGGCAATCATGAGAGGCATAGCGTTCAGATCTCAGTTGGGATTTGAGCCAGAATATCAACCCTCTGGGGTGCATAACGTGAGTTTACAACTTTGATGAGACGTCAACAGTGCTCGTACTATGGACGGACTAGCCGCTATCATTAGATTGTGGAATTTTATCTCCACTGGCTCAGGGCTGCAAATGTGGAATAGCATTTGTCCCCAATGCTTCTCCGAGTCGGGACATCATTTGACGTCATAAACCGTGGCGGTTTTTTTGCAACAACAAAAAAAAAGATCACAACCAGTTCCGTAAGGACTTGAAAAGCATTTGTACTGTTCGCCTTTTTGACGTTCTCTGCTCTGACACTGATGAGACTGGGCCATGAAGAAGGCTGTCTCTGATGTAGTCCAATCAGTTTCAAAGACAACGCAAATATTATCAGAGCATGTTTTTTTGCATGTTCAACATAAGTAGTACTATGTGTGTATGCTTAATGCGAACTTGATTCCTTGCAAAAGGTTTCAGTTTGGTGTTTGAACATCTTAACACAACTGTTGTATTGCCAGAAAGGGTAAAAAACTCTTGTTATTTTTCATAATCGGATACGTTAAGTAGAACAACGGTTCACTAACTATTTCCATCCACTGCTGGATGAGAGCCTCCCCATGCCCCGTTAGTTGTGGAGGTTGTTTGACCGCACCTCCGATTAGCACGGTTGGCTACGTACGGTGCAAAAGAAATGCAACGTGCGTACATACTTCACCACGGTGGTCAATGGGGGGGGTCGGTGAGGAGGGGACCCCCAAGACCGGTTCAGATATCGCTCGTGCCTAATGATTGAACTCAGGTCACAAGGTTACGACGGACAACAGTGTACTAACCACTGCGCCACCACTCCCCCACTCAGATCGACACACACAATCTGGAAACTCACTCTTACAACATCTCTAGGGGTTGGGGAAAATGGCCTCTAAAGTAAGATGGGGTTTTTGTGAATCTTCAAAGTACGACCCATTCTAGGGAATGGGCAATACGGTCTTAAAAGCATGCTACACGGTTGTAATGCTTTTAAGGTCACGTCTGTGCAGGTCACACGTGCAAACACGTGTACAAAGACAAAGATCTCCCGTGTAGCCTTAACAGACTGTAGGGGCAAGTGCTGTTAGCGAGCACTCAATGAAAGTCGGTACGGCCAGCACCACGCCCGGCCGCCTTTGTCTCCCCAGTGGCGATGTTTTACACTTTGCACCAGGTACTCAATTGAGGCTGAGTAAACCTAGGGGATGCCAGGGGACCCGAAACAAAAAAATCGTCACTGGTGTTGGGCCGTGAGTGGGAATCGAACTCGGACCACCCGATTCTTAGCGCAGCACGCTCACCGCTACGCCAGCGATCCCTACATGTACAAAGACAAAGATCTCCCGTAAAGCCTTAACAGACTGTAGGGGCAAGTGCTGTTAGCGAGCACCTATGAAGGCCGGAACGGTACACGAGGGGGTGGGTGGCCAGCACCACTCCCGAACGCCTTTGTCTCCCCAGTGGCAATGTTTATACACCACACCAGGTACTCATTTCAGGCTGAGTCGACCTAGAGGAGGCCAAAGACCGGTTCAGATAATCGTCACTGGGTGTTGGCCGTGAGCGGGAATCGAACCCGGGTCCGCAGGGTTCGTAGCGCAGCGTAGCGCTAACCGCTACACTACCGCTCCCCGCTACGTCCATACACATACACACACCCACACCTGTCGAAAGGCGCGCGCACATTGCAACGCGGTTACAATTTTGATTCATGGAGCATTTAAAAACAACGTTGTAGACACAACGGTGGGACACGGGTATCCTGAGGAAAGGAGACACATTTATTTCACGAAGCTACAAAGAGACGGTCGTTCATAGGCATGGCCAATGAGACAGGTCGTATTGCGCCTGGGACTTGAACAGGGGCGCAGGGAAGTCGGTAGCGCGGATGTTTGTGTGCAGAGTTTCAGATTAGTGGTTGAGGCAATAGTTTAGGCAATAACAGTTTACAGATTGCTGGGGAACCGGAGGAGAATGAGGGACCCTCCGCCGAGCTAATGCGTAAAACTGTATCATGAATGATGTCAGGGCACAGCAACACAAAATGTGGGAACGGGCGAGGATTCATGGCCAGCGCACTGGACATGATTTTCAGAGGTTGCTCGGCTAGATCTTCTGGCCGTGGCAGTTAAGCTATGAAACGTTTTGTTGATTTTATTTTAACCATGTAAGGCACTACTGAGCTCTTTAGCGATATTCCAGAAGCGACCTGGCTCCAAATGATAGCTCAACGAAGGGGCTTATCACGTGGAAAATGTATGGAGTCCAAACATACTCAATGGACGTTGATTATAAATGTGGAGGGGAAAACCGGAGGACCCGGACAAAAATCCACACGGCCACAGGAGGAGCGAGGACACGCAAACTCCAAATAGACAGCAGGCGTCAGGGTTGTGATCGAACCCACAACCTCCTGCGCACTGGGCGAGGTAGTTAACATCTCGCCACCGTGGTCTGAATGGATTCAGCAATTGGCAGGTGCGTGTGGTGCGGTAAATTGTGCGTATATCCACATCTTCCAACGTGTCTGGTCAACATGGAATCGCATACCAAAGAGGCTCCACATTTGGCATTTGCGGAGGCCCTTCCGCCAGCAGTGGCATTAGCATAGCAGTTTAGAGGGCTGCACCATTTTTTTTAAATGTAATATTTCCTACTCCACATCCTCTCTCGCATCGTACATTGCAACGTCCTGGCGTTGTGGACGGACGGCATTACCAGGGGTCATCGACGGTGTCAGCAGGTAAACCGGACTCATCAGAGCAGGCGGGGCGGGGGGTGGGGGGAGAACATATTGTCTTTGGGGGAAGGGGGGGTTGGCCAGGCCATTGACGTTCTGGGCTCAGATATTTAAGACTGTTCTAAGGTTTAGGAATAGGCTCCATGCACGTGTTGTATTCTTCTTCCTTGTCTCTGAGCTCATAGCTCAGATGTTCCAGTGCTGGGATTGGGCCTAATGAATACAGCCATTGAGTATGGTAGGGGGCAGGGGGGTTCTTGATACAGGGCTGCATCCTTACCTTTCATTTTAATTCCAAGTCATGATCTTGACAAACTGTAGGAAGGTTGACTTTCACTGCTTAAATGTGAAATTTGAACGTAATTGAATTTGGTAACTGGATTTAAAAATCAAAAGTAACGAGACTCGATGTTTAATTCTAAGCCACGTTGTAATTGGAAATTATTCTAAGTATGGTTATATGTGGAAATAGCTTTTAGCAAATGTTGCGTTACCGAAATGGCCCAATACAAAAGAGATTTGGTAAATAGGATTCAGTAATGTCCTACTTGCGAGTGCCTTTTCTAAGATGTTTTATATGTTTTTCTTGGATGAGTCAATTTGCTAATTATACAAATCAAACTTTAATTCCACTTGCGGCATTCACTGCGGCATTCGTTTACCAACTTGCACAGTTTTCCCTCACGCTACAATTAGGTTTAAACTTTCTTCACTCACTTTTAATCAATGTTCTCCTGGCCCTATGTGCATCACTACTGGCGTTTTAGTATTTGGCTTTATTTTTAAACAGAATATTTTGCGTGAAATATATGAAAACTTAGGAGATAATACGAACGCAATCATTTCGTCATTAATACGTGTCACTTCCTAATAATCCACACAAAACTCGGAACGCACCCAAATGGTGCTGGATTTCAGAAGCTAAGCAGGTCTTTGAACCTGGATGGGCCACCACCTTGCACGTAACAGCTGTGGGGTCACGCTGCCAGCAGAGGGCTGTGCATCAAATGTCAATGTTGTACTGTATTATTATCCAAACATCTATGCCCCACCCCCCCCTCCTTCATTATCCCATAACATGTACGGCGTGTGAAGACATTAACTTCGACAGTAGATTTACTCGAGAGCTCTATATGTACATGTGGACCATCATGACAAGAAAAACATTCTAGAGCATCAACATATTACAAAGCTGCAACTCAATTCACGTGTGAATATTCGGTTAACCACTGCTCCTACTGCCACATTCATCATCGCCACCACGTGATCATCTCGACACGGGATATGCACTGTTAACGTGGAAAGAATCAGAATATGTATTTTATACTCGATGAATCCGATGAGCTATAGAGCTCTTTTCCACAGATGTCCAGTAGTTTCACAGATGGCCAGTAGTTTCACAGATGTCCAGTAGTTTCACAGATGTCCAGTAGTTTCACAGATGTCCAGTAGTTTCACAGATGTCCTGTAGATGGACTGCTTACAAAAACATAATACCGCTCACTCCTTCCCCTCCTTCTCCACAAAAGGTTCTCAGTATTTTGCAGAAAAAAGTCGGCTGATGACTTACCTCCATAGATTTATTTTTAGTAATTTCCCCTTATATTCGAGGCGTTGTTGCTTTATTTACTCCTTTGTGTGAACTACTCAACGAGAATACTGCTCGGAGATCCCAAGCAGGATTTTCGTAGGTCGGTGCTCTTCATTGCAAGGTCCGCGGGCTACTGGCGGCTCCTGGTGGCCCTTTAGTGCGGCCCCTGACGTCCCCCCCCCCCCCCCAACAATACACAACTCGTGAAGAGACCCCCCATCATCATCGTGCTGCTGTCAAACCACCAATGGTTTAAAATGTGTGGCGGCCCTCACGAACTGACGATGTCTCATCGGCGAAAATGCCTCCCTCTCTGAAAATTAGTGAAGAGCCACTGTCCTAGAGTTTTCGTTGAGACTCGCTGGACAAATGAAGCGCTTATTGCAGGGACACCTCTACTTACGAACGAGTTAGGTTCTAGAGGTCTGTTCGTAAGTCAATTTGTTCGTAAGTCTAGATTTGCTCTTGTCCATTCCAAACGTGTTGTACGGCATGTACACTAATCACGGGGAATGGCTTTAAAAGTTATATAATCTCCTGCAGATGTAGACGCCACTGGTTCTTCACGTTCTGCAGATCTAGATGCCACTGGTTCTTCACGTTCTGCAGATGTAGATGCCACTGGTTCTTCACGTTTTGCAGATGTAGATGCCACTGGTTCTTCACGTTCTGCAGATGTAGATTCCACCACCGTCATCTACTGCGTGGTGGTTGAACTTACGCCTCTCGGTCCGAACAGGCAACTGGACATAATGGAGAGTTTTGTTCGTATCTCTGAAAGTTCGTAAGTCCTTGTATTTGGGGTTTTTAAGCTTGGAGAGAGAAGCGTACTTCTTAGAATTACACTGAGAGAGACAGAAACAAACGGAACACATGAATTAGGGAACAAACACAAATCAGAGACATTATATCGACATTCGAGAAAAGTAAATAGACTTGGGAAGGGCACATTGCAAGATCGTATGTTGGCCGAAGGATGAGAGTTGTGAAGGAATGGCAGCCAAAGGAGAGAACGCATCTGAGAGGATGGCTACAGTGGAGATGTGAAAATTAGAACACTGTCATAGAGTGTTCGTTGAGACTCGCTGGAAAAATATGACTCTTCTTATTACAGGGACACCTCTACTTACGAACGTGTTAGGTTCCAGAGGTCTGTTCGTAAGTCAATTTGTTCTATGTGTTCCTCTTTCTGTCCGTCATATTCATTCTGAGTGCACATTCTTTATTTTATTTAAATAACTCAGATTTGTTATGCTTGTAGTTCAACCTGAAAGGTCGTGTTGTTGTCAGGCAGTCTATAGCGTGGGTAATATTTATCAAATGTTGTTAAATGATGTTGCTTGACTGGCATGGTTATAGCTGTTCTTTACACATCACACGAGGTACTGATTTTAGGCTGAGTTGACCTAGGGGATGCCCATTACCGGTTCAGATAATCGTTATTGATGTTGACCGTGAGCGCGAATGGATCTCGGGTCGCCGGGTTTGCAGAGCACCGTGGGCTAGCAGTTGCACTACCGCTCCAACAAAGACAAAGATCCCCCGTGTAGCCTTAACAGACTGGAGGAGCAAGTGCTATAAGCGAGCACCTATGACGGTCAACTACCGATCCCCACAACCACGTGCACGTACGTATAATTTATGACACTGAATTTAGGCTGCAGAGTGAATATCTTGTTACTATGGGATAGACATTTCTGTTCCTCATTGGGAAGTGCATGCTATAGCCTCGCTTGATTATCTACAAGACAGATTAGGCATTACCGGTTTTGATAATCTTTACAGCTGTTCTAGCATCATCATCATCATCATCATCTCTCATGGTCCCATTGCTGCCACGATTCATCTCGCCGATGTGCATCAGCTGATCTCATCATCGCTCCATCTCCGCCGTGGTAGACCACGTGGGGTGTGCTGCTTCCTCTGTCTGCCATTGCCCGTCAGCAGCGTCGCTCATTGGGTCATCAGCCAACCCTTCTCGCGTACGGCCCCTACTGCCCGAGCGCCTGTGCGCGTACAAAGGTTCAGGAGTGCTCATGAAATGAAAGGTTTTAAATAATAAACCGGGCATATTCAGTGCAGGATTTGAAATCATTCCGCGGAGTGAAAGTGCTCGATCAATAGAAACACCCAGGAGTCTCGAGTGTCTACGTTTTGGAGAGGAACTGATTCTCAAGACTGAGCCGACATGAGTCAAACTTGGTTTGACAGAGGCAGAGAGGCGATTGTTCGGACCTGAAGCGTGCTTGATTTCAGACACAGTCCGCGTTCAGTAAGTCAACCTGACAGGCGAGATTCTGCAAGGGGGTTTTCAGTGGTGATGTCGATGGATTACCGAGAAAGATAGCACTTCCATCCCCGCACATCAAGATGTTAGTTATCGACGTCTATTCCAGTCTGTCTCTCCCTTAGCCACTCGCTCACACAAGGCAAAGACAAATATCCCCCACTTCCCCGTAAAGCATACACAGGCTGTTAGGGCAAGTGCTGTTAGCACATATGAAGGCTGGCACAGCACACGAAGGGATGGGTGGCCAGCACCACGCCCAGTCGCCTTTGTCTCCCCAGTGGCGATCTTTGCACACCGCAAAAGGTACTAATTTGACGGCTGAGCCGACCTAAGGGAGGCCCACGACCAGTTCAGATAATCTTCACCGGTGTTGGCCTTGAGCGGAAATCGAACTCGGGTCGCTGGGTTCGTAGCGCAGCGCGCCAAAATGCTGCACTATCACGCAGACGCACGCACACACACAGCCACACTGTGACAAAGATGCCTTGCTCAGCCTCACAGGCCAAGGGGCAATTGCTCTTCACTAGCATTTATTAAGGGGTGGCGCAGCATATGAGAGGGTGGCATGTCGGTAAGCATGCAACATTCCCCCTCTCTCGCCCAAGCCCCTACGTCCTCTTGCAATTTAGTTCGTGCACAAGAAAATACGGTTTAACCACGGGCGTCAAGGGTGACGCAGTGGCAACGCGTGTGCCTCACATCACTAAGGGTCCTGGGTTAGATTCCTGACTCGGGCATCTTTCTGCGTGGAGATTGTATGGGTTTTTTTGTTGTTACCCCCTGTTCTGTATGGGTTTCCTCTGGCTTGTCTGTGTTCGTCCCATAAGTAAAGAAATAGGACACACACAACGTGACAGGTAAACACCCCAATTGCTGAAATATTACCGGAAAATTACTTATTTTGGATTACACGCAGCGGCAATTTAACTCTCTGCTAAGGAAACTTGGGAAGAATCCTCCTAAATGAGACTGTTCAGACTCTCCTGGATAAACAAGCGTAATAATAAAAAAATGACATATTGTGTGTATATATATACATATATACATATGTATATATAGACACAATCTTTTACAATCTTTTACACACTACTATATGTCACGCTGCAGAATATACTGCATATTTCACGGCAGGCTGAATACACAAAACTTCTACATCTGACAGCACTTCGCGTTTGACATTCTGGGTGAAATTTACAATTGTTATAAGTTGAAAGGGAGAAAAAAAAACGAAAAAAGATTGGGAGCTTGAAAATTCCTGGTCATGAAAGATACTTTATCTGTCTTGTAGACAATCAAGCGAGGCTATAGCATGCACTTTCCAATGAGGAACAGAAAGGTCTATCCCCATAGTAACAAGAGAGTCACTCTGCAGCCTAAATTCGGTGTCTCCCGTGTGCATTCGGATTCTGTCATTGCTGTTATGATGATATATAAAGTATACGTACGCGGTTGTGGGGAGCGGTAGTTGGCCGTTATAGGTGCTCGCTAACAGCACTTGCTCCAACCGCATGCTAAGGCTACACGGGGGACTTTTGTCTTTGGGGGAGCGGTAGTGCAGCTGTTAGCGCTACGCTGCGCTACGAAACCGGCGACCCGAGTTCATTTCCCGCTCGCGGCCAACACCAAGTGACGATTATCGGAACCGGTCCTGGGCCTCCCCGAGGTCGACTCAGACTCAAATGAGCACCTGGTGCGATGTGTAAACATCGCCACGGGGGAGACAAAGGCGGCCGGGTGTGGTGCTGGCCACCCACCCCCTCGTGTGCCACAGTACCGGCATTCATAGGTGCTACTCGCTAACAGCACTTGCCCCAACAGTGTTGTTAAGGCTACACGGGGGTTTGGGGAACTTTGTGTAAGTGGATGGTCCATTGCTAGCAATCACAATCACTATCACTTGCCAAGGACGTAAATTCATTTGCAAAAAAAAATTAGTTTTGGTCATTTTGCACGACAAATTGGCACTGCGACGCTACGCGCCCCATAATTGCGGTGTTTTGTGGTCTGTTATACGGCATCCTGAATGGCAGCGTCTGTCTTTACGTGCCCTGCTTTGGGACAAAATGCAAGACGATGGAAGTCGACCCGCTTGTCGGCAGCTGCTGCTGGCAGTGCATATCGGGTGCTGTATTTAAAATGGTCATTAAATTTCACGAGCAGACAAAGAGGCGCTAAACCGGAGCGCTACCTGAGAATTATTACAATCACGCTCGCACCTGTGCGGCAGGTGCGAGCGTGATTGTACAATCTGGACACCCGGGTATGTGCCATGGGTGCAATGGACCCGTGTCGTGAATGTGTGTAGAGCGACTCCTCTACTTACGAACATTCGACCTACGAACTTTCAGAGACACGAACAAACCTGTCCGTATGTCCAAGTTGCCTGTTCGGACCGAGAGTCGTAAGTTCAACCGCTACGCAATAGATGGCGGTGGTGGCATCTACATCTGCAGAACGTGACGAACCAGTGGCATCTACATCTGCAGAACGTGAAGAACCAGTGGCATCTACATCTGCAGAACGTGAAGAACCAGTGGCATCTACATCTGCAGAACGTGACGAACCAGTGGCATCTACATCTGCAGAACGTGAAGAACCAGTGGCATCTACATCTGAAGAACGTGAAGGATCAGTGGCATCTGCAGAACATGAAGAACCAGTGGCATCTACATCTGCAGAACATGAAGAACCAGTGGCATCTACATCTGCAGAACGTGAAGAACCAGTGGCATCTACATCTGCAGAACGTGAAGAACCAGTGGCATCTACATCTGAAGAACGTGAAGGATCAGTGGCATCTGCAGAACATGAAGAACCAGTGGCATCTACATCTGCAGAACATGAAGAACCAGTGGCATCTACATCTGCAGAACGTGAAGAACCAGCGGCATCTACATCTGCAGAACATGACGAACCAGTGGATTCTACATCTGCAGAACATGAAGAACCAGTGGCATCTACATCTGCAGAACATGAGGAACCAGTGGCATCTACATCTGCAGAAAGTGAAGAAGCAGTGGCATCTACATCTGCAGAAAGTGAAGAACCAGTAGCATCTACATCTGCTGGAGATAATACAACTTTTAAAGCCATTCCCCGTAATTAGCGTACATGCCGTACAACGTGTTTGGAATCGAGAGGAGTAAAGTTGGACTTACGAACAGACCTCTGGAACCTAATTCGTTCGTAAATAGAGAAGTCTCTGTATTTTGTGCATGTTATGCGTTTCGTCATCGTCGGCCATGATCAATCCACTGCTGGATTGGATGAACTCCTCTAGAAGCTGTGATGATCGTCCCCCCAGACCCGCGATGTAAGAATCCACATAGCACCTGCATTCGAGTGGATTTCATCGCTCACTCTCATCGGTAAACATCCCTTTTATACGACATAATATGTTTTGTAACAAGCAGTGTTTATTTGTATGTATTAAACGTGCAATGCATACGTAATTTGGTAATGAGCATTTTGTTTTACATAAATTCCCAGATTTGAAATAGACACAATACGATGTTTCATTTTACAGGACATCTAAATGCAGGTGCACCTCAAGATGCTATTCAACGTATTCATCCTTTGTACTGTGTGTACCTAATAGGGTTATCAGACGTTTAACACGTAGGCTTTCACGACCAATATTATTCGTAATACAGTTTTTTTTTCGTTAGATAGCGTAAGTAGAAATGTTCCGCAAACCTCCACCACCCAACACAGCCGGTAAGGTTTGTCACGTGAACGAAAACACGCAAAATGGTTATGACACATTTATACTCACGTGATTTTACCCAAAAACCTTGATTATGAGGTTATCAGAGGGATTATTTCTCAGTCGGCTCTGTTTAGCTAAAATAAAGGTTATTGCACTTAACTGAATTGAACTGAACTAACAATAACAAATTGTGTTTTGCTTTATTGGTTTGGGGATACTTTTTGCGCGAGAATATGTACAGATATGTGTCTGTGGGAGCGGTGGCGACCTGAGTTCGATTCCCGCTGACGGCCGACTCCAGCGACGATTATTATGAACAGGTCCTGGGCCTCCCCTAGGTCGACTTGGCCTATAAATTAGTAACTTGGTGCGATGTGTAAACAGCAGCACTGGGGAGACAAAGGCGGCCGGATGTGGTGTTGACAACCCACCCCCTTTGTGAGTTTGGGTATGTAAACTGTATGGTATATATATATATTTTTATTGCTTTTGCTCTGCACAACACGGAATGATTTAGCAATCGATCACAGCGGTGATGATATTGTCTTTTTGTTTTCCCACAAACTCGATTGCAGAAAATTCATAGATTCTAACCGCGTTTGAGAGTTTTACCTTCAGGACTAGCATCGTTTTGTCTGAAAGGAAATTGAGTTGTTACATATTGCCAGGTATCGGCGCACACTGTTGTATATGTATACAGCCTTGTAAACACGGTTATACACGTGGGGGCCTGGGTTCGTATGGCACATTATTGCAGTGCTCCACCCAAAAACTATTTTACAATTGTTTAACTCAATTTAAACATTGAAACACAATGGCTACGTTGCAAAAAAAGTTCAAATCCAAGTCAGAATCAGAATCCTGATCCTTATTTATAGTGCAGGAGTAGGAATCCGATGAGCTATGAAGCTCTTTTTCACAGCTGCCCAGTAGGGGCACAGGGTCAGCAAGTCACAACAGTAAACAATACAATTAAGCGATAGGGGTGCAAAAACTAGAGAAAATGGTAAGCAAGTCACTAAATATAAGTAAAAAAATAATGAATAAACACATTACATAAGCCAGAAGTCGATTCAACTCCAGGGCCAATAAATACGTACCAATTTGTGAGAAGTTAACAGTGGTTATCCTGTAGATAAACTGGTCCCTGCCACCGCAATATAAATTAAATTCGTAAGCTCTTAATATTGATTCTTAGCGTGGTCTATTTTTTTATGGAATCATGTAAAAAAAATATACTTCAAAAGTAATTTGAGTTGTACAATTTCAATGGCATGCAAGTGTGGCATTTCAAACAGGCCGGTGTCAAAACTAATTATAACTGTCACTCCACAACAGGTGGCATTAATCATTATTAAGGTTGAAATGGAGATAGATTTTATTCTGATATGCTGCAGGACATCCTATTTGGAAAGACATGTCACTCAAATGTAGAGAAAACTATATTTAAAATATTGTAATATGTGTCAAATGAAGTCCTATTTAATTATCTACAATGTACGCAAGTCTCGTGTAAATTACACCACATCAAATGATCTCGAACGCAATGCGTTCTGTCAAACGGCTTTAAAAGAATATATATGCAGGAAACCTTGATAGTTATGATTTTTTGGGGGGGAAATATATTGTCTATATTATTCATGATAATTTTTTTTTTCCCACTGAAAAGAATCCGACTGAATTTTTTGGAGCTGCGCACAGTGGATTTCTCAAGTCAAATTTGGTGGAACATTACGAGTTTCACGGCTGCGTTACTCAATTTACGCAGCATTATTTATGAGCGCGCAATCTCTGCTTTCAACAAAAAAAAAACGTCATTACATTCAACATTTTGTTACTTGCGCTGCATTTGCATTCGATTCACTTTGGAGCAAGAGCATTTAAATAATGCTTTAAAATGTATGTACTGTATGTATATACACCTATTAGGGTGGCGAATGAAAGAAAATCTGGATTTTTCTTTTCTTCACCGGTATCCCAAGCAAACAATACACTCTGTGTGTGTATATATGTATAAATATATGAGCTTCCCGTTAGCACGCTGGATTTTCACTCCAGAGGACACTGGTTCAATCTCCCGGGCGTGGCAGTAATTCTTTTTTACAAGAAATCTTTAATCTCGCTAACATTCTGTCTACTCAGCAGTATGCATGGGTGCACCACGGTTTAGCCCATCGGCAGGTCACGTGTGATGTGGTAAAGTGTGGGTAACTCCTGCCCAATTCCAACACATCTGGTATTTGTGGAAGAGCAGGCCATCGATTCTCTAGAAGAGCTTCCTTCCGTGGAGTCCCTTCCGGCAGCAGTGGCACGAGCAAGACAGACGTTGCAGGGTTGCGCCTTTATCTTTGACTGTATATACAAAACATAATTCTGCAATCAGCCCGTTGCTTTCGTGCAACACGCGGAGCTATTACATTGCAATGGTGAATTAATTAATATCGATTATCAAGCTCACGATACGTGCATTTATGCATTGCAAGTACGTATGTTGAACTTCTTTCGCACCGTACATAGCCAACCGTGCTAATCGGTGGTAAATACTCATTAATTGGCCGACACACCTCAAATTCATAGAGGACAGCAGAGCTTGAGGGCTGGGTAGGGGGGATGTTGTGCGTTATGTATATGTATGTATGTTGAACTTCTTCGCACCATACGAAGCCAATCATGGTAATCGGAGGTGAATTGTATCACGCATGCAATTTATTTTTTGCTATATTCAATTGGTAAATGATGATGAATTGAGGTCACGTGACCCAAGCATCTACTAGCGGCTAGCACGTTCAAAGCATTGTACAAATTACGATAATTGATTTTGAATTGGATTTTAACTCTCAAATGAGACAATTAAGATTAAAAAAGAACTCGCAAGCCCATCTGATCGTTGCTTGGCTTTACAGTGTTCAGGTAATAAAAATAAACTATGTGCACGAGGAACAAAGTATTCAATCTCATTACACATGATGACGTACAGATCGGAAAATGTGGACATTTTTAGAAAATGGCAAAGCACATTTGAAAAAGTCTACAAAGATGAATGGATGAAAGCTGAGAGACAGAAAGAGAACCGCGTGGATAAGGAAACAAGGATATATTATATAAAATCACGTTCAGGACAGTAAGTAGGTTTGGATAGGACACGTCACAGCTGGCAGAGATGATGGACAATGGTCGAGACCTGCATTGGAATTGCAGCCATAGCAGGGAAACATTCATGAGAGGATATAACCCCGACGGAGATGGAACGATGAATTCGGTTCTTGTGGCAGCAGCGAGATGGATTGTGGCATCACGGGAACCGATTGGGATGGTACCGGCTTGGGGAGGACTTCATGCAGCAGTGGATAGAACATGGCCGGTGATGATGAATCACACACGTGTGTGTTTGTATAGGTTGTCGTGGTGCCATTACATCATGATACGATACTTATACTCATTTATTGTATATTATGAGAGAAAGTACGTCAAAGTACAAAATCGCATTGTTATTCCAAGACGTGTGGCCATCGTGAAAGAGTCTGGCAAACACCGCTCTATACAGTCTCTCTGTCTCGGCGTGAGACAGAGAGACTGTTGTGGTGTAAAGCAAGAGCTACAATTTGGCCACTTTTTGCCATTTACCCCGTGTTTGTCCACGGCCAAGTGGGTCTTCCATAAGGGAATAATTCATGCTATTATTATTGTCAAAGTATAGCAACCACGCGGATATCGGGAGCTATTGTCGCAGATAGGCTTCGGATAATACTATCCGCCAAGAGCACCACCCATATTGCCGTGGATGAGAGGAGTTTCTTTGTCCTGCATAGCATGATAGCCATTCTCCGTCCACAAATGGAAGAGGTCAGGAAAATCCATTTGATAGAGTCCTGATATATTATTTGGCTCTTTCGGTAAAGTCACCTAGATGTGCCTATGTGTGTGTCGCTCTCTGTGTGTCTCTCTCTGTGTGTATCTCTCTGCTTATGTGTCTGTCTATCAGAATCAGAATCAGAAAGGGTTTTATTCGCCATGAAAGTTCACACCGACACGGAATTTACTTTTGCAGGATGGTGCATACATTCAACATATAGGAATCTAAAATCTTAAATAAGTTTTAAACAAGTCTTACTATAATAATAAGGGTTAAAAGTCTAACTAACACCAAGGGGCTGAAGTATATAAAATTGAATAAATATATAATATAAAATAGCCTCAAGATCTAATTTAAAAATAAAAAATACAAATAGGTTAACATAGTTAATATCGGCAAGGTGTCATTATGTAGATAAAATGTTAAAATCAGTGTAAGCCCTTGGCCTTGTTTAACAAGCCAGCAGCAGATGGGAAGAAACTGTTTTTATGGCGTGAGGTTTTGGTCCTGATGGACAGAAGCCTTCTGCCGGAGGGGAGTAGCTGAAACAGAGAGTGTCCAGGGTGGGAGAAATCGGCCACAATCTTCCTCGCTCGCCTCATGGTCCTTGTCGTGTGCAGGTCCTCGAGGGTTGGTAGATTGCAGGCAATTACCTTCTCAGCAGTGTGGATGATACGCTGCAGTCTGCTCTTGTCCTTGGCAGTGGCAGCAGCGTACCAGACGGTTATGGAGGAGGTGAGGATGGATTCAATGATCGCTGTATAGAATTGCACCATCATTGTCTTTGGCAGGTTTAATTTCTTCAGCTGCCGTAGAAAGTACATCCTCTGTTGAGCTCTCTTGGTGAGGGAGCTGATGTTCAGTTCCCACTTGAGTTCCCGGGAGAGAATAGTGCCCAGGAAGCGGAAGGACTCTACAATTTTGACTGGGGAGTCTAATAGGGTGATGGGGGTGAATGGGGCTGTATTCTTCCTGAAGTCCACAACCATCTCAACTGTCTTTAGAGCATTTAGCTCTAAGTTGTTCTGGCTACACCAGGTCACCAGGTTGTCAGCTTCCCACCTATAGTCAGACTCATCCCCACCAGAGATCAGCCCAATGAGGGTGGTGTCGTCCGCAAACTTCAAGAGTTTGACGGGCAGATGATTGGAGGTGCAGCTGTTGGTATACAGGGAGAAGAGCAGTGGGGAAAGGACGCAGCCCTGAGGAGTTCCGGTGCTGATGGACCTGGAGTCAGAGACTTGTGTTCCCAGCTTAACGCACTGCTTCCTGTCAGACAGGAAGTCTGTGATCCACCTGCAGGTGGAGTAGGGCACGTTCAGCTGGAAGAGCTTGTCCTGAAGCAGGGCAGGGATGATGGTGTTGAAGGCAGAGCTGAAGTCCACAAACAGGATCCTGGCGTAGGATGCTGGGGCGTCCAGATGCTGTAGGGTGAAGTGGAGGGCCATGTTAACTGCGTCATCCACAGACCTGTTGGCTCTGTAGGCAAACTGAAGGGGGTCCAGGAGAGGGTCTGTGATGACTTTGAGGTGTGCCAGGACCAGGCGCTCAAAAGACGTCATTACCACAGATGTAAGGGCGACCGGTCTGTAATCATTTAGTCCTGTTGGCCTTAGCTTTTTGGGCACAGGGTTGATGGTGGAGGACTTGAGACAGGCTGGTACATGGCATGTCTCCAGGGAGGTGTTAAAGATGTTGGTGAACACCGGAGACAGCTGGTCAGTGCAGTGTCTGAGGGTGGCTGGAGAGACAGAGTCCGGCCCGGCTGCTTTGCGTGGATTCTGCCTCGTGAAAAGTCTATTAACTTCTCCCTTCTGAAAGGAGAGAGTCGTTTCTGTAGTATGGGTGGGGTATGGGGCCTCTTGGGTGGGAAGGGGTGGTTCAGGACAGTCCAATTGTCTTTCAAATCTACAGTAGAACTCGTTAGTGGTGTGGGGGGCTCTGGGTTTGTAGTTGGTGATCTGCCTGAGCTCTCTCCAGACAGAAGCAGCGTCGTTAGTAGAGAACTGGTGTTTTAGTCTCTCTGAGTACAGTCGTTTAGCCTCTCTCACTGCTTTGCTAAACCTGTTCTTCGACTCCTTGAATCTGTATCTATCCCCACTCCTAAACGCTTCCTCCTTCTCCAACCTCAACCTTCTAAGCTTTGCTGAGAACCAGGGCTTGTTGTTGTTAAAGTTCACCCTGGTACGTGTTGGGATACAGCAGTCCTCACAGAAGCTGATGTAGGACATCACAGCCTCTGTGAGTTCATCCAGACTATTGGTAGCAGTCGTGAACATATCCCAGTCAGTACAGTCTAAGCACGCCTGCAAATCTTCCACAGCCTCACTGGTCCACTGTTTAGACGTCCTCACAGCAGGTTTACAGAGTTTTAGTTTCTGCCTGTATGCAGGAATCAGGTGGCCCATGGCATGGTCAGAGTGTCCTAGTGCTGCTCGGGGGACGGCGTGGTAGGCTCTACTAACTCTAGTGTAGCAGTGATCCAGAGTGTTCCCTTCTCTGGTTGGGCATTTAATGAATTGTATGTATTTGGGGAGTTCATGGCTGAGATTACCTTTGTTAAAGTCGCCAAGTACGATAACCAACGAATCTGGATTTGCTCGCTCCACACTCAGAATCTGATCGGCGAGCATGCGTTGGGCCTCTTTAACCTGAGGACAAGGCGGCAAATAAACTCCGACCAAAATGAGCGACGCGAACTCGCGAGGCGAGTAAAACGGTTTACAGGTTATAAAAATTGATTCAAGGAGTGGAGAACAATGTTGCAGAATCACTGTGACATCTACACACCAGCCACTGTTAATGTAAAAACAAATACCACCGCCTTTCGTCTTGCCGGAGAGTGCTATGTCACGATCCGATCTTACAAGATGGAATCCTGCTAGTTGTAGCGAAGTGTCCGGAATCAAATCACACAGCCATGTCTCCGTGAAGCACAAAACAGAAGATGAAAGAAAGTCTTTGTTTTTTTACCATCAGTAGCTGAAGTTCATCCATTTTGTTGTACAGTGAACGTACGTTGGAGAGGAAAAAGCTCGGAAGCACTGTTCGGATCCCGTGTCTGTGTAGCCGTACTAGAGCCCCCGACCGTTTACCCCTTGGGCGGCGTTTCGCTGCTTGAGCAAAGCCTAGCACGGCATTGACTAGAATGCCTACTAATTCTGCCGCTGGAAGCAGAAAAGTAGGAATTAAATCCACAGGAGTTGTTTCCCTGATATATAAAAGTTCGTCTCTTGTTAGAGAACTCCGGAAATCTTGGCAAAACACTGATTTGACAGACAAAACAAGACAAAACAGGGCGCACAGACCGGCTGAGGCTACCATCATCGGCGCCATCTTCACACCAGCACGGGTGTGCTGAACAGCAGGACTCTCTCACCAGCACGGGTGTGATGAACAGTAGGCCTCTCTCACCAGCACGGGTGTGTTGAACAGCAGGCCCCTCTCACCAACACGGGTGTGATGAACAGCAGGCCCCTCTCACCAACACGGGTGTGATGAACAGCAGGCCCCTCTCACCAACACGGGTGTGATGAACAGCAGGCCCCTCTCACCAGCACGGGTGTGATGAACAGCAGGCCTCTCTCACCAGCACGGGTGTGTTGAACAGCAGGCCCCTCTCACCAACACGGGTGTGATGAACAGCAGGCCCCTCTCACCAACACGGGTGTGATGAACAGCAGGCCCTTCTCACCAACACGGGTGTGATGAACAGCAGGCCCCTCTCACCAGCACGGGTGTGCTGAACAGCAGGCCCCTCTCACCAGCACGGGTGTGCTGAACAGCAGGCCCTTCTCACCAACACAGGCGTGATGAACAGCAGGCCCCTCTCACCAGCACGGGTGTGATGAACAGCAGGCCCCTCTCACCAGCACAGGTGTGATGAACAGTAGGCCTCTCTCACCAGCATGGGTGTGCTGAACAGCAGGCCCCTCTCACCAGCAGGGGTGTGTTGAACAGCAGGCCCCTCTCACCAACACGGGTGTGATGAACAGCAGGCCCCTCTCACCAGCACGGGTGTGATGAACAGCAGGCCCCTCTCACCAGCACGGGTGTGATGAACAGCAGGCCCCTCTCACCAGCACGGGTGTGCTGAACAGCAGGCCTCTCTCACCAGCACGGGTGTGCTGAACAGCAGGCCCGTGTCTCTGTTTTGTCTCTCTCTCTAAAACGTAGCACTTTGGAAGAACGTAATTAAACAGGTAGGGTGTTGGGTGTTGTGTTAGCCGGCTCTCTGTGTTGTATTGCATTATATTTCTAAGTTTTCTAGGTTTTTTTTTCTCATTCATTCGTACCTGATGATGATTGCTTGTGTTGCAATTGAAACGTCGTATTCTACTATTAAATTCATTTTCTTTCTACGTTACTTTACCGAAAGAACCAAAAAGTCACGTGGATAGGTTGAAAGAAAATAACAATAAACTACGACGTTTCGATCACAACACAAGCGTCATCCTCCTGATGACGATCGCTTGTGTTGCGATCGAAACGTCGTAGTTTTTTGTTATTTCTTTCAACCTATCTACGTGACTTTACCGAAAAACCCAAAGAATATGAATTCCTGCAGTCACGAAAGCTTTAAGTTAAGAGAGACCTTATATGTTGTAATAATGTGTGGCCTACAGCGGTAGGGATATAAAAATGTTTTGGCAGTACACCGGTGCACGATATACAAACAAAAAAGCTAAATTTTCGTAATAATCAGGGCATCTATTTATTTATTTCCCCACGATTCCTGGTGCGTCAAAATCAGTTCTCGTGATAACGAAGCAGTCGGAAGACGAGTGTTAATACGAGCGGCTGAACACGAAGCTTCACAGTGCGTTGCCGTGATAAGAGCACCTAGCCTGATGACGATTGGCTCCGTGTTTTGACTCGTGGTCAGACGGTTAGGGTTAGATAAATGACGAGCACTGACCTTTCATGAACAATTTTGCCTTTATTGGAAAACCTTGTCCTTAAAAAGCCTTCCGCTGTTCACGAGCGATTAATATTTTTTAACTAATTGATTGTTGCCATTACAATAACCCTAAACCGACCCTAACGATCCCAACGCTCTATACTCGCCTTACTATCTACCAGCGGTTCAAGACGTCGACGACGGAGATGATGATGATGTTCCAGTCCCACCTCCGGCTCGTAAGGCAATGGAAGGAAGCTGCTGCTGATGCTGCTGCTGATGCTCCCGGCGCTCGCCCTCCTGGTCGGCCCAAAAAAAAAAATCTCGTGCCCCGGACCACAAATGAATGGTCGATATTGGATCTTTTTGTTTTTACCAAGTCTCAGTAGACTGAATAAACATTCCAATCGCGTCAAACTTGACGACAGGGTCAATTATAGACTAATGGACAGAATTGCTGATTCAAATTATTGTTTCAGACTGTTGTATGAGGACCGCCAACACATCCAAACCTTGTACATTTACAGCCCTTTGTCAATCCACTGTTGGATGAAGGCCTCCCCATGCTGTGCTATGGCCATTTCGGTTTTTTTGGCCATACTTCACCATGTTGGTCAGTGCCAAGTGGTGAAGGTGGGGGGAGTATATAGAACTAAAACGGATTTTTTTTCAGCACTGCCCTCTCCTGCCCACAATGCCGACTGAAACCTATTCTATACACGGTGGTTACCCATCCAAGCACTATCCAATTGCATCAATGGTACAGGTCTGATGAGATCAGGGCATTCCAGGTCATTTCGACGCTAAAAAGTATCAGGCCATACTCGAAAGTCAAATGCCTCACTCATTCTGCGATACAAATCTCTGCGGCTCATTTCACTTGGACAGGCAACCTTCAGAAATGTGGCAGTTCACCGGAAATTGATTAAAGCAAGACTGACTCTGCCGATAAGACACTGCATTCCTAAACAGGTGCGGAGATTGCTTGCGTTGAACCAATGTTGCTGAAATTGTGCACCCCCGTCCTCTAAAAAAAAAAAGCCGTGAAAAAAGATGTGTGTCACAACGATTAAAATGTGCAGCCGAAATAATTTTGCAGAAAAAGAAATGTGGGGCGGGAGAGACGCGTGCATGAGAACGCGCGATCGCCTGCTGCGCATGCGATAACACAGCAGACACATTTATAGCGGTTTAGTTTTTGTGCGGCGTCGTTCACACAGAGCACGTCTCGGAATCGCCGAGGGACACACAGACAAGCGTGAAAGCAGCAGGCAGGCGGTGAGCCGGTGCTACCAACAGCTGCCGAAGCTCTGCAGTCCTCTATATGTTAAGGTGTTTTCAGCCAAATTGATGAGTGTTTTCACACGTGGGAGGAAGCTTGAGGGAGGGAAAAGAATATCCCACACAGACGGGGCCAGATTTTATTGCCGGACCACATTTTTTTTTCTGAAAAGCCAGCGTTCGGCACCGCGGCGCCCGTGGCAAGAGAGTTTTGCAACTTGCTGGAGCGACGGCATGGTGGAATGTTGAGTGTGCAGATAAATAAAAAAAACGGAACAAAACTACCTTTGACAGTGCGTGAAAGTTCATGCATGGGTCACCACATGCTGCATAAACCCGAACTAAAGATACGTTGGGTTAGCAAAGATGAATTGGAAACATTCACGTCTGAAATAACCAAACTAATGCCTCCTGTTGAGCATTGTTAGCGTGCTGAGAGAAAGAAAACCCCCATCCCAAAACGGACTCTCTGTCTTGCAGTTTGTTTGTTTACAGATATGGGCTGCACTAGATTACACATGTGTCGTTTTTTATGTTGAATCAGTTTGTCGAGCCAGACATCTAAGGTAGGTACAAATTATTGGGGGTGGAAGGCGGGGGGGGATAACAACTATACAGATATCAGCATGTTTCTAGGTTATATTTTCAAATTGAGATTGGGATGTCATTTTAGTCGCAGCGTGTGAGCAAAATTGATGGAAATGACTTTTCAGGCCTTGGTGGGTGTATAATGCTTCACTTTGATTTAAACGAAATTACACTGCAGATTACGCACTCCAGGTGATAACTGTGTAGTCCATATATATTGAACAAGACGTCTATACATATTGAAGTTTCTTTCATGGTACAGAGGACGAAGTTTTGGGGAATTTCACATTACCTAATGGTACGGTGCTTGCAGTTGTTGAGATGTAAGTGGAATTTATTCAAGAAGACACCACAACGGTTTTTAAAAAAATATATCCCGTCGCTCGCACAACAATCTGTTACAGTACGGTCTCGTCTGTTTGCATGTGTCTAAGATCCCCGAGTATTCCGTGAGAGCGAGAGCTTTTGTCCATTTCCATCGCTGCACAATTGTTCAAAAGTCTAATCCTCACCGCTCGGAAGCAAAGCAGATGGCCATTAGGAGTGCGAAGACCGAGAGGTGAAATGTAATATACAATTTTAAACGTACCTTTATTATTTTGGCTCACTTGCTTATGTGAAATCAAATCTGTGCAGTCAGCCACGCTAGCCAGATGGGCTCTAAGAGGTTGGGGGTGTCCACACTTTACCCCACCAGTTGCAAGCAACCGCAATGTTTGCAGCTGAAGGACAAACGCAACAATGATTTCGCGATAAACTTGCCCAGCAATTGAACCTGGGTGCTCTGCAAAGAGTGGGCATGCTGCTCGATCGTTCTCAGCTTGCTTGCCACGACATAAACGGTTAAACCACGCTTGGGTTCATAAATAAAATGCATTTCATCTAAGAAAATTCAAGAGGTATCTTATCAAAGAGAAAGCATCCCAGAGGAGAGACTTTTGATACATTTCGACCTTTGATTTTGTATACAGTATTTTGGCATTGCAAATCGTATGTGTATATATATTTCCATTGGATGCCTGCTAATGAGAACTCTTGGGAGATGAGATGCATCTACCTATGATCACCCATCCAGAGAGCGTTCGCAATTACCGCAGAATATTGCTATGGTTGCATTATAAAGTCTCTCAATATTTCAGCAAAGTGTGGGACGATTCACGGCGATTGGCACGTGTTAACTCAGGCAGACTTCATTTGTTTCAGGGATTGACCTGTATTGCAAGAGCGCCGTTTGCGTCTACTGCCACTGATGAGAACAAATGTGTATCGGTAAAACGATGGGAGTAGCTGGGCTCCCAAGCAACAACAAAAACAACACACTTCGAGTTCAAATCTCAGCCAGGGTCGACTCGTTTGATGATGCGGATCCCACGGGGGATGGCGAGGCAACGGTTGTTTGGTCTGTGGTAACGACGGTCCCTTCTAACAGCACTGTTGCAATTCAACGGGCGGCTTAGAACTAGTGCTGCCTTGTCCTGCCCCTGGGACTCATCTGTGGAGGACCACAGCCCCCTCTCTGAGGCTGCCCTGAGTCTTGATTGTTGGTGCTACGGTGGATGAATGTACCTGGAGCGGTGGTGTAGCGGTTAGCGCTACGCTGCGCTACGAACCCGGCGGCCCGAGCTCGATTCCCGCTCATGGCCAACACCCAATGACGATTATCTGAACCGGTCCTGGGCCTCCACTAGGTCGACTCTGCCTCAAATGAGTACCTGGTGCGGTGTGTAAACATCGCGACTGGGGAGACAAAGGCGGCCGGGCGTGGTGTTGGCCACTCACCCCTTCGTGTGCCATACCGGCCTTCATAGATGCTCGCTAACAGCACTTGCCCTCAACCATCTGTTAAGGTCATACGGGGGATCTGTATCTTTGTTGTATATACCATATGCATACACGTTGACATTCTTTCGCACCGTACGTAGCCAACCGTGCTAATCGGAGGTGCGTGATGTGGAAGAGGATGACCTGCAGGTGAGCGGGCAGCTGGTAACAGCGGTGTCGGGATCTACCGCTGTGTGTGGAGGAGGCTCATTGGAAGACCCTACGGCATAGCTGCCCGTCTGTAGCTGGCCCTGCTCACAACAACAAGGTCGCAACTCATTACGCACAAAGTTCTTGCCACAAATGAACCACTGATACCTTTGCTAATCTCGTCAAGGAGCATACACAATCGTCACACGAACTCCGGTCATGCTTGCAGCAGCGGCGGCTTTTGGCTGGCCATCAGACAAAGACGGTCACCGCATCGCACGGCGCTTTCAGGTGCGCTTCTGCGGCCGTCTGGAACGCTCCTCCTTCCGGTATCAGGGAAGGACAACAAACTAAACACAAAAAGCAGTTTTAAAGAAATGAGTTTTCAATTAAGTGTTAGTGGTGTAGTATATCGTAGTGTAGTGTATAGTGTACGTAGTGTGGTATGTATGTTGAACATCTTTCGCACCGCACGTAGCCAACCGTGTTAATCGGAGCTGAGGGAGCAGGACAACAAATTAAACACAAAAAGGCGTTCTAAAGAAATGAGTCTTCAAACCAGACGATTTAAAAGTGCATAACTCCCAGTGACTTCCTAATATCGGAGGAAGAGCGTTCCAGACTTCCGCAGAAGTGCACCTGAAAGCGCCTCACGATGTGGTGACAGTCATTGTTCGATGGCTAGCCAGAAGTGTCATGTATAGTAGTGTATAGTGAAGGGTATAGTAGTGCATCGTGTATAGGGAAAGGGGCCCTAACCCCCGTGCCGTGGGCCGGTACCGGTTCGTGGCCTGTTAGGAACCGGGCCGCACAGCAGCAGGAGGTGAGGGCGGTGAGTCCGCACGTGGCCCACCTCCATTATTTTATTATTCACCACTTCCGTCTGCGCCTCTTTCCCGCACTGCGTAGCACTTGTCTCAGTCACAGTGTTGGTAAGTCCACGAGCTCTAACCCCTAGTAGCCACAATGAGTAAGCCCACAAGCTCTAACCCCTAGTAGCCACAATGAGTAAGCCCACAAGCTAACCCCTAGTAGCCACAATGAGTAAGCCCACAAGCTCTAACCCCTGGTAGTCACAATGAGTAAGCCCACAAGCTCTAACCTCTAGTAGCAACAAGGAGTAAGCCCACAAGCTAACCCCTAGTAGCCACAATGAGTAAGCCCACAAGCTCTAACCCCTAGTATCCACAAGGAGTAAGCCCACAAGCTAACCCCTAGTAGCCACAATGAGTAAGCCCACAAGCTCTAACCCCTAGTAGCCACAATGAGTAAGCCCTCAAGCTAACCCCTAGTAGCCACAATGAGTAAGCCCACAAGCTCTAACCCCTAGTAGCCACAACGAGTAAGCCCACAAGCTCTAACCCCTAGTAGCCACAATGAGTAAGCCCACAAGCTCTAACCCCTAGTAGCCACAATGAGTAAGCCCACAAGCTCTAACCCCTAGTAGCCACAAAGAGTAAGCCCACAAGCTCTAACCCCTAGTAGCCACAAGGAGTAAGCCCACAAGCTAACCCCTAGTAGCCACAATGAGTAAGTCCACAAGCTCTAACCCCTAGTAACCACAATGAGTAACCCCACAAGCTCTAACCCCTAGTAGCCACAATGAGTAAGCCCACAAGCTAACCCCTAGTAGCCACAAGGAGTAAGCCCACAAGCTGACCCCTAGTAGCCACAATGAGTAACCCCACAAGCTCTAACCCCTAGTAGCCACAATGAGTAAGCCCACGAGCTCTAACCCCTAATAGCCACAATGAGTAAGCCCACAAGCTCTAACCCCTAGTAGCCACAATGAGTAAGCCCACAAGCTCTAACCCCTAGTAGCCACAATGAGTAAGCCCACAAGCTAACCCCTAGTAGCCACAATGAGTAAGCCCACAAGCTCTAACCCCTAGTAGCCACAATGAGTAAGCCCACAAGCTCTAACCCCTAGTAGCCACAATGAGTAAGCCCACAAGCTCTAACCCCGAGTAGCCACAATGAGTAAGCCCACAAGCTCTAACCCCTAGTAGCCACAATGAGTAAAAAACAAACGTCGCTGGAGAGCTTCTTTGAAAAGGAGGGAAGACCCGAATGATGAACCCCCCACCCCCCGGTCTGTGAAAAAATTGTCTTCCACGAAACTGGTCCCTGGTGCCAAAAAGTTTGGGAACCGCTGCTATAGGATATCAGTGACGGCTCGTGATATTTCCACTAGGTGGGGCTGTTGTGAGTGACCTCTGAAAGTATTATTAGGAAAAATCTCGTCATGTTATTGGTCTTATCTTCCAACGTTAGGCATTTGTAAACAATATGAAACAAAACAACAGAGCACTCAAATGCTGTCCCCATGACCCTCAAGTCCACACTACACAACCGCTTTGACACTGCCAAAAGCCTAGAGCGTGTAGGCCTTGACCTGCTACATTTGCACGGTGCAACCTCGCGTTGTGACATCGTCTGATTACAGCCATGGGCGTCCTTTTGTCAAGGCCCTGAATAGGTCTCAAAGGGCGTGGCTAAAATTCGAAGCGAATCGCAACGAATGAAGGGGGATAAATATCTCACTCGGATGCCTTCACAGCCACCCCTGAGACCTCCCCGGGGCTACAAATCAGACGGTGGTGTCGCGGCGGTTTCTAATATGAACAACTTAAAATGGTATCTTAATTAGGCGATTCACGTTGAAAGAATCATTAAAAAATCAACATAACAAACCAATGGATTCGAAAAGTATTTTTTATTAAATAATTAATTGCGCCATCTCCAGCTGCTTGGTGGGGTGGCACCCCAACGCCCCTATTGGATGAACCGCGCCTGTAGGGTATACTAGTGTATAGTGTAGTGTATAGTGTAGTGTATAGTGTAGTGTATAGCAGTGGATAGTGTAGTGTATAGTGTATAGTGTAGTGTATAGCAGTGGATAGTGTAGGGTATAGTAGTGTATAGTGTAGTGGATAGCAGTGGATAGTGTAGGGTATAGTAGTGTATAGTGTAGTGTATAGCAGTGGATAGTGTAGGGTACAGTAGTGTACGGTGTAGTGTATATAGCATTTGAAAGCGTGAAATGCGGTGACAGACTTTGTTCAATGGCCAGCCAGAAGTGTAGTGTATAATCTAGGGTATAGTAGTGTATGGCATAGGGTATTGTCGAGCGTATAATAGTGTAGTGTAGTGTGTATAGCAGTGTATAGTGTAGGGTATAGTAGTATATGGTGTGGTGTATAGTGTAGTGTATCGTGTAGTGTATAGCAGTGTATAGTGCAGGGTATAGCAGTGTGTAGTGTAGGGTATAGTAGTATATGGTGTAGTGTATAGTGTAGTGTATCGTGTAGTGTATAGCAGTGTATAGTGTAGGGTATAGCAGTGTGTAGTGTAGGGTATAGTAGTATATGGTGTAGTGTATAGTGTAGTGTATCGTTTAGTGTATAGCAATGTATAGTGTAGGGTATAGCAGTGTGTAGTGTAGGATATAGTAGTATATGGTGTAGTGTATAGTGTAGTGTATCGTGTAGTGTATAGCAGTGTAAAGTGTAGGGTATAGCAGTGTGTAGTGTAGGGTATAGTAGTATATGGTGTAGTGTATAGTGTAGTGTATAGTGTAGTGTATAGTAGTGTATAGTGTAGGGTATAGCAGTGTGTAGTGTAGAGTATAATAGTGTATAGTGTAGTGTATAGTGTAGTGTATAGTGTAGTGTATAGTGTAGTGTATAGTGTAGTGTATAGCAGTGTATAGTGTAGGGTATAGCAGTGTGTAGTGTAGGGTATAGTAGTATATGGTGTAGTGTATAGTGTAGTGTATAGTGTAGTGTATAGTAGTGTATAGTGTAGGGTATAGCAGTGTGTAGTGTAGAGTATAGTAGTGTATAGTGTAGTGTATAGTGTAGTGTATAGCAGTGTATAGTGTAGGGTATAGCAGTGTGTAGTGTAGGGTATAGTAGTATATGGTGTAGTGTATAGTGTAGTGTATAGTAGTGTAGAGTGTAGGGTATAGCAGTGTGTAGTGTAGAGTATAGTAGTGTATAGTGTAGTGTATAGTGTAGTGTATAGTGTAGTGTATACAGCTGCTGCTGCTGATGCGAGGATGCTCCGGCCGTCCCTTGGGCGCTTGCGGTGGTTGCCACTGAACACCACCGGTTGCTTCATCCCAGGGTGTGCGGCAATTGTTGTTATTGCAATTGTTGTTACTCCTTCTCCGCTCTCTCCCGTGTTCCATCTGCGCTCCTCCCCGCCCTTTTCCCTAAGTGCCGCTCACCTCGCTTTCCGAAAGCGTCTTTGAGATGCTGTTGCGTTTACATGCGGTACAGATTTTTGTTGTTGTTGTTGTTATTGTTGTTGTAAAACTGCCAAATTCTCGTGTGTGTGCAGGGATACTCCGACATTATTAATCGGGGCTTTTGGAAAGTTTGACTTTGGTCATTGCCCGCTATTTTTTCCTAATACATATGAGAGTGTTCATGGACATGTGGTAGCAGTGGTAGAAAATTCACACATGTTTACTGGGTGTTTCGCTATATGGGAATGCTCATTGAGAGCGGTTAAGCAGTTTACCAAATATTTTGGCTCACAGAGATAGAATTCATATTTTATTAAATAACAAACAACCATTACACATATGTACTTTAGACTAATTTGATATTCTTTCAACAGGGAGTTCAACTATGAAGAAGCTATGGCCATTCAACATTAAATATTCTTTACATATTCTTTACCCGCTAAATACCACTGCTTTTCATACCCAATTTTTATTTAATACAAAAAAATGGTGGGCCCTTATTTAATTTTTACGCTTAAATATTTGTTTAGCGCTCATATATAAAATGCTAATTCCATGGTTGATTTGGAAAGGGAGCTAATTATTTTCTTTAATCCGAGTAAAAAAAAACGGCCTTTGCTAATACGCGGATGTATTCTCATTGCACGGAGTGAATTCTGAACGTCGCGAATTGTCTGCATATTTCATAACCTCCCCACCATTCCCCTCGTGCAAGTCCACTAAACATGAATAAATCAGAGCAGAGGTTTTGGCGGTGGTAGGCAGGGGCTCGCCACCCACTCAGCGGCACGTATAAATATGTGTTAATGCCGATTGCTATTTATTACACGCTGCGATACAATATTTATCATGCCCTGTGCATTGCTCCAGTCAGTTTCAGAGTAAATGGAGCATCCATTTACAAACTGAGTTGCACTGATATCATCACGCTGCATTAACAGATATGTGTGCAACCACTCCAATGCATCATCGTATCATCATCACCATGAGCAGTCAGTATCTATCCACCACTGGATAGAGGCCTCCCTCGATGCTGTACGTCACTCCGCATGGCACTGCGACGCCACAATGCATCTGACTCCTGCGAATGAAACGATGTACGCGCTGATCCGTTCATGGATACCACGCTGACTTCTAACGGCCCTCTTAAGTCTCGGTTGAACGTTGCAAGCGAATCGTTATTTGAGCAAGCTTGGACAATCTTGATTTGAGGCTTTAATGCCTGCAGGAATCCATACTCTTTGGTTCTTTCGGTAAAGTCACGTAGGTAGAAAATAAAATAATATAAAATAAAATAAAACAAAGCACGACGTTTCGATCGCAACACAAGCAATCTTCATCAGGTGGAACAACCGCAGCAAGAACAAATGCTGAAGTAAGGGGCGAGAGCTGCCGTGGCAAGAGGTTATATCGCTCCATTTCTAGATACCCCACCAAATCCTAATTATTTTCTTACTCTCTTCTCAACTCGGCATGGAATATTGCAAATGTGATGACTCCATGTCGTATAGGAGACATGTTGATAGCTGTTTTATCTCTAATTCTACTGCAGCGAGGTAATTATAAAAATATATATAATTCAAAGTCAGTTTGTTGGAGGCGGGGGGGGGTTTGCACAAATCACCATTGATCTGGTGCTCATATCCGACTTGCTCTCCTAAGCCCCGTGCGAAAGGGCCCATTCAAAATACCTTCATGCTCATACAAGAGGTGGCAATCATCTACAATTGCGACTCTTCGTGGCTGCTGGAAATTCCTCACTCCTATGGTGGGGACTGCCATAGGACAAACGCTGTCGACTCCCGACGAGTTTCATGGACTAAGCCGTCCACGCATTAGGATTTTGTGACATATATATGTTTTAAATCAAACTCTTTCTGACACACAGGCGACCGATCTGGATATTAATGTAGAAAGCAAATGTCGAATTACGCATTGATACATTTTGGATGAAGAATGGCTATATGTGTAATTTAAATGCCCCGTTCTTATAATGTTTTCCAACGCTGTCCTCCTTTTCCCTTGCTCTGTCTAGAGGGACGTGACATACTTTGGCAAATTCTGTAGGGGAACGAAGAGGGGGGGGGGGCGGGGGTGGAATTGTACACGGTCAAAGTCTGCCCTGTACACGATATTCGATGTTCATTGAGATGTATTCTGCTTTCCCGCAATAACTGCATGGGTTAGCAGATGCAGGGACACGAGCACATTGCAGTGTATGTATGTTGAGCTTATTTCACACTGTAAGTAACCAACCGTGCTAATAGGAGGTGCGGGACAAGGACAGCAAACGGCAGTTCTAAAGAAAGCGTTTTCAATCTAGATACAAAAAAAATGCATAGATCCAGTGGCTTCCTAATATCGGAAGGAAGAGCTTTCCAGACAGCCGCAGAAGCGCGTCTGAAAGCGCGCGATGCGGTGACCGCCTTTGCTCGATGGTCAGCCAAAAGCCGCTGCTGCAGGGATGACCGGAGTTGAGTTCGTGCAATGGTCCATGCTTCCTGACGAGATCGTCAAGTTATTGTGGTTCATTTTTGAACCTCATCGTGGATTCGTTTCGGCAAACTGAGAAGCCAATGCAGCTCGGCGAGCCCTGGACATACACAGTCAGATCTTGCAGTACCCGTCACGACGCGTGCCAATTAATATTGCACACGATGCAGCTTGGTGATGTTTTGCCAGACGTCCAGTAGAGAGTAGTGAGATGCAAGAAATCGAGCCTCGTCGATACAATGCTGAACGCCATCGCCCTGTTGACCAATTCACGACTCAATAGTGGTCGAACGTGTCGTAGAGCCCTAGTATGAAAATTGCAGGACCTGAATATATTTCGCACGTGGTGACCAAACGACATGTTCTGGTGGAGTATGGTGCCGAGGCTCTTTGGACGAGCAGAAAACTGAATCGCAATCAGATGCGCCTCATCGCAAGCAGATGCTTAACACATTAGTGCAGTGATGGCAGGCAAAAAAAATGCATATTTTAGTGCTACCTATGGATCAAATACATTATTATCTATAATTAGAATGGATGACATTCGTAACATTTTCTATGGTTCTTTCGGTAGCAATAAAATAATTAAATAAAGTGGATAACATTAATGTATTGTTATTATTTTTTCTCTCCACGTGACTTTAAAGGAATAACCATAAATTATGAATTCCTGCAGTCACGAAAGTTTTAAGTCAAAAGTCATAACATTATTGTGCAAATTACATTGTACATCTTGTGCACTTTCAAGCGCAGAGTCTACGCTTAGAGTAAACACGTGCGTAATACATGGGAGTGGTGGTGCAGTGGTTATCGTACTGCGCTACGATTTCGGCCACTTGAGATTCATTCTCGGCCACGGCTAACATCAGTGGCGAGCGGTGTCTGAAGCAGGCAAACATCCTCCTTGGCCAACACTACCTTGAGATGCCTTCATCCGGAAATTGATTAACAAGGAGCCAGCAAATCATTATTATCAAATAGAAATGTGATCATTCTTTACCATTATTCCTCCTCCAAATGAAGGCACTATTTCTACACACCGCAGCATATTTGCAAATTTGAAGATGAGTGTGATGCTCTGCAAAGAGAACTATAACCCTCATATATATTAAAAAAAATTAAACGTTAAAATATGCACACTCACAGCAATGCTCGCAGAATTACCTAATTTCGCTAACAATTTCCCAATGGATGAAATTCAATTATGGGAAGGCAGCTGTTGCATTTGTTTTACCTGGAGTCATTATGCAATCTGGAGTCATTGGCGTAGTGGCAGTCATAACCCAGGGGGCACAGCACACAGTTCCAGTGGTCATTGTGGAATTCACAAATGGTTATGTAGGTATGTAAGCAGGCGTGTATGCTGGCTTGTACATTTATAATTTATATTATACAGGCTGACCCATTTATAGGCAGGGATAAATTATGGAGAAACCAACATTCCATTTCAAAGCCTCCGCATGTCTCCCGCCCATCTGAATACGCTCATTACACCATTTCACAGGTCCGCCGTGCACCTTGTTCAACATAGCTGATCAGATGTGCTTCGCAGCGATCGACTGAGAGGAGAGAGAGAGAGGGTCGATACAAATCAGCGGGGTATCTAGCAGTGGATCACCGTTTGTGTTTACAGCTACTAAGCCATATTGAGATTAATGAGGCAGCATGTGGCAGCAATTACAACTCAAAGTGTCTCTTTGCTCAAATACAAATTAAAGGGGGGGGTGGGGGGAGGGGTGGCTGCTAATCTCTTCCTGTGGCCCTGATTCAGTGGTGGAAATTCCAAATTTATATGACACGGACAAGTCGACCCACAGGGCAACGGCATTCGATTTTTTTTACAGCGTCGTACTACTCACTTTATTGATCCCAGGAAAGGAAAAAAAAACAAATGATGAGCTGAGTTGACCCCCAACAGAGAATCCGACATGGAACCCCTCCAATGTTGAGTCTAAACGGATCGCCGTCGCGTGAACAAAAAAACGCAACGCACCCGTCAGTGGCGCTCCCTTGAAAAAGAATAAACGCTCAAAAAAGTGTGACGTTGCGGGCAGTGGTCCTACTTCACAGCACGTACTTAGACGGGCCAACGAGATCGAGTAGATGGCAATTGGGGGCTGACGTGCAAGACACAGGCCAAGAAGAGCTGGGCAAAGTAGAGCTAACCGATGTGAAATCATCTGGAAAAATAATAAAACTACGCTGGGGGTGAGAGGGCCGGACGTGCAAAATACCGTCGGCTCGGTGTTGACGGAATGCCGGTGTTCACAGAATTCCGGTGTTCACGGAATGCCGGTGTTCACGGAATGCCGCAGAAAGCATTGCCGGCTGCCCCGAGCCGACTGATGCAGACAGCCTCCACCTCCTGGCCGGCGTCGTTCCTCCACCACCGTGGCCAGCCGTGCAGAACGGTCCCACGGCATCCGCTCTACCAGTAGACTCACATCACATACCTGCTGCCAGTAGACTCACATCACATACCTGCTGCCAGTAGACTCACATCACATACCTGCTACCAGTAGACTCACATCACATACCTGCTGCCAGTAGACTCACATCACATACCTGCAGCCAGTAGGCTCACATCACATACCTGCTGCCAGTAGGCTCACATCACATACCTGCTGCCAGTAGGCTCACATCACATACCTGCTGCCAGTAGACTCACATCACATACCTGCTGCCAGTAGACTCACATCACATACCTGCTGCCAGTAGACTCACATCACATACCTGCTGCCAGTAGCATCACATCACATACCTGCTACCAGTAGACTCACATCACATACCTGCTGCCAGTAGAATCACATTACATACCTGCTACCAGTAGACTCACATCACATACCTGCTGTCAGTAGGCTCACATCACATACCTGCTGCCAGTAGGCTCACATCACATACCTGCTGCCAGTAGCATCACATCACATACCTGCTACCAGTAGACTCACATCACATACCTGCTGCCAGTAGAATCACATCACATACCTGCTACCAGTAGACTCACATCACATACCTGCTGTCAGTAGACTCACATCACATTCCTGCTGCCAGTAGGCTCACATCACATACCTGCTGCCAGTAGGCTCACATCACATACCTGCTGCCAGTAGAATTACATTACATACCTGCTACCAGTAGACTCACATCACATACCTGCTGCCAGTACACTCACATACCTGCTGCCAGTAGGCTCACATCACATACCTGCTGCCAGTAGAATCACATCACATACCTGCTGCCAGTAGACTCACATCACATACCTGCTGCCAGTACACACACATACCTGCTGCCAGTAGGCTCACATTACATACCTGCTACCAGTAGACTCACATCACATACCTGCTGCCAGTACACTCACATACCTGCTGCCAGTAGGCTCACATCACATACCTGCTACCAGTAGACTCACATCACATACCTGCTGCCAGTAGACTCACATCACATACCTGCTGTCAGTAGACTCACATCACATACCTGCTACCAGTAGACTCACATCACATTCCTGCTGCCAGTAGGCTCACATCACAAACCTGCTGCCAGTACACTCACATTGCTGCCAGCTATGTGATCCGAGCGTCCTAGGGAGTGCCTATGAAGGTGTTTTTAGTCTGCTCATACAGACTGGCCAGGTGCCTTGGAATGACGTGAGAGTACCCACACTTCACACGCCGATTGTCGTTTACCCATTTATATGGCTGGGTATGCAGAGGCAGCGGCCTTTTAAGAAACGGACGTATTGGCGGTAAAACCGGTGTACCATAACACACCAGGCCTCGTAAAACGGTCCGCAATCAACATTTAGATGAGCAATTTTCCGTATCAGTCTATCATTGACCCTTGTCGCCAAGTTCGACGCGATTCGAATGTTTAATTGCTAAAAAAAAAAAGTACCATATTGACCGTTGATTTGGAGTTCGGGGCACGCGATTATTATTTTTTTTGGGGGGGGGGGGGCCGCGACCAGGAGACCAGGAGGCGTGCGAGCGCCTGGAGCATCATCAGCGGCTTCCGTCGTCGTCTTGAACCGCCGATAGATAGCATGGTAAGTAGGGCGTTGGGATTGTGTCGTGCTTGTTCTGAATTCATCAGAGTGAGGGCTAGGAACCGTCCAACCAAGTCTAGGGCACGAGAAAAAAAAAGCACGGAGCCAATCGTCATTAGGCTAGGTGCTGCGATACGGCAACGGACTGTGGAAGCTTCGTGTTCAGCTGCTCATGTACAGGTCCGTCTTCCGATTGCTTCGTCATCACGAGAAGTGATATTGACGCACCGCCACCCTGCAAGATTTTCTGACCGGAGTTTGCTCATTGCGGGAAATTAATTCTCGTGAAAAATGTTTTTTTTTGTTTTTTAATACCGCGCGCTGCTGTACCCCAAATACATTCAAATGTGCCCATTTGATTCACTGCATCACGCCCTTTCAGACGCGCTTCTGCGGCCGTCTGGAACGCTCTCTGTTCCGTTATTAGGAAGCCACTGGGAGATATGCACTTTTACATCTAGATTGAGAACTCATTTCTTTAGAACTGCTTTTTTTGCCTTTAGCTTGTTGTCCCTCCCCCCACCGCGCACCTCCGATTAGCACCGCCGGCTACGTACGGTGCGAAATAAATACAACATACATATATTTTGATTTAAAGCTTTCGTGACTGCAGTAATTCATATTCTTAGCTCTTTCGGTAAAGTCACGTTGAAGGGAAACAATAAAATAATAAAATATACATAAAACAGTAATGTGTTTGTGTTATGGTCGAAACGTCGTGAGAATTTTTATTGTTTTAATTTTTTTTAAATTATTTTATTGTTTCCCTTCAACGTGACTTTACCGAAAGAGCTAAGAATATAACATACATATATCTGTTTTTCTACCTCAGCAGCTCTCACCTGATGATGATTGCGTGTGTTGCGATCGCAACGTCATGATATTGTTATTTTTTTTATTATTTTATCATATTTTTTTCTAACTACGTGGCTTTACCGAAAGACCCAAAGAATAACAAACATGCAGATTCTTCGTTGGGAGAAGGGGTCGAACCGACGAGTCGAGAGTGCGATCCTCAGCACCACGGCAGAAGGCCCTTTTGCACACGGCACGACATTGACACCGCATTGTTCGTGAGGTTAATTATTCCGATAACAACAATGCCACTGCCCCCTTACTTTGCTCGATTTATTGCGAAGCTATTTCGCGACACGCAGAGTTCTGTTACAGTTCCGCAGCATAAGTCGGGAAGATTCATCTCGGGAAATTATAACCGCGGGGCACTTTCCCTCGCCTATTGCAGTGGGCTTCATACCCTGCACCAACAGTTATCTACTAAAGAAAAAAAAAGTTAATCTCATTTATCATCGGTGGGTGTTTTATCTCTCGGAGATAAATGTGACCGAGGCGAGTGAGACAGGATATGTGGTGGCTTTTTTTTTTGCTAATGCAGTCACAGATGAGTCGGCTCGCACCATTATGCGCGCTGCATGTGAGAAGTCTTTCAGGATTTCTGAAAGAACATTAATGTTTTACTTGTCCACCCCGAGGCTTGAACTCGGGATCTTAGAGGTCCTGTCTGGATGCCATAATAAGAGACACTGGGCCATCTCAAATTCAAACAGACTTAAATATAAGCGCATTCCCTTGTGTTGCCGTAATGGTTCAATAAAGGTTAAAAAATGTTAACTTTTAACATTTTCCTCGGGGAGTATTTTAAAGGGACCTCACATGGAAAGGGCGCTAAATAAATCCGAAATAGAATAGAATGCGTGTTAACCTTTGAGAGAGGAAAAAAAACGTCATCACAATACTGGGGCAAATATAAACTTCAACTGGCAAAGACATTTGTGATTCCTCATTACAAATTCTAGCATTATTTTGAAGCATTAATAAGTATTACACCGATGTCGTGTTTCTGGCAGTGCATTATCATGGTTTTTCACATGTTATAGAAGTGTGGACAGATTTGTTAATCCAATGAGAAGTCAGTAAACGTACCGGGACAAATTAGTCCTCAATTTGGGCCACAAAAGTGCGGCTTAATTTCTTAATTTAAACTTTATTTTCCTAACCTAATCCTTAACCGAAACGCCGATGAAGTTGCTTTGAATCTTTTACATTATTTATGATTAAAAAATACCTTTGTCTTTTTCAATTTCTTTCAAATGTTCACGTATTTATTAAAAAAATGTCAAAGCACACAACATTCGTGATTTGACTTATTTGTGTCAATAGCACTTAATTTTTTTATCAGATGAATTCAGGCTTGTCAAACGTATGAATTGTTCCAGTACCTGAACTATATTTTTCACGTAAAGTTTTATAATGTGTAATTATGGTTTGGGGTTAGGGCCCAAGACAGATTACCACACCACTTGTAGAAGCCATGATGATTCAGCCCATTGGTGGATTTTAAAGGGTATCAAAGAGTCATAGGCAATGCGGGTAGTGGATTAAGTTGGGTATGTTTCAATCAAACGTGCCTTCAATCTGTTAAACTTGCCAAACATATCAGTCATGAGTGTCGACTTCAATTGCATAGCGAATCTTTGCAACTATTTAGAAGGTACACGATTAGTTAAAATTCAATTGGTGCATACATGTACGCCTTACATATACAGTGAAGGAAAAAAGTATTTGATCCCCTGCTGATTTTGTACGTTTGCCCACTGACAAAGAAATGATCAGTCTATAATTTTAGTGGTAGGTTTATTTGAACAGTGAGAGAGAATAATAACAAAAAAATCCAGAAAAACGCATGTCAAAAATGTTATAATATGATTTGTATTTTAATGAGGGAAATAAGTATTTGACCCCTCTGCAAAATATGACTTAGAACTTGGTGGCAAAACCCTTGTTGGCAATCACAGAGCTCAGACGTTTCTTGTAGTTGGCCACCAGGTTTGCACACATCTCAGGAGGGATTTTGTCCCACTCCTCTTTGCAGATCTTCTCCATGTCATTAAGGTTTCGAGGCTGACGTTTGGCAACTCGAACCTTCAGCTCCCTCCACAGATTTTCTATGGGATTAAGGTCTGGAGACTGGCTAGGCCACTCCAGGAACTTAATGTGCTTCTTCTTGAGCCACTCCTTTGTTGCCTTGGCCGTGTGTTTTGGGTCATTGTCATGCTGGAATACCCATCCACGACCCATTTTCAATGCCCTGGCTGAGGGAAGGAGGTTCTCACCCAAGATTTGACGGTACATGGCCCCGTCCATCGTCCCTTTGATGCGATGAAGTTGTCCTGTCCCCTTAGCAGAAAAACACCCCCAAAGCATAATGTTTCCACCTCCATGTTTGACGGTGGGGATGGTGTTCTTGGGGTCATAGGCAGCATTCCTCCTCCTCCAAAGAGCTCCATTTTGAACTCATCTGACCACAACACTTTCACCCAGTTGTCCTCTGAATCATTCAGATGTTCATTGGCAAACTTCAGACGGGCATGTATATGTGCTTTCTTGAGCAGGGGGACCTTGCGGGTGCTGCAGGATTTCAGTCCTTCACGGCGTAGTGTGTTACCAATTGCTTTGTTGGTGACTATGGTCCCAGTTGCCTTGAGATCATTGACAAGATCCTCCCGTGTAGTTCTGGGCTGATTCCTCACCGTTCTCATGATCATTGCAACTCCACGAGGTGAGATCTTGCATGGAGCCCCAGGCCGAGGGAGATTGACAGTTCTTTTGTGTTTCTTCCATTTGCGAATAATCGCAGCAACTGTTGTCACCTTCTCACCAAGCTGCTTGGCAATTGTCTTGTAGCCCATTCCAGCATTGTGTAGGTCTACAATCTTGTCCATGACATCCTTGGAGAGCTCTTTGGTCTTGGCCATGGTGGAGAGTTTGAAATCTGATTGATTGATTGCTTCTGTGGATAGGTGTCTTTTATACAGGTGCAGTGGAGTAGGAAGGTGCGTATTGCATGGAAACAGAGACAGTGCGGGTTATGTTGGGTCAGCCTGTAGCGAAGGCAAATACAGTGCAGGTCATGTTAGGGTAGCCAGGTACAAGGGCTGGGATGATGAGGTAATGGTTGGGCCAATTAAGCCAGAGGACCTGCGACGGCGGTGATTGGCTGGGGCTGTTGTCAAGGGCGAGGAGGCGTCGAGATGTCTGGAGAAAGACAGGTGTTCTGAGGACACGAAGCGTGGGGAGGCACGCGGGCCAATTAATTAGGGGTAATGAGAATGGAGATAAAATGGGGAGACACAGAGAGTCGGGGAGTTGGAGTTGGGAGCTGGACGAGGCAAGACGTGGAGTTTGGAGGAGAGTTTGGAGACAGAGTGGGAAACAGAGTTTGGAGACAGAATTGGAAACAGAGTTTGGAGACGGAATTGGAAACAGAGTTTGGAGACAGAGTTGGAGACGGAGTTTGGAAACAGAGTGAGTATAGCGATAGCGGAGCAGCGATAGCGGAGCTGGGGACGAGAATAGCCAGTAGTGGAGAGAGCGTAGCGATAGCGGAGCTGAAGACGCTGGGTGCGGAGACGCTGTGTGCGGAGTTGCTGAGTGCGGAGTTGCTGAGTGCAGAGTCGCTGAGTGCAGAGTCGCTGAGTGCAGAGCAAGCGAAGTGATCGTGGGGAGTGGAGAGACAAAGGTGGCGAGCGAGTCGAGTGAAGCACGGCGAGCGAGCCGTGGCGACCAGAATACTGTGGAATGTGGAGGACATGCTGAGAGTTGTAAATAAAGCGGTGTTCGAAGAAAGACAGAAGTTGTCTGAGTGAAATCGAACACTACACAGGTAACAAACTGAGATTCGGAGCACTCCCTTTAATAGTGTGCTCCTAATCTCAGCTCGTTACCTGTATAAAAGACACCGGGGAGCCAGAAAACTTTCTGATTTATAGGGGGTCAAATACTTATATCCCTTATTAAAATGACAATCAATTTATAACATTTTTGACATGCGTTTTTCTGGATTTTTGTTGTTGTTATTCTCTCTCACTGTTCAAATAAACCTACCACTATTATTATAGACTGATCATTTCTTTGTCAGTGGGCAAACGTACAAAATCAGCAGGGGATCAAATACTTTTTTCCCTCACTGTATATCCATGATCTAAATATCATAATGTTCAGTACTTAAAAATGTATATATGTATCCAGAGTCAAAAGGCATGTATATTTAACACTGCAGACTTGTGTATATTTTTTTTATTTTGTGCTGACCATGGCTAGTTATGGTAATAAGCAATTCATTCAAATCGCTGCGGCGTATGAATTAAATATCAAATTGAGGAATTAATGTATGAATATCCTGGCTACCGTTAATTAAGACTGGCATGCAGAAGCATCTCTAGCTGTATAAATTTGTATGACCTTCTAATAAAAATAGACAAAATACGCAGGACGCTTCAAAAAATGTGAACATTTACATGGGACTTTCGTTTTTAATCGAAAAAGATTGACTAAGACGCTGTAACATGATAACAAATGTATGTTAATAGCTTCAAAAGGCCAGAGTCTCCACGTGTTCGCCATCATTGTCAACACATGCCAGGAATATTCTCCAGGTGGTCTCCAGGGCCCAGAGGCACGTTTCTTGCGGTATTGTAGCAAATTCGCTGAAGTGTTAACATTTTTTTGAACTACTCTGTCTTTCAGTTTACGATGAACATAACATTTCCCAAATTGCGTGCGTTCTAGAGAAGAGATGTGTCGCTTTATTATTTTCTAAATGTCTATATATAAAAAGTGGGTTTCTTTTTTTCTATTTATAACTTTAAAATATTGCAAGTACAATATGTGCGAGTAGGTGCTCGCAAGCCAACCGAACATTATCAATGTGAAGCATAATCTTGGCCAATAATGTGGCTAGAAATATTTTTTGTGCGGATTATTTAACTGGCTCCATCCAAGCTAAGCTTCCAATGAATAAATAACAACAATGGTAAAAGAGAATCATTTAGCTATGCATAGATAAGCAAATATGAATTGAATTATTGGATTGCAATGAAGAAATGGCAATCAAAGGCAAGCTCTACATGAATACGAATGTCGCTTGCACTTATATACGTATATTTGCCTCTAGGCAGGTACACATAATGAATTGGAATTATTGGTTGGTGTCTGTACAGATGGCCATTATGTTGAATGACTCCAATAATCCATCAAAGAGTGGAGTGAGCAGCAATGAATATTTCAAAAGCAGCATATGATGATTTGCGAATTTACGAATGCAGGACTTACACGTACTACGTAGGGCTTTTTGGATAAAAAGGAAGATGAAAAAGATGTGATTTTTTTTTTATCAAGCTACATATCAGCTTGTATAGCTTATTATTACCACAAAAGCAAAACAGAGATTAATGAACACACCCACAGATCACTTAAACTCCAATCATTAAATTCTGCGCTCCACTCACTGAACATCAGATGCCTTTTGATCATCAGGAACATCGCTAAGTTTACTCACATTGATTAGTCTGAGCCAATGAACAACTGATCTGTCCTGGTCGTGCTGTTTCGGAGTGAAAGGTCAACTCGGAACATTGAACAGCACGTGGTTTGTGGAGACACCGGTCCCTACCATATTCCATCACTGGTTCAGGGGTCATTCATTGACGAGAACAAGAATCCTGGCTGGACGGCCAACACCGGCGTCGGTACGCGGAACGTTCCAGCTCGGTGTGAACGAACAGCTCACCGAGCGACCGACTGACCGTGCTGATGAAGGAAACTTTAACTCGCGAGCGCACGCCACCCCGCGGCGGCCATCGAAGGAGATGAGAGGCGTGAGATCGCCCTTTGCAAACACGGGGGCTTCCACGGGGCCTAGAGAGGCCTGCTGGCATTTGTCTTCACCCCCCCCCCACACCCCCAGGGCAGAAAAGTTCATATCCCCGGGTTAAACCGAAAAGGTCAAAGTGACCTTTTTGGTTTTGGACGTAAGTGGCGTCATCCTCATCTTGACTTTGCGGCGCCCAGAGGGGACAGCTGTCCATGGCGCAGCCTGTTTGTGAGTGGCATAAAGGATGTTGGTCGCGAGGCTCAACGCTTGCAAGCGAGGAGAGAGGAGCCGTGGCTTCTCTCGAAGGCGCTTCTCCATGGTTCAGCTCGGCGGCGGCGTCGTCGTCGTCGGAGGCAATTGTAGCCTCGGGGAGCTATCACGTTCTCAATTTCAGCCTCCCATCTGTCGGAGTGGTTTTGGGTCTCGAGAAAATGCTCAGATCCATGTACGTGATGAGGCTTGAACCATTCTAAAATTCTTCTTCCACGTGGGCTGACACGTGTGATCGCTTGGACAAATGGGCCACACGCGAGATCTAAAAAGTAAAATGTGTATTGCAAAAACAACAGCCGCGACCTGTTTGGTATGTTATTTTTGTTTATTATCACTTTAAACTCTTTATCCAGTGCAAACGATGGATAACCATAGATGAATGGCTTGTGGAATTTTAAATGTTAACAAGCACTGCTTTTTAAACTGCATTGACAGTTTTTTTTCGTCTTCTAAATGAACTGTGCATGTGTCATTGTTTATGCCTACGTTGCTGTGTTTCTCTACTGGGAACAGGCGAAACAGAGGGAGATAGGTTGGATCCCACTAACAGGGTTGTAAAGATGTATCAATTAATCGATTAAAACCGATTGTTACCCTCAAGATATATTTGTCAAAGTGTGCGTGTTGAGGATCCGTTAATTTTTCATTCCCATATGTTGCATGAATTATTTTCCGGTCGCCCATGTAAGCCACTGGAAGGCATCACAGTGCACCACAAAATTTGGATTATTGAGTAAAATCCCGATTCCCCGTCACAGTAAATTCAATTGATGGCGAGGGGGTGAATGGGTACGGGTCTACAAAGCGGGATTGCGCATTTACAGAATGTACGTTTGCTCGCAACCACAAGGCATCGTTTGCAAACAGCCCACGTGAACAATGTGGGTCGACCAGTCACCTTGGTAAAGATGGTGGCCAAATGTTTTGGCAGTTATGTGCCACTGATGGCCTTGCCGTTTGATAATTATTGACAGTTTGGCTAGGTCAATCGCAGGGGCAATTCTAAGGGATAAAGGAGAGCTAATGTGCTATTGGTTGCCAAATCCCCAAAGTAGGACTTGATGTCAATAATGTTATTCACCAGCTCTACCAGCAGCTCAGTGATTTGCCTTATAAATACGTAAAATCCACAGGCAGGAAGGACCTAATTGATTACTGCTCTTTTGATGTTCTACATTTCCATAAATTACTCCGTATGTGCACCCCGAGTGCATTTATACGGACAGGCATAAGCCGTGCCACCTCTCTTTAATGCTAACATTAACCGTACTTGCTTGCCTAGTGTTTTTTTTTAAACGACTCACCGTTGTACGTTACAGCCCGTGCTCTGGGGCAATGCGTAATGCAATTGTTTCCTCACAAGAAAAATGGAAGGGCTTAGATAAAAAAAAATTAAGGCGCGGTGAGTGGGGGCTTTAAACGTATAGCAGATGCACAATTAACCGTGCTCCTGTCAAATCTATACTTGATGGGTTGAGCAGTTTTAATAATTAAACATTCTAAAGCCAAGAATATTTCAGCGTGTCAAAAAACATGACAAGGTCAGAGCCGTGCTGGGTTGTTTTTTTTTGCCAGAATTTTTCTGGCAAAAAAATATGAAGTCAGCTATGAACATTTGATGGATTAACTAGGCAGGCATTGTTGTGATTATAATTATATACGGTAATGATAGTGTAGGTTTTGAGCAAGCAAAGCAATGTAATAATCTCCCCAGGGCTCCAAAGTCATTTGAAATGGGACGGTTTTACGCACTTCATTTTTTTAAAATGCGCCAATTCGGCATGCAGTTGTCTCAAAGAATGTTGCATGAAATGTATAAAATAATGCATAACTAAGCTGGCTATAATTACATTTCTGTGTTTTTTAGTTTTGCAATTGTTAAAGTGCAACGCAGTAGAATTGGACACGCCAATGCTTTTGAGAAACGAAAGTAGCAGCCAATGTTTTAAAAAGCACTGCATTGCATAAATATACCATAAGATAAGAAATTCCAAAAACCGTGCAGAATTTTCATCTTTCACAATAACATGTCAAAATACATACAAATAAATGCATCAAGTGTGTGATGGTGATGTTTGCCTCTTACACAGATTAACTTTAAATTTTTACCCAATGCTTCCGCCAAAAAAATAGGTGTAGAAAAAAAATCTGACATCCAGCAAAGGTAGACTCATTAAAGTCTGCTGGGCAAAGAAGGAGAGACTAATTGGAGGCACACTTGATCAGGAAAGTGTGCTTTTTCATTGCCACGGATTGGAAGTCCAGAGAGAGCAGGTCATTACTTGTCTCATTAATCAGTTGGCGGCTCCACCGCTTGCTTAACCCCTTTGCATCAACACTTTTCACCGAGCATTTGGAAACGCTTGCGCGCAACGTGCACGCTTACATTGCGTGTGCATTCACACGTGGGGTTTTTTTCGTTTTTGTTGTTGTTGTTCTTTGTTGCTTTATTCGTGTGGCTGTTGGCTTTGCACACTGACTGCAGATCCTGGACTTAAAGGGAGAGATCTTATAGAATCCTGCACGCGCGGTCATCAGAACCACTTTAATCACCAGAGGGACATATGGTGCCCACAAAAATGATCCGGCACTGGGCATAAATTTGGAGGCTTCAAAAACGGGGAGTGAATAGGAAACTGTTGACTTTTACAGAAGTTTTTGCAGTTTGTTCTACTGCCTTTTGAGCAAAGTTACACTTTCCCACATGAGTGTTTTTGCGTCTAATTGTCCAGGCAATAAGCGGAGTGTGTGTGCGCGCCTCAATTAATCTTACACTGGCTCTCAGAAACGCAGTACAGATAGCACATGGATGCACTTCCCACTCACCTCTGTGCGCGTGTAAGGTGTGCGTGGTGGTGGTTAGCCCACGGTGCTATGAACGAGGTGACCTAGGTTTGATTCCAATATCGCGAGCGAATGAAAACTTAACTGGTTCTGGGCTTCCCGTCGGTCAACTCGGGCTGGTCGGTGTGAGTTTGGTCGAGGTGGGGAGGACGCATGTGTAAACAATTCAGAATCTTAAATTAGATTGGAGGAATCCGAAGAGCTTTGAAGCTCTTTTTCAACGACGTCCAGTAAGGGGCACGGGGTCAGCAAAATTACAACAAATGCAAAACGGGGAAGAAAATAAACGAAGGTAAACAAGTGAAGGGACTGGACTGTCCAGAGGACAGCGTTGGAGTGAAGACAGCAAGCCCAGGTCGCGTCCTTTAAGCTGTGTGGGAGGAAACGTCGTGATTTTTTGTTATTTTATTTTTTACCTACGTGACTTTACCGAATAGAACCAAGGAGTATGGATCCTTGCAGTCACGAAAGCTTCAAATCTAGAATTGAAGGTAAACAAGTTACGAAATATAAATGACTCAAGGAAAATAAACAAAGCACATGAATCGCTACCGATTTTCTCAATGCCAAATGCAAGCTTGGGCAAGACAGCAAAACAACAACAGCAGCAGCAGTGCCAGCCCACACCATGACATCAACACACGGCCCCCTCTGTGCTTCGTTGATTAAGTATGGAACAACAAATGGATGTTGCTGCGCTGCTTCCATTGAACACCACCTAGCCCCATTAGCTCAATGACAACCCCTTTTGTGTGCATGGTGGACACCGATCTAACCACCATCCAGGCTCAGCACTGCTTGACATTTACATATCTGATGAGGTTGGACACATTCCAGTTCAAGATGCCCGTCGACTGGAATGGCCCTCCTTTGAAGTTACAACACGCATGTATGTTGAATTCATTCCGCACTGTATGAAGACAAATGTGTTAATTGGAGGTGCGTGGGGAGGACACCAAACTGAACGCAAAAAAATCAGTCTAGATATCTTAAAAGTGCACAGCTCCAATGGCTTCCGAATATCGGAAGGAAGAGCGTTCCAGACGGCCCGCAGAAGCGCGTCCCGAAAGCGCGCGACGCGGTGACCGCCTTTGTTCGATGGCCGAGCCAAAAATCCGCTGCTGCTTCGAGGATGACGGGAGTTGTCGTCACGGTTCATGCTCGTTGACGAGATCGGCGAGGTATCTGTGTGTGATTCACTTGTGGCGAGCGCTACGTGCGAGCACTGGATACAGATAGTCCCCGAGTTACGATGGTCCGACTTACGATGTTTTGATCTTGCGATGGCGATAGCGACAAAATTGTAAGCTATTTTTAATTTCGCGCGGCAGGCAAACGCGGCAGCGTACGAGGTACGAATCTTGGCGAGTACCATACAATATGATAAGTTACGATACGTTCAATGCATGTGTGATACGTAGCTTTAGCGATTTCATTTTAGGGTTACCACGATACGATACAATACGTTCAATGCATGTTAAAAGTTTTTATAGCAGATAGGATTGTTTCCTGAAAAAACGTTCTATTAAATTGCAATTCATATAGGTAGGCTAAGAATTTACCTTGTTTTTTTACGTTACATTTTACTGTGCAATACAGTATTGTAATTAATAAATACATAAAGTATATAGTTTATACAGTACGGTACTGTAAATTGCTCTGTTTCGCTAAATTACCACCATTCTTTAAGACTCCTGGGTAGGCGAGGCCATCTTCGACTTACGATATTTTTTGACTTACGATGGGGTCGTCGTAACGCATCTCCATCGTAAGTCGGGGACTACCCTGTACTCGCACTCGAGATACGAACTGTGGCCAGGTATGCATGGCCTCGCCCCCTTCTCGTACGTGACGCTGACCTTAATAGGTGCTCGCCAACGACTGTAGTCTGTGGGGAGGGGGAGTGAGAGGGGAGCTTAAATGTGCAACAGGAAAACAAACAAAAAAACATATCTTTATAATTTGGGTTTGAAGGGCATTTCTTGCGAACGTCACGTGAGTTAAATTGGCGACAGCGTCGGCAGAGGAACGTTCACCCGCAGCACGTGGTCGATGGCAACGCGGGCAGATGGGGCAAAGAGGGCGCTTCGATGCCCCCCGCGCGAGGCACCGGTTAAATGTGTGGCTCTGTGCTCAACGCTTGGCACCGGGGGGCACCGAGGGTTGGGTTTTCAAACCTCCCAAGTGATTGAGATGGCGATACAACCTGTCCTGCCTTGCCTGCCTGTGGTTCATTTGTATTGAAAACCGCACGCGTGTCCACCCCCCCCACCCCACCCCACCCCTTCATTAATGTGTTATGCAATTAATGGTGTGCAAATATCTTTGAACGTTTATATACAATGTATATCAAATGTATATATATCTCTCTCTCTACGGGACCTTCCTATTGCCTGTAAGGGTTAAAGCTTGTCCTTTTTTTGCCATCGTAAACTCTACATTTACGATTTACACTGAGCGGCTAACTGCTGTGGCATAACGGTGAGCGGGCCACTTGACATATGGTCCAGGGGTCACCGGCTCGATCTCCAGGTGCGGCAGTTGACACAATGGACGCGGTTTTCGTTTATTGCCCCACCCCCCATACCCCTCCTACTCTCCCCCACGTTACCCCACCACCATTTGTGTTTACCCCACACGTGTGGTGGGGTCAAGTGTAGGCACTCACACCTCTCCCAACAAAATCGGGCCAGAGCGGAAGAGTAGGCCAAGCTACCCTTCTATAGAGGGGCTCTCTATAACTCCCTCTAGTGGAAGCCCTTCCGGCAGCAGTGCAGGCCTGCAACTTTACCTTTTGGTTGTTAATGCGATATGTTCATCATCGTCAGCTCAATCCATTTGTCAGTATCGAACGGGCGAGGTGAGCCCGAAAGAGGCTCGAGAAGAGATGCGTACGTACGTATGTATGTTGAATTTCTTTCGCGCCGTACGTTACCAACCGCGCTAATCGGAGGTGCGGGATGTGACAGAGGATGACCTGCAGGTGAGCGGGCAGCTGGCGACAGCGGTGTCGGGATCTACCACTGTGTGTGGAGGAGGCTCATTGGAAGACCCTACGGCATAGCTGCCCGTCTGTAGCTGGCCCTGCTCACAACAACAAGGTCGCAACTCATTACGCACAAAGTTCTTGCCACAAATGAACCACCGATACCTTTGCTAATCTCGTCAAGGAGCATACGCCATCGTCACACGAACTCCGGTCATGCTTGCAGCAGCGGTGGCTTTTGGCTGGCCATCGGACAAAGACGGTCACCGCATCGCACGGCGCTTTCAGGTGCACTTCTGCGGCCGTCTGGAACGCTCTTCCTTCCCGTATCAGGAAGCCACTGGAGCTATGCGCTTTTACAGCATCTGGATCGAAAACTCATTCATTTAAAACTGCTTTTTTGTGTTCAGTTTGTCCTTCCCCGCACCTCTGATGAGCACGGTTGGCTACGAACGGTGCGAAAGAAGTTCAGCATACATACATACATATAACAAACGGGCATAGAGCGTCGGGTGGCTCTAGCACAGCGAGATTACACGGTGGAGAGCTCGGCTGGTGGGAATGCCTGTCACGCTGCGTCTGTGAACCCGTAATGCTCGGGGCCCTAACTGTGGCGATGTCACTGCGACATTGTGTGGCAATTAAATTTTGACTTAAACAACTTTCGTGACTGCAGGAATTCATATTCTTGGTTCTTTCGGTAAAGTCACGTGGATATATTTTTTCATTTTTTAAAATTTATTTTCTATCTACGTGACTTTGCCGAAAGAACCAAGAATATGCGTGGCAATTGTAAGTTGTCGACGGAGGTGGATTAATGCGTCCCTGATTGGGTGACATTTCAGGGTTAATTTCGATTGAAGTGCAAATTCACATCATTATCTTATCAACACAGCATCGCGTCGCATTTCAGTCGTCACCAAGTAACTGACACATCCAGCGGAGTATTTTGTTTTGCCCGATGTGCGACCGTGAATCTCGATGTACGTTCGCAAATGCAAGTCACACATACCCCAGTGTCCCTAACCTCACGTACACTCGCTCACTCCTAGAGCACGGTGAAGCATTTGAAATGACCCTATTTGTATTTGGTTGAACTCTGAGTTCATATATGTTCAAGTATCCGACCTTTTCATGTATCCACCTCTACCGTCAGTCTCCAGCGGGTCGCAAATGTTATGTTGAAACTGTATAGGATTCTGAATTATCGACAATTTTTTTTAATAGCATATGAAATGTGTTTAACAAGGGTTAATTGGTTCCTTTCATATCGCGTCGTTCATGCAAATTAGCATCTCACAATCGCCGTGGGACCACAGATGAGTTGGAAGGCAACCGGGCGATGAACTGGCGCTACCAACAATTGCCCAACCTCTGAAGTCCTCTATATGTTGGGATGTTTTCAGCCACAATTCATGAGTGTTCATACACGTCGGAGGAAACCGGAGCGGTCAGAGAAAACCAACGCGTGCGAGGGGGCAACGCTCTATCCCGTATAGAAGGGACAGGATATTTCTCTGCACTTTGTTTGTCTCTCGATTGGTCAATGAGTTTCTGACTGGAATTAATGTCTCGTAGGAGTGCAACCTATTCTTGCTGTCACAGGTATCTTTTGTGCGACGTAGCATTGTACGGCTGCTGTCATTTCCCCAGGAAACATACCGACGTTGTGCCGACGTTGGCACGTGGTTGGAAGCTCTGTACCGACGTTGGCCCACCGTTGACTCGACGTGCCGTGTTTGCTCGGTCAGAGTCACGTGTGCACCGATTGCCTTGTGCCGCTCCACCGTGGCACGGGGTCTTGTGGTTGTGCCCTGCATCATTGTGACTTTCCTCGTGGCCCTCAGTTGAGTGCAGATCTTATATTTGTTTTGGTAAGTTAACGATGTAAACCGTGTACGACTGAGAATTTGTACTAAAGAACAACGTTAAGGCACATCGTTAATTCAGAATGACGTGCTTGTGTCGGTGGGATCGGGAAGCCAAGTTCTGTCATCGATTTCAAAACCTTGCCTCGGCAGACGATTAACGGTGCTCTTGTGCCCTCTACTGACAGCTCTTATAAGTAACGCAATATATCGCAGAGGGCTTCATTTGTGTCGTATATGAATCTATCGACAATTTCACATGTTATCGTAAAATGACTCCTGGGAAACATTACAAAAAGAAAAAAACTGAAACCTCACATTTCTGCTCTGTTATGGAAACATGTCATTATTATCACATTAATATATTTTTTTCGCACCCTTGGAGAAGATTAAAAGCTAACGGGGTTCAATCGCTCCGTTGCATCGCAGTGAATCGAGCCGAGTGGATAATTTATTTCCTTTAATGCGATAACTAGCCGTGTGTTATACGTGGCGAACATAGACTTGACGCGAATTGCAAGACAAATGGCCTTTAGAAAAATAGAATAATGATTTGCATGGCAACTGGATTTTAGGTACAGTATAAAAATAACCATCTTTACCATTCAAAAAGCTAAAGTGTGAGAAATATTAGAATTCAAAAGATCAGGATGAAATTCACTGAGAGCTTCTGTGGTGCCCAGGAAAGAGGAGGGGACGTCATATATCATGTATTTTTCTCCTCATTCCCTATGTCAGGTGAGGTCAATGTAGTTAATTTAATGATTTATAGTTTTCCATGCAATTCACATTAACCCAGCCGGCCTTCCTATCTAAAAGAAATGTAGAAATCCTACACTAGGTTTGAAATTCACATTAATCCCATCGGCTTCGCCTTCAAAGACAAATGTAGCAATCCCATTAAAACATTTAAACACCCCGGTTAACCCAGGGGATTTGGAATAGAAAATGACTTGGATGTTCCGGAATAGGTCACAAATTAAAGTGTCTCCTTGCGCAAATGATCATTGGAGAAGTGTTCATTTCCCTTGGCGGTCATCTTCCAGGAGTGGTAATTCCACATTTTTATGGCAGGGTCCAGCTTCTCCAGAGAAATGCAACCTTATAATCAAAGCTAAGAGGTGTGTGCCAATCCCAAGTCATGGATGGGGAAATTGACAGAGAATGGCCTATTGGGGCAAGTCTGGCCAAAACCCATTTTGTTGAAATCTGAAAATAACCCTTGCCGATATTTGGTCTCACCAGGTTGAGGAGTGTGATGAGTGTGTTTCTGTGTTTTTCAAGAAACAAAAGAGAAACAAGGCAGCCGTTTAAGGCTGCTTGTGACATTTATCTCGGTACTTTTGGGTTTTGCGATGAATTATATGCTGAATTTACTTCAGAACCATCCACTGGCTATAAAAGTATTTGAATCGTCTTATTAAATTAATTATTGTTGTTAGTATTATTATTATTAGTGAGAATAGTGTTTTTCACAAGCGACATATGTTATGCTATTTTATTTAAAATGGGGGTTTTTATTTTTTTCATTATTATTAATTACGTGGGCTAGCTCTTTGAATTTCGGCAAGTCACAACGAGAGGTCAGGAACTTCTGATCGATACAAACCTTATATTTTAAGTAATGCGTGGAATATATTGTGTAGGGATGTCATCTTAAACGACAATAGCTCTCCACCACCCGACGGAGCTAATAGAATCAAGGTGTCACCTGATGGGCAAATACACCAATTGATTTACTTTTTCAGCAAATCGGAATGTTGAAATTGTTAGCTATAGTATAACTGAACATTGTAACCGACGCTATCAGAGTTTGAACGAAGTTCAGCTCTAAACTAGATTTGGTCTTGGTGTGTGTCTCTCTCTCTGTGTCTGTGTGTGTCTCTCTCTGCATGTGTGTCTGTCTATGTGTCTCCATGTCTGTGTTCTGTCTCTTTCTCTCTCAAAATTTAGCAATCTTTGGAAGAACGTAATGAACCAGGTAGGGTGTTGACGGTTATATTTCTAAGTTTACAAGGTTTGTTTTCTCATACATTTGTACCTGATGATGGTTGCTTGTGTTGCAATCGAAACGTCGTATTCTATTATTATTTATTTTTCCTACGTGAATTTACCGAAAGAGCCAACGAGTAGAAGCTCAGCTCTCTTGCGAATCATATTGGTTGTAAAAGCCGACGCATACAATGCGTGCGTGGACTACGTCCGCAGGCATGCGTGCTCTACGTGTACGGTCCGTTTTGTAAATCCACTGCTGGATGAGTGCCTCCCCACACCGCTCTATTCCATTCCATTTCGGGGCGCTTTAGAATGCAAGCCGACGGCGTTCAGCGAGCGAGGTGACGGAATGGACGGAGGGACAAGGGGCTGGGAACGGAGCTGATGTTGCTGGGGTGGGTGAGGCAGAATAAAGGTGGAGTGTGATGGCGAGTGAGGGTGTCTGATGGGTGCAACGTGGATGAGAGGCAGTGGGGTATGGGGCACGTGCGCGTCGGGATATACGATGGAGCTTTGCCAACGTGGTCAGTGCGGGATGACGAAGGTCGTCGGAGTGCAGAACAACAATTGATTTTGCTGCAATGCCCCCTTACTACTCACAACAGTTGCTGCGTCTGTCTCTCGCGCCTGGTGGTCACCCACGCAAATACTATGCAGGATAAAACTTCGATTAGCTCCTGAGATCTGATGATATTGGACATGAGGGCACCACGGTGGCAATGAGATGTTAACTACCTCGCCCGGTCTACAGGAGGTTGTGGGTGCGATCCCGACCCCGATGTCTGTGTATTTGGAGTTTGTATGTACTCCCCGCGGTCGTGTGGATTTTTCTCCGGGTCTTCCAGGTTTCTCTCTCTACATTCAGAAACATGGGTTTCGAGTTTCGCATTTGGCTGCTTTAAATGTCCAGATGGTAAGCCATTTCGTTAAGCTATCATCTGTGCCCAGTTCCGTTATGAAAATGAGCTATATAACTCAGCCTTACCTGGTAACAAAAATAAAATACAAATGCCAGGTAATTGTTCACGGAAATATTTGTGCATGGGGTCAAAACTGTCGTTTCCCCACGGATGTTCACATATCTGACCTGTTCACGTAACCGCCTGTACCTCACTCCACGGCGAGTCTCCCTGTGGGAGAAAGTAATTACAAAAATAATTTACTGAGGGTAGCTCGGATGGCTTGCTTAACATTATTACTTACAGAAGGAGAGTTATGTGACGTTACATTTATTCTATTTGTAAATGTGCCTTTCACAGTAATACCCAGTACAAACATGTCCTTTTCTGTACATGATTGGCGAGATAAATGTCAGGGTTTGATGCCTCTGTTTGAAATTTCAATACTGCTTTGAATGTCAGCCCAAGAGCCATTATTCCTTTAAATCTGAAAATAGCAAGATTCATGATAAACTTGTCCGTTTTATCTTGCCATTGAACCCGTTTGGAGGAGAAACGCATCCAATTATGAGTGACAATTAGCAACCAGCACCGTCTTTCTTTAATCGATTAGGTGTTCTGTAATACAAATCTAATTATGCTAGCCTTTCAATTCTGGGTGCAGCCCATTTGATTCATTTAGCAAACTGCTGATGCTACAATTCAGTTGAAACCATCGAATACTCAATGAAGCCTGGGAACAAATACATCATGTGTACGTAGCACGCACAGCTTTTATATATTTGACCTTATATCTTTTTTTTCACCATTTGCGGTATTAGTATAGTATATATTGTTTTACTTTTTTATAATATTAAGACTAAAACCAAAAAGAATAATAATAATGTGTGGTGCAACGGTGCAGCGCTGCGCTATGAATCCCACGAACCAAATTCGATTCCCAGGCACTGCTTGAATCGGACATTTTCGCTGAGGGATATCCACCTGAGCCGATGAGCGACTGCCCTCTGAACAACAACAACAACAGGAGAGAGACAACGGGAGGCGAGGGGGCAGAGTGCCATCGAGAGTGTGGATATCCGTCCGGAAGGTTAATCGCCACCCGAGGAAGGCAGAAGCAACGCTGCAACCGGTCGTTGCATAAACCACGTGGCACAAGGGAGGCATCCATTCATTACCCGCCCATACTGGACGTCTGAGAGAAAAAAAAGAGCTTCATAGCTCATCAGATTCCTCCTCCGGTCTAAATAAAGATTCCGAATCGAGAATGTAATTTCTCTTTTTTTACCATAAAACATTTCGCTTCTTTGTAAAATCCACTGCCTCCCCATATCATATCGGACACGGGTGTTGTTTGACCATACTTCACCACGCCGGTCAATGTTCGTGGGTAAAAGGCTGTGGGGTGGAGGGTGGCAGTGCCCAAAATCAATTCAGAAATCCCTTTTCACTTATGATAGCTACGGCTGGCAATCAAACTCACTTCACTGGATCTATAGCACAGTGTGCTAAACATTGCACCACCGCATCACCCAATAATAACAATACGTTTTGGCATTATCATTCCCATTATTAGTCCAAGAAAGCCTCACTGAGTCTCACAACTGTTTCAAGAAGGACCTGCATCTGGCCAGTATGTATGTATGCATGTTGAACTTCTTTTGTGCCGTACATAGCCAACCGTGCTGATCGGAGGTGTGGAGAGGGGACAATAAAAATAAGCCAGTCCTATTTAGGAGTTGTTGCATGTGAAAGGACATCGGAGAACCCACAACAATCTCACACATGTGAGGGGCAGAAAACTAAAGCCCCACACAGATGGGTTCACACATCCCACGTTGTACTCCAACCTTTCTAGGTCACTCCCAGCCCAAATCTACAAAACTTTTCATGCCCGGCAGTGGCAGTCTTCCTTCCAAAATACTAACCAGGCTCAGCCCATCTTAGATTATGATACCTGACATAAGTACAGTTTCACCTGGTCAGATTGCGATCGATAAACTAGGGGTTTATCCATTCCTTGATTCATCGATTAATATTGATTCTTATAGATTGCGATAGTTGCGTCGAATCATATTGGTAAGAAAATGTGTTTTTCAATCTGGAGCATTATTTCAATGTAAGGGCTCACAGCCACTCGAGGCAGATACATTGACGAAAAAATTACATTGGTTCTTGAGTTCAATCGTCGCCGTTAATCTCCGATTAGCGCAGTTGGCTACGTGCGGCGCAAAAGAAGTTCAACATATGAGAAATCATTGAATCGTGAGATGGGCAAAACATCACACAACCATTATATACTACATATTGTGTACGTTCATATTGCTCTTCTTGTTATCTACTTCCTGCTGCACCCAGGAGGTTACTGTCGTGGGGGATATCATCCCGCAAGTGGCCAGCCTAGGAAGCCTAGCCTCAAGATATTTATTGAGAAAATCCTCCGAGGGGTTTCTGTGGTCAAACCCAGGATTTCCAAACAATGAGAACATTCTTATTATTATCAGTATTCTCATAACCAAGGTTGGCACAATGACATATGCTGGAGCACACGTCTAAAAAAAAAACTGCCTCTTACATCACCAGATCTGCGCGTGTCTTGGCATCCTGGCAATGTAATTACGAGCTCATTTGTAGGATTTATATTTGAACAGGGTTCAGTGTCTGCTCCATGAACTTTGGAGGAAAACAGTCAGTGAGTTGTTTTTTTTTTCCCCTGGATCTTTACATCATGCGTGCATATTAAGAGTTAACCACGTGATTGATCGTTTGCCATGCATCGCTCATTTATTTGATTGGCTCCCACTATACTCAATCACTTTGAAGATACCAATTAATTTGAACCTACCTTCTACCAAAAAATGTAATCCTCGTTTTATTTTTCAATAATTAAAATTTTCAGTTTTCACAATTACCTCAATTGTTACAGCGGCACAATTTACGAACGTGTTTTTTTTTTGTTACATATGAGGTGTGGTTTTAAGTGAGCATGTTACATGTTAGCAATCAGGTGGCATTGTGACAAGAGCACGTGGCTCACAATTGGAAGGTTGAGAGTTTAAATCTTAGGTCAGGGGGTCGAATCGGCTCTTCATCCCTCCGGAGCCGATGAAAAGTCAACATTCTGGGAAGTCAACAGTGGTTATCCTTTAGGGTAACCCTCTGCAGACAATAATAATAATAATAATAAAGAGGTTTTTTTTCTATTACATCAGGGCTGTAAATCTGAATGCACATCACATTTTGGAGGTGAGGCACTGTGAGTTGGGTTGTGATCTTCGCGGATTGTTCATTTCCATCGGAATTTTTTGAGTGAAAATTGAGCCAATGTCTCCGTTCGCCAACAGTGGCACGAATCTCCAAGGTGATGAAATTCGGGCATTTGCGAAGATGCCAATGTGGCCCCTTGTGTTTGCGAAAAAATGCACGATGTATTTTGGTTGTATGATAATATATCGGTATTAAACGTTATTATAGATCTCCAATATGGCTTTCTTGTCGAGCTCATTTCTCGAACCAGACAAGGCGAATGTTGGTTCCATATCGCCAGCTCCGTTTGCGTAGAATTCAATCCCTCTCTCGACACTGGTGTCTTACTTTTGTCGGCATCTGGAGGATTTTCTCTTTCTTTAATTTGTTCTCCCATGCCTCTGAATGTCCTTGTTTTGTTAATTTAAATTTGTTTTGTGCGTTGTAAATGAAATATTGAATGAATGTGCAAATTTATTGGCCCATGATTTTAGGTCAAGAAGTTATGCTGCAATTTTAAGGCCCAAATTTATAGCTAATTTGTCTGGGTCACTGAACTGACCTCTCTCTAGACTTTGTCCCACATGAATGACAAATGCTGATAAGTATTGAAATGCACTGGACACCACCATATTCTCATACAAATTACAAAACAATGGAGAAATATTAATTCTTGCGTACCTACCCATTGACACATATATATGTGTTTTTAGGAGGTGTGGCGTGTTGTTTAACGCACTGCGCTATAAACCTGGTGACCTGAGCTTGATTCCCAGCCATGGTGGATGATGTCTGAACTGACTCTACCCCCCCCCCCCCCCGTCCCTTCACCACTCCATGCACTCGCACTGACAAGGAAGGGGAAGTATGGTCAAACAACCCCTCAACGATTGACACTGCATAAGGAGGCCTTCATCCAGAATTTGAATTGACAAGACTAATGGTTACTCCGACTATACAATCCGCAAAGCTATCACTCAAACCATGAAGAAGGACCCTCTTGAGGAGCCTTTCAAAACCATCACTTTAACCTACATTGCGGGGATCACAAAAAAGATCTCCAAAATCTTGAATAAACACGTTTCAACACATTACATAAAATCCGTGATCTGGTTCTGTCTGTAAAAGATGTGATTCCGGACATACAGTACCCTGGTGTCTACAAACTAAGTTGCCTCTGTGGTAGTAGTTACATTGGAGAAACCAAACGCCATGTCTCGGACCGCATTCGTGAACACAAAGCAGACCTTAAACACGGTAGGACCAACACCTCGGCCGTGGCAGATCACTGTTATAATTCAGTAGGCTCACATGACATTGACTTCTCCAAGACAGAGGTTCTTTGCAAGCCATCGGGCTACCATGAGAGATTCGTTCATGAGGCTATCCACATATACAAACACAGAGACAATTTCAACCAAGAAGATGGATTCTGGCTTAGCAATCATTGAAAGGATTTGATAAACCATTTCGGGTCTTAATTGATTGTTCAAGCTTACGGTGGCTTTCAGACAGCATACATTAATTTTTCGTCTCCCCCCTCCTCTTTTCCGAACATAGATGGACTCGTCCTTCTAAACAAACTGCCAAATCGCTATCCGTGGTGCTAACGTTTAAAAAATAAATAAATGCTAACAGCCACTTCTTTCAAATGTTTCTTGCCGTTGGTTTTTTCACACCTGATGATGACTGTTTGCGTTACAGTCGAAACGTCGTGAGAATTTTATTGTTTTATATATATTATTATTATTTTATTGTTTCCCTTCAACGTGACTTTACCGAAAGAACCAAGAATATGAATCACTGCAGTCACGAAAGCTTTAAATCAAAATTTGACAAATTACTGTAAGTTATTATTATTCTGACCGGCGTTATATATGATAAATGCTTACCCAGTAATGATTGATGAGCACTTGACATTTACCAATCCGTGTAGGCCCGGTGGCTCAGCGGAAGAGCGAGCGACTCCACATTGGAAGGTTGCGAGTTCACATCCTGGTTGCCTTGGTCCATCACCTCTCTGGGGTCGATAAAATAAGTGACACCGTTTGGGGAAGTCGACAGTGATTGACCTATGGATAGATTCGCCCCTGCTAAGAGGAAAGTGGAATTTCTACCAGTGCCTCAAGGCTGTGAAGAGAAGCTGATCACCTTCTCCATGCTCAATAATTAACTTTGAATTTTTGAATCTATATAAAAACATACGTACATGTGTAGACATTCACAAATACACACACACGTGGAGAAACTGTTAGTATGCCACTGGGGCTATTCGGAAGCCACTGGAGCTTTGCACTTTTAAATAATCGAGATTGAAAACGCATGTATTTATAACTGCTTTTTTGTGTTTGGTTTGTTGTCCTTCCCCCACACCTCCCATTAGAACGGTTGGCTACGTAAGGTGCGAAATAAGTTCAACATACATACGTGCCACTTTATTTTTGAATCTAATGACCATTACCCACAATTCAATAAAAGCCTGACAGAATGTTCTTCATCCTCTATAACAGCATCATATTCCACCGTATACGATATATATATAAAACTCCATCATCAACAGAGAGTGGCAATGGGAAATAGAGAATCAATGCATCGGACAATCTGACAGTTACCGTGCTGCCAAAAGCCCACCCTGGATCCCAGTTGTTGTGACTTAACGTCAATGATTTTCCAAAGGTGAGCGGAACATGCAAAAGCTCACGTTGCTGTGTACATTCTGAAATGATTGCACGGTTTTTTGTTCCTGTTTAAAAGGAACCTAGGACATTCCTTAGTTCAGCAGGATTAAGTAACTGCTGATGGAGGTGTGAATTATTTAAAGGCCATATTAATCAAGCCTCGCTCGACCAATTCACGTATATGTTCTCGCGTGATCAGACAAACCTGGAAGCAATATTATTTGGGTCGGGCCAGGAGCTGCAAAATTTTGGGGTCTAAATGGTAGGGTTTGCCAGAAGAGAAAAAAATTGTTTCAATTTATCCGCGTTTCCCCCCCCCCCCGCCGCCCCCCCCCCGATTGCGCTATCGGCGTGCCATATCAGCCAAATACATTCCTTTACTGAACACGGCAAGTACAACCGTTTGTGTTGGGAGACGGCCCACAGCATTATATATATCACAGAACTTTCAGGGATCTCAACAAAAGATAGCTATCTCTGGTCCACACACACAGTAGAGGGCAGCACTTCTCACTCACTCTGCATAGTGGAGTGAGGTTTTGTCACGTGGCGGCCAAACCGATCATTTTAATCCGGAGTGCTTGAATTTAGCCAAATTTAGTCCAGAATAAAATCTAATACAATGTTTTTATTTTTTGGTGCGGTCATTGGTGACCGGTTAGAGGCCACCACGCTTGAGGGCCGTGTTTAATTGCAGGCAGATGCTTGGATGGGTGGTTTCCAAACACAGACAGGTCACCGAATGTCTTGATATGTGGGTGGGCATTAGAGAGCAGTTGCTGACAAAAATCAATAGTTGTACTGCACTGCACTTCTACGGTTCCACCTCTCCGCTATTCCCGCCTCCATTAACCCACACGGACCAACATGGTAAAGTATGGTCACAATATCTCATGACCCACACAGGCAGGGCCATGCCCTCAACCAGCAGTGGATTGACAAAGACAGCTGTGCACGTGCATTATCTAGATGATAGGTGGCCCTGTGGATAGACCAATCGACTCACAATCAGCACATTTCTGAGTTCACATCCCAGTCAGGGGGTCCACTCAGCGTGTCATCTCTCCAAGGTTGATAAAAAAAAATAATGCCGCTGAGTGGGGAGCAGACATCGGTAGTCCCACGGAAGGACTGGCCCCGGCCATCTGAACGGAGATTTTCCACCCGACTCAGAGCCACGAACGGACGCAAGCGCCACCGCCGTATTGCTCGTTTGAGCGGTGAGACAAAGCAGACCATAAGTCCACGCGCTCTGCGCTGGTGTTGGGTGACTGTGTTACCACCCTGCTCGAATGTCGATTAAATTTGAAATCAGAGCAGGCTCCCAACCCCTCAATCGTGTTGACATGTTATACCAGAGCTGCGTGGCCTGTTTAATTAAAAAGTGACTATTTCACTCGCCACAGTGAGTTATATTCCACATTTAACTGGCTTCCATCTGCTCCGAAAAAAGACAACGACCAAAAACGTTAACCACACTGTGTATGTATCGTGCTCATGTGTACACGGGGAACTACTTTATGCAGAAACGGTGGCTTCTGGCCTGCTGCAGTTTTGTGACATTAACCTTCAACAACAACAACAAAAAGCTCGCTCATTTATTGTGTTGCCTCCGTTGCTGGAACAACCTTCCCATCGCTGTTCTCGCGTCAAACTTTGTTTTGATTAAAACCCACATCAACGTAATGTGTCATAAATCTGTCCTCATGCAATAATCAGTGCCTCAGACCGCGATTATTTATTTATTATAATTTTGGGTTTTTTTTTCTGCTACCGACTTCAACAAAGAGACAAGTGCATGCTTTTAAAGTTTCTCGCATCCATGTCTGCAGGATTGTGACCGCCATGCGCACGCGTGCCTTTACATAGACGTTCGTACCCGCCAGAGGTGGAGCCAGGATTTTGACTTTGGGGGGGCGGGGCTGACTTCAATGTTCTGAGATATCTCAGTGTGTTTATGTTTTCCAATGGGCGCCACAAATGTATAAAACACATTTTATTGGATTTGAACGCGGAGTTTATTAATGGGTCGGAGCCGCTAATGTGGCTAATAAGTTTGAAAGGCTGCCGGTCAAGCAGCCTGCAGGGCAGCACACAAGGTGGCAGCCTGCAGGGCAGCACAAGGTGGCAGCCTGCAGGGCAGCGCAAGGTGGCAGCCTGCAGGGCAGCGCAAGGTGGCAGCCTGCAGGGCAGCACACAAGGTGGCAGCCTGCAGGGCAGCACAAGGTGGCAGCCTGCAGGGCAGCACAAGGTGGCAGCCTGCAGGGCAGCACAAGGTGGCAGCCTGCAGGGCAGCACAAGGTGGCAGCCTGCAGGGCAGCACGAGGTGGCAGCCTGCAGGGCAGCACAAGGTGGCAGCACAAGGTGGCAGCACAAGGTGGCAGCCTGCAGGGCAGCACACGAGGTGGCAGCCTGCAGGGCAGCACAAGGTGGCAGCCTGCAGGGCAGCACGAGGTGGCAGCCTGCAGGGCAGCACACGAGGTGACAGCCTGCAGGGCAGCACAAGGGGGCAGCCAGCATTTTGCAGCAGCCGGATATCCGGTTATCCCGATTACCGACTTTCACAAAATTTCAGGGGGGGCTGGGCCCCCCCCCCCAGCCCCCCAGCCTCCCGCCCCCCCGTGGCTCCGCCCCTGGTACCCGCTATGACTTCGGTGGCACTGTCGCAAATTGTCAATTCACTGCTGAACGAGGGCCTCGCAGACCCAGAGGGGTATTTGTATTTGATCGTTCTTCACCGCACTGGTCACTGTGAGGTGAAGTCTCAACGTTATTTTGTTTCACAAGATTTGGTGCTGGGATGCGTCTGAACTTGCATGAGTGGCCCGGCTCACTCATATCACAACTGCAACTATGCGTCGTGATATATTATTTTTTGTTTTATTGTATTTCTCTACGTACGTGATTTTACCGAAAGAACCAAAGAGTATGCAACTAGACACTGAACCATAGACGACACGCACTACGCAATACGTACACGAAACACTACACTCCAATGGACTAAACTATACACTTACTTTGCTATACACTGCACCACTACACGAAATTGACAACGCATTGCTTTAAAACTGCTGTTTTGTGTTTAGCTCCCATTAACAACACGGTTGGGCAACGTACGGTGCAAATGAACTTCAACGTACATACAATGAAAGTAGAAAAATAAAGCGAATGAGTTAAATGATGACGTCACCCTGCTGCTGCTCTATATAAAACCGGGAGCAAGCGAGGGCTTTACCATTCTGGCGAATTGCCCGATGATGCTGGATGTAATTACCAGCGGAACGTCGTACTCAAACTGTAAATGTTGTGGATTCACTCTTCAACACACCGGTGGGCTAAAGTAGTGAACTATTTGTCTTTTGTCAACGTGACACTTTTTTTTGCTGATTGGCCGTGCCGGGTGGTGGAGGGTTACGACACATTTATAAATAACGCGATCTCACCCAAAAACCTTTATTATTATGAATTATTACAAAAAATAAATCAGATACAAAAAAAAGAACAACCGCGTCACACGAGAAATTAAAAATTATTGCGCAAACGTAAATCAATATGACGTGTCAACAAAAATTCCCTCGAGCAAACAACGCTGATGTTTGCTGCACTGCCCTTTACTGCCTACAGTGCCTACTGCGCCTGCTCGTGTTGGTCACGCCATCCAAGCGCTATCCAGGCTAAAACAAAAAACCCCTGCTTAGCTTCCGGGATGTGATCCGAAACGACTGCGCAAAAGCGCTCAATTCACGAGCTCGAAACGTCGCGAGTCGAAATCCTGCTCAGGGTTCGACGTCTGCCCATCGTCAATCCTGGGTTAACAAAACGAGTACCTCTGTTTGCGCAGTCAACAGCCGTTATCTTACAGAGAGCTCCTACCTCTGGGATTCAGATCAGCACCACCCCAGTCCCATTTATGCGGGGTGGCGGGGGGGGGGATAGGCCTTGACCTGACTTTTGATTTCTGAACATGAAAAGCCAGAAGAAGTAATTGAAAGTGAGAAAATAAATGAATACATTTCACATCGCCGTCCCTCCGGACACCCCATGAAAGATTTGTAAGCAGGCTCGCAACGTAATTTCCCCGCCGGAAGATCCCTCGCTGCGATGGGATGGGTGGGCCCTGGGTGGGCCCTGTCTCTCTGTGACCACGCGCGACAGCGGTGCCTACAAACCGCCTGGCGAGCCGCAGTTGGCGCGTGCTGGTGTCTGCGCGGCGTCGTCCGACGCCGCCGGGCTGACGGTGTTAGAATATTGTTCTATCATTGCCCTGGGTTGCGCGCGACGCAGAAACCCATCAGCGCGAGATGATGAGCATCTGGGCCATCATGAATATAAAAAAAGAAAAACGGGAGCCGAGGCCGAATTCCGCCGTCTGCCCGTGCAGGCCAATTCATCTTTATTCCCGCTCTCGTTTGGAATTTCCCCCGAGCATCCATCCGGGGGAAGGTTTCCAAAGCATCCAAGGCCCCGACAACACAAAAGAGAAAATGAACAGCAGCTGCAGCTTTAAATTTTTTAACATTTTTAGTTGAAATGCTGAACCCCCCTAGAGAATTGCCTTCTTGCCTGGCTTTCATTTGTGCGCTCAATAGCTGGATGCTGTGTCAACATTTATTTATTCATGCATTTGGCGTGGATTATTGCTGCATGTGTACGTGTGTGCGCGTGTGCACATATGCAACAAAAAAACTAAGACAAACATCCCCCCCCCCCCCGTAGAGCCTAAACAGACTGTTGGGGCAAGTGCTGTCAGCGAAGAGCACCTATGAAGGCCGGCCACTGCACACTAGGGGGTGGATGGCCAACACCACGCCCGGCAGCATTTGTTTCCCCACTGGTTGATGTTTACACACCATACCAGGTACCTATTGTGGGCTGAGTCGACTTAGGGGAGGCCCAGGACCATTATCAGATAATCGTCACTGGTGTTGGCCGTGAGCAGGCATCGAACCTGGGTCGCCAGGTTCGTAGCGCAACTCGCTAGCCGCTACACCACCGCTCCCCACGCAAGCGCACACACACACACCTATGCTCTCTCTCTCTGTTGCTTACGATGTGTGTGCACATGCATGTTCTCACGTATGTGCACACGTGTGCACAGTGCTGCACGATGCTTCGGCTGTAGCGTCGGTGCGTTGGCATTCATTTTCGCGAATGCTGCGATATTTCCCTTGCTATCAATGCAGGAGAGGAGATGTAGTGTCAGTAGTTTTGCGCGCTATCAACCTGGTCGCCTGAGTTTTATTCTTGGTCACGGCTAACATCAGGAATGAATGATATACGAACCAGTTCTGGGTCTCCCCCCCCCCGACTTTCACCAACCCTCACTTGCACTGGCTAATGTGGTGAAATATGGTCAAACAACCCCCCCGCCATGATTAGCAACAGCATTTGGGCGATCTTCCTCCACCAGTACATTGACATAGGGCCGTAAATTGTCATCACATTTTATACACCTAGCAACAACCGCTACATATTTTACACCACAACACCTAAAATAGAATTGGCCACACATTGTAAGAACCTTCTTGGCGAAAAAAAAGATTTGCGACAGTTTTTTTTTCCCCTGCATATACTTAGGAAGATAATAACTGTGAATGCATAAAGATGGACAAGTTTATAGCAGATTATATTATATCTGTGCCATTCAGCGAAAATAAGAAATAAGCACCTACCACCAACAATGCCAGTAACAGTCGGTTTCTGATATTATGTCCACATAACCTTTGATATATACACACAGTGGGGCCAATAGCAAAGACTGCAATCTATTTAATTGAATGCCAGTTTAGCATTCTGTGAACGATTTTTACGTATCAAAGACCTAGCGTGGAAGAGCTAGTCTGTCCATGATTTGCAGTCTCTTGTGTTATGAGTACATTGGAGTCCTGTGTTGGATGCACGTAATAATGTCCTTTTGTGTATCCAGGGAAGCCTCGCTCAGTCTTAAGCCTTTTTGGGAGGGTGCTGCGTTGGAATGTTTGGGCAATTTAATTCATAATAAACTTTTTTTATGGGTTAGATTGCCTAAGTATATTTAAACGTGTCGTTAACCCGCCGCCACCCGACACAGCCAATTATTAAGGTATGTCGCGTAAACAAAGCGTGCCAATTAGTTACTACTTCAGACCACTGGTGTGTTGGAGAGCAAATACACAACATTTGCAATTTCAGTATTGTGACATTTCGCTGGGAATTACACCAAGCTTAATCGGGCAATTTTTGCCAGAATTGTGACAAACCTTACTAATTGGCTGTGTCTGGTGGCCTAACCCCCCAAAAAACCCCTCTGTTGTGAATTACATTTGGTCGCGAAAGTCTACGTGTCAAAACCAGGCCAATTTAATTGATAAAATGTGACGGTTTGGCACGTTGGGGCCGGAGAAAGAACTGAGTTGTCCGTAAACAAGTCACACAATATCGTGAGACAACAACCCAAAGCCTTACACACATGGACTCAACACACAATCACTTCTCCAAATTTCCTAGTCACCTCCGCTGCCCAGTGGGTTTGAGAGATTCAGAGCCTTTCGCACGATCCACCAACCCCTTGGCTCACACGCATTGGATCACAGGCATGTACCGCCATCCTCGGGCTCGTCGCTTTATGCTGGTGTGTAAGAATGGAGAGTGGCTGACTGATGTGGAGGAATTGAAGGTTACCTCTATTTCAATTCCAGAAAACACTGGAATTGGACTGAATGCAAGATGACTGGGAAAATGTTTTGTCCGTCGAACTTCTTTCGCACCGTACGTAGCCAACCGAGGTGATAGGGAAGGACAACAAACTAATGACAAAGAAGCAAAATGAAGACATGACGACAGGTCGGCGAGCCCGGGCCTTTTATTTTTAAGAAGACATATCAATTATAGCAAAGGGATTGCAGTTATCATGACGTCATACAGTTTTCTGCATGTGATCAAAGACCCCAACAAATTCCAGCCATCAAAAGCACGTGGATGGTGCAAATTAAGCACGATAAATATACGTGGGATGTTTTCCAAATTATTGGACGAAGTGTGACATCACAGGAAGTGACACCTTGACGTCTCTTTAATGCGTTTTCTGACTAAAGTGCTGTCACATGACATCATTTTGATGGTTCGTGACATCACCTTTTGCCCAGATTAAAATCTAATATTATTTCCAGGAAAAGTACTGTTTTTAAATGAGCGAATTTATTAGGCGTATTCTATGGAGTATATATGAATAAAACATACATGAATTTAAATCTAAAACTATGCCTAAAAGTCCAACATCTCAAAACAATAAATCCTCGACTCACTCTTAACATTTACTTATTCCACACAACTTCACCACATTTGATGAATAACTCTGGCATGGTTCATTCCACACCCGACAAAGGTTTAAAACATGTTTTTCGTGACGCTGCATTGGAAGTTGCGCACAAGCACACGTAACAAAAAACCCAACGCATTGATCAATAACACTGTGGCCCTAAAATGACCAAAGTATACACAATAGGCGACGTTTCGGGAAACGACCCTTCAACGATCGATTTTGGATGTGACATGCCAATGTAGAAGGGCTATCGCCTAAAACGTCACCTCATTTATATTCCTCTTAGGGCAGCGTGCGTTGACGAAAGTGCTCAGGTTTTTTTTGTTTGTTTAAGCTTTGCAAAAATGCCAACAAAACTTCCTAGAGCACCTGCAGACCGGTGACTGGCATGCGATTCCTTGGGTATAACTGAAATTGAGCTGTTGACAAACACGTTAATCGCGTGGCAATGCACGCGATTAATCGATTCATGTTCATTTTTTTAAGGCTTGTCGCACACGCATCAAATCACATGGGTCCGGATCAATATTTTTCGATTTGTATGATTTGTGCGTCGTGGGTTCATGTAAACCCTGCGGCCACGGTCGAGGTGTTACCATTTGCAGCAAATCAAATATTGACCCTTCATCGTGACATTTGATCGAATCGCCTGGGAGGCGATTTCTCCCACCTCTTATAACTGTCCCACCCAATGCCGTTTAACCCCTACCTCCCCCTCCCCTTGATGGGTTCTGTGCATAGCTAACCCCAGTTGCAAATTGTGGAGGAAAATGGTGACTGAAAAATACGTAGACAATGGAAAACCTGAAGAGAGCAAAGTCGCGTGTATTTACCCGGTGCCCGGAATAGTAGTTTACAGAGTTCTCTTTTCTCTTCGACCGGCTTCATACGCTCTGCCGGTGTAGTTCCCACTAAACCAGGGGTCGGCAACCTGCTGACTCCCTGCAGCTGCACGAGGCTCTTTAAGGGACTGCTCCGTGACGTTATTTACCTGGGACCCAACGTCTTTCGTATTCACCACGGCGTTTCGGCGTTTGCATTGCGGCAGGCTCTCGAAATATCGATGGACCCCCTTTAGTCTTTTTTTTTTGGGGGGGGGGGAGTCGGTGTGGCCGTGCGCTCAACAGCCTCCTCGCTGCGGTCGCAACGGCGCTACCTGCCAAAGAGGGGCCACCCTCACCTTGCCGTTGCCATGGGTGACCGTGGAATTGCGTTCCTGGATCCTGCTAATGGACAATCTCTCCGCAAAAACCGGCGTTCCTCGCGCAACTGGACAAGCACTTCAGCGGCGCACTCTCCCTTGATTGCGTGCCACGCTCCAACCCCCGGTCTTGTGCTCTTAGTCCTATTAGTCTCTTAATATGAAGGGACAAATATAGCCAATGCTCCCCGAGGTAGCGTTCATCGATTGGGACCCAATGGGCTTCCTCACCCCCACCCCCATATATTTTGGCTAATTTGTATTTAATTTTCCAAATAGAGCGGCTGAATGAAAACAAATAGTTGAGTGATTTTTTTTTTGGGCTAAATGCTTCCTGCATTATACAGGGTGCTTCAAAAATGTTTTAACACCTACATAGGCCTATCGTTTGTAATGGGAAAAGATCGGATAATACACTGCAACGTGATAACAAATGTAAGATAGAGGTTCTTTGTAAGCCATCTGGCTACCATGAGAGATTCGTTCATGAGGCTATCCACATATACAAGCACAGTGATAATTTAAACCGAGAAGATGGATTCTGGCTTAGCAATCATTGGAAAGATTTGATAAACCATTTCAGGTCTTAATTGATTGTTCACGCTTACAGTGGCTTTCAGACAGCATACATTAATTTTTCGTCGCCCCCTCCTCTTTTTCAGAACATAGATGGACTCGTCCTTCTAAATAAAGTGTCAAATCGCTGCGCGTGGCGCTGACGTTTTTTATAAATAAATACACCGTTTAGAAAATAAATAAATTATTGCGGACCGACACACCTGATGACGACCGTTTGTGTTATGGTCGAAACGTCGTGAGAATTTGTATTGTTATATATTTTATTATTTTATTGTTTCCCTTCAACGTGACTTTACCGAAAGAGCTAAGAATATAAACAAATGTAATGTTAAAGAGTCTCTCCCACTTGTTCGCCATCGTTGTCAACACGTGCCAGGGATCTTCTCCAGGTGGTCTACAGAACCCGGAGGCAGCAGCGCATTTCTTGTGGTATCGTTTTAAATTCTCGGAAGTGTTAACATTTTTTTGAAGCGCCATGCATGTCCTCTCCGCGTCATTCCCATGTCTTTTTTTTTCGAGTCACATCATGCACCGTCAGCAGGTCACGGGTGCTGCTTGTGCAAAAAAAAACCGAGGGTTAACATGAGGTGCCTGGTACAATCAATGAAGCGCACTCTCGCAATGATGAAGCATAATTAACAATTAACAATGCTTTACTATCAGCACAATATACGTGACGCAGTAGTGTAAATCACTCGCAATATTATTGATAGACTAGCGGGAAGTAACCGGCGTTGCCCGGGTCTTAAAAAAATATTTCAAAACTACTCTTAAAAATGTAACAGCAGTATGTACTGACTGTGGACGGTACCTGCTTTCACTGCAGCAGTGCATACTGTGGTGGTACCTGCTATGATTACAGCAGTGCATGTTGACTCTATAGCAGTATTTATCGACTGTATAGCACAAATTACTCACCTGACAGTGGCGTGGTGAGGCCTAGTCCCGTGCAGAGCCTCCGGCCTCGCCTAGATTGTGGCAGGCGGGGGCTGGGCTGCTACCCCTGACCGCCCCCCCCTCCCCGCAGCCACTATCTCCCCGCAGTAATATCTACGGCCTATAGTGCTAGAATCTACCGACTGTATAGTAGTAATAACTGCACGCATCGGGGTGGGGAGGACATCACACGGTGAAGGATTTACCTAAGCGTTTAGATGTTTTTTTTAATAGCGTTTTTAACGCGAAAGAAATTGTCCCCCTGACTCCCACCGATGGCTTGCGACTTGGTACGGTCCGCACCCCCCACCAAAGGACGCGTGAGTTGGTATGGTCGTCCACGTGCAATGCATAAATAAATAAATAAAAGGGAAGCGCACAAAAATCGCATAAAATCGCTAATTAAACTCATTAAAAGTTAACGGATGTTAAAAAGCAATAGGGCTTGCTGGACTTACGGCGTAGTACCTGGCTATTTTATTTTAACGTAACCCCCACCGTTGGAGAGCCAAGCGGGCGACCACACACAACCCCCGCCACAAACCTACACACAATTTTTGACTTTTATATAGATAAAAAGCTTATATCCCCCCCCCCCCACACACACACTCACTGCCTATACCAACCTGTTGCATTCCATGGGGCTATGTTCAAGTTTTAGGCTTCCACGTCCCCACCCTTAACCAACCCGCACTGACCAGCATGGTGAAATATGATCAAATAAGCTCCCGTCACTCAGCAACGTGAATGTATTTCGATTTAAAGCTTTCGTGACTGCAAGGATTCATCTTCTTTGGTTCTTTCGGTAAAGTCATGTAGAATGAGAATAAAATAATAAATTGATAACATAAAATAACACAATAATATTCTCACGACGTTTCGGCCACAACACAAGGGGCCTTATTTTATTTTATCAATTTATTATTTTATTCTCATTCTACGTGACTTTACCGAAAGAACCAAAGAAAACGTGGATGTAGTTCCCAGACCCGCCCAATTAACAGTGGCTATTTGGATCTGAACATAACCTGGGCATTTCCTCGGCCAATTCAGAACCTATTGTGCTGTCAACCTATGCCTACATGACTTTTCTGAAAGAACCAAATTGTATGGCTCCCTGCAGGCACGAAAACTTCAAATCGAATTTTTTTTAAAAAAATAACTATTTTCATTTTACCAGCTAAGACCCACTGAGCTGTGTAGCTCTTTGTCAGAAGCGACCTGGCCACAAATCGTAGCTCAACGAAGTGGCTTATCATCACGTGAAAATGTATAGCAGCCAAATGCCTCTAAACGCGTGATGTTGTTTCTAAATGTTGAGCTACCATTTGTGGCCAGGTCGCAGTTTTAAAATAAGTTAATACCTCGGTGGCCTTTGTCAGGTAGGATGGGGATGGTTTTCATTTGTATGTGTTTGGGCAAATCGTTTACCTTTCTTGTACTTTGCACTCCTGTCGTGATTTTGTTTTCATGATTTCTTGTTGTATGGTTCTTACCCGCTCCAAACGGGACATCTGTGAACAAGAGCGCTGTAGCCCATGGGGTTACTCCAGTATAAATAAACACTCTGATTCTGATTCTTTTCATTCCTTGGCTGTCACTCCGATTAGCACGGTTGGCTACGCATGGTGCGAAGGAAGTTCAACAGACATACGTCCTCTTGTCATTAATCCTGACCATCGGCCATCAACCCTTCTTACAGACGTGTCCAGCTGAAGTCCACTCTTCACAGCAATATGATGCCTTTAAACTGTGCATGTTCGCGGATCCATGTGCTCCTCTTTCTGTCTGTCAAACTTACCATTGTATAATACACGTGACGAATATACTGTAATGTATGTAGTGTACTCTACGTATAAACACCCACGAATTGACAGGGAACATCTTAACATATAGAGGACTGCAGTCCTTGGGCATTTGCTGCTACTGTGTTGCTTCCCATTGGCTATGCGAGGCTCTTGCACGTACAGCATGTGCGCATGTTGAACTTCTTTCGCACCGCACGTGGCCAACTCACCCACACCTGACTGCTACGGTCGAGCTCGTCTGTGATTCCTCGTCGATCATCCGACCCTTGGAGTCTGCACCAGCTTTGCAACATACTTAAAAAAAAATGCATTGTTGTTCTCAAGGGCTTGTTATACGTGCGATCAACGTGCGTTCGCGATGGACTGGACTCGTACGAGTGCGCGATGGCATGTGTTCAGACTTACTGCTTTATTAAAAAAAAAAAAATCTCAACTTTATTAGTATGTACATCTGTACCACAATGCTCAGTATGCACCTATTTGTGTTGTTTAGATACCCCTGATATCATAATACACAAGCATAGAGCAAAGCGGAGTGCTGCAATACATGACGCTAAATGACAGCACTTATCGCGTGAAGAACACCATTCTTTCCTGATTGACACTGCCCGGTTCAGCACACAGACCTCGCCAAATATATGACTAAAACGTCGCATTCAGCTCGCAATTGATTTTGCTGTTGAGTCTGCATGGCATATCGGAAATGTTTCAAGTGTCGCCTCGGTGTCAATAGACGCTCTGCGGTATCGATCGAAATTTTAAATACAGCAACACGCTTTTAATCAATGGGACATTATTTCAGCTGCGGAGCAGGTATGTTCGTCAATTGAATGTGCCACTGGTAACTGCATGGATTTACCAACATATCTAAGGACTGTATTACTCTGTTAGCCAACCGTGACAACTCAATACAAAAAAAATATTACGATGCTTTTGACAAAAGTACCCATGGAAGTGGCATGCGTTGCGCTTACATATATACATAATAAATGAATTGGTGGAGCGTAATGTTCTGATTATGGTTGAATAGGTGAACGTGTTCCTTATTTAATGCGGGGTTTCGGAGCCCTGTCATTATCGGCCCGACCTCCGTGACCACCATGACTTCTGCGCCGGGCGGCGATGGCTATGCGGCACGTGGCCTGTGATCGCGCCCTGCGGAGGCAGCGGCGAGGGTTGTTGGATCACACACAGATGCTGCGCAACTCCTTTCCGCGGGCCGCCCAGGTTCCATACCCTGGCTCGTCAGGAGAAGATGTGAAACACAAGGGAACTCCGTCTCAGAATCAGAACATGTTTACTGGAGCAATTCGATGAGCTACAGAGCCTTTTTTTTCACAGGTGTCCAGCCGAGATAGAGTGTTGCCCCCTTCCATGCCTGGGCCTTCTCCAAGTGCTCGTCGTTCTCTCTCACATGTAAACACTCATTCGTCGACTAAAAAAAAAAAATCTTAATAAATAGAGGACCGCAGAGCTCGGGCATTGGTTGGTGTCAGCTGCTGCCCTCACTGCTGTCTGTTGTCCCTTGCGCCTCTGAGTTATTCTTAATCTTCGAGAGTGAGTGAATGCTGTGCAGTCAGTTACAAATTGAGATCATCATCATCACCACCACCAGAACCACCACCACAACTACGACGTTGAATAATTAAGTTGTACAGTAATCTGTAAATAAGCATATACGCTGTAAAAACAGTCGTCAGCCAAGCATTGACCCACCTATGCCATTTTGATTTTTAGATTAAAGACTAAAACACACACCAAGCATTGAATACCTGATCATTTAATGTTTTTCTTTTTTTTTCTTTAATAACTTTTTATTATTATGGTATAGCGCTACGCTTCTAACTATTTGAAACGACAAATGCGGCTGTGGTGCAAACATGAGCGGTTGGTGATAGACTGAACATCTGTTAAAAAGAGCTTTACAGCTCATCGGATTCCTCCAGTATAAATACATATTCTGATCTGATATTTGAACAGGTCCTGCTGCCCACCTACTCCACTCCACTTCACCGACTGGCACGGCCCAGTGTGGTGAGGCAGAGCTAAACAACCCCCTTAACCGACACAGCACGAGGAGGCCTTATATTTTAAATGGGCCGTTAATTATTATTTTGTTAATTATAAATACACGTAAATCAATATGTAATGTTCATAATATTATCAAACACTGTATTCCCTTGTTTCATTTAGAATGCATTACATTATCTGAAAAATGCTGAACAATGAAATACACTTGCTGATATTATTTGTAGACTTTGGGCAATGTTTTACTTGATTTTTTTTTTAAATAACAAAATAGCGCCATCTCTACAGCGCAATATTATAACAGTTTCTCGTGAATATTGAAAACGTTTTGGCCCAGCAGCATAACAATACGTGAACAAGTGTATTTAGTTACGCCGTTGAATTCAGGAGTTGCTGGTTCAACCTCCCCAGCGTGGCAGTTGAAACAATGTCCAAGCTCCTTCAATCTCCCTGTCTCAGCAGTGCAGCCGGTTGCACCACGTGGTGGTGTAAAGTGTGGGATGCTCCACACCTCTTCCAAGGCTCCCCAGCTCTTCCAAGACGTTTGGCCAGTATGGAGGAGTAGGTCAAATACCCTCATTTATGTAGAACTGCTTTTTCGTTTATTTTGGTGCCCTTCGATAATCGGCGCGGTTGGCTGTGTACGGTGCGAAGGAAGCTCATCGTACGGACTCTTAGAGAGGCTCTCAGTGGGGTCAACAAGACATTGCAGGGCTCCGCCTTCATCTGTTTGGCAGATGACGTTGCGTTCATCAACATTGAATTCCATTTGACAAATTTCATCTGCAGGAGTATTGGTCAATGGTGTTTCTTACCCAGTGCGTTAAAAGACAAGGGTTGGTGGATCACCATAATGTTGTCAAAGCTCCCATACGGTCTGAGCTCTGATGTAGCAATGAGATGCTTGTACAAAAAAAAAACATCCTTGAAGCCACCTGAATTCCATCTGTGCAGAGCTTTGATTGTTATTTACTCATATATATGTGTGTGTGTGTTTTTTTATATCTGGGGACACTGGTTTGCAGACAAATGCAAAACAAATTGTGAAGCATCACCGCAGAGCTCCACAAGCAAATTTCAACCAAACCAGAAAGTAGTGAAACATCACAGCAGGGCCCCAAAAGCAAGAGAAGGCACGTAAAGCATAAAACCAACAGCTTTAGGTTTTTTTTTCCAGATTTGTGAGCTTCATCATTTTTTCCTCGATTTTTTTTTCTCTCTCTCTCTCGAACTTTTGTGTATTTTTTTTTTATTTGAATGGGAGGTAATATGTGTTCTGTATGCTGTGACATGCCACACTTGTCCCGTGAATGCTAATACCTTCATCAGCAGGGCCTTTTCTTTTTTTTTTCCAGTGGATAGCTGCAACAGCTAGAATTTATAACGTGCCGTTACACCCAACTCGACATTGGTGCAATTTTACAAGGGGCCCCTGGTATGAATTGCAATGCGGGTGTGATTTATGCGGAGCAGTTTACCGCTACAACAATGCTTCCTGACGCATTGGGTGATCTAAGACCCTCACAACCTTCAAACGTATGCATTCGTAACATTCAATATATTTGTTTTTCTTCAATTTGAGCTCTTGACCTAACGGAGCTCAAGAATGCAAATGTGAAATTAAAACATTTACACGAGCATTTACAATTCACATATTTTGCTCAATATGTTTGACAATTGAGATAAATAGGTGGCCGGATGGCTCAGAAATTCAGAACACTGAGGCTGGCACCGCTGAGATCGTGGCTTGGCTTCTGGAAGCCAACCCCTGGTTAAGTTCAACGAGTTGATTGGTCTCGGTCCGATCACCAATTGGTTGCCAAAAAATGTTAAAGTAAAAACACCTTTACAGAATAACTCCTCTTATCCGTGCCCCCTATTAACCGCGAATCATATTATCCACGACAGCTGTGGGGTCTCCTAAAACTCCTATTGGCAGCAGTCCTATGTCTGCCCATTATGCATGGGTTATCCGTGATTTTACCCGGAGTGAAATATTGCAGAGTTTGGTGTTTCAGCAAAGGGTTCCAACATGGAGCAAACTACATCAAATCTGCTGCTGATGGTGGGGGTGTTCACCTCCACAGGCCTTCTTTACCTTTCTTAGACAATTCCTGACATGGCACAAGATTTTATACCTCGTCTGTTACGCAGGAGGTCGTGGATTCGATCCCGAGTTTGCGGTGTCTCTCTCCCCGTGGTCGCGTGGATTTTTCTCCGGGTCCCCCGGTTTCCCCCCCCCCCCCCACCCCCGCATTTAGAAATCAACATCCGTTGAGAGTATTTGGCCTCAATACATTTCCACGCGATAATCCACTTGGTTGAGCTATCGTTAGCGGTCGGGTCGCTTCTGGAAAAGTGCTTAATAGCTCAGTGGGCCTTGCCTGGTAAATACAAATATATATATATATATCGTAGCAAACAATAGTAGTATTAAGCAAACTTTATTCTTGTACTCCAGCAAGCTGTCACCTTCACACCCCCGGCCACTAACCTCCAACATTAAACCTCCTTCTAGAAGGTCCTGGCAACTGTCCACACATCAATAAAGCTACACGAGTTGTAGATTAATAGCTGGGCGAGCGAGCCTGGCTATTTGAAGGAGCTTGGCAATACGCAGAAAAGGAATAATTTGCGCTCTTTTAATTGTGTGTAATCAAGAGCTTGTCCTTAAAGAACAACTGGTTATTAATCACATTGATTTGGACGTTTATAATTTTTTATTAGAGGATAGCATTTCTTTTTCTAAAATGGTAATTTACGTCGGCAACCATACTGTCTCAAAGTACATTGCCCCCCCCCCTCGTACTTTCCTCCCTTCCACCACCTCTCCAATGCGTAATTTGTATAAACAGAGAGACAAGATGCCTCTATAACAAACTGACGGATGTTGTAAGAGGCAGTCATGACGGATTGCACGGACTAATAATGTGTATTGGTTCAGATGTGTCATGTCCACGAAGATATGTTTTGCTTATTTTACAATAAAAGCGGAAATCTCTGAGACAACGCTTTCTCCGATATTTGGGACACCGATATTGATTCTGATCGTGATTTCTACCTCATCTATTACTCTGTATTATGCTTTAATGACAGTTATTTTGTTGTTGTTAATATTATTTTTTATGGTTAACTATGGCGTGCCACTGACTTCTCTCTCTCTCTCTGCAGTTTTGTTTCAGCTCTGTATACTCGACTTGTATTGCCCTGTATCGGATTAACCGAGGTCACCCTTGTCAATAGGACTTCGAAAGTCTCAATGGGTTCTCACGTGGCATAACCAAGTCGATTCACCAACCCATAGGAATATGGAATTTTACGTCACTGAATTGAGGGTGCAATGGTTTGCCGCACTGCACTATGAACCCATAGGGCCTGAGTTCGACTCCCAGGCCACGGCCAAAATGAGCGGCGAGTGATGTCAGTTCCCCACCAGCCCCCCTTCACCAATCCCCACTGACCAGCTCGGTGAAGTATGCGAAGTGAAACTCGGCGACCGATAGGGTGGTTAATCCATTAGTGGATTTGAGAATGGCCACAATCAGGCATCTCCAATGGAGGCGAACGCAGCCGCACACACTCTTGTGGACATTTAATGTTCGACTTTATTTTATATATATAGTGTCATCTCCACACAACTCGAGGGCCCGATATAATGCGCCGGTCGCCATTGGAGGGGAACAGAAACTGGAATTCGGTGTTGCGGGACCGTACGTGAGGGGTGGTGAATGGGGAGTCGGAGGAGGGGAGTGGGGGGATGATTGGACTCGCTGCCCCAGCCAAGTGAGGACCACGCCTCGGGGCTTGAGGATTTTATATGGGGAGGGAGAAGGGGGCACGGGAAAGGTAACTTCACATGCTGAGAAAGAAAAAAAACACTAAGGCCGAGAGAACGGGAAGGGTGGTTTTTTTGACTTTTAAAAATTATTTGTTGTTCATTGTATCACGGCATCGTGAATTTGAGGCTTAAAGCCTGCGGGTGCCCTGCGACTTGCTTGGTGACACTGCCACCCTGGCGATCATCATCGGGGAAGGGCCTGGCATCCCCGAGACTCTCGGCTGCGGAGTCGTCGGCGCTATTGCGTGGCTCACAGGGCTGTTCCCTGGCACACATCCCTGGTGCTGAACCCCGCTCTCTCTGTCTCCATCCCGTGTTTTCCTGCGCTTTCTGGCGCACAGCGCGTAACGGAATTACAGTAATCCCCGGTGCACTTGGGGGGGGGGGGGGGAATTAGCCACTCCTGGAAGAAATCCAAAAATCCGCGTTTCCACCACGTGATACGGGAGTGGCCCTGGACGGCGTGGGAATCCGCAAATTACCGTGAATTCGTGGATTATCGGATATGTGGATTTTCGAAGTTCTGCTCTATTTGTATAAGCTGTTGCAAATTCCATCGGGCGTAATTTTTTCATTATAAACGCCTATTTTTTTTTGTTTAATATCCCTGGCAACCAGTTGCAACCGTTCAGCGGTCACCAGAAAATGATGCTCGTAAAGCACAGGGCTGCCATCTGTGACTGCGTGTGCCTCCCAGTTTGGGAGATGTTTTTTTCAAAGCTGCTTTATTGTGTAGTTATGTGCAAGTTGCCATCTCCTCAACGTGGACACGACTGTCGTTATCCAAGCAGGCGGTCGCGAACCGAGAAAAAAAAAACAACCACGGACGGCACTTTTTTAAAAAGTCTCTTTTATGTTCACAGAGCTGTCAGCATGAAGAGGAAATGCAGCGATGGTTAGGTCCAGGTCACAGCTAAGAATTTCACATTAAGGGATATGCATGGACATACAATGGTATGTAAATCGACAGCACACTTGTGGCCTACATAAACCGTACAACTGAAATGAAACGAGTGATGGGTGAGCGACCAATGCATTGGGTATTCTCAGTTTAGAACCCACATTTGGTGTTAATGCCTTACCGGGTATTAATGCCTTACCCGGTATTTATATGAAATGTCAGAATTTTTCGTCATGCTCAAATGGGTGACGGAGCAATGCTTGCTTCTGTCGGTGGCAATCAACCAGCAGTGGAAATTACACAATCCCATGGCAGGTGCTAATCTAAAAAAAACATCGGAGACTTAACGCAAAGTAGCACTCATTGTATTGCCCTCAGAGGAATGAGGGGATGAGCCAAACACAATCCAACTACTTTAACGATAACACTTAAGTGGGAGCCATATTTTTTTCCAAATGAATAAAGCTATTGTAATTGTGATAGTTAAGACCGAACTGCTATGCATCAGAGTGTGCATATACCTAGAAAAGAAGCATACATTCATATCTATTATTGCAGTGCAGTATATTTCTATGCAGTGCATGTACGCAGGGCTTAATTTCTCAGCCGATATTTTCCAATATTTTTTTTGTTTTTCTGCTGCTGCGCTCACATGAAATAGCCAGGACAATGCCTAAACAGGATGATCCGCGTAACACGTAAAATACACTTGAACTTAACTGGCTTCGAGTATGGATTATTCGTGGCACAAGACGGCACGACCACGAGTATAAGAAATAAGGCCCATCAAAAATAATCCAAAAACATTACCAAGTTGCAGCGTGTACAAAATTCTTTGGGCACGTGTCGTGACGGGTACTGCAAGATCTGAACCATTTCCGTCCGGTGCTCGCAGAGCTGCATTGGCTTCCGGTAGCCGAACGACTACATCATAAGGTCACACTCATTACACGCACAAAGTACTTGCCACAAATGAACCACGATGCCTCGCTGATCTCGTCAAGGAGCATGAACCATCACGCGAATTCCGGTCATCCTCGCAGCAGCGGCTTTTAGCTCACGATCGAACAAAGACGGTGGTCACCGCGTCGCGCGCTTTCAGGTGCGCTTCTGCGGCCGTCTGGAACGTTCTTCCGATATTAGGAAGCCACTGGAGCTACGCACCTTTAAATCGCCTAGGTTGAAAACGAATTTCTTTAGCGCTGCTTTTTGCCTTTTAGTTTGTTGTCCTTACCCCCCCCCCCCCCACCTCCGATGAGCACGGTTGGCTACGTATGGCGTAAAAGCAGCCCCACATACATACGTACATACAATCCGATGAGAACCAAATGAGACGAGAATTATTTGGCGAGCCAGCGTCATCCTCGGAACCGCGTTCCGCTCTGTTTCGGGCTGAAATTGCGCACTCCTTTGCACACGGACACAGACACGCACACTCACACACACACACACGTGTGTGTGCACATCACTACCGTGCACGGGTGCAGTGTGGATGCAACGAGTCGCTTCGCTGGGCTGGCGGGAATAATTCGACGGTCGTTGGGGTTTTTTTTCTTTCGGAAAGCTTACGCACACTCGCCCAAACAGCCGCCAACATTATCTGCGCAGGAAACACTCAAAGAGGAACGGACCACCTTTGGGACGTCGATGGCATTTACTTTTTGTTTTCTTTTCGCACGCGAGCATTCTCCACCGGTAAATTTTGCGCCGTTCTGATTTGTTTTTTTTTTAATACTTGATGCGCCAAGGCCAATGTTTAACCTGTCAACACGTTTATGTGGAGTTGGCTTTAGCTCGGCTGTCTCGCGTCAGTCTAGGGGGACGGCATCCTCCTTGGGGAAAAATCTAACCGGGAAGCTTTGGTTGACTTTGCAGGCCCTTTGACAATTGACTTTCAAGGCTTGTTTAATTGATACTGTACACGTACAGCTTGTTTTAATTTTCTTCCGTTGACAATTCACTGCTGTGGTGTGGGCCACCGCACGCCTTACAGGTCGAGACGGATACTTGTCAATGCTTCACCGCACTGGCCAGAAAAGGATGATGATGGTTGGAGGAAGGCAACAACGGATATGTATGCATTTCCTTCTCATGCCCACAGTTCTGATTACACCTGCATTTGCACGTGGTGATCACCCACACGAACACTATCCAGGCGCAATGCCTCTTTCACAAACGAGATACGACGAGATCTGTTGGCAATTCCGGATGATTTGGTCACAGGCTCGAAACCGCTACTAGTCAACCGGTAGTCAAGGTCAATGGTCCCGGCCATCGCTTCTTCCCTCCTGCTAGAAACCACAGCTTTTGCATCCAGCTGTGATAATTATCAAGTAAAGTCTAACGCACCCATAAGACTTTTTCAAATAAGTCATCATTGGCTTGCTCGCCCAAATACATTTTGAGAAGCAGCAGCAGCAGCTTTCAGCTTTACCAAATACTTATAGACAAGGTGCCTATCACTCTTAAACACAAGTGTAGGTGCTTTGCTGAGATTATTGAAAAAGCATGTTGGCCTTAAAAGAGTTCATGTGTGCTTCTGTATTCCACTTGCTTCTCATCTTATACACATATTGGGTATGAATCTTAAGTTACCGGATTCGTAGCACACTGCATTACTCACTGTCCCACTGCAACTTGTTGTTTGCGAGCACCTATTAAGGCCGGCACGGGGAATGAGGGCGTGGTGTGGCCAGTACGATTCCCGGTCGACTTTCTCTCCCCAGTGCGGATGTTTACGCACCGCATAATATTCAAGACTCTTTTAAGGCCCAGGACCAGTTCAAATATCACTCTGCTGATGTTAGCTGTGGTGGAAAATCAAACTCAGGTCACCAAGTTCATAGCGCAGTGTGCACACACACACACACGCGCGTGCACACTTGCACATGCGCACAGCCGTACACAGACACCCATTCAATGAGCAGTCTGAACTCTCCTGTGATCAGTCAAGAGTATCTCGTTAGATTTTGGTAGAGCTCCATTAGATAATAAGGCATTGCCATTAGATTAAATAGAAATTTCAGCAAAAACTATAAATCATTGTATTAACAGTCCTTGCCACTAATGCCTTGCAAACACTGGGAAGCCTAAGCTGGCACGTTAAGCTAATGGCATCAAGGTTCAGGTTAATCTTGTGTGGTTTATCCAAGGACATATGCCACACATGACAAAAGCCATTTTCAGGTCAATGGATCATTTAGGTCCCTGTTAATCTTCTCACGTGCATTTTTTTTAATACATCTGCCTTATGCATATTTCATGGCTTCTTAATTTATCCACTTTGCGCCCGTTAACGTTTCACCGTTGTTTTAGGCGTTTCACGTGATTATATTATTAATAAGATTAATGAAATATTTAACGGCACGTGGAAATGAATGGCTATAATGCAAGTTCACGCAGAGGCGCAAAACATTGAAAATGGCATTGTATACAAAGCGATAATGTTGGGTAATGTGGAATCGTGATATGCATTGGAACATCTTACCCACAAGTACGACCAATTGTGGAGTTAGTATACACTGCCCATACAATAATAAGCACGTGTAATATTTGAGATAAATGATTGCTTTAAAAAAAAAAATCGACTGTCAACATACACAGGAATCTTGTTTTACTTATTAATAATAAAAAAAAGTTAATTTCTACAAATGGTATTCTTTGGGTCTTTCGGTAAAGTCACGTAGATAGAAGAAAAATAATAAAATAATAAATCACGACGTTTCGATCGCAACACAAGCAATCGTCTTCAGGTGAAAAAATACAGCAGGCGGACTGCTGAGGGAGGAAGAAATATAGCGAGAGGGCTACTGCAGCCAGAGGTTATAAAGGTTTGAGATGGGTACAACCCAAGGGTAAGTGGGCGGGGATAGAGATGTGATTTGCAAGTAAATGTAAGATTGCAGAGCTAGGTATACCTCGGCCATTGTATTGCTAGAGATGAGCATGTCAATGTGTTAATGTAACCCCACAGTGACGGTGCTGAAGAAGCCATTGTATTGATAGAGATTAGCATGTCAATGTGTTAATGTAACCCCACGGTTACGGTGCTGAAGAAGTCATTGTATTGCTAGAGATTAGCATGTCAATGTGTTAATGTAACCCTACGGTTACGGTGCTGAAGAAGCCATTGTATTGCTAGAGATGAGCATGTCAATGTGTTAATGTAACCCCACGGTTACGGTGCTGAAGAAGTCATTGTATGGCTAGAGATTAGCATGTCAATGTGTTAATGTAACCCCACGGTTACGGTGCTGAAGAAGCCATTGTATTGCTAGAGATTAGCATGTCAATGTGTTAATGTAACCCCACGGTTACGGTGCTGAAGAAGCCATTGTATTGCTAGAGATTAGCATGTCAATGTGTTAATGTAACCCCATGACTAAGGTGCTGAAGAAGCCATTGTATTGTAGAGATTAGCATGTCAATGTGTTAATGTAACCCCACGGTTACGGTGCTGAAGAAGCCATTGTATTGCTAAAGATTAGCATGTCAATGTGTTAATGTAACCCCACGGTTACGGTGCTGAAGAAGCCATTGTATTGCTAGAGATTAGCATGTCAATGTGTTAATGTAACCCCACGGTTACGGTGCTGAAGAAGCCATTGTATTGCTAGAGATTAGCATGTCAATGTGTTAATGTAACCCCACGGTTACGGTGCTGAAAAAGCCATTGTATTGATAGAGATTAGCATGTCAATGTGTTAATGTAACCCCACGGTTACGGTGCTGAAGAAGCCATTGTATTGCTAGAGATTAGCATGTCAATGTATTAATGTAACCCCACAGTGACGGTGCTAAAGAAGCCATTGTATTGCTAAAGATTAGCATGTCAATGTGTTAATGTAACCCCACGGTTACGGTGCTGAAGAAGCCATTGTATTGCTAGAGATTGGCATGTCAATGTGTTAATGTAACCCCACGGTTACGGTGCTGAAAAAGCCATTGTATTGCTAGAGATTGGCATGTCAATGTGTTAATGTAACCCTACGGTTACGGTGCTGAAGAAGCCATTGTATTGATAGAGATTAGCATGTCAATGTGTTAATGTAACCCCATGGTTACGGTGCTGAAAAAGCCATTGTATTGCTAGAGATGAGCATGTCAATGTGTTAATGTAACCCCACGGTTACAGTGCTGAAGAAGCCATTGTATTGCTAGAGATTAGCATGTCAATGTGTTAATGTAACCCCATGGTTACGGTGCTGAAAAAGCCATTGTATTGCTAGAGATGAGCATGTCAATGTGTTAATGTAACCCCACGGTTACGGTGCTGAAGAAGCCATTGTATTGCTAGAGATTAGCATGTCAATGTGTTAATGTAACCCTACGGTTACGGTGCTGAAGAAGCCATTGTATGACTAGAGATTAGCATGTCAATGTGTTAATGTAACCCCACGGTTACGGTGCTGAAGAAGCCATTGTATGGCTAGAGATTAGCATGTCAATGTGTTAATGTAACCCCACGGTTACGGTGCTGAAGAAGCCATTGTATTGCTAGAGATTAGCATGTCAATGTGTTGATGTAACCCCACGGTTACAGTGCTAAAGAAGCCATTGTATTGCTAGAGATTAGCATGTCAATGTGTTAATGTAACCCCACGGTTACGGTGCTGAAGAAGCCATTGTATTGCTAGAGATTAGCATGTCAATGTGTTAATGTAACCCCACGGTTACGGTGCTGAAGAAGCCATTGTATTGCTAGAGATTAGCATGTCAATGTGTTAATGTAACCCCACGGTGACGGTGCTGAAGAAGTCATTGTATTGCTAGAGATTAGCATGTCAATGTGTTAATGTAACCCCACGGTTACGGTGCTGAAGAAGCCATTGTATTGCTAGAGATTAGCATGTCAATGTGTTAATGTAACCCCACGGTTACGGTGCTGAAGAAGCCATTGTATTGCTAGAGATGAGCATGTCAATGTGTTAATGTAACCCTACGGTTACGGTGCTGAAGAAGCCATTGTATTGCTAGAGATTAGAGATTAACATGTCAATGTGTTAATGTAACCCCACGGTTACGGTGCTGAAGAAGCCATTGTATTGCTAGAGATTAGCATGTCAATGTGTTAATGTAACCCCACGGTTACGGTGCTGAAGAAGCCATTGTATTGCTAGAGATTAGCATGTCAATGTGTTAATGTAACCCTACGGTTACAGTGCTGAAGAAGTCATTGTATTGCTAGAGATGAGCATGTCAATGTGTTAATGTAACCCTACGGTTACGGTGCTGAAGAAGCCATTGTATTGCTAGAGATGAGCATGTCAATGTGTTAATGTAACCCTACGGTTACAGTGCTGAAGAAGTCATTGTATTGCTAGAGATTAGCTTGTCAATGTGTTAATGTAACCCCACGGTTATGGTGCTGAAGAAGCCATTGTATTGCTAGAGATTAGCATGTCAATGTGTTAATGTAACCCTACGGTTACGGTGCTGAAGAAGCCATTGTATTGCTAGAGATTAGCATGTCAATGTGTTAATGTAACCCCACGGTTACGGTGCTGAAGAAGCCATTGTATTGCTAGAGATTAGCATGTCAATGTGTTAATGTAACCCCACGGTTACGGTGCTGAAGAAGCCATTGTATTGCTAGAGATTAGCATGTCAATGTGTTAATGTAACCCCACGGTTACGGTGCTGAAGAAGCCATTGTATGGCTAGTGATTAGCATGTCAATGTGTTAATGTAACCCCACGGTTACGGTGCTGAAGAAGCCATTGTATTGCTAGAGATTAGAGATTAGCATGTCAATGTGTTAATGTAACCCCACGGTTACAGTGCTGAAGAAGCCATTGTATTGCTAAAGATGAGCATGTCAATGTGTTAATGTAACCCTACGGTTACGGTGCTGAAGAAGCCATTGTATTGCTAAAGATGAGCATGTCAATGTGTTAATGTAACCCTACGGTTACGGTGCTGAAGAAGCCATTGTATGGCTAGAGATTAGCATGTCAATGTGTTAATGTAACCCCACGGTTACGGTGCTGAAGAAGCCATTGTATGGCTAGAGATTAGCATGTCAATGTGTTAATGTAACCCCACGGTTACGGTGCTGAAGAAGCCATTGTATTGATAGAGATGAGCATGTCAATGTGTTAATGTAACCCCACGGTTACAGTGCTGAAGAAGCCATTGTATTGCTAGAGATTAGCATGTCAATGTGTTAATGTAACCCTACGGTGACGGTGCTGAAGAAGCCATTGTATTGCTAGAGATTAGCATGTCAATGTGTTAATGTAACCCTACGGTTACGGTGCTGAAGAAGCCATTGTATTGCTAGAGATTAGCATGTCAATGTGTTAATGTAACCCTACGGTTACAGTGCTGAAGAAGCCATTGTATTGCTAGAGATTAGCATGTCAATGTGTTAATGTAACCCCACGGTTACGGTGCTGAAGAAGCCATTGTATTGCTAGAGATTAGCATGTCAATGTGTTAATGTAACCCCACGGTTACGGTGCTGAAGAAGCCATTGTATTGCTAGAGATTAGCATGTCAATGTGTTAATGTAACCCCACGGTTACGGTGCTGAAGAAGCCATTGTATTGCTAGAGATTGGCATGTCAATGTGTTAATGTAACCCTACGGTTACGGTGCTGAAGAAGCCATTGTATTGCTAGAGATTAGCATGTCAATGTGTTAATGTAACCCTACGGTTACGGTGCTGAAGAAGCCATTGTATTGCTAGAGATTAGCATGTCAATGTGTTAATGTAACCCTACGGTTACGGTGCTGAAGAAGCCATTGTATTGCTAGAGATTAGCATGTCAATGTGTTAATGTAACCCCACGGTTACGGTGCTGAAGAAGCCATTGTATTGCTAGAGATTAGCATGTCAATGTGTTAATGTAACCCCACGGTTACGGTGCTGAAGAAGTCATTGTATTGCTAGAGATTAGCATGTCAATGTGTTAATGTAACCCCACGGTTACGGTGCTGAAGAAGCCATTGTATTGCTAGAGATTAGCATGTCAATATGTTAATGTAACCCTACGGTTACAGTGCTGAAGAAGTCATTGTATTGCTAGAGATTAGCATGTCAATGTGTTAATGTAACCCCACGGTTACGGTGCTGAAGAAGCCATTGTATTGCTAGAGATTAGCATGTCAATGTGTTAATGTAACCCCACGGTTACGGTGCTGAAGAAGTCATTGTATTGCTAGAGATTAGCATGTCAATGTGTTAATGTAACCCCACGGTTACGGTGCTGAAGAAGCCATTGTATTGCTAGAGATTAGCATGTCAATGTGTTAATGTAACCCCACGGTTACGGTGCTGAAGAAGTCATTGTATGGCTAGAGATTAGCATGTCAATGTGTTAATGTAACCCCACGGTTACGGTGCTGAAGAAGTCATTGTATTGCTAGAGATTAGCATGTCAATGTGTTAATGTAACCCCACGGTTACGGTGCTGAAGAAGCCATTGTATTGCTAGAGATTAGCATGTCAATGTGTTAATGTAACCCTACGGTTACGGTGCTGAAGAAGCTCGAGATTAGAGATTAGCATGTCAATGTGAGACGGCTCCCACAGCAGCGGCTGTGTTAATGAGAGAGACATTCAGCCTATTAAACAACGAGCGCCACCACCGCATCACGGCAAAGGGAGCAGCAGCAATGTTAGTGAGACATTTTAGCCTGTTAATGTAAAGACATTTAACAAGGTAATGTGACTCAGAGAGTCGGGAATAACTAACATCGGCAGGTAGGATGGAAGCACCACAGACAGTTATGACTTTACCTTGTTAATAACGTCCTTCCAATGATTGCTCAGTTTGTTTCCATCTCCTCGGTTGAAATTCTGTCTGTGTTTATATATCTGGATGGCTTCATGAACAAATCTTTGTTGTTAGCCAGTGGGTTTGCATGTACCTTCGTTTTGGAGAAATCAATTTCATGTATGCCCACAGCGTTAAAACAATGATCAGCCACGGCAGAGGTGTTGGTCCTACCATGTTTCAGATATGCCTTGTGTTCGCGAACACGGTCTGAGAAATGTCGCTTAGTTTCCCCAATGTAACTACTGCCGCAGGCACAGCTTAGTTTGTAGACACTGGGGTATTGCATGTCAGGAATCACATCCTTCACAGATGAGATCAGATCACGAATTGTATGTACCGTGTTGAATCGGACCTGGATCTTGTGTTTGCTCATGCTTTTGGAAAAAATTTTGGTGACCCCTGCTATGTATGGCAAGGTGATGGCTTTGATTGGGTCCTCATGTGGTTCTCTCACAACGGTTGGGGTGACAGCTTCACGGTTTGTGCAATCCGAATATCCATTCATCTTGAGGGCTTGGTGTACGTGCTCCAGTTCACTGGCTAGGTGGTGATGGTCAGAAATTAATTGAGCCCTATGGTGTACAGTTTTGATGAGGGAATTTTTCTGGGCTGGGTGGTGGTGGGAGTCAGGTTTTAGATAGGTATCCGTGTGGGTGGCTTTCCTGCAGACAGTGTCCCAATGCGCCATCTGGTCTGTTTTCGATTAAAACATCCAAGAATGGTAACTTGCCATCTTTCCCCCCCCCCTTGTTAATCTCTAGTAATACAATGGCCGACGTATCTCTAGCTCTACGATCTTACATTTACTTGCAAATCCCATCTCTATCCCCGCCCACTTACACTTGGGTTGTACCAATCTCAAACCTTTATGACCTCTGGCTGCAGTAGCTCTCTCGCTATATTTCTTCCTGCCTCAGCAGTCCGCCTGCTGTATTTTTCACCTGAAGACGATTACTTGTGTTGCGATCGAAACGTCGTGATTGTTTATTCTTTTAACATTTTTCTATCTTCGTGACTTTACCGAGAGACCCAAAGACTTTGAATTTCTGCAGTCACGAACGCTTTAATTCAAGATCTACGAATGGGTTAAAAGCAGGGGCGGAGCCAGGATTTCAGGCCGGGGTGACATTCAACAAATGTTAATTTCAAGAATAATTAGAGAGTCAGGCTGTTGAACTAGACGCCATCGGTTGGCGACACACTCTGACAATGCAGTTGCACGGAGTCCACCAGACCGAGTGTCGTACACTTATACACAGAATGTCACCCCTGTCACCCCCCCTGGCTCCGCCCCTGGTTAAAAGCACGTTTTCTGGCCAACTCAATCCCTGCGGGGCATAAACTGTTTCACCAGCGACTGCATTGAACGTCTGCAGAAAATCATAAGCATATCGGAGTGATTCATGAGGTCTGAACATACTTGATGCGTTTTTGTCTTTCCAAGAAATAGGCGTAACATTTTGCAATTTGTAGTCCCCATCACATACAATATTAGTCGCCTTCACGGCGATTTCAATAAAGCGGCGATGGATTTATTACGCACAAGTGCATGCCACTTGACAAATTGTTTCCTAAGGCCCAATGTGATGTGCAGTGGTGGCATCAGCACCTTCCGGGGGTCCACCAGTGGCCCCCACTTGACGTTGTTCCTCCCCACAGAGAACTCGGTCCGCTGTGGCCAGTCCCGCCTGTGGTAGTGCGCCTTGGTGTCCCTGCTGTCCCAAAGGCAAAGATAGCAGGGAAACTTGGTAAAACCGCCTTGGAGACCCATCAGGAATGCCACCATTTTGAAGTCTCTAATGACCTCCCAGCTGTACTCATCTTCCTTCAAGGCGTCCAGCAAGGTCGTGATGCTGTTGTAATCCTCTTTGATGTCCACCGAGTGAGCCAGGGAAAAAGACGGGTACTTGCTACCATTATGGAGTAGCACTGCTTTGAGGCTCCTGGATGAGCTGTCAATGAAGAGGCACCACTGATTCTGGATACAGGCGATTCCGATTGCCTCGAACAGACTGGTCACATTGTGGCAGAAGCAGAGCCCATCTTGACGGGTGAATAAGTTGCAAAAAGGTTGGTGACGCTTCCTCTGTTCTGTGACTTGCACACTTTCATCCAACAACTTCCACTGATTGAGCCTGGATGTCAAAAGCTCGGCATTGGAATTGGTAATCAAGTCGTTGAGGTCTTTTTGGTTGGGGTAGTATGGGTTTCTCTCCTCAGCTCTACCTCTTAAATTGTCATCTGGATCTACAACGTCTTCCTCGCTCTCTGACTTGCTGCTCTCTTCTCAAGACGGCTGCTCTCTCTCCGGAGGAGTGGGTACGGGGAGCTCCAGGCAGTGTGGCACCGGGGCGATGGATGAAGGTCCGGATACGTGATAGCAGGTGCATTATTGCCAGTCCGACGTTTGGAAGGGTCCACCATGCAGAAGTAACAGTTGCTTGAGTGGTCGGTGAGTTCTCGCCAAAATCTTGGGATAGCGAACTTCATGGCTCTCTTTTCCCCTCTGTACCATCCTACAAAAATAAATTTATTTCACCCATGACTAATGTGTAAGAGATTCTCGCAACATTTTTTTAAATATGATATATTTTTCAATAACATTGCAAATTGTAAAACATTTTAAAATGTAAAACTTTTACAATTTTAAAAATGTTAACAAATTTTATAACATAAAATTCCGAGCAACAATTGTCCATCTTACCTTCCAGAATTGTTTTGCATTGCTCGCAGGTCAATGAGGTAGGCAGCTGGAACTAAACTGAACTGGTGGGCTTAAGGCCCCTGTATTTACACCACTTTTTATATTACTGGAAAGTTCTAGATTGCTCTAGAAGTTACTCCAAGTTTACTCAGCACCGAATCTATCTAGAATGTTCTGGAAAATAGGTAAATTACAAAATATCACTGTCCCGGTCACAACATCAAAGTTTGTGGGGATTAATAGCTATTAGAAATAACACTTACTACCCAGGAACAAAAAAAAAATTGTTATACAGTGATATCACTTTGCGGAGAGTGAACAGTGGTCATCTAATGGAAGGACTTCCCTCGGCTAACATAATGTGGCATTGCCACCACCGATTTCGGGTTATCAACTATGATGAAGAACACCACCCCTCCTTGCTTATTTGTGCAAAGGGACACTTTGGAACACCACTTTATTGAGAGGAAATATCCTACTTGTTTGTGTTCACATGATCTAGCAATGGGAGATACCTGCATGGTGTATTGGTTACCGCACTAGACTTGCAATCCAGAGGTTACTGCTTCATGGCAGTTGAAACAATGGCAAAGTTAACTAAACGTGTCCATTGTTTCCACGATGGCGCCTTGGTGGTGATAGGTTAACTCCCTGGTCTAATATGCAGGAGTGCGTGGGTTTGATCCTGACAATCCTGTATATTTGGAGTTTGCATGCTCTTTCCGTGCTCGTGTGGATTTTACTCTCGGTCCTCCGTTTTTTTTCCCTCCACATTTGGAACCAACGTGCGTTTAGAGTATTTGGCTGCTATAAAATTGCACGTAAAAAAGCCACTTAATTGAGCTATCATTTGTGGCCAGGTCGCTGGCCACAAATGATAGCTGAGCTACAATAGCTCTTTAAAAAAAAAAAAAGAGCTATTGTAGCTCAGTGGCCCTTACCTGGTAAAATAAAAGCAAATATTTTATCGTTTTTGTTTTCAATACCCCACATCTCTCGCCCTCTGGCCACCCCGTGTACACCACGTGGGTGGGACCAGAGTTAGTCGATCAGCAGGCCGTGGGTGGTGGGGCACAGTGTGAGCACCTCCACCTCCTTCAAAATGTTTGGCCAGCTTGTAAGTGTAGGCCAAATACCCTCGAACAATTTGAAAGCAACGGGGCCGTCCATAAATGACGTCACGCACCTGGGGGGGGGGGGGCGGTCAGACATTTGTGACGATGTGTGACAAGGAGGGGGGGGGGGGGGGTTGAGAAATGTGACGTCACATCAAAATGTGCAACTTTAAATAAATATAGACAACACGTTCTACTTAATTGAATAGACTTTTTAAAATACATGTTTTCTCCTACAACATCAGAGTGCAGCGCCGCATTAAATACGAACTACAATGACAATAGTTTAAAGCGATTTGAAGGATGTTTTTTTTGGGGGGGGGGGCAGAGCTTTGTGACGTCATATTTGAGGGGGTGTCTGACTTTTTGTGACGCCGTGTGACGACGGGGGGATCAAAAATAGTCCAAAATCGCGTGACGTCATTTATGGACGGCCCCAATGACACAATCGAGCGATCATGATGGGTGGCAATAATTGTCCTTTATTTTTACAGTGAAAGTAAACAAAAGTTACGATGTTTGTTTATTTAAAAATAAACAATGACATCAACATACCTCGCCTCATCAGTTTTAAGAATTTACTGCAATACAAATTCAATTACCTATTTGCATATATTTACACGGGGGGAGGGGGGGGTGATGATTTAATTACGCTGCAAGCAGTTTGTTTATTTGAGCTCCTATCTCACGCATTAGTAGATGATTTTGACACTGGCATGTGAAAATAGCAACAGTGATGAAATTGTGCCACCAACTTCAACACTCAAGGTCCCAAGTCTTATCCAAAATCGCAATGTCACCGATTCTCTTACTCCCGTGAGAAGAGAGAGAGAGAGACAGCTGGCTTTACCATCCCTGCTCGGAAGCATGTATTTGCCCATCGATAACATCCGACTATCACATTTTCAAGAGGGTGGCCAAAATTTATGTTTTGAACCGGCAAAAAAAAGCTCGCGAATCGAGGAGCACGCACGCTTGCCAAGATAACATCGGCACGGCCGCCACATCAAAACGCCGTGACACCCTCGCGTACCTGTGGGTTGGAGTGCAGTGGGTTTCCGGGTGGTGGTAGAGGGTGGGTGGGGTTGAGTCTTTTTGTATTCTGTAGTATCTGCGAGACAGGTGCTCATCACTCAGCGGTCGAGTGTGAGTGCGAAAAAGAGGGGGGGGGGGTGGGGGGGGGCGAGCGGACGGGGCACGCGATAACGGCACCGGGACAAATGCATCGCCTTTCAGGTGGCCTCTGGACATGTGGCGCATTGCCTCGCCGCAGCTGTCATGTCAATAAGTCGCTGCGTATCCGGATGCCACTTGAACGCGTTTAATGTGGCTTTCGTCGGCTTTGACGTGTCGTACACATTGCACTGTGTGAGCATGAGAGGTGAACTTTAATGAATCCAAAACCTAAGCTGTAACAAGACTTCTGCCACGTTATATATTACCGGAGAACGCCAATAATCTGCCAATGTTGGGGTTTTTCGGATTATTGGAGCACATATTTTTTTTAGTTCTGCTGCATATATAAATACACACGAGTATATTAATGGGTGAAAGAGCTGAATATCGCAGGATCATTAGAGTGGATTGGGAGGCCTTCATCCAGCAGTGGATCGCCCCTGGCAGAGAATATTTATTTGAATTTTCTAGTTTACTTCGTAAAACTTTGTCATACATGTTTTTCATAGTTTTTATTACTCCACTTCTAAATTTTGATTTGAAGCTTTCCTGACTGCAGGGATTCATATTCTTGGTTCTTTCGGTAAAGTCACGTACAAGGGAAACAATAAAATAATAAAAAAATGTTGTTTTATATTTTTGTTTTATACATTATTAAATCGTATTCTGATATTTGTTTACTATGTATTTAAAATGTGATATATTTATGATGTGTCTTGTGCATGATTTCTCGTATGATTTGTACATTGTTATATTTTCCTTGTTTCCCCCAGGATAACCATGAAGGCTATCTGAAGATATGGTAATTGTTACTTGAGAATTTGTGTTGTGTTGTTGTATAAAATTACTAAAACTACATATATGTTTTTTTACCAGGTAAGGCCTCATTTAGCTATATAGCTCTTTTTCAGAAGCGATCGGACCACACATGATAGCTCAAACGAAGTGGCTTATCATCACGTGGAAATTGATCGTTTGCAGCCAAATACTCTAAATGCATGTTGAGTCTAAATGTGGAATGAAACCGGAGGACCCGGAGAAACATCCACACGACCACGGGGAGAGACACACGCAAACACCAAGAATGCAGGCAAGGTCGGGTTACAACCAAAAGTCCGTGTTGTGTCTGCTTCCACGTCCTTGCAGTAGAGTGGTATTCCTGTGCGGAGACGGCATCTCAGACTGGAAACCTGCTTACACGTGTCTCAGTAGAATCGCCTGTTCGTTTGGAATAAGGAGCCTTTTGCTTTTCGTTAATCGAACGTTATCCTCAAACGTCGAGTAAACTAATTGAAAGGGCAACATCTCCATACCCAATCAGTGCTTTGCTTATTGATATTCTTCGACTGGCACGTGCTTTGCCTACTCGTCGTAACTACTGCATTTACGATTTGCAAATGACACGTAATTAAAACAAATATATATTTCAATTACAATCACTCTGAGCTTGCGGGTGATATGAAGGTGAGAGGGGGGAAACGTCTGCACATACAGAGGGTAAGTTGCGACTCTTTAAACAAAACCATGCCTCCACCACTCTTGCCTAGATAAATGGCTGCCAGATAGCCAGCCAGTCAGCAGTTCCTCAGACTCGGGCTAAAGGATTAAGCGACTTCATTTGGTATAGATTTTTGTCGATAAACTATTCCCCGTGTAGCAGACGCCCGCCGTAGTATTTTACGGAGTCGCTGAAGTGTGGCATGCAATATTGCCGCAATTTAAAACAGTCACGTCCCGTGCTTTCGTTGTTTGATGGAACAAGTGACGAGCACACGCTGGAAAGAGCTCAATTGTGTGTGTGTGTGTGTTTGTTTTGCCACAATTAAGGCCGGGGTGCATTTGTTTATTTAAAAACAAGTACACGTAATGCACACATTGCTGTGGTAATCTTAAGATGTCTTCTGAAATCGCTCATTTCTTAATGCGTAATTTTTTTTTACCTCTACAATCTGGTCTATTAATTGGCAATGCGCGAGACTTACGTTGCTAACCTTTATTGTAAGTAGTTGAGAGAACTTTCGGGGATTGCGCAAGCTTACTCAGGTGCACTCTCGTCACGTCACCGGAAGTCACATTAAATGTTGTCACAGTGGGCCTCGTCACACCAAGGTGACATCAATATAGTTCGCCTGACTGATGTTAAACGTTTGATTTGTTTTAAAGACCAACAACACTTAAAAACCACGCCAGGCATTGAGATTCAAGGTACCTCGTGACAAAAAAAGAATATTAATTTTTATTTTATTTTACAATTTTTTTTATATTTTTTGTGGGTTTTTTGCCTTTTTAATTTTCAATTAATAATTTTTATTCTATTTATTATTTTTATTATTACTAATTTTTACTTTCATTTTTTTGTCTACTTACGTGATTTTATCGAAATAACCAAGACTATAAAAAGATGTTTAATCTTAATGGGTTCTTCCCTGCTTTATACACAGACATTCCCGTCTGTCTAGTTTGCAAGGAAGATTTGGCAGTCAATAGCTACGTATGAAATAATCAGAATGCATTTGCCATTAAACGTTTCGTCGTGACTAATTTTCACGCTTGGGCGCACCCTTCCAAATTATAAACCTTTGGTTAAAATCCACTTCACAGCCGAACGAGAAGCTTTGGTAGTTCCCTGCAGAATTTACCGAGTGGCTCTGAAAATCGAAGGCTTGACTCTGATCGAAGGTGGCTTGGTGGCAAGTGTGCTGACCGCTGGACTTTCCAGCCGCTTCGGTATGTTAATCACATCCTGCGCACGCGATGTGTGAGCGCACGTGTTAGTAAAACACGGTCACACAACACAATACTAATTTCACCCAATCGTATTTATAATGTAGGTGCTTTGTAAGGCCTGCAAAAACCCATTTGAAAAATGTGTTGCGTTTGCTGCAAGGCCAGGGAGTGTTGGGACACTGGATGCAGTGTCTCTTACAGTGTTTAACCTCGACTCGATTGCAGAAAGAATTTCCTTCCAAAGATTTGCAACGGAGGTGACCAATTAATGTATTGTCCCGTGTGGTTCGACATGATGGTAACACCGCGTCTGTTCCGATACTTTTTTTTTGGCTGGTGAATACGTTACCATTAACTTAAACTACAAAGTCGGGGTGCAGGCAAGCACAATAAGGCACAAAGCAAATGGCAATGAGCATGACTGCTTTCGATCACAGAGCCTTAAACCCCAAGGCCACTGGGGAAGTTCATCACGTCTTTGTGAGACGTCTCTTTCCCCGGCCAGGATAACTAAAAAAAAAAATTGACACGAGTGGATGCACGTAATTCATCTCGTGGCTCTGGCTCAGAAAAGGGAAAAAGTAAAAATAAATATGCAAAGCAAAACCAGGGAGGCATTCACCAAACAGAAAACACACTTAAACGGTCTGTAAATACGCAGGCAATATATGATTCCTATTCTTGTATTACCTTTTGTCGGCAGATAAATGTTCTAAAAATTCGATCCCTTTAAAAGTGAATCTGCTCACTCGTGGCTGTGTGGCTGTGTCTTTGTAATTGTGGGGAGCAGTCGTGCAGCAGTTAGCGCGCTGCGCTACAAACTCGGTAGCCCGAGTTCGGTTCACGCTCAACACCAGTGACGATTATCTGAACCGATCATGGGCCTCCTCTAGGTCGACTCAGCCACAAATCAGCACCTACTGCGACGCGCAAACATCGCCAATGGCGAGACAAAGGCAGCCGGGCGTGGTGCCGGCCACCCACCCGCTCGTGTGCCGTGCCGGCCTTCATAGCTGCTCGCTAACAACACTTGGCCCCCAAACCGCTTTGTTCAGGCTATACGGGGGCTCTTTGTCTTTGTAATTGTGGAGTGTGGTGCCACTATCTTCCACATTCGCACGGATGGGGTTTGAGTAGCAGCTACGAATCGATGCCTCGCTTCTCAATCCAGCTGCCGGCTCCCGGGCATAGCGAGCCGTGAACTCCTCGTGCGTCTCCTGCGAGATCGCTCGCGGGAGACGCACGCTCGCGTTGTGCGCCGAAACACAGTCGCGTTTCGGGCGATTTTCTTTTATGATTCGTCGCAGCGGTTGGTTGGTGCACACTGCAGAATGCGGCCCGGCGGTTAAACTTTCAAATCCAGCCATGGCGAGTGAGGTCTGAAGCAGCCCTGATCCTCCCCTAGGTCAACTCGGCTATAAATGTGTGCCAATATCAGAAGGAGGGAGATTAAGGGTGGCTGGGTGTTGTCGCGCGGGCCACAACACAATGCTTGGCCTTAATAGGTGCTCGCTAACCAATCTATTATGACGACATAATAGATTGGTGCCGGAAAGATGTGGCACTACTTTGAGCATGTTGGCACAAGACAGATGAAAGTGGAAACAAATAACGAAATGTGCAGTGGACACCTACGGGCTACCTGCCCATGGATTGTGATGATGATGATGAACAGAATTACCCCAACACTAGCTCTTTGTGTTTAGTTTTGTTGTCCTTCCCCACACCTCCAATTAGCACGGTTGGATACGTATGATTCGAAATAAGTTCAAAATATATACATATGTAGTGAAATAAATAGACGCATGGGGGTAATTGGTGAGATTGCGAGGGAGCAGGAGAGGAGGGGGTCATATTGGGACGATGAGGTAACGATTGGGCCAAGTAAGCTGGCGGAGCCAAGGACGGCTGTGATTGGCTGGTGTTGTTGTCAGGGCTGGAGTGTGATTGGCTGGTGTTGTTATCAGGGTTGGAGTGGCGTCTTGAAGTCTGGCGAGGTAACAGGCGCACGGGCACGCGGAGCGCAGTTGGGACGCGGGTTAATTCATTGGGGTGTAATGAGAGCGGGGATACATTGGGGAGACGCGAGGAGAAACGGGGAGTTGGAGTCGGGGGCTGGACGAGGCAAGACGTGGAGCAGCTGAAGAGAGAAGTAGCTAGCAGTGGAGAGAGCATAGTGATAGCGGAGAGCAGAAGACAGAGACGAAGCAGTTAGCAGTAGAGAGAGCATAGTGATAGCGGAGAACAGAGACGAAGCAGTTAGCAGTGGAGAGAGCACAGTGATAGTGGAGAGCAGAGACGAAGCAGTTAGCAGTAGAGAGAGCACAGTGATAGCGTAGAGCGGAGAGCAGAGACGAAGCAGTTAGCAGTGGAGAGAGCACAGTGATAGCGGAGAGCAGAGACGAAGCAGTTAGCAGTGGAGAGAGCACGGTGATAGCGGAGAGCGGGGAGCAGAGACGAAGCAGTTAGCAGTGGAGAGAGCATAGTGATAGTGGAGAGCGGAGAGCAGGGACGAAGCAGTTAGCAGTGGAGAGAGCACAGTGATAGCGGAGAGCGGAGAGCAGAGACGAAGCAGTTAGCAGTGGAGAGAGCACAGTGATAGCGGAGAGCAGAGACGAAGCAGTTAGCAGTGGAGAGAGCACAGTGATAGCGGAGAGCAGGGACGAAGCAGTTAGCAGTGGAGAGAGCACAGTGATAGCGGAGAGCGGAGAGCAGAGACGAAGCAGTTAGCAGTAGAGAGAGCATAGTGATAGCGGAGAGCAGGGACGAAGCAGTTAGCAGTGGAGAGAGCACAGTGATAGCGGAGAGCAGAGAGCAGAGACGAAGCAGTTAGCAGTGGAGAGAGCACAGTGATAGCGGAGAGCGGGGAGCAGAGACGAAGCAGCCAGCAGTAGAGAGAGCATAGTGATAGTGGAGAGCAGGGACGAAGCAGTTAGCAGTGGAGAGAGCACAGTGATAGCGGAGAGCAGAGACGAAGCAGTTAGCAGTGGAGAGAGCACAGTGATAGCGGAGAGCGGGGAGCAGAGACGAAGCAGCCAGCAGTAGAGAGAGCATAGTGATAGTGGAGAGCAGGGACGAAGCAGTTAGCAGTGGAGAGAGCACAGTGATAGCGGAGAGCAGAGACGAAGCAGTTAGCAGTGGAGAGAGCACAGTGATAGCGGAGAGCGGGGAGCAGAGACGAAGCAGCCAGCAGTAGAGAGAGCACAGTGATAGCGGAGAGCGGGGAGCAGAGACGAAGCAGTTAGCAGTGGAGAGAGCACAGTGATAGCGGAGAGCAGAGACGAAGCAGTTAGCAGTGGAGAGAGCACAGAGACATCGGAGCTGACGGAGAAGCGGAGATTGGAGAGACAAAGGCGGCGAGCGAGCCGTGGCAACAAGGGAACTGTGGAGCATTGAGGACACGTGGAGAACTGTAAATAAAGTGGTGTTGGAAGAAGGACAAAAGTTGTCCGAGTGAAATCAGCCAGTACACATACATAGTTCTTCGGTATTACTCCTATTTTCCTTTGAAACTCTTAGGAATATAAAAGTTATGCTCACACAGTGAAATTACAGCATATTTTCAAATTACCCATGAACTCCATTGCAGATTGCAAAATTTGCATTCAAATTTAATTTCCCACACCTTAAAACAATTCATCACATTTCCTATTAGCAGCCACTGCTCTACTGGGAAGAACCAATATTCATTCTGGCCACCTGACACTTTCACATTGAATTGACATAGAGTAATTTAATCTATGACCCAAGGTGTACAGAGACTATACGCATGCACGCATGGCTTGATATCCAATATTTCAAACGATATGATCTATTTAACAGTTGCTTAATTGACACGAGGCACCTGATTTTACGAAAATTAATCCTGGGACTTGAACTGGATTCTATCGATTATTCCCTTAACAAAAAGCCGCATGAAACTGATACGGAAAAGAAGAAAAAAATACAAGCCCGTTCGTTTCTTGTCTTGGCAAGATAATCTGGACATCAAATAAATGTCAGCTTTGGAGGGATTAAACATTCTTCAGCCATAAACACATGTAACTTTGCTTGGTTAAATAGGATTATGCTGGTGGGCGATTAAGATGATTTATTGCAGCAGACAAACCGAGGGCCCACAAATGCAACCCTTCGATGTGAACATGTTACATTCGCGTGCAGAATATTGAAATGTGGTTTGCCTGATCTCGTCCCTTTCCTTTCAAATAAATAATATTGCTTGTATATTTAAAATATTTGCACTTGTTCAAAATGTATTGTTATCATTGCACCAAACTGTACTGCTGAACCTGTTCCTATTGTTCACAAATATTGCAGTGCACCTAGCAGTGTATGTATATATGTCCAAGGCAAGAGAAAAGCTTTCAAACTTGTCCAGCAGATATAAAGTAGCAATTTTCTCTTATGGCTGGAAGTTGTAGATGGCTTTGGGGATGCTGGGAATCTCAAAGGTCCGTACACTGAATGCGTTTGGGCCAAGCTTCCATTATCAGTATCTGTGATTTGTTAGGCCAAGGAATGCCTCTGTAAGAAATGTCAGCACACGAAAAGAAAACTCCGTAAAAAATCAAGACGGTAATCGTTTTGTTTGATCATTATACAAATACAACTATTTTATTTGCGTGAATATATGCTTTAGATTTTTCTGAGACATACCTGACAGATATTTCTCACAGAGGGCTCTGCACCACAGGGCTAATGGTACAGTGGATTATAAATCTCATGATGTCACCTTGCGTGGACAGATATGGATGCTTGCAGGTTCCCATGAGAGGCACCGGTCACGTGCCCTGGAGTTTTATAAACCACGGGGAAGGGTACGGCACGGATGGTAACAAGGCCAGGCAAAAGGCAACGGTGATCAGCGTTAAGCCTTACGAAGGGGGTGCCACGGTGGCGGGATGTTTGCTACCTCGCCTGGTATACAGGAGGTCGTGGGTTCGATCCCGACCCTCATGCCTGCTGCTGCCGCTGTATATTTGGAGTTTGCGTGTCTCTCTCTCATCATCACGGTGGCTAGGCGATGTTAACTACCTCGCCTGTTATACAGGAGGTCGTGGGTTCGATCCCGACCCTCATGCCTGCTGCTGCTGTATATTTGGAGTTTGCGTGTCTCTCTCTCATCATCATCACGGTGGCTAGGAGATGTTAACTCCCTCGCCTGGTATACAGGAGGTCGTGGGTTCGATCCCGACCCTCATGCCTGCTGCTGCTGCTGTATATTTGGAGTTTGCGTGTCTCTCTCTGTGATCGCGTGGATTTTTCTCAGGGTTCTCCCGTTTTTCCCTTTGCATTTAGAAACACGCATTTAGAGCACTTGGCTGCGACTATCGATTTCCACGTGATGATAATCCAATCAGCTGAGCTGTCATTTATGGCCAGGTCGCTTCTGAAAAGGGGCCTTACCTGGTAAAATAAAATGCAAAAAAAATAAGTCTGCCAGCACTTTCTGGGAAAAATCTTTGTTACCTATTTTCATTGGCGGTTGCCACCTTATAAACAGGCATATTTTTTCTAACACTGTGTGGCCCTATAAATTATCATGGCATGCCAGTTTCATTGTATGAAGATACTTCGTGATTAGGATCTTGTTCACATCACTGCTGCCCTAGCGGTCTCCACTAGAGGGAGCTCTAGAGATCACCTATAGAGGATGTTTGGTCGATTCAGTCGGACGGTGGTAGCTATGCACACCTGTAAGTCAGCATTGTGGAGGGGAGGGTTTGTGGATCACACATGCTGTGAAACTCCCTTTCCGTTAACATTACAGTGCCATAACCTGGTTCGCCAGGAGAAGGCGCCACCGTGGTGAGATGTTAACTCTGTCGCCTGGTATACATGATGGTAGAAGGTTCGATCCCGACCCTGACACCTGTATATTTGGAGGTTTGCGTGTCTCTCCCCGTGGTTGCGTGGATTTTTCTCCGGGTCTTCTGGTTTCCCCCTCAACATTAAGACTCAACACGCGTTTAGAGTAATTTGGCTGCAATACATTTGCACGTGATAAGCCACTTCGTCTAGCAATCATTTGTGGCCAGGTTACATTTTTAAAATAGCTGTATAGCTCAGTATAAGGTTGTACAGCAAGTGGACTAATCTCCATCTGTTTCCATCTGTATGGGGACATAATGTTTCCCCCTCGCATGCGTGGTGTTTTCTCTGGGTGCTCCGGTTTCCTCCCACGTGTATAATTACTCATTAACTGGCTGAAAATATCGTTTTTAAACAACTCTACATTATCCACCTGAAAACGAGTCATGTGACTCAGCGTGGTTTTCCTGGATAAATAAAAAAATTATCATCTTTATCTCTTCCACACCAGCCGTACGTCTTTGAAGAGGCGGGGTGGGGGTGGATTTAATGAATGTGCCCATCGTTTTATCAGAATCAGAATATGCATTTATACTGGAGGAATCCGATGAGCTACAAAGCTCTTTTTCACAGATGTCCAGTCGGGACACCTCTAGATTGAACCAGTGACGTCTGAATTTCAAGTCGAAGTGTGCTGACCATTATACCATGGCAGCGCCCATGTTGTTACGCAAATGAATGCAGAGAGAGTAATAATAATTTTCACGTAAAATTCACAAGCTTTACATAGCAACACACAATGCGTATGATGCCTGCACACATGCGTTGCATTTCAAGGTTAGGGTTAAACATTGAGGTGCAATTCTTGTTGTAAGCTCAAATCACCCAGCTCTTGTATTCATCCCACTGACCGCATTGAGTTAAAATAGCTTATGTCACGAACGCAGCTTTAATTACGAATCGCTGTGTAAAAGTATTGATAAAATTAATGCTTTCCGCCCGGAAAATCGGCATGCATTTCAGCAGGGCCTGCATATCCCAACTGGGCTGATGCTATCTTTGAAATATCACGTTCGCATCACCTGATATGCAATCGGTAGCCTATATCCACAAAGGGGCGAAAATATCTCCAGGGAAAGAAAAAAAACTCCCACAGCATTATCACAGACAAAGCACTATTAAGCAGAAATTAAACTCCGCTCTGTATCACACACACACACGTGATCACAACATCGGGACAGCGCTGCAGTGTGTTTTAGAATCGTCCCAATATCCAGCAGTGTGTGGTTTAGTTGTGAAATAGTAGGCGACCATTAACAGTGATGGCATTTTTTGGTGGTGCGACGGTGGTGAGGAGATGTCGTCTCGATAGCCTGGCACGCAGCAAGCATCGGTTCGATCCTGGACCCTGACGATGCCTGTTGCAGACAGACTTTTAGAGTCCGCGTCTTCTCTCTCTTACCCGTGGTGATCGCATGGATTTCGCTCCGAGACTTCCGGTTTTTCCATCCACATTTAGAAACCAACGCGTTTACATTATTTGGCTGCAACTATACTGTAAATGTCCGCGTGTGATGATGTTGATGATGATATGAAGCCACTTCGATGAGCTACCACGTGTGGTAATGGCTCATTGGGCCTTACCCGGTGAATGCAATAATTGAGTTGTTTTTTTTTGTTCCATATAGATGAGATGTGATTAAACGAGAAAGTGATTTTCAGGAGACCGAGCACGTGATGAACCGGTCGGGTGGTCATCTCAGCTCATCAACCGCTCCCCCTGCAGTGTGAATCAAATAAGATCCTGCTCCCTGCCACAGATATGTGGAATGTTGACACCTCTGGTCCAGCGTTGCAGATGTCGATGATCACAGCCCCAGTGCTCTCTACAGCAACGGCGACACTTAGAGGTCGCCAGCGTGTAGGGCTTCTCCGTCGTGTGTTGCATGTGTGTTGAATTTCTTTCGCGCCGTACACGTGTATGTACGTATGTTCAACTTCTTTCGCACCGTACGTGTGTTGTGTGTATGTTGAACTTCTTTCGCACCATTACGCGTGTTGTATGTATGTTGAACTTATGTCTCACCATACAGAGCTAACCACGTCAATCGGAGGTGCGGTGTTCGGCTCGCACCGGGGTGTTGTTCAGCACGGTGTCCGATGTTTCACTCCACATGCTGGGAGGCACTGCAGGAACCAAAGTCAATTCACAACCACGAAAATTATATTGAGGGATTCGGTGAGCAATGGCCCGTAATCAAATAACTGCAGGCCAGGCTTAGAATTCGAACCTACTAATTCAGTTGCAATGATTAAGTGCTCTGAGAGCTCTGGCTTTTGCTCGATGAGGTATCCAGTCTCCTCCTAATTTGTGGTTAACTTAATCCAAAATAGTAATCGGGACTTATTTACCTGGCTAATAAGGTTCAACATGAACCAAATAAAATTACCATCAAGCATGGAGTCCAATATGAGCCCGGCTTGTATAGTGGTGGATAGCGTCGCTTGCTGCGAGCTAAGTTCAATTCGAATTCGATTAATGGCCTTGGCGAACGTCAGCGAGGAGTGATGTCTTGCACCAGTCTTGCGTCCCCCAATTCAACGGTCATCTTCGCAGCAGCGCCTTTTGTCGAGACCGTCGAACAAAGACGGTCGCTGCATCGCAGCGCTTTCAGATGCACTTTCTGCGGCCGTCTGGAACGCTCTTCCTCGCAATATTAAGAAGCCACGGAAGCGAGGCACCTGAAAGTAATCGAGATGTTAAAATTCATTTATTTCGAACTGCTTTTGTGTGGTTAGTTTGCTGTCCTTCGCCCCGCACCTCCGATTAGCACCGTTGGCTACGTAGGGTGACAAGGATTTCAACATATGTGCATACAATCCCGCTATTGTATACATACATACATCTCGCACTGATCGGCGGTGGCACAGCGTGATGGTAAAACTACCCCCATGGCCGATATGGCGTGGGCAAGGCATGACAAAAAGGGGGGGGGGGCTTGAATTCTACTTCGCGATCCCAAGTGTGGCGTTCCGCTGTTGGGGGTACATACCGAGTGCTTCTTGTCTCGTGCTTTGACCACGTGCTGCGGCGAGCGAACATGGTCAGGCGTGGACTACAAGCGCCTGTGAAAACTTGCGCGTTCGAGATGTTATTAATTCGTGTCAAACATGAAAGACTCGTATGCGACACGAATACAAATCGAACAGACTCACCTCCTGGTCAATAGAAATACAATTTAGGACAAGAATATTTGTACTAACATTCACCCAAATTTTGTTTTTATCAAAGCACTTCTTAATATCGGTTGGATATAGATATAGTTTCCCCTGTCATAGTAATGTGGAATTTCTGCCACTGGCTCAGGCCCTGCTACAGAAATGAGCACGTTCCAATGCTTATTTTGGTTAGGGATAAAACTTTGATCTGTGACTCATCATACATATACATATACATGCGTTCTAACCTTTAACCTTTGCTTACGCAAAGCTTTCATTGGGCTGCGCATGCAGCTACCATCGCTCTCAATGTGAATAAGATCTCACTATGAATAATGTGCGCCTAGTATTACATTTCCCTTCCTGGGCTAAGGTGATTGGAAGGTGACATTCACCAATCAAATCATGCTGGCAATAGTTATTATTTGTTTGGGTGGGAAGGCTTACCTCACCCACTGAAAATAAAAAAATATATACATTGCAGACGTTACTGCACCCAGAGCCCTCAAATTTATAATCCGAGTGGAGATCGTCACAAGGACAGACGCAATATCTCATCAACAAGCAAAAAAAAATCAATGCCACATTCGCAAAATTTCCATCCGAAAACATGCATACTTTCCAAGGAATGATAGGGGTCTTAAGGACTTGTGTATGGTAAGTGCAATTTTTTGCCCTCTGCCCATCACAGTGCCAGAATGGTCAAATCGCTTACGATTTTTTTTCTCCCAGTGCTTTTCATTGCATTCACAGTGGCTGCGAAGTCGCGCACCCTATCTGTGTGCATAAGGAACCGGCGGAAGGGATGGATTGTTTTCAGTTTCAGTTTATTTATTTTGGTATAGCCCTGTGAGCCATTCGGCTCTTGAATCGGGTGCAACCACAACAAACAAAAACACGAACAAGATTGAAGGTTGCTTCGGACCTCGTGTAAAAAAAAATGCCTACAAGAGTTAAAAAAATTTTTTATCAAGCTGTACCAAACCAAAGTCCGATACAAATCTCTGATCAACATTTGGCCCAGGAAATATATTTGTCCGATGATGCATTTATCGTGAAAAAGGTACAACGTCCTAGGATTATTGTTGATGATTTCTGGCAGATGTAGAGTTTAAAATCATGCGGTAGATGTATTAGTTTTATTAGGGTTATGCAGCTTTTACTTTCGTGTTACGGAAAGTCCCTAGGTAAGGAATTTACTTTTATTCTCCCCCCCCCACCCCCCTTCTTGGATCAAGCAGAATTGGGTTTCCATGTTAGCTCCTTGTGGTAAAGATTTTTCTCTTCGCAAACTTTTTAGAGCACGATGTAAAAACGTATTAAAAAAAATCGAATACGCTACTCCACACGGATACATTATTGGAATAGATTGGGAGCACAATCGCAATGGATGTCATTTTAGCACCGTGCAATAAAAAAATACTGAATTTACTTGAACCCACAAAGGAGATAGAAAACCTGGTTTTTGGATGGATTAAGGATGACATATTAAAGGCTTGGATAATATGGGAAATTAATCGTGTCTCTCAAGTTGTATGCGACACAAACGGGAAAAACGAAACATTAAGGATAATATAATCATAATTTAAATGTATAATGCGCTTTCCGTCCTAGGATCCCAATGCGCAATGCATGAAAAGCAGGAAAGAAAAACAGAACCAGGGGGGAAACCGACCAAACTCAAGAGAGAAGGCTCAGTTTGAAGAGACGGAGTTTCAAAGCAGACAATACATCTACCGACTCTGATTATCCGGTGTCAAGTGGCAATGCGTTCCAAGCTTGGGTGGCCACGCCAACAGAATGAGACTGCATTTGAAGCAGGGGACGTCTCTGGAAGGATCCTAAAATGTGAGGGCATTTTAAAGGTTTTATCTAAAAGTTCTTTCAGGGGGGTTGTTAATAATAGTCGTCAAAAGCCTCGTCTGTGATGCTGTAGTTAGAAGATTTGGCTCCCATTGGGAAGGCTGAGAGTTTTAATCTATTGGCCACATTATCCCTCTGGGGTCCATAAAATGTGTATCACTTTTGTGGGGGAGTCAGGAGCGGTGGTTTCTTTTTACGTGAAAGATTGGTCGATTCCACAGGAATTTGGATTTTCTTCCACTGGTTCCATTGGAGATTTTAGCAAACGGCAAAAAAGTTTGAGTAAAATCACGCACTCTTTGGTTCTTTCAGTAAAATCACGTAGAAATAAAATAAAATAAACAATAAATTACGATGTTTCGATTGCGACACAAGCAGTTGGTCATCAGGTTGAAAACAAACCTACTAAACTTAGAAATGCAATGCAATACTACACAGAGAGTCGGCTAACACAACAGTCAACACCCTACCTGATTAATTACGTGCTTCCATAGATTGCTAAATTTGAGAGAGAGAGAGAGACAAAACACAGACACAGAAACACACAGACAGGCACACAAGCAGAGAGATACAACACAGACACACACACACAGAGACGATCAAACAAAGTTTAAAATAAAGCAGTTTATTTCTTACTTTAAAGTTGTTAATGACTCGCTTGTTTGCATGAATATTTGAGCGTTACGATATATTTCATGGCGACGATGATACATTGCAATTAATATAATAATACATACGGAATAAATAAGATGACACTGCTCCCTTAACGGAAATAAATACAAAGGCAGCATTAAACATTTCCATTGGGCCTAGTTTTTGTTTGTATTAATTTCATTCTGTCACCAGCAATAATCTACTGGAAAATGTATGATGTTGGAACGTAATCCCATTGATTAGAATGCAAACCAATGGTCAATTTTTCAAGAAGATGATGATCAGCGCTGTGGAATATAATTGTATTTAGACACTTTATACTGTACTGTGATCCCAAATGTATCGCATTGTTTAATGCCTTCAACTAAAGTGGAATTGCCAAAGTGTATCCTGGTAACGGTAAAAGTGCACCCCTGCAATTGCTTGTTCATGCCACTAGTGAACAAAAGTTCCTTCACTGTGTGGAGCTCGAGAGGGCAGTTGGCCTACTCTTCCATACTGGTCAGACGTCTTGGGAGAGGTGGGGAGTATCCCAGACTTCACCGCACCGAACGCGACCTGCCGATCGATTACCCCTGGCGTATGAATTGGTACTGCTAGTTGGCTAGATGCAGAGGATATTTATGAAACGTTATCAATTGGTGCACTGGGAAATAGAACGGCGGTGACCTCTGGATGGCAAGTCACAAATTAACCACAGTACCTCGCTGATCTCATCAAGGTGCATCAGCCATCATTGCGCGAACTCTGATCATCCTCGCAGCAGCAGCGGTTTTTGGCTGGCCTTCGAACAGAAACGGCCGCCGCATCGCGCGCTTTCAGACGCGCTTCTGCGGCCGTCTGGAACGTTCTTGCTTCCGGTAGGAGCAAGCCATTGTAGGCATGCCCTTTTAAATCTAGGTTGAAAACTCATGACCTTAGAACTGCTTTTTGTGTTCAGTTTGTTGTCCTTCCCCTGCACCTCCAATGAGCGCGATTGGCTGTGCACGGTACGAAAGAAGTTCACTTACATAACATGACAACACCACATCCCTGAATAGATTGAATGTTTAATATTGTGAGCTGGGTTATAGATTGGTTTAAGTTAGAGTTTGTTCTGATATCGTACTATTGATATACACCAAAGCTGGCCTTAAGCAGGTCAAAGATAACCGTGCACAGGAACAATGATTTAGAGCCAGAATTACCCAAAAGTTTTAAAGTGTAACTTTTAAAGGAGAGATTATGGTGAAATGAAGAAAATAAAAAAGGGGGAAAGGTTTGAATTTAACGACGACAATTTCAATCTGTAAATAACAGAAGAACGAATGCAGAGAGAGTTTATAAAAAACAATGTTATTTATCTGATATATAGCATGCTGTAAAACAAAAATGATCATGACTCTTATCATTACTAAACAAAACACACATCTAGATATAATCAAAACACAAACACGACAGCATTTAAATCAATCAATGTTTAATTGATAGGAGGAAAAATCCAAATTCAGCCAGTTACCCAGCTAGTTTGCAAGGGCAGATCGGTGACGTGCATTAGCACAGAACGGCAGCGTCGTCAGAGCGATCCGTACGTGGGAACGAGCAACAGCGGACGAGAACGCGTCAGAGGTGCAGGCAAATCTTGCGCTTAAATGGCAAACATGAGCAACGTTCACAAAATAAAATTGGTCCATCGCAGCCAAAGACAAGGTGGAGGTTTTTTTCTTTTAATGGACGCTTGAAGAGGGAGTTGTGGTGGAGGCCTAGCGAACTCGATCGGGCGAGGTAAACAACCATCACGGAAACTCTAGATTTGAAGCTTTCGTGACTGCAAGGATTCATACTCTTTGGGGGGCGGGGGGGGGGGTTTCGGTAAAGTCACGTAGGTAAAATAAAAAGAAAACAATGAAATCACGACGTTTCGGAGGCAACACAAGCTTCCGTCTTCAGGTGGAACAGTCACAGCAAGATCGCTGCATCAAGTGGGGAGGCTCTGGGAGCCTCGAGATTAAATACAGGTTAAGGGGGGGGGGGGGTGGAGGGAGCCAAGTAGGGGACATTGATGGGGTGCGGGGCTAAGTTAATCCGTCTTGTGTTATGTTGAGGGTGCGGGGGATGCGGTGGGTCACTGCACGGGGGCAATGGAATAATGGAAACAAAAATGGAAAAGTTCGGAAAGAAGATGCTGTGCGCTTATAAGGCAGCTAAAGTTTTGACTTGGTTCATGACATCTTTCCAGCGGTTGCTTAATGTAAAACCATCCTCTCGGTTGAAGTTGTGTCTATGTTTGTATATCTGGATGGCTTCATGGACAAATCTTTGGTGATCACCGGGAGGTTTGCATAGTACATTGGTATCGGAGAAAACAATCTCATGGCCGAATTCGCGAGCACTAATCAGATTTGAAACACGGCAGAACGAATTCGTCGGCCGTAGCTGATCATTGTCTCAACACAAGCTTCTGAAGACGGAAGCTTGTGTTGCCTCCGAAACGTCGTGATTTAATTGTTTTTTTTATTTTACCTACGTGACTTTACCGGAATAAAAAAACAAAGAGGGAACGTCAAACGGTGCCAGCTGCCCAACTGGGGCACCGTGGTTAACTCCCTCGCCTGGTATACAGGAGGTCGTGGGTTCGAGCCTTACCCTGACGCCTGTGTATTTGGAGTGTGCATATTCTCGCCCCGTGGTCGCGTGGATTTTTCTCTGGGTCCTCCGGTTTTTCCCTCCACATATGGAATCAACGTGCGTTTAGATGTATTTCGCTGCTATACATTTTCCACGTGATAAGCCACTTGGTTGAACCATAATTTGTGGCCAGGTCACTTCAGAAAAAGAGCTGTGTCGCTCAATGGGCCTTACCTGGTTAAATAAATAAATACAATGTTTTAATTTAGTGCAGCTGTGCGTTTCGAGCTCGAAGTGATTTGAAATGGTGGAGGGATAGACCGCAACAGAATAAATAAAATACAGATTTTTTGTTTTTTACCGTGCTAGGTGTATTATTATCTTTGAGGCACGTGTAGTTACATTGCAACAATTCACCCCCACCTTGGGACACTAATGTGCGAGAACTTTACGCCTTGACAGTTGCCACATGATGTCTACAATTGAGAAAGTCGCAGTCGAGAAAAAATGCGCCTCAGAAGAGTGATGGGGCCATGCTCATTTCCATTGGTAGACCTCATTGGTTGAAATGTCACATTGCAATGCTTGGGGACCAGTCTTTCCATCGTGTATGCACGTGTTTTGAACTTCTTTCACACTGTACGTAGCCAACTGTGCTCATCGGAGGTGCGAGCGAAGGACAACAAACTAAGCACACAAAGCTCTTCTAGAGAAATGAGTTTCCAATCTAGATTTAAAAGTGCATATCTCCAGTGGCTTCCTGATATCGGAGGGAAGAGCGTTCCAGACGGCCGTGAGAAGCGCATCTGAAAGCGCGCGATGCGGTGAGCGCCTTTGTTCTATGGTTAGCCAAAACAAATCCTCATCATCAACCAAAATCAATCCACTGCTGGATGATAGCCTCTCCAAGCCATCGCCATTAAATATTTCAACTCGTGCCTCTACACGAGCTGTTTTTTTTTTCATTCCTCCATCTCTTCAGTCGACGTACAGTGACAGGACGGCCACTATTTTAGTTTTACAAGTGGTGCTGATTTCATAGATATTGCCTCCCCCCCCCCCCCTCAACCGAGATTTAAAAATTACAACCTTCACCACAGTGCCACCCAACCGGCCTCAACGATGAGACTTCATTAAAATGAAATATATGTATAAGACATAGGCCAGGGTAATGGGAGGGAGGGCTGTTTTGTATCTGTCTGCAGTGGAGCGTCTACTGCGGAATTATAACTGCACGTGAAAGCCCCTAAGGCCAACATCTATCAATGCCACCATGCACAGGTGATCTCAATGCCACCTGAAACAGCCACCAAAGCTCTGTGAAAATCCGCTTTTGGGACCAGAGGATGACCCATTTTTTTTAAACACACGCTGGTAATTATTAGAACGTGAAAAAAATATATATACTTTGTTCTGCTCAATTGGGCGTGGAATCGCATTCAAATTTTCTAAATGTTAATTACTGTAAAAATATAGAAGTCAATAAATAAATCTGCATAAATACAACCACTCGTTACCATATTTCATGCTGCGTCTGAGTTGTGTACTGAGTTATGTTTGAGTGACTTAACACGTGCAATGCAAATTCTCAGTATTCAAACTTACTGCGTTTCAAGTCACACTCGTAATACTCTGTCTCTAGACATTTCCAAGTAGTGGTGCAATCGGTAGCACTCTGCAATATAAATCTGGTGACCTGAGTTTGATGCCCGTATATGGCTAACAGCAATGTGGAGTGATAGAGAGTTGCACTATATCTGCCCATCCCCCTCCTACCCCTCCCCCTGTACCCCCCCCCCCACCATCCATCTCTTTCACTTAACGTACACAGATCAGCGTTAAACTATTTAACTATTTTTATTTTACCAGTCGCTCTTTGTTCAGAAGCGACCTGGCCACAAACGAGAGCTCAACCGAGTGGCTTGGGGGCCGTCCATAAATGACGTCACGCGATTTTGGACGATTTTTTACCCCCCCCGCCCCCCCGTCATCACAAAAAGTCAAACCCCTCCTCAAATATGACGTCACAAAGCTCTGTCCCCCCATCCCCCCCAAAAAAATATATATAAAACATGCTTCAAATCGCTTTAAACTATTGTCATTGTAGTGCGTATTTAATGTGGCGCTGCACTCTGATGTTGTAGGAGAAAACATTTATTAAAAAGTATGTTTAATTATGTAGAACGTGTTGTCTATAATTACTTAAAGTTGCGCATTTTGACGTGACGTCACATTTCTCAAACCCCCGTCCCCCCCTCCTCACACTTCGTCATAAATGTCTGACCCCCCCCCTCCCCCCCCAGGTGCGTGACGTCATTTATGGACGGCCCCTTATCACGTTGAAGTTTATAGCAGCCAAATACTCTACACGTGTGACGCTGATTCTAAATGTGGAGGGGAAAACCGGAGGACCGGGAGAAAAAAATCCACGCGACCATGAAGAGAGACACGCAGACTCCAAATATACAGCAGGCGTCAGGGTCGTAATAGAACTCACAACCTCCTGCGTACTAGGCGAGGTAGTTAACATCTCACCACCGTGGCGCCCACGGAATGGTCTACCCCCCGCCATGAATGACAAGGTATGTGGAGACCCCTCATCCAGCGGTGGCTTTGTTGTCCCTCCCCCACACCTCCGATTAGCCACGCACGGTACGAAATAAGTTCAACATACATACACACATGCAGCAAATCTACAGTAGTCTCTTATGCATTTTTTATGTTTTGAAATTATTAAATTCTCTCGAGGGCGTATCATTTGCATTCAAATTGCATGTTTCAACGCAAGGCCGATGCCCCAACAATACTCGAAGTGAAATGCCCTTCACGTGACAAAAAAAACCACACAACTTATTGATGTTAACAAGGCATTCCCTTACGCGTGACAGCTCGTTGGCATTTAAACAAAACACAGTCCTTAGTCCATCGGAGAAAAGTGGGAGCTGTCCGTGTGGGTCAGCAAAAAAAAAGTTTTTTTGCGGATATTTCTCCGATGCGGGCTCAAGAGTTGTAACACTGAAACGCGCAGAAACTCAGTTTTTACGCACAGAGTACAATAACACAACTGCGGTCTAAAATGTCTACTTAACGATGAATGTTTTTCGCTGAAACTTTCAGGTCCCGTTGACAACAATAGATTAATATAACAACAACATCAGTCCTGATATATAAACTACTGGATGAAGGTTGCGTCTGTCACCTCCTGGATGAAGACATCCCGATGATGGGACGGTCATTCCGGGGGATGTTTAAGCATACTTCACCTTGCTGGTCTACGTGGAATTGTGAAGAGGCTGTCGCATGTCCTCACTAGACGTCACTCGTCACTGATGTTACGTACTTGGGTTTGCTGAACTTCTCTCGCTCCCCACTTAGCCAACCGTGCGGTGGCCGGGAGTCAACTCTCTCGGTTCGCCAGGTTCAGAAAGAAACGCACTGACCACCGCACCCACCCAATTCCACCGTTCGATTCTCAATAACCTCCGTCTTCAAGTATCAATAACATCAGCCTCATGTCATGAGTCGCCCCCCACCCACCCCCCCACCTCTCTTTCCCAAAATGTTCACCCGAATGCAGCCAGCACATCCTTCGTTGTGAAGAAGAGCTTTATAGCTCTTCGGATTCCTCCAGTGTTAATACATATTCTGGTTGTGATTCTCAGTGGATGGCCTCAGCCCCGCGTTCCAATTTCCGGTGGCACAATAATCTCGCCCTGGTTACTCCCGATTCTAATTACGCAGAGGAAGTGCACACTGTTGCTTTTGAATTATGCTAATGTCAATGTCTGATGTTGGTAATTACCAGATTATATATATGGGGCTAAGGCAATAACTAGCTACGATGATTTGTGTTTGGTTGTGTTGGCTATTACTATGTAATATCTTACAGGAGCACGTGTTGGGAAATTACTGCCTAATGCCTCCTTGTACAGAACAGAGGAAATATATGCAGTGTCGAGTACAGCAATGGGCCAGGAGACATCATGGGCATGGTTAATAAAGGTCTTCGCATCTATCTTACCAGGCGGCCCCGACTTCTCCCCCTGTATGCAGCTGTACTCACCGTCAGTGCCTCATTTGTTCGCTTTGCATGAACATTAAGTGCCAAAAAGATGTAATTCATTCACTGCAATACGTCCGCTGTGACGTCATCCTCTTCATGTCGATTCGGCCATATTGTTTTGCACCAACCAGATGGCTCAGTGGAGGAGTGAGCAGCCGTAATCGCACGATTTACGAGTTCAAATCCTGCTTAGGGGGTTGACTCAGCGTCGATACAAAAAAACAAAATCTGGTACCACTTCGTTGGAGGTCAACATCGGACTCACCGCCACACCACAGGCATCTCCTGCACCACGTGCCCGGGGCTGTAAACAGGCGATGAGCACCAATGCCTCAATGCTCATTCCAACAGAAATTAACTTTGACTCAGCCTAGTTTGTAGACGCATGTACAGCCTTAGCAGACTGTCTGTTGGGGCAAGTGCTGTTATCGACGAGCGCCTTTGAAGGCCGGCACAGCACACGAGGGGGTGGGTGGCCAGCACCACGACCGGACGCCTTTGTCTCCCCAGCGGTGATGGGTTTTTTTTACACACCACACCAGGTAGTCATTTGAGGCTGAGTCGACCCAGGGGAGGCACAAGACTGGTTCAGATGATCGTCACTGTTGTTGGCATTGAGCAGGAATCGAACTCGGGCGGCCGTTACGCTCCCGCGCCCCATGTCACGGTGCACGTGTAGAATCACAAACAAGTGTATATGCATTCGTGTACAGGGCCCTCATTACATGCGAATACAAGAAAGTTCCCGCACCTCTGATGAGCACGTTTGCCAACGTACGGGCGCGAAATAAGTCCAACGTACATACGCGCATACGAACACATGCGGCAGCACCCGGTCAAATGCCAACATGCAATGCCAACCACTTGCAATGGGCCGCATTCCGAGGCGATCTGCGTCCCGCCTTGCCCAACGTCTAAGCGTGGGCAGCTCATGCTGTCCGAGACCGCCCATTAGAACGTCTGACGTGCAAAACAGACCGCAGGAACCCGCTGATGTGGCGCGTCCCTCTGCCGGTCACCTTCTCGCTCCACTATTACGCTCGCATTTTTGAAGGCGTCAACGTTTTTTTTGTTCTCTTCCACTCCCCACCTCACTCGTCCGCTTTTATTGAAAAAAGGTGTCTCGTTCTGCGTGTAAGGATTCTGTGCGTGTCCGTCCACGTGCGTGTGTTGCATATGCGTGTACTTGTATACTCTTTATGCGGGGAGCGGTAGTTGCAGCGGTTAGCGCACTGCGCTACGAACAAGACCGGCCTGGTTCGAATCCCACTCACGGCCACCAGCATCAGTGACGATTATCTGAACCGGTCCTGGGCCTCGCCAAGGTCAACGCAGCTTGAAATGAGGACCCGGTGCGGTGTTTAAAAACATCGCCACTGGAGAGCCAAAGGCGGCCGGTCGTGCTGCTGGCCACCCACCCCCTCGTGTGCCGTGCAGGCCTTCGTCAGTGCTCGCTAACAGCACTTGTCCCAACAGTCTGCTTAAGCTATATGGGTGATCTTTATCTTTGTTGCATATTCATCATACGCAGAACGTGCATACACTTGCGGTTTTGTACAATCGGTGTCATGTGCAAGATATGCAGCTTTTAGAAAATATATTGCCGTTTCTTCTCGGATCAATACAAAAAATATTGATGCGATAAGGTCAAAGGTAATTTGCATGCATCTAAGTTTGTTCTGCGCGGTGTCATTACGGTGGGGGAATTGTCTACAGTTGAAACACATTGCAGTAACCCTTTCCTCGCCCTGTTATGCATTATCATGCATGACCTTGGGTCAAGCTGTGGTTCAATATATACAACTATTGAACAATATTTTGCCTAAAAATAAATTTTGGCGCGGTTGACTTCGCTTATTTCTTTTTTTTTTCTGCTGGCTTCATATTTAAATTTCAAAAAAATTATGCTCTCAATGGCCCGGCAATCTTTTTGTTGCGTAACCCCTTATAACCTGAAACGTAACTGAATTAAATAAAATCAATATTTTTTTTGTTGTGCCGTCATGGGTTACGGTCAAGGACATCGATTTACCATATTTGAGATTATTATTTGTTTTACTGTGGTAGGGGCCATAGATTTGAACCCAAAATCTCAGTGATGCTGACTCAGGATGCCAACAAGCCACGACCATTAGCCCCTTGAACCTCCCAGCCACCGTAGAGCCCGTTTTTGTTAAGCGAAGTCAGCTTGTTTACAATGATCAAATTTAGTTAAAACTAAGCAATTCTCATTTGGCTATCATCTTCTTATTTTTATTGGCAGCAGCAATTGGCGTGTAAAAAAATATACAAAACAACCACGGAGTTAAATGTGTTTAAAAATGGAACGTTTGTGTGTTGAACTTCTTTCGCACCGTACGTAGCCAACCGTTCTCATCGGAGGTCCTCCGCAGGCACCACATTGAATGACCACGCGCGCGATTCGTGCGATATGTGCAATTTTAACAAATACCTCGAGCGCTTTCAATTTTGGTATTCTGGTGTAGCTTGAACGGTGGCGCACACAAATGGTGTACGCGCATCGTGTACGCGGGCGGCTTACGCGCAAGGCGTACGCGAACCGCGTAGGCGAGTTGCGTGTACGCGAATGTTGCACATGAAGGCCGCAGAAGTGGACGAGCCTCTGCTGGGGAGACGAAGGTCCGGACAGTGAAAGTGTTAAAACGCTTGGTAGCCGAAATACATTATTCCGCTTGCTAAGGGTGGAATGCCGTTCACGAAGTTTGAATTTAGATTGCTCCTAAATGAAGCCTTTGTGGTCAACCGGCCACCAAGCCAGCTGCAGGTGATCTGTCACCATCTTTAACATATTAATCTGGACTTGCACTGCCAGGCACAGTGAGGTACTGCATTACTGTGGCATTAAGTTACGACCCATTAATTGCTCCCTTGATGGAATCGTATAAATGCAACATCGTGCAGACAGATATTCATTTTTTTTTCTTTTTTAAATTAATTCACCTAAAATGACAAAATATAGAAGCAACGCGGGCGATAGTCCATTAGCTGAAGGTGTTTTCCAGTAGTGGGTACAATGGAAAAAATAGATTGTAATCATTACATCATCATCATCATCGATATGACAAATTTTGTCTTGCAGCCAGTTTGGCCCACAGAGAGCCCTTTGCACCAATCACAGGGCTCTCTATTTCCCTAACGATAATTCAAGAACACTCGATTATATGTAGTAATTTGAAGATAATAATCCGAATCTGAAGCATGAGACGAGGATGTTCAGAGTTCGCTACCATACCCTTCTGTGGTCGCAGCGAGATTTTGCGTCACACCGATTAGGTGTTCGCACGCACACAAATGAACGTGTAATCAGACGCAGAAAAGTAAAACTCCAAATGCGGCGCCTGGAATAGACAAACAAGCGTGGTTATAACTGAGTGCACACAACAAACCCTCGTATTAGTTCCTGTGGAGAGGAAGAAGAACCTTTAACCATTTTAACACGAATAATTTTGCACCGTTAAAAGGTTGGCGTCGACACAACAGATGAAAAAGGCTCACATTGCAGAGGACTGTTTTAACATACCAATTCAAAATGCATTGTTTCCATTTTCTGTAGTAAAGAAAAAAAAGAACCCGCACACATTAAACCAAATTTACGAACGTGGTCAATAAATGACTGGTCAGGGAACACCTGCATGATATTGTCTTATTGCAATGTGTAGCCAGTGGCAATGAATAAGAAAAAAGGCGTGCATAAATAAACACAATAATATCGCCCAAGCCCTAATGCAATATAATTCTGCCATTAAAGTGCACTATATATTGTTCATCATCTTCAGCGTTTCCATTTATAATCTAGAATTATGGAATCTGATTAGCATTTTTTGTTTGTTTATATATCTGCATTGAATGGAATGCACACGGTGTATGCGCAGGATTTTCATGTCCTCTCACACGTGCAGAGACATACCTTGGGAGGAACATTTTAACCCAAGTCTGCCTATTTAAATGCAAATGAATAGCTCAATCATTAGTTCGACAATACTCGCCATTCAGCACTAATCGAACTAATTCTTCAACACAAACCATATGTGTATATATATACACACACACACGTAGGACATTCCTTAGAGAACCTTAATCAATCAGGGCATCTCCATTAAATCCATACACAGCATGCAAATGTATGACCGATGGATTAGTCAACAAAATATGGGCATGGTAGGACATTAAACAGCAATGTGATTTTTCATTTGGCATCTATCATAATAACAAACACTTTTTTGTCATTCATATGGTATTTTGACAAGCAAACTGGAGAAAAAAAATTGTATTTCTCGATGTTGAGATTGCTAATCCATTCGATGGTATTAGGAGTTGCTTGATGTATTGCCTTTATACCTCCTGCATAGGCGTGGAACGGCCAGCGGTCGGTTATGCGATGAACAGAGAGCACTTGGACATACTCAGTGCATTAATAACTGTAACTCTTAATGCACGCGCACACACACACACACAAAGATCTCCCGTATAGCCTGTTAGCAAGCACCTATGAAGGCCGGCACGGCACACGAGGGGGTGGGTGGCCAGCAGCACGCCCGGCCGCCTTTGTCTCCCTAGCGGCGATGTTTACTGCACACTGCACCAGGTACTCATCTGAGGCTGAGTCAACCTAGGGGAGGCCCAGAACCGGTTCATATGATCGTCAAAGCTGTTGGCCGTGAGCCAGGAATCGAACTCGGGTCGCCAGGATCGTAGCGCAGCGCGGTAAACCGCTAAACACTACCAGCTCCCCACACACCCACGAACGTGCACACGCACACACACACACACGAACACGCACCTACAGACGTGCACACATGCGCGCGCACACACACACGCACGCTAGTAGACGTGCTATAAAAACACTTGGGCTGACCCGCTGAATAATTTAACACTGAGGGTTGGTTCTTCACTGGCTGTTTGTCAGCTTGATTTATCAGACTCCTTTATTCAGCCAGGCAGGGTAGAGGGTTATAAATTAGATTGGAGTTTTAACTTAGCCCTGCAACGACCCCAGGGCCAGAAACAAATCACGCCAAACCGCTAACTATCGACAGCAGAATGCATGGCCGTGCTAATGAAGGGGAGAGCACTCTCTAAAACTAAAAAAAAAAATCTGGCAATGAACACGGTGGAATTATGGCATTAAATTGTGCACTTTCACACCACTCAATTCATTAACCTTGTAAGACACATAATTATAGCACAAGAGAATTATTGGTGGATGTTAGGGACCACGCACTACAAATATATGACACACACACGTTATGTTTATGCACAGTTCTACAGCGTTAACATTTGTCTTCTGCTGTACGTGAATATTACTACAGCACCGGCTTCACGTCAACGTTTCAGCATAAAATATGTAAATGTAAATTGTACATCTTCGCCTGCCTCAATATAGCGGGCATGAGCACAATCTTCTACTTGCTATCGACTCCAAGGCAACATGAATATTAAGTTGCTAACCAAATAATTACCGCATGTTTAGCCACCTTTCTGGACACATTAATGATTTTGCTGATTTATACACGAAGCAGATTTTATATCTTTGCCAATGTTCACTGATTGCCCAAGAAATCTCCAACAATTGGTTTATTTACACGTGGTCTAAAGGGAGCATTTGTCCTCATACTATACGCAATACTCAATTCTACACTATGCATACACACACACACTATAAACTAGTAGAGGCTTTGAACGGAAGGATACCCATCGCATATTCAGATGCCAATTACGACTATTGTGCGTTGCCAGTAATGCAGCTCAATGAAATAGCATCACCATGCAACACAATAAACCATCATTGTGCTGCTCCTCCTACACAACCAAACAATGACAAATATCTCAGCACCACGCCCAGCTACCTTTGTCTCCGTAGTGGCAGGTTATACACACCGCACCAGGTACTCATTTGAGGCTGAGTCGACCTGGGCGAGGCCCAGGACCAGTTCAGATAATCGCCACTGGGTGTTGGCCGTGAGCGGGAATCAAACTCGGCTCACCGGGTTCGTAGCGCAGCACGCCAACCACTGCACCTCCACTCCTACACAACCAACCACTACATGCACACGCATGAATGCATGTACATGTGCAAAAGGTAACGGTGCAGCCCTGCAATTTCTTGGTCACGCCACTGCTGGCGGAAGGGCCGCCTCAGGGCATTTGGCCGATTCTTCCACGCTTGGCCGGATAACTTGAAAGAGGTGGGAGTATCCACACTGAACCACACCACACGAGGCCTGCCGATCAACTAACTGTGGTGACCCCATTAATACTGCGAGGTGGACACACGTGGCTGGGGTGGGTAGGGGGGGCATTTAAGAGACCCGCACCATTGTTCCAACTGCCACTATTACAGTGCAACCACAGCAGAATGCAATGCACAAGGGTGGGTCCAGATGTCTTGTGACCCCCAATTAATTTACCCCTTCACATGTTTTTTTTATTTTCCCCCTTTGCATTTTAATTTCTATTTTAAATGAACTTTACAGAAAAAAAACATTTAGCAAGGTTCAGATTAATTCAATTGGCGGGGGGTGGGGGGGTCACAAGACATCGGAACCACCCCGCACATGTGTGCTGGGTGGTCCAGATGTCTTAAACTTAGTAAATGTTGCTGTTAGAATGCTCCATGGATATTAATTATCTGTACGACGCTAAATGAATGCAATCCACCAAATGACGAATTTTGAAAGGCTTTGGTTCTTTCGGTAAAGTCACGTAGAATGAGAATAAGAGAATTAGAGAATAAAATCATAAAATCATAAAATCATAAAATAAAAAAAATAAAAAAATAAAATAACGCAATAAAATTCTCACGACGTTTCAGGGGTCACTAAAAAAATCTCCAAAATCCTGAATAAACACAAGATCCAGGTCCGATTCAACACAGTACATAAAATCCGTGATCTGGTTCCATCTGTAAAAGATGCTGTTCCAGACATACAGTACCCGGGCGTTTACAAACTAAAGTGCCTCTGTGGTAGTAGCTACATTGGAGAAACCAAACGATATATCTCGGACCGCATCCGCGAACATAAAGCAGACTTGAAACACGGTAGAACGAACTCCTCTGCCGTGGCAGATCACTGTTATAATTCAGTGGGCTCACATGACATTGACTTCTCCAAGACGGAGGTTATTTGCAAACCAACCAGCTACCATGAGAGATTCGTTCATGAGGCCATCCACATATACAAGCACAGAGACAATTTCAACCGAGAAGATGGATTCTGGCTTAGTAACCATTGGAAAGATGTTTTAAACCATTTCGGTTCTTAATTAATTGTATTTTACGATGACCTTCAGACCGCAGCTCTTTCGCTGGCTCACACCACGGTTAATGGTATGGTTTACAACATGGAGTATAACAACGCCTCGCAGCTGTCTTTCTCCCTCCTCCGTTCCGACCATGGATGGACTCGTCCGTCTGAACGGGGCTCGTAGCTGTCCGTGGTGCTGAAGTTGAGGGTAAGAATCCACCCATTTTTCGCCATATAGCATTGTGATATATAACGACTTATTGTTGGTAGCTCAGCGGATTGGAGAATATATAGAGTTTATTGATAACATTGAGGTATTATGAGACCTCCTTTGCCAGAAACAAGATATAGGAATAGGTTTTACCCTTTTAACTGGCACAAAAACTGACACCTTTATTCAAGGCATCATGTTTGCAATGACCACAACACAAGCAGTCCAAATGCAAACAAAAAAGACTATAAAAAGACTATATTCCTATATCTTGTTTCTGGCAAAGGAGGTCTCATAATGTTAATGCTCACCCCGAGCCCTCAATACTCTGATAGTGCGCTGTTTTTGAGTTGTACGCCTTTTTGCGTCTTCTGGTCCAACACCAATGGAGACTAGGCTCTAAGAAAAGCTGTCTCGGGTGTGGACCAATCAAATTCAAGGACAGTGCATATTATTATCAGATTTGTCTTTTTTGTTTGCATTTGGACTGCTTGTGTTGTGGTCATTGCAAACATGATGCCTTGAATAAAGGTGTCAGTTTTTGTGCCAGTTAAAAGGGTAAAACCTATTCCTATAACATTGAGGTAGTTTATATTTTAGTTTTTATTGGTTTACTATATGGTATTCATTATATAGTGGAGTGTATACCCAGTCACTGTTAATAGCTCAGCTTATTGAATAATATATTGAGTACATTTATTATATTGATGTAATTTAGACTTAGTTGTTTTCACATCGGTTTACTGTATGATGGTTGAGTTGTAGCAGCCCCTTTGGCGTCCATGTACTATGTGCATCTGTGGATGTGTAGGCTTTGACTTTAACATAGCTATTTCTATGACCAGTCACAAGCTAATCCCTCAGTTATTTCAATGCTAAATTCTCCTGTTTGATTTGTACTAGGCGCCTCTGTGGATGTGTAGGCTTTGACTTTAACATAGCCATTTCTGTGACCAGTCACAAGCTAATCACTCAGCTATTTCAATGCTAAATTCTCCTGTTTGATTTGTACTAGGTGCCTCTGTGGATGTGTAGGCTTTGACTTTAACATAGCCATTTCTGCGACCAGTCACAAGCTAATCCTTCAGTTATTTCAATGCTAAATTATCCTGTTTGATACGTAAACCCCTTTGTCAAGGTGCCTCACTTCTCTAAACCAGCTTAAAAGACGCTACGAATCTTAACAACGTTCATTGAAGCTCTGTCGTCCCGACAGGTTTGTTCCGTTCACCTGAAGAAGGCCACTTGTGTTGTGGCCGAAACGTCGTGAGAATTTTATTGTGATATTTTATTTTATTATTTTATTCTCATTCTACGTGACTTTACCGAAATTAAATCGAAATTTAATTACACTGTATAACAAAAAAAAATTGTTCCTGGGTAGTAAGTGTTATTTGCTAATTGCTTATGCCTCAAAAGTAGAGAAAATGGCTATTATTCCCCACAAACTTTGCTTTTGTGACCAGGACATTGATATTTTGAAATTTACCAAATTCAGTAATGTAAAAAGTAGTATAAATACAGGGGCCTTAAGCCCACCAGTTCAGTTTAGTTCCAGCTGCCTAAGTGGATACATATATGTATTTTTCTGAGATGGCATCAAGAGGCTGCAAGCATCTGGCAGACGCATTTTGCTATTTCTGCGGACAATTTATCAAGACAAGAGCGAAAAAGTACTACGTGGAAGCATCTGCTAAGATGTGTGAGGCCTACAAGGCATATTTCGGCATGCCTGTCGGGGATCAAAACAAACCCTGGGCACCTCATTTCACCTACGAGCAATGCAAAACAAAACTATGGAAGGTAAAATGGACAATTGTTGCTTGGAATTTAATGTTATAAAATTTGTTTTAAAATTTTAACGTTTTTAAGTATAAATAGTTTTACAATTTTCAATGTTATTTAAAAAATATATATCATATATGAAAAATGTTGCGAGAATCTCTTACACATTAGTCATGGGTGAAATAAATTTATTTTTGTAGGATGGTACAGAGGGAAAAAGAGAGCCATGAAGTTCGCTATCCCAAGAATTTGGCGGGAACTCACCGACCACTCAAACAACTGCTACTTCTGCATGGTGGACCCTTCCAAACGTCGGACTGGCAATAATGCACCTGCTATCATGTATTCGGACTTTCCTTCATCCATTTCCTCGGTGCCACATTGCCATGAGCTCACTGTACCCACTCCTCTGGAGAGAGAGAGCAGCCGTCTTTAGAAGAGAGCAGCAAGTCAGAGAGCGAGAAGACGTAGATCCAGATGACAATTTCAGAGGTGGAGCTGAAGAGAGAAACCCATACTACCCCAACCAAAAAGACCTTAACGACTTGATCAGAGATCTTGGTCTCACCAAATCCAATGCCGAGCTTTTGACATCCAGGCTCAAGCAGAGGAACTTGTTGCGGCATTATGGTACCCGTCTCGTTCCCTGGCTCACTCAGTGTACCTCAAAGATGATTACAGCAGCATCAAGACCTTGCTGGATGCCTTGAAGTATGATGAGTACGGCTGGGAGGTCATTGGTCTCCAAGGCGATTTTACCAACTTTCCCTGCTATCTTTGCCTTTGGGACAGCAGGGACACCAAGGCGCACTACCACAGGCGGGACTGGCCACAGCGGACCGAGTTCTCTGTGAGGAGTAACAACGTCAAGTGGGAGCCACTGGTGGACCCCCGGAAGGTGCTGATGCCACCACTGCACATCAAATTGGGCCTTATGAAACAATTTGTCAGAGCAGTAGATAAGGAGTCGGCAGCCTTCAAGTACCTTCAAGACTTATTCCCTAAGCTGTCTGAGGCAAAGGTCAAAGCCGGTGTCTTCGTCGGATCACAGATTAAGAAGATCCTGGAGTGCAATGAATTCCCAAAGAAGCTCACTAGTAAGTATAAAGAAGCTTGGGACAGCTTTGTCGCAGTGGTTTGTGGCTTCCTGGGCAATCACAAGGTCGAAAACTACGTGGAGCTGGTCGAGACTGGTGAAGAACTACAGCACAATGGGATGTAGAATGTCCCTCAAAGTCCATATCCTTGATGCTCATCTTGATAAATTCAAGGAGAACATGGGAGCGTACTCCGAGGAGCAAGGCGAGCGCTTCCACCAGGATATACTGGACTTTGAACGCCGCTACCAAGGACAGCATAACGAGAACATGATGGGAGACTACATTTGGAGATTCGTGAAAGTGATTTACAGTATAATCATAAATCTCGAAAAACTACTCACTTTTTCGATTTGAAGCTTTCGTGACTGCAGGGATTCATCTTCTTGGTTCTTTTGGTAAAGTCACCACGTAGAATTGAAATGAAATAATAAAAATAAAACATAATAAAATTAAAATTCTCACGACGTTTCGGCCACAACACCGCCACTTTTTTCCGACATAGTTCCGACATAGTTACCTTGCTAATCCCTCACACTAACATCATGCTAATCCCCCAGTTACATGCGAATTTCTGACTTTAACATCATGCTAATCCAACACATTAACACAGCTACTGCAATGCTAAATACTTCTGTTGATATGCAAACTCCTTGGTCAAGGCGCTCTGCTCCTCCCACCCAGCTTAAAAGACGCTGCCAAGCTTGGCAGTGTTCACTGAAGCGTTGTCTTCCCGACAGTTCTGTCTCTTCACCTGAGGAAGGCTACTTGTGTTGTGGCCGAAGCATCGTGAGAATTTTATTTTTATTTTTATTATTTTATTTCAATTCTACGTGACATTACCGAAAGAACCAAGAAGATGAACTACTCACTTCTAAATATTTTGTAGTAATTTTTGCATTACTTCAATATAAATACATGTGAATTTTGATTCACATGTTGTTGTTTTCTGACTTTACGTGAACGAAAAGACACAAATTCGCCCGTTTTCTCATTGAAAATAGGTACATTTCAAAATATCACTGTCCTGGTCACAAAAGCAAAGTTCGTAGGGCATAATAGCCATTTCTATACTTTTTAGGCATAAGCAATTACGAAATAACACTTACTACCAAAGGGAAAAAAAAATTGCGTTACATAGTGTTATTAATTCTAGATTTGAAGCTTTCGTGACTGCAAGGATTCATACTCTTTGGTTTTATTCGGTAAAGTCACGTAGGTAAAACAAATTAGTGTTATTAGATTACACTTACTAATTACTGCTGTAATGTACTGGTGACAGACACAAACCTGCAGCCTTTTCTCTCTCTCCGAGTGTTGCATATCAATATGATAATTTTACACTCGAGTAGCTATTGAAAATTCTGCTGCAGGAAAACGCTATTGATCAAGGATCCCCTCGGCGATTCCGTTTCTCGCCGGCTGCGAGAGATTAGTCGGACGGGACGACAATAACCAACGCACGCAGCGCTGCAAAAGGGGGGGGGGTTCAGATACAAAAAAAAAGAGTGGAGTTTAGCAGCGATGGATTTGCACACCGGCTCTTCGTGTGTGCGGCGATGGGCATGGCAAGTCGCAGGAAGCCACCGGTGATGCTCGCCGATATTCGACTCGGCCTCAAATGAGTATCCGGCGTAATTTGTAAACATCGCCACTGGCGGAGACCAAGGCCGCCGAGCGTGGTTGCAGGCCACCCACCCCCCCCTCGTGTGCCGTGCCGGACTTCATAGGTGCTCGCGAGCGGCACTTGCCCCAACATTCTGTTCAGGCTACACGGGGGCATGTTTGTAATTTTATATGCGACTCGCTGCAAAGTGCGAACGCTCCCAGTCTGGTTCAAAATTGATAGTCTGATTTAAAATATATATATTGCCCTTCCGGTGACAATAAAATCACCGCCGCGTTGCAACATGACCTGCTAACTTTTTTTTTACAAAGTACGACTGTCGACTGACTTGAATGTCCTGCTCTAAACACCGGCGTTGTCGCGTCGCATGTGCCTGGGCTTGCCACTAATGCAATGCCTCGCCTCAGAAGGTGACTTTACAGACAGGCATGTCTTCTCCCGTGCCCAAGATTGATGTTGTATTCAATGGTAAAACAATCCATGATCGAAATCGTCAATTAAAAAAAATACTTTTCCTGTTTTGCATCTTTTCTAAGGTTAGTGATGTCAAGAAAATGGCGTTGCCAATGCAATATTTCAAATAATGAGATTGTTTGGGTCATGGCAGTCAAACGTACATATTTCAGAATCAGAATATGTATTTATCCTGGAGAAATCCGATGATCTATGAAGATATTTTCACAGATGTTCAGTGAAAAGCATAAACAAGTTAAACAATTCACGAAATATGACTACGTAAAATATATTAAGTATATAAGTTCAAATTTCATAAGCACACCAATTCCCAAGCTTCGGTAAGGCAGCAAAACAACAGCAAAAACAGTCCCAGACCACACCAAGACAACAACACGCAGTTCCAATTTAGTTCGCAGAGCTATGATGTGTCCAAATGAAGTAAAAAAAATCCTAAATTGCATGTGATGGGGTCTTCTTTTAATCATTGCCATGGATGCCATGGCCATGGTTGAAATCTGGATTTCAACCCTGGATCTCAGCGATACCAGCTCAGCGCTCTGAACTCCGATCCACCTGGCCACCTCCTGTTGGTGGGAGACTTTAAAAGCTTTGTAGATTGGATGTCAACTTGGCAACAAAATGGAGTACTGTATCTAAAACACGGAGGAAAGCTCTGGCAAGATGTGGCGGCATCAGTAGCAGTGGTCATGATGATATCTATACCGTGCCTTGACCTATTCGGGACTATGCTCTAATTTAAAACTCAACACTGCCTTCAAATGTAACATATATGATACGCGACGTTTCGGGTAATGACCCATAAATGATGTGCTATGAAGAAGGGCCAGTGCCCAAAACGTCACCTATTATACAGGGTGCTTAATTTTTTGTTTTATATATATACTTTCGAGAATTTGAAACGACACCACAAGAAATGTGCTGCCTCGGGGCTATTGAGATCACCTGGAGAAGATTACATGCAAATGTTCACAATGATGACGAACAAGTAGAGACCCTTTGAATTTTTGAAGCTATTAACATACATTTATTATCATGTTAGAGTGTATTATCCGTTCTTTTTCCATTAAAAACGAACGTCTCATTCAAGTGTTCACATTTTTTGGAAGCACACTGTATATGTGTTTTTTTTTCTTTATAAGGCCACATTTGTTCTTGAGGAATGTTTTGAGTTATTTTTGATTGAGCATCACTGTCAACGCCGTGTTGCCAAATAATTTGTATTATTCATAATAAAGGTTTTTGGGTTAGATCGCGTTTATTTATAAATGTGTCGTAACCCTCCACCACCCGACACGGCCAATCAGCAAAGAAAAGTGTCACGTTGACAAAAGACAAATAATTCACTACTTCAGCCCACCGGTGTGTTGAAGAGTTAATCCACATTTACAGTTTGAGTACGACGTTTCGCTGGTAAATACTTCCAGCATCATCGGGCAATTCGCCAGAATGGTAAAGCCCTCGCTTGCTCCCGGTTTTATATAGAGCAGAAGAGTGACGTCATCACTTAACTCATCAGGTGCAGTGACTAGAGGCGGAGGGGGGGGTAATGTAATTATATAATCGATTAGTAATCAGTCATTGGTTATGATTAGTAATGAGTTGTAGATTAGTAATTCTTTAAATCAAAATGTAATGTGTATTATTTAATAATACGCTTCCAGGCCGCACTAAGCCGGTAGCTGTCAGAGCGATTAAAGTTATTCTTGTTCCTCTCAATTTCAATGGATTCTCTAATTAGTCTTTGCCAGTAATAATTAGTTTTACACACCACTGCAACATTGTCAAAATCAATTGAGTGTCCTTGTTGACAAGCATGTTCTGCCACTGCCGACAGTTGTGTTTGAGATAATTTAATATTTCTCTGATGTTCTTTTAGTCTTACGCTGATGTTACGTCCCGTCTGCCCAATGTAGCAGCTGCCACATGAACAATTAATCCGATATACACCTTCTGTTGATAGTTTAGGTAATGCGTCTTTAGTGCAAGATACTAGTTTTTGAATTTTGTGGACTGTACCAAATGTTACTGTAATGTTTTGCTTTTGCAAAACGCGGGCTAATTTGTCAGTTACTCCTGAGATATATGGAATTTTTATTGTTTTAACAATCTGGTCGCTTTCAGTAGTATTGCTTTGCGATCGTGATTTGGCATTCAGTGCTCTGTTAATTTGAGCATTATTGTAGCCATTCTGTCGTAGTGCGTCTTTAACGTGTTTAATCTCTCTCACTAGACTCTCACCATCTGACACTGTTTTCGCCCGATGTACGAGCGTCTTGATAAGAGAGAATTTTTGAGCTGGATGATGATGTGATTCTGCATTCAGATAGGCATCAGTGTGCGTTTGCTTTCTGTAAACGCTGTGTGTTATTTTACCGTTTAGGCCATGTCCAAGCAAAATATCTAGGAATGGGAGTGTGTTATTCACCTCCATTTCCATGGTGAACTGGATGGCCGGGTTTTGTGCATTGAGATGATTTAGAAAATCATTAAGTGTATCTTTACCATGTGGCCAGACAACCAAAGTGTCATCCACATACCTAAACCAAAAGGATGGTTTTAATGTGCTCGAGGCAAGTGCTCTTATTTCAAAGTTTTCCATGTACAAATTTGCTATAGCAGGGGATAAAGGAGAACCCATTGCTGCTCCTTCCTTTTGTTTAAAGAAATCCCCTCTCCATAAGAAGTAAGTGTTATTTAAGCAATGGCCAGCAAGTTTCGGAATATCTTTTTGTAAACCGGTATTCTTTACTAGTGTATCAAGTAATTTAAGCGATTCGTCCACTGGAACCTTAGTGAATAGAGAAATCACATCAAAGCTTACCAGAATATCATCAGGAGTAAGTTTAATATCTTTAATCACATTCACAAGATGTTCTGAATTTTTTATGAATGAAGATGTCTTACCGATGTAGGGCTGTATTTGTTTGGTTATATATTTTGCTAATTGATATGTTGCAGAGCCAATTGTACTGACTATGGGTCGTAATGGGATGCCGATTTTATGAATCTTTGGTAGCCCATAGAGTCTAGGTGGTTTTGAGGCCCTTGGCTTAATTAGGTATTGCTCATTTTTAGGGATTAATGAATTTGCAATTATTGCAGTGGTCTTACGTTCTAAAGTATTAGTTGGATCTCGTTTAATTTTAATGTAGGTACTTTCCTCTAGTAAATTTCTAATTTTATTATCATAATCGGCTCGTGACATCAGTACAGTAGTGCGGCCTTTATCAGCTGCTAGGATTTGGATATCCTTATTTACACGCAGCTCTCTTAAGGCTTTTGCCTCGTTAGAGCTAATATTTACTTTTGGAACTTTGCTATTCTCAATTATTTTAGCAACCTCATGTCTAGTCATCTCTGCCTCATTATGTGGAAGGAGTCTAACTGCTGATTCTACCTCAGCAATTATCTCATCCACTGGAATTGTGCGTGGGGTAATGGCAAAGTTAAGGCCTTTAGAAAGGATAGAGACCATGTCACCGGTTAATACAGTGTTGGTCAAGTTCAGTACAGTTTTGTTTTTACATTTTTGGTTTTCAGTAGGGATTTGTTTATTATGTAGTCTAGAAAATTTATTAATTTGGTTAGTTTTTGTTAGTTTAAACACATTATCAGCCGATTGTTGTGTTATGTTATCGATTATATTCCAATAATGCATAGATACACTATTGCTTATATCTAAGTGTAACTGCTTTAGCGATTCCAAAATGTAAGATAATTCACTCCTATTGTGCTGTATTCTCTCTATTAATAATAATTCGCTAGCTTTGTGTAGTATTTGGTTAGCTTTAGAAGACTTTATGTGATGTGTTATTTTAACTGCGTTTGGTATTACCTTTGAATCTCTGCACCTTTTGAGGAACGCCAGTGAAGATATCAATTTCATCCGCTTAATGCGAAGCTTCTCCAATTTTCTGGTTTTAAGAAAAGTATCCTCCCCATAGAGGTTAGTCAGTTTAACACGTAGGCTTTCGCGACCAATATTATTCATAATAAAGGTTTTTGGGTTAGATCGCGTTTATTTATAAATGTGTCGTAACCCTCCACCACCCGACACGGCCAATCAGCAAAGAAAAGTGTCACGTTGACAAAAGACAAATAATTCACTACTTCAGCCCACCGGTGTGTTGAAGAGTTAATCCACATTTACAGTTTGAGTACGACGTTTCGCTGGTAAATACTTCCAGCATCATCGGGCAATTCGCCAGAATGGTAAAGCCCTCGCTTGCTCCCGGTTTTATATAGAGCAGAAGAGTGACGTCATCACTTAACTCATCAGGTGCAGTGACTAGAGGCGGAGGGGGGGGTAATGTAATTATATAATCGATTAGTAATCAGTCATTGGTTATGATTAGTAATGAGTTGTAGATTAGTAATTCTTTAAATCAAAATGTAATGTGTATTATTTAATAATACGCTTCCAGGCCGCACTAAGCCGGTAGCTGTCAGAGCGATTAAAGTTATTCTTGTTCCTCTCAATTTCAATGGATTCTCTAATTAGTCTTTGCCAGTAATAATTAGTTTTACACACCACTGCAACATTGTCAAAATCAATTGAGTGTCCTTGTTGACAAGCATGTTCTGCCACTGCCGACAGTTGTGTTTGAGATAATTTAATATTTCTCTGATGTTCTTTTAGTCTTACGCTGATGTTACGTCCCGTCTGCCCAATGTAGCAGCTGCCACATGAACAATTAATCCGATATACACCTTCTGTTGATAGTTTAGGTAATGCGTCTTTAGTGCAAGATACTAGTTTTTGAATTTTGTGTACTGTACCAAATCTTACTGTAATGTTTTGCTTTTGCAAAACGCGGGCTGATTTGTCAGTTACTCCTGAGATATATGGAATTTTTATTGTTTTAACAATCTGGTCGCTTTCAGTAGTATTGCTTTGCGATCGTGATTTGGCATTCAGTGCTCTGTTAATTTGAGCATTATTGTAGCCATTCTGTCGTAGTGCGTCTTTAACGTGTTTAATCTCTCTCACTAGACTCTCACCATCTGACACTGTTTTCGCCCGATGTACGAGCGTCTTGATAAGAGAGAATTTTTGAGCTGGATGATGATGTGATTCTGCATTCAGATAGGCATCAGTGTGCGTTTGCTTTCTGTAAACGCTGTGTGTTATTTTACCGTTTAGGCCATGTCCAAGCAAAATATCTAGGAATGGGAGTGTGTTATTCACCTCCATTTCCATGGTGAACTGGATGGCCGGGTTTTGTGCATTGAGATGATTTAGAAAATCATTAAGTGTATCTTTACCATGTGGCCAGACAACCAAAGTGTCATCCACATACCTAATCTACAACTCATTACTAATCATAACCAATGACTGATTACTAATCGATTATATAATTACATTACCCCCCCCCTCCGCCTCTAGTCACTGCACCTGATGAGTTAAGTGATGACGTCACTCTTCTGCTCTATATAAAACCGGGAGCAAGCGAGGGCTTTACCATTCTGGCGAATTGCCCGATGATGCTGGAAGTATTTACCAGCGAAACGTCGTACTCAAACTGTAAATGTGGATTAACTCTTCAACACACCGGTGGGCTGAAGTAGTGAATTATTTGTCTTTTGTCAACGTGACACTTTTCTTTGCTGATTGGCCGTGTCGGGTGGTGGAGGGTTACGACACATTTATAAATAAACGCGATCTAACCCAAAAACCTTTATTATGAATAATATTGGTCGCGAAAGCCTACGTGTTAAACTAATTTGTATTAGTTTATTCGAGTTGTGTATTGCTTGTGTTCTGATGAACTTTGATTATCACGTTTGGCTACATACGGTACGAAAGACGTTCTACATACATACAGGTTGTATGTATATTGACCTTCAATACACATAATATAAGTTGTATATACAGTATATATATATTGAACGTCTTTCGCACCTTTACGTATTCGATCGTGAGTGAAATCCTGAATGTAAATTGACTCTTTACCAGTCCATAAATAACAAGTTCACTGTTCTCTATAAAATAGTTTCACTGTCACATTTTCTTGTTTAAACGGGAGCATCCAAAAAGACGACTCTGCGGTGAGACGCCTGTGGGAAGGAGAGACGTGGGCATGTCTCTTCTTCTCCGACTCTCATTTAACAAAATATCTGTCTTGAAAAAAAATAACGGAAATGCAATAAAATGCAAGTTGATTAAATAAAAAAAGGTTTTGTGCGAATTTAATAACTGTTTCATTAGACCTCCTTTGCCAGTACCAAAATGTAATAATAGGGCTTTCCCCCCTTTTTTTTCTGGCAACAAAACTGAAACCTTTTTACGAGGATTCATGTCTGCATTAACCACAATACCTGCAGTCAAAATGCAAACAAAAAAACACACTATAATAATAATATATGCATTGTCCTTGAAACCGATTGGTCCACACCAAGGGACGGCTTTCTTTTGAGCCTCGACCCAATTGGTGCTCGACCACATGACGCCAAAAACCCTATTATTATATAATAATTGTTGTCCATGCTGTCAGTCCCATCGGATTGTTTTTTTTTTGTATGAGCCCTATTTGAACGCAATATGCCAAAGCCACAATACAGTCATGTCTCTGATTTTTGCCAACTGGGAAAGAGGCACCCTGTAAAAAAGGGCATCTCAGCACAAATCCTTGCTGATTTGACTGCTTGTGTTGTGGTTATTGCAAACATGCTGCCTTGAATAAAGGTGTCAGTTTTTGTGCCAGTTAAAAGGGTAAAACCTATTCCTATAGGTGGTTGTTCTTGTTCAGCTGTGTGATTGTCGCTGGCAACGTCATTCGTGATTGCACTGGAGAGTACTTTAATCGGTTGCATCATCGCCATGACACTGGCGAATAAAAATACCATGTAAACCCTTACGAATTGAAACCCTTAAAAGAGGCATTAGTTGTAAATTTGCTGAATAGCGATACATTTACGCAATCACGAAAGCAGCACTAAAGTGACCGATTACTAAAGGATAAATAAAATATAATATTACATTTATCTGTATGCTGTACATCGGTAAGCATACAAAAACACATGCACCCACACAAACTCCTCACTATACATTATTGATCACATTTGAATACCGTAAAGACGCAGTTTATACAACGCTGGGTTTCATTTATCCAGGTGTATTGATACAGAACACAGAAGCTCGAGTCGAGTGAGATGGGAGGGGAGAGGTAGGAGAGTGTATGGAGGGGAGTAGAGTGAGATGAGAGGGGAGAGGTAGGGGAGTGAGTGGAGGGGAGTAGAGTGAGATGAGAGGGGAGAGGTAGGAGAGAGCGTGTAGAGGGGAGTAGAGTGAGATGAGAGGGGAGAGGCAGGGGAGTGCGTGGAGGGGAGTAGAGTGAGATGAGAGGGGAGAGGTAGGAGAGTGAGTGGAGGGGAGTAGAGTGAGATGAGAGGGGAGGGGTAGGCAGGGACAAGTCCGTGGATGATCTTGAAGATGGTGCGCGAGATCTTGAAACTAATCCAGGAATGGATAAGAGAGCCAGTGGAGGGATTGGAGTATTATGGTGATGTGGTCATGTTTAGCATGACAACATGGGTCATCTGAAGTTTGGAGATGAGGAATGTCGAGAGGCAGTCGAAGAGGGAGCCGCATTTAGTTAAGTCGGGGTACAACGAACGGTCTCAGGGGCTCCTGCGGTAAGGAAATTGCAGATGCTAAAGATGTGGAGATGGAGGTTTATTTTCCCCGCACAGCTGAGATCGGTGGCAGGACATTCAGTGCTGGGGATCAATGCCAAGCCAAGACTTTGCCAGTGTAATGTCAGCGTTAAGGAGGAGCATGCTCAAACGGGAGTCTTTACTGGGAGTCTGGCCACCGAGGAGTCTTCTCATTTGTGTAAACAGTCAGCCGGAGTAAGTTATAACCAATTTCAGTTTTGACCATTTCGATGCATGATGTGAGAGTGGACGGTGCGGTTGGGGAGTTTTTCTGTGTTCTATTTGTCTAACCATCAATGGTCAATGTACACAGGTGGGAATCATCAAATGCAAAAGTTATTTCAGACCTGGGTTGCCACCTCTCCAGGTTTGGTCTGCGGAAAGGCGGCGTATTATTGCTCGTGTATGTGTGGGTACTGAATAGCAGCAAATTGAATGATTACCCTGCTCATTTTACCTGCCAGACAAAAGGCCAGGCCCAATTTTGTATGACTGATTGCGCTTGGAATTTGAGATAAACGTTGGATAGCACTCGGCGTATCTACAAGTAGCCCCTTGCGGAAACAGCCCAAGGCCACCTTAATTAACACGTGCCTGTCAGCATAGGAAGATATATTTATATCAGCACTGAATAACGTAAAGTTATTTTCACAAACATGGCCTACTGAAGGAGCAATAGTTCGCAGTTTAACAACATTCTCATCCATAGTAAAAAACATGAATCTGCTTGGCACAACACTCTCATCTGACCTGTCACAGAATGCCTATACAACAGAAATGCAATCATCCGCGCTGATAGCAGGGACCATATCCATAGATACTGCAATGTAAAAAAAAAAACTATTTCGCGCCAACATGGTGTGCCCCAAATTATGGGAGAAATTAGCCACGTGATTCCATTAATCAGTGGAAATTTCACGGATCACATCGGAAGCATGGCAACGTGACCAGTAGCTGAATTAATCCCAGCTAAATTCGTATATTACAAGGTCACAATTTTTCACATGATCCAAATTGTGCAAATTTGTCACATGGGACTGTCTATGTGAAAGGATTTAGTTTTGTACTCGCTATCCGAGTCGAAATGATGCTAAATTCATTTTCAATAAAAACAGATCACAGCACGGCTAGCCTATGCTGAAGCAAAATGTATCAAAGAAAACCTGCTAAATAAAAAAATAAATCTTCCGCTCTGCAGCTCCGCTTTTTACCTCGTCCACTTTCTTTTTACAGATCACGGCCCGAGAAGCATTTTCTATCCGCCGCGACGTGCCGCGGATAACGGGAGCAGTCGTGAACCACTCCTCTCCACCCCCCCCCCCCCCCCAGTAATCCGCGCTAACAACAGGGATTCATGGATGATTACGTTTCTGCTGTTTTACTAATTCATCCCTCGCACTGATTGACTTCATAAGTTACTCCCTTTATCTATGTTTTTCCCAAGTTCTTATTATAACCTTCATCAATTCGCTTACGCCATTGCAGTTACGTAGCTGGAGAAACCATCTTATGTTCTGCCCTCTTATCCTTGACACCTATAAATTTGCAGGACCTAAAGGATCCGTGAAAAATCCACTTTTTGCACAGTATTCCTGTTCGTTATCCACGATCATTGTCCACATTTGCTTGCCATCCTGCACTGTCCGCATGACTTCCTATTATCTGTGACTTTATCACGGATAAGAGGGAGTTGATAGAAAACTGTATACCATTATCTATCCCCATTTATCCACAATGGCAGGGATGGAGCAACTGTGCGGATAACCCTGCAGATAATAGGATATTAATTGCTTATCCCCCACATCGCCGCAGATAAGTCGAGTTCTTATATCGTCTCCGAAGAACAACTTGTATGTCATGAATGTTTTTTTTTCCTACGACTAAAATTTATATATGTAGATATTTTATTCACGGCTACTTTAATTCCCCATTCTACCTCTCTGTCCTATGTGCTGTAAAGAAGGACCGTTGGAAATACGTCACCTATTATATACTTTGTCTTTATATTTAATTATTATTGTAGTTATTTGTGCCAGTGCAAATGCAGCAGCATCGCCAGATAATACGTTTTATTCACATACGTATTGTATTTGACGTTTTACAGTGCACGATTCATTTGCATTGCTCACATTTTTTCTTCACTGCAATCATAAAATCAATTCAATTTATTTCAGACCAGGTAAGGGCCAAATTGAGAACTGGCATGTAATATTCAAGGGACTAAAACTAAATGCATCATAACCACAAACTGGTTCCCGCGCAAGAAATGAGAATGCGGATCTAAACATCATGAGCAGCAAACATCATGCCAGAAAAATGTTCAACACATTTAGAAGGAGAGCTGAACATGATAACAGCAACGCAAAAAATGGGTTCTATTCCTGCAAGTAAACACAAAGAACTAACGAAGTATTTTCAAGTAAGACACACCAACACACCTCATAGCAAACAAACACATTATCATGCTATAGATGAAAACCTCCAATTAAGCATACGTAAATACAGAAGATTTACCAACAGCACACGATTCGAGCGTGCGACGAAACTACAATGCCCAATTAATCGGCACCACCAGCAAACTTCTACAACAGCAGAGAAGCGCTCCAGAAGCACGGCCAAATCAAGTGGACCCACAACTGCATTTAGCAAAGAAACTTAAAAGGCAAGGTACTGTACACGATACGTAGAAACATAAATACGTACTCAAAATCGGCACTACACAGAGCCGCCACCATCACCCCCGCTACTGGAAGACTGATGCCCACTTAGGGACCACTGCCGGGTCACCTTGTGCCACACAGAGACAGCTGCCACATGAGCCCCCCCATTGCCCCCCTTTAGAGATGTGACGTCAAGGCACTGTGAGACTGAGGAATATACTGTAAGCAGGTTCCCGAAAACTGAAAATATAATTTAGTGTTATTGTTCAACTAGCCACAATCACTTTTGGTGGGTTTTTTTTTTTAGCAGGTAAGGCCAACTGAGACCTGACCACAAATGATAGCTCACCCAAGTGGCTTATCGTGTGGAAATGTATATTAACAGGCAAATACTCTCAAAGCATGTTGATTATAAATGTGGAGGGAAAACCCGGAGGACCTGGAGAAAAATCCACGGAACCACGGTGAGAGAGACAATGCAAACGCCAAATATACAGGAGCCGTCAGGGTCAGGTTCGAACCCACGACCTCCTGCATACCAGGCGAGGGAGATCACATCTCGCCAGCGGGTTGGTAATCGGCTGTGCAACCTTTTGAACAGCAGCATTCAAATTCCCACAACAACAAATGCAACACGATGGAAGCAAGGAAGGAGTTAACAACAATAACAACAACAAAAGCCGCCGCAGAATGGCCAAGGAACGCTGTCATGGGGTAGGCGGCGTGCACGGTGACAAATGGCATTCCGATACCGCTGTTTTTTTGACGAGGTTTCTTCCATTTTGCAGTTCTCTCCCCTCGGGCACGGTTGGACATGGCCTCCCACCTAAACAGAATCCCCGGTGGGGAGGAATTGATGGAGGAGAGGTGGCAGGAGTGGAGAGCTAATTCTGCCCTTTGTTATAAGAGAGATTTATTCTGCTCGTCCCAGCCAGCTCTCGTGTCACTGTTGGCTGAGATGTGCTTTAAGCCCTAGCAGGGATACGAATGCGAGTACAGTACATTTGTCTTCGCTATAAACAGCGTGTGTATGTGTGCGCGTGTCTTTTTTTCTCTTCACTATTGCTGCTGCATCAGCTTATTTTTTTTCGTCCCACTGTTTGCAACAACAAAAAAAACTAAAACAAAAAAAGCCATGGAAATGTATTCTGAAGAATAATTTATTCGTCAAACCGCCACCAATGTACTATCCCACACTGTGTGTGCTTGCGTTGATAAGTGTTGCTTTTCGAAATATGCACTTAACTAACAATAACACAAACTAAATGATTTCATGCTGAGCAAATACAATTTTAGCACAGCATACTCCGGTGCTTTTGGCACATTTGTAAGGTTAAATCATTCGCCATCTTTTTTTTGTCAGTGAAAATTACATGAATGCCCTTTGTACGTTTTGTCGGAAAGGCTTCATTATTTCTGTTGGACAGGGGAAAAAAAAACATGAAGATTTAATGTTCAGAGGACGCGTAGGATTTTTCGAAGAACCTCCAAGTTTCTTGGCGGATGTGCAGTAAATGCACTTTTTCAGGCCACTGAGCTGCCACTTCTAAGGTCTTTGCCTCCAGACCTGAGGCACACATAATTTGTTGTGCTCTTGATCTCGGCGACGGCTTTCATGTCAGGGTTTGATTGTCTTGCAGACAACTACACGGAAGCCGTTACAGCAGCGATTTTCGAATGTGGATTTGGCCAAGTTAAGATTTATGAGCAAGAAGGCAGCAACAGGTATGGAATAGCAATTCGTAGATGTTTTATTAAGGGGGAATACTGTCGGTGCCTGGTTACGGTGCAAGGATCAAGCGTTAATAAAAGAGAGTCCAAAAAAAAAAATCCAGACTTACAGACTGCAGCTGGTGTAATTAAGGATCGCCGTTGGTGCTAACATACACATGTCCAAAGCAAAGGGAATGTCTGTTGTTCATTGATTTGTGTGAAAGGGGTATAATTATTTAGGTAATCCATAATGATGCAAAATGAATGAAACGCAGTGCCTTCAAATCCAATTATTGTCCTACCTGAGGCCATTTTGTCACAGCTGTATCTCTTCTGAACATAGTGGCAAGTTAGTTTGCGTTCATAAACTTTAGGATCTGTTCTATTACACCAATGCACGGTCAATAAAAACATGATGCATAGCCAAAAAGGAAACGGTGCAGCCGATGGCACAAGCACATCGATAAAAGGGAGCTCTGAAGAGCCCATGTCGAGGGTATTTCGCCTACTCTTCTAACCCAAAAAAAACTCTATTATGGATGATGTTCATATTCTTGGTTCTTTCGGTAAATTCACGTAGATAGAAAATTAAATTTAAAAATAAAAGCAAAAAACCCGAAAAATACTGTGGGTATTTGTCGCATTTATTTATTTATTTTGGATTTTTATGTATTTTTATTTTCTATATACGGGACTTTACCGAAAGAACAAAGAATATGAATTTCCTGCAGTCACGAAAGTTTCAAGTCGAAATTCCCACACACCACCGCGACCACACACGACCTGCCAATCGACTCACGTCGATTTCATTTATACTGCTGGGTCGAGATAGGTTGGAGGATTTCATTAACTTGTACCGTTATTTCAACTAGGGGTTGGTCGGGGGAGCCTGTGGCGCCCCTCACAACCACTCAAGGACTACAGCCAAGAAAGTCACGAACAAAAATTGCACACGAACGACGCATTGACGCAAGCACCCGATGCTCCGTTTTGAAGTTTCAAAATGAAACATCTTTGAATTGTATTGCCTTTTGAATTGGATTATTTTATTTCTTCATTAAAAGCTTACATCATTTTACATCTGGAAGACTTCATTGAAAAGGACATTTCGTGTGGATTTTCTCTCGGCGTTAAATAGATGGCCTTGCCGGGGGTTCGGTTCGATGCGGGCTTTCACCTGGTTGGGATATTGCGGGATCGAGATAAGGCGACGTAGAGCTGCTGGCCGTGGGAGAAGACCGCCGTCTGCGGATCGATTCCAACGTAATCGAACGTCTGTCCCTGCGCCTCCGTCGTTCATGCAGGGGGTGAGGTAGGTTTGCAGCGCCCCCTGCATGAAAACGAGGGGAAGTGCAGCGTTCATCACAGATAGATAAAGTTGTGCGCTTATATTTATAATTTCAAATGCCACGCCCCGGGATCGAATCAAAACGGCGATCTCTTTGTGCTAACCATGACGCCACAGAAGTGTCCCTCTTCCATATTAAAATTAGATTAAGGTTTACATATATTACTTTTAACCTAAGATATTGTTTACATTTATTTTAACAGGTGCTATATAGCTATTTTAATAATAATGCATTTTATTTATATTTATAGCGCTTTTCACCCATGCTCAAAGTACTGAAAAGCGACCTGACCGCACATGATGGCTCAACGAGTTGGCTTATCGTGTGGAAATATATAGCAGCGAAATACACACGAAACGCAATGCAGTTTGTAAACGTGGAGGGCAAAACCACAGGGTCCGGAGAAAAATCCACGCGACCATGGGGAGTACATGCAGACTCCAAATATACAGCAGCAGGCGTCAGAGTCGGGATCGAACCCACGACCTCCTGTATACAAGGCGAGGTAGTTACCATTCCGCCACCGTGGCTCCCCTAAACACACCCGCAATATATGTATATGTGTGTTGGTTAATTTTGGTTTATATTACACAATAAACAGAACCGGTCACCTAAAGCGTCATTTTCATTTACCCGCAAAAAATACCCCGTGATTGCTTGATTGCATCGATCAACAATGCAAACCATAACCGTTGAACGGTGGAAATTCCACGTTCGAAGAACACTACCGTGTATTTTAACCATGATTTTATTCATCGCGCCATCAATGGAATCGACCGTCAATCTTGAACACGAAAAGAAAGACATCTGAAGTCGCAACCGTTTCGGACATTTAACGTAAACTTTCAAACGTTTTGTTGATGTTGCAAACCTCCCCCCCACCCCTGCCCCCTTCCCCCCAACAAACTACTGAGAGCCTAAAGAGTCGCGTTGCAGGGAGAGATGCCAAGTGCTACACAGCACTTTTTTTGTTTCATGTAGGAGTTGGTGGATGTTTTGTGGGGGTGGTTGAGTGGGTGAACTGGCTGGAAGAGTTGGGGACGTGCCCAGTCGTGGGCTTATTGACTGGTCCGTTAGCGCACGGGCATAAAAAATGAGCAAGACTCATGGGGAAAACAAGAGGGGTGAAGAGAGGCTCAGCAAGAGCTGCAGCGAACTCTTGAAATCGATGCTGCCTGATTAATTTTCCCAGCCGAGGCCATTTCTTCTGATGGGCATCTGCAGCGCCCGCGAATCGTATTGATCACAATAAAAAGCAATTTGGTGAGTAAAGACCAGAGCACAGTGTGCGTTGATTGTTGCTGGCTGTGTGTCCCCCCCCCATAAGGAAGCTTAGGTCACGTAGATTTTTCCCAAATATTGTGACCTCAAACCAGTAGTTGTTGTTGTTGTTGTTCCCAGAGCTTTGACGGAGTAACTGTGAATTATGTTTTTTTGCAGCTGCTGCTGCTAACTCTGCAGCATCAAAGTAATTAGATATTTTTGTAATGCAGCTTTTATTTATACATATAAAAATTGTATTGGAAGGAAAAATACTCATATCTAATTTGAAAACACTTGGGGAGTGCTTTCATCGTTTTATGAAAAAGACACATTAGTTAAGAGAAAAAATAAATGAAAATGGTATAGTACGTTAAACGAAAATATTGAATGCGATAAACCATGGGTTGCTTTTAATTTGACAAGAGCACTAAGTTAATGTACACAAGGCGCATTCTACGCTTCGCTTTTCAAAGATGTCGTAAGTATTACACGCATACAATGATCCACCCTACTTCCACTCCAAAACATTGTTAAAATTGTCCCGATAATATACTGTTATTACCCATCGTTTAAATTTTATTGTTTGAGTTGTGAATATAGATTTCGCGTGCACCGTTGATTTTTCACGATTGTGGAAATCTTAAAGGGTTGTTTTGCTTGTGCTTTAATTATTTCAGCTAACATTTTAAGGTCATTAAAAGAGCTTTCGGTTAAGAGTGTGGCCCGGCACCTCTAAACAAGATGTGACACAATGCATCAATAATCCCTTTAACTTTGGCTTGCTTTTCATCGAGGCTCTCAAAACGGTTTTGACTGACGATCAATGAGGGCCTTTTCTTAAAGCATTCGCCGGGCTCGAATGGACGAAGAGAAGAGGGAATTTTTTACATGGAAAGAGCTCTGTCAAACAGAGCAGGGGAATGACATTTGAGATCTGATGAGAAATAAATAAAAAAAGAAACGACAAATCCTGCAACCAAATAAACTCAATGCCAAATTTTTACCTTGTTCACTCAAGCCTTTTCTCTCCTTCAATAATTAAACTGTGACCAGATTTTATTGAAGTAACAGCGCTGGTATTTTTTTTTTATATTTTGGTTTAAAAAATTAAATTAAAACGGAAAACTTATTTTTTTTTCCTAAAGGAAATATTACGGATTGAAGTGCTGTCGTACAAACTGTTGTGAAAATGTGTTTAGTCTATTCTTACTTTAGCCAACGATAGTTCATAAAATCCAAAATGTTTGACAATCATTTATTCCAAGTGGGGGGAATATGTATCTCGTGTTCTATTGCATATATTTACAGAGTAAATTAGCGCAAGCACATATTCTTTCGATGGAAAAGTACACGAAAACCGTTGACAAACCCGCATAACATTTAATTTTACAATGGAATGTTTGCTTTATTAAACATCGTGCAATTCCAGTTGTTGATCAGTCCTTTTTATTGACTAATGAGAATCAGCTAGATCGAGGTCAAAGCCCGTGGATAGATACTGTGTAATTTCTCTTGCAAAGTGGCGTAAATGTAGCTACGTTAGGACAGGGGTCACCAAAGTTTTTTCACAGTGGGCCGGATAACCGAAAGAATGACGAGCGCGGGCCGCATAATAAATAAATATTTCTGGAGCGTCGGACCTGTGATGACAGCTGGAAAATCTTGGGGGCGGGAAAGATGCGTGTTTGTGTGTGTTGCCATGGAAACCATGGTAACGTGTTTGCTTATTTCGCACCATCCCAAGTACTTCCCCACGAGCCGGGGAAGTACTTGGGATGGTGCGAAATAAGCAAACATTACAATAAACAAGAAAATCTAGATACAATAATTAAAAATTTAAAATAGTAAATTTAAGGCACATAGCAGTCAGGAGGTCTCCGCACGCGTGAAGATCTCCTAGTATTCTAAACATAATATTTAAATTGTATCACAACGTCTCGTGTTCCATACGTTTTATCAACCAAATTCAAGTACCGTCGGCGGGCCTGATGGACTGACGTCCCGGGCCGGATACGGCCCGCGGGCCGTAGTTTGGTGACCCCTGCGTTAGGATAACAAGCGGTATAAACGGCCACGCGGCAGTTGGCCAATCAGCAGTTTATGTGTGTTGGGGTAAAGTGTGGGTACTTCCACCCCCTCCCAAAACGTTTGCCCAGCATGGAAGAGTAGGCCAAATACCCTCTATAAGGGGTTATTTAGAGCGCCCTCTAGTGGAAGCCCTTCCGCCAGCAGTGAGCGCCGTAAACATTCATAGAGTTACCTAGAGATCCAAAGAGTTACACAGAGCTCCGCAGAGTTACACAGAGACTCATAGACCGGCGCCCAAGACTCTCGGCAGTGGCGGCAGTTCCAGGACACCGCAGGGTGGGAACGTGCCAACTGGAGAAGAGGCAAAGACGACGGTGATTTACGTTAAAACAAAAACCCATGCCAGAACTTACCACAAGCAGGACAAACCATGAATAGTTGCTTTTAAAAAAAAAAAACAAATCATTACGTTTGCCGGCGAGACATCTTCGAAGACGTGTGGGTGCCCTCACTTTACTCCACCACACGCCAACTGCTGGGTGGACAGAGGCGAGGGAAAGGTGAGGAGGAGGGGGGGGTGACCGGGGGTGAAGGGGATTTAAGAATTTAAGAAACCTGCACCATTATTTCGGAAAATCACATTGCAAGTCTGGTGTGCCATGCATCCATCACACCACGTCAGACCCGCATCCGTTTAGCAGGCGCTCTGACATTAAAACGTGGGGAATTCGAAACGCACCCCCTACTCTCTTCGAATCACTCCCGATGAGAGTCTTGACTTCTTCCAACTATACAGCAAAAAAACACGCCGCGCGTTGGTTATTCCCCACAGAAATTACAGGTCGACTGCGGGAATCGAACCGCGGACCCTGGGCAAATTGGCTCAGTGGTGAGCGCTCTGACCAACTAAGCTTATTCTGCCGCCTTTACTTATTAAAAATTCATTAGTACTCCCGGATGATCAATATGTGGTCAGTGCTTCAATGGGGAGGGAGCGGGTCCGTTTTTTTGTGGTTGCTGAAACTATAAGAGGACCCGGTGGTCAAATTCAATTACGGTACACGGTGGAGTAGTTGTGCAGCGGTTAATGCACTGCTCTGCAAAACCCCACGCATTTTTGAATCCCGACTACGGCAACACTTCATTGGCAAGCGATGCACGCAGAAGCTAGCATTTTAGGTATCCTCCAGTGTACGTAACATATTCTGATTCTGAGGTTTCTGTGGCCCTGGGAAACCAGACACACACAAAGAAAAAGACGCAGACTCTCGCTCGTAAAATGTTCAAACTTTGCTGCCAGGATGCTCTCCAAACAAAAGTAGTATTTCGTTTTGCATTCTCCATACTGCAACCGAAGTGTTTAATTAAACGGTCCGCGCACGCTCCCCCCTTCCTCCCCAATCTGACCGGGATTAAAAGATATACTAACCATGTCGCTTTCAGCAGTCCACACACTGACCAAGTTGTGACAAAGGTTGGCGGGGGGCCCTTCATCCAGCACGGCGTACCAATAAACATCCTGAACAGTTGCCGTGTGTGTGTGCGCGTGTGGTTTATTTCTTTATATTTTTTTACGCTGTTACACAATCATTTGTGTTGAATGTGAGCTTCCGGTTGGGTCGGAAACACCGTCGCTCGCTTTCACGCGGACACAGCACAAAGGGAGCGCGCGCGCGCGTTGCGGATTTCGAGATGGGACGCTCCTCGTCCACTCGAAAGGCAGCCGCCTTCAACAAAGCAGCAGCGGCGGCGACGGCGGCTCTGCGGTCGTGTCCCCGTGCGGAAACTGATCCCGTTCTCGTGCCAGTGACTCTGCGGGCCGCGAGTGCGCGCGGAGTCTTCGTGCGTCATCGTCCGCGAGCTCAGCGCCCTCCTCGCCGCCGCTGTTGCCGAAGAGTGAACGGCGATGTGCACATTAGTTGGGAGGCGGATAAAGAGAGAGTGAGAGAGAGAATACAGTTGGATAATAGCGCCGCTGAGCAGGAAGACAACAGCATTTGCACTTACCGTCTCATGTAATCACTGTTATCGTCATGATCTATCCACTGATGAATGAAAGTCTACCCCCCCCCACCCCACCCCCTCCGAGTTCTCACCATCTCTCGTGCAATAATTCGCGGAGCTAGCGCGCAACGAGCCGATTTCATCGCTCCATCTCCGCCAGGGACGTGCACCATCGTTCCTGTCGATTGCGGCCGTCTCGACATGAGATGCTCTTAAAAGGTCAAAGTTAAATGTGCACGTAATCCTGTATATTCAAATGCGTTTATTCTCACACCCGCGTGGTCCTCGTTTGTTGGCTCTCCATTGGAACGTCAGGCGTGTGCCTTCTCACTCGCAGCGAACTTCATTGCGGCCTCGTGTCCCATAGGGGATGAAGAGGATTAACTAACAACACGAATTCAGATGTTGTTCCATTTTTCTTTGTCAGTGTCCCTAATTGTCGTCCACCATCATAGCAGGTGATAAGCGCGAATGAAAATGTCCCTCTCGGCACATCGGTGTGCTACTCTCCGTCATCATTTTCAGTTTTCCATTAAAAAATAAAGTAACTCCGGACCTGTTCTCGCACGCATTTTTATTTCATCATTTTGAACCGGGTCTGCCTTCAAAAACTGGCCATAGGTTCGCATCAGAATCAGAATATGTATTTATACTGGTGGAATTTCTTGGGCCGTGAATCTCCTTTTCACAGTGCAAAAACACGATCGGAGTGCAAAGTGCAAGAAAGGTTAACAAACCACCCAAACACATACGAATTTAACTAAACCATCCCAATCCTACATGGCAAAACCCACTGAGGTATTAACTTTTTTTTTCTAGAAGCGACATGGCCACAAATGACAGCTCAACAAAAGTCGCCCATCATTTGGACACTGACGCGTATCCCAGTCGTGTCCTTCCAACACAGATATCCTGTTGATTAATTATCAAACTAGATTCGAAGCCTTTCGTGACTGCAGGAATTACTCTTTGGTTCTTTCGGTAAAGTCACGTGGAAAATAAAATCAAATAATAATAGAAAACGACGTTTCGTTACGTTTGTCTGTTCTGTTTGTCTTGGTGTGTGTCTCCCTCGGTGTGTCTTTGTGTGTGTGTGCCTCTCTCTGCATGTGTGTCTGCCTATGCTGTTCCCGTGTCTGCGTTTTATCATTCATTCTTACCTGTGTTGCAACCGAAACGTCGTATTCAATTATTATTTGATTTGATTTTCTACGTGACTTTACCGAAAAGAAACAAAGCGTGATTAATTATCAATTTGTCGTTGCAAACTCGCTGACCCGCCCATACTGGACATCTGCGGAAGACAACAACAAAGAACAGCTCCATGGCTCATTGGATTCCTCCTGCAGCCTAAATAAAGACTCTTGATACCTTCAGTCGCTTCGAGCGATTTGTTGCGCGTGACCCTTGATGTGCTCATATTCCTTTGGAGTCCAACTTTGCGGACCTCTTTGAAAACATCTTTAATCGGCTCCTCGAGTGAATTCCCATTGATCGTTCGAATGGCGAGACAGACATCCTCTCTCCGCTGCTTGACTGCCACTGTTAACAATGTTTTGACCGTCTGCTATCATCCTTTCTGGTGACATGCCTTGCCCATGCCCACTTGCTTCTCATAACAGTTCGTCAAATGTTCCCTCATTCATGTGTTCCTCCTTCTTGCAACATAATCGCAACCTCTAAGAATCTTCAACCTCTTAAAAATTCTTACAACCCGTATATGATTTGTTCACGAAGATCATTCGTAATAGAATAGCGGGATACGCAGAGGGCAGCCAGGCCGGATTTAGAGACGGTGTTCTACCATCGACCACTCACTAAAAATCTGATTTTGGAAAGTAAAATGAAATATCAAATACCATTTGCGAGCCTGTATTGACCATGAAATAGCATTTGACTCAGTGGAAATTAATGCAGTCATCGAAGTTCTGACAAACAAGCGATACCTACGTTTAAATAAAAAGCAATTCTTATACAAGCGTCACAGCTTCTTATATAAAAGTTAAATGGAACAAAGAAAAAAGTACTACGAACATTTGACGACTTTTTGACGCGTAACATGTTTCGTTTTGCAAAAACGTAGCGTGTGACCTATTTATTTGATGCCTTAACCGCAGTTTCCAGAATGTTCATAGGAGTAAAGGGATGCGAATTGCGAGTGATTGCGAGATTATAGCCAAGTCATCAACGGCTGCAGTGGATATGTGTGGCCCCTGAAGAGAATGTGGTAGCGTATTCAAACCGCTGGCATAAACTATTAATGAGCAGAGGCTAGGACTTCCTAAGTGTGAATTGATTTTTTTTTAGATCTTTATCCTAATCTCAGTTTGCACACATCTAGATTTTATTAGGCTAACACGCATAGAAACACAGACACACTCACCTGCGCATATGACATAGACGGTTGTAATTTACAGTTTCGTTAAATAGTCGTCATTGCATTAGCGCGATTTAATTACATTTTCAATACTGTAATAAATGTCAATTATTTGCAATTTGGGTTTTAAGTTAATCAAGGATTTTTCATCATATCATTTAAAATCTAGCAGCCAAAACACGATGGTATGTGATTAGATATTAGAAGGCATTTAACGATTCACCTTCCCAACGGTTTGATGAATTTAATGATTCGTGGCCACGATTTGAATCGAGTATTTATTCTGCTCTTTGTTTAATGTCTTCGTCTTGTTCGCATTGTCCTTTTGTTGTCCCACTTTTATACAGTTGTTCCGTTCGCTCCAACATTCTAATTTGGAATTAAATTTGCATATAAATTGCATGAATTGTAAATAACCGATTCCCACCTTCGCCATTCGATGCAAGCATCGCGTGGTGTAAGATTCAATGTTAAATTGATGAACCGATCCATCATTATAACGTACATATCACACTGCTGTGCGCACACACTGGAGAGAATTGAGGATATTGGGTTTCTCCCAACATGCTGTGTATGTATCGCTGCACAGGACCGCATTTAATATCGAACTTTAGTCGGTGCTCATTTTTCGGTGTTGCTAAGAATCATCATTAATGGAAACAATGTTGTGTGCAATGGAAATAATGTTAAAGGTGGCAGTGTCTTCACATAATCTCCTCCGATGGAAAGTGATTTTCTTGATTCCACAGTACAATTAAAACCAAGGTAGTATAAGTATTTTACACTCATAAGGGCTTTTTTAAATTTTGTTCCGATGTGGCTGAATATCCAAAGGTATCCTAAACATCGGAGTTCACTTTCCCAAGATCCCCCACTCAGCGACTGTCTCGGATTTAGAAATGTTATCAATAAGTGTCCATCCGGGGGGGGGGGGGGGGGGGGAGTTCATCCTGCTGTCTCGAATTCATTCTTGTTAAACCTCCCACGACTCTCGTTACACGGGGAAAGCTGCTCGTCAATGCCACGGCCAAACTTTCACGGAACATTTATCTGCGTAGCTCAGCCTCACATCAGTCAGTCAACGAGTCGATGTATGAGATGTGTGCGGTATATACATTGCAATGGATTTACAATTTAGGGTGGTGACGTGGCCTAGCGGTCGCGCGTTGGCTGCTTGTTGCAGAGGGTCAGGGTTAAAATCCAGCAGCTGTCGTGATTATCACTATGTAACACAATTTTTTGTTCGTGGGTAGTAAGTGTTCTTTCCAAATTGCGTATGCCTTAAAAGTAAAAAAAATGGCTGTTATTCCCAACAAACATTGCTTTTGTGACCAGGACAGACATATTTTGAAATGTACCTATTTTCAATGAGAAAATTGTAGAATTTGTGACTTTTCCATCACATAAAGTCAGAAAAAAATCATACGAATCAAAATAAACATGTATTTATACTAAAGTAATACAAAATTACTACAAAAGATTTAGAAGTGAATAGTTTTTCGAGATTTACGATTATACTGTAAATCACTTTCACGAATCAGCCTCCAAATGAAGTCTCCCATCATGTTCTCGTTATGCTGTCCTTGGTAGCGGCGTTCAAAGTCCAGTATATCCTGGTGGAAGCGCTCGCCTTGCTCCTCGGAGTACGCTCCCATGTTCTCCTTGAATTTATCAAGATGAGCATCAAGGATATGGACTTTGAGGGACATCCTACAGCCCATTGTGCCGTAGTTCTTCACCAGAGTGTCAACCAGCTCCACTTAGTTTTCGACCTTGTGATTGCCCAGGAAGCTACGAACCACTGTGACAAAGCTGTTCCAAGGCGCTTTCTCCTTAACAGTGAGCCTCTTGGGGGATTCATTGCACTCCAGGATCTTCTTTATGTGTGGTCCGACAAAGACACAGGCTTTGCCTCAGACAACTTAGGGAAGAAGTCTTGAAGGTACTTGAAGGCTGCCGACTCCTTATCTACAGCTCTGACAAATTGTTTCAGAAGGCCCAATTTGATGTGCAGTGGTGGCATCAGCACCTTCCGGGGGTCCACCAGTGACTCCCACTTGACGTTGTTCCTCCCCACAGAGAACTCGGTCCGCTGTGGCCAGTCCCGCCTGTGGTAGTGCGCCTTGGTGTCCCTGCTGTCCCACAGGCAAAGATAGCAGGGAAACTTGGTAAAATCGCCTTGGAGACCTATCAGGAATGCCACCATTTTGAAGTCTCCGATGACCTCCCAGCCGTACTCATCATACTTCACGGCATCGAGCAAGGTTGTGATGCTGTTGTAATCCTCTTTGATGTCCACCGAGTGAGCCACGGGAAGAGACGGGTGCTTGTTACCATTATGGAGCAGCACTGCTTTGAGGCTCCTGGATGAGCTGTCAATGAATAGGCGCCACACATTCTGGTTACAGGCGATTCCGATTGCCTCGAACAGACTCGTCACATTGTGGCAGAAGCAGAGGCCATCTTGACGGGTGAATAAGCTGCAAAAAGGTTGGTGACGCTTCCTCTGATCTGCGACTTGCACACTTTCATCCAACAAGTTCCACTGATTGAGCCTAGACGTCAAAAGCTCGGCATTGGACTTGGTGAGACCAAGATCTCTAATCAAGTCGTTGAGGTATTTTTGGTTGGGGTACGATGGGTTTCTTTCCTCAGCTCCACCTCTGAAATTGCCATCTGGATCTACAACGTCTTCCTCGCTCTCTGACTTGCTGCTCTCTTCTCAAGACGGCTGCTCTCTCTCCCGAGGAGTGGGTCCGGGGAGCTCATGGCAGTGTGGCACGGGGCGATAGATGAACGAAGGTCAAAATACGTGATAGCAGGTGCAATCTTGCCAGTCCGACGTTTGGAAGGGTCCACCATGCAGAAGTAGCAGTTGCTTGAGTGGTCGGTGAGTTCCCGCCAAATTCTTGGAATAGCGAACTTCATGGCTCTCTTTTCCCCTCTGTACCATCCTACAAAAATAAATTTATTTCGCCCATGACTAATGTGTAGGAGATTCTCACAACATTTTTCATATGTGATATATTTTTCAATAACATTGAAAATTGTAAAACTATTTATACTTAAAAAAGTAAAAAACAAACAAATTTTATAACTTAAAATTCCGAGCAACATTTGTCCATCTTACCTTCCAGAGTTGTTTTGCATTGCTCGCAGGTGAAATGAGGTGCCCAGGGTTTGTCTTGATCCCCGACAGGCATGCCGAAATATGCCTTGTTGTAGGCCTCACACATCTTAGCAGATGCTTCCACAGAGTACTTTTTCGCTCTTGTCTTGATAAAATGGCCGCAGAAATAGCAAAATGTGTCTGCCGGATGCTTGCAGCCTCTTGATGCCATCTCAGAAAAATGCAGATATGTATCCACTTAGGGTGTGGATCTAAACTGAACTGGTGGGCTTAAGGCCCCTGTATTTATATTACTATTTATATTACTTGAAAGATTTAGAATGTCCTAGAAGTTACTCCAAGTTTACTCAGCACTGAATCTATCTGGAATGTTCTGGAAAATAGGTACATTTTAAAATATCATTGTTCTGGTCACAAAAGCAAAGTTTCTGGGGAATAATAGCCATTTTCTGTACTGTTCAGGCATAAGCAATTTGGAAATAAGAGTTACTATCCAGGAACAACTTTGTTTTTGGTACACAGTGTTATTTTCGGGCTGTGTACAGGTACTCATCTAATTACGAACATTCGATGTACAAACTTTCAAAGATACCAACAAACCTGTCCATATGTCCAGTTGCCTGTTCGAACCGAGAGTTGCAAGTTCAACCTCCGCGCAATATTCGGTGGTGGTGCCATCTACATCTGTATAACATGAAGAACCAGTGGCGTCTACATCTACAGGAAATTCTACTACTTTTGATACCATCCTCTGTGTTTAGTGTGCATGCCGTACAACATGTTTGGAATCGACAGGAGTAAAGAAGGACTTACGAATAAATCGACTTACGAACAGACCTCTGGTACGTAACTCGTTCGTAAGTAGAGGAGTCCCAGTACTACGTATGTATGTTGAACTTCGTTCGTGCCTTACGTAGCCCAACCGTGCTGATCGGAGGTGCGAAGTAATAATCGTAATCATACTCGGCGCCGTCCGCTTCACTCACAGTGGATGTTAAATATCCTCTTGGCGTTGTTTGCAGAAGTAGGCCATTGTGAATATCGCCCATTCGTGGTGGTTTATAGCGTGCCCTCCACTCGCAGAGGCCCTTCAAGCAGCAGGGGCATGAGCAAGAAATTTCACGGCTTCAGCTTTACCACGTTAAGTTATCCATGATGGCCATAATAAGTTCAACAGAGTTTATTGTACCAGAATAGGGGATATTGGAGATGTACATAAAATAAAATAAAAACTTCAGTCACGATGCTTTGTTTCGCCAAGACATGAAGTAGATCCATGGAGACATTTGAAACATTTCCATTATTGCATGGGCGACCTTGCGTGATATTTTCGGCCAGATGTGCAACACATTGATACGTTGGATACATGCAGGATACATTCTTAGGAGATGGTCCAAGAGCAAGACAACTCGGGTATTATTGTTATTTAGCAAACATAACTACTACCTACTACGAAAACTTGGCCAGACCGTCTTAAGAGTTGTGATTCTGCAAGGCTCTCCTGGGTAAACATTCAGTAATAAAGTATACTACATCGTAATTTTCATCGTCATAAAATTGGAAATGAAAGCGAACGTTGTGAAATTCTCAGAGCAGAGGTGTGTTCACCATTAAAGACGTTTCCAACACAAAGTGTTTCATTTCAACCCATTAGCTTTACATAGCATATAAAATCTTTCTGACCATAGAAGCCACATGTAAGAATATTCATATGGCCGAAAGTAGCGAAGAACACAGCGTGTATGTATGTCGAACTTCTTTCGCACCGTGCGTAGCCAACCGTGCTAATCGGATGTGCGGGGGGGGGGGAGAAGAACAAACTAACACACAACAAGAAGCAGTTCTAAAGAAGTGAGTTTTAAATCTTTGATTTAAAGTGCATAGCTATAGTGGCTTCCTAATATCGGAAGGAAGAACGTTCCAGACTGCTGCAGAAGCGCCGCATCTAGAAGTGCGCGATGCAGTGAACCTCTTTCTTGGGTGGCTATAAATTTCATCGCGGAACACCTGCTGTAGCCCTGCGGACCTCTTCCCAGAGCCTTGCAGACCACCAGCGGGGTGCGGACCGCAGATTGGGCTAATCGGAGGTGTGAACTTAGCTCCCTATCCCTCCGCGGTGAAATAAAATAAGTGCCAGTTTTGTCAGGAAATCAACATAGATGTGTCCCTGTATTTAAACACTTGCGCCCACCATAGAAATGTGAAATTCCCATCGGTGGCTTAGGGTAGTAAATATCATGGCTTCCTAATATCGGAAGGGAGAGCGTTCCAGACGGCCGCGGAAGCAGCGCATCTGAAAGTGCCGCGCGATGCGATGACCCACGCTGGCCACGTGGAGTGGCAATGACGCCGGTTGTGGACGTTTTAAATTCAGAAATCCGTGGATGCGCATCGGAGAGTACTCACGTCTGGCTCCGCTGCCAGAAGTGAGTGCTACACCACAACCCCTTACCCGCCCACACCCAGGCTGCTCCCGCTTCCACGGATTTTTTTTTGCTGCTTGAAATAAAAGTTCTGTTGAAATGTGACAAATTGCAGCTTGTCTTATTGAGCCGCACTTGAACGTTTGGAAGCCAAATTTAGCTCACGAACCACCCGTGGTAGAAGCTGTCAGTGCCCCAATGTAAGTTATTTACAATGGCAATAAAGAAAATTGATTTAAAATATATTCTGACTAAACTATAATGTACACACCCATGAGCATATATGCATAATACTGTGGCATGTAATAGGGCATAGTAAATCACACACAGCTGTGCAATCACAACAGCCCTCATAGTCACCCATGCGTGTGTAATTTCCACCGAAGTGTACCATTCCACGCATGGGTACGTCCGTTAATGTACTCGCGTATAATGAAAACAACTGATGGTGGTGAGCGCACAATCGTACGCCTCATTCCGTGGGTTGTGTTCGCTCCGCTTCCATTGGTGGCATTGGAGAGCCACCGTGTGGGTTAAGTGGTGAAGTGTAAGGTACATTTAAAATACATATTACGGGGCCCAATTTAATTGTTAAAGTTTATTTCTTACGGATACAATTGCGCGCGATGTTCACGTTTAAGCCTGTTAATGGCTTTGTTCAAGAGTGTTATTGTTACACGTGGTATAATTGTCGACTTAAAAGAGTAATTTAATAAGACATTAGACGGTTTTACTGCAATTGGCAGAGGTGTGCATTCGCATATTTCAGAACCATTCAAAAGGGGCTTTTGTGTGGACGGTTATTTGTCTGGAACCTCCCCCCACCCCCCCCCCCCACCGGACCTGTTCGTCAAGGGAGACCCTGCAAGGAGTACAAGAATCCAGGCGACATAGCTCTGATGATCATTGGAACACACAAACCCCACCACCACGATAAGGTTACGATCGTTCGGTGGGGCGAAACGACAAAAAACACATTCGTCAAAAAACACTGTGGCCTTAAAAATAAAAAAGTATATAATAGGCAACACCCATCTTCACAGAATAGAGATACCAGAGAGATACAGAAGGTACAAGTAATCAGATAGGTATTTAAATATCAAGTATTTATGGCCATTTGTCAATCCACTTCTGGACGAAGGCCTTCCTGAAGAAGCTTGATTCCATCTATCACTCGGCCTTAAGATTTGCATTGAACTTCCCATATAGGACTCACCACTGTGATCTCTACATTGGGTCAAACTTAACATCTCTTAATGTTCGACGGCTTGTGCACCAGATCTTATTTATTCACGATGTACTTACAAAAAAATCCGCAGATTACCTGCTGGATCTCCTCTCTGTTTCAAAGAACAAATTTCACCTCAGGTCTTCGCTCATTTACCAGCTTCACATTCCCTATTGCCGTACAAAAACTAAAGGAAGGGCCTTTGCTATTGATGCCCCCAGGGTCTCGAATGCTATTGCCAATAAACTGCAACTTGAATCGCTACCTATGAGATCTTCTCTCAAAACTGCTCTCGAGGAGTTGTACACCCCTAGCTGCCACTGCTATTCAGTGGCCTAAAATAAAATAAAATGTTTCGCTCCGGATGACTGCTGCAATGTATTATCTGTATTTTGATTTAGTGTGCTGATCTTAAAGGTGCATTGAAAAATGTGATACTCCGACTGATGTTCCTGTTGTTGTGGAGTGACTCATGCAGACAGCTATGGCTCTAGGGTTTGGTATTACATGTTGTTTATGTCGTTTATTGTGAAAATTCGGTCACAGTTCCTATGATCACTGTTACATTGCTTTTATGGCTTTATTTTGGTGATGTCGAAAACGTTTTTTGGTTTGGCCATGTTTGTTTGTTGTAGTATGGAGTTACACTGATGGCCTTAATCTAAGTTGTCTTGTGGTTGTTTTGTTGTTTGACTTGCATCCCACTGGGATTTTTGCACACAGCGTTGGTGTATGGTGCTTTTCAGGAATATTTTGCTGTTTTTTTTCCTGGATTTTCTGTTTGCACAGTCACATAGTCACTTTAAGATGTTTTCTTGTTCATGTTTTTGTTTTTTTGTTGCGGTTGCACCCGATTCAAGAGCCGAATGGCTCACAGGGCTATACCAAATAAATGAAACTGAAACGTGCTGTGTTAATTATGGGAGATATTTGGCCGTATTCCACCACGCCCGTTATAACATGTTGGGGTTTTGGTGGCGGTTGAGTGCCAGAACTGGTGCTGGTATCACTCGCGACTGTCAGCCACGGCTGGGACTCAAACGCAGGTTTGCCGTCTTTGTAGTGCAGTGCACTGCCCTTTGTTGTCGCAAGTGTTGTCTGGGGCCGTCCATAAATGACGTCACGCACCTAGGTGGGGGGGGGGGGGGGTCAGACATTTTTGACGATGTGTGACGAGGGGGGGGGGGTTAAGAAATGTGACATCACATCAAAATGCGCAACTTTGAATAAATATAGAATTGTTATAACAACACTAATTGTTATAACAACACTCCTACAACATCAGAGTGCAGCGCCACATTAAATACGCACTACAATGGCAATAGTTTAAATGCGATTTGAAGCATGTTTCTATTTTCAAAATGGAAATATGGTAGGGGGGGGGGGCAGAGCTTTGTGACGTCATATTTGAGGGGGGGGGTCTGACTTTTTGTGACGCCGTGTGACGAGGAGAGGGGGGTTAAAATCGCGTGACGTCATTTATGGGCGGCCCCTCTCGGTGTGGTCTGGGACTGTTTTTTCCTGTTGTTTTTACTGTCTTTCCAAATTCTGGGAATTGACTATGCAATTTGAACTTAAATAGTTGATTGATTTGGTGGTGTGATGATATCTTCTTCGCCTGGTGTGCAGGAGGTCGGGGGTTCGATCCTAACCATGGCGCCGGTATATTTGGAGTTTGCATGTTCTCCCCGTGGTCACGTGGACTTTTTCCTCCGGTTCTTTCAGTTTTTCCCTCCACATTTAGCAACATGCACTGAGATTATTTAAATTACATTGGTGCTCTCAATGTCCAAAGGATGGGCCACTTTGTTGACATATCACTTGTGGCCAAGTCACTTATAAGTAATAAGTTAATACCTCAGTGGGCTTTGCCTGGTAGAATGTGGATGGTTTAGTTGTATTTATTTATATTTCTTGTACTTTACACTACTATCGTATTTTGTAATGTTCATTGTTGTAACGTTCTTACCCGCCCGTACGGTACATCTGTGACGAAGAGCTTAATAGCTCGTTGGATTCCTCGAGTATAAATATTCTGATTCTGATATAATAGTGACAATCCGACAACATTTTGACTAACAAAAGACTTCTCCTGCTCACGTTATTATCCAGAAATAGGTTACTTACCCAGATCGGTTATTATAATTCACGGCGGGATGGGTAAAGGTGCGGCCCTGCAATTCTCTTGCTCGTGCCACTGCTGGTAGAAGGTTCTCCGCTAGTGGGGGCTCTGGGAAGCCTCTCTCGCGGTCATCTGGCCGTTTCTTCCACGCTCGCCAATTGTCGCTGAAGGTGTTAATGTACCCACATTTTTGCCCATCTCACGCCGCCTCAGGAGTAGCCATTCACATGCCTGTGCTGCAGCATGTCTTTGAAGCACCTTCATCTGGCAACTCTATGTGTGTGTAGGATCATGTGAGAGCGGTGATGAGAATACTAGTGTTCATTTAGGGTGCTCTTTGGCAAAGGACAGTCTCAAAGCGAGTTAAATAACATGAGAGACAGTTCATCATCATGATCAGCCATCCGCTGCTGGATGAAGGTATTCTATGCCATTACTATCCTCCGCAGCCCTAGAGATGCTACATTGCATCTCGGTTTTTGAATTCAAATTCCAGTTGGACGTCAGCTCAGCCCCTTCATCACTCCGGGAGTTCATCGCTCCACCCTTGTGAGAAGTGAGAGTAGTTGTCCTTTGGAAGGACTTTCCACATCCAGAGGAATATGGAATTTCCATTGTTGGCTCACGGCTGTAAGTGTCTGATGAGCAGTTCCCTACACTTTGTCTTCATTTACTTTTTGCCCCCAAATACGGTTGTTATGAATTGACGTTCAAATTTGTCAGACATCCAATATTTTTTGTAGCATATTACAATCAGTAGAGAAGATGATAAGCTAATAAGTGAAATAATATTTTGTGTGAATACCATGGTCAAAAGTTTAAAATCCCTAATACGGAAATGCCTTGTATTCTTTTGAGCAGTTCTTTTCCCAGTTTTATGTGCCAATTGTGCTATCGACATCAGTTGATGAAATGAAGACATTGACATTCACGCATTCATACGGCTAGCAGTGCATTACCCTGTGTCGGAGAACAGTTCGAGGGTGACGATGATGCCATGTACGGTAACTACGATCGGAGTGACTTGGAAATGCATCTTCATCCACACTCATTAATTCCACGCAAATATTGTTAATTGTATTCGATTCAAAAATTGTCTGAAAGCCACGATATTCTCAACTAAGCGAAAAATAACTCATGTAACATCATTATTTTGTGCGGGTATTAGTAACCAGGACGATGCCCTCAACTTGCTACACTTCACAGCCAGGTTCAACAATTGAAATAAGCCACCTTTTGTTCCATATCACCGCACAAAACACACTTTCGTAAAATTATCGTACGTGTGCCCCCAGGGTTCAAAAAGAACCATCAGCATTTGTTTAAACGACAGTCTGGCACAAACAAAAAACCCCGCGTGCATTAATGTGTTCCAACGCTGGCTTGTGAATTTTCGTAACCGACGTGGGTTCAAGTAACCAGCAGAGGGCAACATCAACCCATCATTTGCAGATGCAAAGCTTTGAAAAGCGAATTAACATGCAATCGTAGCTTTGGTGCGTAATGATATATATCGCCTAAGCGGGTTAAATTAAATGGGACCATAAATGGCACATTCCCCGTGATAAAGAAGAGGCGCGCGTAATATACAACGGCCCTATTAATAGTTAAAGACCATAAAACGGGCTGAAATCGACTTCAGGAAATATGACGGGACATTTTAGCCAAAGGCGTATTATTTGAATTGACCAAACTACCAAAGCCAGTCATATAAGTGAGCTATATTTCTCAATATTCCCCCGTCTTACATTAAGCAAAATAAAATGTACACTTCATTCAGATAAATTCCGGGGCTCGCAGTCTAACATTTAAGACTCCGTTATGAGAACACAATGGATACTGCTTTTGGGTGTAACGGTCAACACACTATGCTAGCAAACCAGGCGCCGTCAGTTTAATCTCCCCAGCGCAGAGATTGAAACAATGGCCAAAGTTTATTAAATCCACCCGTCGCCTGTCCTCCCAGCAGTACAATGGGAACAACACAGTTAATCGAGCAGGTTGCAGGTAGCGGGATAAAGTGACGGGTAATCCCCACTTATTCCAAGAGATCTGGCCAGCTTGGAAGAGTAGGCCAAATACCCTCTATGGCAAATCCCCGAGAGCTTCCTCGAGTGGAGGCTCTTCTGCTGGCCGGTGGCGTGAGCAAGAAACTGCACGCGGTTGCACCTTCACCTTGTGAGAACACCCATCTCAAGGGTCGCAGTTGTATTTAAACTGATGCCACGTGGCTAATGACACCCAGTGTTGCCATCCCTAAACGATATTTATGCCCATTGAGTTTTGGTAAAACGGTATGGGGGGGGGGGGGGTAGGATCAGATGTAGCTATCACAATGGTTTTAGCCATGTCCAGGAATCAAACTTAGCTTGCCCCATAGAATAGCGCAATGCACTAAATCGTAATCGATCAATATATGCACAGATATCACATGGCTCAGCCATAATGCTCTCTTTGCTTGTTGCAGATGGTTCAAATGTGACAACCAACCTTGCTTAATTCTGCGGGTTTATTGAATATTGAATGCTATTCTTCACAGTGGACATTCAAGATACCAGTTTGGAATTTAAAAAGTACAGGCCATTGTGTGCCGGCTTCATGGTCCAGATTTTCCAAATGTGAATCACAAATGACTGAATTTGACAAATGTTGACCTGAAGCAACCATTCCACCCGACTGATAGGTTCATCCTGTCCTGAAAGCCAATGCTGAGTCACCATGTGCAGAATGCTGGGGAGTCTGAGCTGAAACGTGATGTGATGGCACTTTGAGTCGCTGATATTGTTAAGTGGCATTACATCCCCTTTTGTCAATCCAATGTTTAGCTGAGGGCCCACCAGTGTGGTGTCGGTCGTGCGGGTTGACAAGTGAAGGTTGCCAAGAAAGGTGGTGGTGCACAGAACTGATTAGGATATCACTTGCGATGTTAGCCCGCAATTGTACATCAAACTAAGATCACCAGTGCAGTGCTTCAAATTACTGCACCACCATTCGCACTTGTGGGGTACCATGTATGTGTGTATGTGTGTAATGTATGTGCGTATGTCCATGTGTATGTATGTGTGTGGTGCATCAGCCGGTCATCTCGGTCATCTCAGTCAGTCGACCCGTTGCACCTGGGTCTGCCCCGTGACCTCCTGCCAGCCGGCCTTCGACACTTCACACGGCCTTAAGGTGCACATGGCCTGGCACAAGCGTCGTGGTGACGTCACCGCCACTTAGTGGCAAATGGCGGTAGTTGTTGTGTGTATGTATGAATGTGTAGTGTAATAGCGCTGGCTGGTGGACAGCAGCGGCAACTGTTGTGGACAGACAGCTCGCACGCCGGTGAGGTTGTGCATGATGTGTGAGGAGAGGGGAGGAACCAGGGTAAGGGTCACGGAGGACCCCGTCTGGCGGCCCCTGGAACCTGCTAGCGGGTTCGAGAAGGGAGGCGTGGTCAGGGCGGAGCCAGGGCCGCGCTGGGAGCATAAAAGGAGCCGAAAGCGGTGGCTCGAGGCTGCCGGTTCTGGGAGTGGACTCGTCTCGTCGTCGCTCTCGTCCCCGTCGCCGTCGTCGCTAAACGTCTCCGCTGGACATCGCGCTACAAGATAGTAGTTGGCTATCTCAGTCAGCGCCGTCAGTGTTAGATGGCTAGTGTTGTGTACAAGCGAGGCTGAGCCACAGCGGTGATTGTGCGGACGAGAACGTGAACGTTGCTAAATAAAGAAGGTGCCTCTTACAAACCTTGTCTCCGAATCACTGACACTACATATGTGTAGAACAAGGTATGCAATGTTTTTGTATTACGAATGCAGATGTAGCAATCAAAATGCATTACTCTGCATGAAAGCATTCGACTTCAGTGACAGGCCCTTTGCCTAGTGATATAAATGATCATCCTCACAATTTGAAGGTTTATACGATATATTTTAATCCCAGAGCACACACCCCGGCACGGGTAATCATTTGATATAAACTTTCCCTGGAGCACAAAAAATGCATTGTATAGATGATATCAGCAGGTACAGCCTATTTCCATTAAAAGTAGCTTGATAATACATAAGGTCTGGTGATATGATGTTTGGGGGGGAAAACATTATTTTGCCCCAATGTCACTTATAGGTCAGACGATTGGGAAAACAAAAAGATAAAACATCAATTCAAAAACCCACCATCAAGCCTTATTCAAATGAGACCTCATTAGAAGCTGCATGGAATAATAATGATCAACGGGCAGATGATTGCAACGTCCATAATCGCCCATTCACTAATGAGCATCTGTGAAAACTACTGGACATCTGTGAAAAAGAGCTTCATAGCTCATCGGATTCCTCCGGTCTAAATAAGAAACATGCGTTTAGACTATTTTTATTATTTTTTGCTGCTAAAAATGTCCAAATGATAAGCCACTTTGTTGAGCTATCATTTGTGGCCAAGTTGCTTTTGAAAAATAAGTGAATACCTCAGTGGGATTTGTCTGGTAGGATGGGGATGGTTTCGTTTGATTTGTCTGTGTTTTGGTCATTAGCTAACCGTTCTTGTACTTTGGACGACTATCATGTCTGTGTACGGTTTGTTGTTGTAACGTTCCTACTCGCACCGACTGGACATATGTGAAAAAGAGCTTTATAGCTCATCGGATTCCTCCAGTATGAAATAAATATTCCGATTCTGAACATTTTTTAAAAAATATTCTGAAATAAAGATTATGATTCCGATTCGTATGCATAGTGGCACGTCAGTGGTAAGTGACATCTGAAGCTGCCCTGGGTTGTCCCCCTTCAGCCATCCGCATGGACCAGTTTGGTTAAGATGGTCACGCAACCTTCACAGCTGACAAGGTCCTTTAGCAGAGGCCTATCCAAAATGATAGTAATAATAACAAAAATAATGTATACTATTAAATCCCCCCCCCACCCCCTTTGTACACGTGTATTTATCCCTGATTTAATTACTGCAGACAAGTAATGATTTGTCTCTCTTACAGTTCGTTGGATTGCCGTAATTCGGTGCAACGATTTAATTTAAGCATCGACTATTTCTCATCTCTCATTTGTACGGTCTTATATGTATGTGGTCTCCGTCTTTTTTCTGCCTCGTTCATGCCATTATCCGAATGGGAATGGCTGCATATAATTTGTATAAATAACGTAATACATTATTACGCACACTCAATGCAATGCATGTCTCGTGAGCATAAGAATTGATTACGATAAATGAAAGTATAAACGGTTACATACCTCACAGTAAGGTTTCATCATTGAGTGGATTGCAGGAAACTGTTTTTTATATCCAGTATACTGTAGTTTATGGTTTTAGCTTACTTAAACCACGAAGAAGCACGTGCTGTAAATGCAGTGAATCTGCATCTACAATGGGCATTAAACTGCCTGAAGGATGTATCTGGGATACTAAAGCTGACAATAACCAATAGGAAATATGTCCATTTTACATGGACATAAAATGAAATGTTCTAAAGAATTGTACATACTGCAAGCATGCTGAAGAATAGCATATTGGACTTGTTCGTTTTCACTAGTCACATAAATATAAGCAAGCCACTATTCCAGATTAAAGCGCACGTATCTGGTGCATTGTAATATTGGACATCAACATGACACATACAACGTTTTGTAGGAAACGTTTGGAAAGGTCTTTTACTTTTTCATGATGAAACATTGTCGCGCTGTGCCACGGGTGCCAACTTTGCCTCAAAAGATAGACGAGGGCCTTAGCACAGAAGGAGGAGAAGGAGAAGAAAATAATATTAATGAAATCAAACAAAAAAATCATCGGATATCCACAGCTGCTGGTGGTGCCAGCAAAATGTACACCTCGACTGTGGCTACTACAAACTTGGTAGGAAATCGATTTATTTTCAGAGGTTACTTCATAATGTCTACCCTTTTCACATTCCTCCTCCTGATTGAAAGCACCCGTGTAATGAAGCATTGATGCATGGAGTCATGTATTTGCTTATAGGTGAGTTGTGGTTTTGGGATGGGATGGTGCAGTTGGTCGTGCCATGGCGGTTAGCACACGATCGCACCACCATATACATATGAACGCAGCCATCTGAGTTTAATGCCTGGCTGCGGAGGTGGTAGCTTAAGGGTTAGCATTATGCACAACAAACCACAGCACTCCAAGTTCAATTCCCAGTGACAGCTAACGCCAGTATTGATTTTGAACGAATCCTCGGTCTCCCCCTAGGTAGATTCAGCCTTCAAATAATTGATATTGCAGTTTGTAAACATCAGCATTGGGGAGCACTGGTGCTGGTCTGATGTGGCTTTCTGGTCTTCATAGGTGCACATCACCAGCACTTACCCCGACAGGCTATGTACGGGGGTTGTTTGTCTTTGTATGTTCCTGCATTGGTTTATATATTTGCGAACTTCTGGATTTGCAAAGCACCAAGTATTCCTCGTGAATGAAATCTCATTGGCGGAATGCATCGTAAAAGGGAGGCATAAAGCTTTTAAAAGGTAAAGCTTGGTATGGGTTCCTTTGTAAACGATACGAATTCTTGATGGAAATACTAGGCGGCTAATTCCGTATGCTTGAGGTAGCCCAAGGGGACACGCACGCCTCAAATTCACCAAGGCATCTCACATTGCTAAATTAAAATTTAAACTACTTTGCGACACACCTCTCCCTATTCTTCTGTTTAGATTAGATTATCGTATTGTCTATTTTTTTTTTCATTTTATTTTACCAGATCTTTTTTTTTCAGAAGCGACCTGACCATCGCAAAGGATAGCTCAGCGAAGCGGCCACTCGTGTGTACATTTATAGCAGCCAAATACTCTGAACGCAACGTTGAGTCTAAGTGTGGACGGGAAAAAAAAACGGAGGATCTGGAGAAAAATCCACGTGACCACGTGGAAAGAGAGACACGCAAAACTCCAAATGTACAGGCGTCAGGGTCGGGATCGAAACCACGACCTCCAGTATACCAGGCGAAGTAGTTAACATCTCGTCGTCGCCTACTCGAGGCGGGTCATCTCCTCCCGACTAAAGGCTCGTCCACAACCTGAACTACGTCTGCTGCACAACCACATCCCTGTCTCTGCAACCAAAGACGTCCACACGCACGAATAAGCAGGGCGGTGAAGTTGCACATTTAGAGTTGCACAACAGGTGGCGCGGGTGTGGACGTAACTAAAGAAGAACAGCCCTCGAATCAAGATGCCCAAACAAATGTGCTCTGTCGATCAGAGGATTTCTCAGTCAGATATCCCAATTCGTTTTTTTTTCTTTTTGGGGGGGGGTAGACCACGTGTTAACGTTAAGCCAAAATTCGTGTCGTTTACCCTCAATCGCCCGACAAGATTTGCCACGTTTACGAAGATGTTATTTATAAGTGGACAATGTATCGATTAGATTCTGATCGATGAAGCTCCTCCTCACTGGTGGCCCGGAGACATTTCAAGACTGAATTTAACATTGACCGATATTTCACTGAAATTGCTTTGAGCTTCAGCAGGTCATGAGCTTCGGGAATTGGTTGTGAGTCATGGCGCAGCAGTTCCAGCACTATGCAAGGAATGCGGTTACCCGGATTTGATTCCTGGACATGACAAACGTCACTGGTGAGTGATTTATGGACCGGTCCGGAGCCCCCTTTCCACCAATTTTCCACTGAGAATCGTGGTGAAGTATGGTCAAGATCCTCCGCGACTGACGTGATTTGGAGAAGCCTTGATCCAGCTGTTTATTGATAACAGGCCGTAAATTTTTCATTTTTCAATACTGTATTAGAGTCATTGTTTGTTTACTCGTTACTTTTCATACTTTATTTTTCAACCTTGAATACTGAATATTCGATATCCTGGCACGCTTGTTGGTCGGCGACTTGGCCCAGGGGTGTTGCCTTCACCGCTTGTTGCAAAGGTTCACGATTCAACTCCGGCAGGCCGCCCTGGTTATTACTGCGGGTGTATTAACCTTAAAGTACGTGCTGCCTGCTTTACATCGAACGATAAAGGCAGTCGATCAGAACATTACATGTGGTTGGGTGAAGTGTGGTTACTCAGACCTCTTCCAAGGCATACAACTAAAAACGAAACAATTTTTATTTTTTACCAGGCAATGCCCACTGAGCGATGTAGCTCGTTTTCGGAATCGACCTGGTTACAAATGATAGCTGAGCTGTGGCTTATCGCGTGGAAATTTCTAAACGCGTGATTCTAAATGTGGAGGGAAATACCGGAGGAACCGTACAAAAATCCACGCGACCAGGGGAAAAACACGCAAACTCCAAATATACATCTGGCGTCAGGGTCTCGATCGAACCCGCGACCTCCTCTATACCAGACGAGGTAGTTAACGTCTCGCCACGTCTGGCCAGCGTGGAAGAGTAGGCCAAGGTACCCTCAGGATGGGCTCTCTAGAGCTGCCTCTAGTGGAGGCCCTTGCACCAGCAGTGGAGCTAGCAAGCATTTGCAGGGCTGCGCCTTTACCATTGCTAACACGAGTACCGGCGGAGGAAGCTACAAACACGGCAATCAACAGTGGCCACGCTGAGCCCCATCACCTACGCCACACGTGAGAACGCGGTTTTTTTTTTTGACTATGGGGAGGTCGCGACTCATTTCTTATTTGTGAGCCGTTTAACTCGACGACCAAAGTGCAGAAACCAATTTGTGTTTTGTTCTCTCTCTCTCTCTCCAACAGACGTGGCCAGATTGCAAAAAACAAATAAAAATATGGGCAATCCACACAGCTGCGTGTTGTGTAAATAAAGCAAATTGAGAGAATTAAATACTGTAACACGAAAAACTCAATCGACTGCGGGGAAAGCGTGACGTTACGATGCGATGCGCTGAGGCCACGGGATGCTCCAGAAATCCCTTGACCCAGTAGCTTTAATGAATAAAGCAGAGAGAGAAAAAAATCAATTAGGTGACCAATGAGCACGTGTTTAAACTTCCAAGGCCTTCCTGTTGTGATCGAATAAGTTATTGAATGGAATAGGACAACAATCCGATTTAAAACCGCCATCAAGAATCCAAATTGGGCCAAAATTGACATTTTTAGATTCCCGCAATGAAAAAAAAAAAACCCTTGCCAATGTAAAACACCTCCACTGAAGAGCAATGCTGTTCCTAATCTCCAACCTCGCGCGAATTTACATTACAGTGCCAATTGTGACGACTGTGTCCGTGCAATATGCGAGGGTAAAGCGTACATCAGAATTGCTTTGCAGTTGAGTGGTGTGATTCCAATGACAACGGGAACTACGGTCAACCCAAATTATTCCCCGATGCTGCGTTGGACAGTGGTGCACAGAGCACAAATAACAACAAAACACAACACGTCTGCAATAAAAGTGGCTTCAAGAGAACATCGTAGCTGACGTTTCTGAAAGCGGCCCTTCTTCATGGCACGTAGGGCAGACAGCATATTGTATACCACGGGGCCTGGTAAGCATTACATTATTTAAAATATATATATATTTTTTACACAATCCACTTAGGGACACAATTATGGGTCCAATTCTCATATGAATAGGAATAGAATGACTAAAAACCTGGTAACCCTGTAGTTTCGGCTGCTGTATCATACTGAGGTCACGTGAGACACCCCGCAAGCGGAGGCGACGAGGTGCCGGCACGACGCAGTAGAGCGAAGAGGTTGCTGATCTATTCAAGCAGACTCGTCAAGGCGGCCATTTGGGCCAGTGAGTGTCGCATTTCTTCACCACTCTTCTCAGTATGCTGCCATTATTTATCTTTTCCTGCAATACCCCCCCCCTGCTTTGTCTTGCTGGAACATCTGAGCCGGGCCATCACGGATCCCTTACGGCATGGGTTGCGTATTTGTTTATCTCCCACCATCCAGCTATTTGCCCAGCCGAGCGAGAACCAAACTGTGAAATTCTGGACCTCATGAGGCATCTGAATCTGCTTTGAGGGCCAGGCAGGGCCGAGGGTGGGGGTGAGTACGTGTCCTCATTGCTTGTGCTGTCAGGGGCACGGCTCAGCCTGTGCAGCGCGCAAACAATGTGCCATCCTGGGGACATGCTCCGGGCTGACTCGCCGCTCCGTTGTGTTGTGGAAAAGAGGCGTGAAGGCCTCATTCATGCATTTTTCTTTTCATTGAGCTGGTGGCTCATACAATTGTTATTGTTGATCATGCTTTTCCTCTGTGATGATAATTTTCAACCGCCAGCTTTAATATTTTGATATGGAGGGTTTCAAATAGCTAATAATTGTTATATCTTATTCTTTTCCCGTATATTCAACTGTTTTGTTTTTTTACACTGACGTGATTGGCATCACAATGAAATGAAATAGATTCATATACATAACTCTTGCAGCTTGTAATGCATCACCATGTGTCAAAGAAGGGTTCTGGAACATAGCACAGGGATACTTCCAGAGTGAGTTCAACATACATATTAGCCACACTCGGAGTATACCTCTTAAAGCAATGGCAGTTCGTAGCATGTCAATCAAAGCGAAAGGTTTAAAATCTCACAGATGGAATATGTTAAATTATGTCAAAACCAAATTTAATTAAGATTATTATTTTGCGCAGTGCCTGTAAACTTTGGCGAGATTAGCTTTGTACGGTGCTTCAAGAGGCCAGTTTAAGCATGGATGGCTGAAACTTGGATTCCAGCCCAGAATCTCACCATAATTAACCGTTTGCTCAGATCCCTAATCCACCGCTGTAGACTTGATCGCCTCGGAAGTGTAACTAGATGCGATTAGACGTGATTTGGTGCAATATTTAAAAGTATGAAACGAATTGAGAATAACAATAAACACACTTGTTATTTTCAATTCAGTTCGCATTTCCCAAATGTTATGCGCTGAAATCTAACAAGCTCAATGCCAAGGCGCACAAAAGAGACACGTATTGATTAATTATGCAGGAAAACCACACTGAGTCTCATGACACTTTTTTTTAAAGGAGGATCCCGCTTTGGGATTTTATGGCAAGATGTTTGCAACCAATTAAATGAGTGGAAGGAAACCGGAGCACCCAGAGAAAAAAAACGTGCGCACGAGGGGGCAACGCTCTATCCCCCGTACAGATGGAAACCGATGGCGATTAGTCCACTTGCTGGAGCGCCTTCTCCTAGGGAGCCAGGGTATGGCATCTCGACGTCCACGGGAAGATAATTTTACAGCATCTGTGTGATCCACCAACCCTCGTTGCCTCCACAGTGCTGAAGTAAATGCGATTTTTTTCCCCCCATAACTTGTGCTGTAGAATTAACACGCACATAAAGAGCAGTCGAGAATGAACGAACGGCGATACATAGGTCACGCGAGAATTAAATTAGTATCAAAGGAACATTGTGTGTGCACTTTAGAAGATGAATGTTAAATACTAAACGTGATGCGGAAGGAGACAAAACCGATTTAATAATGTAACAAATGTACATGTCTGTGTCCCACCGTGCACCAGCATTGAATTGTTTTCTCAATGTACACATTAGAGCTCGCTAAATGATTATGTAGCAGTTCATTAATAATGAGTAACAAATGAAACGACAACATTCGGTGCTGAAGCATGGCCATGTTGTGCAATGGCTGTCACGTACATTACAAATAACCTGCTTGTGTTGGCATAAAATATTGTTCGTCTCCCACCTAGCCACCCCGAAATTAATCCGTATACCACATCCCGAGCCCTACCTATCCGCTGGAAAAAATACCTTTGCAAGAAAAGATCATCAAAAACATAACGCTCTTCATGAAAACGTGCACGATGGAGAAAGAGGGCATCTCGGAGAGCCGAATTGCGTGGGCCTGGTGACTCCCGAGGCCTCATTTGAAGTGGCCCCTCTGTTTGCTGTGCAGAAGGGACATCTCCAGAAACGTCGCCAATTGCACACTTCATTTTTTTTAAGATAGTGTTATTGACCAATGCATTGAGCTGTTTTTATTACGCGCTTTTTATTAATTCACTCTGGCTGTTGCCATTGTTGTATTTTCAAATCTTGGAAATCAATTTTAACCCACTTCCCAATTTGGTATCGACTGAAAACTTGGTATACTTATGTCATACTGATGACAATACTATATTCTATCATAAAAAATAAAAAAAACATATATTTTAAAATATATTTTTGTATATGTTATGTTTCGGCTTGGCTCTAATTGTCCACGGTAAACTGACGTTGGCTGTAAATAACCACGGTCCCTTACGTTGTGGCAAGCTTCGGGGCCACTTCCTGCAGTCGTGGAGTTCTGCCATTACTAGTACGGTGAATTTCATTAAATCGTGTTTTTAAAAAAGTTTTTAAAAATATTACTTATTTATTATGAAGTGGGAGCACAGGACAGGCAAGAGTGTCATCCTGGGATCAACCGCGGATAATTCATCTGGGTTCTTAATGTATACAGTGAGGGAAAAAAAAGTATTTGATCCCGTGCTGATTTTGTACGTTTGCCCACTGACAAAGAAATGATCAGTCTATAATTTTAATGGTAGGTTTAATTGAAGAGTAAGAGACAGAATAACAACAACAAAATTAAAAAAACGCATGTCAAAATGTTATAAATTGATTTGCATTTTAATGAGGGAAATATGTATTTGACCCCCTCTCAATCAGAAAGATGTCTGGCTCCCAGGTGTCTTTTATACAGGTAACGAGCTGAGATTAGGAGCACACTCTTAAAGGGAGTGCTCCTAATCTCAGCTTGTTGCCTGTATAAAAGACACCTGTCCACAGAAGCAATCAATCGATCAGATTCCAAAGTCTCCACCATGGCCAAGACCAAAGAGCTCTCCAAGGATGTCAGGGACAAGATTGTAGACCTACACAAGGCTGGAATGAGCTACAAGACCAATGCCAAGCAGCTTGGTGAGAAGGTGACAACAGTTGGTGCGATTATTCGCAAATGGAAGAAACACAAAAGAACTGTCAATCTCCCTCGGCCTGGGGCTCCATGCAAGATCTCACCTCGTGGAGTTGCAATGATCATGAGAACGGTGAGGAATCAGCCCAGAACTACACGGGAGGATCTTATCACTGATCTCAAGGCAGCTGGGACCATAGTCACCAAGAAAACAATTGGTAACACACTACGCTGTGACGGACTGAAATCCTGCAGTGCCCGCAAGGTCCCCCTGCTCAAGAAAGCACATATACATGCCTGTCTGAAGTTTGCCAATTAACATCTGAATGACAACTGGATGAAAAGTGTTGTGGTCAGATGAGACCAAAATGGAGCTCTTTGGCATCAACTCAACTCGCCGTGTTTGGAGGAGGAGGAATGCTGCCTATGACCCCAAGAACACCATCGCCACCGTCAAACATGGAGATGGAAACATTATGCTTTGGGGGTGTTTTTCTGCTAAGGGGACAGGACAACTTCACCGCATCAAAGGGACGATGGACGGGGCCATGTACCGTCAAATCTTCGGTGAGAACCTCCTTCCCTCAGCCAGGGCATTGAAAATAGGTCGTAAATGGGTATTGCAGCATGACAATGACCCAAAACACATGGCCAAGGCAACAAAGGAGTGGCTCAAGAAGAAGCACATTAAGGTCCTGGAGTAGTCTAGCCAGTCTCCAGACCTTAATCCCATAGAAAATCTGTGGAGGTAGCTGAAGGTTCGAGTTGCCAAACGTCAGCCCCGAAACCTTAATGACTGGGGAGAAGATCTGCAAAGAGGAGTGGGACAAAATCCCTCCTGAGATATGTGCAAACCTGGTGGCCAACTACAAGAAACGTCTGACCTCTGTGATTGCCAACAAGGGTTTTGCCACCAAGTACTAAGTCATGTTTTGCAGAGGGGTCAAATACTTATTTCCCTCATTAAAATGCCAATCAATTTATAACATTTTTGACATGCGTTTTTCTTGATTTTTTTGTTGTTATTCTGTCTCTCACTGTTCAAATAAACCTACCATTAAAATTATAGACTGATCATTTATTTGTCAGTGTGCAAACGTACAAAATCAGCAGGGGATCGAATACTTTTTCCCTCACTGTATATGTTGACCTTCTTTCCGCAGCGTACGTAGCCAACCATGCTAATCGGAGGTGCGGGGGAAGGACAGCAAAATAAAGACAAAAAATAGTTCTTTAAGAAATTGTTTTTCAATTTCTATGTAGACATGCATAGCTCCAGTTGCTTCCTAATGTCGGAAGGAAGAGCGTTCCAGTCGGCCGACAGAAGGGCATCTGAAAGTGCGCGATGCGGTGACCGTCTTTGTTCGATGGATAGCCAACATGACCGGAGTTTGCGTTGGAGTTGATGACGCCATCAATGGGTGCTGGAAAGTAAGCATCATATTAAATTTGGCTTCATCGTCATTTGGTGGGTTTACATCTCTGAAAGATAAAAAAGATTTCCACGACACAAACACCTCCTTAGCAGGGCACGTGACAAGGTGCAGCACAGTTTGAATAAGAGAGATGAGCGAAGGGATTCCAATTATTTCGTGACATTACCTTCTTGAAGAGATCATTCTCTAGCATGGGGTGGTCTATTGCTCTCTGTCAGAGTTTAAATATGAATTGACATCATGCCAATAAATTGGCATTGTGGCGGTAAGTCAATACGCGTTCTTGGTGTAATTGCAATAACAACAAAACGGCACTAATTCAGCCATTACACCTTTCTTGACCTGGGCATATCAACAAAGAGAGGCGACAGGCTGCGATTTTCTGAATAATGTTGTCTGCAACTAGCGTTAGATCCCACACACCTCATTACTTCGCAGTTGTTTTAATTGCATGCGTAACTACGCATTTATTAAGCGTAACAATGAGCACTGGTTGAAGTTCCTCTGTCTCCGGGCCGGTGGTTGAGAATCCCACATATGCATGAAGGAGACCAGCCTCCCTAAGTATCGAGTGGACTCTAAGACCCCGCTGCTGACCTGCAAGGCTCTCAATGGGTTTGCCCCCAGAATATTTGCAGGAACTGACCCGTGTTTGTGCTCCGACAACGTCCCTGCGATCATCGAATCGGCCTCTGCTTAAGTGCACCGAGGTCAAGGCTGTGTTCTTGCGGTGATCAGACTGCGAAACGGCGCTTTGTGCCTTTGCTAATGAAGACAATCGGAGTGGTTAGAGATGATTTAAGTCCGCCTTGAACACTCACCTCTCGAAGCTGGCCTTTACTCCCTCACTCGGTCTGGCCGTTTACCCCTGCAGGTTCTGTTTATTACCTCGCTTTCATAGACAACAGCTGGCACATATTCGGATCTACGGATGAAACGCACCGCTTTACAAGTGCAAATTATTATTATTTTCGGACAGAAACTTTCGACTTTTCACGAAGCAGCACGAATTTGATTCACCCTGAAGGGATGATAATGGACTGTTAATCTTTGTGACAGGGATATGAGCGTGTGGCCTTTCAATTGTGAGTTGAGTGTGCTGAGAGATATCTAGAATATCACCCGCCCATATATGCACGTATATTTGGGTTACCAATTAAGTAGATGTATTTCAGCTACACTGATGTAAATTTCTTCAAACTTTAAAAAAATTCCATTAAAGGAGATGTTTTTTTCACGCCAAACTTAAAGCCGTGCTGATATTACAGACGCATGCATGCATACCAACTTACGTGAAAATATATATTTTTTTAAAAATCGGAAACATTTGAATTTGATTATCATTACATATTTGTTACAGTGGAGAGTGATTTGTTTACATTGCGACTATCGTGTTTTTTTTTTTATCTCGGCATAATACTTACATTCAAAGTCAAGCCAATGAAGGTATTCCAATGCTGTGTATACAGAACCTTCAAAACAAAATAGACAAATGCCGTTTTACAACCACCGGACAATGGGGTTTTAAGCATTTTAATTGAGCGCAGGTGTGAAACATTTTTGTTGTGTGGCAATTTTATTCTACATTTATAAGGGCACTCGTTTGTGCTGTAATGCATTCATTAATCATAGGCAGTCATTTTCTAGACCATTGGATATTTCCATTAAAAATAAATATATTTGGAAATTGAATTTAAAGAGCTGTGGAGATCAACCATTGGATAAAATGCCTATGAAAATGTTTTTATTTGAAGATTGAATTTAAAGCGCTGTGTAGATCACTCAAGATGTATGCATGCCATTTACAGGAATGTCTAGACACTGCACGGATGTGATTTTTGAAAACGAGATAGGTGGCATTTTGCCTATCCAGCAGAGAGACTTCATTGACCTATCGTGAAAATATTATCCAAGATTGAGGCGCTGATCCTTTTAAGTCACCACCTCTGCTCTTTACTAAGGTAAAGCCATAGAATACATAATGAGCGCAGAGTGAACAAAAACCTCACTGACTTGAAGTGCCTCCGACCGCTACATTTGCGCTTTGCCTAAATATTGTTCAAATTGGGATTTAAAAAAAAAAATCCACATCACTTCCTGCAACGATTGTTTTAATACTTTTGTTTCTGATGTTCATCTGTTTACGTGGATTGTTGCAGTGCAGGATTACGAGAGACTCAGGGCAGCTGGAGAGGCCTTTGCCCACTAGGATTGACGATACAAAATTTATCTTTTTGACCTGACCCAAAGATTTACTTATTTTACGTAACGACCTTGCCGTATTAAGTCTCTGCAATTCCACTTAAAAAATGCAACGCCTAGTCTGTTCCAAAACGAATACGCTGAAACGTTAACACACTTATGGTGTGTGCGATGCCAATGACGATATTGACATGTTGACATTTGCAAGAAGTTACACAATGAATATAGTCTGAACCCATGAAATGTACACATTCAAATTACCAATCAGATTAAAAGTAGGAGAGGATGTTTTCTTTGATGCAACGCGCTAACACATTGCTTGCTTCTACTCACAATAACGACGATAATGTTTGGCCAATGGTCTCGTTGTGATACACATACACGATTTGAAATTGTTATTTTGCTGACAATGCACCACTGACATCAGATGCAGAATGAAGTTCTTCTGTTTCAGACTTCAACAGACCATATCAAGAGCGATTTTTCAGTTCCTTGCCAGAGAACAGCTGTAGGCTAAGCCAGGTAGGCATAGCCAATAGTGATCAGGTCATTAGCTTTAACCTAGGAACCACAAAGGAACTAAAGCTTTAGCTCTAAAAGTATATTTTGTCACTGGCTCTGATCAAAACGTTGTACTGCTTATGATTAACTTTGAAATATAAAATAAAATCCCTCAATTATCACTCTGGCTCTGACAGTTTATACATTCTTGTAGCCAAGTGCTGCTGAATAAAGTTGAAATTTCACCAGTGATTGAACCAAAACTTAAATTTAGTCAGACCACATCAACAATAACTACACGGTTGTAATTATTGATGTCAAAAAATGGTGGTCCATCGTGCTACTGATGCCGTTGTGAACGTTACACACTGAGGGAAATGGCCCGCCAATGCATTTGGATGTGAAAGGGGATCTCACGTCATTTGACCAGTGCATTATCTAAGCCACACCAGAGAGCAGGTTGAGGGGCTAATGGCTTTGCCCTGATTTGTTGCAAGTTGTACCTTGTTTACAACGTCCTTGACGCTTGCACATCGCCGATTAATATTCATGAATGTTGGGCTGGCCTGCGGGGGGGGGGTGGGGGGAGGTGAGAAGTGTCAATCACTCGGAATCATCAGAGAGTAAGCATGTCCAACCATGGAAGAAAACAAAAATAAACCCCCCCACTATACACGTGGAGAAGCCGTGCTGATTTAATGTAATCTGTTTTTTTTCAGGGCTGGGTAGTGCGTTGGAGTGTGGACTAATATGCACGAGTGGCTGAACTGAGACCGTCAAGAACACAACAAGATGAATGTACCACGAATGCACTTCTTGGATGTCCTAGTTTGAACTCCACTCCTTCCGAACCCATCGATTTTAAGCATTCACATAACGCAGCTCGCAGCTTTTGCAACTCGTCATTTTACGTGAAACGCCGCCCCCCCCCCCTTCCCCATTATTCTCTTTTTACCACTACCGCTACCACCGTTTTACTGTATGTTTTTTTTTTTTACATAGAATATGAAACTGCTAAGAGGTAGCCAGGACGCGCAGAGGTCAGGGTGCTGAGATGGCGCTGCCGATGCCCTGAGTTAGAAGCAAGGAATTGTCTTGTGATTGAACCAGTGCAGAGATGATCTAGTCCTCGTCACCAAAAATAGCTATTTAACTTGGCTACATTGACTCTGAAAAATGGATTTGACTTTCATGCAAAAACATCTCAGAGCAACGCTCATGGGAAAGTGCACCTCCTGGCGTATAGAATTTCAAAGGCCCACTTGAAGGATTGTTCACTGACGTCCCGTGAAGTCCTTAAAAGTCGTGTGAAATAATCGTTGCTGCAGCCATTCCCTACCACATGCGACACAATGCTCATGTTTGGATAGCCAATTAGTCAATAAATATGATTATGTATGTATGTGGAACTTTTTCCACACCCTACGTAGCCAATCGTGCTAATCGCAGGTGCCTGGGAAGGATTAGCCCTTTCATGCCGAAAGGGACGAGCAAATTAATCCTTTGGGAATCAAAAGCACAGTGTCAGCATCGTCCTAAACATTTTGGGCCAATTGCCTGCGCATCCCAAGGTGCCGTTTTTTCCACCATTGGAAGTTTGTGGCGTCGTCTTGCTGCTCACTTATTATGCGACTCGTGTCTCGAACTCTCGTGTCGAATTGTCAATTCGGCGCCACTGGAAGCGACAGTGGCCGGTCTCATCGTGAATTGAGATTCCCGCCCCCTGTCAACATTTTTAGACGGGCGATGGAATTGCCTATTCAAAAATGGTTGGCTTTCCGTCACACCCCAAAATATCCCGCAAGAAACCTAGTGCGTCTGAGAATTATCTCCCTTGTTAATCACTTCCCAATGACAATTTGGATAACATATACCACACATTACCACTGTTACGATACTGGTGTCATGTAATGGATTAGTAAATTGCAAATCCAGAGGCCCCCTGATTATTCTCCCTGAAGCAATGAGACCAGTTTGTCCCAAAAAATGTAATCACTGCCTCTTCAGCCAGCAGTCCAAATACAGATCGTCCCCGAGTTACGATGGTCCGACTTACGATATTTCGATCTTACGATGGCGATAGCGCTACGACAAAATTGAAAAATATTTAAAATTTCGCGCGGGCAAGCAAACGCAGCAGCGAACGATACGTCCAATGCATGTATGATACGTAGCTTTAGCGATTTTATTTTAGGGTTACCACGATACGGTACGTTCAATGCATGTTAAAAGTTTTTATAGCAGATAGAATTGTTTCCTGAAAAAAACGTTCTATTAAATTGCAGTTCATATAGGTAGGCTAAGAATTTACCTTGTTTTTTTACTTAACATTTTACTGTGCAATACAGTATTGTAACTAATAACCACATACAGTACATAGGTTAAGCAGGACGGTACTGTAAATTTCTCTGTTTTGCTAAATTATCACCATTCTTTAAGACACCTAGGTAGGCTAGGCCATCTTCGACTTACGATATTTTTGACTTACGATGAGGTCGTCATAACGCATCTCCATCGTAAGTCGAGGACTACCTGTATGTACACCACAGTTGGTCGGCCTGTAGGTCACGTGTGGTGGGCTAAAATTGCGGGTACTCCCACCGATTCACAGACACCTGATCGCCGTGGAAGAGTAGGCCAAATACAGTCTAGAGCTCTCTTATGCCAGTATTGGCATGAGGTAGTAACTTGAGGGCTGCAGTCTTAAAATATAACTGCACGCAATGTGGGTTGCTGTGATATGTGGGTCTGTGGCCTAATGTGGGTCAGTATGGCCTAATGAGGGTCACTGTGGCCTAATGTTGATCGCAGTGGCCTAATGTGGGTGGCTGTAGCCTAATGCGCATATCTGGCCTAACATGGGTCACTTGTGGCCTAATGTGGGTGGCTGTGGCCTAATGTGGGGATCTGGCCTAATATGGATGGCTGTGGCCTAATATGGGTCACAGTGTCCTAATATGGGTCACTGGCCTTATGTGGGTCACTGTGGCCTAATCTGGGTCACTGTGGACGAATGTAGGTCACTGTGGCCTAATGTGGCCAAATGTCGGTCACAGTGGCCTAATGTGGGTTGCTGTGGTCTGTGGCCTAATGTGGGTCGCAGTGGCCTAATGTGGGTCACTGGTCTAATGTGGGTTGCTGTGGTCTGTGGCCTAATGTGGGTCGCAGTGGCTTAATGTGGGTCACTGGTCTAATGTGGGTTGCTGTGGACTGTGGCCTAATGTGGGTCGCAGTGGCCTAATGTGGGTCACTGGTCTAATGTGGGTCACAGTGGCCTAATGTGGGCTTCTGGTCTAATGTGGCCTGTGAGTTGCTGTAGCCTAATATGGCCTCATGTGGGTCACAGTGGCCTAATGTGGGTATTTAGCCTAATTTGGGTCACTATGGCATAATATGGGTCGCTGTAGCCTAGTGTGGCCTAATGTGGATCACTGGCCTAATGTGGGTAACTGTGACCTAATATGGCCAAATGTGGGTTGCTGTGGCTTGTGGGCTAATGTAAGTTGCTGTAGCCTAATGTGGGCCATAGTATCCTGATGTGGGTCACTGGCCTAATGTGGGTTGCTGTGGCCTAATGTGGATCGCTGTGACCTAATGTGAATTGCTGTTGCCTACTGTGGCTTAATGTGGGTCGCTGTGGCCGAATGTGGCCAAATGTGGGTCACAGTGGCCTAATGCTGTGGTCTGTGGGTCTGTGTCCTAATGTGGGTCGCAGTGGCTTAATGTGGGTGACTGGCCTAATGTTGGTTGCTGTGGTCTAATGTGGGTCTTTGGCGTAACGTGGGTCGTAGTGGCCTAATGTTTGTCACTATAGCCTAATGTTAGCTACTCACCTAATGTAGGCCACTGTGGATCGTTGCGGGTCCCTGTGTCGGGTAAGGCTTTGATCCTGCTACCGTGATGACAGTAGACGGTGTTACCTGCAACTGGTTAACGTTGAGTGCCAGGCGGCGGTCAATTAACCGTCACCCCCTCCTTCCCCCAGGAAGTGCCAAAGGCTTCGGGCGGACGAGCGCTTGGGTTGAGTAGTGGGACTCTGATGGAGGGAAGGCGAATTAACTAATTCAATTAATGAGCCAACGGCACCCACAACCACAGTGAGAGGACAGAGGGGGCGCTTTAGGCACGGAAGCCTGCCCTTCCTAATTAATAATTCGACGCCCCTGGATACTTGTGAAGCAGTAAATCTGGAGCAAGGATCCACATTAACCAACATCAACTTAACTCAGCCAACAAGTTAGCATATCTTGGAAGCACAGTGACAGATGGTGGTAGTCTAAACCAAGAGATTACAACGAGAATAAATGGGAGCCTCGTCCGATTTCAGTCGCCTTCGAGATCATCTATGGGACAAGCCAGGCATCGCCTTGTGCAGTGTGTAAGTGCAGTGGTTAAGTGCAGTATGTACAGAGCAGTCGTAGTGAGTGCTCTCCTTCATCGCTCTGAAACTTGGAGCCCTTACCGTCGCCACTGACATCAACTCAACAAACTCCGCAAAAATACACTTGAAAAGTTTCATTGGGATCAAACGGCAAGACAGAGTAACTCATACTGAAGTACCTGCTAGAGCAGGAACGACTGCTTTGTCAACTATGGTCACCATTGTACGTATGTTAATGCAAGTGTGTTGAACTTCTTTCACACCGTACGTAGCCCACCGTGCTAATCGGAGGTGCAGGGGAAGAACAACAAACTCAACATCAAAATAGGTTATAAAGAAATTAGTTTCAAATCTGGATTTTAAGGTGCACAGCTCTCAGTGGACTTCCGCAAATCGGATGGAAGAGCGTTCCAGACGGCCGCCGAAGCGCATCTGAAAGTGCGCTATGCGGTGACCGCCGTCTTTCTTCTGTGACTAGAAAAGTCACCGCGGAGTACCTGCAGCGGTCCCGTGACCCTCTTCCCACAGCCTTGCAGACCACCAGTGAGATGCCTGACCACAGATTGGGCTAATCGGAGGTGTGCAGGGACGGGGGGGGGGGGGTGGCGGACAAAAAGTTGACGTTCAATTGCTGCTGCCTAGGGGTGAACTTAGCTCCCTCCACAGTAAAATAAAATAAGTGCCACTTTGTGGAGGAACCCAACAGAGGTGTGTCCCTGTTTTAAACACTCGTGCCCACCATAGTAATGTGCAATTCCCATCGCTGGCTTGGGGCTGTGAATAACATTGAGCTCCTCCAATACTCTCAGTTGAACACACAACCAATGGCTTTTCAACTCAGACATATCGTCGTGGGTCCGTGTTCACTTCTCATGAACATTTCACAGCATACTGTGCGCATACAAATAATTACGGCAAGCGTAATTGCAAAGGTCTGATTTCCAAGTCGGCTGTTATTTATAGAATTTACACAAGACGATTGAAATATGTCTGGGAAGGGTAAACAAAAATCTTGTCAACACCCCAGCAGCCTTCATGAACCCCCCCTCCCCACCACTGATATGACTTGCCACTGCAAAAAAAACTCATTTGGCAGAGAGATCGCGGCTGCACGACTGCAAATCAACGTCACATTCAACGGTTTTATACGCCACGCTTAATTTGCCATTCGTCGTTTTTACAAGCGTCTGACAGTTTTGCCAACGTCCTGAAAATGCCATGCAGAGTTTCCACACGGTCACGTTCGATGCATTCTTTTTTTCGTTTGCGCCAACAGGAAATGTAGTATCCAATTCATTTATTTTGGTATGAATTATGTACTTGTACCTTCGCGAAAATAAGTACGTGCGGATGTCAACATTGTTGTCGATATGAAACAAGTTGCAATTTACAGTTTAAGAGTAATGCTCTCTTTGCATTTTGGAGGACCCAAATGGCAATCATGAAATTAACTAAATTATCAGACTTTTTCTAGGTTTTAAATACATATGCAGTTTATATGTTTAAATCCACACCAAAAATAAGACATAATACCGATCTGTATTGTACTCAACATTTGTGATATGTAAGACCAAGAATATCCCCATTTAGACGTGTTGGTCATTCGCTGTTCGTGAGCAATTAATAAGGCCATACATATATACACCAACACTTGAAAAAGTACACTAATGCACTGTGCATTGCATACTGCCAGTTATGACGTGGCGAGATGCAAGCTCAGGATTGCAATGAGTGACAGGAAAAGGTAACACGTGGGTCAGCGAACAAACACAAATCGGAGACGTAGGTAAAACAATAAAACAACAAAAATCACGACGTTTCGGCCACAACACAAGCGGCCTTCATCAGGTGAAGGGACCAGCCTGTCTCGAAGAGTGCGCTGGAGTGAAACAGAGCCAAGCTCAGGCAGTCTGAAACGTCGTGATTTTTGTTGTTTTATTTTTTACCTACGTGACTTTACCGAATAGAACCAAAGAGTATGGATCCTTGCAGTCACGAAAGCTTCAAATCTAGAACAAATCGGAGACACCGTGCTGACAATTGATGAAAATAAATGGCCTTGGACAGGACACATCGTGAGATGGGACGATGGCAGGAGGGAGAGACCGGCCGATGGAATGGTTAGCCAATGGACAGACGCACCCAAAAGGTTGACCGCCACGGAGATGGAGCTATGATTTTAGTTTATGCGCATAGAAGGGGTGAGATGGATGGCAGCGGCACTGAGCTGTGGAGGGTGGCAGCGGCATGGCTAGGCCTTCATGCAGCAGTGGATAGACAATGGCTGATGGTAAATAATTTAACAGTGCATTCATTCGCAATTGCAATTACATGGCGTTTTTTTTTCTCTCTCTCTCTCCTCTACAAGCTTTAATGCGATTTTCATATTTCATGCAATTTGGGAGCAATATTAATGCCATTTTACACGATCATATTTTACAAAGCATTTACAGGATGGCGTGTAAATTAATATGCCATGTATTAACATTATTACATTAGCTGACAGCACAGCAAGTGTGCATGGCACTACAGCCTCACTCGTGCGTCTGTTTACTCAGTGACACACCCAATTAGCCGCTTACATATATCCATGCATAGATGGCCAATGAACCAGTTGGCAATTTGCATATTAACAGCATTACCTTTTCCACAATGCAAAATATTCGAATGTTCCAATTCTCTCGCCTACCAGGTTTTGCGTTTTCAGTTCGCGTTATATCATGGCAAGTAATTGCGCTCCCGGCAAGTGTATGGTGTACATCACGCCACGTACAATCAGAACGCAACGTGGCTTCGACTGCCACGATCCGGTTGAGATTTACACTTGCTCGACGCTGTCCTCATCTCCACGTGGACACTGAAAATAAAATAGAGCAAAGACTCAGATTGCATAACATAGAAGGCATGGGAAGATGCGTGATGGGATTTCATGTCTTGATTTGATGCTTTCGTGACTGCAGCAATCCATGCTCTCTGTCTTCCACCGATCACCTGTGCCCACCCCCCTCTCCTTTCTTCCTTCTCCTGCTCCGCCCACTTACCCTTGGGTTGGGCTCACCACAAACCTTTATAAACTCTTGTTGTAATCTTCTTTGGTTCTTTCGGTAAAGTCACGTAGAATGAGAATAAAATAATACATTGATAAAATAAAATAACACAATAATATTCTCACGACGTTTCTCTTGTTGTCAGCAGCTCTTTCACCTATGTCAGCGGTTGTCCTGCTGCATCGGTGCCACCTGATGAAGGTCGCTTGTGTTGCGATCGAAACGTCGTGATTTGTTTTATTTTAATTGGTTTTTTACCCTTTTATCTGGCAACAAAACTGACACCTTTTTTTACAAGGAGTCATGTTTACATTGACCACAATACCTGCGGTCGGAACGCAAAGAAAAAATAACAACTCTGATAATGTATGTGGCACTGTCCTTGAAATTGATTGGTCCACACCCGAGACAGCTTTCTTTAGAGCCTCGTCTCACATGGTGTTGGACCAGAAGACGCCAAAAGGCGCACAACTCAAAGACAATGCACCATCAGAGTATGAGAGCTCGGGGTAAGCATTTACACCATTGGAAACCTCATTTGCCAGTAACAAAATATGATAATTGTTTTTTTACCATTTTATCTGGCAACAAAACTGACACCTTTTTTGCAAGGAGTCATGTTTACATTGACCACAATACCTGCGGTCGGAACGCAAACAAAAAACAACAACTCTGATAATGTATGTGGCACTGTCCTTGAAATTGATTGGTCCACACCCGAGACAGCTTTCTTTAGAGCCTCGTCTCACATGGTGTTGGACCAATTTGTTATCGTTATGATCATATACTCGTCTTGCCGAGCCAGGCTACGGCCGCTTAATCAGCAGCTATGGCGGGAGAGAGAGTCCCTTAGTCTATCGTTGAGTCCGGTCAACCACGTGATATTCGCTCTGCCGCTGACCACTTCCACAGAGCGGCCTGTGGTCACGTTGGCCCCCTGGTGTGGAGGCTGGCTGCACACGGGCGCTGGAATTGTCGAGGCCAAGGAGACGAATGTTGGGGGGAGGGTGGGGGGGGTGATGAAGTGCTGCCAATGACACTGAGGCACGGGGAGAAAGTGCGAAAGTTAAATCCGGCATTAGTATGTGTATGTATGTTGAACTTCCTTCGCGACATCGAGCGACTTGCTGGCTTTCTGCTTTAGGGAGTTGGCAACACTCCTCAAGGCAGTGGCTATCACTGCGGGAAGATACAACCCGTAAAGGATATCTACCCCTAGGACAGGTGCCAACATTGGCTCTAAAATCAGAGGAGTTATGAACTATAAAAATCTTGCTTTGCACGAGTATCTAAAGCCCCTGATGATTATCTTTCAAAGGACAGTGAATAATTAAATGAAATGAATCAGCGGTAGATTGAAGGGCTTCCAATCAATACGTTGTATGTATAAATACATGTAGAACTTCTTTCACGCCATACGTAGCCAAGCGTGCTAATTGGAGGTGTGGAGGACAACAAACTAAACACAAAAAAGCAGTTCTAAATGAATTAGTTGTCAATCTATTGGACGTATAAAGAACGTAAGTGTGGTATGTGCATCACAGCATAAGAAACAAAGCAAAACATGCTTTTCCTATTAAGTCCAGCTTCGAGATTTCAATCACCAAATGTTTTTTTATAAAAAAAAGTCGCCTCTGGTTCCACCCTCGAATTATATTCAATTTAAAAGCTCTACAATGCTTCACACGTCTTTTAAAATTATAATAAAAATTCCAATTAGAAGTTCACAATTTCCTTTTCGTATGCACTTTAGCAGAGGCCAGTCAATAATGGTTTTCATTGCCTCATAATAACTTAAGGGTCAAAGCAATGCACATGTTGTGAGGCGAAAATGACAAATTAATGTATAATTTTCCACTTTAGTTCATAAATGTCTTCATGATGTGGTATGTGCCCAATAAGAAAGTAAAACATTGTCGATTGTAATGTGTGTCTGCATATTTATATACATGAGGGGCTCACATTAGAACTGTCAGTTAAAAAAACTCGTTAATGGTGAACTTAACCTATCATCCCTCCGAGATGGATAAAATTGGTAATAGTATTTAGAAAATCAACAGGGACTGTTCTATGGAAAAGACTCGGATGGACTGTTCAATAGATAGGGTGGCCGTGATGGCGATATGTTAATTACCTCGCCTGGTATGAAGGACGTCGTGGATTCAATCTCGACCCACATTTAGTAACGTGCGTTCAGAGTATCTTGACTGCTGTAAATGTCCACGTGAAAAGCCATTTCGTTGAGCTATCATTTACGGCGAGGTTTCTTCTAAAAAGAGCTTCATAGCTCAGTGTGCCTTACCTAATAAATTAAAAAATAGTTTAGTTTAGACTTGTCCCTGTCATCGTCATGAGCCAACGTCTATCCACAACTGGATGAATTCCTCCCCAAGCCTACACGATGTGTCCACTATCCCGTAATGTCGCAATCTATCTCACTCCTGTACATGAACTAAAATAGATTACTCCATCTCCGCGGTGGTCATGTGGAACATTCTCTTCTTTGGCTGTCATTCTGTCAGCAGTCTCATACATAGGCCACCGTCTCTTCTTGCGATGCGTCCTCCCCAAACCAACTTACGTTGCTCAACTCGCAATAAAATGTCTCCGATTTGAAGTTGTTTGCTGGTCCCTGTGTTCCTCATTCCGTCAGGAATATCTGAGCATGTATCTCTACAGTTGTATACCCATGCTGAAGTTCACCAGTGAATTAGGTTTGCAAACGGGATTAGAGTGTAAGGGGTGCGAGTTGGAAAAAAAATACTTTCGCTTTATTTTACTTTCAGTCACATTTAGGGTAAATTTGAGCCCCATTAACAATAAGTGTTGCATTTTTGTCGAGGATGAATGCAATCACAAATATGCGTTGGTATGTAGTGGGGATGTGTTTCCAATGTTTGTCTCAAAATTCCCCCCCCCCAAAAAAAAAAATCAGACACCGATACTAAATTTGGTCGATCCGTAAGAAAATCGTATCGATATGATCACGTCACTTTAAGCAAAGTCACTTTCATGGCTTCACTGCTGTGATTTTTCCCCACCAGAATAGCCATCCTGTGTTGTTATTTTTGTTTATGAAACGTGATATCACTGTTGCCTAAATGGTTAAAGCATGCAAAGTGTTTACGTCAAATTTTCAATGTTTACTCGACTTTACATGAACATGTTTGAATACATCAAAATGTAAAAATAATTGCAACGATTGCGTATGCAATGACAACACGCAATTACATTCATTCCGAAATGACAACGCACAATTGCAGCTAAATAAATATGCAAATCTAATCCTGTACGGTATAGTTCATAATTCAATCTCACACCGATCCTTCGGATGTACGGTACATTTCATAAGATTGTCAAGGAATTTGACTTCCCTTATTTTCACTGTGCTCCAGTTTCCACAGGGTTGAGCATCTGAGAGCTCAGGTTACGGGCTGAATTTTAAGTGTATTTATTCAGTAGCACTGCAGCAGAGTTATTAAAACACAAAGGCATCAGTCCACTCAAGCATTCACTTGAATAATTCTGAATTTTTACACTTTTTGCTCGACCTCAAGGACTTTCTAATTCATGTTCTATTCCAAGCAAGAGATGGGGAAAAGTTACTTAACTTGGAGGAAAGTAATGTCACGTTCCCTGAAACAAAAGAAAATAGAAATGCCCAGTTGGGTACAAGAAAGCCTGTGTTCAAAGACAGATGTCAGGGGAATAAATGCATAGTTTCAAGTTGATTTATTTTCTGAACTCAAATATATATCTTGAAACGTTTTAAACCAGAGGTATGGAATTTAAATAATTTTAAGATACTTGTGGCTTTTTGACTGTGTAAGCCATCACATTAGCTTCAGCGATGATTTTGTACGCACTGTATTTACTTACTGTAAACGGAGCTTATCATTAATTTTAAAACTAATATATAAACACACTCTTTGGTTCTATTCGGTAAAGTCACGTAGGTAAAAAATAAAACAACAAAAATCACGACGTTTTCGGCCACAACACAAGTGGCCTTCATCAGGTGAAGGGACCGTTCTGTCACGAGGACAGCGTTGGAGTGAAGACAGTCAAGCCCAGGTCGCGTCTTTCAAGCTTGTGGTCGCGGCATCTTTTGAGGAAGGTCAGCGTCTCGATGAGCTGTGACATGAAGTCAGCGTCTCGATGAGCTGTACAGTCACGAAAGCTACAAATCTAGAATATATAAATACACCTCCTGTTTCAGCAATAAAATACTGAGAACATTTTTTTCAACAAGTAGAGTCCATTTGTTTTAAAGTATGCTTCTTGGATATATATTTATGGGCTGTCTGCAATAACATGTTCTGTTTTCCCCACAATCTCTACGTGGGTTTCAACCTTCCGAGGCTCATCAGCAGTCAGGACTGTCAAGCTTTGCCGGGTTTCCTCCTGTCATTGGCAAGAGCACTCCATGAAAACCGCATGCCCCATTCAGTCCAACACAGTAAACTTGTACAAACATCCCTTGCTCATTTTGGTGCCACTGTGGAGGATGTGGGGTTTCAGAATCAGTCTTTATTTAGCCTGGATGAGGAATCCGATGATCTATTAACAGATGTCAGGTAGGGGTTACATAGCTCTGTAGGTATGGAAAACAAATCAATTGATTGTTATAGAGTATGTGATGTCTTTCGACCGTATTTAGTAGATGCCCTGAATCGTGTAAAGAGACATTGCATTCAAAAGGGCAGGGCATTGATGGTCGCAAGAGATGTGTGTTTAAGGCAAGAGTAATGTCTGTATTGACTATATAGGCCAGAGACTTGCACTTCTGGATTTCTGCTCTTTGCATTACATATGCATGCAGAGGATGATAGGAAATTCATGACAGGATATGGTAAATGACTTGGAGGCTCAGAATAGATTGTGGCAATAAAATGCTGTCGATGTTACGTGGCTTGAATGGCACATGTGCAGGATGAAGGAAGGCAGGTTAATAGGATGGGCACACGGGCAGTGAATCTGTGACCCAGAAGCTGGGAACCAAGAGTAAGGCCTCCAGGCAGATGGAGGCAGCTTGTAAAAGCAAACCTGAGGGTTTGTGTGTCAACCTTGCAACCATTTGTAGGACCTTGTACAATGAAGATTGTGTAAGTTGTGGTGACGTTCAATTGTATTGGCCATCATGACCTCTGATTATTAAGCAACGAAAGCTCTGGTATTGGGATCATTACAGAAGCGTATCATTTGAAGCCAAGTAGAGATGCGGCTATTCCGATCACTTGAAATATGTTTGTACAAGGTGGTCACACAGTATCCTGGGGCACTTTGAGTCACCGTGTAAGCTATGTTAACGCAGTTATAAAGGCTGCACAGGGAGGAAATACTCAGCAGTCTCCCACGAGATCTCTATAACCCATCGATCATCAATGCTGTGGATAATTCAATTCAAATCCTTGTGCAGATGCTGCTTGATCTGCAGAATTTCCATTAGGCCGTGCACGATGATATTACATGAAGGGAATTTCATATCTGGCATCCGACACTGTATACATAACATTTCTCGATTAAAAGGAATCCTCATAATTTTGTGGTAAGCCCATATACTAAGGGTTGTTGTTTTTTGCATGACAGAGTCAGGTAATGGATCAAATAGCACTAACTAAAGACCCACAAGATAAAATTTTATGAACTGGTGAATAATAAGAGCAATGAAAATTTACAAAATATATTTTTAGCTCTGTGATTTTTATCATATGCATAAACCATAACGATAATACAGCCATATCTTTCTGAGATTAGTGCATTGCCCAGAAATAAAAAGCATGCCATTTTTGTGGTACACAAATATTCCGCTTTTAATCTTCGTCTAAACAGCACACGCTTTCGGAGTTTAACTAGTAGTGGTGTTGCATGTTTCATTTTGCCATGGTTGTTATCGTCTGTCCTCTATTAATGCCCACAACATTCTGAAAGTAATGGGCCACTATTGGACCATTTAAATATTCACATCATATTATTATTTATGCATTTGCTAGGCTGTGGCTTCCCCTTACTCATTAATTCATACGCTACTTTCTTCTTCTGAAATACAGCACCACATATCCGATTGAGTGAACTTTTAACGTGTGCGTGGCAACATGTTTTGTTCTATCAGTGCACGTATATGACCCCGCTGTTGTGTCTGTGCATTGTCCCGTGCCATGAGTCGATCACTGAAACGTAATGCCATCTAAATTCCTTACGAAATGTCTTTGATTTACTTGCTCTGGTGTCCAGGCTTAATTGCACTATAATTGCCAGCGTAGCCTCCGCGCCCTGTATGCGTTTCGCTGCTTTCATATTTCAAAAGTGGTTTCGTCCCAAAGCTGGGCTTACTTATTAAAGTGCACTGCAGTTTTGCTGTTAATTCCTAAGATAAATGTTTCAATGCAGCCAGAGCGTTTTTTTTATATAAAAAAAAATAGACAAGGAATATCATTGTAGAACAGTGCTCTCATTCCACAGCTCTCCCAAAGGCCGAGCAAATGCCAATTTCCTTTCATCGGCCGTGGCTTTGCTGCTGCTGCTGCTGCTTCACACTTCTATTGGTCGCGATGACACATTCCATCATCGCGCCGTTCTTGGTTCGGGATAAATCCCTCTCCGTTTCCCTTCTCGCCTGGCACCCCCCAACCCCCCCCCCCCCCCACTTTTCACCTTGCCCCTCCCACCTTGCCCCCCCCCCACACTTTACACCTTGCCCCTCCCACCTTGCCCCCCCTCCCCACTTTACACCTTGCCCCTCCCACCTTGCCCCCCCCACACACTTTTCACCTTGCCCCTCCCACCTTGCCCCGCCCCACTTTACACCTTGCCCCTCCCACCTTGCCCCCCCCCCACTTTACACCTTGCCCCTCCCACCTTGCCCCCCCCCACACACTTTTCACCTTGCCCCTCCCACCTTGCCCCCCCCTCCCTACTTTTCACCTTGCCCCTCCCACCTTGCCCCCCCCTCCCCACTTTTCACCTTGCCCCTCCTACCTTGCCCCCCCCCCCCCACTTTTCACCTTGCCCCCCCCCCCCCACTTTTCACCTTGCCCAGCCACGTTCAATGCATTGTCCACTACCATGCTAGACCCATGCACTTGAGAGTGTGATGACTTCCATTCATTCATTTTTGAAGCGCTCTGCATTTGATTCAGTTGCTTAGCAATTGTTTAATTCTGCTACCTCCTCATGTAGTTTGTGTTTATTTGTTTTTTTCACTATAAGTTAATATTGATTTCTTTTAACTTTTTTTGCTTTTACGATGCTGAACAGTAAACTGCATTGCCCCAGCCTACGATTACTTCTTGTGCACTTAAAATCGATTTAATTTCTAATTTCTATTTTTGGGTTCCCTCTGTTTGTCATTTTAGGAATTTCGTGTTGTTTAAAAAAAAAACAGGTGTCCATTGTCTTCACATCCTCGATGGCTGCGACCTCCGATATATATCCGATGATCCAGGCTTCCGTCGGCTTAATCGAACCATGTCAAACTTACTGGGGATGGTAGGTTTTGTTGGAGTGGCAGTGGCAGCTGCAATGCCTGCACACACACACACCACCAGACCCCTCGATGTGCAGGGACAAGAGGAAGTTGTCACACGAGACGTGAGTACGCGTGTAACCGTGAACAGTGCGATGCGCACTGCATCTCCTGCAGACAACGTGCTGCCATGTGCTTTGGTGAAACTCGGAGAAGGATGGCTGACAGATGCAGGGAAGAGCTCAAAAGTGTTGCCGTTGCCAAGCTTACAAAATCAGTCGCTTGAACATTTGCTGTCCGCGGGAAGAGGGCCTCCCTGAGGTGATCTCACGTGGCTCTGTCGTCCAACTTCAATATGAAAGAAAGATGATCACAAACGAATCGCAGCGGTGGCTAGGAGATGTTAACTACCTCGCCTGGTGTGCAGGAGGTCGTGGTTGTGAGCCCGACCCTGACGCCTGCTGCTGTATATTTGGGGTTTGCATGTCTCTCTCCCCGTGATGGTGTGGATTTTGTCTCCAGGTCCTCCAGTTTTTCCCTCCACATTTATAATCAACATCACGCGTTTAGAGTCTTTGGCTGCTCTACATTTCCACACGATAAGCCACGTCGTTGAGCTATCATTTGTGGCCAGGTTACTTCTGAAAAAGGCCGTATAGCTCGCTGGGCCTTACCTGTTAAAATAAAAAATAGTTTAGTTTAAGAGGGAAGACAGCGCGTCTTAAGGCTCAGAACCAACCATAATCATTGCTTGAGTGCAATACTAGACCTCTGCATGCTACCTGTACAGATGACTACAGACATTCACGTGCAGGTTTAGTGTGAATCTTCTTGTCGATGCAATGTGTTTATATCAAGCATGCTACGGGTCATACATGTGGGGTACGTACAGTGAGGGAAAAAAGTATTTGATCCCCTGCTGATTTTGTACGTTTGCCCACTGACAAAGAAATTATCAGTCTATAATTTTAATGGTAGGTTTATTTGAACAGTGAGAGACAGAATAACAACAACAAAATCCAGAAAGACGCATGTCAAAAATGTTATAAATTGATTTGCATTTTAATGAGGGAATTAAGTATTTGACCCCCTCTCAGTCAGAAAGATTTCTGGCTCCCAGGTGTCTTTTATACAGGTAACGAGCTGAGATTAGGAGCACACTCTTAAAGGGAGTGCTCCTAATCTCAGCTTGTTACCTGAATAAAAGACACCTGTCCACAGAAGCTATCCATCAATCAGATTTCAAACTCTCCACCATGGCCAAGACCAAAGAGCTCTCCAAGGATGTCAGGGACAAGATTGTAGACCTACACAAGGCTGGAATGGGCTACAAGACCATTGCCAAGCAGCTTGGTGAGAAGGTGACAACAGTTGGTGCGATTATTCGCAAATGGAAGAAACACAAAATAACTGTCAATCTCCCTCGGCCTGGGGCTCCATGCAAGATCTCACCTCGTGGAGTTGCAATGATCATGAGAACGGTGAGGAATCAGCCCAGAACTACACGGGAGGATCTTATCAATGATCTCAAGGCAGCTGGGACCATAGTCACCAAGAAAAAAATTGGTAACACACTACGCCGTGAAGGACTGAAATCCTGCAGCGCCCGCAAGGTCCCCCTGCTCAAGAAAGCACATATACATGCCCGTCTGAAGTTTGCCAATGAACATCTGAATGATTCAGAGGACAACTGGGTGAAAGTGTTGTGATCAGATGAGACCAAAATTGAGCTCTTTGGCATCAACTCAACTCGCCGTGTTTGGAGGAGGAGAAATGCTGCCTATGACCCCAAGAACACCATCCCCACCGTCAAACATGGAGGTGGAAACATTATGCTTTGGGGGTGTTTTTCTGCTAAGTGGACAGGACAATTTCACCGCATCAAAGGGACGATGGACAGGGCCATGTACCGTCAAATCTTGGAGGAGAACCTCCTTCCCTCAGCCAGGGCATTGAAAATGGGTCGTGGATGGGTATTCCAGCATGGCAATGACCCAAAACGCACGGCCAAGGCAACAGGAGTGGCTCAAGAAGAAGCACATTAAGGTCCTGGAGTGGCCTAGCCAATCACCGGACCTTAATCCAATAGAAAATATGTGGAGGGAGCTGAAGGTTCGAGTTGCCAAACGTCAGCCTCGAAACCTTAATGACTTGGAGAAGATCTGCAAAGAGGAGTGGGACAAAATCCCTCCTGAGATGTGTGCAAACCTGGTGGCCAACTACAAGAAACGTCTGACCTCTGTGATTGCCAACAAGGGTTTTGCCACCAAGTACTTAGTCATGTTTGCAGAGGGGTCAAATACTTATTTCCCTCATTAAAATGCAAATCAATGTATAACATTTTCGACATGCGTTTTTCTGGATTTTTTTGTTGTTATTCTGTCTCTCACTGTTCAAATAAACCTACCATTAAAATTATAGACGGATCATTTCTTTGTCAGCGGGCAAACGTACAAAATCAGCGGGGGATCAAATACTTTTCTCCCTCACTGTATGGGGCCATAACCCATGTGTGTGTGTGTCTACAGGTGTGGAATAATAATACAAATTAAAACAACAGCGTTCCACACAGCATGTAGGACACTGTACAGACCATTTTTTCCACAATAAGGATTATTCACGTTCAGTCATATTCATGAGAACAAGTTTAATCAATCGCATTTGGCCAACTACTGATGTCCCTGCTGAGAAAACTCATTACATTTCATGATTCACAATCGATTTTTGGGTTTGGCCACGTAACGATCTGACCAAGTCTGTTATAAGAAACCCCCAACACCGCAATACAGCCAAACAAATGTTCACGTATCATCTCACCCCGAAGTTTAAGAACAATACTTAAAAACAAAAATCATAAATTTAGACATGACGTTTCGCTAAAAGGATTACATCAAGCATCATCAGGGCAATTTCCGTAAATGTCAGAGTAACAATTGAGGAAGACAGACTCACTATTTGTCACCTAACTGGGCTTCTTTAATTAGTCATTACACTTCGGTCAGACGAAGCACATGTTAACTTCCACAAGGCGTTCAAAGGATTTGAAACACTGACATCCACCACGACCCAACCTTTCTAAATTGAATGCTGCATGAAAGCCTCTCCTCATTCGGGGTTGTTTGACCATATCTCACTGTGCTGGTTACTACACGTTGGTGATTGGGGGGCCCAGGACCCGTTCAGATATCAATCAGCCCTGATCTTAGTCACAGCCAGGAATCAAACTTGAGTGGCTGTGTTCAAAGTGCATTGCGCTAATCACTGCGACATCGCTCCTTCTTATTCACAAAAAGCAACCAACATTTACCACTTTACCTTAATGGATAAAAAATTGTAAATTGTATTGTTTATCCTCGTGGAATATTGCACTTTACGAAATCTAACATACGGAGCACACATATATGAATCAGAAATAATGCATGTTTACACGTGCAATTAAAGCCACGTGACATGAGAATAGGAAGCAAGTTTAATTTATGAAACAATTATTAATTGCATTCATATTGACATGATTCAACGAGGCCGCAATAAGGACGGTTGTAATCAGAATCCGACGAATAAAGCCATCTTGACAAGGGCTGTATTCGCGTAAAAAGAAAAACAACATACGTACACCAATTATTTTTCCTGCAAATACATTTCACCGCATCAACATATACAATGTGTGCATGATGATGCATTCACAGCAACAACAACTAAATATTTGTTGAAATATTTCCATAATCTACATGAAAGCAATCCTGCTTCAACGGCAATGATGTTTATGCAACATTGATTCTTAATTAAGGAACTCATCTGTATAATTGGAAACCCATCTGCAATAGCCTTACGGACAAGTGGGCTCCTGGTGGCTGTTTCACATGACAAAGCAGTCTCAAAAGGATTAACGGTGCCTTTGAAATTCATGGGCCTGACTGCTGATGAGGTACATCTCTGTGTGAACCCAATATTGTCCTAAGGGGCCGTCCATAAATGACGTCACGCGATTTTGGACGATTTTTTAACCCCCCCCCCCCCTTCGCCACACGGCGTCACAAAAAGTCAGACCACCCCTCAAATATGACGACACAAAGCTCTGCCCCCCCCCCCCCCCCCAAAATCTCTCCACATTCAAACGCATGGCAGGTCCAACGATTGCCGTTAAGGTAATAGAAAGAAGCACGGCAGAGAGATAATTTTCGTAACTGTGAGAAGTTTTTTTGGTGCCTAATCACCGGGCCAGTGTGCGTCCGTACTCATCGTGACACTGCGACACAAAGATTTGGACACTTTGTGAGATTCTAGATTTGAAGCTTTCGTGACTGCAAGGATCCATACTCTTTGGTTCTATTCGGCAAAAGTCACGTAGGTAAAAAAATAAAATAACAAAATACTTTGTGAGATGTACTTTTTTTTTAATCGGTCTTACATTTCGGCTTGTTTCTTATCCAATTACAACTACCAGGGTCATTTGTTCAATGGGATTGGCACTATGAGGGCCCCCCCCACCCACCCACCCAACCACCCACCTCCTGACAACACCTTGCCACGGCACAAAACACCGCGGGCCTGGCCCAAGCGTTTCGCTTGCGGGCGAACTCAAATATGAGGCAGCTTGAGGCTGTCCAGGGGAGTGGCAGAACAGAAAACACAACGGTAGATGGGAGCAGTCTCGCTCAGACGCGGGGCTGCTTCAACACGGAGCGATCTCGCAGACACACGGACGTGTTTGTTGCGATCATTTGTTGCTGTTTGCGCTTTTTTTTCTGTTTGGGCGCAATTGTGAACAGTAGCCACAACACACATGAGTACATCTCATCGGAATAATCATGGGTTCACTGCAGCTCAAAGACTCAGTCCCGGCGAGGCGTGAGGCGAAGTCAGGAGGTGTCCCCACGTGTGAGCTCGGCATTTGGAGGCCTGAGGACCAGAATCGGTGATTTCGCCGCCAATGTGTTCATCAGGGAGGCAGTTCCATATCCAGACAGCAGCGTGCAGAAGGGCGCTTCTGTCCAGGGAGCAATGTCCTGGCAACTTGGGGGGGGAGGGAGCAAGGGCGTGGCTTGGCAGGGTTCTGCATAATCAGCCTTGATTTGAAGCTTTCGTGACTGCAGGAATCCATACTCTTTGGTTCTTTCGGTAAAGTCACGTGGGTAGAAATACAAATAAAATAAATCACGACGTTTCGCAGCAGGCATCGCAGCTGTCGCGATTTTCACCTGAAGACGGGCGCTTGTGTTGCGTTCGAAATTTCGTGATTTATTTTATTTTATTTCTGCATAATCGTTTCTTAATTTGTTTAGTACTTTTTATTTTATTTTGCTTGATAGTAAGGTTTTCATTTCCTTGGTTGTTGCTGTATATGGGATTTGGTCCCTGTAGATAAACGAATGTACGTGATGCTATATGCTATGAAAGTATTATTATATGTTCCACAAGTCTCAGCAGCGTATTTAAATATCTAACTAAAAACGTCTCGCTTGCACAACACTTGCAACTGTCAGAGCAATAGAAGGTTCTCTTTGCACCAGCGGTAGCTGTGTTTGCGAACGACAACGCACAAATTTATTGACGCTGTATTAACGTATTGCACGTTGCATAAATGTATGTTGTATAAGTTATAGATTTTTTGTTTCAATATTTGTCATGCGTATTATTTTGCATTTCCCATGCGTGTGTCACTATACACCCTAAATGCCCTTGGAAATTAGATACTCCATCTTCATTTATTATCCAGGTATAATATTTGAAACACAAAAAAATGAGTAGTGCAAGCATAATTTGTGGTTGTTTTATATTAAAAAGGTTTCCAATATCTGAAAAGCCCTCTCAAGAGAACATGCTTCAGGCTAAACGAGAAATATGACAAAAGCAATTGCAAGAAATGCTAAATATAATATGTACCTATACGTGTATTGTTACTTCAAGCAACATGTTGGCGCATGCTAGCCTTTTATCAAACCAGCCTAAGCCAAATGTGGGGAAATACATGCCTTGAGTTCAAATGATAATTCCTTGCCGTATACGAAAAGGCCACGTGTTAATTCAAAGGTTGGTCTTCCTAGACGTGTTGTTGTAAGTTTGTGTGAGTACGGTATTCATATTCCTGGTCACTGGACATCCGTGTACCAATTTAATGTGAAATTATTTAAATTATGTACGTATGTGTGTTTGTTTGAACGACAGCTAAAAATCAAGATTGTAGTTTAACTGCTTATCCTGCCAGGTGGATAAGGGGTATTTAAGAGACTTGCACCATTATTTGTTGTGCCACGAATGTTGAACTTCTTTCGCACCGTACGCAGCCAACCACGCTAATCGGAGATGCGTGGAAAGGACAACAAACTGAACACAAAAAGCATTCCTCGAGATTGATATACTGCATGCACTTTCATGCTGCATTGTGGAGAATTTCTATTAAGCCCTGCATGCCATTGGTGTCTGACTCGTCACGTAGGAATGTGCCATGCGGTTTGAATGTTCTATAGTGCCGATTGGTCCATTCCTGACTAAAATTTAGATTTTATCATTGAACCCAATGACCTCAGACTCGATCATCGAGTCTGGAACTGATCATTGATTTATTGAAGAATCTGAACATGACCGCACACTTATTTAAACGCAGTTCTGACATAAAGAACATGTCTTTACATTACCCTGGTGAGGAGGGAAGATTAAGGGCAACTTCTGGATAGCAGCATACTTTGTCTCTAAGCTCAGGTGTTGTGAACATTCAACACAGCTGCTAATGGTGTGAAAGCCCAATTACCACCAGTGCAATCGCAATGTATGTGCGTACGGTGAAACTTCTTTCGCGCCGTAGAAAGCCAACCGTGCCAATGGGAGGTGTGGGAGTAAACGTTGCTGTGAAGTCTGCACTGTTCATTGCACGGTCGTCTACTTCAGCGCTGTCCCTCGCTAATTGCTCGAGGTCCGTGCTATTTTAAATGAGTGCGGTGTCTAGAAAGGGCCCCAGTGACTCGAGGAATTGTTTTTTTTTTTCCCATGAACAAACAAAAAAAATACAACTTCGATTTAAAGCGTTCGTGACTGCAAGGATTCATCTTCTTTGGTTCTTTCGGTAAAGTCACCACGTAGAATGAGAATAAAATAAATTGATAAAATAAAATAACACAATAATATTCTCACGACGTTTCGGCCACAACACAAGCGGCCTTCATCAGGTGAAGGGACGAGACTGTCTGGAGGACAGCGCTGGAGTCCCTTCACCTGATGAAGGCCGCTTGTGTTGTGGCCGAAACGTCGTGAGAATATTATTGCGTTATTTTATTTTATCAATTTATTATTTTATTCTCATTCTACGTGACTTTACCGAAAGAACCAAAGAAGAGAAAAAAAATACAACGCTGAGATATTGGGTTTCAAAATCTTGGCATCCACCTCTGCAGTTAAACTGTGTTCCAGACGTGACCACGTGACTCAGAGGTCAAGGTGCAAGCCAGCAGCACTGGGTTTTCAAATGTCGTCGTGATCTGATGATGCCGGTGCAGTCATCAGCGATTGCACAAGCGCGCACAACGTTTACATTTGGTGTTTGTTATGTTGCATATATTTAGCCTGAGAGGATGAAAACGGCGAGTCTGAATGTCATGCGACAATCTCATAGGTAAGGTATGGGTATGGGATAATGTAATCGCTGTTGTGCAAAGGATAACAATGCAACTGGAATGGCGGTTTGAGAGAAGTTTTTTTTGCCCGCGGCCTATCGCAGAGACAAAGACCACAGTGCTCTGAGATTTCTAAATAATAATAATAGGTTCAATCTTGATTTGAAGCTTTCGTGACTGCAGGAATCCATACTCTCTTGTTCTTTCGGTAAAGTCACGTAGATAGAACATTAATAGAGAAAGCTGCTTTCTCCCTCTCACCTGAAGACGGTCGCTTGTGTTGCGATCGAAACGTCGTGATCTATTAATTTTCTATCTACGTGATTTTACCGAAAGCACCAAAGAGTAATAATAAGTTTGTATTTACCCATGAAGCCATATCGACACGAAGGAGTCTTTTTCAGAAACGTCCTGCATTGATCTGCGTGCTTTTACACTCAAGATGTTTTCAGCCAATTCATTCGTCTCTGTGCACGTGGAGGCACCTGGCGAACACCACCAAAAATGGATTATTCGTCTCGTGACAAGATGCTAACAGCAGGAAACGGAAAATTTGTGGGGGGGAAAAAAAAGGACCAACAAATCCAGGTTGTTTTTTTTTTCTTCCCACGGGTAGCAATCTGACAGTCTCCAACTGGGTTAACAGTGACTGCATGTCAACGGTGGATAATAATGTATAATAACGTGGTGCTGCATCACTTCATTCGACTGAGCCAAGATCAGACGGCTAATTGGTATAACTATACTGGGTGACTTGTACGTGACGAAATTATCTCTAAAACGATTGGAGTAGCAGAGTCTATTGTTGGTTAAGAGCGTCGTCCTATGTAAATGACTTCACAAATTGTTCAGTGGTGGCATTATCACTGAGCCTTTCCCTTGACATGATGCGATCCACAACCACCTGCAGAGGCTCTTAAAGAAGTTCCTCTGATAGTGCAGTTCAACAGCAATTGGATATGATTTGTAATACATTATTTTTTTTAAATAACCTATATTCTTTTTGATTTAAAACTTTCGTGACTGCAGGGATTAATATTCTTGGTTGTTTTGGTAAATTTCGATTTAAAGCTTTCGTGACTGCAATGATTAATCTTCTTTGGTTCTTTCGGTAAAGTCACGTAGAATGAGATTAAAATAATAAATTGATAAAATAAAATAACGCAATAATATTCTCACGACGTTTCGGCCACAACACAAGCGGCCTTCATCAGGTGAAGGGACGAGACTGTCTGGTAGGACAACCTCCAGCGCTGTCCTACCAGACAGTCTCGTCCCTTCACCTGATGAAGGCCGCTTGTGTTGTGGCCGAAACGCCGTGAGAATATTATTGCGTTATTTTATTTTATCAATTCTTTCGGTAAAGTCACGTAGAAGAGAAATAATAAAATAATAAATAAAACCGCCACTTTTTTCAAATTTTCTTGCTGTGGTTTTCACACCTGATGATGATTGCTTGTGTTGCAGTCGAAACGTCGTGAGAATTTTATTGTTTTATATTTTTATTATTTTATTGTTTCCCTTCTACGTGGTGACTTTACCGAAAGAACCACGAACCTATATTCTGCGATGAATCACAGACATATGTCATTAGGTACAAATATGTGTCTGTACATTCGCTCAATGGCAAGTGCAACATTAACGTGAAGGGCCAGTGACAATAAAGATTGTCAAAAGTCACAGCGGTTTCCTGCTCGAATGAGCACTGAGATGGTGAAAATCATCTCCTGTTTATGGCCCTGTGACAAAAAAATTAATGTGTTTGGGAATATTTAAGTGAAATAAATTAAGAAAGAGCGTACAGCCCTTTGTCAATCCAATTGTCAACCCCCATACCGTGTCAGTCATGGGGGATGTTTGACCATACCTCACCGTGTGGGTTAGTGTGGGCTATTAAGAGGTGGGTGAAGGAGCGGTTCAGCTATCACTCACCGCTGATATCGGCTGTGGCCAGAAATCAAACTCGGCCCGCTGGGATTGCAATGCGGCTAACCACTACGATACCATGTTCATCACCGCCACCAAAACACACCAAAAACAGATGATTACTTGCAAATATGCGTGACATTATCATTTCTCAAAGATAGTGGTTCCTCTACAATATATACTAATGGCAGCCTGTCAGCTGAATATAGTTATGGGCTATAATTTATTCAGTAAAAGCTGAAGAAAAATGCAATCTTGAATTTCCCGTGGTCCTGAGCCTCACTTCCACAGCCTATTGTTGTTAGAAGCTATTTCACACTTGCTCTTTGAATAAAAGGTGTTCAAATAATTGTTCAAACACTCCTAAAAAGCATCACCCTGCCAATGCACCATGCTGCTTCTGGATCTAACGAAAAAAAGTGTTTATTTTAGCAGGTAAAGCCCACTGAACTGTATGGCTCTCTTTTTTTTTTCAGAAACGACCTGGCCACGAATGATAGCTCAAAGAAGTGGCGTTATCATGTGGAAATGTATAGTAGGTCAAATGCTCTAAACGCATGTTGATTCTAAATGTGGAGGGAAAAACCAGAAGACTCAGAGAAAAATCCACACAGACACGGGAAGAACATGCAAACCCAAATATACATGTGTCAGGGTCGAGCTCGAACCCACGACCTCCTGTATACCAAGCAAGGTAGTTAACATCTCGCCACCGTGGCGCCCAAGGAAGGTGAGTTAGAAAACATCTCATCATCATACCTTAAAGCTACAAGCTCCACAGCCTGCCCCATTGGGCCTTACTCATGTTTGTAATTAGCTGTGGAACCGACCACTATTTCAGAGGGAGTTTTCTGGTTCGGGAAGAGGCTATTACGAACGCATTGCCAATGAAGAATAAAGTGAATTTCGAAGTCTGCCTCCATAATAGTAGTCAAGTACCAGCTCAAATAAGCATCGAGATGGTGACCATCTGCCGTTTACAGCGCTCAGTTGGCTAGCGGTGGAAATTCCACGTTCATTTGGCGAAAGGTGAATCTATTCACAGGACAACCGCACACAGACAATTCTAGATTTAAAGCTTTCGTGACTGCTAGGATCCATACTCTTTGGCTCTATTGGGTAAAGTCACGTAGGTGAAAATAAAACAACAAAAATTCACGACGTTTCGGCCACAACACAAGCGGCCTTCATCAGGTGAAAGGACGAGACTGTCCCTTCACCTGATTTGTTGTTTAATTTTCACCTACGTGACTTTACCCAATAGAACCAAAGAGTACGCACACAGACAGTTTAAAATCACAACCTCGTCGCGAGCTCTGCCACTGGGCCACCTGGTCAGGAATGATAACGCAAGAACCACAGAGCTTAGGCAATTGTTGGCCGCTGGATCTGGTTGTCTTCCCACCTATCTGTGGTTTCCTTCGCGTGAAGTGCAGTGCGCGTTACAAATTGCACAGCGTTTTGAGATGCAATGTTGACAAATGACGCGATATAAAGCTTTTATTAAATGTAACGCTTTTTGTCTGACACCACTCAATTTTGTGATTTCCTGATGACTCTGAATAATTGATGATCATCTACAGCAACGGTAATCGCTACCTGATTAAAATAATTAGGCGGCTGGCTGCTAATTTACGCATTGCATCAACAAATATCCCCAGTAAAAACGCATCAATTTCAACAGCCCACATATATATACCAGAAGCCACGGGCATATTTTAAAGCATTTGCAGCCACTCGCCTTACCTTTCCATAAATAAAACGTATTCACGAAAAACTTCTTGTCGTTGAATTGTGACCACTAAATCTAAAGAGGCTATTTTGTGCATAACTCCCATGGGCGATATCCTACAGCCAAAATACAAACCAGAAATTCGTAAAGGTTACCCCAGAATTATTTGTCCTTTCAAGTATTTGCTTTGTTTAACATTAACGTACAAGGATCATTGAATATAGCACTAAATTAATCCAGTTTAAATTTTATACTCATCAATGGAAACGTTGTTATGAGTTGGTAGATTCATAATAAAGGTTTTTTTTTGTTGAACTCAGTTGGTAGATGTTTTAATACACGGCCTTAAATTACTTCCCCTGCATATTGCCGTGTATCAATTATCAACATATTCTTCATCATGCATTTCCTATCCACTGCCGAAGAAAGGAAACCTCACGTTGACTGTGGTCCATCCCTCGTGGAGCTGTGATGCCACAATCCATCTCAACCCCGACGTGATCCGATGTGATTGCTCCATCACCGTGGGGCTCCTCCGGGGTGCATTCTCTTGTTTTGGCCACCGTTTCATCACCACTCTGGTCTATCTACAATCGTACTCTTTCTGTACATGTATCCTTTCCCAAGTCCACTTTTCTTCTTAAAAAAAAAATCAATACGCCGCTCAATGGTTGTATTCATTAGGTCCAATCTCAGCACTTGAGCATCTGAGCTATACGTTCAGAGGCAAGGAAGAAGAATACAAACACGTACATGGGGTCCATTCCTAAACCTTAGAACAGTCTTAAATACCTGAGCCCAGAATGGCAATGACCTGGCCAATCCCCCACCCCGGCCTGCTCTGATGAGTCCGGTTTGCTGGGATAACATCGATGCCCCTGGTAATGCCGTCCAGAATGTCAGGATGTTGCAATGTATGATGTGAGGGAGGATGTGGAATAACAATGTTGTACTGTATATATTAAAAACATTAATATGCTGTCTTTAATGTGTTTGTTCACTCAGCCACGGAGTCCTCATCTCGTTTCTTGGGAGTATTTTTGAGCACCCATCTCTGCACACTTTTCAGGTTTTTTAAAATAATTTTATATTTTAGTGTCCATGTTTCTGAACCGTATCATTGTATGATATATGTATGTTTTGTTGTTTTCATTTGATTGTGATGCGCTGGACAATAGCTACAGGCAAAAAAAGTTTAAAATCCAAATTTGAATTAAACAGATGTTACCATTTGAAACACTCTGGGGTCAAAGTACAGAATGTGGTAAGACATCATCGCAATGTCTTGAATTTGGTTTACAATACAGCGTCTGCGTGGGTGAGAGTTACAGTTTTTCCCTTACGATATTTAATGATCGTCCTATAATTAACACATTCTTACCAGATTAATGGGAAATCTTAAGAGTAATTTCTGCACTCTGGCCCCAGTTCTTAAAGAAATGTATAATGTGATCTTCTTAGCCATGCTATGAATACAGGACTGTGCTCTGTATCAACGCAAACAAATTAAAAGCAGCACCAAGCTTTAATGCTCTGAAATGTAGGCGTTAAGGTACACGCAGCTTAAGGGACAGCCACAAGGGATGCCTTCTATACTATGTTAGGACTTGATCATCATGAGTCTGTAAAGCAGAGTTGATAAAAAATGAATTTGTTCGGAATGTATGTAGCTTTCCATAAACACTGTTGCTCTGTGCGTTAAGAACTCCATCTGAATTGGAAACAATGGATTCAGGAAACACTAATTGCCGTTTTTTTATCACAATATATTGGGAAATATTAAACTAAACAGAAGACAAAAAAAATTAACTGCCACTTCTAATTGTTGGATAGGAGGCGGGCAGAAAATGGCATGTTCGTATTAACTACTGTAAAATAAAGTGTTATTTAATTGGTTGAATGAGTCGAAGAGTGTGTAATATTTAACTGATGGGTTTTGAAAACTGACACATTTTGGAATTATGTAAAAATGTGTACATGTTTCATGTCAGTGATACGGAGGCAATATTTGTAAGAGGCACTTTCTTTATTAAACAACTTCCACGGTCTAGTCCTCACACTCTCCACAGTTACTTTCGCCTAGCCTGTACACAACACTAACCGTCAAACACTGACAGCGCCGACTGAGATAGCCAACAACTTCTAGCAGTGCAATATTTAGCGAAGACGGCAGTGACGAGGAGACGAGTCCACTCCCAGAACCGGCAGCCACGAGCTCTCGCTTTCGGCTCCTTTTATGCTACCAGCGCGGCCTGGCTCCGCCCTGACCGCGCCTCCCTTCTCGAACCCACTAAAAGGTTCTAGGGGCCTCCAGACGGGGTCCTCCATGACCCTTGCCCTAGTTCCTCCGCTCTGCCAACACACCATGCACGCCCTCACTGGCGTATGTACTGTCTGTCCACCACAGCTGCCGCTGCAGTCCACCAGCCGGCACACTTACACTACACATGGATGCATTCCTTGTAATGAAAGTGTCAATGTGATCTTAGTGTTGCTAATTGGCAATGTATAATTAAAACTCTGTTTGAAAAGGAAAGGGGGTGAAGGAAGTAGGGAAAAAGAGCAGAAAAATATTCAGGCACCCAAATTAGTTCTTACATGGCTGTACTGATGGACCTGGATCAGGTAGCTCATTCCCGCGAAAGCTGGCCTTTTATTAACACCTGATGATGATGATGGTTGTAATCTGCTGTGAAACGTCGTCTCTAAAACATTCCTAAATTCTGCTCGCTTTTCAACATTCAGATGTTGCTGATAAACCAAATGGATTTACATAAAGTCACGTGGTGAGAATATTATTGTGTTATTTTATTTTATCAATTTATTATTTTATTCTCATTCTACGTGACTTTACCGAAAGAACCAAAGAAGATGAATCATTGCAGTCACGAAAGCTTTAAATCGAAATGGATTTACATATTTTCCCCAACGTGACAGCTTGATTTATTGTCTCTGTCACAGGTAGTGGAGGGTTCAAGTTTTCGTGACTGCAAGGATCCATACTCTTTGGTTCTTTCGGTAAAGTCACGTAGGTATAAAGTATAAAATAAATTAAATCGCGACGTTTCGGATGCAACACAAGCGTCCGTCATCAGGCGGGACAACCACAGCAGCAAACAATTATACCTACGTGACTTTACCGAAATAACCAAAGAGTATGGGTAGTGGAGGGTTTCATATATATGGCATTATCCAAAATAGACGAATTACTTTCTGGCAATAAAACAGTTGTGTTAAGATGTTAAAACACCAAACTTAAACCTTTGCAAGGAATCATGTCTGCATTGACCACAAATACTTGCGGTGAACATGCAAACAAAAACAACATGCTCTGACAGTATGTGCATTGTCTTTTAAACTGATTGGTCCACACCAGAGACAGCTTTATTGAGAGCCTAGTCTCAAACAGTGTTAGACCAGAAGACGCCAAAAGGCGAACAGCACAAAGACAACAAGCTGTCCCTGGTGTGGACCATTCAGATTCAAAGACAATGCACATACTCTTGGTTCAAAATTTAATGCACATACTGTCAGAGCATGATGTTTTGTTTGCATGTTTACCACAAGTATATGTGGTTATTGCAGACGTGATTTCTTGCAAAGGTTTCAGTTTGGTGTTTTTAACATCTTAACACAACTGTTTTATTGCCAGAAAAAAGGGGAAACCCCTATTATCATAATCGGCGCATCATAACAGCTGACATTTATAGAGCCAGCTGTGGCTCAGCTGAACAATCTGAGTTTGATACCTGGTTTCTCCATATTCACCAACCTATGCGACCCAGCATGGTAACGTATGGTCAAATAACCCCCCCCCCCCCCCATAGCTAACATGGTGTGTAGAGACCCTTCATCCATACATCGAGATTGTAAAATTAATTCTTTAGAACTGCTTTTCTGTGTTGAGTTTGTTGTCCCTCCGCTTAGCACGGCTGGCTATGTACGGTGCAAAATAAGTTCAACGTACATACATATGTGGTGGATAAACAGAAAGCAGTACATTGTCATTATCATAAACCATCTTGCTTATTTAAGCCCTCTTATTAACTTTACTTCTGCAAATGCTGTTTTATGAATTATCAACTTTTTTGTGTGTTTTTTTTATGTGAGCATGTTAATACATTTCTGAATCAAACAATGTACACATATTAATGTTCCCTTTGTAATAAGATACTGTATTCCGTTTCCTAGGTGTCTATTAATTTTAAATGTAAATATTTGAATTAATGACACTTTTATTATTTCTTTCCTCTTAATTGCGATGAAACGTCAAATTAAGATGATTAGAATCTCTTCAAACTAATTATTACTAAATTGATTTACTGAACATTGTTCATTTAAATATTTTACATGCACGTACGCATTGTATTACCGAGATGCTTAATGCTTAATGAGACATCTCCAGTTTCAAAATATATAACAATAGAATATCACACGCACCTGGATTATATGCAAAAAAATAATTTTAATAATGGCGCAACCATTTTCATCAAAAGCTTTATTCCTTAGAGATTGTCCTCAGCCCTTAAAGATTCTGTGGGAAAGCTTCTGCCATTAGCATTTTAAAAGACACCCAGAGGAATAAGACACACGTCCATTGTATAAAGAAGCCACGTAATGTGCAGCGTGCTTGAAGTATACAGAACACAGGGAAAAGAACGTGACAAAATAAGACCTTTCTGAGCTGAAAGGTTAGGTGAGGAGTTTTTTTTATTCTGTAAGTCATTATTAATCAGTACATATTTTCTCGTTCACAAATGCATGAAGGTAAAACACTGAGTGTGCATGTGGCGGTACCGTGAGCATATTCATGAGTCAGGCATATGGCTCAAGGGGTAGTTCATACGTGAGTTGTATACATGTTGTACACTATTGTGCCACGATAATGAAATCTACTACTTTGGGCGCCTCAAAAAATACATTTTTTTAAAGCCCACTTGAATAAAATGATAGCATATTGTGAAACAACTCACATTTGTTTTGTTTGCAACATAATATATTCTACGTTGTGTGGTAAACACAAGGTAATAAAATACTGGCGCGGTTCTAAATTGCTCCATGTGCATGATTTTCAGTAAAAAACAAACTGATTCAGCAATGTGCAAATCTTCATCAACTTTTAAATGTGTTAGTTTTTTTTAAATGCACATGCTTGTTTTCATTTGAGTTTTTATTTTTGATAACTGTACATGAATTACGGAACATTTATTTTTAGCATGAATAGCTATGGTTCAAACGCTGCATTTAAACAAATATTATCTGGGCATGCTAAGCAACTTCAGCCTCAGATTATAATGTCCCATTAACACATACGAAATCAAGTATATCACTGCAGTACAATGGAATGTATTACTATAAGGAAATATATTTTAATAAACAGAAATGTTGTGGTTATTGAATAGGCCTTGGTTAGCTTGACAACATAGCCATCTCATCAATTACGTCAAATATAAAGTCAAGGTAACATCATTTCCTGCAAATTTTGACAACCAGTGGTAGAAACTCCACATTCCTACGGTGGGGCGTAAGTTTGTTGATGCAACAACCATTGTTGACTCACCCACAAAGTGGTACTCGTTTTATTCACCCTGGAGATGATGATGAGCTGAATCAACCGTCATAGCCAGCATATGATATGCTGGCTATGAAATTATATAAACATTTTCAACACATTTGGAAGGTGCCTTTGACTTGTAAAAAAAAATCAGAGTCAACCAAATAAAAACCCATCACATATTGGTTTTGCTGAAGATAATTCATGCAGGAGAGGGACAGGTCCGTCTCGTAAAATATTACCGAGCAAAGCTGGGCAAAAAATACCGTAAGGGTCCAGCGATTCTGAACTTATTCACATTCAGATCCCATTGCGGCAAACAATAGTTGGTCCCGACGGTGTGTCAATCACTGTCAAGACACGAGATGGCAATGCTCCGGGGACCACTTGCCAGTCCCATTGCGGATCATCAGTGCACCATGGACTGCTGATAAATCGCCGATGTCTCAGTTGTTATTTGACCTCTGGGAATTGGTGCTCTAAGCAAAATACTTTGATTCTTTCAGGACACACCAACGCCATTCCGAAAAAAAAACATTTGCTTTCCACGCGGCACTAAAATGCATTGCTGTACTACTTTACAAATTCAAACCTGAGGTCAACATTACTGTACACAAAAAATCACGTTATTGTACCTTCACGAGTATGGCTTTAACGTTGGTTTGCAATACGACACTGCGTCACATTTCAGATTGTGCTCATGTCTTTTAATGTACTGCACAGCTTATTTGCACAATGCCTGAATGACGTAATTTAATTTCAGCCTCTTACAAAAAAAAAGTGTTCACTTCAGCAGGTTACCAATTGCACAGCCCATAGTAAAATCTGCACACTCCATGCATTTTTCAGGATTCCCATGAATATTAAATTATATATATAAATATTACATTTGGCACCTTCTGACTAATAAAGCACCTACCTTGCTCACAGTATCCTCCAGCAACAGGTACCTCACCCAAGTCAGTGATTATAACTCATAGGGTAGAAGGTGGTGAAGAAGATGCAACTTGGCAATTAATTTGCTCATGCCACTGCTGGAAAAAGGGGCCTCCACTCGCGGGTATATTTGGCCTCACCTTCCACGTTGGCCAAACGTCTTGGAAGCGATGTGAGTACCCACACTTTACCCCCCACCCCCCCCCCCCCCCCCACGACATGTGACCTATTGATCGAAAAACTGTGGTGTACCCATTGGCACTGCTTTGTTAATAGTGGCAGACAGGCCAAAGCAAGGTATGCACAAGGCTATTGAAATATTAACGAATAACCCAAATACTGCGTCACAATTAAAACATGCCCATTTGTTCCAACCGCCACGCCTCAGACGTACAACCAGCAACCGCAGAATTTCGAGTCTAGGGCGCTAACAAATGCATCGTCCCTCTCACTGGGGTAGACAAAGGAATATTAGAATATGGGGGCTATTAAAATCTCAGAAAAGAAACTGTTTATCAACCACGCTGAGCCATCCCAAGACGAATGCAATATGCGTTTTTTGTGTGTGTGTGTGTGTGCAGAAGCATGTGATTAGTGTTTAAAATTAGAATGGGTTGAATGCTACCATAGCAGCATGGGTTTGAATCCCTCCAGCATGCCAAATATCACAAATGTGCTCATTACCTTCACTCAGACCGTACAAACTTGACCACTGGGAGGCTTCTCAATGGCTCCGCAAGCCAATTAGACACCAAATTAAATTGTTTTAAATGAGGGTTGGTGGAGACTGGGAATATATGTAATGACGGACTGTGTGCTCATTAGAATCCCAGGATTCCATCATTTTGGCGGTTGTATTGTGCCTGAAGTGCTATAATCTCAGGAATGAAAGTGTCATAGATTATCAGGCATTATTTGCCTACAAGGAACTATTTGTCATAATTGCTACATTTAAATGCGAACACAATCGGTAACATTGTTTTCCCGTCGAATAATTCAACACGGTAACCGGTACTTTAAAGGGGAGTCCATTTTTTGATTGAGTAGACTGGTTACCAAAGATAGAGCCAGCCTACAATACACTGCAGTTTGCCTAATGAGTAAAGTGATGAATATTGTTCGTGGTATTTGGGTATTAATAACTATATCAATTGCCTGGCATGTGATTTGTCCTCATGTCTGTCTCTATATAAACACTGTGGGGAGCGGTGGCGCAGTGGTTAGCGCATGACGATTATCTGAACCGGTCCTGGGCCTCCCCTAGGTCGATTCGGCGGTAGGGCGTGGTGCTGGCCACCCACCCCCTTGTATGCCGTGCCGGCCTTCATAGGCGTTGCTCGCTTACAGCACTTGCCGCAACAGTCTGCTAAAGCAATACGGGGGATCTTGCAGTGTTTTTCACGTCTAGTAAGTGTCACAATTGATGTTTTGTTACCGCATTCTAAAATTATAACTTGTATTTGTAACGTAAACAAAAACATGATGATGTTCTGGAGCAGAACATTTTGGGGCTGAAACACATCTCAGCATTTTTCACGTGGGGGGGGGGGGGGGGGGCAGCGAGTCAATGGGAAAGACAAAGTGACGAAGACGACAATCGTTTCACGAATATTTAACTTTCCGAACGATGCTCGCGGAACGTATCCCGCTCGTTAAGCGTGACGGCGCCTTTACGTGCATTGTGAATTTAAGGAAGAGAGAAAAAAAAACCTCACTCATTCAACAAAAAAAACAACCTCGCATATGTACAGCGCCCGTGTTGCCTATAGGTCGTGTGCACACGTGGAAACTAATTAAAGAGGAACCCTACAAATGAACTGATTGCAGTTTGCTGACACAGGCTTTCAGCTCGCTCTCTGCAACACCTCCCACTGGGACATTAATGGAGTGTATCAGATACGCTCACACACTTGTATATTTGTTCACACACAGGTAGTGCTATTTCAATTAGCAGTTATATAGTCGATCCCCCCCACCGCCACACACACTGGAGCCAATGTATACGCAATCTCCAATTTATCATGGTACATTTTTTGCCAGGATCAAAATATGAAAAAGAAGATATTTGTTTTACCCTTTCATGGCAAAACAACAGGTTTTAAGACGTTCAAACACCAAAATAGATACCTTTCGCAAGGCATCAAGTCTGCATTTACCGCACACAGTACTTGTGATGAACATGAAAACATACATGGGCATTGTCTATGAAACGGATTGGCCTTCACCAGAGACAGCCTTCTTTATGGCCTTGTCCCACCAGTGTCAGACGAGAGAACGCCAAAAGGCGAACAGTGCAAGGACAATGCACATATCAGAGCATTTGTAGTTCAGGGTGAGCAGCTATACCATGGGACCTTGTTGCCAGTATCAAAGTGTGAAAAATACGAATAGGTTTTACCCTTTCTGGCAAAGAAAAAAACAGTTTAAATCTTGACTTAAAGCTTTCGTGACTGCAGGAATTCATATTCTTTGGGTCTTTCGGTAAAGTCACGTAGATAGGTTGAAAGAAAATAACAAAAAACTACGATGTTTCGGTCACAACACAAGCGGTCGTCCTGATGACGATCGTTCTGATGACGATCGCTTGTGTTGCGACCGAAACGTCGTAGTTTTTTTTTTGTTATTTTCTTTCAACCTATCTACGTCACTTCACCGAAAGACCCAAAGAATATTAAAAAAAACAGGTGTTAAGATGTTCGAACACCAAATAGACACATTTCGAAAGGCATCAGGTCTGCCGCTGTCGCAAAGGATAAGGAACAAGGGGACATGCAAAAAAAAAGGCTAAAGTGACAAAAGTTACAGCCTTGCAATTGCCCCCTGCAGAAGCGATGTTGCTGGAGGGAGAGCTGGCCAGACATCATGGAAGAGGTGGGAGTGCCCAGACTTTGCCACTGGTGAATATTTACCCCGCTTTGTTGGGAATTTGGAATTGTGCTCTGGGAATATGTTGTAGACCTCATTAACTCATTTCTTTTTTTGCGATAACTTTTTCCCTTGTTTGTGCTTTTTGTTTTGGTGCCATTTCATCATTTGTTTATTCGCGTTTTTTTTGTTATTTTGCTTCGTGGTAGAGTGGGGTTTTCATTCGCTTGGTAGTGGCCGCCAACAGATTTGGTTCTCATATATAATTAATGTACAGCGCTGTGGGATGCTAATAGCATGAAAGACGCTATATAAAATGAAAGTATTATTGTATTATAATTATCTACAGATCGACCTTTTGCGGTGAACCCATTTATACCGCTGGATGGACAAAAGCAGGGGGATTTAAGAAACATGCAAATTGGTTCAACTGAAGCGCTGAGAGAGGTTAAAGCAGCGACCTCGCGGTTGTAAGTCCAGTGGGCAAACCAGAACGACATGACAGCATCCCTTGCCCTGAGCCAGTGGTGGAAATTCCACATTTCCATGGCAGGGGTCAGACAACGTAGGGCACTTCTACCGCTGACTCTTTATGAAGCTGTACTCATCAGAGCATATCACCTCTCATGGCACATTTATCTGAAATACTGACACTAAGAGAATGAAACGAAGGTTAAATAAGCGTGGAGAGATGCGTGCATTTAAGTACACCGAGAGACACAGGCAGAAGGATACATGGATCAGAAAAGAAATGCCAACGAGCGACATCATGTTCATGTTAAGAAGAGGCAACGGACGTTGACAGGATGCAGGGCTAGCCGGACAATGGTCCAATCGACTGCTGATGGAGTGTCAGCCAAAGCAGAGAATCCACCCAAGATAAAGCCACCTCAGAGATGTGGCAAAGAAGTCAGCTCAAGTGCAGAAGCGTGACGAATTGTTGCATTGCGAGATTATGAGGGATGGCGATGACTTGAGGTGCCCTTAATCCAGAATTTGCTGGTGCATTGCCGCTGCTGCTGTTGAAAAGGAAGCGGACGATAAGGAGTCCACCTAGTATCCTATTAAATTTAAGTTTTATAAAATACAGGTATCCACATAGATGTGTCTAAAGAAATGCTACTAGCATGCCTTGCATCCCTGCTGCCTCAGTGCTCGCGTGCACAGAGAGACACGTTGACTCTCAAAGTCGACGATATTCTGCCGTGCTCTACAGTAATTAAGACTGGTGTTCTATAGGCAACCCCCAACAACCACAGCGTGCGGCGGCCCCCAACAGACTGGTCAAGTAAATCCTTACGATCCACTCGCACAGCGTGCGGTGGGCCTCCATCCAGCAGTGGATTTAAGCACCAAAAAAACCTCGAGTACTAATGTAATGGACAGAGCACGGTTCTCCCTTAAGCCAGCAGTGGAGAGCACAGCTCTGCATCACTCCCAATCACCCGTCTCCTCACTGTCACTCACCCGTCTCCTCACTCTCACTCACCCGTCTCCTCACTCTCACTCACCCTTCTCCTCACTGTCACTCACCCGTCTCCTCACTGTCACTCACCCGTCTCCTCACTCTCACTTACCCTTCTCCTCACTCTCACTCACCCTTCTCCTCACTCTCACTCACCCGTCTCCTCACTCTCACTCACCCTTCTCCTCACTCTCACTCACCCGTCTCCTCACTCTCACTTACCCTTCTCCTCACTCTCTCTCACCCTTCTCCTCACTCTCACTCACCCGTCTCCTCACTCTCACTCACCCGTCTCCTCACTCTCACTTACCCTTCTCCTCACTCTCACTCACCCGTCTCCTCACTCTCACTTACCCTTCTCCTCACTCTCACTCACCCGTCTCCTCACTCTCACTCACCCATCTCCTCACTGTCACTCACCCGTCTGCTCACTCTCACTCACCCGTCTCCTCACTGTCACTCACCCGTCTCCTCACTCTCACTCACCCGTCTCCTCATCTCACTCACCCTTCTCCTCACTCTCACTCACCCGTCTCCTCACTCCCACTCAACCTTCTCCTCACTCTCACTCACCCTTCTCCTCACTCTCACTCACCCTTCTCCTCACTGTCACTCACCCTTCTCCTCACTCTCACTCACCCTTCTCCTCACTCTCACTCACCCGTCTCCTCACTCTCACTCACCCTTCTCCTCACTGTCACTCACCCGTCTCCTCACTCTCACTCACCCGTCTCCTCACTCTCACTCACCCTTCTCCTCACTGTCACTCACCCTTCTCCTCACTCTCACTCACCCTTCTCCTCACTCTCACTCACCCGTCTCCTCACTCTCACTCACCCTTCTCCTCACTGTTACTCACCCGTCTCCTCACTCTCAATCACCCTTCTCACTCACCCTTCTTCTCACTCACCCTTCTCCTCACTCTCACTCACCCTTCTCCTCACCCGTCTGCCTCAGGGCAGCATCGTGGGGGCGTTTGGGAGGGGCTCATCTCTGATTGGCTGCTTGCTCGCGGTCACGTGACGCACTTCATCCAATCCGTGCCGCGTTAATCACAGTCACAGAAGGACAGATCTGGGCTATTAAATGTGTGTATGATTACGTCTCCAGTAGATTATGAGTTAGGGGCCGTCCATAAATGACGTCACGCGATTTTGGACAATTTTTGACCCCGCCCCCTTTCGTCACACGGCGTCACAAAAAGTCAGACCCCCCCCCTCTTATATGACGTCACAAAGCTCGGCCCCTCCCCCCAAAAAAACCATGCTTCAAATCGCTTTAAACGATTGTCATTGTAGTGCGTATTTCATGTGGCGCTGCACTCTGATGTTGTAGGAGAAAACATTTATTAAAGTCTAATTAAGTAGAACGTGTTGTCTATATTTATTTTAAAGTTGCGCATTTTGATGTGACGTTATAATTCTCACCCGCCCCCCCCCTCATCACACATCGTCACAAATGTCTGACCCCCCCCCCCCCAGGTGCGTGACGTCATTTATGGACGGCCCCTTTACTGAGGGATGTGGTGATGAGATGAAATAAAAAAAAAATGCTTTTATCTTGTCCGTGAAGCTCGATAGTGCTCTTCTGACGGTGCAGTGTTTGCGCACTGTATTGTGAACATTGTAAACCCAAGTTCAATTGATAGCCATGGCTAACATCAGTGGTGAATTATATTTAAACCGCTCCTGGGCCCATTTGTCCACCGACGCGTAACTAAACAGTACGGCGAAGTACGTTCAAACAACCCCGATGGCTGACACGGTTGGGTGGAGGAGAGCTTTAATCCCGTGGTGGATTGATAACGGACTGGAAATTCAAATTAAGTATTCCTCCGAGACCTGCAACAGAAATTCGCATCGAGGGCACCGACACCACACAGCATCAATGCTCATCTTACTCCCCGCACCTCCGATGAGCACGGTTGGCTACGTACGGTGCGAAAGAAGTGCAACGTGCCCACGCACGTAACCTTTCGTGTAAAGAAAACATATAATTGAGCGTTGAAACGCAGGTCGGTTCACGACAGTCCTCAGTGAGATAAACTTATTTTTCTTTACAGCAAGTTCAGCTCAAGAGATCTCCCGTGATAGAATCGTCGGTTACTCAATCCGTAATTTACTGAAAGGCGCAAACCGTTTGTGGGGTGGTTGATTCCAACCTCATAGTGCCAGTGGGACTCCCTGCGCTGTGATAGCAATGCACCGAGACTCCTCGGCAACAGCTGGAGTTAGTCTGTTTTGTTTATTTTAACACAAGTACGGCCGTGCAAACGGGAGTTTGGTGCGGTTTATTTATAACATGAAAAAAAACACTTACACTGTGGCTTTGAAAATAAATAAATATATTATAGGTGACGTTGTGGGCAATGGTCCTTCTTCATAGCACATGAATCATGTGCTTTGATTGTATTTCAATCAAGCGCTGCGATTTGATGTATGTGCCATAAAGAATAGCCATTGGCCAAAATGTCACCTGTTTTTTGCTATTATTCATTTTAAGGCCATGGTGTTATTGACGAATGTGTCCGGGTTTTTGCTGTTGCAGCTGCTGTTAATTGTGCTTGTGCACCACTGCCAATGCAGCAGCATCGCTAAATATTTTTTTTGCAAAGATTGTGTTCTTGAAATAAATGTATATCGTTAGGCAGGGTAGCTTCATTACCATGCCTGCATCACAGTGAAAATTAAGCCCTGCTTCATGATTTTTCTTTATTTAGACAAGATAGTTTCATTAAGCTGCATACAGCTCATTAGGATATTCACAATTACTCTTCATTTGCATTTATTGAAAAACCTCGCAGTAGAAATAACTCTTTTACAGAGAGGTTTAAATGGTTATTGTATTTGCTTAAATGTACTTTAAAGCAGCTTTGCTGATGCACTTACTGCTCCTTTAAAGAGGTGTTCTCCTGTATATTTCAGTTTTTTTTCAATATATCAACCTTAATAGTAAAGGTAAAAGCGCTCCCACACATTTGCACATAATGCCCTCATGGTATTCGCGGCATATATATTTTTTTGCAATGTCATGACCAATGAAAAAAAAAACTCACCTCGCTCACATTATCATCCCAAAATAGGTACCTTTAACCGGATCGGTGTGAATATAATTCATGGGTTAAAAGGAGGTAAAGGTGGAGCCCGCGATTGCCTGTACACGCGGACTGTCGGCAGAAGAGTCCTCCGACAGAGGGAGCTCCAGAGAGCTTACATGAACTCCTTTCATACATAAGCTCACGTCACCGGAACTGCTTTTTTTGTGTGTGTGCGGCTTCTTGTTGTCCTTCCCCTGCACCTCCGATTAGCGTGGTCGCCTAAGTACGGCGCGTAGGAAGTTCAACATGCATGCATACAGAGCCCTTCGAGAGGGTGCTTGGCCTACTATTGCCTGCGTTGGCCTACGGAGCCAACCGTGAACATTGGAGGTGCGGCGGAAGGACAACAGACGAGACTTACCTTTGCGATTCCTTTCATGTCCTTCCCCTCGCCTCCGATTGGGACAGTTGGTTGCGTACGGTGCGAACAAAGTTCAACATATTATGCACGTGGCCCACACTTTACCCCGCCACGCGTGACCTGCCACTCGACTGCATGCATGCACCGTTTCGTTGAACTTCTTTCGCACCGTACGTATCCAACCGTGCGAATCGGACTGTCGAACGGGGGGTTTTTAAGAGACAATTGTTTCAACGACCGCGCCAGGGGATCGAACCGGCGACCTCTGGATTGCAAGTGCAGTGTGCCGACTTCGAGCACAGTGGCAGCGGCAGCCTAATGGTATAGAGCGCAGTGTCTAAAATATTTCATGGCCATGAGCTGACCTTGATGGCCACTGATAATGTGCCTGAATTGCAATTTCCAGGTGGTGAGAAGCATTTTTGAAAGTAGTGAACCATGACCTTAAAAGCAAACACATCCCCATGGTTCAATGGGATATTTATGTAAATCAACAAATACTAAGTTTAAAATATGCAAATAAATCCTGCATAGTGGATAGTGTGTGTTTTTGTGTAAGTAATAGTATGTTACTGTTTTTATATATATTCAGTCTCAATTTGGATCTTAAATATTGTATGACCTATGAATAAATAGCTGGCCTTTACTTGAAACAAACAAACGGGGTGATCATTATTTCAGGCTAAAGCAGCAATTGCTTTGCTCATTTAGGGGAGATAACATTGTTTTGAGCGTCTCAGATATAACATGTGTCAACTGCCATTACTTCTGTCAGTAAATTAAAGTAAATGCAGAATCTTCATCAGCCACTGTCAACCGCCCGGATGAAGACCTCCACACTCTCTCACCATCCGTAATGATTCTGCAAAGCCACGATCGATTAACACTCCCGCAAAAATTTTAATCTCATGGCAAATTATCGGGGCGTGTGGTCCTCTCTCCTTTGACTGCCATTCTACCACCAGTCTCGCCTATAAGACGGCATCATCCCTTCAAGCGATGTGTCCTTACAAAAGCAGATTTTACTTGTCTCAGTAAGTAATGCCGTGTCTCCTCCTTTCTATCGCTGTGCAATTATAAGTGCATGCGTACACGTCCGCACACTTCCATAGCAAGCTGTAGAGCCTTTTGTTCCATTTTCTTCGTCAGTGAAACGAATAATACAAGCAAAATAACTAATGTGCCCAAAGATGACAGCTTTCTATTATTGCATACGACATGCTGTGACTCATGGATCGTATGCATGGCTGCGGTATACAATGCATATAACATTAAGAACATAACAAAATGTTCCCATTGTAATCACTTATAAATTACTTTGCTAATTCAATCAATTTCTTGTCTTGCGTTTGACTTTCTAGCGCGTGTCCCTGTGTATGCAGGAACATTATTTCCCCTTCTCAATGCTGACAATTGCATTGTCAAAATCTCCACGCTTTAAACTGGAATCCCTGCTTGGAATGTGAACTCAAAATCAACAAGGTATTCCACTCCTCCCCAGGGCAGTTTTATGCGGGCGACAGATGGTTGACTGCACATCGTGAAAAGAGTGCGGTGTCGGGTCACAAAATAGTACACTAATCTGCAGTCGGTGAGCGTTTGTCGTAAATGCACGCTGCGTGGTAAATAAAATCGTTGTAAAATAAAAGCGCCGAATTTCGTGCATCTGTTAAAAAAAAATATAACAGCTGGACATGAAGCCACGATTTTAAAAAAAATATACATTTGCATTTTTCAAAAAAACATTTCCCAGTTGTACTGTCGGGCATCAAGGCAGGGATTAAAGAGTTTTAGTTTTTTTTATTATGGAATTACCAACAGTGATAGTGCACACGCTAAGATACGGAATGACCCGACTCTCGACACAGTCGACCTTCTCGACCTTCAACCCTCTATCTTACTCAGTGACTGCCTCTGCATGAGCTTTACTTGTACAGACAAATGAGCAGCAGCGCGCTCCGTGCATATTTGTCCGATCACGACTTGGCTGAATGAAGTGAAACATTTAATGTTTCAAGTGCGGAGCGGTAACGCTAATAATAATAATAATTTAATTTTACATAGAGTCATTCATGCAATTGCATCCCACAACGCTGCACATCAATTATCCAGTTCCGTACACAGATAATACAAAAAAAACAAAACCTCACTATCTATCAAAGAAAAAAATGAACATGTAAATAGCGAGAAAATTACACGGAACAAGACAAAATCATCGCGGAGAAAAATACATTAAAATAAATAAATCCGTACGGTCACCATACCCCAGACCACAATTCCAACATTTCGCCGGATTTCGGAAAGCCTTCACAAGAGGGGTGATGGAGTGGCCAAGAAGCTATGACAATAATATAAAGGCCTATTATACAGCTAGCCCATTTGGTGGGCCCTAAACAGAACACGTTGTTCTGGCGTCCTCGTGAGTTGACGGAAGAGATTTGGACAAAAGATTGAGATGTCATGAAATGTGGGAAATATATGCAAACACAGATACGCAGTGAGATGAGAGAAGAGAGATGTAGACAACATAGAGATGACAAAGAACACGTCATTTAATATTCATTAGCTTGCTATGTTTATCTTGGTGTGGACCAATCAGTTTCAAGGACAATGCATATATTATCATAGTATGTTTTTCGTTTGCATATTGACTGCAGGTATTGTGGTTAATGCAGACATGAATCCTTGTAAAATGGTTTCAGTTTTGTTGCCAGACAAAAATGGGAAAAAACCCTATTATGTTTATTAGTCTTTGAATATGTGCTGATATTTGATGTGCCCCCATTTTTTGTGAATCTGAGGGCCTTTGAGCTGCTTGAGTATCGAAGCGTGAGCTTGCTTTGCCTCATGCCTAGGCCTGCCTCAGCCAATGTGTGTGTGTGTGATTGTGGGGATAGGTAGTGTAGTGGTTAGCGTGCTTCGCTACGAACCAGGTGACCCAGGTTCGATTCCCGCTCACGACCAACACGAGTATGTATGTATGTTTAACTTCGTTCGCACCAAACGTAGCCAACCGCACTAATCGGAGGTGTGAGTGATGATCATCTGAACCGGTCCTAGTCCTTGCCTATGTTGGCTCAGCCTGAAATGAGTACCTTGTGTGATGTGTAAGCATCGCCACGAGGGAGACAAAGGTGGACGGGCGGGCGTGGTGCTGGCCACCCCACCTGCTCTCGTGTGGCGTGTCGGCCTTCATACGTGCTGACCAACAGCACTTGCCGAAAGCGTCTGTTCAGGCTATACGGGGGATCTTTGTGGTCATTGCTTACGATATTGACAACATTTATCCAAATGGAAGCCTGGGATTACATGCCATGATTTCAGTGCTTGCTGGGGGGTCAGTGCTCTTGACACAAATGTAGTGAGTTCAACTGAGTCGCAGACATACTCTTTGGAGGCAACACATTTATTAACACCAACACACGGGGTAACTGCCCCTTAACAGAATAACAACCTGTGTTGGTGACCACCAGGCTAACTACGCAAATTACACCGTAATTAGCTACAACGGACCGGACCACAGCTTGGGTCCGAGTCCACGTGTTGGAGACTCTGTAGGACGTAGAACGTAGACGAAGATTTCTTCAGGATGAACAACAGCGGCCGGTCCCTCTGGGGGACCCGGCTGATATCCTCTGTGGCATCGCCGGCTCCGCCCCTGGCCACGACCACCTTCCAGAACCCTCTAGCAGGATCTCGACCCGGACCACGTGACCACCCCCTGCCCCCACTTGGGGCACCTCTGTAGACTTAACCGGTCACGTGTCCTCTTGGGTCAACCAGAGTGCACGGCCTCCAGTAACCCCTTCCCTACGGCCAGCACTCGCACACCCGATCCTCTAGGGTTGGCACTGCACGCCAAGCGTGATGGCAGCCAGCTATGTCAATCAATGCTAAACGAGCCCCTCAAGGGCCGGTACTGCACCCACATCATAGTGGTGTCCGTGATGTCAAGACACTGCACGCCGTGCCTCTCGAGGGCCGGCATACACAGTGACATCTATCGATGTCACTGTGTATGCCGATGTCACTACACAAACATACGTGTTAGTCCCTTGGACCACCCGGCCATCAACGAGAAGGGGAGAATTTTGAGGCAATTACTGCGGGATTTTTTATTTTAAAAAAGTCTGAGCCGGCTCCCTGCATGTTGTCAGAGTAATGAAATTGCAGTACACAGAGGTTGGAGTTTGTTATGAATACAACAGAGCTCTCTTCATCGGTGATATCAGCAGTCGTGGCAAAATAAATGTCTGCAGATCAAGCCGAGTTATCATCAACATTGGATTTCAATGTTTTTCGTATTTTTTCGCCCCCAAATGTATTCTAATTATAGTATCGTTGTCACGTCACGAGATGGATAATCCATTAATACATCTTTAATTATGTGTGCTCCGTGTGTCAGGAGTATAAAAACACAATCCTTCATAAGTAGCCTTTTTTCAATCCTTTACACAGTGGGGATTGCACTTTGCTACACACTCTGCTATGAGATTTAATATCTCATAAAAGTCAAGCTGACATTTTTCATTCTTGGAGGTGCACTTTTTCCCGAATTAAGTGTGAAACCAATTTTTTTGGTATTGTTTATGCAGTCATTGGTCACCCGGTTTAGTCATGGGGGTGGCCTCCCACATTCAAACTCAAAATCTCAGCGTTGCTGACGCAGCTTATCTGACCTCTAAGCCATCCAGTCACTTCAAAATTGGATTTTATTGTGGTAATCTGATCTTTCTGTGGCGCTGTGACTTTCTCCACGGCTCCGACTGATGCCGAGTAACCTCATTGAAAAGGAGATAATTGCTTGAATACCACATTACAGTCATTTGAGGCCACTGGACATTGACAGGAAATCAGGGCCGATTGTAAAACATCATGAAACTCTAATGGCCATGCGCATTTTTTTCTCGACAGATATTGTTCGTGTGACCGAGTCAGCACTGGAATTAGCCAGCAGTGAATTATTCAACGTAAATTGTCACGTCAGAGTTATATATTGCTCAAAGGAGGAATTGAGGTGGTGTTCAACTCCTGTTTGCTGCCCTGAGCCACTGGTGGAAATGCCACGTTTCTATGACAGAGGCAAGTATATCCATAGGAGAATCACTGCTGACTTCCCTACAAAGTGCTACTTATTTTATCAACCACTGAGAAATGATGGGCTGAGAACGCAATAAACCAGGGATAATCTCATTTGCAAGAGCGACATAGATGACCAAAATTACAAAAGCAATAAAACAACGTAAAACACTACGACAATGAAGTTAAGATAAATCAGAGAACAACCAAATGTGCGCACAGTTTTGGTCAAGCAACGTTCTTTGCATACGACGCACGCATTTCACTGTGATTCGGAAACGACAGAATGCATTTTACAGAAAACCAATACGGTAGAAGGTACCGTATTGTGATCCCATTACATCTTCTGTTCCCATCACGTGAGCGGAAGGGTTAACACGTGCGCTCACTGCCATGCGCGCCATTTTTTTCATCACACTTCAAAAACGTTGGCCAAAAGAACATTGCCGAAGTAACCAGCCCATTGCTTAATGCTTTTAAAGGTTCAGCTGTTTTTTTTGTTTTGTGTATTTGAACATGATTTATAAAGCATGTAAAGCTTACGCTACAAAATTGCACCGTTTCTAGACTCGCGAAATTGCTACAGCTGTAAGCAATTTCAGGCAGCTGCCTTGTTTTTTCCTTCACTTAACTGGATTGCAAATGAATGCAAGGCTGCCGGCAATATTTGGAGCCAGGTGCGAATGTGCATTAGTCCATTAGGGCAGCGTGTGATTTGACGGGGTGGGGGAGGGGTAGAGTGGGGATTTTGTGGGGGCTACCGTCCCCCGCCATCACCGAATTGTCGGGGCCGTTGGCTCCCGACTCCCCCGCTACGTTTGTCCCACTACCCCCCGGCTGCTCTGTCGGGTCCGGGCTACCGGCCCCCACTTCCTTGCCCCCCTGTGCCCCTGACTGTGTTACTGATCGCGTCGGCATGTTTCAGCCGATGCGGCCGCCTGCTCTACGCTTACGATGCGCTACGCTGTTCAGCGGCGGCGTGCCGCGGTGAGCGCGCTCGCAAAGTAAAACCCCGTCCTGTACGTGAATAAACAGGCGCGGCGAGCCGACGCGCGATCCCCTCACACGCCCGCTCCACGCGCTCAGGCAATCACAAACACGCCGCTACCACTTCGCTCCGATTTAAAGGGCCGTTTAAACAGCCGCGCGAATACGCGCACGCCAGGCGTTTAATTCACTACCTCGCTATCAGACGATCGCGCAGGGGCGCGACCGCAACACAGTCACAGAGGAGCGCGAGCGCTAAGCACTATCGTAAGCGATAGCACAGGTTCGCGAGCGCTGGACACCACCGAAAATAGCCACGTATGCCCGCGCGCGCTGAACGACGCTGTACACAATCATGCAGGTACGCGAACACCAAACACTTCTCCTCGTGGTAAACGACCGCGCATGCACGGGGACACCCAGCACGCTCTACCCTCCTCTTCGCACTCCCAAAAGACCACACGACACAGTTTTTTATCCCCCCACTAGTGATTTTATTTACCGTGAGCAACCCGTTAAGCTACGTGTAATTGTGTGCGTCAGTGGATGCTAGCCTACTCCCCCTGGGATTCTAGGCTGAACCTACTCTGCCTATCGCTCCGCTCTCTATTCTCGATTAACTCACTCCGAACTCACTTCCCTCACTCACGCTTACTTCCCCTCCGCTGCGCTGAACGTGGTAGAAGGACGAGGTTGTAGGTTGTCTCCGTCGAGAGTGGAGCCTGGCTGCGTTGGAGTTCGTCACATGGACGTCCCGAACGGCTGACCCTGCTGCTCCGTGGACCGCGAAGATTTTGAAGAAGACTGCCCCCGGCTACGCTATCCCTCTGCCTTTTATCCACCCGATCACAGAGGCCCTTTTGTCGTGCCCCTTCTTCCCACCCGTGCCCTTTGCCTAATCAGGGGCTGAGTTATTTTCGTCTCTTTCACATGCTGATCCGTGACCTTTACCTGCAACAAAAGCGTTCAGCCGGTTCCACGCCTCGTGCTGCCTTGTCCATTCAGATGTCGGAATGTTCCTAATTGCATCTATAATAAAGGCGCGCCGCGGTTCTCACACCCCATGCGGCCCTGTCCATTCAGATGTTGGAATGCTCCTGTCGCATTGTTATTGGGGGGCCCTAATGCTACCTATGACAAAGGCGTACCGCCGTTCTCCCGTTCCGTGCCATGTGTGCGTAACTGCATCCGCGGCTATGCGGCCTCCGCCGTGACCACGTAACCTTAATATCTGGTCACGGCGCTGCGGTGCGCATCAGCTGCGGGGGGAGATCGCCCAATTTCCCGGCCACAGGAAACCATGAAACTTGATCCCATTAGGGGTTTCTGGAAGAAAACCTATCGGCCAGGTGATCTCCCCTTCCGGCTCTACGTGGGGTGTGTGTGCGTTCGTGCGGGGGGGGGGGGGGAGGGGGGGAAGTGAGGCGCGCCGCGTCGGCGTTGTCACCCCCCGGTGGTGGTGTCGCGGTCCCCGACGGAGCTACTCCGCCGCGGTGGCACCACAATTTCACTGTTTGTGATTTGTCTTCTCCGATCTCATGCCGCACCGTCCAGGCCCCCTCGACTAAGGGGCCGTCCATAAATGACGTCGCGCGATTTTGGACGATTTTTGACCCCCCCCCCTCGTCAAACCCCCCCTCAAATATGACATCACAAAGCTCTGCCCCCACCCCTCCCCCCCCCCAAAAAAAAGCTTCAAATCGATATTTCCTACGTGACTTTACCGAAAGAACCATAGAGTATGGATTCCTGCAGTCACAAAAGCTTCAAATCAAGAATTCAAGAATGCTTCAAATCGCTTTAAACTATTGTCATAGTATTCTTGGTTCTTTCGGTAAAGTCACGTAGAAGGGAAACAATAAAATAAGAAAAATATAAAACAATACAATTCTCACGACGTTTCGACTGCAACACAAGCAATCATCATCAGGTGTGGGTTTTCACACCACACCACACCTGATGATGATTGCTTGTGTTGCAGTCGAAACGTCGTGAGAATTGTATTGTTTTATATTTTTATTATTTTATTGTTTCCCTTCTACGTGACTTTACCGAAAGAACCAAGAATATGAATCCCTGCATTCACGAAAGCTTTAAATCAAAATTTATTGTCATTGTAGTGCGTATTTAATGTGGTGCTGCACTCTTAATAAAGTAGAACGTGTTGTCTATATTCATTTAAAGTTGCGCATTTTGATGTGACGTCACATTTCTCAACCCCCTCCCCCCTCGTCAAACATCGTCACAAATGTCTGACCCCCCCCCCCACCTAAGCCAAAATAAAAAAGCTGCTTGGGCATGCAGTGACTGCGAATGCAGGCTCCAATAACCCAGCCAGCATAACCTCTCGCCTGTCAGAGGAGCCCATTGGTGATTGGAACCGTGTCTAGATCTTTCGAGAATCGGTGAGCTCCTCACACAATCCAGTCTGGTTAAACCCAGGATGGATCGTAGGCCAGCCTGCTTGAACGTTCTAAGCTGGCACAGATGTTTGTTTCTAGATTTCTAAATTATTTTGAAGCATAATAAAGAGAGGGCATAACTGTGACAATGAAAACCCAGAGCTTCGGTATGGAGCGATAGGCTACGGAGCTTCTACACGTATTACGCAGCCAATGAAAAAATAATGCTGCTTTACCGATTGATTAAAAGTGAATCAATCGATCAGGCCTTACCTCTACAGTAGGCAGCTTGTTGTGCGCTTGGACCACGTACGGAAACGCCTTCACTGAACTTTCACAACTACCCCCCATTTACCCATGGGGAGTTGAGAGGGTGGAATATTTGAGTGACAGTGTGAAAGGCACTAACAATTAGCACCCCCCCCCCCCCTTCCCATTTTAGACCATTTAAAATGTTTAATTAATGATTCATTTGCAGTAGGCTGCTGAAAACGGCGTGCAGTACAGGTATTTCTCCGGAGTTCAGGTGCTTGCTTGCCAGTAGTTAGCAGCAGGAGGAATATTCAGAGTGAAACTTCATTGCTTGCAAGCCATCCTGCAGACCGCACACCGGAAGCAGTAAGCTGAATATAACAGCGTTAATCTTTGATTATATTATTAGAGATAAGATAGTCACCATATTTTGAAATGTTATATTATTTGTCAACATGTTTTAGGTCAACCGACGTATTTGTAAATGTTATGATGGTTTCATGAATGTAAATGGATTGTAAGTGTTATCAAGACAGTATTAAATCGCAGGCCTAGGTAAAGCCTTTAAAGGATTCCATAATATTTGTAGTGACTGACTCAGAGACACTAGGAGTAGGAGGCACTCTATTTATGAACAGCCTTCACAGTTCACAAGAGGTAACTACCGCTCCCAGTCAGGACAGCTGGCAAGACTGCCTGACTGACGAAGACTCCGGCAGCACGACGGGATCCCACTCCAGGCAACAGCCCCGAGCCTCTGCTTGAGGTCCCCTTTTATCCTCCCAGCGTGGCCTCGCTCCGCCCCGGCCACGCCCCCCTTCTAGAACCTCCTAGCGGGTTCCCGGGCTTCCGTCACGTGCCCCCTCTGTAACCTTTCCCCTACATCCCTCTCTCTGGCTTATCACGTGACCTGCTGTCAGACAGGGCTGCTACAACTGCAGATCCCCTTCTCTGCCAGCAACCAGCGCTATGCTACATAGTGACCCATTCCATGTCACTACATATTGATTGTGGTTATTGATGTCGTAATTTGAATGCAACTGTGACTTTTGTTTGGGGAAAATTAAGAGTCATTAGAAATGGCTGTGTTCACCATAGCATGTGGAATGAACCCTTCCTCATCATTTTAGAATTGCTAAGATGACATCAAATACCCAGACAACTTGTTTGTTTTGATGGGGCTGATGGTTAGTCCCCCACCCGTGTCAACACTACGGAAGTTTACCCACTCACTACATTGTGAATAATGTTTTCCTAAGATGTACAGTTAATAGTACTTGAGTTCTCCCTGGCAAAATAAATCACGTGCTAATGTATATTTATATTTGATCTCATTGAGTTACACATACTTGTACAGATCAAGGTGATCCATTTATAGACGCTACGCTAAGAGAGGGAGTAATTGCAGTGAAGTACAATTCAATTCAAAGCCTCTGCGTGTCTCCCGCCAACTCAATCCACTTTTTTAAATATTTTAATTAACAATCTCCTTTACGTGATACATGGAGCCCATGGAATGGTGCCGAACACCTCATTTAAGGGACTTCATGCTGACATAAATACAATCAAAGATGATTCGGTGCTTTCGTGACTGCAGGAATTACTCTTTAGCTTTTTCGGTAAAGTCATGTAGAAATAAAAAAAATATATATTACATAATAGAATACGACGTTTCGATTGCAACGCAAGCAATCATCAGCGGGCATAGAAGAGCTAAATTTAAGAGAGAGAGGAAACACAGAGCCGCAGATATATATACAGACACCTAAGCAGAGGGAGTTAACACAGAGACACAAAGAGACACAACGCATGGAGCAGAGAGAGATAGGGTCTCCGTGCCGAGGACTTAGCATGTAGGGGGGACAAAGAGAGATGGAGAAGCACATCAAATCGAACAAGATTTAGTAAAATTTGGAAACAATATAATGCAGCACAGAGGGTCGGTCAAAACACAATTAACGCATGGTCTGGCTGATTACGCTATTTAAAAGATTGCTAAATTATAAGTCAAGAGTGATAGAGTACAGATCGCAGACACATATATAGACATCCAAGCAGAGAGAGTTAGCACAGAGACACACAGAGAGAGACACACACATGGAACAAAGTGAAACAATGCTTCTATGTCGAAGCCTTAAATAGAGGGAGAGTGGGGGGGGTGGAGACAGAGATAAAGGGATACAAAATTAGCATGGACTGGACTGAGCATGCTAAGGCCTCGGCACGGAGACCCTATCTCTCTGTGCTCCATGCGTTGTGTCTCTTTGTGTCTCTGTGTTAACTCCCTCTGCTTAGGTGTCTGTATATATATCTGCGGTTCTGTGTTTCCTCTCTCTCTTAAATTTAGCTCTTCTATGCCTGATGATGATGATTGCTTGCGTTGCAATCGAAACGTCGTATTCTATTATGTAATTTTATTATTATTTCTTATTTCTACGTGACTTTACCGAAAAAAAAACAAAGAGTAAGAACAATCTAAGATGAAATCTAAATCAGCTGTTGAGATGTCAGGGGTATCTATAAATGGATCACCTATGTATTTAAAAAAAACAATGCTGCTCGAATGAACGTTTTTTTTATTTTAACACAAACTCACTGCTTAAAACTAAGGGCAAAATGCTTAATTATATTACTGTGCTGAATTACGTCTTGAGTTACGTGATGATCATGCCGTGACGATTACATCTCTAACCCTTAAGGGTGTGTTATTTTCTGCAAGGCTGTGTTGTAATAGTCTTAAGTAGAATTACGTTTATTTGCATGTCTTGTTGCAGTTAGAAGTTTGATTAGTGATGTTTGCTTTTAATTCGTTGGTTATATAAGTCACATTGCACAGGGGATAACGGGTTAGGTGTCTAGTAACTTGATAAAGTAAAAATGTTTAACTTCATAATTAGATTCCAAGCCGCACTCAGCCCCGTAGCCCTCGGCTAGGTCGAAATTACTTTTATATCTTTAAATTTCAATTGATTGTGAATATTAATTAGTTTTGCACAGAACATCAATGCTATCAAAATCAATCGAACGTCCTTGCTGGCACGTATGTGCGACAAACTGCCGACATTGGGGTTTGCGAGTATTTGATGTTGCTTTTGGTGTTCTTTTAATCTCGTGATAATCCTTCGTCTCATCTGGCCAACTAGAGCATTTGTCACAAGTGCAAATGAAAAAAAAAATCAAACGCTCTCGAACTATCGCTCGCTACCGATGGTAGTCATGGTCGGGAATCGACCGGGAATCGAATTCAGGTGGTGCCCACCAGGCACTGCACCTCAACTCCGCAAAATATTACCGTGATGTTAATGCAGTCGAGATGGGAATAGAGAGAGAGAGAGAACCTCATAGCAATCACAGAGTAATACTGGATCTCAAAAGGTCACAACTCCATGCTCTTTCATTAGGTCCCCTTTTCAAAAATCCTATAGGAATCTCATCATAAGGTGACTCACCTGCAGACACAACATTTGTCACATATTTTTGTCGTCTTTCCTACAGAGGTTTTCCACTCCTGGGTGTAAAAACCTACAGATTGTATTTTCTCCGTGGTATATATGCGTGTGTGACTATCACAAACGGTGCTGTTGTGGTTGGAGTGCTCGACACAAGCACAATGCATTTGAAATTCCCTTTTATTTATTCAAATCTAGTTCGTGACTTTGGTATAAATGTTTGGAACATTGATAGGGTGAATGCAAGTGGATACATTATTCATAATGCCTTATCCTACACAAAGGCAGGATAAAAATGTGTCATTCATTTTACAGTTCATAGTAAGCATGCATTTGGAATGCAGTGAATGTTTTTCGAATCGAATTCATCTGCACATGGTAGATTATATGCAATTTCAGTGATAATTGGGATGTCAATGTAACAACAGCAATGCATCGTTTATGGTACCCAATGCTAGCGGTGGCCATGAATGAGAAATAATTCTATTTTGGAAGATGATAAGTTGCTCAACTCATATCAAATAAAAAAAAGAGGGCAATTAGTAATGATTTCCATCAATAACCATTATTGCATTAGATCTATCGGTATGTGTGTAACAAAGGGGGGGGGGGGTGACAACAATCCTAAACATTGTTGCTGTATGTGCATTCGTCAATATTGCGGCCTGTGGTTTACGGTGGCTGAAATAGTTCAGTGAAACACGCGCGCAGTGGCAATTACTATGAACTACTTTTTTTATTTCACCAGGTAAGGCCCGCTAAGCTACGCAGCTATTTTTCAGAAACGATCTGGCTATCAACAAAAGATAGCTCAAAGAAGTCACTCATCACGTGGAAATTTACGAGTCGTCAAGATATTCTGAACGCACGTTTTCTAAATTAAGGAAGGAAAAAACCAGAGGACTCAGAGCAAAAATCCATGCATTCTCCAAATATGTCAGTCGTCTGGGTTGGGATTGAACCCATGATCACTGCTATATTGCATTCATGGCTTTTATTTTGGTGATTTCGAAAACGTTTTTTTGGTTTGGCCATGTTTTTGTTTATTGTAGTACGGAGTTAGACTGATGGCCTTAATCTTAGTTGTATTGTGGTTGTTGTTGTTTGACTTGCATCCCACTGGGATTTTTTGCACACAGCGTGGGTGTACGGTGCTATTTCAAGAATATTTTGATGTTTTCTTTCCTGGATTTTCTGTTTGCACAAAGTCACATAATCAGTTTAAGATGTTTTCTTGTTCATGTTTTTGTTTTTTGTTTGTTGCGGTTGCACCCGATTCAAGAGCCGAATGGCTCACAGGGCTATACCAAATAAATGAAACTATGAACTATGACCTCCTGCATATCAGGAGGTCATAGCTGGATGGCTAGATAATTCAATTACATTTTCATTATTATTATTTGGATGATCCACAGTGGCCTTTAGTGGCTGCAAAGGTCACGTGAACCACATACAATTTAGAGGTATCAAAAACATTCATTATTTCTTACGCTATTTTATTCACAAATCGTAAACATACAAATCAATGTTAACCGATGGAGCGATGCATCGTTGCACCTCCGGTATTAAGTTGAGCATCTCCCCGCCCAAATGAGCAATGAGGGTGGTGCTCATCTCCCCGTTGGAGACTGCGAGCAAGCGGTGCACATGCCACATTCATATTCAGGTTGAAAGCGGAATTTCCACACGACAACCACCGTTGGCACACATTTTATTAACGCCAGAGCAGATGATTGCGTGGCTTGACCCATAACCAGGATTACAATGAGCAACCTTTAAATTCCACGTCAAGACCTCCCATCCGGCTGGACTAATACAATAATGCTCTACTAATAATATAGTAATTATGCAAGCTGCTCGTGTGACAATTTTCTCACGGCAGTATTTTTCAGGTGAATGAATACGCGTATGAAACACGTACTGTAAGTTTGCTGCACGTTTCTATAAATAGGTATCCTGCACATTGTAGCAACATGTCATGCCGTCGTGTGTCACATGGTTATTGTATGTACTATGAGCGGTGTGTACATTTTTTTATGTCCCCCAAGCAAATACAACTAAATTGAATTGTATATTTAGAACCATTTTCATCAATGCACTGCTGTATGAGTGCCTTTGCATGCCATACTGCCATTGAGGCTGTACACTTCACCACACTGGTCAGTCCAGGTTGGTGAAGCTGGGCATCTTAGACATTGGAGCAGAGTACAATCCAACACTGGATTTTGTCACACTGCCCTTTGGTGCTCACAAAATGACCACACGGCCGATGTTAGCGTGCAATCCATGGTGGCCAGCTATCCAAGCACTGTCCAGGCTCAATGGGGCTTAACTTCCAAGAGCTTATGGCATTGGGTGCATTTCCTGTGACTCGGTCACAGGGCATACACATTGACTTACACAATAAACAAGTGACAACATTTTTTTGTCAGAAAACATCTCTCTGCTAATGAAATCAGCATGACTTTTTTTTGTTGTACATGAGGTCATTATTGCGTCACTGCTTTCATACCCTCGTCACTCTCGAGCTGCCTTCCAAGCAATTTCCAGCGGAGGTGCAAAGAGATGGAAATATGCGAGGTCTGGACTGTAAGCCAGATATTGCAGGACACACATTGCAAGCTTCCTCCATAATTCAATACTATTACTTGCGGAGTGTAGGCGAGCACTATCGTGCTCTCACGCCACTCCAGTTTTCAACAGGCTGTTGCTTTCCCCATGATTTCAAGGCTTCAGTTTGTTCTCCAACATATTACAAAATCAAGCACTGAAGACAGTCTGTCAGTTTTCCACGTGCCTGCCAGTTCTTTTTTATGTACCTACTACTTTTCCGATAGAGGGTTAGGACATCACTTTTGTCTTGCCTGGATCATCTGTTCACTGGCACTTCCACTCCAACTAACACTGATGGATCCAGGTTTTCGTCGGCGGTGTTGATCTGACGCAAAAATGCATTGCCTTCATGGAGGATTCTGGCTGATAAAGGCATGACAAAATGCAGGAGGGCATGACAGATGTGAATGCTGTTTGGTTTTATTTTTGGCAGCCAACGGGTACACACTTGTCATCAATTAAACTTTTCTTGGTTTATTGCAAGAACTGTTTCCACACTTATCCACAGTCACTGCTGATATAAACTTATTCCAATTCACATGCTCATGTCCCAGATGCAGCGTTGCCATTCATTTGTGAATGTTGCCAACGTTCAGATAGTTGTCACAATATTGCATCCCCTTCGTTTGAACGAGTCTGCTTTATTATGACACCATTAGAGGAACAATTCACTACTTTTCGAATGTGAAGTTGTGCAAGGGCACAGCAATATTTGGTCATGTGCTACACCTGCAAAAAAGAGGCAAAATCTTGGAATAACACATTGCACGTGACCCATTCACTATAATAATCTTTTTTACAAAATTGGACTGACATTTAGGTTAGAGCATTATTAAAAGCCTCTTCACTTGTTTATACACACTCGTCAAATTTTTGTTTTGTAAAATACTTTTTGATACAACAAGATAATATTCAATTGTGCCATGAATGAAAACAATAGTGCTGTAAAAATAAAATAAAAATCAGTTTTGAAACGTTTAATTCATCTATATGTTATCACGGTGCTGTTAAATGTTCAGTGCCTGCACACACTTCAATAAATAAATTAAAGTATCTTTTGATAAATGGCCGAGGAATACTTGTTCTCTGGGGCAAATGTGTCGCCAGACTCGAGGCAAGATAAAGTGGGATCCTGCGGTTAGCAGGAGAATCACGTTGCTTTATTTTCTAGACTTGTTCCAAAGAATGGGTCAGTACGAACATCGAGCTTAGTCAACGTGGTTGGTCTAACAATAAGGCACAACAAGGGCAATCAAACCGAACTTTGACACCGCCAGAACTGTGCAATTCGCAGCACACTAATCTGCATCAACAACTTACATTTATAATACTCCCGCAATGTTAAAAGGTATGCCCTCGGAGCGCAGACTCACAAAGGAGGAAAAGGGGGGGGAAGGAATTGAAGGGACTGAGTGAGTAGAAAACGAAATTGAATGGTATCCCGAAAGAATGTGGTTGAAAAGTAAAGTTTTAAGAAGAAACTTTAAATCGGAGAGGCGGGACCAGTCGGGCTTGGCTGGGGTGGGAGTTGATATCCTTCACAAACACGACTATGTCGTTGACGACTTTTTTTTTTCCAAAAGACTTGTGCAAAAAAATACGGAAGTGGGTGGAATGAAAATCACCGTATTTTGAGGTCATCTGTGGCAAAAAAACACAACCAATTGCATCAAAATTATCCTCTTAAATTAAAATAAATGAAAACAACTAAATTAATTTAGTTGTTTTCATTCATTTCATTGATTTTTTTTTATCTACGTGACTTTACCGAAGAAAACAAAGAGTATGAATCCTTGCAGTCACAAAAGCTTCAAATCTAGAATGCATCAAAATTGGTGGTGGGGCCCGTATCCCAACACACACCAAAGCTGCGATATTGAATCGAGCTGTGACAGTTCTCCTCAATGGTTTGAATGTTCTTATAATAAACCCTATTTTCCTTAACATATCAACAAACCCAAACCTAGTATAGCTCTCACGTGTCTGTTTCGGTCTTAATGGCCGATTGGCTTTTCACACCAATAATATCCAGCGACATTTGTTTAGGAGAAGCAAACTTTATCTGGCATTGGATTGATCGGAGGCAGTAAATTATTAATAATATTAAAAGCGATACCTTTGCATTACTGATAACAATGAAAACGTGGTGCATATGGCAGATGTCTTAGATATGCAATTAGACATGTGTAATGACGGCTGGACACACTTCGCTTGAGATGGCACTTTATTCAAGACACGTTCACTTGACATCAGGCGGAGATCCCACCGCAACAGCCCCGAGTTTCTCGTGCATCTCCCTGATATCTCAACACGAGGCCACACCCCACTGCTCGATCATTCTCGCTGACTCTGGATGCTCGCTCCACCGGCAGACTCCACCGTCCTCTTCCGTCACCTGACCACGCTCCCTTCTCGAACATTCCCGTAGCCACCAGTCCCTTCACACTCACAACTGATACCCCTGTCATTACCTCCCGTGGCCACTAGTCCCCTCACACCGCATGCAGGCTCTATTGTTATGACACATGTGGAGTGACTAACTCAGAAACGATAAGACTTGGAGGCACTTCTTCATTAACAAGCACCATCGGGGTTAACACTCTTGACTATTAGTCCGTCCATTGTCGGCGACGCTACTCAGTCAGGACAGTTGGTAGGCTGCCTGACTGGGTGGCGCCCCGTTATGGTGAAGACGACGACAGGGAGGATGGTGAAGACGACGAGAAGAACGGTGATGAAGACTTCAGCAGCGCGACAGGGATTCCATTCCAACAACAGTCTCCTACAGGGGCCCCTATTATATTGTCAGCATGGCCGCGCTCCACCCACGGCCACACCCACCACTTCTAGAACCTACCAGCGGGTTCTTAGTGTGCCCCTTCTGTGACCTTTCCCCTAGATCACTCTTTGGTGTATATCCTGGCCCGCTGTCGTCAGAGCGGCCGTACGCCGCAGATCCCCTTTCTTCCCAGCAGCCAGCGCTATGCCACTACACTATGTCACTACACTATGCCACTGCACTATGTCACTACACTATATCACTACACTATGTCACTACACTATGTCACTACACTATGTCACTACACTATGTCACTACACTATGTCACTACGCTATGCCACTACACTATGTCACTACACTATGTCACTACACTATGTCACTACACTATGTCACTACACTATGTCACTACACTATGTCACTACACTATGTCACTACACTATGTCACTACGCTATGTCACTACACTATGTCACTACACTATGTCACCACACTATGTCACCACACTATGTCACTACACTATGTCACTACACTATGTCACTACACTATGTCACTACACTGTCACTACACTATGTCACTGCACTATGTCACTACACTATGTCACTACACTATGTCACTACACTATGTCACTACACTATGTCACTACACTGTTACTACACTATGTCACTACACTATGTCACTACACTATGTCACTACACTATGTCACTACACTATGTCACTACACTATCTCACTACACTATGTCACTACACTATGTCACTACACTATGTCACTACACTATGTCACTACACTATGTCACTACACTATGTCACTACACTATGTCACTACACCATGTCACTACACCATGCCACAGCACTATGTCACTACACTATGTCACTACACTATGTCACTGCACTATGTCACTACACTATGTCACTACACTATGTCACTACACTATGCCACAGCACTATGTCACTACACTATGTCACTACACTATGTCACTACACTATGTCACTACACTATGCCACTGCACTATGTCACTACACTATGTCACTACACTATGTCACTACACTATGTCACTACACTATGTCACTACACTATGTCACTACACTATGTCACTGCACTATGTCACTACACTATGCCACTGCACTATGTCACTACACTATGTCACTACACTATGTCACTACACTATGTCACTACACTATGTCACTACGCTATGTCACTACACTATGTTACTACACTATGTCACTACACTATGCCACTGCACTATGTCACTACACTATGTCACTACACTATGTCACTACACTATGTCACTACACTATGTCACTATGCCACTACACTATGTCACTTCACTATGTCACTACACTATGCCACTGCACTATGTCACTGCACTATGTCACTTCAGTATGCCACTGCACTATGTCACTGCACTATGTCACTACACTATGCCACTGCACTATGTCACTACACTATGTCACTACACTATGTCACTACACTATGCCACTACGCTATGTCACTACACTATGTCACTACACTATGTCACTACACTATGTCACTACACTATGTCACTACACTATGTCACTACACTATGTCACTACACTCTGTCACTACACTATGTCACTACACTATGCCACTACGCTATGTCACTACACTATGTCACTACACTATGTCACTACACTATGTCACTACACTATGTCACTACACTATGTCACTACACTATGTCACTACACTATGTCACTACACTATGTCACTATGTCACTTCACTATGTCACTACACTATGCCACTACACTATGTCACTACACTATGTCACTACACTATGTCACTACACTATGTCACTGCACTATGCCACTGCACTATGCCACTACACTATGTCACTACACTATGTCACTATGTCACTTCACTATGTCACTACACTATGCCACTACACTATGTCACTACACTATGTCACTACACTATGTCACTGCACTATGTCACTACACTATGTCACTACACTATGCCACTGCACTATGTCACTACACTATGTCACTACACTATGTCACTACACTATGTCACTACACTATGTCACTACACTATGCCACTGCACTATGCCACTGCACTATGTCACTACACTATGTCACTGCACTATGTCACTACACTATGTCACTACACTATGTCACTACACTATGTCACTACACTATGTCACTACACTATGCCACTGCACTATGTCACTACACTATGTCACTACACTATGTCAATACACTATGTCACTTCACTATGTCACTACACTATGTCACTGCACTATGTCACTACACTATGTCACTACACTATGTCACTTCACTATGTCACTACACTATGTCACTACACTATGTCACTACACTATGTCACTACACTCTGTAACTACACTATGTCACTACACTATGTCACTACACTATGTCACTACACTCTGTAACTACACTATGTCACTACACTATGTCACTACACTATGTCACTACACTGTCACTACACTATGTCACTACACTATGTCACTACACTATGTCACTACACTATGTCACTACACTGTCACTACACTATGCCACTGCACTATGTCACTACACTATGTCACTACACTATGTCACTACACTATGTCACTACACTGTCACTACACTATGCCACTACACTATGTCACTACACTATGTCACTACACTATGTCACTACACTGTCACTACACTGTCACTACACTATGTCACTACACTATGTCACTACACTATGTCACTACACTGTCACTACACTATGCCACTGCACTATGTCACTACACTATGTCACTACACTATGTCACTACACTATGTCACTACACTGTCACTACACTATGTCACTACACTATGTCACTACACTATGTCACTACACTATGTCACTACACTATGTCACCACACTATGTCACTACACTATGTCACTACACTATGTCACCACACTATGCCACTACACTATGTCACTACACTATGCCACTGCACTATGTCACTACACTATGTCACTACACTATGTCAATACACTATGTCACTTCACTATGTCACTACACTATGTCACTGCACTATGTCACTACACTATGTCACTACACTATGTCACTACACTATGTCACTACACTATGTCACTACACTATGTCACTACACTATGTCACTACACTCTGTAACTACACTATGTCACTACACTATGTCACTACACTATGTCACTACACTATGTCACTACACTATGCCACTTCACTATGTCACTACACTATGTCACTACACTATGTCACTACACTATGTCACTACACTATGTCACTACACTGTCACTACACTATGTCACTGCACTATGTCACTACACTATGTCACTACACTATGTCACTACACTATGCCACAGCACTATGTCACTACACTATGTCACTACACTATGTCACTACACTATGTCACTACACTATGCCACTGCACTATGTCACTACACTATGTCACTACACTATGTCACTACACTATGTCACTACACTATGTCACTACACTATGTCACTACACTATGTCACTGCACTATGTCACTACACTATGCCACTGCACTATGTCACTACACTATGTCACTACACTATGTCACTACACTATGTCACTACACTATGTCACTACGCTATGTCACTACACTATGTTACTACACTATGTCACTACACTATGCCACTGCACTATGTCACTACACTATGTCACTACACTATGTCACTACACTATGTCACTACACTATGTCACTATGCCACTACACTATGTCACTTCACTATGTCACTACACTATGCCACTGCACTATGTCACTGCACTATGTCACTTCAGTATGCCACTGCACTATGTCACTGCACTATGTCACTACACTATGCCACTGCACTATGTCACTACACTATGTCACTACACTATGTCACTACACTATGCCACTACGCTATGTCACTACACTATGTCACTACACTATGTCACTGCACTATGTCACTGCACTATGTCACTACACTATGTCACTACACTATGTCACTACACTATGTCACTACACTATGTCACTACACTATGTCACTACACTATGTCACTACACTATGTCACTACACTATGCCACTGCACTATGCCACTGCACTATGTCACTACACTATGTCACTACACTATGTCACTACACTATGTCACTACACTATGTCACTACACTATGTCACTACACTATGTCACTACACTATGTCACTACACTATGTCACTACACTCTGTCACTACACTATGTCACTACACTATGCCACTACGCTATGTCACTACACTATGTCACTACACTATGTCACTACACTATGTCACTACACTATGTCACTACACTATGTCACTACACTATGTCACTACACTATGTCACTACACTATGTCACTACACTATGCCACTGCACTATGCCACTGCACTATGTCACTACACTATGTCACTACACTATGTCACTACACTATGTCACTGCACTATGCCACTGCACTATGCCACTACACTATGTCACTACACTATGTCACTATGTCACTTCACTATGTCACTACACTATGCCACTACACTATGTCACTACACTATGTCACTACACTATGTCACTGCACTATGTCACTACACTATGTCACTACACTATGCCACTGCACTATGTCACTACACTATGTCACTACACTATGTCACTACACTATGTCACTACACTATGTCACTACACTATGCCACTGCACTATGCCACTGCACTATGTCACTACACTATGTCACTGCACTATGTCACTACACTATGTCACTACACTATGTCACTACACTATGTCACTACACTATGTCACTACACTATGCCACTGCACTATGTCACTACACTATGTCACTACACTATGTCAATACACTATGTCACTTCACTATGTCACTACACTATGTCACTGCACTATGTCACTACACTATGTCACTACACTATGTCACTTCACTATGTCACTACACTATGTCACTACACTATGTCACTACACTATGTCACACACTCTGTAACTACACTATGTCACTACACTATGTCACTACACTATGTCACTACACTCTGTAACTACACTATGTCACTACACTATGTCACTACACTATGTCACTACACTGTCACTACACTATGTCACTACACTATGTCACTACACTATGTCACTACACTATGTCACTACACTGTCACTACACTATGCCACTGCACTATGTCACTACACTATGTCACTACACTATGTCACTACACTATGTCACTACACTGTCACTACACTATGCCACTACACTATGTCACTACACTATGTCACTACACTATGTCACTACACTGTCACTACACTGTCACTACACTATGTCACTACACTATGTCACTACACTATGTCACTACACTGTCACTACACTATGCCACTGCACTATGTCACTACACTATGTCACTACACTATGTCACTACACTATGTCACTACACTGTCACTACACTATGTCACTACACTATGTCACTACACTATGTCACTACACTATGTCACTACACTATGTCACCACACTATGTCACTACACTATGTCACTACACTATGTCACCACACTATGCCACTACACTATGTCACTACACTATGCCACTGCACTATGTCACTACACTATGTCACTACACTATGTCAATACACTATGTCACTTCACTATGTCACTACACTATGTCACTGCACTATGTCACTACACTATGTCACTACACTATGTCACTACACTATGTCACTAAACTATGTCACTACACTATGTCACTACACTATGTCACTACACTCTGTAACTACACTATGTCACTACACTATGTCACTACACTATGTCACTACACTATGTCACTACACTATGCCACTTCACTATGTCACTACACTATGTCACTACACTATGTCACTACACTATGTCACTACACTATGTCACTACACTGTCACTACACTATGTCACTACACTATGTCACTACACTATGTCACTACACTATGTCACTACACTGTCACTACACTATGTCACTACACTATGTCACTACACTATGTCACTACACTATGTCACTAAACTGTCACTACACTATGCCACTGCACTATGTCACTACACTATATCACTACACTATGTCACTACACTATGTCACTACACTGTCACTACACTATGCCACTACACTATGTCACTACACTATGTCACTACACTATGTCACTACACTGTCACTACACTGTCACTACACTATGTCACTACACTATGTCACTACACTATGTCACTACACTATGTCACTACACTGTCACTACACTATGCCACTGCACTATGTCACTACACTATGTCACTACACTATGTCACTACACTATGTCACTACACTGTCACTACACTATGTCACTACACTATGTCACTACACTATGTCACTACACTATGTCACTACACTATGTCACTACACTATGTCACCACACTATGTCACTACACTATGTCACTACACTATGTCACCACACTATGCCACTACACTATGTCACTACACTGTTACTACACTATGTCACTACACTATGTCACTACACTATGTCACTACACTATGTCACTACACTATGTCACTACACTATGTCACTACACTATGTCACTACACTATGTCACTACACTATGTCACTACACTGTCACTACACTATGTCACTACACTATGTCACCACACTATGTCACTACACTATGTCACTACACTATGTCACTACACTATGTCACTACACTATGTCACTACACTATGCCACTACGCTATGTCACTACACTATGTCACTACACTATGTCACTACACTATGTCACTACACTATGTCACTACACTATGTCACTACACTCTGTCACTGCACTATGTCACTACACTATGTCACTACACTATGTCACTACACTATGTCACTACACTATGCCACTGCACTATGTCACTACACTATGTCACTACACTATGTCACTACACTATGTCACTACACTATGTCACTACACTATGTCACTACACTATGTCACTACACTATGTCACTACACTATGTCACTGCACTATGCCACTGCACTATGCCACTACACTATGTCACTACACTATGTCACTATGTCACTACACTATGTCACTACACTATGTCACTACACTATGCCACTGCACTATGTCACTACACCATGTCACTACACTATGCCACAGCACTATGTCACTACACTATGTCACTACACTATGTCACTACACTATGTCATTACACTATGTCACTTCACTATGTCACTGCACTGTCACTGCACTATGTCACTACACTATGTCACTACACTATGTCACTTCACTATGTCACTGCACTATGTCACTTCACTATGTCACTACGCTATGTCACTACACTATGTCACTGCACTATGTCACTACACTATGTCACTACACTATGTCACTACACTATGTCACTACACTATGTCACTACACTATGTCACTACACTATGTCACTTCACTATGTCACTACACTATGTCACTACACTATGTCACTGCACTGTCACTGCACTATGTCACTGCACTATGTCACTACACTATGTCACTACACTATGTCACTACACTATGTCACTACACTATGTCACTACACTATGTCACTACACTATGTCACTGCACTGTCACTGCACTATGTCACTGCACTATGTCACTACACTATGTCACTACACAATGTCACTGTACTATGTCACTACACTATGTCACTGCACTATGTCACTACACTATGTCACTACACTATGTCACTACACTATGTCACTACACTATGTCACTACACTATGTCACTACACTATGTCACTACACTATGTCACTACACTATGTCACTACACTATGTCACTACACTATGTCACTGCACTATGTCACTACACTATGTCACTACACTATGTCACTACACTATGTCACTATGTCACTACACTATGTCACTATACTATGTCACTACACTATGTCACTACGCTATGTCACTGCACTATGTCACTACACTATGTCACTACACTATGTCACTACGCTATGTCACTGCACTATGTCACTACACTATGTCACTGTACTATGTCACTACACTATGTCACTACACTATGTCACTACGCTATGTCACTGCACTATGCCACTACACTATGTCACTACACTATGCCACTACACTATGTTACTACACTATGTCACTACACTATGTCACTACACTATGTCACTACACTATGTCACTACACTATGTCACTACACTATGTCACTGCACTATGCCACTGCACTATGCCACTACACTATGTCACTACACTATGTCACTATGTCACTACACTATGTCACTACACTATGTCACTACACTATGTCACTACACTATGTCACTACACTATGTCACTGCACTATGCCACTACACTATGCCACTACACTCTGTCACTACACTATGTCACTGGACTTTGTCACTGCACTATGTCACTACACTATGTCACTACACTATGTCACTACACTATGTCACTACACTATGTCATTACACTATGTCACTTCACTATGTCACTACACTATGTCACTACACTATGTCACTGCACTATGTCACTACACTATGTCACTGCACTATGTCACTACACTATGTCACTACACTATGTCACTACACTATGTCACTACACGATGTCACTTCACTATGTCACTGCACTATGTCACTTCACTATGTCACTACACTATGTCACTACAATATGTCACTGCACTATGTCACTACTCTATGTCACTACACTATGTCACTACACTATGTCACTACACTATGTCACTACACTATGTCACTTCACTATGTCACTACACTATGTCACTACACTATGTCACTGCACTGTCACTGCACTATGTCACTGCACTATGTCACTACACTATGTCACTACACTATGTCACTACACTATGTCACTACACTATGTCACTACACTATGTCACTACACTATGTCACTGCACTGTCACTGCACTATGTCACTGCACTATGTCACTACACTATGTCACTACACTATGTCACTGCACTATGTCACTACACTATGTCACTGCACTATGTCACTACACTATGTCACTACACTATGTCACTACACTATGTCACTACACTATGTCACTACACTATGTCACTACACTATGTCACTACACTATGTCACTACACTATGTCACTACACTATGTCACTACACTATGTCACTACACTATGTCACTACACTATGTCACTACACTATGTCACTATGTCACTACACTATGTCACTACACTATGTCACTACACTATGTCACTACGCTATGTCACTGCACTATGTCACTACACTATGTCACTACACTATGTCACTACGCTATGTCACTGCACTATGTCACTACACTATGTCACTGTACTATGTCACTACACTATGTCACTACACTATGTCACTACGCTATGTCACTGCACTATGCCACTACACTATGTCACTACACTATGCCAATACACTATGTTACTACACTATGTCACTACACTATATCACTACACTATGTCACTGCACTATGCCACTGCATTATGTCACTACACTATGTCACTACACTGTTACTACACTATGCCACTGCACTATGTCACTACACTATGTCACTACACTATGTCACTACACTATGTCACTACACTATGTCACTACACTATGTCACTACACTATGTCACTACACTATGTTACTACACTATGTCACTACACTATGTCACTACACTATGTCACTACACTATGTCACTGCACTATGTCACTACACTATGTCACTACACTCTGTCACTACACTATGTCACTGCACTATGTCACTACACTATGCCACTGTACTATGCCACTACACTATGTCACTACACTATGTCACTACACTATGTCACTACACTATGTCACTATGTCACTACACTATGTCACTACACTATGTCACTACACTATGTCACTACACTATGTCACTGCACTATGCCACTGCACTATGTCACTACACTATGTCACTACACTATGTCACTGCACTATGTCACTACACTATGTCACTACACTATGTCACTACACTATGTCACTACACTATGTCACTACACTCTGTCACTACACTGTCACTACACTATGTCACTACACTATGTCACTACACTATGTCACTACACTATGTCACTACACTATGCCACTGCACTGTCACTACACTATCTCACTACACTATATCACTACACTCTGTCACTACACTATGTCACTACACTATGTCACTGCACTATGTCACTACACTATGTCACTACACTATGTTACTGCACTATGTCACTACACTATGTCACTACACTATGTCACTACACTATGTCACTACACTATGTCACTACACTGTCACTACACTATGCCACTGCACTATGTCACTACACTATGTCACTACACTATGTCACTACACTATGTCACTACACTGTCACTACACTATGTCACTACACTATGTCACTACACTATGTCACTACACTATGTCACTACACTATGTCACTACACTATGTCACCACACTATGTCACTACACTATGTCACTACACTATGTCACCACACTATGCCACTACACTATGTCACTACACTGTTACTACACTATGTCACTACACTATGTCACTACACTATGTCACTACACTATGTCACTACACTATGTCACTACACTATGTCACTACACTATGTCACTACACTATGTCACTACACTATGTCACTACACTGTCACTACACTATGTCACTACACTATGTCACCACACTATGTCACTACACTATGTCACTACACTATGTCACTACACTATGTCACTACACTATGCCACTACGCTATGTCACTACACTATGTCACTACACTATGTCACTACACTATGTCACTACACTATGTCACTACACTATGTCACTACACTCTGTCACTGCACTATGTCACTACACTATGTCACTACACTATGTCACTACACTATGTCACTACACTATGCCACTGCACTATGTCACTACACTATGTCACTACACTATGTCACTACACTATGTCACTACACTAAGTCACTACACTATGTCACTACACTATGTCACTACACTATGTCACTACACTATGTCACTACACTATGTCACTGCACTATGCCACTGCACTATGCCACTACACTATGTCACTACACTATGTCACTATGTCACTACACTATGTCACTACACTATGTCACTACACTATGCCACTGCACTATGTCACTACACCATGTCACTACACTATGCCACAGCACTATGTCACTACACTATGTCACTACACTATGTCACTACACTATGTCATTACACTATGTCACTTCACTATGTCACTACACTATGTCACTACACTATGTCACTGCACTATGTCACTACACTATGTCACTGCACTATGTCACTACACTATGTCACTACACTATGTCACTACACTATGTCACTACACTATGTCACTTCACTATGTCACTGCACTATGTCACTTCACTATGTCACTACGCTATGTCACTACACTATGTCACTGCACTATGTCACTACACTATGTCACTACACTATGTCACTACACTATGTCACTACACTATGTCACTACACTATGTCACTACACTATGTCACTTCACTATGTCACTACACTATGTCACTACACTATGTCACTGCACTGTCACTGCACTATGTCACTGCACTATGTCACTACACTATGTCACTACACTATGTCACTACACTATGTCACTACACTATGTCACTACACTATGTCACTACACTATGTCACTACACTATGTCACTGCACTGTCACTGCACTATGTCACTGCACTATGTCACTACACTATGTCACTACACTATGTCACTGCACTATGTCACTACACTATGTCACTGCACTATGTCACTACACTATGTCACTACACTATGTCACTACACTATGTCACTACACTATGTCACTACACTATGTCACTACACTATGTCACTACACTATGTCACTACACTATGTCACTGCACTATGTCACTACACTATGTCACTACACTATGTCACTACACTATGTCACTATGTCACTACACTATGTCACTATACTATGTCACTACACTATGTCACTACGCTATGTCACTGCACTATGTCACTACACTATGTCACTACACTATGTCACTACGCTATGTCACTGCACTATGTCACTACACTATGTCACTGTACTATGTCACTACACTATGTCACTACACTATGTCACTACGCTATGTCACTGCACTATGCCACTACACTATGTCACTACACTATGCCACTACACTATGTTACTACACTATGTCACTACACTATGTCACTACACTATGTCACTACACTATGTCACTACACTATGTCACTACACTATGTCACTGCACTATGCCACTGCACTATGCCACTACACTATGTCACTACACTATGTCACTATGTCACTACACTATGTCACTACACTATGTCACTACACTATGTCACTACACTATGTCACTACACTATGTCACTGCACTATGCCACTACACTATGCCACTACACTCTGTCACTACACTATGTCACTGGACTTTGTCACTGCACTATGTCACTACACTATGTCACTACACTATGTCACTACACTATGTCACTACACTATGTCATTACACTATGTCACTTCACTATGTCACTACACTATGTCACTACACTATGTCACTGGACTTTGTCACTGCACTATGTCACTACACTATGTCACTACACTATGTCACTACACTATGTCACTACACTATGTCATTACACTATGTCACTTCACTATGTCACTACACTATGTCACTACACTATGTCACTACACTATGTCACTACACTATGTCACTACACTATGTCACTACACTATGTCACTTCACTATGTCACTACACTATGTCACTACACTATGTCACTGCACTGTCACTGCACTATGTCACTGCACTATGTCACTACACTATGTCACTACACTATGTCACTACACTATGTCACTACACTATGTCACTACACTATGTCACTACACTATGTCACTACACTATGTCACTGCACTGTCACTGCACTATGTCACTGCACTATGTCACTACACTATGTCACTACACTATGTCACTGCACTATGTCACTACACTATGTCACTGCACTATGTCACTACACTATGTCACTACACTATGTCACTACACTATGTCACTACACTATGTCACTACACTATGTCACTACACTATGTCACTACACTATGTCACTACACTATGTCACTGCACTATGTCACTACACTATGTCACTACACTATGTCACTACACTATGTCACTATGTCACTACACTATGTCACTATACTATGTCACTACACTATGTCACTACGCTATGTCACTGCACTATGTCACTACACTATGTCACTACACTATGTCACTACGCTATGTCACTGCACTATGTCACTACACTATGTCACTGTACTATGTCACTACACTATGTCACTACACTATGTCACTACGCTATGTCACTGCACTATGCCACTACACTATGTCACTACACTATGCCACTACACTATGTTACTACACTATGTCACTACACTATGTCACTACACTATGTCACTACACTATGTCACTACACTATGTCACTACACTATGTCACTGCACTATGCCACTGCACTATGCCACTACACTATGTCACTACACTATGTCACTATGTCACTACACTATGTCACTACACTATGTCACTACACTATGTCACTACACTATGTCACTACACTATGTCACTGCACTATGCCACTACACTATGCCACTACACTCTGTCACTACACTATGTCACTGGACTTTGTCACTGCACTATGTCACTACACTATGTCACTACACTATGTCACTACACTATGTCACTACACTATGTCATTACACTATGTCACTTCACTATGTCACTACACTATGTCACTACACTATGTCACTGCACTATGTCACTACACTATGTCACTGCACTATGTCACTACACTATGTCACTACACTATGTCACTACACTATGTCACTACACTATGTCACTTCACTATGTCACTGCACTATGTCACTTCACTATGTCACTACACTATGTCACTACACTATGTCACTGCACTATGTCACTACACTATGTCACTACACTATGTCACTACACTATGTCACTACACTATGTCACTACACTATGTCACTTCACTATGTCACTACACTATGTCACTACACTATGTCACTGCACTGTCACTGCACTATGTCACTGCACTATGTCACTACACTATGTCACTACACTATGTCACTACACTATGTCACTACACTATGTCACTACACTATGTCACTACACTATGTCACTGCACTGTCACTGCACTATGTCACTGCACTATGTCACTACACTATGTCACTACACTATGTCACTGCACTATGTCACTACACTATGTCACTGCACTATGTCACTACACTATGTCACTACACTATGTCACTACACTATGTCACTACACTATGTCACTACACTATGTCACTACACTATGTCACTACACTATGTCACTACACTATGTCACTACACTATGTCACTACACTATGTCACTACACTATGTCACTACACTATGTCACTACACTATGTCACTATGTCACTACACTATGTCACTACACTATGTCACTACACTATGTCACTACGCTATGTCACTGCACTATGTCACTACACTATGTCACTACACTATGTCACTACGCTATGTCACTACACTATGTCACTGTACTATGTCACTACACTATGTCACTACACTATGTCACTACGCTATGTCACTGCACTATGCCACTACACTATGTCACTACACTATGCCAATACACTATGTTACTACACTATGTCACTACACTATATCACTACACTATGTCACTGCACTATGCCACTGCATTATGTCACTACACTATGTCACTACACTGTTACTACACTATGCCACTGCACTATGTCACTACACTATGTCACTACACTATGTCACTACACTATGTCACTACACTATGTCACTACACTATGTTACTACACTATGTCACTACACTATGTCACTACACTATGTCACTACACTATGTCACTGCACTATGTCACTACACTATGTCACTACACTCTGTCACTACACTATGTCACTGCACTATGTCACTACACTATGCCACTGTACTATGCCACTACACTATGTCACTACACTATGTCACTACACTATGTCACTACACTATGTCACTACACTATGTCACTACACTATGTCACTATGTCACTACACTATGTCACTACACTATGTCACTACACTATGTCACTACACTATGTCACTACACTATGTCACTGCACTATGCCACTGCACTATGTCACTACACTATGTCACTACACTATGTCACTGCACTATGTCACTACACTATGTCACTACACTATGTCACTACACTATGTCACTACACTATGTCACTACACTCTGTCACTACACTGTCACTACACTATGTCACTACACTATGTCACTACACTATGTCACTACACTATGTCACTACACTATGCCACTGCACTGTCACTACACTATCTCACTACACTATATCACTACACTCTGTCACTACACTATGTCACTACACTATGTCACTGCACTATGTCACTACACTATGTCACTACACTATGTTACTGCACTATGTCACTACACTATGTCACTACACTATGTCACTACACTATGTCACTACACTATGTCACTACACTATGTCACTACACTCTGTCACTACACTATGTCACTACACTATGTCACTACACTATGTCACTACACTATGTCACTACACTATGTCACTACACTATGTCACTACACTATGTCACTACACTATGTCACTACACCATGTCACTACACTATGTCACTACACTATGTCACTACACTATGTCACTACACCATGTCACTACACTATGCCACTACACATGTAAAAGAGTAGGCTCAATAATCCTTCATAATCGGCAAGTGCCCTTTGTGACGCTGGGCACAATTCGCAACTAAGCGTCGAAGCATTCCACATAGAACGGGGGGTCGGGATACCAAAATAACAAGAGGCATTTTTTGCGTTTCGAATTTGGTGCAAAACTCAATATTTTCAAGAGCCTGCAATACATGTGAATACATGCACACATGGTCTTGCCCTACCACACCTTGCCACGCATGAATCTTTCTTCGTGCCTTCGTGCGCCCCCTACGTTCTCAATCGTTGCCGGCTTTCACTTTGTTTGTTCCTCCTCCTCCTTGTGCTCAATCCACGCTTTCGCTCGTGTTCTCCTCTCTCGTCCCCGTTCACTGGAACAAACTCCCCCCCCCCCCCCTCCATATTAAGCAGTCACCTTTGCTCGCTAGTTTCCGCTCCGCACTCAAAACTGACTTCTTGTTACCTACCTCACCCTACGACCCCCCTTAATCTCCCCATCATTCTCATTACAGGGCTTTCACTCATTCCCCCGTTCATTCAATCCATTCATTATTATTTACCGTCATCAATTTCTCTTTCACCGAATTCACACATCACAGATTTGCCCATTGCTTCCTCGCATCTATTCCATTCACCTCATCTCCACCATGACATTCATATGTGCTATTGTTAATTCTGTGCAAACGTTGAAAATAGCTTTTTCTCTTTAAGTTATTTTCAACCGTGTTTCTCAATTCGTCTTTACTGGGTCGCTTGTTAACTATTTTCCGCCTTGCCATGCATAGCACCCTGAGAACGATTGTTTAAGGGTGCTTTATAAAAAAAAATTAAAAAATCATTATTTTTGGAAAAGGCGGTTTATGAATTGTTTTTGAGATAAGACTTGATTTCGTCACGAAGCGCTCCATAAAGAGCCGCACATTCCTCTGGAGCCATCGGTTGCCGACCCCTGACGATCGAACGTCAATTTGCACCAGTTGGCACTGTGGGCAGTTGAACCCCGCTTAACGACGGTGATTGGTTCCACGAAACCGGTCGTTAAGTGATTTGGTCGTTAAGTGAGTATAGGAAATACACGTTAAAGGCTTCATTCGTTCAGATAGCCTTTTTCACCCAAAAACGTACTTTATAATATTTAAACAATGGATATTAATTCAAGATTATAAACACAAAACATGAAAATAAACTTGGTTAATCAATGCATTTATTAATATTTACTGCACCTACAACAGGCCGTCGTTAACTGGGGAATGGTAAGCGAACACATTGGGCTCTATGGAGGCACTACACTATACACTACACTACTATACACTATACACTACACTACTATACACTACACTACTATACACTACACTACTATACACTACACTATACACTACACTACTATACACTACACTATTATACACAACACTACGATACACTACACTACTATACACTACACTACTATACACTATACACTACACTACTATACACTACACCACTATACACTACACTACTATACACTACACTACTATACACTACACTATACACTACACTACTATACACTACACTACTAACCACTACACTATACACTACACTACTATATACTACACTATTATACACAACACTATACACTACACTGTACACTACACTACTATACACTACACTACTATCCACTACACTATACACTACACTACTATACACTACACTACTATACACTACACTACACCACTATACACTACACTACTATACACTACACTACTATAAACTACACTATACACTACACTACTATATGCTACACTACTATACACTACACTACTATACACTACACTACTATAAACTACACTATACACTACACTACTATATGCTACACTACTATACATTACACTACTATACACTACACTATCCACTACACTACTATATACTACACTACTATACACTACACTACAATACACTACGCTACTATACACTACACTATACACTACACTACTATCCACTACACTATACACTACACTATTATACACCACTACACTACTATACACTACACTATACACTACACTATACACTACACGAAACGCTACACATTGGGCTCTATGGAGGCCAGACGTTCAGCGATTTCGTCGTTAACAGGGGTGATCGTTAAGAGGGGATCTACTGTATTCCATTCATGACTAATATAATCTCGTTTGGGAGTGTGCAGCATTTGAAGTATCGTGCTGGGAAAAATGTAATTATGGAAAGCATAAAAGATCAGGCCCCATGCGTTGTTAAGAGAGCAGCGAATTGTAAGCACTTGCATGTGTAAACCAGAGGAGGAATCATGCCAACTTCATCGCAATAAATTCGCCGAGCACCGCTGTTATTGGCTTTTTCTGCTTTGTCATGTCTTTCACATCACCAACGCAGTTGTACCTGGTGTCGAAACGGTATGTTACCAAAGTCAATGGAGTGCCATTAATGCGTTCTGGCATGCGTGCCCGCATTCCACCGTCAGGAGAGAGTTTTTTTCTCCGTGTAATTGCGCTCATTAATTACGTCTTTAATGGATACAAAACGTAAATTTAAGTGTCTCATCCGCACAAGCTACCTAAACAAAGTAATGTACTGAGCACGTTGCTTTAAAAACATTACCAAAGTTTGGCACAGACAATGTCAATGCTTAATCGGAGTTGAAGACCGATTCACTTTTTGTATTGTGTGTTCACTCTCACAATTGCAAACGTCTTTATAATAATTAGAAGGGAAAAAAAAACATAATTTACTTAAGAATATCTTGAGACTTAAAACATTGTTCTTGTTAAAACGAGTTAAGCAGCAAATTAATTAAGATGTCCAGTTTTTATCATTTATTTTCAACAATGCCATTAATTTCGTGTGATTTTGAATCATTTGATCACTGAGCTGTAAATAGAAAAAAGGAAAATAATGTGCTCTGTACGTTGTGCATTCCCACAAATGCACAGTATTTCAACGAATAGCAAATTATTGTACACAAATGATAATGTGCATCTGCAGAGGCCCCTCCTGCGAGTCTTCAGCACCAAACATGTCTCGTCAGGTTTCTGATCGGCATGGTCCGACCACGTGCCGGCTATTCCTCCCATCTCTCCTCTATCACCGTCACGCGAACTCTTAGTCAGGCTAGTAGCAGCAGCAGCAGTAGCAGCGGCTTTTGGCTAGCCATCGAACAAAGATGGTCACAGCATCGTGCGCTTTCAGATGCGCTTCTGCGGCCGTCTGGAACGCTCTTTTTTTTTCTTTCAAAATTTCGGAAGCCACTAGAGTTAGGCACTTTTAAATCAACTAGATTTAAAACTCATTTCTTTAGAACTGATTTTTGCGTTCAGTTTGTTGTCCTTCCGCCACACCTCCGATAAGCACCGTTAGAAACGTACGGTGTGAAAGAAGTTTAACACCCCGTGGTTGTCTCCTTCTCTTTCTTTAGATTTTGCTGCTATAAATGTCCACGTGATAAGCCAGTTTGTTGAACTTTCATTTTTGTCCAGTTCACTGCTGAAAAATAAGCTAAGAGCGAAGTGGTATTTACCTGGTATTTAAAACAAGTGTTTAGCTTCAAATTTTGATTTAAAGCTTTCGTGACTGCAGGGATTCATATTCTTGGTCCTTTCGGTAAAGTCACGTAGAAGGGAAACAATAAAATAATAGAAATATAAAACAATAAAATGCTCACGACGTTTCGACTGCAACACAAGCAATCATCATCAGGTGTGCAAACCACAGCAAGAAAATTTGAAACGTCGTGAGAATTGTATTGTTTTATATTTTTATAATTTTATTGTTTCCCTTCTACGTGACTTTACCGAAAGAACCAAGAATATGTTTAGCTTCAATTGTCGATTTTATTTTAAAGTGATGCGTTTACCTATCCTATACGTTACATTACTCTCGTGTGTTTGTACCGTTTGTTGTTGTAACGTTCAGACCCGCCCCTACTGGACATCTGTGAAAAACAGAGCTTTATAGCTCTTCGGATTCCTTCCTCCTGCAGTCTAAATACAGTCTGATGATTAAGATTTTACACCTCTCCGATTAGCCACACCCTGTCCCAGGCGGAGCCAAGTCCGTTTCCCCATTCACTCTCCATCACATGCACATCTCCCCCCCCCCCCCCCGGATCGCCCCCAGGTGAGGTTCGGTGGGCTCTCACTTCCCTCTATCCAGCCACAGGTGCCCTGGTACATTTACACATCGATCCACATAATTATTTGTAAAGCGCCCTTAAGCAATTGTTCTCCGGGCGTTATTGCGTGTCAAGAGACGGTAAATTGTGAACATCATGTAAGGTGCGAGCTCGGATTGTAATTAAAGATCTAGTCTTCATTGTCATTGCATTGCTTCAGGATTCCACATAGCACACTCATGTTTATGTAAGAATGTTAACGACATAACGTACAGTGTCTTTGCATGTAGTGTTAACCCTCTTGGGTTAATACAATTAATACAACTTTGTGGGAAGTCAACAGCGGGTATCACTCATTGTGAGTCTGTGATTGTGAGCAATGGTCCATATTGGGATGAAAGTGTGTTCACGAGTACAAATAATCACTATGGCAAGCTTAATTATGTGTCCAGCCATTGATGCTACTCTTGACGCTTTTGTTGAACAAATGAAATTCAAACAGTCAAGTGAATAATAAAAGGCATCCGCGCTTGTAGGATCCATGCGTATTTTTTTTTAAATGCGGCGTTAATTTGTGTATTACAAATGTCCGCGATTGTAACTATTCCCCCAATTTGTACTCGGTCGTAAATTGTTTACGCAATTAAGTAAAATGAAAATTACGACCGCAGATAACAAAAAAAAGAGAGGTAAATCTTACCGCACATCATGCATCAACCGGAGCGAGATTTACGGGGCCCGTGAAACGGCACGTGGATTAATAATGGCATTACGCTGTGATTCACTGCCAAATAAAAGTGTCACCGCTCACGGAGGGTTGCGCACGGTTCGCCGGTATCTGCCGTCGACGGCAAACGATTGAACACAGAATGCGCATGCCGCGCGCGTGACCGCCTGGCGAATGAGCACTGCTTTACGGGCCCTTACTTTTTTGCAGACGACGAAACGCGCACGTGACCCCACCGGCAGATGTAGCGAGGGCGCGGGGTGGCAGCAATTCTCGTCCCCGCCACCCTGGTGGGACAGGTATATAGCCTGTGCGGGCGGTCAGTGTTCGGCAGTGCTCGTGGCAAGCGTCACACAGTGTTGCGCAGATGAAATGGAACGCATTGGTGGCGCGCCGTTCACGCGGCGTTCGTGCGTCGGGAGCCTCGACATCACACCGCTCACTCCACCTCTGCCGCTACTCGCTGCTCGCTGCACGACACACTCCTGCACTCACCGCCTGTAACCCAGAGCTAATTCCGGCGCAGTCCTATGGCTTTATGAGCCACGCGTTATGACTTTAATGTGCGTTGATTGTGTGGGGGCAATGTGTTTAATAATTGATTCGGCATAACTACTGTGAACTCTTAATGATGCCACTGCCTTGGTGTTTTTATCTGTTTTGTTTTGCTGTCACAATTCCGGATAAATTCGAACCAAATTAAATGTCTGCACCTTTAATGATTACACATGTTTTCTATAAACCGTCTGGCGAAAATGAGAATTAAACATTTTCTGACGCGTAAATAAATAAAAAACGGTCGTTAATATCTAGTAATAATTGTCCTTTACTTTCATGCCTATAATGTACAGACAGTGTGTTTCTCCATATCATGTATTACATGAAATTGATTATAATTTTTGTCGCATCAGTCTGTGAGCCTTCCGATCAATGTTTATAAGCAGCAAGACATCTTGGAAGAAGTGGGATTACCCACACTTTACCCCAGAACATCTTCATTGTTAGCCACACTTGGATTACGAGTGGCTGCGAAAACTGACTTGTTAAATAAATACTTAGCAAGGGACCTTTTTTGCCAGTATCGAAATATGAGACATAAGAATGGATGTTACCCTTTCTGGCAATAAAATATGTGTTAAGATGTTCAAGCACCAAATAGATACATTTTTCAATGTATCTATACCCCGAAACCGCTGGATAATCAATCGATGATCGATTGCATTGATGTTTCATAAGTTCGTAAATGGCGCACTGAGATCCCTGGACGAAGTGCACCTTATAAATTGAAATTATTATTAACGGTTCGGACGGATATAATTCTTTGGAGGTATCCTTTACGTCCTCCTGCAAAAAAATACCCGTGGCGTTGTGTTTCATGAGAAGAAATATACCGTCGCTTTCGCAAGCCTACCGAGGAAAAACGGTTCCTTCTTGAAGCGAACAGGGTGGTACAAAGCGAGAATTTCGCACGGAAAAAAAGTTTCGATCAAAAGAGTGAAAGTTGGAAACTAACAGCCGCAAAAAAAACGAATTTGTATCTTGTACAATCCCATATATAAGGAAATAACAAGATTTACTCCCAAAAATGTACCCCCCACTGAAAAATTATTGGTGGGTCGACAACTCAACCCACGACTGGGGAGTAAAGATGTCAAACACGAGGGCATGAGATAATAGATGACCCATTCACTCCTGTCCAATAACTCATTTCCCAGCAGCACTTGCACTGCGAGTATAATTAACGTTGGAGAAGTCATCACAGGCCCTCGCAATTACCGTGTCCATATCCGCTTCGGAGACATTGACACCATCATGCTGGAACAAAGGATGGCATTTATTTGTAAATTTGCTGCTGGATGAATAGCTCTCTGCGGCGCGTTGGTCAAGGAGTGCGTTTGACCGTGTGATGTGGTGATGCCGCGTCGGCAATGGTGCACGAGCACTAGTAACAAAAGAACTGAACACCTTCGACAAGTAACAAAGAAAGCACTGAGCATTGCCTTCAAAAGAAAACGTATCTAATCGGTGATATTTCAGGAAATGCGCTATCATTTGCTATGAATGGCCCAAAAATGTAGCTTATTATATATTTCCCCCCCCCCCCTTTTAAGGCCACAACGTTATTGATTAATGGGTTATCGATATTTCTGTTTGACAATGGTTTACCAAACCGGTTGGTGCGTATTCATGGGGAGCCAATACTGGATTGTGATATCACTGGCTAGTGTTGTAAGCTATAGCAAAGGATCAAAATCAGGTCGCCGGGTTAATTTGGAGATTGCATGTCTCTCTCCCCATGGTCGCGTTCATTTTTTTTCTTCGGGTCGTCCAGTTTTTTTCCTCCACACTTAGAAACATGCGTGTAGCGTATTTGGCTGCTTTAAATTGCCACATTATAAGCCACTTCATTGAGCAATCATTTGTGGCCAGGTCGCTTCAGAAAAGGAGCTATATATCTCTGTGGGCCTCACCTGGTCAAAGAAAAAAATAGTTTATAATTCGGTGCACTAACTACTACCACCAACGCTAACCACGTGCCCTTTATTTTCATGTTTAGCAACAATTACAAACGTTGAATCTCAAGTGTTCTTCATTCCAATTACGACTAGGGTGCTTTTACACTTGGGAAAAAACTGGATTACTCAGAGGAAACCCACATAAACTAAAAGAGAAACGCTTGTTCGACATATTTTGTCACAGATGGGTTTATCACAATAGAAATAAATTATTTTATTTCCAAACAAGTCGAACATCAGCTACATAAAACCATATTCAAGAGCATCCATTTTAAAAGGCCATCATTGAGCAGTGGCTTGAGTATGGATTTTACTTGTACTAGCAGGCATACTAAGCAATCTGCCAATATACAAATTCTCACAAGTTACTGCTACACATACATTTTTCAACAGGTCAATTAACCATGATGAACATTACTTTACCGAAAGAACCAAGAACATGATGAACATCTCAACAATTCAACCCAACGTGACATTTAATCTTGGCCACGCTGAATGCTTATGCCAGCAAGGAAATGGAACTTCTAAGCGCCCATCAATGGAACAAAATGTGGGCTTTTACCACTCGATTTAAATGGGCTCGTGTCTTGTTCATGCCCTTTCCCCATAGCATTGATGTCCTTGGAAAAGTCTTATGATAATTGGATCTCTCTTTTTTTTCTTCACAACTTTTTAGACCTTTCCCCAATGAATTGTGTTCATGCGTTATCCGTTATTTGCTGATTAATGCCTCTGGTGTTTCAGACTGATGTGCTCATAAGTTTAGTCTCAGTATATACGTGTGCCAACGTAGTAAACGCAACACATACGACAAGAGCGCTGCCAACAAAGTCGTCGGTTACATTTCTGTTATTCATTTTGAGGATTAAACACTTATTTATTTAAAGTTCGCAAAAATAATTTACGACTGTGCATTCAGGATACCAAAGTCAAAACCTTCACTGTTTCTGGTGAACGATGGGGTAGAACTTGTCGCCTTTAATGGCGACTTACCACCACTTGGTGATCAATGTATCGACCCTTGATGAATGATAGGCTCAGATGATTCCCAGTCAACTTGCAATATTAGATTGTGAGTATCATACTCTAACCATAGCACCACTTGGTCTAATCAACAGACTATGGCCTAATACAATGAAAAAAACCTAAGTTGAGTCACAATACAATTCAAAATCCTCCTCCTCACACATAAAGCCCTACATAACCAGGCCCCTTCCTACCTCACTGATCTGCTCCACCGCCACAACCCATCCCGTAGCCTTCGCTCATCTGACGCCAACCTCCTGACTCCACCTCTCAGGACCAAGCATCGAACCTGGGGCGACAGAGCCTTCTCTATAGCTGCCCCCTCACTTTTGAACTCTCTCCCAAAACAAATCTGGCTGCACCGACCTTCCAGCGTTCAAATCATTGACTAAAACTCACCTTTTTAAAATAGCTTTTAATGTTTAGCTAAGTTTGATGTGCTTTTAGTGTTTTTACCATTTGATGTTGTTTTTGCTGTTTTTATGATTTAATGTAAAGTGTCTTTGAGTATTCAGAAAAACGCTCACAAATAAAATGTATTATTATTATGTGTACACGACAGAAACGGTGCGCGTAATTTACGTTTCTGTAGTAGAGAAACGGCCGTATAGATGAGAGCTCTTATTTTCACAATTTCTGCAGGATTTGTGTTCAATTCCAACCTCTGCCAATCCCACAATCTCACAAAGAAGCTGAAAGTCACATTCGATTTCAAGATTGGAATTATGAGTACAGGCCTGGGAATCGTCAAAAAGGGCCAGCTCTGAATGTCAATATTCATTGAGGAGGAAGATGCCCGCCTCATTTGTTCACCGTGATTGGCAAAGTGCGTGAATCTTACGACAAATGGAGCAATATTTCTACAAGATGACTGTTTGTAGTTCCAGCAACTCGGCCAGATGAGAAATCATAGGCAATTGTTTCCTCGGCAGCAAAGGGGCAAAGTTGAGTCCCGGGTTACCCATTCAGAGGTCACGCAACATTCCATTATTTCACACACATCATTCTTAATGTATATGCATAGTAGGTATCCCATGCACATACAAATGTGGGAGTGCGCATAATCCAGGTGGTGGAGAGACGAGTGTAAATGCCGTCGTGCAGTGTTAAAGTCTGGCACTGCACAGCATTTAAGCGGGAAACGAACAGATGAGTAAAGGAATCAAAGCGACTTTTGAATCGGCAGGATAATTTTTACATGCCTTTTTGGGGGGCTCGGAGTAGTGATCAAGAGAGTGTTTTGCATCAGTGGGTAATGGTAGCGATCTTTAATATGGAGAAAAGGTTTTGGAGACAGGGCTGTTGCTAATGGCCGCTGTGTGGATAAATTATGTGGGTCAGAGGTATATGGTAAGATCCATTGAAAAAAGGGTAATTTAATGTTCTCAGGGTAAAAAAAAAAGAGGACAACATCGAAATCCGACTCACCTGGTACTGAGATATGTGCGGATACTGTGAGGTCGGATGTTGAAAAACTATCGAAGTTGTTGATAATTACACCACGGCAAATACTGCACTGGGTGTGCACGGTTCCTTAGTCAAGCGTGGGTACGCGAGGGTCGGTGGTGCCACATTGTACTGCACTGTTGTAAGATGGGGAAAATTAAATTTCATGCGCTTGCATTCTCAGTCATTCCAAGATCTACTGGAAAAATTCCTATCGGCAATTCCCCCAGCCCCCGCACCCCCACCCCCGCCAAATAACGAAAATGTTTCAAGCTCAGACAAGTGTGGCGTGGTGGTGCTTCGTCTCTCTGAGGGCCTCGAGGCAGTAGCGGATTCCCCATACTTCCACAGCAGTCGCCACCGATATGTACAGAGCACAATCACGGCTGATTTCGCCCAAAGGGCCACTCGATTCATGAACTCCGGAAGGTTGGTGAGGGTTTAGGCACTCTGCCACAGTGACACGTGAATGCACGTGGTATTTTAGTGATTGCAATCATGATCTACGTTTCATTATTAATCATCAATCCACGGCTGGATGCAGGCCTCCCACATGCAGAGTCTCTTATGGGTTTTCTTGACATACTTCACCATTCTGGACACTGTCGAATGGCACAGAACAAGGTGAGAATCAGATATTGCTCATTGGTGAAGTTACCCATAGCCAGGAATCTAAACTCTTGTTGCTGGGTACAAAGTGCAGAACGCTAACTACTGCGCCACTACTCGAGCTAATGGTATTTTTTTTATCATTTATTCATTTAAATACAGTGAATGTAAAATTCACTTTTACTACACTTAAATTTGGTTAGGTTGGACGAAGTATGGCAGATTGACTGTGATTTGCTGTCCGCTTTGGATTTGTGTCAACGAGTTTATAGGTTGATAGAAACCCCCCCCCCCATGCCTTTCGAGAGAGAGTGCCATGCACAGAGTTTCGTTAATAGAATATTGTCGAGAGAGTTTTGGATAAGAAACCTAATCTGTTTGACTCAAGGGTCTCAAAAAATGTATACGTGTTAGCACTTTAAGAGCGTGGAGAACGAAATCTCAACGCCTCCTTAGGGCCTTGGTTCAACCCCAATCCCCCATCCCATAACCCCACTTGCACTCACCTTACAAGTCAATTCTGTGCAGCCTTATCAGCTGGCTACATTGCCATCAAATAAACACCGCTCAAGGTTGATATACAGGAATACCCATTAATGTCTCCATTCCTTTAAGGGGGCACACACACACCGCACATGTTGTTACACGGTAGACCACGAGAGTGTACAGTGCACAAGGGTTGTAAGTGCTTTTTACATTCATAAAAACACATTTTCAAAGCAAATACTGTGAAGAATGTTTTATTGCAACATTCTCGTCACATGATTCTAGAAAAAACGATGCTTCTGCTTTCATTAGGTTTAGAAAGAGTATCAGGGTTGGAAAATGTCAACCGGTAAACTGGTAACCGATTTATAATCTATTAGATTACCGGTCTGAAAGTCAGGAACCAGTAATACTTTGCATGGGAATGTTAGTAATGCACACACGAACGTACAAACAGCACGGTAGCCTAAGTCACCCTGTGATACATTTTGCCCTAGTTTCTCAGTTCAAAGGTGCAACCATGCAACCACTTGCTCACGCCAGAGTGAGCTCTAGAGGGTAACTGGTCTACTCTTCCACGCTGATCAGACGTCTTGGAAGAGGTAGGATTATGCACACTTTACCCCACTGCACTTGACCGGCCCAATGACACAACTGTAGTTTAACTATACTCCTTGGTTCTTTCGGTAAAGTCACGTTGGTATAAAAATAATAAAAAATAACCAAAGAGCATGGATTCCTGCAGTCACGAAAGCTTCAAATCAAGAATGTAGTTTAACTGCTTATCCTGCCAGGTGGACAGAGGCAGTAAGGGGTATTAAAGAGACTTGCACCATTATTTGCTGTGCCACGAATGTTGAACTTCTTTTGCACCGTACCTAGCCAACAGTGCTAATCGGAGGTGCGGGGTGAGGACAACAAACGAAACATAAAAAGCAGTTCTAAAGAAATTAGTTTTCAATCAAGATTTAAAAGTACATAGCTCCCAGTGGCTTCCTAATATTGGAAAGAAGAGCGTTCCAGACGGCCGCAGAAGCTCGCCTGAAAGTGCACGCTGCGGTGACCGTCTTTGTTCGATGGAAAGCCAATAGCCACTGCTGCAAAGATGGCCGGAGTTTGTGTGATGATAGTTAATCCTCCTTGACGAGATCAGCAAGGTGTGGGGATGAAATTGAATCGGTAATCATGAGGCCTCCTTTGCCAGTACCAAAATACACTAATAGGGGTTTTCCCTCTCTTTTCTGGCAACAAAACTGACACCTTTTGCAAGGAATCATGTTAACATTAACCACAATACTTGCAGTCAAATGCAAACAAAAAACAATACTCTGATAATTTATGCATTGTCCTTGAAACTGATTGGTTCACACCAGAGACAGCTTTTCTTAGAGCCTAGTCTCATATGGTGTTCGACCAGATGACGCCTTTGGCGTCATGCTTTTTTTGCATTTGACTGCAAGTATTGTGGTTAATTTTTTATTTAAAGCTTTCGTAACTGCAGGGATTCATATTCTTGGTTCTTTCGGTAAAGTCACTTAGAAGGGAAACAATAAAAAAATAAAAAAACAAAATTCTCACGACGTTTCGACTGCAACACAAGCAATAATCAGGTGTGAAAACCACAGCAAGAAAATTTGAAAAAAACGGCGTTTTTTTTACGTTAGCACCACGGAGAGCGATTTGGCAGTTATTCAGATGGACGAGTCCATCTATGATTTGACGCTTTCGTGACTGCAGGAATTATTCTTTGGTTCTTTCGGTAAAGTCACGTAGAAATAGAAAATAATATTATGCAATTTATTATTTTCTATTTCTACGTGACTTTACCGAAAGAACCAAAGAATGAGTCCATCTATGTTCGGAAAAGAGGAGGGGGGAGACGAAAATAAGTGGATAGCCTCATGAACGAATCTTTCATGGTAGCCAGATGGCTTGCAAAGAACCTCTGTCTTGCAGAAGTCAATGTCACGTGAGCCTACTGAATTATAACAATGATTTGCCACGGCCGAGGTGTTGGTCCTACCGTGTTTTAGGTCTGCTTTGTGTTCACGAATGCAGTCCGAGACAATGTAACTACTACCACAGAGGCAACTTAGTTTGTAGACGCCAGGATACTGTATGTCTGGAATCACATCTTTTACAGACGGAACCAGATCACGGATTTTATGTAATGTGTTGAATCGGACCTGGATCTTATGTTTATTCAAGATTTTGGAGATCTTTTTTGTGATCCCTGCAATGTAGGGTAAAGTGATGGTTTTGAAAGGCTCCTCAAGAGGGTCCTTCTTCATGGTTGGAGTGATAGCTTTGCGGATTGTGTAGTCGGAGTAACCATTAGCCTTAAGAGCTTGGTCTACGTGCTTGAGTTCACTGGCTATGTGTTCCTGGTCAGATATGCATTGGGCTCTATGGTGCAGAGTCTTGATGAGGGAATTCTTCTGGGATAGATGGTGGTGGGAATCCGGTTTCAGGTAAGCATCCGTATGGGTAGCTTTCCTGTAGACAGAGTGGCTCATTGAACCATCAAGTTTCTTTTTTATTAGGACATCCAAAAAAGGTAGCTTGCCATCTTTACAGACTTCCATGATAAATCTGATGCCTGGGTGTATGGAATTGATGTGGTCGAGGAATTGGTCTAGAGCAGGCCGGCCATGTGGCCAGATGTAGCAAGATCTGACATCGCTGCAACCCGAAAAAACGCTAAAATGCCAGCTATCAACCTCATCAAAGATGAGCGTTTTGAATTATATCAATTAAAAAAGAGGGATGACATTGGCATCCTCTCAGCCGACAAGGGCAATGCCACTGTCATCATGGATAAAATAGAATATAACAACAAAATTCCAGAATTACTCAACGATGGCAGCTATACAAAAATAAAAAGAGATTCCACTAACAGCCTCGTCATACAAACCAACATAATCATTTCTGATTCAACCGCATTAATTGATCAAACTAAACAGTTCTCGTTGAAACCTTATGCTGCCAGGCCACCAAGATTATACTGCTTACCAAAAATACATAAAGTAGATACACCCCTTCGTCCCATCGTCTCTACTATCAACTCCCCTACCTACAAACTGGCTCGTTTTCTGTATGAAATCCTGCGTCCTTTCACTGGAAAAACCACCTCTGCGGTACAAAATTCTACTCACCTGGTATCGACAATCACGGGTATTCCCTGTCCCCAGACGACCTGCTTGTCAGTTTTTACGTAGTTTCATTATTCACCAAAGTTCCTGTACCTGACACCATCGCAATCATTGAAGACTTGGTTCATCAAGGACTAAACACTGAGGTATCTCCCCTGGTGAGACATTGCTTAACCAATACATACTTCACTTGGAATGGAACTTTCTACAAACAAACTGAGGGCACCCCAATGGGCTCCCCCCTATCTCCGGTTGTTGCCAACATTTTCATGGAGAAATTTGAGACTGACGCCATCCAGACTGCCACTCTGCGCTCAACCTTATAGAAGAGGTACGTGGATGACACTTTTGTCATCTGGCCACATGGCCGGCCTGCTCTAGACCAATTCCTCGACCACATCAATTCCATGCACCCAGCCATCAGCTTTACCATGGAAGTCGACAAAGATGGCAAGCTACCTTTTTTGGATGTCCTAATGAAAATAGACCTGATGGTTCAATGAGCCACTCTGTCTACAGGAAAGCTACCCATACAGATGCTTACCTGAAACCAGATTCCCACCATCCATCCCAGAAGAATTCCCTCATCAACACTCTGCACCATAGAGCCCAATGCATATCCGACCACGAACACATAGCCAGTGAACTGAAGCACGTACACCAAGCTCTTAAGGCTAATGGTTACTCCAACTACACAATCCACAAAGCTATCACTCCAACCATGAAGTAGGACCCTCTTGCGGAGCCTTTCAAAACCATCACTTTACCGTACATTGCGGGGATCACAAAAAAGATCTCCAAAATCTTGAATAAACACAAGATCCAGGTCCAATTCAACACATTACATAAAATTCGTGATCTGGTTCCGTCTGTAAAAGATGTGATTCCGGACATACAGTACCCTGGCGTCTACAAACTAAGTTGCCTCTGTGGTAGTAGTTACATTGGAGAAACCAAACAACATGTCTCGGACCGCATTCGTGAACACAAAGCAGACCTAAAACACGGTAGGACGAGCACCTCGGCCGTGGCAAATCACTGTTATAATTCCGTAGGATCACATGACATTGACTTCTCCAAGACAGAGGTTCTTTGTAAGCCATCTGGCTACCATGAACGATTCGTTCATGAGGCTATCCACATATACAAACACAGAGACAATTTCAACTGAGAAGATGGATTCTGGCTTAGCAATCATTGGAAGGATTTGATCAACCATTTCGGGTCTTAATTGATTGTTCACGCTTACGGTGGCTTTCAGACCGCATCCATTATTTTTGTCTCCCTCCTCCTCTTTTCAGAACATAGATGGACTCGTCCATCTGAATAACTGCCAAATCGCTCTCCGTGGTGCTAACGTTAAAAAAACCGCCACTTTTTTCAAATTTTCTTGCTGTGGTTTTCACACCTGATGATGATTGCTTGTGTTGCAGTCGAAACGCCATGAGAATTTGATTGTTTTATATTTTTATTATTTTATTGTTTCCCTTCTACATGACTTTACCAAAAGAACCAAGAATATTGTGGTCAATGTTAACATGATTCCTTGATAAAGGTGTCCGTTTTGTTGCCAGAAAAAAGGGGGAAAACACTATTAGTATAGTTTGAATCGGTAACTTCTGGATTTGAAAGTCGTGTGCGAACCATCACACCATGACAGCTTAGACGCGTACAGCCGTCGTCAGGAGGTGTGCTTTTATTTTTAAAGGGGTTCACCCCCCGTGAGCTTGAAGATGTTTTCCTTACCCCCTCTGCCTTCCTTTCCCACCTCAAGCCTCTTTGAGCACCAAGGCAAATATGGCCATCCTGGGAATCACACTCAGCAAGCGCTATTAAGCACATATCAAAATATATTGCTGACTTTGTGCCTTCCCGCAAAATGTTGGCGTACCAGGAGACCCGACTAGGCACTACGTGTTTCCCCGAACGTTGCGGCTTCTCACAAAGTAATATCTGGATAAGCTGCTGTTCCAAGTAACGCTTGGAGTGGAAATACGCTGAGTAAAGTGTTTGCCCAAACGCGATTGATTGACGCAGAAGGATTTAGAAGGAAAAAACCGGATTCCCTCTACCATCCATCCCATAAGAACTCCCTCATCAGGACTCTACACCATAGAGCCCAATGCATATCCGACCAGGGACACATAACCAGTGAACTCAAGCACGTACACCAAGCTCTTAAGGCTAATGGTTACTCCGTCTACACAATCCGCAAAGCTATCACTCCAACCATGAAGAAGGACCCTCTTGAGGAGCCTTTCAAAACCATTACTTTACCTACATTGCGGGGATCACAAAAAAGATCTCCAAAATCTTGAATAAACACAAGATCCAGGTCCAATTCAACACATTACATAAAATCCGTGGTCTGGTTCCGTTTGTAAAAGATGTGATTCCGGACATACAGTACCCTGGCGTCTACAAACTAAGTTGCCTCTGTGGTAGTAGTTACATTGGAGAAACCAAACGACATGTCTCGGACCGTATTCGTTAACACAAAGCAGACCTAAAAACACGGTAGAACCAACACCTCGGCCGTGGCAGATCACTCTTATAATTCAGTAGGCTCACGTGACATTGACTTCTCCAAGACAGAGGTTATTTGCTAGCCATCTGGTTACCATGAACTATTCGTTCATGGGGCTATCCACATATACAAACACAGAGACAATTTCAACCGAGAAGATGGATTTTGGCTTAGCAATCATTGGAAGGATTTTATAAACCATTTCGGGTCTTAATTGATTGATCACGCTTACGGTGGCTTTCAGACTGCATCCATTATTTTGGTCTCCCCTCTCCTCTTTTCCGAACATAGATGGACTCGTCCATCTGAACAAACTACCAAATCACTCTCCGTGGTGCTAACGTTAAAAAAAACGCCACTTTTTTCAAATTTTCTTGCTGTGGTTTTCACACCTGATGATGATTGCTTGTGTTGCAGTCGAAACGCCATGAGAATTTGATTGTTTTATATTTTTATTATTTTATTGTTTCCCTTCTACATGACTTTACCGAAAGAACCAAGAATATTGTGGTCAATGTTAACATGATTCCTTGAAAAAGGTGTCAGTTTTGTTGCCAGAAAAAAGGGGAAAAACCCTATTAGTATAGTTTGAATCGGTAACTTCTGGATTTGAAAGGCATGTGCTAACCATCACACCACGACAGCTTAGACGCGTACAGCCGTCGTCAGGAGGTGTGCTTTTATTTTTAAAGGGGTTCACCCCCCGTGAGCTTGAAGATGTTTTCCTTACCCCCTCTGCCTTCCTTTCCCACCTCAAGCCTCTTTGAGCACCAAGGCAAATATGGCCATCCTGGGAATCACACTCAGCAAGTGCTATTAAGCACATATCAAAATATATTGCTGACTTTGTGCCTTCCCGCAAAATGTTGGCGTCCCAGGAGACCCGACTAGACACTACGTGTTTCCCCGAACGTTGCGGCTTCTCACAAAGTAATATCTGGATAAGCTGCTGTTCCAAGTAACGCTTGGGGTGGAAATACGCTGAGTAAAGTGTTTGCCCAAACGCGATTGATTGACGCAGAAGGATTTAGGAGGAAAAAAATCATGATTGAATTTCACAACGCAATGATGTGGCCACACCTTCTTCGTCTGTGTGTTATCTGATGCCATCCATTTAAATGTCGCCGTCCAAGAAAATTGTGAGCACAAATTGAGGATGTATTCTCAGCGAGCTCAACGGTTATGTACTGCATTATAATAAACAAAAAAAGCAAGGGTCATGGATAGGTCAGAAGGGTTATGTCACACGTACATGCTCTTTCAATTAGATAATAGACCCTTCCATTCACGAGTGAACAATTGTGACTGGGTCATGTAGCTTAACGTAAGTGGAGTGCATACAAAGATTAAGATGTGGACCAGTGTATGAGTGGATTACAGATTTTCGAATCAACCTAAGCTTCTACCTCCGCTGTAATGTTAACATGAATTCAACCCCTTATCTTTAACTCTGCAAAAAAAAAACCCTTGCCCCTAGTGTTAAGGCTGATTTTTTTTTGGAAATGTCCGTGATCAATTGGCTGCCCGTGCCGCTGGTGTAACTTTGCTGGGCTGAGTTGCGTCCCTTTAAACTGGCCATCCTTGGGCGAGCGCACCATTCCACTCCCTTTCCCCGACACCCGTTGGTGGTCGAAGACCACGGTTTTAAAAATTTGGCCAAAGTGAGGCAGGATGCTGTGTTTATATCGAGGAGCGATAGGCGCGAGATTTGTTTATTTTTTTTACGACGAAACAATCGACTGGCAAATTCAGGCAACAATGCTTAAGGGCAGTCACTCCTTTCTCCCAACGGTTGTCACAAATCAGTCTCATTGTGGAAACTAATTGGGGCTCTTTGGCCAACATTCGTGAAAACAACAAACACTTTGTCTTCAATGTAGCACGCTGACATCAAACCTAATTGAACCATCTTCTTTTATTTTGTCGAACGTTTATTTCAATATTTACATCCTATTTTTAGTAAACACAATGTAAGTTTAAATATTTTTTTTTATTCTATGCACTTAATACCAAATGTATGTTTGAGAAGTAACAAGGTGATTGCATAATCTTAGTTATTTCGGTAAAGTCACGTTGAAGGGAAACAATAAAATAATGAAATATATATAAAACAATAGATTTTTTGGTTTTATATATATTTTTATTGTTATATATATTTTATTATTTTATTGTTTCCCTTCAACGTGACTTTACCGAAAGAAGTAAGAATATGAATTACTGCAGTCACGAAAGCTTTAAATCAAAATTTAAGGTGTTTGCAATTTGCACGGTTGTTCGTGATTTTTGTGATTAGCACGGTTGGCTACGTACGGTGCGAAAGAAGTTCAACATACGGTATGTAGAGGTGGCGGCAGCTTAGGGAAGATGCAGTCCTACGATGGGTTGACCATGGCTGACAATGGTGATGAGAATGAACCAGTGTATAAGTTTGTTAACAACAATTGCATGGAATTACTCTTTCGTTTTTTCGGTAAAGTCACGTAGAAATAATAAAAAATAAAATTATATAATAGCATACGACGTTTCGATTGCAACACAAGCATTCATCATCAGGTACAGAAGAGCTAAATTTAAGAGAGAGAGGAAACACATAACCGCAGATATATATACAGACCTTAAGTAGAGGGTATTAAGACAGACACACCAGGGGACACAGAGAGAGACGCAGGAGCACACTAAATCAAACAGGGTTTAGCAAAATTTGGAAACTATATAAAGCAACACAGACGGTCGGTTAAAACACAATTAACGCATGGTCTGGTTGATTACGCTATTTCAAAGATTGCTAAATTGTAAGTTAAGTGTGAAATTTAAGAGAGTGATAGAACACAGACCGCAAAGAGACATATGGGGAGAGACACGCACACAGTGAAGAAGTAAAGCGTGCCGAAGCCTTAAATAGACAGAGACGGCGGGGCTGGGACTTAGAGACAATGGGACACAAATTAGCATGAAGAGATCACATATCAAAGGACGGTGCAGGTAGAGGGCACGAGTTGTCACACAGGGGGGTACGGAGGGAGTCGCAGCGCCCACTCGGAGACACAAGGCACACACACACAGGCAGAGACAACACAGCGATACAAACACCAAGTCAAGACACAAAGGCAGATACACCAGCAGAGACAACACAGCGATACAAACACCAAGTCAAGACACAAAGGCAGATACACCAGCAGAGACAACACAAAGACACGGACTTCATACCTCCCCGAAGAGGTGGTTCGAACTTGATTAGGTGCTTTCGTGACTGCAGGAATTACTCTGTTTTTTTCGGTAAAAGTCACGTAGAAATAATAAAAAATAAAATTATATAATAGCATACGACGTTTCGATTCTTGATTGCTTGTGTTGCAATCGAAGCGTTGTATGCTATTATATAATTTTATTTTTTTCTTATTTCTACGTGACTTTACCGAAAAAATCAAAGAGTAATTCCTGCAGTCACGAAAGCACCTAATCAAGTTCTAATTGCATGGAATGTTTGGTCATCACATTAGTGCATATACAATTTTTTTTATTATTACTATTTGCTCAATTTTAATAGTTTTCATCATCAGCCATGATCAATTCACAGGTGAGTTTTAAGACGCGAATTAGAAAGTGTAATAACTCAGATTCACTAATGGACCAATGAAGTGGATTCCACAATCGCGGATTCTGCCTGCAAAAAGCTCTGTCTCCCACAGAACAAAGTCTGGTCTTTGTAGAATAACAATGTTCATACCAGAATCAGCAGATCAAAGCTTTCCGTGGTAGAATATAACACTTGAGAAGATCAGTGAGATATTTAGGAGCCAACTCATTCAAGGCCTTTAACACAAGAAGAGTAAGCTTGAAGTCTGTTCTGTATTTCACAGGGAGCCGGTGCGGGGAGGTAATAATCGGATAGAATGTGATCACGTGACTTAGATCTGGTTATAGGAATAGGTTTTACCCTTTTAACTGGCACAAAAACTGACACCTTTATTCAAGGCATCATGTTTGCAATGACCACAACACAAGCGGTCAAAATGCAAACGTCTTCTGGTCCAACACCAATGGAGACTAGGCTCTAAGAAAAGCTGTCTCGGGTGGAGACCAATCAAATTCAAGGACAGTGCATATTATTATTATCAGAGTTGTCTTTTTTGTTTGCATTTTGACCGCTTGTGTTGTGGTCATTGCAAACATGATGCCTTGAATAAAGGTGTCAGTTTTTGTGCCAGTTAAAAGGGTAAAACTTATTCCTATATCTTGTTTCTGGCAAAGGAGGTCTCATAATGTTAGATCTGGTTGCAGTCTATTTGAAAACGCTGGATGATAGACTCACAGAGACGTGGCCATCTCTCGCGATGCATAAATCCATCGGGCTCATGCACATCAGCCAACTTCATCGATCCATCTGCATGGTGGGGGACGTCCTATGGGGTGTGTTCTATTGTTTTGGCTGCCACTCCATCGTTCGTCATCGACCATCATCCCTTCTATTCATCACGTATCCTGCCCAAGCCCACTTTCATCTTAATCTTGACAGCCGATGTAATACTCTTTGGTTCTTTCGGTAAAGTCACGTAGGTATAAAATAAAACAAATATGAAAACAACTAAATTAAATCACGACGTCTCGGAGGCAACACAAGGTTCCGTCATCAGGTGTAACTGGCACAGCAAAATTACGACAGTAAAAATTACTACAGTAATTTTGCTGTGCCAGTTACACCTGATGACGGAAGCTTGCGTTGCCTCCGAGACGTCGTGATTTAATTTAGTTGCTTCCATTTTTGTTTTATTTTATTTATTTTTTACCTACATGACTTTACCGAAAGAACCAAAGAGTATGGATCCTTGCAGTCACGAAAACTTAAAATTTAGCCGATATGATGTCTTTAACTTGTGTGCGTGTTCCTGTTTCTGTCGTATCTAGCGTGATCCAAGCAGGCCCTTCTGCACGCTTCTGTACAATTTTCAGCTGTCGTTCCGTTTTCTTTGAAAGCGTCCGTGATTCTGATCCACATGTCACAGCCGCAAATTTTCACGAATTTCAACTTATTGAGGTACATCGAGATGTCTTCGTTTTTCTCAAAAAGCCCTACTTTGAGGGTATTTAGGCTGACTCTTCCATGCTGGCCAGATGTCTTGAAAGAGGTGGAAGTGTCCACATTTTACTCCATCACACACGAAACTATTTTTTTTAACCAGTTGAGGCCCGCTGAGCTATTTAGCTCGTTTTCAGAAGCGACCTGCCCACAAATGATAGCTCAACGGAATGGCTCACACTCTGTGGTTCTTTCGATAATGTCACGTAGGTAGGAAAATAAAATACAATTAAAAAATAATATATCACGAATATAATATATCACGAATAATATATCATAATATATTTATGTTTCTACCTCCGTGACTTTACCGAAAGAACCAAAGAGTATGGATTCCTGCAGTTACGAAAGCCTCAAATCAAGATGGAATGGCTCATGTGGAACTTTATAGCAGCGAAATACTCTAAACGCATGTTTCTGAATGTAGACGGAAAACCCAGAGGACCTGGAGAAAAATCCAGGTGACCACGGGGAGAACACGCAAACTCCAAATATACAGGCGTCAGGGTCGGGATCGTACCCACGACCTCCTGTATACCAGGCGAGGGAGTTAACATCTCTCTTCACAGCAGTAACCTCTTCTTTGAAACACCTGAGAAATCGAGGATTTGGTTCAGGTATGAAGACCATATTGGTAGATCGTGGTAGATGGTCTTTATACCTCAGCATTTACTCATGGGACATAAGATAGGAATTCTGAGGCCAGACCTGGTCAATATTTATTCTTCAATACTTCATCTGCAGATTAGACCATTTTTTTGCCTTAGAGGGAATGTTAAGAACATTATATTACTTTTACAACATTTGACAGCGGCTACCTTTTAAATGCCATCAAGATATTTGTGTGTTCTGCAATCGACTGACCGGTGTTCCCATTCATGCTGCTGGGTGAACGGAGACATGGAAATGTAGGAAACGTATCCATCGTTGCAACTGCCATGCCAGGAGATGGTCCTGATTACCACTGTATTGCAAGACCAGTGTTCTAACCATTACATCATGGCAACGTCTATATATTTGATAAAAACAGCTCTCAGATCATGTCTGTACATTAGCCAAATAATGTATGTGCTGGCTGAAATGCAGGCTGGCATATATTTCAGCATCAACATGTATGAATCTATTCCATTATTTTCCACGTAGTAATACATTTGAAATCTGCAAATAATTAAATCTAGAATTTCCTCAGAAAAATAAAACAATGTTTAGTTTTATAAAAGTCAGGACACACCAATTTTAACAAATCACATAGAGTTATTCCATTTATTTTAACAAATGTTCAAATGTACTTCCTTTAACATTCATTAATTGTCTTTTGAAATTAATTCAGAACTCGTGTTAAGATTACAGCTGCCTTCGATAGCATTCATAAAAAAAACAATTGAACTTGTTAATCTTGAGTACATTTTCTTTCCATTTTAAAATGTAATTTGAAAATTAAGAAAAAAATAGATAATCGTGATGATAAAAGATAAAACATTAACTTAAAGAATAGACCATTTAAATGTTTAAATGCTAGTTTTTTTTAATAAGTGAAATAACCTGCATGTCGTGACTTTTACGACACCCGATATCATGTCCAAACGCAAAGTGCATCTCAAAATGAGGTGTATTACACAATCCAAATCGTTCAATTGCCAGTACTTCGCTTACTGTATACGGATCTCAATTTTTTGCCGGGAAATCTCAAGCTTTGATTCTCAAGGTCATACAAGAAGCGTGTCAGGTGAGCAGAGTGCTGTCATCTCACTCGCAGCAAATGGCCGAGGAGCTATGTTTAACAAATGGGAATCTTGGGCATGCTTGTGCCAACCGAGTGCTAAGGAAGTGCGGTGGCAGAAACAAAAAAACATATTTTTGTCTTCTTTGGTTCTTTCGGTAAAGTCACGTAGAATGAGAATAAAATAATAAAATAAAACAATAAAATCCTCACGACGTTTCGGCCACAACACAAGTGGCCCTCTTCAGGTGAAAATTTTTGATGCAAAATTTACGCCTCCTGGGTCTCATACTGAAGCATTAACATAATCCTCTCCAGTTGAGGGCAATAAATTGGCTGCACATTTCCAGAAAACCTTTAAAATGTGCAGTGTAATTCAGCACTGACACACGTGTTTATCGAATTAATCATTTTTTGCAACTGATAAAAATCCAGCAGCATCATCGGCATCATCATCAGTCGTGAATTGTCCACTGTTGGATGGAAGTCTCCCCAAGCTGTTGCCATCACTCAACAGAGTCTCACGATGCACAGATCCATCCAGCCGATCCCAGTGATCCAACTCTTCTGTGCTCCTCCTCTGGGGTCGAGTTTCTCCCCGTGGCTGTCATTCCGTTGTTGGTCTTGACCGACGGCCGTTCCAGCTATTACCCACTGATCTACGCAGCTCTTTTTCAGAAGTGACCTGGCCACAAACGACAGCTCGGCGGAGCGGCTCGTCACGCAGAAATGTACAGCAGCCAAATACTCTAAAACACAAGTCGATTCTGAAAGTGAACGGAACAAACCTGGAGGGCCCAGAGAAAAATCCACACGACCACGCAGACAAGACACCCAGACTCCACATACACAGCAGGTGTCAGGGTCGGGATGGAACCCACGATCTCCTGTATACCAGGCGAAGACGATAACATCTCACCACCGCGGTGCCCCAACAATGTGTCCTGCCCAGGCCAACTTCCTTTTCTAACCCGTCAATGCAATGTCTATACCTTGTGAAAGTTCTCTGATCTATGTATTCCTCTTCATTTCTCTAAATGTAAATCCCAGCATGCACTTCTACATGGTTCTGTGTCCACTTTGCTGGATTTTTGATCCAGCTTCTTCATCAACGTCCGTTCTTTTGATCGATCTCACAACAGGTTACACAGATTGAAACAATCGCCATGAGGTAAACTGATATGCTGCTTTTCATGATGAGGTTCAGTTCTCCTAAAAGCTTTTCCACCTGATCTCTTCCATCTCTTAAAGTCATCACGTTAATCCCTGTCTACCTTTGAAGAAATGTCCTCGGTATGTACACTCCGTTTTCCAGAATAGTGTGTTCAATAGATGTCTTACTTTTGATTTAAAGCTTTCGTGACTGCAGTAATTCATATTCTTAGCTCTTTCGGTAAAGTCACGTTGAAGGGAAACAATAAAATAATAAAATATATATTTTGTATATTTTCAATAAAATATATATAATATATATTTTATATATTTAATAAAATAATAATATATATAATATATATTATATATTTTTTATTATTTTATTGTTTCCCTTCAACGTGACTTTACCTAAAGAGCTAAGAATATGTCTTGCTTTGTTTTTATTGAACGTCTGCGTAACCGTAGTTTTTCCTCTGAATGTGTTCAGCTCAGCTTTGCAAGTTTTGTTTATTTAGTTTTGAAATCTTTCCATTGGTTATAACTACGTCTTCATTGATCCAATCGAAACTCTAAGGAGTTTCTCGCTTATTAAACGCTGTAAAAGGGCAGTGTGATATATGCGAATGGTCCCAATTCACCTGCAATACGTGTTTGATTTCTGGGATTAATTTGTTTTCTCCCGAGATCTGCATAAAGATCCTCCAACTAATCTAAGATTATATCTTTATCTGTCCTGAGACCCTCTTTCCTTCATGTGCATCCTGCTATCCGTGTAGATAGCGGCCAAAGAAGGGCTTCGTCTCTCAATGTGTCCACGATTTATTTTAACTTGATAACCCGGTTTCTGTTCACCGTTGTGGTGTTGTTAAAAATATAATTTAAGAATGTGTTGTTGTTGAAAGAACCGAACAGTAAAAGCCGTGACACCCAGTGAAGATGAAATAATACGGGCTTTTTTTGAAGTGTAACTATCGTATTTTACAAAGATTGCAACAACAACAAAACACATTGGCAGGAATACTCATTCAACACTCTTTTCTGCATGTGAGTGGGCTAGTCTCTCTATTATGACGTTTTACTTTCCCTTAGATAAATCAAACATTCACTTTTATACGTTCAATCTGCATTCAGCACCAGCTTTTTATAAAATATAACACGCAAAGCTGCATATGCATACTTGGAATAAAATATAGTTTATAAAACGTGGAATTTTTTTTGCTTGTTGTACACTTCTTAAAATGGTTATTTCTCACATTTTAATTTCTCTACAAATATGCTTGATGGTAACAATGTCAAATAAAAATGTTCAATTCGTGAGTTCAATACTTCACAAAATGGAGAAGAGAACAATCTGCATGCGTTCAAACTCTCAAAATAATTACGACTCTGCAATATGCTTAATGCGGTTTCTAAGCTGACGGGAAATCTGCGCGCATTACAAATGTGTTTCATTTAAAATAGCATCACAGCACATTACGTGTGGCAATATGTTCAGGAGGTAAAGGTCAACGGCGAGGTCTGTTAGTCAAGATGAGAGGGCTTCAGGACAGAGAGTTCGTTTGTAGTTTTGCTCTTCCTCACCCTCCATTGAATGAGCGCAGACCAACGGTTTACTTGCACGGTCCATAGTTTGGGTTGCATGGCCACAATCGTACGGCCGCTTGTCTCTACAATTTCCTGCTTAGAAAAGAGATGTGCTGCGATTTGGCCTCGTGATGTTCTCATGCGGTTCATGGTTGCATCACCGGTGTCTTCGAGGAGGAAAGTCCAAGCAAGGACGTGGTGCGATGGCGTTTGGGTCTCGAGTGAGGTGCTTATTCTGGACGTTCACATTGTTCAACTCTTTTTGGCGAGCATTTGCTGCATGCCGGCAGCAAATCTTAGTGCAGTATTCATCAGCTAAGATGCGCAATTGGTGAATCCGACAGTTATCTGTCAGTCAACCCATGGCACCTGGGTCTGAACCGTGACCTCCTGACAGCGAGCCTTCGACACTTGACGTGGCCTCAGATTGCACCTAGCCTGGCACAAGTGCCATTGTGACGTCACCACCACTTCGTAGCGAGTGGTTGTTGTCAGTGTTGTTTTTATTTTTCCTCTGGGAATTATGATTTTCCTCCAATATATATTAACAAAAAACCCAATCTCTTATTTAATGGAACTGTCTAAGCCTCCTAAAGCAGGACCTAGTTGAATAAGAGCTTTGAGATGCACAAAGACCCCCTGCATTATCTGCGCTGTGCATACATATATACACATACATGTTCAATGTGTCTTCTTGCCACGTACCAATCTGAATTGTGATGCTTGCAATGTTGATTTGCAGTGTAATGTGCATGAACTTAGCCCTCGGAGCTCGACTGCCTACAAAATATGAATAGCCCAATTAGAACACGACGCTATACGTATTTCCTTGGAGCAGTCATTGATGATCATGCTGAGAGACCTTTAGCTCATTATAGTTTGAGAAACTGGTTCAACCTCGGATGGAATTCTGGTAATTAAATCCACATTCCCATCATCATCATGATTAGTATTGATAATTGCATGCAGACAATCTGCCAAAGCCGAGAGGTTTCCAGAAACGAAGAGAGTTTAAGACACAACTCTGCAATGGCATCGCTGCAGTGCAGTGCGTGGAATTTAAATAACTTCTGCCGTGCGCGTCTGTGATTGTGCAAGGTGAAGTCGGCGTTTTAAAAAAAAAAAGAATTGCCATCGTGCATCATGCCCTAATGGGGGACAAAATCTCGTAATTTTGAATTGCTGTTTCTTTTATGCGCGTGAAATATGCTGCCGCTGTTGAGTGTTCGTTTTCTCTTTTTTAATTGAGGATCCTGGGAAGACATATGGCTCAATTTGAATGTTGAATGTGTGCTATTCGCCTCCAGTTGGATCTTCCCAACAATCCAATTGCATTTTCGGAATATGTCAGAATGTATTTGCTCGGTGAATGTGTGGATTCTTTATTTAGGGTCAGGTGTGAAAGAGATTATATATGCTGCCAATACACCAACACTAATATGACACGTATAATGCTCTACTACCGACTCCTAACTACAAAAGTAATTCATCCATTAATTTAACTAATGCATGCTGACAAGCCATACAAACACGCTGGATATCATCATCAAAGAATCGGGGACCAATTGTTGGAACAAATTTAGCCGGGCCTAATTATTAAAACTTTACACAAATTGAATAGCTCAATCGTGAAATCATACCTGGATCGCCATTCTATCCAAAAGGGGTTAAAATACCCACTGAAAATTAGACACATTAACCTCTTATTGCCTTTATGTATTCACTCAAGGATAATTTGGAACAGACAAATGGAAAAATGTTGAGGCCAGCCAAACCATATGGGTTGGCGTATTGAGCCCTGCTAGACTCCAGTGAAGGAGGCCCTGGTAAGAGAAGTGGCAAGGCTTCTGGAGATAGGGGCGACAGAGGAAGGGCCCATGGCATCACACAGGGGGTTCTACCGCAAGGGTCTTCAAGGTGACGAAGACCTCAGCGAGGCTTGAGAGCAAGCCTGGACTCGAGAAGGCAGGAGTCGCACGAGCACAAATTAAATGAATAAAAGTTCCTTCAAGATTGAGTCCTTGGCCTCTAGAGCAGTGGTTCTTATCCTGGGCTGCACTCACCCCCTGGGGGTGCGATATGCCCTTTCTGGGGCTTAAAGACATGGCGAGATTTTTTTTTAGAAGGTAAATAAATCGAAACACAAGTTAAGCATGGGCCCGCAAGTACAACAACCTGGTTTCCTCAAACTCTATGTATTTATCAACGTTATACTTTTTATATTTCATCTTCTTTGGTTCTTTCGGTAAAGTCACGTAGAATGAGAATAAAATAATAAATTGATAAAATAAAATAACACAATAATATTCTCACGACGTTTCGGCCACAACACAAGCGGCCTTCATCAGGTGAAGGGGCGAGACTGTCTGGAGGACAGCGCTGGAGTCCCTTCACCTGATGAAGGCCGCTTGTGTTGTGGCCGAAACGTCGTGAGAATATTATTGTGTTATTTTATTTTATCAATTTATTCTTTTATTCTCATTCTACGTGACTTTACCGAAAGAACCAAAGAAAATGAATCATTGCAGTCACGAAAGCTTTAAATCGAAACTTTTTATTTTCTTGGTTATTTCGGTAAAGTCACGTAGAAGGGAAACAATAAAATATAAAACAATACAATTTTCACGACGTTTCGGCTGCAACACGAGCAGTCATCATCAGGTGTGAAAACCACAGCAAGAAAATTAGAAAAAAGTGGCGTTTTTTTATATGTAAACGTTAGCACCAAAGAGCGATTTGGCAGTTATTCAGATGGACGAGTCCATCTATGTTCGGAAAAGAGGAGGGGGGAGACGAAAATAATGGATGCGGTCTGAAAGCCACCGTAAGTGTGAACAATTAATTAAGACCCGAAATGGTTTATCAAATCCTTCCAATGATTGCTAAGCCAGAATCCATCTTCTCGGTTGAAATTGTCTCTGTGTTTGTATATGTGGATAGCCTCATGAACGAATCTCTCATGGTAGTCAGATGGCTTGCAGAGAACCTCTGTCTTGGAGAAGTCAACGTCATGTGAGCCTACTGAATTATTATAACAGTGATCTGCCACGGCCGATGTGTTGGTCCTATCGTGTTTTAGGTCTGCTTTGTGTTCACGAATGCGGTCCGAGACATGTCGTTTGGTTTCTCCAATGTAACTACTACCACAGAGGCAACTTAGTTTGTAGACGCCAGGGTACTGTATGTCCGGAATCACATATTTTACAGACAGAACCAGATCACGGATTTTATGTAATGTGTTGAATCGGACCTGGATCTTGTGTTTATTCAAGATTTTGGAGATTTTTTTTGTGTTCCCCGCAATGTAGGGTAAAGTGATGGTTTTGAAAGGCTCCTCAAGAGGGTCCTTCTTCACGGTTGGTGTGATAGCTTTGCGGATTGTGTAGTCGGAGTAACCATTAGCCTTAAGAGCTTGGTGTACGTGCTTGAGGTCACTGGCATTTTTTTTTAACAATTGAGAACCAAACGGGTGCAAGGCTGTAGTAAAGGTTAAGAACGGCTGCTCGAGAGCCAGGACCGTGAACGGAGGGAATTGGCTGGCGCTAATGGATTTGGAGGACGTTTAATCGACACGTCTCGATAAGAGGGGAAGACCACACGTACCTCGGATTTTAGGTATTTGGGGAGGGGGGACGCTGGAAGCTCTGGGGGGGGGGGGGAGCGAGAGACTTGACAAGTTCGCTGCTGGATCACGGATTTGTACTAAACGAGCCAAAGTGTAATAAAGAATTAAAGCTTTCGTGACTGCATAAAATTACTCATTGTTTTTTTTCGGTAAAGTCACGTATGTAGAAATACAATAAAATTATATTAAAACAAAAAACAATCACGATGTTTCGATCACAACGCAAGCGATCTTCATCAGGTGTCAAGAACAAATCACGGAGGTAAATACAACAAAAAGATGAGAGACGAGAATTCTCGACTGATGAAGATCGCTTGCGTTGTGATCGAAACATCGTGATTGTTTTTTTTTGTTTAAATATAATTTTATTGTATTTCTACATACGTGACTTTACCGAAAAAAACAATGAGTGAGCCAACATGTAGTTTGTGCCCGGCCGAGCAGCTGCACCACTTCGGGGCCCAACCCTTTTGGCAAGGGCCTCGTGTCGTCTTTTTCAATAGGTGGACAGCTTAACTCAGTCTACAACGAGTGAGTGATATAGTGTGGTCAACATTAGCGCAGGCGAGACAAAATCGGCTGGACACGAGTCATACGTGCGCCTTAATAGCATTTTTTGTAAAAAAAAACAATTGCTTGACAATCGATTGGTCTGCTAACCCAATAGTCTGATTGACTAAACATACCTTAGCTGGAGATAAATGGGAGTCTATTTTGTTACCCATAATGCCCCATAGCAATGGTAAAAAAAATGTTTTTATACACGCGCTGTGTTAACTAGGGTGCTGGCTTGTGGATGTAATGCACTCGCCAACAACATCTTGCAACCAAGCGGTAATTGTTTAATTAGTCTCACTGCTGATGAGACCCTGGTGGTCGAAACTAGTCGAGTTAATTTTGTTATTCTGGAACTACCGCTGAACAACATTGGTCTTGAAAGCCTACGTGCGAACGGATTACCATCCTTTGTGTAATTGTCATGTGGAGAGAAACAATAGTCTATTTGGTTTCTTACGGTGATATGGCAATTGATATGTTTGCCTTTTTCTTCAAGTCTTCATGTATTTTTGAGAACCTAATAACCACGTGGGCACTCTGTAAATACAGCAGCTCTTGATTCACGATCTCACCTGCATCCCCAGTCTCTTAGAAGTAATACATGATCGTGAAAAGAAATAGGTTTCCCACTGTGTTCAATGGCACACAGACAATGTGTTCCAAGTGCCACCGACCTTCAATGCGGAGCACAATCAGTAGTACGGAAGCATCTGGTGAGCTATGGCACAGCAGGGTGCCTTAATTATAATGGGCAAGCGTGTGGCGGTAGACGGATCGTCTCACTCTTTTTATCTTCAGGGTTCAGCGCAAGAAGCGGCAGCCTTACTTTAATATCATCTCCTTGCCCTCTGTGAAATGCATCACAGCAAGGGAATCACGAGGAGCCTTGCATTGCACTGTAATGTGAATCGAGTGGAGGGTATGGGCACTGCTTTACTTACAGATACAACTTGGCTGTGTGTGTACACGTGTGTGTGTGTGTGTACACGTGTGTGTGTGTGTGTGTACACGTGTGTGTGTGTACACGTGTGTGTGTGTACACGTGTGTGTACACGTGTGTGTGTGTGTACACGTGTGTGTGTGTACACGTGTGTGTGTACACGTGTGTGTGTACACGTGTGTGTGTGTACACGTGTGTGTACACGTGTGTGTATACGTGTGTGTACACGTGTGTGTTCGTGCGGTAGTGTAGCGGTTAGCGCTACGCTGCGCTTATGAACCCGGCGACCCGGGTTCGATTCCCGCTCACGGCCAACACCAGGGACGACTACCTTGACCGGTCCTGGGCCTCCCCTAGGTCGACTCAGCCTACAATGAGTACTTGGTGCGGTGTGTAAACATCGCCACTGGGGAGACAAAGGCGGTCGGGCGTGGTGCTGGCCACTCACCCCCTCGTGTACCGTTCCGGCCTTCATAGGTGCTCGCTAACAGCACTTGCCCCGAAAGTCTGTCAAGGCTATACGGGGGATCTTTGTAGCGGTTAGCGTGCTGCTTATGAACCCGGTCGCTCGAGTTCGATTCTCGCTCACACCAGTGACGATTATCTGAACTGGCCTCCCCTAGGTCGACTCAGCCTCAAATGAGTACCTGGTGCGGTGTGTAAACATCGCTTCTAGGGAGACAAATGGGGCCGGGCGTGGTGTTGGCCACCCACCCCCTCGTGTGCCGTGCCGGACTTTACAGGTGCTACTCGCTAACAGCGCTTGCCCCAACAGTCTGTTTCAGGCTATATGAGTGATCTTTGTCTTTGTTTGGTATGACCGTGAATGTTCCCTTGAAATGGCAATCGTTTATTTTAATGCATTGGTCATATCAGTGCTGTAATCTGAATGCTTTCCAAGCCCGAAGTTTTTTTTCCCCGGCAATTTGTATTTTCTTCTTAACATCGTTAATCACACTAATGCTGATGAATTTCCACGCAGTATTCTGGGTGCCGGTTGTGTTTTTCCCCCACTCGCAGTAGAGAGATATGCAGCTGGTAAGATTTTGTAAATCCACGTCATGGCCAATGCAAGCTTGTCCCCTACATCCCATTCTGCGCCATCTCACCAAACTAACATGCTGTCTCTAGACGTGCACGTCTAACCTTGCCGCATTATATTCAGTAGTGCACGCTATGCTATTAAGGGGCGCCAATGATGGCATGATGTTATCTTCATTGCCTGATATGCGAGAGGTTGTGGGTTCAATCTCGACCCTGACACCTGCTGCATGTTTCTCTTTCAGGTCCTCAGGTTTTTTTCCCTCCACATTTAGAAGCAAGAAATTTGGCGCCTATAAATTTCCACACGATAAGCCACTTCGATGAGCTATTATTTGTGGCCAGGTCGCTTCTGAAAAAGAGCTGTATAGCTAGCTCAGTGGGCCTCACTTGGTATAATAAAAATAATACATAGTAATAGTAAGTTACTAAATTGTGTTTGGTCCGAATGAAATGTGCATTTCGACGGGACCTGAAACATGGACGTGAATAAGAAGAGATAGGCTGTGATGTATTTCCAAAGATCAGATGTGTCGGTGTGTTTGTGGTGCATACCTTTTGCATCACCCTGGTATTTGAACGATTCATAGTGAAATTTCTCAGTTAGGTCACGTAACCATCTGGCCAAATTAATGTCACTAAGACTCCACCACCCAACCACAGCCAAGCAAATGTAATCGTCACGTGCACAAGCATCTAACAACACAAATTGTTTATTCTTTCAGTTCACCCGTAAGTTGAAGAACAATTCTCACACCCAAATGTAGCAATTGGACACGACAATTCAATTGAAACTGCTCAAACAATCAGCAGGACAATATCCAGTAAGGCAGAGTGACTTCCTCATTAAACGCTTGTTGTACACGTGACAATTTACTGCAATTTGTTTGTATATGCTGGGTGGTGGAGGGTTCTTAATGACACAAATTTGGCCAGATAATTACATTAGCTAACCCCCCCCCCCCAAAAAAAAAAACATGAAAAATATAGATATTTTTGGCTGCGTAATCCTACGTTTTATTTTTCTTCTCGGCATCAAATATCGAGCCCGTAAAATGCACTAGCACTTTTCATGCAATTGACCTCGAAGAACGTGAAATGTACATTTAAATATCACAACGCCATCTGCTGCATATCAATGCACTGTAATGCGCTTTTTACATTGGGTGGGTTTATGCGTTTGTAAAAAAAACCAAACTTCTATGCACGATGAATTTTTTTTGGAACGCGATTGAGTCGACACGATTCTGACTTGACGAGACAGACCGCTGCTGGCAAAGGACGGATTCCTGCAAGATACTGGTGTGCGGTGAATGTCGGCTCAAGTAAAAATCTGTGCACAGCAATCTATACCCCATGCGAATGCCATCGGTTTGAATGAGAAATATCACTTGAAACTGAGCGCGGTTTAAACCCTTAGTTCAGTTGTGGAGATGGAAGGCTGCCTGGGAATACAATTGTGAGAGCTTCTTCCGCAGTGGACTGTCTACAGATCTGTCAAGACACACATTGTCGGCAATAATGTGTGTGGCTCACGTATGTAAACCTGGCGTGCAAAATGTGCACGCTATTAATACACGTATACGAGATCTTCGTATAAAATGCGGACACGCTATTTGTACGTATGTTTAACACTCAGGCTTGCACGACCAATATGATCCATAATAGGGGTGTTTTGGGTTATATCGTGTGACTATAAATGTGTCGTTAAACCCATCGTACAAAAAATATGAATGTTGTGGGTTTAGTCTCCAACACACCAGTGTGCTGTACGAGTAAAGAATTGGCACGTTTTGTCTACGTGACAAACCCTTAACAATTAGCTGTGTCGGGTGGTGGCGGGTTTAACGACACATCTATATATACGCAATCTAACCCCCAAAAAAACTCTTATGCATGTTTTCGTATATCTATTAACAGGGATCAGTGACAGTGGTATAAACCCAGCGACACAAATTCCAATCTCAGCTGCGGCTGGCATTTTGGTGGTGAGTGATGTCCAAACCCATCCTGAGTAACCCTTTCAACAACCTGCATTGACCAGCTGAGTGAAGTATGGTCAAACAACCCCTATGACTGACACGGTATGGGGAAGCCTTCATGCAACAGGGGATTGTTTCCACCACTCATTACCAAGGGGCTGACGTTGAATTTGAACAAGTAAACCCCAGTCAGAGAGATGAGCCAATAGAACATTAATCTGCATGCAGTGGTTAGAAGTTAAATTGCCATTGAACTCACTTGTATCGGATTAAACGGTTCAGCATCTGATCATCATAGTATATGTGGTTGAGCATGGTGGCAATAGATGTAAAGGACAATATGGAATCCTGATAAGGGTGGACTGATTTGTGTGCTAGACATTGTGTGTGCTCGCACGGTTGGCTATGTACAGTGTGAAATAAATTCAACATAAACAACATTTAAAGTTTGTTTTCTTTCCATAATTGTGTTCACATTGTGCTCACGGTGACATGAAATGTCCATTCAGACCTCTCGCAGATCACGATAATGAAAATAGATGACCACGACTCAATGGCTCCTTTGTAAATGAGTTCACTTTGAATCGTGACCAAACTAAATTAATAACACATGTATTTATGCTATAGTGGTTGCTTGACTCTCCCTTGAAAGCAAAAAAAAAGAGCTCTGACCTGGCAAAACAAACATTGATAAAATCGATGTTCCAGCCTCATTACCATGAGCACAATCGAAAAAAACAGCACCACATGCACAATGCCCTGCAGTGGTACAACATTAATTAATGCCTGCTCCATTGTGTACTTTTATTGGCAAGGCACAAATTTGAACATTACCTAATTTTTGTAGCAACATGACTTAAAGCTTACATGACTGCAGGAATTCTCTGATTTTACATTAACAGGTAACAATTCTCACACTAACAAGGCCACCTCGCTCGCCGGTCTCGAGGTTGCTGCTCTGCGGTCTTTATGAACGTGCTAATATCTCACATTAGCATGCTAATCTCTCACATTAACATGCTAATCTCTCACATTAACATGCTAATATCTCACATTAACATGCTAATCTCTCACATTAACATGCTAATCTCTCACATTAACACGCTAATCTCTCACATTAACATGCTAATCTCTCACATTAACACGCTAATCTCTCACATTAACATGCTAATATCTCACATTAACATGCTAATCTCTCACATTAACACGCTAATCTCTCACATTAACACGCTAATCTCTCACATTAACATGCTAATCTCTCACATTAACATGCTAATATCTCACATTAACATGCTAATCTCTCACATTAACATGCTAATCTCTCACATTAACATGCTAATCTCTCACATTAACACGCTAATCTCTCACATTAACACGCTAATCTCTCACATTAACATGCTAATCTCTCACATTAACACGCTAATCTCTCACATTAACACGCTAATCTCTCACATTAACATGCTAATCTCTCACATTAACATGCTAATCTCTCACATTAACATGCTAATCTCTCACATTAACATGCTAATCTCTCACATTAACATGCTAATCTCTCACATTAACACGCTAATCTCTATCATTAACATGCTAATCTCTCACATTAACATGCTAATCTCTCACATTAACATGCTAATCTCTCACATTAACGTGGTAATCTCTCACATTAACATGCTAATCTCTCACATTAACATGATAATATCTCACATTAACATGCTAATCTCTCATATTAACATGCTAATCTCTCACATTAACATGATAATCTCTCACATTAACATGCTAATCTCTCACATTAACATGCTAATCCCTCACATTAACATGCTAATCTCTCACATTAACATGCTAATCTCTCACGTTAACATGCTAATCTCTCACATTAACATGCTAATCTCGCACACTAACATGCTAATCTCTCACATTAACATGCTAATCTGTCACATTAACATGCTAATCGCTCACATTAACATGCTAATCTCTCACATTAACATGCTAATCTCTCACATTAACATGCTAATCTCTCACATTAACATGCTAATCTCTCACATTAACATGCAAATCTCTCACATTAACATGCTAATCTCTCACATTAACATAGCCACCTCAGGGCGCTGGCCGTGGAGGCCGCTCACTGATCTCACATTAACATGCTAATTTTTACTTGGCAGCCATTTTATTGATGGAAAACCCACCACCGCTGCAGTCGCTGCCCGCCACTCACATTCTCATTGGCTGCTGACTTTTGGGCTACGCCCATTTCGAACCTTTATAAACAGTTTGCCTTTAGAAGCTAATCCCCTCTTCCTGATTACGAACGCTTGTGTTGGGACCGACACGTCGTTGTTTTTTGTTGTTGTTATTTTCTTTGAACTTATCTACGTGACTTTACCGAAAGACCCAAATGATCTATTGCAACATGGTTATATAACCAACTGTTGAGCCGTTGAATAACTGCCAGACTGGAGCTGAATACTAACAACCATGACGATTATCAACAACACCAACTGTCAGCCAATATCAGAAGAGGCCGAGTTCTGTGTCCATAGCGGTGCATTATTTCCCTTCGTGTGTGTGTGTATTTTGTACATGTTTTAAATTAATATTTCTCGCTTTACTTTTCTCTTGTAGACTGGCAATAGGTGACAGTTGGAACCACATGTGTGAAATGTAACTGAATGAGTCATGTTGATTTTACATACTCTTTGGTTCTTTCGGTGAAGTCACGTACTGTGGGTATAAAATAAAATTAATCACGACGTTTCAGGCGCAACGCAAGCGTCCGTCATCAGGTGGGAAAGCGTGGTCTGCTGCTGAGGCAGACTGTTTTAAAAAGGTTTGAAATGGGTGTAGCTCAAGGGTTATAAAGAAGTGGCCGGGGCTAGTGATGTTAATGTGAGAAATTAGCGTGTAACTGTAAGATAGGAGAGCGGCCTCCTAAACGAGGGCACGGAAGTGGCTATGTTAATGTGAGGGATTAGCATGATGTTAATGTGAGAAATGAGCATGTAACTGTAGAAAAGAAGGAGAAGAGTGGCCTCATCGACGAGGGAGTGCAACCCAAATGGTGTAATCCGTAGGGCCTGTGAGTATGAGAGTGCAATACAAAAGACATGTGAGCATGAGAGTGCAATCCAAAGGCATGAGAGTGAAATACAATGAACATGTGAGCATAAGGGATCTAAGAGAGAGGCATAGAGAGAGACAGAGAGTCGAAATAGCAGCTGATATATGCAGGTTGGATGGAAACATCACAGTCAGTTAAGACTTTACCTGGTTAATAACGTCCTTCCAATGATTGCTCAGTTTGTACCCATCCTTGCGGTTGAAGTTGTGTCCGTGTTTATATATCTGGATGGCTTCATGAACAAATCTCTGAAGGTAGCCGGTAGGTTTTCAGAGTACCTCCGTCCTGGAAAATCAATTTCGCGTGAGCCCACAGCATTAAAACAATGATCGGCAACAGCAGAGGTATTGGTCCTACCGTGTTTCAGATCCGCCTTGTGTTCACGGACGCGGTCCGACACATGTCGTTTCGTTTCACCAATGTAACTGCTGCCGCAACCACAGCTCAGTTTGTAGACACCAGGGTGTTGCATGTCAGGAATCACATCTTTTACAGATGGGATTAAATCACAGATTTTGTGTACTGTATTGAAACGAACCTGGATCTTGTGTTTGTTTAAGATTTTTTAAATCTTTTTGGTAACCCCTGCAATGTACGGTAAAGTGATGTTTTTTGTTGGATCTTCAGAAGGTTGTCTACGCATGGCTGGAGAGACAGCTTTGCGGATTGTACGGTCCGAGTATCCATTCATCCTGAGGGCTTGGTGTATGTGCTCCAACTCACTGGCTAGGTGGTGCTGGTCGGAGATGCAACAGGCCCTATGGTGTAGTGTTTCGATGAGAGAATTCTTCTGGGCTGGAAGGTGGTGGGAGTCAGGCTTTAGATAGACATCCGTGTGGGTGGCTTTCCTGTAGACCGAATGTCCCAATGAGCCATCAGGTCTTTTCTCGATCACAACATCCAGGAATGGTAGCTTGCCATCCTTTTCCACTTCCATAGTGAATTTGATAGACGGGTGGATGGAATTGATGTGGTTGAGAAATTGATTCAATGCTGGCAGGCCATGTGGCCAGATTACAAACGTGTCATCTACGCATCTCTTCCACAAGGAAGGATGTAGGGTGGATGTCTGGATGGCATCTGTCTCAAAATTGTCCATGAAAACATTCGCTACCACTGGCAATAAGGGAGAACCCATTGGGGTACCCTCATTTTGTCTGTAAAATGTACCATTCCAGGTGAAGTATGTGTTGGTAAGACAGTGCCTTACCAAAGTTGGTACATCTGGATTCAGTCCTTGTTGGACTAAGTCTTCAATCATTGCAATGGTGTCAGAGAGACTACATCGAAACTGACAAGCAAATCATCCGGAGACAGTGAGATGTCCTTGAATAGAGAAACCAAGTGAGCTGCGTTAAGTACAGCTGAGGTGGACTTGCCAATGAAAGGAAGCAGAGGCTTGTTGGTGCACATTTGTACAGAATTTCTACGGTGTCATGTTGTATTTACCTCCATGATTTGTTCTTGACACCTGATGAAGATCGCTTGTGTTGTGATCGAAACGTCGTGATTGTTTTTGTTTCAATAAAATTTTATTGTATTTCTACGTACGTGACTTTACCGAAAAAACCAATGAGTAATTTTATGCAGTCACGAAAGCTTTAATTCTTTTATTAACACACTTCTACGGGGAAGTTACCGTTGAAATTCTGTCAAAAATGTGCACCCTAAGCCTGTCCCCACCCCTTCACCTTCTGTTGATGTGTAGGTGGTGCTTATTTGGTGCTTATTTCAGCTGCCGCACTCTCTGTCAATCCTCCTAATACCCCTCCCCCCCGCTTCTGTGTATGTGCATGATGTGCTTGTTTCAGCTGCCGTGCTCTCTCTGGCCCCTCCCCCTCCCCACAACCTTATTTCCTATTTAAGGCTTCTGTTCATCCCTCCAGCCCCCCTCTCTCTCTCTCTTCTTGCTTCCCTGTCCGTCTTTCCTCCCTCCCTCCTTGCCTCTTGCGAGCTTGTATATGTATTTCTACTGACTGTGTACCTCGTATTTTTTCATTCTATGCTGGTATGTGCAATCTAGAGGTTGAACACGAAATTTAACACTCTTCTGAAATTCGTGGTCCGCCAGGAAGTGTCTAACTGTGTTGTTGGCCTGACTGGTTGTGCTTCACATGTTTCTTAGGTTTGTTGAATTCTCTCATCTTCTCGTTGTATTTACCTCCATGATTTGTTCTTGACACCTGATGAAGATCGCTTGTGTTGTGATCGAAACGTCGTGATTGTTTTTTGTTTCAATATAATTTAATTGTATTTATACATACGTGACTTTACCGAAAAAAACCAATGCAGGTGGGCACTTAGCCAACACGCCGCTGAGCATATACGCGGTGTGTGTGCCGGCAGGGCGGAGGAACTGGGGCAAGGGCCATCGTAGACCTCGTGTGGAAGCCCCTGGAACCCTCTGGAGGGTTTGAGAAGGGAGGCGTGGCGAGGGTGGAGCCAAGCCGCACCGAGGGGAATATAAGGAGCGGGGAGCGAGAGCTCCGGGCTGCCGATTCTGGGATTGGACTCATCTCGTCGTCGTCGTCGACGCCCTCGTCGCTGCCGCCTTTGCCTGACCATTGTGTGGCCGGACAGTAGTTGGCTGTCCCAGTCGATGCCGTTGGTGCAACATGGGCGGGTCATGCGGCAGCGTGGTTGTAAGAGAGAGAGAGGGGGGACCCGAGCGGTGGCGTGAACTCAACAACAACAATACAAGGGGAGGGCGGTGCCTCCTGCGACTATCTCGTCTCGGATTGAGTGTGTGTGTGATGCACGCCACCCGCACACCCAGACGACACTACACATGTGCTGAGCGTTTTTGTGGTATGTTTTTTTCGTGCTTGGGCACCGTTGCCGACACAGCAGCCGGTAATTCATGGGTTCATGATTCACATTGTATGTTTTAATTGGTAGTAAAGCTTTGATTTAAAGCCTTCGTGACTGCAGGGATTCATATTCTTGGTTCTTTCGGTAAAGTCACGTAGAAGGGAAGCAAAAAAATAATACAAATATAAAACAATAAAATTCTCACGACGTTTCGACTGCAACACAAGCAATCATCATCAGGTGTGAAAACCACAGCAAGAAAATTTGAAAAAAGTGGCGTTTTTTTTTTACGTTAGCACCACGGAGAGCGATTTGGCAGTTCTTCAGATGGACGAGTCCATCTATGTTCGGAAAAGAGGAGGGGGGAGACGAAAATAATGGATGCGGTCTGAAAGCCACCGTAAGCGTGAACAATGAATTAAGACCCGAAATGATTTAATTGATTGTTCACGCTTACGGTGGCTTTCAGACCGCATCCATTATTTTCATTTCCCCCCCCCCCACCCTCCTCTTTTCCGAACATAGAACTAAAATGAGTGACAGGATTTATATTGACACTCATCTGAAAGTTGCAATGCCAAATTTTCAGATGAGCATGTTTATGTCACATTTTATGTGCGAGTGGCACAGTGATGTATTCAATACACTCCCTATCGACATGATAACAATATAATTACAGCCCCATGTGGCTGAAAATTGCCACCAATTTCAACTATCCTCTGCGCTCGGAAGTAAGAACTTTCTGAAGGTCAGCTTAACTTTAAACACTTCTTTAGCGCTGCATTTGTATCAAGGGAGACATCAATAAATCCAGTGCTTGTCTGCATATGACACTTCTCACAGCAGGCTCAATGACACCCATGGTTTGTAAGAGAACAGTTTGGTGCAATACAGTGTTTGCAGATTGCTCTGTTATGCACTATTAAGTGACTTCAGAGTTAGTGTGTGGCTGGGTATGTTTGTGACCTTAATACTTGCCAATGATACATTTACAGAGAGTTAAGGATTACAGTCTAGTAGCTGACCTCATAATTAACGTGAATGATTACTGTAGCATGTAAAATGTAACCTGTATGAGTGCACTGTAAAATCCCTCCGGTATCATACTGCGCGACTCAACACTAGTATGTGTATGTGTCAAAGACCGAATCTAAACATTTTAAATTACTCAAAACGAGATTGCAAAATGGAAAAAATGAATCTCAAGATAAATGTGTATGATTTTCTGCGAAAGATATCATGAAACTGGTTAAATAAATGCCAAATTAATAAAATTTTAATATTTTTTTCGTCATGGAAGGCAACATGTATGATGAACTTTAAAAAATGTAAATTTGTTACAAATTGTCTCTTTGTGTTTTGTTTTAATCACCGTTTATTGTTTCAATGGTTCCATCCATCTGTGGCGCAAGAAGACGTCTGAATCTAAATCTTTACTTAGACTGGAGGAATCCAAAAAAGCTATGAAGCTCTTCTTCACACACGCCCAGACATATCCTCTTTCAGAGCTATGCATATCCCACGAGTTAGGGAATGGCCTGTGGAATTTGACTGCGTCTGAAATCCCTTGAAGGTGATCTTTTTATCCACACTGGGTGGGCACGTCTTTACATGTCCATCTACGGAGATATGACCGTAACGTGGCAGGCCAACTGAGATTTTGTTCTTATCTCTCAGCTTGAATTTTGCCAAATTGAGACGTCCACTCTAATCACCGTGCCACCTGACCGGATTGGCCTGCAGTATACATTGGATGTACAGAGTACATGTGGGCATTGCAACATGGGTTTTACTGGTAGGAACGAAGTTGTAAACTGAGTGTACCAGCCTGCAATAGATTAATGTGTCCGTCCATCCGTCCGTCCCCTTTCAATACTTTAACGAAGTGAAATCTCGTGCTGTTGGGTGTAAAATCAGCAATAGACAGCGCAGAGACTTGTCCTACCAGCCCACCCTGCATGGACCTGTAATGGGTAGCACACGGAACACTTGGTTAGCACACGGGGACACTTGCGATCCAGAGGCTGCCGGTTCCATTCAATCTCCTGGCACGGCAGTTAAAAACAATGGTGCACATCTCTTAACCCCTCCCCCCCCCCCCCCACATATGTCCTCCCAGCAATATAAAAAAATAAAGCAATTGTTTAGTATTAATGTGTACACCAGAGTTAGTCGATCGGCAGGCCCCGGTGTGGTCGAGTAAGACATTTAGCCAACGTAGAATAGTAGGCCAAATGACCTCTGTTTAGGGCTTTCTTAAGTTCGGTCAAGTAAAGGCTCTTCTGGCAACAGTCATTTGAGCAGGTAATTACAGGGCTCCACCTTTAAGCTATCTTCTGCATAGTATATGTCGGCCCAAAACTTACTGCGGTATTCTTCGCGTAAGAATAGACATACAGCACTGCACTGAGCTACTGGAGTATTCATAAATTATATTGCAATTCTGCCAGAATGGCATTCCCTTAAAATATTACAGTGCGAGTGCATTCACTACTGGAACATTGCATGCCCAACATACAATTGCTCCAGCAAAGTCAACACCGTGGCAGCTACATTCCACACCCGCAAAAGCCTAAAATGGTCTTTGTAAGTAGTTATCCAAGGTATTTAACTGAGTTATTCTCTTGATTTAAAGCTTTCGTGACTGCAGGGATTCATATTCTTGGTTCTTTCGGTAAAGTCACGTAGAAGGGAAACAATAAAGTAATAAAAATATAAAAACAATAAAATTGTCACGACGTTTCGACTGCAACACAAGCAATCATCATCAGGTGTGAAAACCACAGCAAGAAAATTTGAAAAAAAGTGGCGGGTTTTTTTTTTACGTTAGCAACACGGAGAGCGATTTGACAGTTATTCAGATGGACGAGTCCATCTATGTTCGGAAAAGAGGAGGGGGGAGACGAAAATAATGGATGCGGTTGAAATTGTCTCTGTGTTTGTATATGTGGATAGCCTCATGAACGAATCTCTCATGGTAGCCAGATGGCTTGCAAAGAAACTCTGTCTTGGAGAAGTCAATGTCATGTGAGCTTACTGAATTACAACTGAACAAACTGTCATCTGAACAAACTGTCAAATCGCTCTGTGTTGCTAACGTTAAAAAACGCCACTTTTTCTAATTTTCTTGCTGTGGTTTTCACACCTGATGATGATTGCTTGTGTTGCAGTCGAAACGTCGTGAAAATGTTATTGTTTTATATTTTTATTATTTTATTGTTTCCTTTCTACGTGACTTTACCGAAAGAACCAAGAATATGAGTTATTCTCGTGAATAAATTCAGTGCTGGATTATAATCTGTGGTCCGACGAAGACACCGGCTTTGACCTTTGCCTCAGACAGCTTAGGGAAGAAGTCTTGAAGGTACTTGAAGGCTGCCGACTCCTTATCTATAGCTATGACAAATTGTTTAATAAGGCCCAATTTGATGTGCAGTGGTGGCATTAGCACCTTCTGGAGGTCCACCAGTGGCTCCCACTTGACGTTGTTCCTCCCCACAAAGAACTCGGTCCGCTGTGGCCAGTCCCGCCTGTGGTCGTACGCCTTGGTGTCCCTGCTGTCCCACAGGCAAAGATAGCAGGGAAACTTGGTAAAACCGCCTTGGAGACCGATCAGGAATTTTGAAGTCTCTAATGACCTCCCAGCCGTACTCATCATACTTCAAGGCGACCAGCAAGGTCTTGATGCTGTTGTAATCCTCTTTGAGGTGCACTGAGTGAGCCACGGGAAGAGACGGGTACTTGTTGCCATTATGGAGCAGCACGGCTTTGAGGCTACTGGATGAGCTGTCAATGAAGAGGCGCCACTCATTTTGGTTACAGGCGATTCTCATTGCCTCGAACAGACTGGTCACATTGTGGCAGAAGCAGAGGCCATCTTGACGGGTGAAGAAGCTGCAAAAAGGTTGGTGACGCTTCCTCTGATCTGCGACTTGCACACTTTCATCCAACAAGTTCCACTGATTGAGCCTCGACGTCAAAAGTTCGGCATTGGACTTGGTGAGACCAAGATATCTGATCAAGTCGTTGAGGCCTTTTTGGTTGGGGTAGTGTGGGTTTCTCTCCTCAGCGTCTTCTAAAGACGGCTGCTCTCTCTTTGGAGGAGTTGGTACAGGGAGCTCATGGCAGTGTGGTACCGGGGCGATGGATGAAGGTCCGGATACGTGAAAGCAGGTGCATTCTTGCCAGTCCGACGTTTGGAAGGGTCCACCATGCATAAGTAGCAGTTGTTTGAGTGGTCAGTGGGTTCCCGCCAAATTATTGGGATAGCAAACCTCATGACTCTCTTTTCCCCTCTGTCCCATCCTACAAAAATACATTTATTTCACCCATGATTAATGTGTAATAGATTATCGCAACATTGTTCATATATGATATATATTTTTTCAATAACATTGAAAATTGTAAAACATTTTAAAATGAAAAACTTTTACAATTTTTTTTTTACAAATTTTATAACATTCAATTCCGAGCAAAAATTTTCCATCCTACCTTCCACCGAGTTTTTTCCATTGCTCGACGGTGAAATGAGGTGCCCAGGGTTTGTCTTGTGTCACTGACAGGCATGCCGAAATATTCCTTGTAGGCCTCACACATCTTCACAGATGCTTCCACAGAGTGACTTTTTCGCTCTTGTCTTGATAAATTGGCCGCAGACATAGCATAATGCGTCTGCCAGATGCTTGCATTTTCTTGATGCCATCTCAGAAAAATGCAGATATGTTTCCACTTAGGCAGCTGGAACTAAACTGAACTGGTGGGCTTAAGGCCCTTGTATTTATACTACTAATTATATTACTGGAAAGTTCTACAATGTTCTAGAAGTTAATCCAAATTTACTCAGCACTGAATATATCTGGTGTGTTCTGGAAAATAGTAAAATTTAAAAATATCACTGTCCTGGTCACAAAAGCAAAGTTTGTGGGAATAATAGCCATTTTCTCTCATTTTGAGGCATAAGCAATTAGGAAATAACACTACCCAGGAACAAAAAAAAATGTTAAAAAGTGTTATCAGAGTAGCAAAAGTAGCTACATATGCTCCGGGCCTGTGCACTTTCAAGGGCCCCGCGCAAAATGCTTTCAAGCTATCAATTCCGGTTCAGTGATTCTGCACTTGCTCTATTACTATAGTACTATACTGCCTTCAACTTTTTATGAACGACTGGCTGTTTAAGGTTAGCTATTCCTCGTTTTAACTGGCTGTCGAGCAAATAAAAAAGACAATTACTTTACTATGAAATATTTATATTTTTTCATTTAGGGCCCCTTCATAACATATGCTACAGGTCCCACACTAGCTTTATCCGGCACTGAATACTTGTAATGGCATAACGCGCGGGGTTTGCAAACAGCAGGTGCATTTGAGGGCGAGCAGGTGCAAGCGTGAAGACATGGAATAGCCGCCAGAGAGGCGCCAGCAATTAGGGGGAGAAGCAGTAATTAACAAGGTGCATTTGGGGACAGACAGGTGCGAGCGTGGGAACACGGCGTAGACGCCAGAGAGGCGGGAGATGGAGATGATAAGAGAGAGGGCACGTGCAGGAGGCGCTGCTGAGGCTCCAGCTTAATGGGGGGTAACTGAGGTCCCTTAATGAGGAGGGCGATATAAAGGTGTGTGCAGAGCAACACGGGGGAGTTGGTTGGAGCTGAAGGAACGAAGAGGACAAGAGCCGGGGAGAAGAAGACTGGAACCTCACCCTCTACACCTCATCTTCCCCAGCGGTGTTGGCTAATCCCCCGCTGGGGGCAAGGGCGAGGTGGAGGTGTGAGAGAAGAGTGACAGGCTAGCAGAGTATTAAGTGATAGGCTAGCGGGGTATCGAGTGACAGGCAGCAGAGTATAGAGAGAGTTCGGAGCAAGGGTGCATTGTGTCTCCCTCCACAGAGGCGGAGCCAGGATTTTCAGGTAGGGTGGGCAACCCCTCCAGCAATGAAACATTATAGGAGCTGTTAGTAAGTAAGGACTTGTCCCTTGCTTTTTATTCGACGCGTGTGCGGAGATGGCGCATAGCCTGCAAGTATAACATGATTTGATCGTTCGTCACTGTCGCAGCAGTCTCCTTCTTGACATACAGCAGCATGACGTCATTGAGGTAGTCGGAGCCCATTGTGGTTCGCAAACATGTCTTGATGATTTTCAGGATGCTGAAGACACGCTCGGCCGTGGCTGTCCCCACCGACAACGTCAGTATCATCCACAGCAATCGGTATACAAGGTGGTAGCCAGCCATGGCCGATAGTTCAGTGACCGATAGTTCAGTGAGCAAGCCCACATTCTTCAATAGCTCGTCCTTCTCTACCTCCCTGCCGAAGTGGACCAGCTGCTGATCGAGAAGCATTAAGTCGATATCAGGAAAGTCGGTCATGTAGAACTTGCGGGCCAGCTCCAGGAGCTTGTCGACATTGACGAGGCGAACTGCTTGCATGGAGAGATACATGCTGCTAGGCGGAGCATCTCCATCGACTCGCAGCTGAATCTGTAGGCGAACTCGGCCAGCATCTGTTTGATCACTGCGTAGAACAGGTCGACACGGAAAACATGATCATTGGTGTTCGTGTGCCCATCGCGACAAGGCCGGCCACGTCGGACGAAGTTGGTGGTCATATTGGGCACCTCTATCTTGTGGGTCTCACAGAACTGCTGCACCTTGTGGAGCAGGTCGTTGTAGCTGGTAACGCGCATCTCTGTCAGCGCTTCGACGACGCCATCGACCAACTGCAATGCATTGACGATGTCCTGGTTCTTCGTTTGCAGTGCCTATGACAGGTCATGCATGATAAGCAGCATCTTCTCCATTAGGTGCAAGATGAACGCAAACTTGAACGTGCACGTGCCATCAAGCAGGCGCGTCGCATCTAGCCGCTGCTCCGGCTTGCTGCCGTCTTTCTCCACATGCTGGATGACTTGCATTGTCACGCCGAACATGTCGATCAAGCGACACAGCGTGCGCCAGAACGACGACCAGCGCGTGTTGCCTGGGCGCACCAACGCTGTCTCCTGGTTCAGACCACGGCCCGTCTCGACCAGCAGCTCGTTGATCATCTCCAGCACGATCTTCTTCTGCGTGTTGATGAGATCGTCGTTGCGCTCGCAGGAGCTCGCCGCCACATTAATGATGTCATTGACCAACGCGAAGAACAGGCCGATGTCGGGGACTCCGTTTTCGCAAGCAGCAACCAGCGCGAGTTGGAGCTTGTGTGCCCAGCAGTGCCCGTAATAGGCCAAATCGTTCAGCTGCTTGATCAGTGCTTTCAATGGCGTTGACTTCGCATCTCATATTGTCAGCGCACGTTGGTGAACGTGTGGAGCATAGCAGGATGGTACAACAATTGATTTTGCCTCAGTGTCCACTTGCTACCCACCACCAAGCCCCACATCACACTTTAGGTTGTCAGGCTCATCTCTACTCAACTTCCGAGATTTTACAAGATTTGGGTCATAGGCTGTTTTTCACGTAGCACACGCACAATCCCCGCGGTTGTACCGCTGCGTGCCATGCGTTATCCATTGAAGCACAACGCTCAAGATGTACCATTCATATGGGACCACGTTGCAAACGAGACAGCATGCAGTTTTGCACAGCCCTGCAATTGCTTGCTCGAGCCGCTGCTGGCAAAAATGACCTCCACGAGAGGGAGCTTTTGGAGAGCCACTTCAGAGGGGTGCCTGGCCTACTCTTCCATGCTGGCCTGACGTCTGCAGAGAGGTGAGAAGTGCCCGCACTCGACGACTCTAATGGAGGTGTTAAACATCTACGCTGCTGGGTGGACGGATGCCAGGGAATCTATTATCAAAGCCCGGCATTCCGTTTGTCTGTTTGTACGTCAAATAAATTATGAGAGCCTTCCAGAAGGCCTGAATTAAAAAGTTATGGAAAGTTGAATACCCCCCCCCCCTTCAAGATCTGGGGGTACAACGTTAATCCAATAGGCTTCCAAAAATTGTCGGCCCTCCCCCAAAATAAATCTATTAGTATCTGCCTACACACAATAGTCACTAGTATCTACATACACACAATAGTCAGTAGTATCTGCATACACACCCGACACACAATAGTCACTAGTATCTACATACACACAATAGTCACTAGTATCTACATACACACAATAGTCACTAGTATCTACATACACACAATAGTCACTAGTATCAACATACACACAATAGTCACTAGTATCTACATACACACAATAGTCACTAGTATCTACATACACACAATAGTCACTAGTATCTACATACACACAATAGTCACTAGTATCTACATACACACCCTACACACAATAGTCACTAGTATATACATACAGTGAGGGAAAAAAGTATTTGATCCCCTGCTGATTTTGTACATTTGCCCACTGACAAAGAAATGATCAGTCTATAATTTTAATGGTAGGTTTATTTGAACAGTGAGAGACAGAATAACAACAGAAAAATACAGAAAAATGTCAAAAATGTTATAAATTGATTTGCATTTTAATGAGGGAAATGAGTATTTGACCCCCTCTCAATCATAAAGATTTATGGCTCCCAGGTGTCTTTTATACAGGTAACGAGCTGAGATTGGGAGCACACTCTTAAAGGGAGTGCTCCTAATCTCAGCTTGTTACCTGTATAAAAGACACCTGTCCACAGAAGCAATCAATCAATTAGATCCCAAACTCTCCACCATGGCCAAGACCAAAGAGCTATCCAAGGATGTCAGGGACAAGATTGTAGACCTACACAAGGCTGAAATGGGCTACAAGACCTTTGCCCAGCAGCTTGGTGAGAAGGTGACAACAGTTGGTGCGATTATTTGCAAATGTATCTCACCTCGTGGAGTTGCAATTATCATGAGAACGGTGAGGAATCAGCCCAAAACTACAAGGGAGGATCTTGTCAATGATCTCAAGGCAGCTGGGACCATAGTCACCAAGAAAACAATTGGTAACACACTACGCCGTGAAGGACTGAAATCCTGCAGCACCCGCAAGGTCCCCCTGCTCAAGAAAGCACATATACATGCCCGTCTGAAGTTTGCCAATGAACATCTGAATGATTCAGAGGACAACTGGGTGAACGTGTTGTGGTCAGATGAGACCAAAATGGAGCTCTTTGGCATCATCTCAACTCGCCGTGTTTGGAGGAGGAGGAATGCTGCCTATGACCCCAAGAACACCATCCCCACCGTCAAACATGGAGGTGGAAACAATATGCTTTGGGGGTGTTTTTCTGCGAAGGGGACAGGACAACTTCACCGCATCAAAGGGACGATGGACGGGACCATGTACCGTCAGATCTTGGGTGAGAACCTCCTTCCCTCAGCCAGGGCATTGAAAATGGGTCGTGGATGGGTATTCCAGCATGACAATGACCCAAAACACACGGCCAAGGCAACAAAGGAGTGGCTCAAGAAGAAGCACATTAAGGTACTGGAGTGGCCTAGCCAGTCTCCAGACTGCATACACACAATAGTCACTAGTATCTACATACACACAATAGTCACTAGTATCTACATACACACAATATTCACTAGTATCTACATACACACAATAGTCACTAGTATACACACAATAGTCACTCGTATCTACATACACACAATAGTCACTAGTATCTACATACACACAATAGTCACTAGTATCTACATACACACAATAGTCACTAGTATCTACATACACACAATAGTCACTAGTATCTACATACACACAATCGTCACTAGTATCTACATACACACCCTACACACAATAGTCACTAGTATCTACATACACACAATAGTCACTAGTATCTACATACAGAATAGTCACTAGTATCTACATACACACAATAGTCACCAGTATCTACATACACACAATAGTCACTAGTATCTACATACACACAATAGTCACTAGTATCTACATACACACAATAGTCACTAGTATCTACATACACACAATAGTCACTAGTATCTACATACACACAATAGTCACTAGTAACTGCCTACACACCCGACATACAACAGCCAGTAGGATCTGCACACATTGTGGAGGGGGGGGGGGGGAGAAGACATCTGCTGTAATAAGGCAAGCCGGAGGCCGCCGAAATTCGAGTCGAATAAACTTGCCCAATTGTTTGGGCATGCCCCTGCCAGGGGATGGAATAAATTTGCCCTATTGTTTGGGCATGCCCCTGCCAGGAGATGGAATAAACTTGCCCAATTGTTTGGGCATGCCCCTGCCAGGAGATGGAATAAACTTGCCCTATTGTTTGGGCATGCCCCTGCCAGGAGATGGAATAAACTTTCCGCATTGTTTGGGCATGCCCCTGCCAGGAGATGGAATAAACTTGCCCAATTGTTTGGGCATGCCCCTACCAGGAGATGGAATAAACTTGCCCCATTGTTTGGGCATGCCCCTGCCAGGAGATGGAATGAACTTGCCCCATTGTTTGGGCATGCCCCTGCCAGGAGATGGAATAAACTTGCCCTATTGTTTGGGCATGCCCCTGCCACTAGATGGAATAAACTTGCCCCATTGTTTGGGCATGCCCCTGCCAGGAGATGGAATAAACTTGCCCCATTGTTTGGGCATGCCCCTGCCACTAGATGGAATAAACTTGCCCCATTGTTTGGGCATGCCCCTGCCAGGGGATGGAATAAATTTGCTCCATTGTTTGGGCATACCCCTGCCAGGAGATGGAATAAACTTGCCCCATTGTTTGGGCATGCCCCTGCCAGGAGATGGAATAAACTTGCCCCATTGTTTGGGCATGCCCCTGCCAGGAGATGGAATAAACTTGCCCCATTGTTTGGGCATGCCCCTGCCAGGAGATGGAACCGGGCGACCTTGCAAGTGGAGGGCGCCAACCATTACACTCTGGCAGCATGCCCTTTTAATGTATTATACAGTACAGCAGTGTACAACGTAATGAAATACTATTTGAAATAATTAAAATAAGCTGTCAAGCATGGATGTATCTTGTTTGATGTGGATGAAAGGAAAAGATGTAAAACCGTGCTGGGAAAGAGGCATTGCAAAGTGACCGTTTGAATCGTGCGAGCGGATTGGTGTAAAACATACACACGTCTTTTTTTAATCCTCCTGCTTAAACAAGCACGTGGCAGTGCTCATCTGCATACGTGACTGAGAATGCAAGGAACTTCCACATTCCTATGACAGTGGCCATTCTCGCAGTGAACTTCCCACGGTGTTTCTTCTTTTTTGAACACGGAACTTTCCAAACGTGAGTGAAGACCTCTTTTTTTTTTACGGCTACCGTGCTTGCCAACCCGACTGTTTAAGCGGCAGTCTACCGCTTTTGAAACCTTTCGTGTTTTTGTGCTGCAGACACAATTTTAAAAGCTAATGATACCGCTTTGTACGATCGCCGTAGAAGAATAAATAAAACCGTGTGCAAATGTTGCTTTGAATATCGGCGTTTGAAAAAAAAAGGTTTTTAACGATCGGCGATCCTTCCGTTTTAAATCTGTTGGCTTGGCAAGTGTGCAGTGCCGGGCAGCTGGACCGTACAGCAGGATGGTGGTGGGGTAATTCGGAGGTTATGGCGTTGGCGCAGAGAGCATTGGAAACGTGAGACTATGTATTCAGGATTGGGGGCATGCAACTCACGTTTTACGAGACAAGAAATCAAATTTTCAGGCCACTTTTGTGGCTCAAAATGAGTCGGATGTTTTATTTATGTGACCAGCCAGAGGCTTAGGTCTGGGGAGTTGAAGAGAATGTTCTGACTTTTTCGTACTTTTACGCCGGTAAATGATGGCATATACGTGTTCATATGTTGGATGTTGGGATGGGCCACATGGTGGTTTTATGCCAAAATTCCCCCACCACATCAACTCTTCACCACCTAACAAGATTGTCACGTTTACAAATATATTGTTTCTACATGGCCGATGTATCGATCAGATTCTGGTCGATAAAGATCCTGCTCACCGGTAACTTACGGCTTTTCACGACTGAATTTAGCATCGATGTAGGACGACGTTTTGTTCAAACTGCCTTGCGTTTCATTGGGAGGTGAAGTTGGGTATCCAGTGAGGCTGCTTCATCTGATTCTGTGCTTTAAGTGTCGATGGGCGCTACGCAGGTGAGGATGTTTACTAGCTCGCCTGGTATACAAGAGGTAGTGGGTTTGATCTCAACCTGACGCCTGTATATTTGGAGTTTGCATGTTCTCCCCGTGGTCACCTGGATTTTTTCTCCAGATCCTCAGGTCTTCCCTCCACATTTAGAATTAACACACGTTTCGAGTATTTGGCCAGGTCACTTCTGAAAAATACCTATATAGCTCAGTGGACCTTACCTGGTAAAATGAAGAATCGTAAGTATCCACCGTGATTTCAATAACTGTCCAAGCATGGGAATTATTGAAATGTGGGCCTTTTTTTTCAAGATGTTAATTATTTCGATAACATTTTGCCGTAAAATGACCGCGTGGACTAACCCGAAAAACTAAATATCGATTGTGTATTGGTTACGAAAAGTTAGTTTTTAAGTTGATGCAATAACATATACATTGCTATTTGGAGCTCGTGTCCCGTATAGCTTATAAACATTCGTATACATCAAATAAGATCTAAACACATTTATTGGTGCTGCTGTTGTATTGGCAATCGGTGCAGAAGAACAATAAAATGAACTCAAGACATTTGTCAATAACACTGTGGCCTGAAAATGAAAAATATATAAACGGCAACTTTTCAGGCTAGGATCATTGCCTGAAACGTCAGCTATCATGGTTGTTTTTTTAGACGGTATTTGTGATGAATTTAGTTGTTCATTTTCATGTTCAAAGAGAAGTGTATAATCTGGACCCGATATAAATACCGAAGTATACAGGGTGCTTAAAAATGTTTTTTACACTTATATGGGACTCTCGTTTTTAATGGAAAAATAACGAATACACATTAACATAATAACAAAATGTATGTTAATAGCTGCAGAAAGTCAAAGAGTCTCCACTTGTTCGCTATCGTTGTCAACACGTGGCCTGGAATCTTCTCCAGGTGATCTCCAGAGCCCGGAGGCAGCAGCACATATCACGTGGTATTGTTGCAAATTGTCGGAAGTGTTAAAAAAATGTTTTAAGCACTCTGTATACTCTACATTGAAACAAGACAACCCATTTACAGGGACTCCTCTACTTACGAACTAGTTAGGTTCCAGAGGTCTGGTCGTAAGTCGATTTGTTCATAAGTCAAACTTCGCTCCTGTCGCTTCCAAAAATGTTGTATGGCATGTGCGCTAAACACGGGGAATGGCTTTAGAAGTTGTATAATCTCCTGTAGATGTAGATGCGATCATAATAGTGCGCCTCTTCTTACAACCACCCTCAACACTCTCACCACTCCTACGCTTCTGAGACACGATTGGGGGTTGATAATGTTCGTGAAAAGCACATAGAACGTTGTAGTGAACCTCACAGCGACACCACAACAACAGACCATGGCGGAAATGTGCTGGGAATGCTGGGTAATGACACCGAACAACACAGCGGTTGAACTTACTACTCTCTTTCCTGGACAGACAACTGGACATATGGAGAGGTTTGTTCGTATCTCTGAAAGTTCATAAGTCGAATGTTTGTAAATAGAGGATTCCATATAGGAAAATGCAACAGCCAAGCTGAGATTGCATGGTTCATATAACAAAACACATCTCAAAAGCAGAGTGGGACAAGAAAACGTGCTTTTACAAATGATATGCACTGCAACATTATAAGACTTTTATGACAATTGGATTCGAGATATAAAAAGCGTAAGCATACAGGGTTAAAACATTGAAATGTATTAGCCATGGATATGTAATTCAAACAACAACCGATGGAAATGAATAACATAAATATTTTGGATAACGCATTATAAAACCTGCAATTTATACTAACTTGATTTCTATTTTTAAAATACCATCATTGGGGAAACATCAACGTTTTTAATATTATCGGACATTCTTTTTTTACGGCTCAAAGTCACCGTATCATGATATACTGCGGCTTTTTTCAATGGCTGAGAATGTTGTGCCATACTGCGACTAATTTTGCATTTCGCAAACACCTCATTGTTATTCCTAATGCAAGGTGGAGATAATGACGTTACCTTTTTATGCCACGCAACGAAACACTGAATTTAGAAAACAATTAACTGTGAAACAATTAAGCCGTGCAGAGTTGTTTATTAGAGGTATTATACGTAAAATTAAGACAGGTAATGGGCTCCTGTCACCGCAATGAATTAACAAATTCAATTAGAGCGAACCGCAGCAATGTGGCGAAAGCCGTCGGGAAGGTATGCGGCGAGTTTTGTTGACCGCATTGTGCGCTTTCAAAATGCATTTCAATTATGTTTCCCCGCGCAACACGAAACCTGCAAGCCTTGGACCACGACACTTTGCCCCAAGGGAGCTGTGTTGATCAACGTTCGTTCTCAACGTCGTGTTTGAAGACATTTGTGACAGCGCAAAGTTTTGGGCCGGGGCATATGCAAACGTTTTGTCTGTGCTCCGACTTTGAAACAACAATATTTTCTGCACGTGTTGCTTCACAGATTGTGACGTGTGATGTGTGTAAGTAAGCAAGCAAGCATTTTTTTTGTTTTCAAGGACACGCGGGAGGGCGATGTTGTACAGTTTGGCGCCGGCTATCATAGAGTGCGGTCGTGTCGCTACAGTTCTCTGTGGTGAGTACAATTTATTAATAAAACAGCGGCGCTACTACGCCTCTGTAACCCAAAAACCTTTTTATGAATAATATTGGTCGCGAAAGCCTACCTGTTGAACTCAATGTCGAAGAGTTGATTGCTTACTTCATTTGTTGATCTGTATTCATGCCTCAGTGTTGGAATTATTAACTAATTGTAACCTATACATACGTAGCATAGCTTTAATAATCGCTAATACATGACAATTTTGGCTTGTCAGCAGCAACAAGATACGAAATGGAACATCCTGTTTTTAGAAACTGATCTGATAAATTAACAGATTTAACAACAAAGAAATGCGTTGCATGTACACAAGCTTTATCTTATCTAGACCACCAGCTCAAGAGAACTGAACGTGTGTAAGACCCACCAACTCCAGAGTTGAGAAAATGTGGCAATTCCAACAAGCAGCAGTGAAACAGAGACACAACTGTAGACGGGTTGCATCCTCGGTGGGACTCATCAGTCGAGCACAGCCACTAATGTTCACTGCTGCCATGTATTTGAGAGAGACATATGGAGAAGACCTATACCTCCAAATTATGGGGGCTCCCTAGCACGTGTCTAAAGGACGCAATTCAAATCTGTACATGTTCACTGACGTCGATCCGCACGGTAGCGAGATGTTTACTACCTCGCCTGGAATGCAGGAGGTCGTGGGTTCGATCCCAACCCTGACGCCTGCTGTGTATTTTGAGTTTGCCTATTCTCCCCATGGCCGCGTGGATTTTTTCTCCGGGTTCTCGTTTTATTTTTTCCCCCCTTCCGTATTTAGAATCGACGTGCGTTCAGAGTGTTTGGCAGCAATCCATTTCCACATGATGAGCCACTTAATTGCGCTATCATGTTTTTGGTAGGCAGGTTCGCTCTTGAAAAATAGCTACATAGTAGTTCAGTGCAGGGGGGGGGGTCCTTGGTGCGAGTGATATAGTCTTGGGGTGGGGGGGAAGGACGGACACAATGTGCCCTTCCGTTAATCGCATTGGTGACCTGTTGTTGTTGCACAAGGCTAGGTTTGTCAGCCAGCACCCCCCCTCCCCCCCCCATACTGGACTCTAGCAGCAGCGTGGAGGGGGGCTTGCTCCAGCGTGGGGCTATAACGCAAAACGTTTCTACACATTTTTGCGTGCAAAGAGTGTCATTGCGGAAGCGCGTGTGACTTCAACAATTGCGGTGAAATGACATCACGACTGTCACAAACACTTTTGACAATTGTGATTTAAAGCTTTCGTGACTGCAGGGATTCATATTCTTGGTTCTTTGGGTAAAGTCACCACGTAGAAGGGAAACAATTAAATAATAAAAATATAAAACAGTTATTGTTTTCCCTTCTACGTGACTTTACCGAAAGAACCAAGAATACTTTTGACAATGTATAATGCTATGTTCTTGGTTCTTTCGGTAAAGTCACGTTGAAGGGAAACAATAAAATAATCAAATATATATAAAACAATAAAATGTTCACGACGTTTCGACTGTAACATAAACAGTCATCATCAGGTGTGAAAAAAAACAACGGCAAGAAGCATTTGAAAGAAGTGGCGGTTTGCATTTATTTATTTTCAAACGTTGCTTGTATTTATTTATTTTTGAACGGTGTTTGCACCGTTGATAAACCATTTCGGGTCTTAATTGATTGTTCACGCTTACGGTGGTTTTCAGACAGCATACATTAATTTTTCGTCTCCCCCCTCCTCTTTTCCGAACATAGATGGACTCGTCCTTCTAAACAAACTGTCAAATCGCTATCCGTGGCGCTAACGTTTTTTTAATAAATACAAACACCGTTTCAAAAAAAAAAATTCAAACTACGTGTGAAAAATAAATTAATAAATACAAACGGTCACTTCTTTCAAATCCTTCTTGCCGTTGGTTTTTCACACCTGATGATGACTGTGTTACAGTCGAAACGTCGTGAGAATTTTTATTGTTTTATATATATTTTATTATTTTATTGTTTCCCTTCAACGTGACTTTACCGAAAGAACCAAGAATATGAATCACTGCAGTCACGAAAGCTTTAAATCAACATTTAATGTATACTGCTGTTTCATTTGCGAAGTCCTTCTTGTCTCGTTGACATTCAATCATCACATGATCAGAATCATTAATACAACTGGGGGCGGGGGGGAGGGGTATCCACTAATTTACTTCTTTGAAATATCTCACATCTCTCTAATTGTATGCATTATTCTCTTTTCTGTGGGTCGTGTAATTTTATAATTTTATATCGTTGACGCTTTTACTCGGAAGAATCTATAGATTTTGTACTGATGCAGTAAAACTACAAATTGCATCCACTGTGGTTATATATTTGCAGTTGTTTTTTTTGTAGCATGAGATATGGTGGTTGCCCGACGGCTCTGTGCATGAAACTCCCTGTATTTATACGTACTGCAAACTTAGTGCATGTTTTATAGCATTGCCATCCGCGAAATTACGTTCTATCATCATGAGTTTACAGCTTTTTTTTATTACCTTCTCAAATTTCCAGTAGTTCACCCCCATTCTGGACGTTATTATAACTGCATGGAGGTGGAAGATGGCAAGCCTCCTGTTAACCCTTTCCCGTTCCGATGACGATTCCATTCCGGTGACCAACGTCATCAGAACAGAACCAGAAATAAAAGGCCTTGCGGGAGAGCGTGTGGCATAGTTTGGCACCTGCTATCGTAGAGTGCGGTCGTGTCGCTACAGTTCTCTGTGGTGAGTACAATTTCTTTATAAACAGCGGCGCTACTACGCCTCTGTAAATTAAAATGAACGCTGAACTGCTTGCGCGTTCTGAGAATCAGCGGTGAACGGGACACCCCACCCTACAACTTTTGCAGACATCTCGGACCAGGAAATCACGATTAATGCCACAAATCTGGCGGCCAAACAATCGATCAACAATCTTCGGTCTCCAGATCAACAACTCACAAGTATGTCAGCCACGAGATAGTTTGTGGTTTCTCTGTTTATATTTATGCCTTCATTTCTCCATCCAATTTCCAAAAAAAGCTCCCTTCCAATGTCGCTGAGAATAACTTGGGCGAAAGCATTTCACCTTGACTGACTCCCTTTTCTAATATTATGGATATTTCTTCGTGTAATCTCAGCTGTTCCATTTTAGTTTATGTTTTCATTAATTATAAACAGTTGTATTTAGGCATTGGTTTGTGAGAGATTTAGTGCCCGGCGTCAATTTCTGAGTATTTAAATGCCTTCATATAGTGTACAAAGGCTATGCACAATGGTAATTTCAATTCATGTGTATTTCCCAGAAGCTTATTATGTGCAATCGATGGTAGAGAAACCTTTCATAAACCATGCTTGATCCTGTGGTTGGTTAACCTCTAATTTTTGTTTTTACTTTTGCAAAGCTGAATTTGATAATGAAGAGTTAAGTATCAGATTGGTACTTATTATCTGCTATTACAGACACATGGGCAATGACAAAGAATACTGAACAAAAGCTAACACATGACGAAAATAATCATGGAGAGATGCACGCTTGGGATCACACTGAGAGACAAAAAGAGGAACACGTGGATTAGAAAACGTACACAGTTAATGACACGAGTTTAAGTTGTTACGAAACGTATTTTGGACCTGGGCAGGACACACTGTTAAGACGGGATTATTGCAGGTGGGGACAATGACTACTAAGTTGGAGTACAAAGTAAGGTCTGTGCCCCAGAGTACATAACCGTGGAGATGGAGTAATGAGATTAGAGCCTGTACCGATGCTGAGTGGATTGTTGTATTGTGTTACCATAAGGGAACGGCGACTTTGGGGAGGCCTTTACCTAACAGTGGATTAATCATGGCTGTTGATGATCATCGTCAAAGTCCACAGATGAGGTATTTTGGGTTAGATCACGTAAATATATAAATGTGTCGTTAAACCCGCCACCACCCAACATAGCCAATTAGTAAGGGTTGTCACGTAAACAGAACATGCCAATAATATTTACATGACAAAACTTACTTATTGGCTGTGTCGGGTGGTGGCGGGTTTAACGGCACATTTATATGTTTATGCGATCTTACTCAAAATAACCTGTATTATGGATAATATTGGTCACGAAAGTTTACGTGTTAAACCATCGTCGAAGAGTTCACTTTATAGACCATAGTAATTATACGATGCTTTAATCGCTTGACTTTTTTTTTGTAAATGTTCACGTCTTTCTGCTTGAATAATCAACGCGCACTGGTAATCTCCGTCGCTTTCACCTTTTTGCCAGTGACAACATTTCCACATTCTAATGGTGAGGCTCACGCTCTTCATATGAAATCCGGAGTTGACATTCTACGGAGGGGTTGTCTAAATGAGCAAACAAAAGAACGCTTGCGTATTTCTATATTTAAAAAAAAAGTACAATATTAATAAATGGAAGTATCAGTGGATACACAATGTTCCCGGCACACAGATATAGCCAGCAGCAAGTTACAACCTCGGAACATTACCCAGTTGCTTGTATTCATAGTTGATTCAAGTACATTACATCTGAAATGTATGAGATGTGATTCATAAATTATTTTATATTGCAAAGGCAAGTTTATTTGTTTTTTGTATATCTCCCAAAATTTAATTGGCTTCAAACTGCTGCTACTAGATGGAACAGAGGCCAAGAGATAAGGAAGAGAGCTGAGTATGTTGTGGCAATGATTTTGATTAGTGACCAAATGAAATCTGCTTTTCTGCCATAAGGGACATTTTTCAAGAATTAATTGGGAAAATACAAAGTTTACTCTGGGTATGAATAGTTCTGATCCCAAGTGTTTCCAACAGACAATATTAAGAATGCCTCCGTTAAGAGTGCTTGTGAATGCCTGATCAAATTGAACTTTGAAACCAATTACAAGTGTCGACGCAGACTTATTGCATTTGGCCACATCTCACAGAAGGACGTGGTGAATACCATATAATATTCTCATACGGGAGGTGAATGGGCTTATTGGACAACCACACAGTGAAACATTACAAACGTGTGTGTGTGTGAGTGCATGTCAGCCCAAGTCGATAACAAACTGAGCTACCATTCCCGATGGATGTTGCCTTTACACAACTCATGAGTCGATAAAGCCTCGCAAATTAAATCTGGTACAAGTGAGTGAGATGTCGCCATCATGTAATGGTTATCACACCGGACTTGGAATCCAGAGATCGCCCACTCGATTCGATCTCCCGGCACGGCCAATTGATACAATTGATCAAGTTTCTTAAATCCCCCCCCCAGCAAACAAACAGGACGGCGATGGTGTGTGAGATGCTTACTAGCTCGCCTGCTGTGACGGAGTTTGTGGGGTTTATCCGGACCCTGACTCCTGTATATTTGGAGCTTGCTTGTCTCTCTCCCCGTGGTTGGCGTGGATTTTTCTCCTGCTCCTCCGGTTGGTTCCCTCGACATTTATAAACATGCGTTTCGAGAGTATTTGGCGGCTATACATTTTCACGTGACGAGCCACTTCGTTGAGCTATTATTTGTGACCCGGTTCGCTGCTGAATAAGAGCTCTATAGCTTCGTGGGGCCTTAACTGTTAAAATAAAATAAAAGTTTAGTACGTTTTAAGTGGGTACACCATACTCTTGGTTCTTTCGGTAAAGTCACGTAGAAGGGAAACAATAAAATAATTAAAAAATACCGAAAGAACCAAGAATATGAATACGAATCCCTGCAGTCACGAAAGCTTTAAATTATGGGTACACCGGTTAGTCGATCGGCAGGTGTCATGTATTTAGGTATTTTGAACTTCTTTTGCACCGTACGTTGATCTGAGGCGCGCACACTGAATCTGGTATACATCACGTAACGCCTTTCATTTCCCCCGCGGCATCTTGCCAGTGCCTATTATTTTTAAGCCAATACTCGTAAGTTCTACAGGCCCACTTATCAATCCTATGGAATGATCAGCATTATAATCCTTATCTAGACTGCAGGAGGAAGAAATCCGATGAGGTATGACGCACTTCTTCACAGACGTCGAGTCTAAGGCGGGTCGGCACGTTACAACAGCAAACAATACCAAAGAAACGCGATAGGAGTGCAACATTGTGAATAAGATAAGCTGGTCACTAAATATGATTAAGAAATCAATTAAGTAATTATGTTAGTACAATTTATCAAGCTTGGGCAAGGCGGTAAAAAAAAAACCAACATGACGATAGTCTATAGAGGACAGCTCGTCGTAAATTAACGTGCTCGACTTTCAAATGCCGAGCACATGGACATCTCGTAACTTCACCACACGCCTTGTAGCACTGCGTCTTTGAGCTGCAGTGAACCAATGGATCGTGCCGATTAGATGTACTAATGTCTGATATGGCTGTTGTTCACAATTGCACCCAATACGAAATTATGATCCATATGCTGCATTATTATTCATTACCAACATGAACAGCAACAACAGTGACGCAACATTTTTAAGTATATATATTAAAAAAATGAGATTATTAATATTAATAATAGGATCATATTTTTGCCCAAACAACGTGCTAAAACCAAGATGCTGTGTCATCGTGTGCGTATATTATTGTTGTGAGGACGTAATACAGCGAGCAGTATGCTGACATAGCTTTTTGAATTACTGCCCCACTCCCCCCCCATGCACGTGCAGTGATTCAATCACAACTGAAAATACAGAACCTCTCTTAACGATCACCCATGTTAACAACTAAATCGATTACCCACGGGCCTCCATACAGCCCAATGCACAGTATAGTGTAGAGTATAGTGTGATATATAGAGTAGCATATAGTGTAGTATATAGTAGTGTGTAGTGTATATAGTAGTGCATGGTGTAGTGTATAGTGTAATGTATAGTGTAGTGTATAGTGTAGTGTATAGTGTAGTGTATTGTAGTGTTGTGTATAGTAGTGTATAGTGTAGAGTATAGTGTAGTATATAGTAGTGTGTAGTGTGTAGTAGTGTATATAGTAGTGCATGGTGTAGTGTATAGTGTAGTGTATAGTGTTGTGTATAGTAGTTTAGCGTATACAGGGCTGGATCATGGTCCCGTGAGGCCCCTGGTCACGTGTCTTTTGGAGCCCCCCCCCCAACCCCCGCTTTCCTACATTCGTGTCTTTCTTACCTTCCTGCTCGCAAAAATCACCAATTAGATCATCAAAATCCATCTGTCTGACAAGGTCTGACTCTATTGACATGAGTGACAATGAGCTAAGACGTGTTTGGCACATGCTACTCCGCAGCAATTATTGTATTCTGCCTAAAAGGGAAATGTCCGCTAACCCTGGCAGTTTGTCACTGGCAAAGTTAGAAAAATCCGAAGTGCCACGAACACATTGGGGAACACTGACTGCAGATTAAGTGCCTGCAACATCTCAAGCAATTTAGTTGGGCACTTCTCACCCTCAGAGACAGATACGAAAGACTTGAATTGGATGAGTTCGTTGGCAAAGTTAATGTCCAGGTCTGATGGATATGCAGCAGAGAGTGAATTTACCTTTTCCACTTTGACATCACATATTAGACACCTGATCTGACATAAACATAACTCCAAAGAGACTGGTCAAACGCTTGTAAGCGTCCAATCAATGTTCAAGGCATGCCACTAGCTTATCAGTGACCACATAAAATGTTTTATTTTGAACTTCTCAATCCCCTCAAGTGTTACACCTGGCTCTGAGTTCTCATCTGCAAATGTTTTGCGTTTCCTATTTTTGCTGAAGATCGTGCTTACAGTATATGACTGAGAGACACCTGTCACATTTAAAGCTGCCCTTTCAAAGCCTCAAACTGGTCTCGCTGTCCCGCCACAAAATCCCTCATCGAAGACAAAAGCTGTGCTGCTACAGAGATGTCAATGTTACTTTTCTCTAGGTGCATGCTTCTAGCGTGGAACCGGTCAAGTATGATGTCCCAGAAATGTGCCATGAACACCATCTCTAAGGTGTCCAATTTGGCACATAGTCCAGTGGCCTCAATTTGAGTATCTCTTTTCTCATTACCATCATTGCACACACCACCGAAGGCCTCTCTAAAGTGAGTGTAATTTATCCACAGTGCCTTGGTTGACTCTGTCTGAGCACTCCACCGAGTACTGGACAGCGATTTTAATCTCAGTCTGACATCTGTCTTCCGAAAGACTTTCCTCCATCTGTGTGTGGATGAAGCGAAAAATGTCTACAGTAACTGCAACATGTTAAAAAAAAAACTCGTCAGCCTCTGGGCTACTCCCGTCTAAGGTGTTAACACCAACTAAGCTAAGTGAATGTGCTGCGCAAGGCACATACTCTATCAGAGCTTTTTTTTTTCAGGTGGGCCTGTAGCCCATTGTATTTTCCTGACATGTTGCTTGCATTGTTTGAGCGGTCCAACGCAAGGCCCTCCACCATCAAAGTCACACAGTCTGCTAAAAGTGTACCAGCGTGGTTCTCAATTGGCTGAACGCCCAGGAATCGCTCCACCACACTGTTAACAAACCGGAATATGAACTTCAATTGGTCCACATGTGACAGGTTTGGGGTGGAGTCAACAATTATTAAAAAATATTTGGCATCCCGAATCTAATCTGCTGTTGTTTGGCGAGTTTTCTGACCCATTAGCTCAATAATGAGTTCTTCACATATTGTCGATGACAATTAGGACACTGTGCCTCTTCCTTTTCCGCCAAACTTTTTTTATATGTTCAGCTAAGAATGGGTCAAATTGTGATAGCAATTCCAGTATGCCAAGGAAATTACCGTTATGGGTTGACCCAAACCGTTCGTCATCTCCCCTAAACGCAAGTCCTCTTTCACCCAAGAACTTGATCACTGCTACAACTCTTTTCAAAATGTCCCTCCAGCATTTACGTTCCCCATGAAGTTGCTGCATGAGATCTGCCCCTTGTCCGCTGGTGCAAGGCAAGCATGCATGATCTGTGTTCTGCACTCTTTTCGTGTTCCCCTATTCTTTCAGAGTGCGTGCAGTCACTAAACCCCCGACTAAAGCCACTGAGCTTGCTGGAGAACAGTTTGCATGCAAAATAGTACACACAACTTGTTGAGGGTGAGTACAGTAGCCACTGTCTAGAATCCTTCTGCCCCATATACAGTTCAGAAGTTCATTTTGAAACTTCTAGTCTTTCCACCAAGCGCTCTATCTCAGACTTAAGCTGGGTATTTGTCACTGCGGTTTTAGAAGGGGACTGCTCCTCTTTCAATAAGCACTGACTTAACAATGTCACTGGAAGTTCTTTGCCATAATGCAGGGTCAGTGACCTCATAGCACCAGGAATGGCTTGATTGCTGATTTGATTATTGTGAACTGCCCAACTGCTCCTGAGGTGGAAATGATGGTTCTTGCATTAGCTGTGGAGGGTTCGCCTTCAAAGGATGGCTCTGGAGGAGTGACAAGATTACTTGAAAATGAACTAGTGCGAGTTCCTTCCTCACAGCTGACAATAGTGCTGTTGTCATCATTATTACTATCAGAGGGTTTTTAAAAGAAGTTGGCGATGAGTGGAACACTATAAGATTCGGGTTTTTACCCTTTTTTCTGGCAACAAAACTGAAACCTTTTTACAAGGAATCATGTCTGCATCAACCACAATACTTGTGGTCAGAATGCAAACAAAAAACATACTCTGATAATATATGTGGCATTGTCCTTGAAACTGATTAGTCCACACCAGAGACACCTTTCTTTTGAACCTCGTCTCAAACGGTGCTAGACCAGAGGACGCCGAAAGGACAACAGCTCAAAGGCAATGAACTATCAAAGTAATGAGGGCTCGGGGTAAGCATCTACATCATTTGACTGTCAATGATTTCTGAACAAATTAAGCCTTTAGCATGGATTTCCAATACTCGCTTAACCACCAAATCACTTAACAACCGGTTTCGTGGAACCAATCACCGTCGTTAAGAGGGGTTCTATTGTACTCACCCGACGTTATAGACACGGCGTACATGACACAGACAATCAGCAAGTAAAAACAAGCCTTCTCTGATATGGTAACTTAACGGGGCCTGAAAGTGTATTTGGTTAGAAGCAGGGACATTGAAGGGGCTTCGAGGTAGAAACACAACATGGAAAGAGGGGGAAACGGAGGATGTTTTACAGGGAGGCAGGGGTTTGGAAAAGTGGGAAGGTGATTGGCTGAAGGGAAAGCAGATGATCAAGGAATCTTGGAGTAAGGGGGCTTGAGGAGAAATATGAAGGGGAAGCGAGTGAGTTTGGGACGCTTGGAGTGAAGAAATAAAGACTCCTATAATTGAAGACTACTGCGTTGGCTGTCACTGCACACGCATGGGTTTATTCAGGTGACTTTTAGTTTTCTCCCACGCAGCACACGAATCTGCTCGATGAGGACGCGCGAGCGAAATACCCCAAGCTGAGAGACCCGTCTGTAAAACATTGTTGTTTAAAATCCGCGAACCTTTCCTCCTCAGATAACGAACACGGATCAAAGTCAAAGTAAATTGCATACATGCGCAGCTTTCCCCGTGTACATATTTCCCTTTCAACACTGACCCGCCAAGCATCGCACTTGCAAATGTGAAAGCAATTTAGCGATTGTGTAATGACCGAGAAACGACCCAAGCCAAATATGCAGCCTAACGACTGTTTGAAAATAAACGGTCTCCGATTGGTATAAGGTGATTGGTCGGGAGGCAGACTTTTAAAGGGATTGGAGGAATAATGTTTGAACTATATAAATCGGAAAACAGAGAGAGTATCCGTCAGAGGGGAGAGGACTGGGATTGGCTAAAGGAAAAAAAATGACAAGAAGATCATCATTAGACCTCTTTTGCCAGTACCAAAATATAATAATAGGATTTTCCCCTTTTTTCTGGCAACAAAACTGAAACCTTTTTTTACAAGGATTCATGTCTGCATTAACCACAATACCTGCAGTCAAAATGCAAACAAAAAACATACTTTGATAATATATTCATTGTCCTTGAAACTGGTCCACACCAAGGGACGGCTGTACGCCTTTTCGCGTCATCTGGTCGAGCACCAATTGGGTCGAGGCTCAAAAGAAAGCCGTCCCTTGGTGTGGACCAATCAGTTTCAAGGACAATGCATATATTATCATAGTGTGTTTTTTGTTTGCATTTTAACTGCAGGTATTATTATAAGGACAAGAAGGTTCGAGAAAGGGGTCTGAGGAATATAAAATGGGAGAGCACGAGGAGTTCGGGGGGAAGTTATAAGCTGGAAGACAAGCACGGTGCCTAAGGTCCATTATTCTGGCTGTGTCCAAATAAAAATGGCTATTACTACTTCGACGTAAGAGTCGTTACAATTGTAAAAAAAAAAGATGCAGATGCTGCTGCTGTGGTTTAATGGTGAGCACAAAAGGGGCTTTGCAACCCAGAGGTTGCCCGGTTGAATTAAAATCCGCGGCACTGCAGTGGAAACAATGCTCAGGTTTCTTCAATTCTCCCCTGCCCCACCCAACCCCTGTCCACCCAGTAGTATACATACGTTCACAGGGAAATCTATCATTAACGCCTCTTTCAAGACATCTTGCCAGCGTGGAAGAGTAGGCCAATTCCCCCCAGAGCCCCCCTCTAGTGGAGGTTCTTTCGCCAGCAGTGGGGCGAGCAAGCAATTGCAGGGGCTGCGCCTTTTCCTTTTACAAATCGGGCAGCAATGCGGGAGCCTTCTTTATCTCTCGGACCCAACATTGTTTTTGCCAATGAGCAGAGGTTGGTGGGATTAATGTTTAAGCGGTGAATCAATCGGGATTTAAATAAGAATGGGACGCAAGGCAGAGTATGCGTGTGAAGCATTGCTTGACTAACAGCCACTTCGTCCGGAAAGAAAGTGGGAGGCTGAGCATGACAAAATGTGCAGCCATCACGGTGTTGCCATACCTTGAGAGATGCGGCATTTGTTGATGTATGGCGGAAGACTCCACAGACACATCTGACTCCAAGGTGTTAATGCAGATTAATTGTTGATTAAAAGTTCATTACACGCTAGATTGTTTTTTTTTTTTATGAAAGGCCAAGTGTTGGCATAATTGACAGCTGGACTTTGCTTCGTGGGAGTTTTATAATCTTTGGATGTCTCTTCAAGGGTTTGACTTACTTGGAATGGAATGTTAAAATGAAGCTCTCGTTCCTGAATACTTAATTTTTTTAATGATATTTATCACACGTATGCATTATGCGAATGGTGTATAATGATGTGTTTTGATGTTTAAATGCGTTGGAAGTGTCTGGTCTTCATCTCTTAAGCGCGATCTTTAGACATTCTTTAAAGTTGAGCAAATTACACAAGTAATGTTTTATTTTCATCATTGTAAATGAAACGTCCGATTTTTTAATGCTTTATATAACTGTGTTTCATTGTGAGAAAATGTAAGATTTTACGGATAATTATTTCATGTTTCTAATGCAAAAACGTTATATATACCCGATATGCATGTCAGATTTAATTTATACTGTCAGGTTTGTTTGTTTTTTCAGCCCAATTTTCTATTTTATATCAAATTGAAAGGCATTAGATTTGTTTAACTTTTAGTATTATTGAATTACACTTTATAACATAAAGTTCCATTATGAAAACAATAATTTTAATGTAAGCATGTTTTTTGGTTGTTCAATAGTTGAAACAAAAGAAGACATCACAGATCATTAAAACGTGTGACAATGCATCCAGTGCCAGTCTTCCACTTCCTATGACATCCCATTTCACAAAAATCCAAAACGAAAAACAAAGATTGGATCACCAGAAATGTCACGTCTAGGCCCGATTTTGGAATTGTCTTGTATGAATTACAACAAAAATAAATCAGGAACACATCTTTAATATAGTTAATGTACATAGTAATGATGTTTCCCTATTTAAAATGTGATCCCAATGTTAAAGGAAATGTTGAACGTGTTCCAGACAGAATTACCCCTAATGTTACCAAACTTCCAGCACACTATTGGAACATCAAATGCCATTAGGGACTCATTTGTCTTAAAGATGCACTCTGTGGGGGGCAGTGCAGACATATTTGGGTATCTTAAAAACCTTCTCCCAATGAATTTTAATTAAGATCCATATTATTTCCTTAACCAAAATTCATTTCTCAATAAGTATCCCTGCCCATTCCTGCCAATGAACACCTGAAATGGTCCTGGGCTCCAACTTTACTAACTTACCCTGACCAGCACGATGGTCAGTTTCCAAGACATCTATAGCATGGGGGAAACCTTCATCCAGCAGTAGATTACCATACGCTGAAAAGATATCAATACTTATACCTAGGTATCCGGTGTATAATACTGTATTGTAATAAACACCTGCATTGAAATGTCCAGCACAAAGTCGATTGGTGTCAAATGTTCTACGGTTATAATTAATGTCCCTTAAGCTAATTTACATATGAATACCATATAATTGCATCGCTTTAACAAGACTGATCGTGTAATTCTGGAATGTCTCAATTTGCACAACTTTCTTCTTATATTTTCCAGGACAAACGATATCATCGCTCACTCACCTACACCTTTTTTAATTCTTGCCAAGAAATGTATCTGTCCATGGAAGCCAATTCAAATGTAAATTCACATCAAACGAATGGCACACACCAGCTGAGATTGGTGGACATGATAAGCCGGCTTAGTGGATGCTAAATATATTTTCACGAACCTATGAAATGAAATATATGATCCCCTGTAATCAGTAATCAACCTCTCATCTGTTTACTTGAGATGTGGAATCTCAGCCTTTGCACATGGCTGAATTCAGTTGTAAATGATAATTCCACTCATTCATTATCCTTATATCATGAATTGCCTTTTTATCAAAAGAGTCGACCAATGTTGTATCCTAATCCCTATTCATCTTTCGATGCAATGTAAGTTTACGACGGATGTATCGCATTTTTTCATTAAAGCGGGCACTATAAAATAGCTTCCAAAGGTAATTTGTATTGAGTGAATGGATGGATGGATGCACTCAAATGTTGCTTTAGCCACAACAAATATAGGACACTTTTTTCTGCATTTGAAGCTTAACGTGTTGTAGATAATTTTCACAGCCGCCTTCACAGTGTGGAATATGCAAATACAAAGATCCCCCGTGTAGCCTTGAACAGATTTGGGGCAAGTGCTGTTAACGAGCACCTATGTAGGGTGGAATGGAAGACGAGGGGGTGGGTGTCCAACACCACGCCCGGCCGCCTTTGTCTCCCCAGTGGCGATGTTTACACTTCGCACCAGGTAGTCATTTAAAGGCTGAGTCGAGATAGGGAAGGCCCATGACCGGTTCAGATAATCGTCACTGGTGTTGGCCGCGAGTAGGAATCGAACTCGGGTTGCCAGGTTCGTAGCGCGGCCCACTAACCGCTACACTACAGCTCCCTAGTCTGGAATATATACATATACTGTCATGCATGCGATGTGTGTTCTGTACAATGAGAGCTAGGCAAGTTTTGTGATTGTCAACAGATTACCATGTGGAAGTTAATTGAGAGGCGCATTAGGCTCATTCAATACACGCGCCTCTTATAGCCCATAATTATGCATTCTTGGTGATATATTACTTAATTCATGCATGATTAGACATATACATACGTGTCAACCCCTTATTAGTGTCTCCCTTAATATAGACAAATTCAGACCTTATTGGTCACCCCGTCCCCTTATAAATCTCAACATTCATCCTACAAAGTCCCATCACGAGGGAGAAACACAAACAAATACACAAACAAAAATGTTTGCCTGTATTTAAACGGCTGTACGCCGTATGGACCTGAACACTCAATGTCAATGTACAAGAATACGGGTAAACCGTATGGATTGACAGGCATGCATATACCGTATTTTCCCACATATAACCCGCGGGGTATACCACTTTTTACAAACAAAACAAGACCCTGCGGGGTATATGGAGGTGCGGGCTATCCCAAAAATATTTTACACGTGTGACATGTCATAACTCGTTTAATTTTTTCATGGTAGGACTATCCACTATGCAACACTAAAGCACTGCTGAATAAACCACTCACACTAAAATTGCACATGTTAATTATTCGAATTGTTTGTACAATGAAACGACAATGTTTGAAGTGGGCGCACTTTGTTTACCGTAATACTTTGAGTGGCTGTAGGGGGGTGCGAAAGTTTCAGCTGAGGCTATGGATTGCACAATGAGAAGGGCCTTAACAAGCGCCTAGCAGACGCGGAATCATAATTGTCCCTTAGGCCGCTGATATTGGCTGAGCACTACCGGTATACAGTCGAGACCATGAGCTTTGTTTCAAACTTCTAATGGCTTTGTTGCCAGGAGGCAATGGCGTTACCGTAGTGCCACTATTGTCTGCGAAGTGCACAATCTACTAGTGCTAAAACTGTTCAGGGGTAACTACCGGTCCAGTCGCTGTAATATGATGAGGTTGAATGCTGATAAGACTAACAGTACGCTTACTTACTTATCTACCAATTATGTGTTACTTATTTAAGCGTAACAGTGCACTTACTTACTTATCTATCAATTATGTGTTACTTATTTTTTGGATATTTACCTTTGTTACTTATTTACTGTTTTAAGTTCACTCGTTTCCAGGTTAGTTTGTTTTCTTTGTGCACGTTATGATTTTAATGTTAACAATTGATAGTGGAATGTATTACAAATGCAAACTTTGTATTAATATGATGGAATTAAGCTGCGGTAACGACGTTAAAGATATGAATGCATGCGGGGTATATGGAGGTGAGGGCTATCTGAAATTTGTTTTTCACAAAACGCTATTTTTGCGGGGTATATGCGTCTGTGGGTTTTATGCGTAGGCGGGCTATATGCGGGAAAATACGGTATATATAAAATCTTAGCACTGTGGCAACAATATATTTTAAGGTATACGTATCGTTTTACGCTGCCTGTTCAATTTTGATTGCGAGGATGATTTTTTTACATGCGATCGTGTGAAGTTATGCCACCAAACTCCGTGCGAGTGTGATAACGTATTTCTCACGGGTGTATAGGATGTCCGTGACATCCTCAGCACTGCACAAACCACGGGTTAAAGTCTCCTCTTCACAGGCAAAAGGGCGGGTACGTTTTGCCTTTAAAACATTTGTTTTTACAAATCATAGAAATGACGAGGCGAAAATATTAACTTCTCATTTGCAGTAGGTTATTAACACCTGATATTAATCTTCTTGGTTCTTTCGGTAAAGTCACGTAGAATGGAGATAAAATAATAAAAATAAAACATAACAAAATACAATAATAATTCTCACGACGTTTCGGCCACAACACAAGTAGCCTTCTTCAGGCGAAGAAACAGGACTGTCCAGAAGACAGCGCTAGAGTGAGCACTGCCAAGCAAGGGCCGCGTCTGATATTAACTGATATTAACTCCTCCGCTTTGTTCTCTTCGGCTTAAAGCCATTTAGCGTTATCGCCCGCTGAAATAACCACAATGGGAAACGTTGCCAAGCGCGGCGTGACTATGTTAATGTCGCATTCCATGGCGAGACGCCTCCAGGACGGTGTTCACGGTGAGCTCATTGGACGAATCCGCTGCGGCGTGATGAACGACTCAACTTTGGAGGCGTGCTCATGAATTGCGTGATTGGGGGATTGTTACAAGGGAAATGTCAAAGCCTCTCTCCTTCATTAGTAAAATAGACTACCCGTGTGCTTTACAATTTGCCCTGGTTATTATCAATGCAATCTTTTATTGCCGGTTTCTTTTTTGTTATTTGGTCCGATTTTTTTAAAACTCCCATCAGTTGGGAAATTGAATCGCTGAATTTCACCCCGTTGTGCTTGGTCCAATGCACATTAGCCTGCTGCAAGATTAATATGCTCACTATTTACCTTTCTTATTCAAATACTAACCCCCCCGCGATAGCTAAATTGGTGTACAAAGAGATTGCCAGCAATAGGTCGAAACTATAAATTCAGGATATTCAAGGCTCTCGCTTTTCACTTTGAATGTATCGCATCTGCCAGTGGCTTTCTTTATGTTTTATGTATAGAGTATTAAAACAATCTGTTCACATCTGTTGATGCTGATATTTTATAATATTATGTAACGCGTATGCAATATATGTGTGTGTGTGTGTTTACATATTTTTCATCAACATTTATTTCAGACTCTCATCAACGAAGGTCTCAACGCAGCGTTTGACCAAACTCCATTGGTGCTGGCAATTGTATGCTGGTACAGAGGGAGCTCTGATGTTATCCGTGATTGGGAATTGAGTTGAACTCAGAGGGTCGCCGAACTCAGAGCGGAGTGCCATAACCTCTGTACCACCTCCACCGCAGCAACGAAGTGCAATAGTATAAGTCCGCAATTGGTTTTGTACAGGAAGACATGTCCCTTAACACACAGTTAATGTGAAGTGATAATTTTATGGGTTGCCTTGGCAACCTCAGTATTACGTAAGGGTATTAAATTACTGGACTATAAAGCAAAAAAAAATGCTCGTGTTATTTAAAGATAATGGTCCATGCAGACGAGAATATTTCTACGCTTTGGCAGGTGTGGTGCACGAAGCATAAATAACAATAACAAAGAACCTCAACTCATTCATCAATAACACCGTGGCCTTAAAAAGAACAAATATATTTTGGACAATGGCCCTTATTACAGAAATTAAATAGAGGTCAAATAAATACGGAGGCTTTATCCACTCTCTCTCTCTCTCTCTGGTTTCTCTCTGCATGCGTCATGAAGAAGGGACATTACTGTAAACATCATATATATGTTTCGTTTTAAGGCAGGGTTATTCACGAATGCATTGAGCTTTTAATAAAATGTACAAGTCTGCATGTGGCGAATGTAAGATATAGAATTGGTATATTTACGTTCAATGTAATTGTCACGCTACTCTACACCAAAAAAAGCACGACATTTCTCCATCAACCATGAGTTTGTGCTGAAGTCAATAACAAATACATAAAAGGAAACGACACTAACAGCTTCGAGCGACTGAACGCTCACAGACGTGAATCTCCCTTGCTGCCAAACACCTGCCATGTATCTGAAAGCCACACTTGACTTTATATAACTTTAAAATGTGAATTGAAAGATCAATAACCTAACACCAACTGCCGTTACACGTACAGTATGCAATACAATACAATGAATTAAATATAAATGTTATAATGCTTGAACAGTTTAAAATTCGTCACATATGTTTAGGCTGGTTAACTCATTGGCGAGGTAGCCTGTGATGATGATGGGCCATAATACTCACCGCAATAGTCACCTCGAGGCAGAGTGGAATCGTGGTGACACAGCAATACGGGCCTACCTAGGTTTAATTCCCGAACCAGGGAACCTTTCTGCGTGGAGTTTCTATTCTCTCCCCCTAGTTCTGCAAGGATTTCCTCTGGGTTTTCCAGTAATTTCCCAAACATCCAAATGCTGAAAAATTATCTGCAAATGTCTCGATTGGGATTAACCACACACATCAACGTTGGCCCATTAGTGCCAACAAATTTGGCAGGATCATCCTGAGAAAGAGTTATGAGACTTTGCTGGGGAAAAAAAAATAGTTATGTTGATGAGAGAAAAACAATGAACCCATATTTCTTATCATGAATATATTCTCACAGTGTAATAATTTAATTGATTAATCAATACGCGTGCACGCACGCACACCACAACTTGCAATGTTACGTGTGTGCATGCGATAACATTTATCTCATGTATGTCACGAGAAAAAGACAAATTTCCCCCATGTAGTCATGCAGACTGCAAGGGTAAGGGCTGTTAGTGAGCACTTCTTAAGGCTAGCGTGGTCAGCAACACACCTGGCTGCCTTTGTCTCTCTCTCTTCAGTGGTAATATTTACACAGCACACCGAGTACTCATTTCAGGCAGAATCGGTTATGAAATTACCTTCCACTGATGTTTGCCGTCAGTAAAAATGGAACGCGGTTCTCCGTTCAGCACAGTGCAGTGACAAACTGTGCCGCGTCTGTACACAGGTGCATGTCGACACAAAACGCGTGGACACGCACTAGGACAAATACTCTACTGTGTGATTAAAATTGACATTGGAATATTTCAAATTATGCAACGATGTTCAGCTCCAAGGTGAGACACCGGTGGAAAAGATGAATGGGCTTACTCTGGAAAGGGAGTACATTTTAGTGGCGTACTGGTAATATTGGCTTGTTGAGAGGCTGATTGAAACCCAGTTGGAGTTCATACGTGCAGGAAAGTTTCAGTGTCTCGAGATTTTTTCAGGACATGGGAATGTTTGCCCAGTTCCATCATGGAGCATTTGGCACGTGGGTGGAAACCGGAGCACCGACATGAATCCAATTCCGAATAGGGGTTAACATTCAAATTCTAGATTTGATAACATTCAAAGCTCAACACAGATAGATTTTTTATCCCACACACGGACTCGATCGAGCCAGCGGACCAAATCTCCCAGGTGACCACATCCATTGCTGCACTGCCACCCCCTGGCACCTCTCCGACCTACACCGATAACACCGAGCATTGATTCTAAACTAAACTTTTTTTTTTACGTTACCAGGTAAGGCACCAACCGGGCTACGTAGTTCTTTTTCAGAAGCGACCATGACCATAAAAAATGAAGGCACAACGAAGTGGCTTATCATCGCGTGGAAATGTATGGCAGCAGCCAAATATAGCAGTCACCAAAATGCCACGGCGGAGGACCCGGAGAAAAATCCACGCACTGGCGGTCACCCATCCAATGACCAATCCAGGTTCAAGCCCTCCTTAGGTTTGCGAGATCTGACGAACTCCGGTGCATTCAGAGTGAATTGATTGTAATCAAATATTTTTATTATTCTAAATTATATAATCAGAAATTAAATGTCAACCCACTGAATAGCAATGAGAACTCACAAGTTATCTACCTGTTAGGGCATTAAAAATAGATGTTGAATTCGGCAGAAAAAAAACATTGTAAGACTATGAAAGTGCTGCGATTTTTAGTTTACTCATGGGAGTAATGTTAAATGTAAGATCTGGACATGTGGAATAATAGGAAAATTGGTGTCCTAAATCTAAGCCCTGGATTTATGGAATTAATCAGACATGCCCAACATTTTTAAAGTCACGTTAAGGCATAATAATGATACATAAAGGACAAAGTGTGTGCGTGGTAAGTGCTTTCAAAATTACATTACCACTTATCTATGCTGAGATAAATTAGTTGAGTCACTACTGAAGTTAAATATGCAGCAATGACCTTGACAATTCACCGTGTGGAAACATGTAAACGCCTGATATTGTCACGCATCTCGTGTTTGCAAGGCAAAATAAGCTTTTAGCAAATGGGAAATTAAAATGCGTGCCTACACTAGCGACGGTGTCTCAGGTTTATGGGTTTATGCACGTGAGAACTCAACGGACCACTTTAGTCTGATGCTCAAGCATAACTTTGGTCACTAAAATAAAAGGGGCAATAAAATCAAATCATCGCAATGACGCAAATAAAAATTAGAGCAAAAACAACCGAAATACGGGAGAGAACAAAAATAACGCACGAGCATAAATGAATACGAAATGTATTTACGCTCTGGAATATTGGCTCTGACAAATCGCTTTCAAACACCGCGCATAGTTTAATTACGATCCAGAATCATAAAATAGATTTCAGGGTGATTATCGAACAGGTCCGTGAACAGAGAAGGATGTGCGTCAAATGCAAAACATCACAGGCAAAGTTATCAAACCGAATCAGGTGTACTATGAACTATGACTGAAAAATTTTCATTTTACAAAGTAAGGCCCACTGAGCTATGTAGCTCTTTTTCAGAAGCGAACGTGGCCAAAAAATGCTAGCTCAACGGAGTGGCCTATCACGTGGAAATTTATAGCAGCCAAATACTCTCTAAACGCATGTTTATAAATGTCGAGGGAAAATTCGGAGGACCCGGAGGAAAATCCACGTGACCACAGATATGTTAACGTCCTTGCCTGATATCCAGGAGGTAGTGGGTTCGAACCCGTCGTGGGTTCGAAGCCGACCCTGATGCCTGTATATTTCGAGTTTGTATGTTCTCCCTGTAGTTTAATACAGAGTTCAGTGTCGGGATGGAATCCACAACCTCCTGTATACCGGGCGAGGTAGTTAACATCTCCTAACCGACCGCCGTGTTATATTAATAGATAATTAATAAGAACTGTTTTTTTTTCCCGAGGTACAATGCAAATTGAGTGTCAAACATTTTGTGTATTTTTTTGGTCCCAAATGAACACGCTGTGTTTACTCGAAAAAGAGAATGCTTCTGCCATACAATTAACGGTGCATTGATTACAATCGGAGGCCATCGCTCATGATGCTTGGCTGTCCTCGTGAGAATCGATCTTGGCATTTACAACGTATATATAAATGCGTAGCATATGCAAATGTTAGAATTAAGCTCATGGAGCAATGGAAATGGAATGGCGGAACTATTTTGGAGGAAAATGGGATAGCGTTGGGGATGAACTATTACCAGCCTTTTGTATTATTATTCCATTGGACCGACAAGAATAAGGGAAATTAGTTCTACATTGTGAGAATTTAAGGGTATTCTGTCCACGGAGACACGGGGCTTTGTCAAAGGAACATTTATTTTTTATACTGGTGGAATTATCTAGTACTGGCTCGAGCGTATATTAATGTGAAATTTTATACATTTGTAAAGCAGAAAAAAAACTAGTTTCACCTTGTCTCGATTTCCAAAAGATACTTTTATTCGTAATGATTAGTTAGTGCTCGGCAGCATTAAAATGCCAAGTTTAGTTGAATCCCACTCGTGTTCGCTATTATGCATTCATGCTGATATTATGTAAAAATTAACAAAAATAATTGGATGCCCATCTTCATTTTAAATTTTACGAATTGGCGTCAACACCTCACATGTACTTTTGAAGTATTCCAGGATGCATTGAATGAATGACACATTGAATCTGATTTTCCCAGACATAAAACAGATGTAAATGTAATTCTGTCCTGTTTGATTTTGTTTGGCGCAGAGAGCCGTTACCTAAAGCCAATGATTATACCCGATATTTAAAATGTATTTGCTGTAAATCTTCCTTCTACTTGCGTCTCATAAAAAAAAACCTAGTTATTCGTGCAGCCAATAGGGTACAACTGTGAGTTTATTAATCTTTGATCTCGTGGAATTTACAATGTCCCAATTGTTGAAGAAAGCAATTTTGGTTGCATTAAGACAGAACATTACTGGATACAGTACTTTAATTTGACCCTTTCAACCTAAGCCACTTTTTTCTTCTTCCCAGCATGTAAAAATACATATTCATGTAATTAGAAACCACACTTGGTAGAATGTTTCTCAAACTTTTAATATTCACAGCCAACATTAATAAAAATGTGCCCGGAAAGAACAGAGCGGTAGAACACACATTTGGATAATGGGCTGAAGAAGAGTTGGCCACTCTTTGTCGAGTCTACAAATGTCTCACGTAGTCACAAGGTTCTGTTAATTGCTTTATTGGACAGAGCAACTCTTTGGTCCAGGCTGTCCTGCAAAGGGTTTCAACTGCAAAAAACAGGACCCACTGTCTCATGCGCAGTCCTACCCAGGGAATGACTTCCGTAGCTGCTGCCATATGACCCAGGATGATATCAGAATCAGAATATGTATTTATACTGTGCAGTAGGTTACAGGTCAGAACGTTACAACAACAAACAGTACAAAAACACGATAGGAGTGCAAAGTATAGGAAAGGTAAACAAGTCACTTAAAAATATATGCACAAATAAAACTGAAACAATTTTTAGTTTACTAGGTAAAGCCCACTGAGCTATTAGCTGTTTTTTTTAGAAGCGACCTGGCCACAAACGATAGCTCAACGAAGTGGTGTATCGTTGTGGAATTTTATAGCAGCAAAATAATGTAAAAAAAAATATAGACGCATGTTTATAGATGTGATGGGGAAAAACTGGAGGACCCGGATAAAAAAAAAATCCACGTGACCACAGGTAGAACATGCAAACTCCAAATATACAGGCGTCAGGGTCGGGATTGAACCCCCGACCTCCTGCACACCAGGCGAGGGAGTTAACATCACACCACCGTGGTGTCCACGAAATAAATAACGAGTAAAATATAGAAGTTCAAATTTCAAATAGTACAATCCTCAAGCTTGTAGAAAGACAGTGCACAACCGAGCCATGCTGGGGCCGAGCCGATTTCCTCCTCTTGCTTTCTTCCTTCCCATTTCAAAGTGCACGCACCCCGCTCGCGCCCCCCCCCCCCTCCTAAACTCATGTGCACTGAGTTTAGGAGGGGGTGGGGTGTGCTCTGTACCGGGCTCCTATTGAAATATATTTCAAAAAACATTCAAACAGAAAATAAGCGCCTGGTTGTTTTTCCACTGTCATCGCCGAGCCATGCCGCTGACGTCACACGAGCTTGTCGAACGCCAACGTAGCACGTAATGAACAAGATTATTTTTTTAATGTATGTTTTTTTTTATATATATATAAATGTGAACAAATAGGAATGAAAGACACGATGACGTGAAAATGACGTGAGGTTTAAAGTAGTAACAATTGCACAGTACGAAGCAGCATCTTTAATCACTCATGTTTATTTGTCCCGTGACTTTTCACGTTTGAATGCATTATAATAGGAATTCGATGAGGCATGAATTGCAATATCTGACAAGTCGAACAAAAGTAATGTGTTCAAATGTTTTGTCTCAGGCATTGTACTAAGTAATATTCGCCAAATTGGGGTAGAGTCACCACACACGCTCGAAAGTTATATCAGCAGAGCTTCAAACCTTAAGAGATATCGATCAAAACACTTGCGTGTGAATTAGTTTTTTTTTTATGAGGAATAATTATTAATGTCAGAATTCGGCTTCGTGCTTTGACATTATTCTAGCAATAGTTTGGACATTCCAAATGCGATTCTGCCAATTCGCCACGTGGCATGGAGTGAAGCCCCAATCTGCACGAAGCCTTGCAGCCAATCAGCTGCTGGGGGGGGGTGGGGCCTGGTGCCAAGGGGGGAATCATGGCCGTGCGTACTAATGATGTCAGCACTCTCGCCCCTACCAAGGGACCGAGCCAACCAATGAGGCTCTAGCCAACCAACGAGTCCGCGTGGCAACACAAGCACACACGCACCCACACGCGCACCCAAGCGTGCTAACTAACGCCTGCGAGTGTGGACTCGCTCCACCTTCCACCGAGGTGCTTGAAGGAGAGCTACGCACTGCAACGCTTACGAACCTCAAACCCAAAACCCCTTCGCGCGGTGGACGAGGAAATGGGGGTTGCATTTTTTGTATGATCGATCAGTCCCCCACGTGGAATTGCTGAATGTGGAAGGGGACCCGTTGTGTGTTTTTTTTCGACGTGAAAACGGACCGACAACTAAATTTCGTTTCAAGGGAGACCTGGTTATATATGCATAAAAGCAATACAACATGCACAGTATTCATTATAAAAGGATCAAAATATTAAACAATATATGAAACAATCAACAGGTGACATTAAGCAGCATACATTTTAAATCAGCACGAACAATTCCAATGAGATGCATTTCTAAATTGAGATATAAGGTACGGGTCAAGAGCTCTTTCAAGCATCAAGTACAAATGCGAATTAAAAACTGAATGCGAACTGGGACGGAATGGCTTTTAAATGCATGGCAAAAGGCAAAAGTGCAGCCCTGCAACTTCTTGCTCACGCAACTGCTGAGAGAAGTGTCTCCACTCTAGGGATCTCTGGCGTCTTCCACGCTGGCCACACGTCTCGGGAGAGGTGGGGGTGCCCACACTTTACCCCCCACCACACGTGACCTGCCGATGGACTTAACTGTGGGGTTGAGCTGTGTGTACTGCTGCTGGATAGGGAAGGGGAAGGGTAACATTAAACCAAAAAACTACTTCACCATTGTTTCAAATGCCGCGCCGGGACATCAAACCAAACGCCTTTGGAATTAACGTTCAGAGTGCTGCTAACCAATACTAAACCATTTGAGCCTATTTTTTTAATTTACCAGGTCAGGTCCCACTGAGCTATGTAGCTCTTTTTTCAGAAGCGACCTGGCTATTACAAATGATAGCTCAACGAAGTGGGCTTATCACGGGGGAATTTATATCGGTAGCCAAATACTCTAAACGCGCGTTGGTTCTAAATGTGGAGGTAAAAACCGAAGGACCCCGAGAAAAATCCACGCGACCACGGGGAGAACATGCAAACTCCAAATATACAGGAGTCAGGGTCGGGATCGTATCCACGATCTTCTGTAAATTGTCATACAAATAATTACCTAATGCTGTAGAAGCTATTCATACGCACTTACATTTAATCTCACTACGGTATGTATATGTCCATGCTTGGAATGCTTGTTTGTTTTCTTTGCTGTCATGTTTCTAACCTGATCAAATGCCTCTATATTTTTTTCATAGTTTTTACTCACACCTTATCCAGGTATTTCTTGCTAAAGCAACTTTGCTGTCCAAGAAAGTATAAGGGGTGTCGTGGTGGCGTGATGTTAACTCCCTCGCATGTTATGCAGGAGGTCGTTGATTCGATCGCGACCTTGATGCTTGCATATTTGGAATTTGCGTGTCTCTCTCTCTCTCTCTGTGGTCGTGTGGATTTTTCTCCGGGTCCTCCAGTTTTTCCCTCCACACATTTAAAAACATGCGTTTAGAGTCTGCGGCTGCTATAACTTTCCACGCGGACTTCTGAGAGACACATCTTCAAATCTCGACATAAAACAACAACTGTTTGAGAATGGCTTTATCTTTTTTAGTTATTCTTTCTCACTTATTCTTCACTTGGTCGTTGTTAACTATGTTCCACCTTTCCATGCATATCGCCCTGAGAACGATTGCTTAAGGGCGCTTTATAAGTGTAAATTATTATTCCGCTCACTTCGTTGAGCTATCATGTCTCACTAAGAGCGTCACAGTTGAGTGGGCCTCACCTGCTAAAATAAAAAAAATAAAGCCAGTTAAATCTTTATCTCGCCGGGTGATAAATAAAACATGTTAGCAATAAAATAAAGGAGACCGAAACGCAGTGCAGTCGTCACGGAGATTAAACGTCTCGCGACGAGCTTCGCTGGCGTCCACCGGAGCGTTCTGGGCGGTGGTGGGAATCGTTCGTCTTGCGCCGCTGGCGTGAGTCGGGGTTTATATCGTGAGGTTTATTTTTGTCCACTGCTCGACCCGCACGTAAGAGCGGCCGCGGAAAGTTTAGCGCGATCTCCCGTGGCCGTTCAAACGGCCGCAATACGCGCTCAATAAATGAATTTTGCGATTGATGGATGGCAAAAATTGTGGTTGTGGTGGTGGTGGTGATGATTATTTTTTTTTTGCAGCCACGGAAAGACGGGAAGTGAAATGGGCGCGCGCGTACGCTCTCCTGACGGAGTGGTTTTGCTCAAAAATTCTCTGGGATTTACCGCGGCGCGCGTGGTTCACAGAAACCCGTGAATGCAGTTCTCCACTGAATTTGTTGATGCGTCTTGTGGAGCTGGAATGTCTTTTTTTACTCAAGCAAATTAAGCAGCACCGTTCTGTAGCAACTGTCCATGGGTTTGTCAGGAAATTGTGCACGTTGGTCAATGTTGAGTGTGGTAATCCTCGGCTCTACATCTAGAATACTGAATGGCGTTTTATAATTGATATGCCATGTCTATCACAATAGTTGTTGATGAAATACAGTTAAGATATACTGTATATGTATAGCAAACAATGGATTTAATTAGTGAGGGACCAATTAAAAATAATTGCTTCGTTTCCACAATAGATTTTGCTTATTGGAGTGGTGAAATTACCAGTAGTTTTCTTCCCGTACAATTAAAATCAAAAGTCATTTGTAAATCGACTACGTATTAAAGGCTTCCCTACACCGAGCGTGTTGGTGATGGCAGCTGTTTGACCATGCTTCGCCACGTTGGTCACTGGGGGTTGGTGACGATGGTCCTGTACATATGATTGTAATACCATATTTCTACTAAATATGCGAGTTAAAATCATGTACCGAGATTGTCTCCACTAACCCATTCGTGAATGATTATTTACTACACCGTATTGTGAGATATGAAGTGTTGTTTTCCTGGAGTAAGACCGATCCTTGCCATATTCATGCGCAACTCTGGCCCAGAGATGCAGATGAGCATGCCTAGGCGCGTGTTCCCGCGTGGAGACATCGAGTTACATAATGGATGAACGCCAAAAATGAGATTTAAAAAAAAATATTTAACGGTCTACTTCTGTTCAAATCGACTGGCCCGTGATTGGATGCGGCCAGGCCTTTTGGTTTTGGGGTTGGGTCAGCTCCCCTTCCTTGTCCTGCTGCCCGCTGTGGCTGCTGAATTTCCTGAGTGTGTTGGGATGCGAGTGTGCTGTGAGGTAGCCGAGACGTTTTATATATTGGACAACGCACGTCAACTGTGTTGTCCAACCAGAACACTGGACCAAGAGAAGGAACATGTAGGAAGAAAGTACAATAATATATATTTTTTCTACCATTGGGAATACTGCAACGAATGGCTGTACAAGATAAACGGATTGAGGCTGCCTGACATAAACTCTCTGAGGCACTCTTTCATCAAATCTGACAAGGCCTAAATCTCCACTATAGGTATCCAATTTACTAATACAGCTAATGGACTGAAAGATGACGCTGAGTACGGCTAAATGAATCACGGCGAGAGCGCTTTGACTCATTTCACTTAAACATTACAAGGTATCAAAAACACGAAAAGCAATCATTGTAATGCACCCCCGATATGTAGGAGATATATAATAATACGAATAATAGCTGGCCTTGTGGCACTGTGGGGGGAAAGTGCGTTGCTCACAATGAGAAGGTTTAAATCCCCGTGAAGGGTGGAAAAAAAAAAACCAGTCCCTTCATCCATCTCTGGTCAAATCCACGTGACCACGGGGAGAACATGCAAACTCCAAATATACAGGCGTCAGGGTCGGGATCGAACACCACAACCTCCTACATAGCAGGCAAGGAAGTTAACATCTCGCCACCACGGTGCCCCCATATCAATGCGCCCCCCACCCTTTCACCACCACCCTCATATTTAGATGAAGATTTTATTTATTCTCGAGGCAGACTGCATCAGTGACCGTACTGTGCTGATGAGTGCCCGTGAGCATTAAACCAGTCCACAGTTCATATTCTTAGCTCTTATTGTTTTATATATATTTTATTATTTTATTGTTTCCCTTCAACGTGACTTTACCGAAAGAGCTAAGAATATGAATTACTGCAGTCACGAAAGCTTTAAATCAAAATTCAGTCCACAGTTGTCAATCACTGCATCACTGCTGCCTGTCAGTTGGTCGCATTTGCTTCGATATATTTCCATGGTGACAAGAGGATCGCAATTCGCTTCCTTATGCAATGGAGACGTGCTCTTTTACACATTTCTCGTTGTTGTTTATAACGTTTGTGTCGTGTGCCTCGTTGCTTGTCTGTTGCGTGCTGTTTGTATAATTACCCCAAGTGCACATTAGCGTAAATCCGCGCGTAATTTTCATACGTGAGCAATGTTTACGAAGCCAACGCGACGCATCCATTCATCCGGGGCCGAGGTTTGACGCGTGCGTCGCGAGCACAGCAATAACACGTTCCACGCAAAACGATTCACAACGTGCTTGGCGAACAACGAATTGAGAACGCAAGAAGACCGCAGAACGCAAATACAAAATTCAATTTTAACCGCAAAGGCGTCGCAAATTCGGGGACGCGAGCTCGCGAGTTAATATTCATTGCGCTTTATGCAGCATTAAAGGATTGGTATCGAGTGATCCGGACGGAGACACCACCAGCAATGGGTAATTCCACAGGCGCACGCGGAGTATTTGCAGTATTGACTGTGTGCTGCGGTAATTGGATCCAGCGCACCCACTATTGAACCGGCCCACAGACCAGGAGGCAAGGCCAGGGAATGCCTTCATTCGGCAAAGGAGGTGGATGATGATGATGATGATCGTGATGATGATGATGGTGTTTCACTTACATTCCTAGAAGGGTTTTTGGTTTGTTTGTTTGTTGTTAATTTGCTCTCGTCATCCTAACAAGAACAGTTTAATATTAAAATTACTCTGATCAACGTGTTTAACCAAAAAATGCGTGTCGGTGAATTACATTCACGAGCAGCGAAACGTGTGGCTGCAAGCAAAATCACCTCTTCTTGCTGTCTAATGGCATTGGCTGCCGTGGAATTTGTCCACAGTGAGATGCTGCAGACACAGACAAACAAAATGCACAGGGTGAAAAATGCACGAAGAAATGTGAAGAGAGAATCTAATGCAGTTCGGTCAATAAGACGCCAGAATGACGCACGTCGCGTCACGTGACACAGCCGTGCATTGGCAGGTTGTCATCTGAGTAGCTGGATATCCAGTGTGGTCCAAACACTCACCACGGAAACAGCCTACTTGTAAATAACACGTTATTAATTCGAGTCAGGTTTGCTTTCTTACAGCCTTCATGTTAATTACATGTAGCCAATATACAAACCGCCACTTCTTTCAAATGTTTCTTGCCGTTGGTTTTCCACACCTGATGATGGCCGTTTGTGTTATGGTCGAAACGTCGTGAGAATTTTTTATTGTTTTATCTATTTTTTATTATTTTATCGTTTCCCTTCAACGTGACTTTACCGAAAGAGTTAAGAATATGAATTACTGCAGTCACGAAAGCTTTAAATCACAATTTTACATGTAGCCTGTAAGAAAGTGCCTTTGTGTTTTTTTGCATGTGGACAGACATATATATATGAAGGGATCATTGCTTGTTTATTTTGGAATTTGTATTCTACACGGTGACGCCATTGATTATTTTGAGTTATGTATCGTCTAGTTTTGCATCGAACCAGGACTCCAGATCGCTAAAAGAGGGTCTATAACAAGACTACCTGACTCCAATTCTGTACGTGGGCTTCCATGACCAATATTATGAGTCACAAATGAGTTTATTTTGGATTGCATCGTTGCGTGGTGTACAATGCCAGTTTTCGACTGCACCCTCCGCCACCCGAAAAGAAGCCGATCACAATGAAGTTGTCACGTCATGGGCAAAATACGCCATTTGATTCGGTTTTGCAGGCAAGGTTTTGACACTTCAAATGACAACGTTTCACTGGAGATTACGTTCCGCCGTCATCAGGTGTTAACCATTGGTGTCAGCTCAAAGGTTCACGCAAAAAAAAAACATCCGAGCATTTGCTCACAACTGATGATCACAACCGATCAACGAGCAATCAAAGAGCGATCATTAAATCTGAGCACGTGCGTGACTGCTGATGACGTCATGCCGTCTATTTTAGGAAGCGGGTCAAGGAGGCGCCTTTCCGCCAGAGATTTGAGCTCTCGTGAGCAGCCTGACGAAGCTGGGTCTAATCTGCGGCGAAACGTAGTTTATTCTCCAACAACAAGAGCATTGGTTGTGTGGCTGAAGCAGTGATACATTCCGGCACGTTCCATTCGCGTGACGCTTTCATTCATTGACAGTGTCGGGATGAGAAGGGTTTAAGACACTCACATTTTATTTACACGACCGAACCCAATTTGAAGTATTTATGAATCAAGGTTAGCTGTTTTCGACATGGTGGATGAATTCAAATAAACTTAAACATTACTCGAAACGTAGTAGTAATAATAATAGCAACAAAAACATCTGCAAAGCTAGAATTAATTATAGGTTTTTGGGTTAGATCGCGTAAATATATAAATGTGTCGTTAAAACCCGCCACCACCCGACACAGCCAACTAGTAAGGGTTGTCACGTAAACAGAACGTGGCCAATTCGTCACTAGTACAGCACACCGGCGTGTTGGAGAGCCAAGCCACAAGATTTACAAATTGAGTACGACGTTTCGCCAGTAATTACAACTAACGTACTCAGTTTGTCAATGTTGTGGCTTGGCTCTCCAACACACCGGTGTGCTGTACTAGTGACGAATTGGCCACGTTCTGTTTACGTGACAACCCTTACTAGTTGGCTGTGTCGGGTGGTGGCGGGTTTTAACGACACATTTATATATTTACGCGATCTAACCCCAAAACCTCTACTATGGATGATATTGGTCGCGAAAGCCTACGTGTTAAACAAAACTATAATTTTCGATTTAAAGCTTTCGTGACTGCAATGATTCATCTTCTTTGGTTCTTTCGGTAAAGTCACGTAGAATGAGAATATTTTATTTTATCAATTTATTATTTTATTCTCATTCTACGTGACTTTACCGAAAGAACCAAAGAAGATGAAAACTATAATTGCCTATATTATTTTATAAATAAAAAGAGATCATCTAAATGAACAAAACTATATTTAATTTTACCAGGTAAGGCCCACTCAGCTATATATAGCTGTCTTTCCGAAGCGACCTGGCCACAAATGATAGCTCAACACAGTGGCTTATTTGGACATTTATCGCGGAATAGAACTGTTACCTAGATAAATTATTAAAATTACTCTAAATGTTTAATATTTTGCTCGGAGCATAAAGGGTGGGGGGGGGGGGTTTACAAGAATAAATAACATAAAACATTTTGAGCATCCCCTATGATTAATAATGCATAATATATGCACAGTCTGTGTGATTATTCAAACAATCGCATTTCCACCGGTTACTTTTTTTTCTGCAGCGACTAGCGGATCAATCAGTTTCACCACTGGTTTTCCTCCAGTTCCAGCTACATGAGGATAACTCGCCACGGTAGCCGAGATGTTAACTCCCTCGCCTGGTATGCAGGAGGTCGTGGGTTCTATCCCGACCCTGACGCCTGATGCATATTTGGAGTTTGCGTGTCTCTCTCCCCGTGGTCGTGTGGATTTTTCTCCGGGTCCTCCTATTTTTCCCTCCACATTTAGAATCAATGTGCGTTCATGAATATTTGGCTGCTATACAATTTCACATGATAAGCCACTTCGTTAAGCCTTACCTGGTAAAATACAAAAAATATATAATTTATAGTTTTACCTTCCGCAGACATGGCCCTGCTAGTTTACGTGTGTGTGACCGCTTCATCTCGTTTCTCACAATCCACCTTTGAAGATGCGATTACTATTTACCTGTACTGTATATCACAACTCCGTATGCTTGTACGTTAATCGGTAAGTATATACGTGTGAAGGCACAGCCCTCGGTCACCCTGGTCTACAAATCTCTTCATGGTCTTGCCCCCACCATATCTTGCCACTCTTGAATCTCTCTATGTGCCTTCTCGTCCCCATACGTCCTCAATCTTTGCTCTCTCTCTCTCTGTTCTTCCTTTTCCTTGTGCTCAATCCACACTTTCGCTCGTGTTCTCCTCTCTCGCCCCCTTCACTGGAACAAATTCCCCCTCCACATTAAGCAGTCACCTTCGCTCACTAGTTTTGCACAACAAAACGTGAGTGCGACATTGTGGGGGTAATGAAGACCCACTTGACATTGAGATAATTTCGAGATAAGCGTGTACAAGTATAGCATTAATCCAATAAATCACTATCCATTCCATTAATTCCTGTAATTCGCGGATTATTGTGGGTTCATGACCACTGCCATAATCTGCAGCACACTGAGTGAGCGCAAAAAATAATTCCCGGATTGTAAGTCAAACCTCTGCAGTGCACCACGGATTAAATCATCTGCAATAGGGTGCCTCCATATCAAACGTAGATGATCGGTTTCCTATTCTTGGTTCTTTCGGTAAAGTCACGTAGAAGGGAAACAATAAAATAATTTAAAAAATATTTTTTATTAATTGAAAAAATATTTGTATTATTTTATTGTTTCCCTTCTACGTGACTTTACCGAAAGAACCAAGAATATGAATCCCTGCAGTCACGAATGCTTTGAATCAAAAGATTGGTTTCCTGTTGACCATGCAAGGCCCACCGAGATATACAGCTCTTTTTTTTCAGAAGCCACCTGGCTATCACAAATGATAGCTCAACGAAGTGGCTTATCATCACGTGGAAGTTTATAGCAGTAAGGAAATTACTTTAAACGTCTGATGTTGATTCTAAACGTGGAGGGAAAACCCGGAGGACCCAGAGTAAAAGTCCACGCGACCACGGGAAGAGAGAAATGCAAGTTCCAAATATACAGCAGGCTTCGGGGTCAGCATACCAGCACAGGGATCAGCAACTTTCGGCTCCGGATCCACGTGCGCTGGCTCTTCGGCTTCCCCTCGCGGCTCGTTAAAAAAGAAAATGTTCCTTAAATCTTAACACACAATTTAACGCAAAGATTATTCATTAAATATTGCAGTGAATGGGGTCACTGTGGAATGCCTTGGTAGTGACAACACAATGCACAACAGTCGAACTGCATTGTTAAAGAATAACTCGGGAGTAAAAGTAAACGGACGCTGTTGATTCCATCACTCATTTTGTTTAAGTCAGAATGTGGTGTTTTTGGTCCATGAGCTGTCCACCTGCTATGTTTGTGTACAACAAGTAGCTGTGCTTGTGATGCGGCTCTCGAACTGTTTTGATCAAAGACAACAAAAAAATGTCTCATCTTCTTTAAAGGATTACCGAGCCCTGCAGCAGCGAATGGTTCCTGGTGGTGATTGGTTATATTACGCACAGGATCTGTGCACTTCTCTCGCCGCTTCACGGATAAGTGGAGTTGTACCGCACTATAATTATGTCACAACTACGCGTCTGCAGCTCCGGCCACTGACTCCGAGCCTGAGACGACCGCGCGCGCGTTTGTGCTGTGCCGGAATTTGCGTGCAAAACGCAGCATGCTGTGGGTGTCTCCACCAACCCCCACCTATTAAATGTAGGTGGGGGGGGGTCAGCCATCCACAATAACCCACGATGCTGTCACCAAACTCTAACATGGACTCCTCTACTTACGAACGAGTTAGGTTCCAGAGGTCTGTTTGTAAGTCAATTTATTCGTAAGTCCAACTTTACTCCTGTCGATTCCAAGGATGCTGTACGGAATGTACACTAAATCACGGTGAATGGCTTTAAAAGTTGAATAATCTTGTGTAGATGCCACCGGGTATTCATGTTCTGCAGATGTAGATGCCACCACCGCAATCTATTACGTATCGGTTGAACTTACGACTCTCGGTCCGAACAGGCAACTGGACATAAAGGACAAGTTTGTTCGTATCTCTGAAAGTTCGTAAGTCGAACGTTCGCAAGTAGAGGAGTCGCTGTATTTGCGGGATGCATTAAAGCGCACTGTATACGCTGAGATAGAGAGACCAGAAGGAGGATGTCAGAGACATCCATCCATACTATTGACACGTTTCAAAAACAACGTGCGCATCAATACTCATTTGCCACGCGTTCACGATATTTCCAGCGTGGCATCAAAGTGCCCTCAATGTTCTCTGCCGCCCAACTGGACATGTTAATGACGACGTCATCAGCGCGGGGTTGGGTCGAGAAGGCGACGGAGATCCGCACACCTGCACACACCTCTTGTTTGCATGCCTGTCAACCCTTCATCAGTGCCTACCTTATTACAGACCAATGAAGACCTTATTGGTCACCCCGTGCCCCTTATAAATCTCAACGTTCGTCCGACAAAGTCCCATCACAAGGGAGAAACACAAACAATAAGACAATCACCACTAGTATGCTCACCACTAGTACACTCACCACTAGTACACTCACCACTAGTACACTCACCACTGCATACCTTTCAATCCCTTATCAGTGCCCTACCTTATTACAGACCAGTTCACACCTTAATGGTCACCCCGTGCCCATATACATCTCTACGTTCGTCCTACAAAATCCCATCACAAAGGAGAAACACAAATAAATAGACAATTTAATGTTTTGCCCGTATTGCAACGGCTGTATGCCGTATGGACCTGAAAACTCACGTTCCCTGTACAAGAATACGGGCTAAACCGTATGGGTTGACAAGTATGTGTTTAGTAAATGCACCAGAAGGACCGGAGCACATTTTAATTGCGAGTTTTATAATGTGTGACAAGTTAACCTTCCAAGGAAATTTTACGAAGTAGTGTGCTATTAACCCGAGAAGCAAATTTTACTAGGCCGTTGTTTATTTAACAAAAAATAAACCCGATATTATTATTAGGGTGTCAAAAAGTTTCATGGCACGTCTTTCCTTAAATCATCATCATTAGCCATTGTCTAATCCACAGCTTACTTAGCGAATCTTTTATTTAAAAAATATCCAAAGCTGGATGAATGCCTGCAAACGCCATCTCCAAACGCCCACAACTTCCCACAAACTTGAAATTCACCACCAACGTACGTTGCAGTTTTCAAATGCTCGAGGCAATGCATGCGATTGCACGTGGACAAGACGAAAAGAATGACCTAAAGCAAAACAAAATAACGTACAATGGTGGTCCAGATGTCTTGTGATCCCTCATTTAATTATCTCAAACTATTAAAAAAAACTACAACAATTCATTTGTTTTGTTATTTTGCCAGGTAAAGCCCCGTTCAGAATTTTTGTTTGTCAGTAGCGTTTATTTAAAACAGAATTAAGTATGCAAAGGGGAAAATGCTCGGTGACAATTAATTGTGGCTCACAAGACATCTCTGACCACCCTGTACATTGAAACTGTGGCGTAGCGGTAATCCTGCATATTGCCGTTTCTGGGGGAAACTAAAGCTGCACCCAGTGTTCATACATCGTTGGGTCCCGGACACTGTGGAGATGGACAAGGAGGATGGAGAAGGTGGCACAATCGATCCAACGGTTACAACAGTAAAATGGCACATTCTTAGCTCTTTCGGTAAAGCTCTTTCGGGAAACAATAAAATAATAATATATAAAACAATATTTTTATTATTTTATTGTTTCCCTTCAACGTGACTTTACCGAAAGAGCTAAGAATATGAATGACTGCAGTCACGAAAGCTTTAAATCAAAAAGTAAAATGGCAGTTTAACACTGTGGGCTTTCGCGAACAATATCATCGACAATAGAGGTGTTTGGGTTAGATCGCCACCAACCAACACAGCCTGGCTTTCGCCTGATGATGCCAGTCGCAATTCCTGGCGAAACGTCGTACTCGCATTGTAAATGTTGCGGGTTTACTCTGCAACACACCGGTGTGATGTACCAGTAACGGATTGCCACGTTTTGTTTACGTGACAAACCTTACTAATTGGCTGTGTCGGGTGGCGGCCGGGTTTAACGACGGATTTGTATTCATAATAAAGGTTTTTGGGTTAGATCTCGTATGTATAAATGTGTCATAACCCTCCACCACCCGACACAGGCAGTAAGGGATTTGTCACGTAAACAAAACGCGCCAATTCGTTTACTACTTCAGCCCACCGGTGTGTTTTGAGAGTAAATCCACAACATTTACAAATTTAGTAGTACGACGTTTCGCTGGTAATTACATCCAGCATCATCGGGCGATTTGCCACAATAGTAGTGACTAATTGGCCATAATTGTTTACGTGACAAACCTTACTGGCCGTGTCGGGTGGTGGAGGGCTACGACACATTTATACTGACGCAATTTAACCCACAAACCAATATTATGAATAATATTGGTCGCGAAAGCCTGCGTGTCAAACTGACGCATTCATATTTAGGCGATCTAACCCAAAAAACGTCTATTGTATAAAATAGAACTGACGCCACTCCGCTGTCACCAGCAGCAGGCTAGCAATTGCTAATTACATCGCTTGGTTCATCTCACAGAAGAGAAAGCATCCCTATTCGGTCGTGAGGGTCGTTTTGACCATACTTCACCATGCTGGTTACTGTGGGATTGTGAAGGGAATCAAGGGCATAACATCAGCCTGGTTACCACTCCCCAACTGCTGTTGGCATGCATGAAAACGAGCTGTTTAGCTCATTGGATTCCTCCAGTATAAATATATAATCTGAATTTGGAGCAGAGACAAAACCCGGGTTGCTGGGTTCATAGCGCAGCGCGCGAACAACTGCGTTGGAATAGATCAGCTGATGCGTTTTCTTTCATTGCGTGGCAAAGCACGCACTGACTGAACTTAAACATACGTAGATATATTAATTAGGCCTGCAATTTAGTCACCAATGTTCAAAACGAATGACGACGTCGATTGTGCAGTCAGTTGGAGGGCAATGCCATGAGGCAAAGCAGAGCGGCTCAGTTCAGGAAATTCTCGTCAACGGAAGTGGGACGGAACGCCGTGAAATGACCCCAAAATATATAAATAGATTTATAAATACATAAATAAATATAAAGGTGAAGCCCCACAAATGCCTTATTCACGCCACTGCTGGTGGAAAGACCCCAACTGGAGGCGGCTCGAGAGAGCCCCATGAGAGATGGTATTTGGCCCAATCGTCCACACTGCGACAGACAATTTGTATGATGTGGAAGCTGAACTAAAATGGTTTTATTTCTTTATCAGGTAAGGCCAACTGAGCTATATGGCTCTTTTTCAGAAGCGACCTGCAGGCCACAATTGATAGGTCAACTAAGTTGCAGATCATGCGGAAATGTATAGCAGCCAAATACTCGAGATACATGTTTCTAAATGTGGAGGAAATAACCGGAGGAACCGGAGAAAAATCGATGCGATCGCGGGGAGAGAGACTCGCAAACTCCAAATATGCAGCAGGCGTCAGGGTCGAGGTTCGAACCTACAACCTCCTGTCTACCAAGCGAGGTACCAATGGGTACCCTGCACCAAAGTCCATCAGCAGGTCACGTGTGGTGGGGTAAAGTGTGGGTTCGTTGCTTCAACTTAACAATTATCCTGAAGACGACCGTTTGTGTTATGGTCGAAACGTCGTGAGAATTTTTATTGTTTTATATATATTTGTATTATTTTGTTGTTTCCCTTCAACGTGACTTTACCGAAAGAACTAAGAATATGAATTACTGCAGTCACGAAAGCTTTAAATCAAAAATTATCCTGAAATCATAAATAATAAAATCGCATAAGTACCATTTGATGCATGTGATTGTAAATAATCAATTCTGAACGATTCATTGTTCCGGCCTCAAATGTAAATGGCCCCAGCAGGTTAGAACGGTTTGTGTACATAGTAGCAAAAGAAAATGTGAAGATTGTATCATTTGTGCACCCACACACACGCGCACAATAACAAACTGAGCTACTGAATTAAATTATTTGGTGACGTTGCGTTGGCAGTGGTGCTGAAGCACAATTAACAAAAAAAACATCTGAACACATTCGGCGATAACACTGTCCTAAAATAAATAAACAAACGTATAACATATATATGATCAGCGACGTTTTGGGCAACGTCCCTTCTTCATATGTCTGATCTTAGCGTTGAACTTCTGAAGGAAGGCATTAAAAGTTGCTTACAGACATACGCATTTGTCCACTGGATGAAAATGTGCCACACACAGAGGTTATGATCTATCAGCCTATTATAGGCAGCACAATATTCAGTCCAGTGCAGCTTCGCTGTGCATTGACTATCAAGCATGTGCACAGCAATGAATGCTAAACTCTCCACACCAGCACACCGTGTGCATGGGAATGAACAGGCACGTGACATAAACATGAAGCATTTACTGCCATAAGAAACAGCGCTCGAACACGGACACGTTGATTTATAATATCTAGAAGCATTTAATATTTTTTTTTCTGTTCTGTTGAAGGGAAAAAATGAGAATTTGGTTTGGTGACAGAAAACTAAATATTGTTTTTTTTTTTATGATGACTGTCCTTCCAGTGCCTTACATTTTCAGTTTCAAACAAATCTCTTTGTGACGGGTTATTTTAAATATGCAGGCTGTCACTGTCCACAAAATCTGAAAAATGGCAGCAAACAAAACGGCATGCAGTGGTAGATATGCTACGATTGTTTGTGTAGAGGAGATTATATATTAAGCGACTTTACATGAGCATATAAAATTTATGGAGTCGGGGGTTGGTGGATCACACCAATGTTTGGCGACACTCCATTGTCGTGTACCACGAGGGGCCATAACCGTGGCTCGCCAGAAGGTGGTCCCGGCAGTGTACTCCGCCTATTCCAAAAATATATGGGATAAAGCGTTTCCCCCTCGCACGCATGGATTTTCTCTGGGTGCTCCGGTGTCCTCCTACATGTGAACATTCATTAAACCCTCTCCCGTTCCGAGACGTGCGCAAGCTGCAGGGTAGGTATCCCGTTCACATCTGAATCTCAGAACGTGCCAGCGTTAGATTGTACGCGGAGAGGGATAGCGCCGCTGTTTGTAAAGACATTGTACTCGTCGCAGGGAACTGTGGCGACACGACCCGCCGCACGTTACGATAGCTGGCGCCAATTTGTGCCACACGCCCTCCCGCATGGCCTTCGGAAGAAAAGGGGATAATTGGCCTGCAAGCTCCTTACCGTCTAGGGGACAACAGAGCTTGGGGAGGAAGTTGGCGCTGGCTCACCACCCCTGAGTCGTTCTCTCTCGCTCTCTCTGTGAGAGCGAGCAAATACTGTGTGGTGACGCATTACAAGTAGAAATTGTTATATAATTATGATGAAATAAAGCTATTGAAAGATTAAAATTAAAGTGTAAGGATGAAGATCCTAGCTTTGCTGCATGATTCTGCCGAACTTATAATCTGCATGCCTTGTTTTGACAGTGAGAGCGAACTAATAATGATATTTACATTTGTAAGGAATACGTGTGAATTAATAATATATTACGGATTTTTTAAAATATATATTCCGTCGGCATTGACGAATATTAATTAATAAACAGATCTGCCAGAGAGGGTTTCACATCCTGTAATGTTAACACAGTGCACCTTCAAATGATTCCATTGCTCACCCTCATATTGCTACATGTGAAAGTGTTCGGTTTGTAACAGTGCCCATCACACGAGTGATAATGGAAAAAAATAACTCCCCGTATGTACAAATCTGCAAGGACTCCGTGTACTTCAGAGCAAGTGATCTTATTCAAAAATATACCGAGGAAAAACATATTTATCTTTCAAAGCATGTGGTTGAACATTATGCCTCTGTCCAAGTGTTAAAATGATGTCAAACCGTATTCACAAGAATCGTGGCAGATGCGCTTACTTTATTCACAAATGGAAATGTTAAAAAAAAAAAAAAACTTCTGCCGTTGTGCGACTGTCAACACCCAGAAAAAGCCCGTGGAACAGGCAATGATTGCCTGAATTGCAAATATGAAGGAAGCGTCATCACAGCGATTCACCTGCCAGCTACTTCTGATGCAATTATCATCGGAGGCGATAGGAAATATATTCGGGAGCAGGCCAAGGATGAGCAATATGCCCAAAATTAGCAACAATCCCTTTTCCAAAATGCTAATTAGTTTTTTTTATTTTTGAGAAAGCATGACCTGACTTTGGAGAATGGGTCAAATGTATGTGTATTTAACTTCTTTCGCACCGTACGTAGCCAACCGTGCTAATCAGAGATGCGGTTTTTTTTTTTTAAAACAAAGAGTTTCATGGAACGATTTAATTGTTGAGATTGCTCGCTAGAGACACCTATTGATGGATCGCTGAATTAGAATATCTTAATACTACAACTGTATTGGGTAAAAACATTTAGTTTCCACCGTCAGTATCATCATCACACTACGACAACAATAAATATTTCAGAAGACCACCCGAATTGAACGTCAACTAATTGCGTCAAAGGGGATTTTTTTAGGGTACTTTTGAAGCTGCATGTTAGATGAATGATAACAAATTTACGCTCTGAACGATGTAAAAAAAAAGATAAAAGGTGCAGCCTGGCAATTAACTCGTTCAGGCCGCTGCCGGTGGAAGGGCCACTGCTAGCCAGATGTCTTCGAAGTGGTGTGAGTACCCAGAATTCACCCCACTGCACTCGACCTGTCGATCGACTAACGGTGGCGTGCCCATGTATGCGTGGAGAGAGACGGAGCGATTTTTGGAAACTTGGGGCGCCACGGTGGCTAGGAGATGTTAACTACCTCGCCTGGTGTACAGGAGGTCGTGAGTTCGATCTCGACCCTGACGCCTGTGTATTTGGAGTCTGCGTGATCTACCAGTGGTCACGTGGATTTTTCTCTGGGTCCTCCAGTTCTTTAGAATCAACATCACGCGTTTAGAGTAGGGCTTTCATTGTGTCCAGGTCACTTCTGAACAAGAGCTATATAGCTCAGTGGCCTTACCTGCTAAAATAAAAAAGAGAGATATTTGCCTACTCTTTTAACTGCCGTGCCAGGAGATCAACCAGGCGGCCTTCAGATTGCCAGTTCGGTATGCTATTTCACCAAGTTAGCAAAGTGTTATTATGTATTGATGTATATAATGCACGAATATAATTCACGAGGATAAGTGCCGGTGTACACGGTAGCTTCCATGTGTACCAGGCCACGGTGGAGAGTTGATGCTACAGGTGCCACATAAGCCAGTTTGAATTATTATCAACATTCTAGGCAATGGAGAAATGCCTCGTCTTATGAAGGCGAAAAACATTCAACCTTGAGCTTAAATTAATGCAATCCACATAACACATTAACATTTATAAAAGAAAAAAGACGATTACAGTATCTTCTTTGGTTCTTTCGGTAAAGTCACGTAGAATGAGAATAAAATAATAAATTGATAAAATAAAATAACACAATAATATTCTCACGACGTTTCGGCCACAACACAAGCGGCCTTCATCAGGTGAAGGGGGCGAGACTGTCTGGTAGGACAGCGCTGGAGTGAGAGCCACGTTCAGATCACGGCTTTTAAGCTGTGTGAGAGGAACAAAGCCTTAGAGTCGCGGCTCTTTGTTCCTCTCACACAGCTTAAAAGCCGTGATCTGAACGTGGCTCTCTCACTCCAGCGCTGTCCTACCAGACAGTCTCGCCCCCTTCACCTGATGAAGGCTGCTTGTGTTGTGGCCGAAACGTCGTGAGAATATTATTGTGTTATTTTATTTTATCAATTTATTATTTTATTCTCATTCTACGTGACTTTACCGAAAGAACCAAAGAAGATGAATCATTGCAGTCACGAAAGCTTTAAATCGAAACGATTACAGTATATTAAAAAAACAGTGATGACTATAATGTCAACTGTCAGTTTGAACCATAAGGGATGAAAATTCTTCCTATTTGTCTAAGACGGCTGTAATTGCAGTTGTATTTGAGAACGGAAGTTATGTCATCGTAAACGCTATGCTTGTAAAGTGCCGTAATTGCCCATTGGTGACATCGATCGTCCATGCTGGTAGCAAATAATTTTCTATATCATTTCACATCATGAACTTACATCTGCGCCTACTGCGGCAAACTGAACTCAGTCAATCAAAACCGACCACGCGTGGGCCTGCCATTTGAATACCATCACATGGAGGGAAGGTTTTCATTATTGGCCGAGCGACAAAGCGATGAACCCAGTGACCTGTCACCAGAATAGAATGTATGTTAATGATTTCTTTCTTGGCTAGAATTGAACACTGAACTTCACAGGCTTTGGAGCAAGGTGCCATAAAAAATTAGGTTTAACCCACTGGGTCAATCAGCTGCCACTGCCACGTCTGTGATGGTTTGAATACCATCACATTAATAGTTGTTTCACTATTAATGTGAATAGGTGTGACCCTATCGTTCTGAACACAGACGCAGACTCTCTGTATGCTGCTGCTGCGGGGTATGCATATTGCAGTGAGCCGCAAGTGGCAGCGATTTGATGAGAATGTGGTGGAAGAATACAATCGAGGCAATAGCATAGATTTATTTATTTTTTAAATAAAATACTTCCATTGTTTTGAGAATATTTAAATAACATCTTATTCTCACGGTGAACTGTTGCAAGATTTTTGTTTTCCCCCACGAATACATTTTTACATTGTAACGCTGGCAGAGTTTGCATGACACAAAATCGGCAGTCTCGTCCTGTTCCTACTGATAACGTCACGTGACAAGGAACTCTTCAGTTCACCAAGCCAATGGTAAATAAATAAATACATATTATGTCCTGAGAGAAGACTCAATTGTTAAACCTGGCGTTTCAAGGACTGTGCATCCCGCATCTCCGTACTTGGGATATTTACGTTTTCAACTTTTTTATTTAGTTTGTGGCCTCAACATTCATACGACTACACGTTCGGCTCTACCCAGCTTGTAGTTTAGGCAAATCTAAGAGCATCGTTCATAAAATGTGGTGGTAAAATGGTATGCATCCACGGAGTTATTGGAGGCCCGTCTTCCTCCTGTTTGCGAGTGTGTTGTTGCATGTATTTTGTTACAGCCTGCAAGCGTTTTATCTTGTTTTACCATCATTTACAGACAGTGTTGGATTTGAGTATCTCTACGGTCCATAGCTGACCATGAGTACTAGAAATTATCAATTGTTATATTGTGTACTGTATATCGTTCTTGCCATGTTCCCTACCAATAACTTGTTCAGTCTGAGTTTCCATTGACATGCATTGCACAACACAATTTATGCTAAATATGAGTATGCTCACTGTGTTGTGATGTTGCACTTGGTAGGCAATGGACATTGTTGTGAAAACGTATCCGTAAGGCAAGCCCTAAGCTCTTGACAGAGCTCACATACGGTAATATAGGTCATATAACATATGGCTGTTATGTTAAACAACAACAACAAGATGCATTTACAAATCGCAGGTTTTCGCATAAGTACGTGGCAATGAGAAACAAAATTTGATTAATTTGACGAAATTGGTCATGCAAATTAAATGCGTAATCACGCCAGCAAACTGGTAAAAAATAGCTAACGAGTAAAATATGCAACAGTGAATGTTTTTTATTCTTCGAAATATATATTGTTTGTTTGTTTGGACAGAAACGGTGTCTTTTGGGAACACGGTAATTTTGAAAAATGATGAATAAAAATGTACAATTTTACACTGGCCACCACGGAAGAACCATTCCACCAGGGAGTCCAAGAATTGATGGAAAGGCAGAAATGGTTATAGGGGTTGTTTTTTATATATATTTCCTTAGGAATTAAATTATATTTTCAAATCTAGGATCTTTTGAAAAATGTGTCATGTTCTCAAAGTAGATATTGGAAATGCTTAATGTTAGCAATTCCATATTCTTTAACCACTTTAGATTAAACTCACGGTGCCACAAGAACCCGTGATCATAGTAATATGAGCACTGTTTGCACGACACAGTCAACGTTATTGCAACACTGTTGTGCGCCACACGATGATTTGATGGAGACATTTCAAAGTAAACCATGCCGGGTCTCATTAATCAAGCTGCATTCGACAATTGAACGTTGGCTGCACACCAAATATTTGCATGAATTAATTAGTATCAGCTGCACCTGGGTGTTGCGGGAATTAGAAAAGTACACTTAGAATACCATGCAGAATATTTAGAATAGTCAAAACGCTCAAGAGACCAAATGACCATCTTAACCAAATTTTTTTTTTCTGATTTTGAAAGAAACTTTATTTATCGTGAAACAAAGAACACCTTCCCATGGAATGTCTTATTTTAGTAGAAGAGGACTCGTTTTACCACGAGAGAAAAAAAACTTTTATTTACATTTTTAAGCCCACATTTGATAGTGTACATTTTTTTCAGATGCTGAAATCACCACGACGTTAAAATTTAAAATTCGTTCCTCCGCGTATTAGGTGTTGCTTTTCAAATTCAGACGTTAGTGTCACAAAATGAGCGTGTTCGCTCTGGCAATTGGATTTTCCCCGGATTTAATCTGTAAGCCGGACTGTTGTTGTGAGTTCCTAAATGCAGGAAGTCATGATAAAGCACTATGCATGCGCTGCGTTTACTGTGGTGGGCTTGCGAGTGGGAAAAAGAGCGATAGCAAAGATGCATTGCACATCTTGAAATATTGCGAACTAAAATCCCATTTAGTGCTTTCCGATTCCTGGCCACTTATTGGCAGCTTATTCTTTTTTTATTGTTAACACTATAGCGCTTAACATATGAAGGTCAAGATATGGATTGTTACACCATCAATTCACACGTGTAAAAGCACACAGCTCATAAATTGCACTTACAATGTGACATCTGGCCACCAAACACAGGATTTTTCATAGTTTATCTTAAAACGACCATTTGTTATAAGTCCTTTATCTTAAACAAAAAAAAAATGAGCCAAGCATTCTTTTTTCATGTTACGCCATTTATTTTGCCAACAAAACTAATTACCATATGATAACCAATTTATTTGGTGTCTGCCGACATGGCACTTCCATGCGAAATGCGGGAGTTGATTTCTCAGCCCAGCATACCAATGGACTGCACAGCATATTTAATTGTTTAGCCAGTTTGATAGCTTAGCAGCTGGGTGGATTCTCACAAGCTGCAAAAACATGCAGCTGGATCTTTCTAAAACATAACAAACTGCCTTTAACACTGTGTAATAATTAATTTGTGTCATCGCTTACAAGATAACTGCATTGTAAGCTGGTACCAAAGCCACAACCTCAAGACGTTAAAATCTTTTTAACCAAATATAAAACTGTTATATTCTTTTAAAACACGTATTTTTTTAGTTATTGTTTGGCGGACAATGAGCTATGAACTCAGTAAGTAACATGAGTTCAATTCCTGACCTGAGATAACATCAGCAGTGATTGATGTATCTGATCCAGTCCTGGGTCCTCCACTCGATCACACCCCACTGACCAGTTCGGGGAAGTATGGTAAAATGACTCCCTTCGGCTGACACGGCACGAGGAGGCCTTCATCCAGCAGCGGATGAACAAAAGAAGCTGCACATTATCGTCATTGTTGTTGTATTTTGCTCTAACAAGTAGAGAGATGTCCCTAATAACCCAGGGTAGCACTCAATATCTGCATCTTTCAACGCAACTTAGACGTGTGGATGCAGCATTATGAGTGAATGTAATACCTGCATGCAGGTATTACATTTTATTTTTGGTTTGAATTTGAAGCGACGTGATCATCCCATATTGGACTGTTGTTGTTGTTGTCTTTTTCAGACCTGTAATGTATTCGTAAAATGATTTGTTCGTCACCATACCTATAAGAGCTCAACTACACCGGCTGCTTTGCAATCAGATGTTATATTGAAAATCGTATTGATCTTGCTGCATTTAAAAAGCTTTTTTTTGGCAATGTGTTCTCGAATCAATTTACGAAAACAAAAGGTGCTCCGGTATGGATGTAAAAGTTTCCATGACTTTGTGAACAAGATTAGGTCACCGTTTTGCAATGTTTTGTCAACATTTACAAGAGTAATCCCATCGAAAAAATTACCACACTTATGAATAATTGCTTCGGCGAAATGTCACTTGTGACAACACAATGGGGTCAGCCTTTGAGCGAAACGTTTGCAAGGCCCTCCTTGGCATGAGTGTTGATGACTCGTCATCAGTGATCATCAGCCACGGTCATCTCACTGCTGGATGGGGAGCGCCCTAAGCTGCTGCCACCCAACATCGCCACATTTTCCCCGGTGTGAGTCCTCTCGAATGCGATCCGTCCCTTGTCAGTGTAGCCGGTTCGTCCTGTCCCCCTCTCCTCCCGTCGTGAATCCTTGCGAGGTGGGGGGTGGGGGTGATAGGTCGGCTGAATAGACAGAAATAACAATGCTTTTTTAAAAAAATCATAAAGTTCGGAGACGTTGATTTGCAACTCTGCGGGGCTACTCAACAACAGTTGAGCACCGGGGGGAGGGGGGGGGGTTGTGAAATTGCAACACGTTTTTTTTAAAAGTTACTCTTCAGAAGGGCAATTGTGTATCTGCAATAGCGATCAGAGACAACCCTCTACGTCACAATAGCGATCAGAGACAACCCCCCACGTCACAATAGCGGTCAGAGACAACCCTGCACGTCACAATAGCGATCAATGACAACCCCCCACGTCACAATAGCGATCAGAGACAACCCTTCCACGTCACAATAGCGGTCAGAGACAAACATCTACGTCACAATAGCGGTCAGAGACAACCCTCCACGTCACAATAGCGATCAGAGACAGCCCTCTACGTCACAATAGCGATCAGAGACAACCCTCCACGTCACAATAGCGGACAGAGACAACCCTCCACGTCACAATAGCGATCAGAGGCAACCCTCTACGTCACAATAGCGGTCAGAGACAACCCTCCACGTCACAATAGCCATCAGAGACAACCCTCCACGTCACAATAGCGATCAGAGACAACCCTCTACGTCACAATAGCGGTCAGAGACAACCGTCCCACGTCACAATAGCGATCAGAGACAGTTCGGAGACGTTGATTTGCAACTCTGCGGGGCGACTCAACAACAGTTGAGCACCGGGGGGAGGGGGGGGGGTTGTGAAATTGCAACACGTTTTTTTTAAAAAGTTACTCTTCAGAAGGGCAATTGTGTATCTGCAATAGCGATCAGAGACAACCCTCTACGTCACAATAGCGATCAGAGACAACCCCCCACGTCACAATAGCGGTCAGAGACAACCCTGCACGTCACAATAGCGATCAATGACAACCCCCCACGTCACAATAGCGATCAGAGACAACCCTTCCACGTCACAATAGCGGTCAGAGACAAACATCTACGTCACAATAGCGGTCAGAGACAACCCTCCACGTCACAATAGCGATCAGAGACAGCCCTCTACGTCACAATAGCGATCAGAGACAACCCTCCACGTCACAATAGCGGACAGAGACAACCCTCCACGTCACAATAGCGATCAGAGGCAACCCTCTACGTCACAATAGCGGTCAGAGACAACCCTCCACGTCACAATAGCCATCAGAGACAACCCTCCACGTCACAATAGCGATCAGAGACAACCCTCTACGTCACAATAGCGGTCAGAGACAACCGTCCCACGTCACAATAGCGATCAGAGACAGTTCGGAGACGTTGATTTGCAACTCTGCGGGGCGACTCAACAACAGTTGAGCACCGGGGGGAGGGGGGGGGGTTGTGAAATTGCAACACGTTTTTTTTAAAAAGTTACTCTTCAGAAGGGCAATTGTGTATCTGCAATAGCGATCAGAGACAACCCTCTACGTCACAATAGCGATCAGAGACAACCCCCCACGTCACAATAGCGGTCAGAGACAACCCTGCACGTCACAATAGCGATCAATGACAACCCCCCACGTCACAATAGCGATCAGAGACAACCCTTCCACGTCACAATAGCGGTCAGAGACAAACATCTACGTCACAATAGCGGTCAGAGACAACCCTCCACGTCACAATAGCGATCAGAGACAGCCCTCTACGTCACAATAGCGATCAGAGACAACCCTCCACGTCACAATAGCGGACAGAGACAACCCTCCACGTCACAATAGCGATCAGAGGCAACCCTCTACGTCACAATAGCGGTCAGAGACAACCCTCCACGTCACAATAGCCATCAGAGACAACCCTCCACGTCACAATAGCGATCAGAGACAACCCTCTACGTCACAATAGCGGTCAGAGACAACCGTCCCACGTCACAATAGCGATCAGAGACAACCCTCCCACGTCACAATAGCAATCAGAGACAACCCTCCACGTCACAATAGCGATCAGAGACAACCCTTCTACGTTACAATAGCGATCAGAGGCAACCCTCTACGTCACAATAGCGATCAGAGACAACCCTCTACATCACAATAGCGATCAGAGGCAACCCTCTACGTCACAATAGCGATCAGAGACAACCCTCTACATCACAATAGCGATCAGAGACAACCCTCCCACGTCACAATAGCAATCAGAGACAACCCTCCACGTCACAATAGCGATCAGAGACAACCCTTCTACGTTACAATAGCGATCAGAGGCAACCCTCTACGTCACAATAGCGATCAGAGACAACCCTCTACATCACAATAGCAATCAGAGACAACCTTCCACGTCACAATAGCAATCAGAGACAGCCCTCTACGTCACAATAGCGATCGGAGACAACCCTTCCACGTCACAATAGCGGTCAGAGACAACCCTCCACGTCACAATAGCGATCAGAGACAACCCTCTACGTCACAATAGCGGTCAGAGACAACCCTCCACATCAACATCGCAGTTCAATCTCTCAGCAACAAGTCCGCCCAAATCAAAATGGGGGGGGGGGGGGGGGGTGGGGGACGGGGTGCTCGTACTCTACTGTGCACGTGGGGCTCGGGGTCCAATCCCTGGTCGGCATTGCATTCGCTTATATATATATTTTTAAACCCCATTTGGCTACCGTTAGCTGTGCAAAATGGTGCATTGTGTTCCCGTATGTTACAGGGTGCACATATGTACGTGATCAATCACGGGTGATCTCGCACTGGCTACATCAGCCACTCCATCAATATTCTTCACCATCTTCCATCATCCCTTGTTGCGACGTGTCCTGCCTGCACCCACTTACGTATCCTCACAGTTTCAAGTTCGCATTGCGTCTCTCTGTCTCTCGGTGTAAGTCCAACTTACCTCTTCCTCTTCACGCTTCTTTGCACATTTTTCAAGTTGTTCTTCCATTTACTTCATTCGTGACGGCTTTCCAATCCACACGTCATAGCAGGGTAGTACGCATGAAATTCAGAATCTTCAGTTGGACTGAAGGAACCCGATGAGCTATGAAGCTCTTTTTCACAGATGTTCAATTAAATATGTTCTTCTTTCGGCACGTCCGTACTTTACTTTTCATTCTCAAGTTCGACTTTACAAAGGCCTTCCAAACTGCTAGCATCCACCTCTTTGTTTACACTTTTAGATGCTGCTCTGCTTTCAATAGCAGTACTAGGAACACATATTTTCTTGCGTTTTTTTCAGTTGTGTCCCGAGGACATTGATGATGAATAATTAATTTTAATTGCCTGAAATATGTTGAAAAACAATTACATATTCTGTCTTGCATATTTTTGTCATTTTATACACACAGATGTGAATACTGTATAAAGATGGTAAAAGTGACATGTAATGGCAAAGTAGTAATATCATTTCACTTGCGTTACAAACTCGGCCAGGTGTCACAGCAAGTGAGAAAGCATTTAGAAGGCTTTTAAGTTCAACTCCAGGTCGGGGATTGACTCAGCCCATCAGCCCTCTGAGATCGATTAAAATGAGCACCAGTCTGCGGGGAATTCAACAGTAGTTGTCCTATGGATGGACTCACCCCCGCACAATAGGAATGTGGAATTTCCACCACTGGCTCAGGGCTGTAAAACAGGTCAAGAGCACTGCACCGATGGCTCACTTGAGCAGGAAATCGCTTTGACTTAGAAAGAATAAAATCATATATTATAAAGTGCACTGTAATTCCAAGAGACGAATACCATTTAAATGCGCGTGACAAATCTGTTGATAACGTGATTACAAAATTGTATGCTTGAATTTAAAAATATATATATTTTCAACAACAATACAAGCGTTAACAGAAACCGGGATGAAAATCTGCAAATAATAAAAACGATGCACACCGAGGAGGGATCTTGATGTTCCTGCGGCTGTGATCTACGCAATGGAAAAATATAAAATAGGATCAGAAAAAGAGGAATCAGCAAGAGGAAATGTAGAGAGGAAGAAGGGAAGGGGTGTGTGAGAGCACAGGGAGAGTTTATGTGACACCACTGCCAGTGGTAGCTATGCACATATGCATGTTGAACTTCTTTCGCACCGTACGTAGGCAACCATGTTAATCGGAGGTGCGGGGGAATGACGACAAAACTAAACACAAATTGAACACACGCGGCCTTCAATCCAGCACTGTGCGGAGGCAGCGAGGGTTGGTGGATGACTGCACGAAAGACAAATGTTACAAAATTCCCTTCCCGTGGGCACTGAGGTGCCATGCCCTGGCTCATCTGTCCCTTCTGTATGGGATAGAGCGTTGCCCCCTCGCACGCGTGGGTTTTCTCCAAGATGCTCCGGATTCCTCCCCCGTGTATCAATACAAATTGGCTGAAAACACCTTAACATGTAGAGAACTGCACAGCAGTTATTGCTGCTGGCTGACCGCCTGGCAGATTGGTCTGTGGTTTCTACCCGGCGATTGTGGGATGCAATTTGCATGAACGACGCGATATTACACTGATCGTTAAGATGTATTAGTCTATGTTTATCAGAAAGCCGGATCGGGAACTAATCGACAAAGGCAAACCCGATCCTCGCGTATCCGTGGAGTGGTCGCTGCGACACGGCCCCCAGAGGTTACGATGGGGGGGGGGACATTTTTTGTGTTGAGTGTCGCCAGCGTTTCAAGCATGGATAGCTCACCATGGCTCTTCCATTGCCTCAACCGGAGGTGCCTGGGCACACTGGGGGTGCCACGGTAGCTAGGAGATGTTAACTCCCTCGCCTGGTATAAGGAGGTCGTGGGTTCGATTCTGACCCTGACCCTGATGCCTGCTGCTGCTGTATATTTGGAGTTTACACGTCTCGCTCTCGCTCCCCGTGGTCGCGTGGATTTTTCTCTGGGTCTTCCTGGTTTTCACCTCCACATTTAAAAACATGCATTTAGATTAGTTGGCTGCCTTAAATTTCCACATATAATCAGCCACTTGGGCTGATTACATGTGTTGCTACTGAGAAGACAGCTATATAGCTCAGTGAGCCTTACCTGCTAAAATACAAACTAGTTTATTTTTCGTTTTTTTATAGGTTTGTTTTAATAGATTCACACGGTGGCGATAAGGGCGGGGTGGAGGCGCCCAGCAGGCACGTGTGGGTGGAGGGAGACACAGAGGTCACTGTGAAGGTCATTGAGGATATGGGTGATGTCCTGCTATGAGGTCTGAATCCTTGGACACGACCGGCTGTGGGAATGGTTTAGGTAGCGTGGTTGGAGCAGGTGCAGGCAGAGTTGGGGTGGGGTGGGGGGGGGCTCCATTGCGCAATGTTTCGTGGGCTGTGTGCGTTGGCATGGCCCGTGCCATGAATGAAGTGGAATTGAGAGGGCGTCAAAACTAAACTGCAAAACATCTATTTTTTTGTATTTTAGCACCTAGATTTTTTTTCAGAAGCGACCTGGCCATCACACACGATAGCTCAACGAAGTGGCATACCATCACGTGGAAATGTATAGCAGCCAAATGCTCTCAACGCAACGTTGATTCTGAATTTGAAAGGGAAAACCGGAGTACCCGGAAACATATCCATGCGACCACGGGGAGAGAGGATACATGCAATCCCCAAATAGACAGCAGGGGCGTCAGGGGTCGGGATCGAACCCACGCTCTCCTGTATCCCAGGCGAGGTAGTTAACATCTCCTAGCCACCGTGATGATGATGACAGACACCAAACTCAAAATATACAGCAGGGACGTCAGTGGTCTGGATCGAACCCACGCTCTCCTGTATCCCAGGCGAGGTAGTTAACATCTCCTAGTCACCGTGATGATGATGACAGACACCAAACTCAAAATATACAGCAGGGACGTCAGTGGTCTGGATCGAACCCACGCTCTCCTGTATCCCAGGCGAGGTAGTTAACATCTCCTAGCCACCGTGATGATGACAGACACCAAACTCAAAATATACAGCAGGAACGTCAGTGGTCTGGATCGAACCCACGACCTCCTGTATCCCAGGCGAGGTAGTTAACATCTCCTAGTCACCGTGACGTCCCACGGTGGTGACTACCCCGCCTCTATCCAAGGCAGCGCCCACTGAGTCCTTACTCTGTTCGGGTCGTCTGCAATCTCACCGTTGTGATGCTCGTGGTGAAGCCCGCAGTAGGCGTCGGCTAGAGTAGGTGGGATGGAGACTATCGGTGAGAGGCCTGGAGGCGCTTCCTCCAGGTTCTCCATGGACTCGACTTTTAAACGCAGGCAAATTCAACCGGCGAGGAATACAAACAAGCCGAAAGAGGCTCAACGACTCCATCCGCGATGGGGGTGGGGGGGTCAGCGCCGATGCGAGGCAGCCACCGAACTAATTGCGTGGTTTGCGTTGTTTCGACGCGGAACAAAACGACAACTTCTCCACACACGCTCTGGGCCGGCTCCGGGCGACGCAGAGCACAGGGCGCACAGATGTCGCGATGATCCGACAAACATCTGACCCGATGGAGCCGTGACCATTCATCGTGTCCCCTTGAAGGCGCCCGCCACGTCTGCTTAGTGCTGCCGCTGCTCCTGAAACATGCATGGCGCAAGCACCTGCACAGCATCTTACGCCGGCCTTTATTTCGTTTCCAGTCAAATCTCGTAAAGCCTATCTATGCCGTAGATAATTACGAGTGCCTGCTGTATATACAGGGTGGTCCATATGTCTTTTGCCCCCCCGCCCCCCCCCCCCATTGAATGCTCTAAAACGTAATATTGTTTACATACCGAAGGGTGTGAAGACAGGCGCGAATAAGCAAAGGAACAAAATGTTAGGGGTCAATTAATTGGGGATCACCAGGCATCTGGACCACCCTGTACAGTAAACACTACCAATGATCAAGCATGCTCATCTTTTGACTGCCTTTGAAATAGAGGTGAATGTGACACATTTTTTACGGTGGAAGCCAAGACTCGTGAAGAAATCTTCCCAATAGCACAAGATCGCAGAAGCTAAGCAGGGCTGGATGGCTGTGGGTCTATGTTGTTCACGCTCATACGTAAGTGCTCCCCAGCTTCAACCAACCAATACTGACCAAGGTAACGTTATGGATATTATTGGTCGCGAAAGCCTTAGTGTTAAACTGACTGACCAAGGTGGTAAAGTATGGTGATATAACCCCCACGACCCGCATGGCGTGTAGGGGATGCCCTCATCCAGCTGTGAGATTGGCCCAAGGGCTCCCACTGCACTGCCGCAAAATGGCACTCATATATTTACATTTGCGGTGCATGGAACGTCGTGAACAGTGTGTATAGTCATATACTCCAGAATATCCCCCACGATCCGCATGGCATTTTGGGGATGCCCTCATCCAGCTGTGAGATTGCCCCAAGGGCTGTAGATGCACTGCTGGAAAATGGCACTCAGATGTTAACGCATATCCAGTGAATGGAACATAGGGAACGGTATGCACTGCAGAACGACCCTCGATCAAACACGTAATAAGTTCAGCTTCTTCGAGGAGAGGCCCTTTCATTGCGCCGCCTGAGCCAGCTGGAGCGTGGAAAGGACTCGAACGTTCATTCGTGTTAATCCTCTCCGGCAAGCCTCACCGCCAGCATTCTCTAATGAGTGTCAAGATCAGTCTCGAGCGACCACGTGCCACTGGACAGACGCGCAGTGAAAATTAAAACGGGGAGATAAGTGAATATCCGTCGGTTCTTTCAGTTCAATTGAAAATATGCTTAATTCCTATTATTGATTAGTTTCATCCTGTCATTGATTGTTATTGAGATTGGGGGGGAGGGAAGTGTCTGGATCCAGAGGGGCAACAAAACCTTTGAGTGTCTGTAGATCCGGATATATTCATCATAGAAATGGAATATGTGTATTATAAGCCGTGCTTATTCGACTAAGTCAATGTGTCGTGCCGCTAAAATAAGCAACGTGCTTGCTCACCTCTGCTGGAAGCCTTAACCTCGTGGTGGAAGTTCCGCATTCCCACGACAGGGGACCAGTCTACGCACAGAAGAACCTCTCCTGAATTCCTACACGGCACTCGTCTTCGTTACTTTTTCTTTTAATCCCGGAAACACGATGGGCTCAGCCGATTCCCCCAACCGAGATTTGCGCATGAAGCTTTCTGATCGTGAGCCCCGGCACTCGAACCTCGGCGCCGCTTGTGCCGTGCCCATGCGCTATCCAAACACGCCACCGTCATCTGTCGACCCAACCGCCGGATGAACGCCTCCCCCAAAACCCTCGGCCCATCTCTCACGATCCTGCGGCGGAGTAAAGCGCCAAACAACCGCACAGGAGCTTTCATTCCATCGTTGCGTCTCACCGGCCGAAACTCTCTCCATCTCATCCGAGGACGCGTTCCATCCTTCGGTTGGCACTCCGTAAGGAGGATACTTGGCCATAGGCCTTTAACGCTTCTAGCGACGTAATGCTTCCCGAGCCCGCTTGTTTTCCTTAACGGTTTGACTGATGTCTAGACCACGTATTCGTCTTTCTGGCTCTCAATGTCATTCAAAGCGTGCATCGCTATATTATGGAGATGATGCTGACGATGATGATATGTCAGCACTATTATTTTTCTGAATGCAATGCACACATTTGCATCATCATCATAAACATTCTGTACGCACTGTGAGACAGCGGTTCGCACACTGCGCTGTGAACCTGTCAACCCGAGTTCAATTACCACACGTGGTCAATATCAGAGACGAATATCTAAACCGGTCCTGTGTCTCCCCTATGTCGACGTAGCCCTAAATAAGTACCTGATGCAGCGTGTGCATATCAGCATTGGGGAGACAAAGACGGCCAGGCGTGGCGCTGGCCACCTACCCCCCTGATGCCCCGTACCAGCCTTAATAAGTGCTCGCTAACAGCACTCATCCCAACAGTCTGTGGTGGGCTACACGGCGGATATGTTCGTCTCTAATGTACAGTATATACAGAACTATATGTGCGCTGCTGGGATGCTTTTGTATTATCCTCCGGGGAGAATAAACCAAAATGATGAAACGAAAATGATACCGATACGTGTCTGTTTTCCAGATTTATTTTATTTATATACACGTAATTTCGCCGAGGCGTGTGAAACTGGAATCCAAGCACAGGTTATGAAGTAGCTTCGTCAGATGAAGGTCAGCAGGGACGCAGGGTGGCTATTTATTTTCATTTATTTGTTTATCTTCGGCTGGCAGCGCCCATTTCTGGAAACGGGCCGGGAAAGGCTTCAACTGGTGCTTGCATTGTGAAGAAAAATAAATGGCATCTTTCATCAAAAGGAATGCAATTCGATCAAGGGAACGTACGTCACGTGCGAAGGGGTATATGGGGCTTTCCCTCCCAAAGCAATTCTGATTTACGCGAAGGTTCGGTGACTATGAACCCACTCTAACCCGACCTCAGTGAGTTCTACTCCCATTCGACGGCTAGCATCGGTGGCAAATCATTGCTGAGCCAGCCTGGCGCAGCGGCCACACGCCGGCGAGCGTGGTGAATTGTGGCAAAAAATACATCGTTCATCCAACAGTGGATTTACAAAGGGCGGGTGAGCGTAATCGGTCGGAGAGTTGCAACGCTGTCCGAAACCCAGCATTGCGTTTTGTGCACGGCAAAGGCGAAGCGAGTCTCGCGTGATTAATGTTACCGACAGCCGCACTATCGGCATGCAGGCAAGGGTGGAAGTTCGTGCAGAAATGATGAAGGGAAGCCATTCCAGCGACGTCCGCTACTTAATAATGTTGTCGAATCGTGCTCGAAAGGGAGAGCCCGCCGTGGATTCTGCTCGCAAAGAGCTTCGGAGCCTGTGCCGTGCGCACTTGGAGGGGCATCCCCCCACCCCCCACCCCCACCACGTTCCTTGTTTTTTGTCTCCTTTATAGAAAGTAAAATAATTGTTGAGTCATTTTATTTTATCGGTCCCAGGCGCTTGTTTTGATCGCACTTCCAAGTGACGATCGCCGTGGGTTCGGTCAGACCGGGGTGGGTGCCACGACGGGGTCGGATGGCACGGGGCAAGTGCTGTTAGCGAGCAGCACCTATGAAGGCCGGCACGGTAGCACACGAGGGGGTGGGTCGCCAGCACCACGCCCGGCCGCGTTTGTCTCCCCAGTTGGCGATGTTTACTACACACCGCACCAGGAACTCATTTGAGGTTGAGTCGACCTACGGGGGGGGTGGGGGGGGGAGGGGGAGGTCCAGGACCGGTTCAGATAATCGTCACTGGTGTTGGTGGCCCGCGAGCGGGAATCGAACTCGGGTCGCCGGGTTTGTAGCGCAGCCGCGCCAGCGCTCCCCGCAGACCGCTGTGCCACCACCGCACCCACGTGACGCTCCTAATGAGTAAGACTCGTGACACGAAATCGTTTGGATTTGTGCCGTCGCCCGTCGTTCATTTTTTTTAGGAACAAATTCAAGTTTAGCTTTCGAGCGGTGACTTGATCGCTGAGCCGACACGACCGAGAGATCCCTGGGTTCGAGCCCAGGCAGCCACTCACGTGTAAACCGGTGGAGACTCTTGGTGGTCTTAGGCACGCCACCAATGGCTGCGCCGTAAAAACTCCCCCGATCGTTCATTTTGATTTTTAATATATTTTCCGCGAAAGATACAGGCCCTGATAATTTAACATGCTTTGTATAACGTGACAAACCTTACTAATTGTCTGTGTCGGGTGGTGGCGGGTTTAACAACACATTTATGTTTACGCGATCTAATGCAAAAAAAAACTCTTATGGATATATCATTGTATTAAAACCATAGATTCAATTCAGGATGCACAAATCTGTCATATCCTTCAATACGACGAGATATTCATTGGCCAATTTTTTTAAAGTATTTTTTTTTTATGAATCAAGACGTTTCAGGTACACAACACAGAGGATATGAAAGGGGGTTGACATCAGCACAAACACATCACGGATTACAGTGCAATGAAAACCTGTTTAAACCGCACGTTTCAATAAACTGTTTCAATAAACTCTACAACCCCCTTGTGTCTTCCTCAGCTCTGATAACCCCTGCAGGAGAAGGAGGGAGGAGAGTGGGGAGGCCACCTTTTCTAAATGTCAATGTTTAATGCCATGCGCGAGTTACTTTGCGCGAGGGGTTACTTATCGTCACCTACCAAATGCACTCCTGCTTTGATGTCAATCCGCAACGCCCCAGAGGCGGATTTCCGCGGTCCGGTGCGGCCGTGTGTAATCCTCCGCAGCTGAGCCAGCCAGTCTCTCACACAACGTGACGGCGTACAACATTTGCATTCTCGTGCCTCTCGTCGCGTCGTGCCGTACACTCAATTCCCACCAGCAGGTTGCCGCGCAATGCGTGGTTGCTGTTGCCAGATCACCTCCAGTTTTTGTTGCGCCTTCGTTTCAAGAGAAGAAGCAAAACAAAGAGAGGAAAGGCTCGAGAAGTTCAACTGTTTGATGAATGCCAACGACGGATGGACGAGAATGGCATCACGTGCGCGGCAGAATCCAAATAAAAATGCATTGGCACGAAAGTGCGCCCTCAAACTATTGAGAAACGCGCGTGGATGAAAGTGCGCGCCAACTCTTATCGGGCCACTTAGCTTTGCGTGAAGCGGTGGCCCAGCAGTTGGCCGCGATTCCCTGATCTCAGGAGAGGGTGGGCCTCCATCGTAACAATAACCAACCGTGGCATGAAGTTGTCGACGGTGATCTCAGTGCGAAGTCCACGATTCTAAAACGCCAATTGATCACGCTCATTACAATCGTGAGACCCAATTCAACCGAGCGACGTCTTTGTGGCTGGTGGGGTGTCAGGACGTAGAGAAATGTAAAGCAAAAAAAAAAGCAATCGAAAGAGGTGACCGCGGGTTGGATCAGGGGTTAGGACGGCCAACTGAGCATTTGCCTAAGACCCTGGGTGTAAATCTGTACAGCCACCTGTGATTAGACGAGGTTCTCAGGTACGGTGAGCTATTGGCCTCTGATCAGTCACCATTGCCAACGCTCTGAATAAACAGCATCTGCATTATGCAGCTCCCCATGGCATTTATCCCATTTATTTATCTATTTATTTATTTTACACTCACTGATACATCGCCCCATGAAGCCAAACCCCGATTTCATCTATTCTCCGAACAAAAAGTTTGCGCTTGTGAGTTTACACATCGCCGCAATTGTTGCTTGCAGCTGTAGTTCAAGAAAGTGCTGTCAGCATTTAAGCAAACGAATAACAGTGTGGAAAATAACCGCATAAAACATTGAGTAGAATACGAAATGCGATGCTGTTTTTCATACGCAGTGCCGCTTATCAATGTGGTTACGTAATAAAAAAAAACTTCGAGTCGGCCTGCGGCTGCATGTAAAAGCACCTGCTTCCTGCGTCCATTATTTTCAGATTTATTTATTCATAAATCTACTTGTTTATTCAAAAAAAATATCTATCTAATTAATTTTGTTTAGGCCTCGTTATGGTGCATTCAAATACACTCGGGGGAATCAGCGGTGCAGTGGTGGCTCGAAAACAGCGGCATGATCCCAGAACCCTGAGTTAGATTCCATGCCACAACTCTGACGTCTGCGGCGGGGGACATTTGAACCATTTCCCACGTCGCCTTCTTCATCAACCAGCGCACTTGGCCACGTGGCGGTCGGAGCCTTCGTCCAGCTGTGAGTTGAAGAGGGAAAAAAAGGCGACAAAAATTTACGGTGGTTATAATTGGAGAAGATTAACACGTAGTAGTGGGCATTCGCGACAAATTTAACAACAATAGAGGTCTGTGGGTTAGATGGCGTAAATATAAATGTGGTGTTTGTAAATATAAATGCGATGATGCTAGTTGTAATTACCGGCAAAACGTCGTACTCGAATTGCAAATGTTGTGGCTTTTCTCTCCAACACACTAGTAACAAATTGGCATATATTGTTTACGTGATAACCCTTACTAATTGACTGTGTCAGGTGGTGACAGGTTGAACGACACATTTATATTTACGCGATCTAACAAAAAAAACCTCTTATGGATACTCAAACAAGTCTGTGGTTACAGCGTACAGCTTTGTAATCAAACGTTGGAGCGTTAAAATCCAAGCCCAAAAATAATCTGGAGCCCAACTATCTGGATCTGGATTTAAAGCTTTCGTGACTGCAGGGATTCATATTCTTGATTCTTTCGGTAAAGTCACGTAGAAGGGAAACAATAAAGTAATAACAATATAAAACAATAAAATGCTCACGACGTTTCGACTGCAACACAAGCAATCATCATCAGGTGTAAAAACCAAGGTAAAAAAGAATTGAAAATAATAATAAAAACCGCCACTTTTTAAAAAAATTCTTGCCGTGGTTTTCACACCTGATGATGACTGCTTGTGTTGCAGTCGAAACGTCGTGAGAATTTTATTGTTTTATATTTTTATTATTTTATTGTTTCCCTTCTACGTGACTTTACCGAAAGAACCAATAATATATTTGGAACTGATAAAAACAAAAATCAAGACAGACTGACATCACTGATGTTCATCTTCTCCAGCAAATGCACGAGTCCCTCTCTGTAAACCCCGATGTTTTTTGAGACCAAAAAAAAAATAATACCTATTCCTCTGAGAGGCGCGTTACTTTTGTACGATGGGGGAAAGTTTCCGAAATGTACCCCTTCGCCGTTCCACCCTTCGGGCAACGTAAACGGGTTCGCCGCTGCTGGTGAGGCGGCAGGTCGCGTGCTGTGCGGTGATTGTGTGGGGCGCGGTGGTGGTGGTGGGGCACTCTCACCGCTTCACAACGTTAGGCCTCCTCGTCAAGAGGACGCCACGGAGCCGGCTGGATTCTCACGCGGAGGACCCTTTCCGCCGTCGCGGCGGCGTGAGCGGAAACAATCTCAGAGCTCATTCCGAAGCGGCACATTTACACCTCAAAGAGACGACGACTACGAATCGTCAATGGCACTCGGGCACAGTTTCAAACGCGTGCGTTTATTCCCACGACGTACGAGACGGCTATTCTATTATGCATTCCATTGCTCGGGCTCATAAACAATGCAAGATGTGTGGCTGGGACGCACACGGCACGGCATCGCTATTCCGCGCAGGATTATGTTAATCGTGCTACCGGGGATTTGGCTGCGGAAGATATATCGGGCCTGCATGAATCATCATGTGCATCTTGCAGCAATGGCCCTCGGCACAGTCGCAGCGGGTTTTTTTTTACTTCGCGCGCGGACACGCGCCACGAGCTTTCGGAGCGTGCGATTCGCGCCTGGCCTTGCACGCCTCTGCCTCTCGAACAATGGTTTGATTGCGGCGTTGAATGCCTCGAGCTCTCGTTAGTGTCGCGATTGTTTCGCTCGTTTCGCCCCCGACCGTCCCGTCCAATGGCCCGCGTGTCAGTTGCGCGGAGCCGCGGTGATCGATTTCCGAGTTAACGAATGCAGCCACCGCGGCTGTCAGTTGGGGCAGCAGTGATTCACGGTAAGTAAAAAAAAGAATATAATGCCGGTGAGACAGGTTTTCCTAACGTTGTCCTAACGTTGTCCTAACGTTGTCCACTCTTAATTTCACCATCATCTCACATTAGTAATTGCAACCCCAGAAAAGCCGGATAAATACTGTGCTGTCAGAATCAGACTATGTGTTTACACTGGATGAATCCGATGAGCTGTAAAGCTCTTTTTCACAAATGTCCGGTAAGGGGCAGGTCAGAACGTTACAAGCACCAACAAGACAAGGCAAAAACACGACAGGAGTACAAAGTATAGGAAAGGTAAACAGATCACTTAACAAAATGCACAAATACAACTAAACTATCTTTTGTTTATCTTACCAGGCAGAGCCCACTGAGCTATTAGCTTATTTTTTTCAGAAGCGACCTGGCAACCACAAATGATAGCTCAACAACGTTGCTTATCATGCGGATATTTATAGTAGCTAACTTATCAAAATAAACTCATCTAAATCACTGGTGCGAGCTGTAACACCTCCAATATAATAAAGCTGGTACTCTATCATGGACAATGCGTACAAAAGTGTCGCATCGATTCATCAATTAATAGATGGCTTAAGGTGTAAAAGTGGAGTGCTGCAATTGCTTATTCACACCACCGTTGGCAGCTCTGGAGGGCACTTTCTCTACTCCTCCACGCAGGTCGGAGGTCTGGGAAGACATCGGAGCTCGCCACACTTCACCGCACCACATCGCGACCTGCCGCTCAACCACTGGGCAAACTAGCACCACCAACAGAGGACAGCTCTCAACAGAGGTGGGCGCTTCCCCCCTCCCCAAGAGCGTGTTTGAGGAGTTGTACTCTCTGACCACAGCGGTTAAACTGCAGGTACAAGTCGTTCGATCGTGCACACGCGCAGCCTTTTGTCAGTCCACTGCTGAATTAGATAATTAGGGAGAAATATGTTTGTTTTTTTTCTCTCAATATAGGCTCTGTCCGAAAATGCTACCGACTGTGAACATATGTAAGTAACCAACCGTGCTAATCGGAGGTACGGGGGAAAGACAACAACATAAACACAAACATAAGAACGTTTTTTGGGTTAGATTGCGTACGAATAAATGTGTCGTAACCCACCACCACCCAACACAGCCAAATAGCAATGGATTTGTCACGTACACAAAACGCCAATTAGTTACTACTTCAGCCCACTGGTGTGTTGAAGAGTAAATCCACAACATTTACAATTTGATTTACTCTCCAACACACAGGTGCGCTGAAGTAGTAACTAATTGGCGTTTTGTTTACGTGACAAATCCCGTACTAATTGGCCGTGTCAGGTGGTGGAGGGCTACTACACATTTCTACTTACGCGATCTAACCCGAAAACCTTCATTATGAATAATATTTGTCGCGAAAGCCTGCTACTTGTTAAACACAAACATCGGTTCTAAAGAAATTCGTTTTCAATCGAGACGATTTAAAAGTGCATATCTCAGGTGGCTTCCTATTATCAAAAGAAAGAGCGTTCCAGACGGCCGCAGAAGCTCCTCTGAAAGCGCGCGATGCGGTGACCGTCTTTGTTCAATGGTTAACCAAAAGCCGCTGCTGCTAGCGAGGGTGAGCGGAGTTCGCATAATGATTTATGCTCCTTGACGAGATCAGCAAGGTATTGTGGTTCACTTGTGGCAACCACTTTGTGTGTGCAAAATGAATTATTATGCGCATTACGTGGTTTAAAACGACATCACTTTGTCAACATTATTAGAAATTTTCAACAACTGCCATTGAAATTATAACCCGTAGACGAGGGAGGGTTGCACAAGACAATGGATTTCACATCTTAAAATTTTACTCCGCAACTTTCCTAGCCGATGCTTGCAAACGAATTGCAGTGCTGACCAAATGTAAATTGGCAATTAATTCATCTTACAATTAATGGGTTAGGTGTGTTCTTGTTTAAGTTCTGTATTCTCTTTAAAAGTTCATTCTGGTTAGAATTATAGTGAACATTCCCTTTTAATTGGTGGTATTCTAAAAGTTTAAATCTATATTTAGTTCCACCAGATAATTATACAACTTTGTAATTTCTTAAAGATACTAGGTTTGCCGCATTATACATGTTAATGAGACGTTGGCTTTGTGATATCTTACAAAAATAATAGTGTAAAATTCATTTAGGTTAATTTGGTAAGATTTCAATGAACAAAACTCAAATGGCCGTAATGTAATTAACTCAATTGCCCTGTGAGTACTCTTTAATAATCATTACTACCAGTCGTGTAGATTGATGGGTTCAGAGAAACAAATTAACGGGTTTGTTCACTTTTATAAACAACTCGCCTTTTGCCCGTTCAAGGACGGGTGTATTTCAGTAAATCTGAAACTTCCAAGCGAAAAGCAGAGCGCGACATGATATTCATTGCATCCATTAGCGTGCAATTTGTAAGGGCGCGGTGACACAGACCTATTTCATTTAAAGGTTATAATCCCTTGTTCATAATGACGTCCTGTTTACTTCGATGCCTCAACAGCGTGACGGAGATCACGTGACGTGAGGGTTCTGCCTTTGTAGTGAGGGTTGTCAGTTGACGATGAGGAGGGGGGAGGAGGCGTCTCGCCCCCCCATGTGGAGGGGGGGGTGTCCATTTGGAGGACGTCACCTCTTCATGATTATTAATGAGGGGGTGCTCTTCGATGTTGAGTGACGTCACCTGCTCATGATTATTGAGGGGGGGTGCTACATGTGGAGTGACGTCACTCACTCATGATTATTAATGAGGGGGGGGATCCATGTGGAGGACGTCACCTGTTCATGATTATTAATGAGGGGGGCTGGCCGACGTGGAGTGACGTCACGCGCGGTACACAAAGACATTATTGGCTCATTATAGTACTGTAGTAATTTTTTTCAAAATATTAAATGATCATTTGCTTGCCCAAGACTCATTATGGCTCATCTTCTGCCCATGAAATGTCTTATTTTTTCATCTATTGATACATGGAAAATAAATGTTTGATGTTTTGTATATAATATTTACGCAGTGTTACATCTCAATACATACAATTATTTATTCATCCAAAAGAGGGTTATTGAGCTTCAAGACCATCTCAGACTATACATGCTTGCGAAGTTTGGACCCTTCTCTTTTCGAGTGTTTTTGTGTGTGTTTTAGAGTACCCATAGAAAACCCCCCATATACAAGTGAATGACAAAGTAGGTCATAGATCTAGTTGTGGTCGTACGACCTTCAACAGCCACCTCATTGCCCAGCAGCTCGGAGATCTCTGAATGAGCAAACAACTGAAAAGTTCTGGATCCACAGGTGTGCACAGGTATGGTGTGGTGATCCACAGGTGTGCACAGGTATGGTGTAGTGATCCACAGGTGTGCACAGGTATGGTGTAGTGATCCACAGGTGCGCACAGTTATGGTGTGGTGATTCGGAATTGCATTTAAGCCAGGGAAGCTGTTTCAACTGCCAATGCAGCAGTTGAAAGAATTGGAAAGGACCTTCCATCTCTATCCAACTCGTTAATCACAAATTTGTTATCCGTGATTTTGGCTGTCTGCGAATCGCATCTGGAACTTTACGCGCCGACCTCTCTTGAGAGAAAGTGATGAGAGAATATATGATTAGATAAAGTTATGAGAGAGAAAGTGATGGGATAAAGCGTTGGGATAAAGTGACGATGGATAAAGTGACGAGATAAAGTGATAAGAATGTGATGCGAGAAAGTGATGAGATAATTTTAATATATTTAATAGATTATATACGTATTTAATTAAAATAATAATAAAAATTATAAGATAGGTGTTCACAGGCCAATATTATTACCCGCGAATAACAAGGGAATACTGCCCAGCATTGTCGATCGGTTGGTCACGTGTGGTGGTATACAGTGCGCGTGCTCCCACCACTACCAAGACATCTGGCCAGCATTGACGAGTCAGCATAAATACCCTCAAGGGGGGGGGGGGGGCTTAAAAAAAATACACCGATGTGCCACAATAATTTTCGATTCATGAATATTAACTACCTGTTGTGGCACGTGGAGCAGAATCACGGGCACTTTCAAAGGAAACGGAACAAGTGCTGTACATTTTGTGAAGAAGCGTGTAGAAGCGCCTGCTTGGAATTGCACTGCGTACGACAGAAACAGGAACACACTCGCACGCACAGATTCAATAAACCATTTCGGCGGCTAAGATTGAGAGTAAAGTGGACTTGCTTGGGCAGGACCCGTCGTGAGTAGAAGGTGATGATGGCCGATGACGAACGGATGAAGTGGCAGCCACAACAAGGGGACACACCCCGGCGAACGTCCAGAATGGACGAATAATCAGCCAATTGCACTCCCGAGATGGCTCTCGCAATAGCTCCCTCCAGTGCGCCCTTCTGCCAGCAGTGGCGTGAAACAATCGATTGCGTGGGCTGCGCCTTTACCGTCTACCATCTCGAAAAAGGTAAAGACCAATTTATGTTCATTTGTTACCCTCGTTTTTTTGCCCGGCGTGGTAATTTACGTGACATTTTAAAAGTGGAGCGGTTTTTTTTGTTGTTCTAAATGTTGTACTTTCAAAATGTTTTCCAGCGAGAATTAAGGCCAGCGGGCGGTGGCCTTTTTTTTAAACGAGGAGCGATTTAAAGCAAAGATTATTTTCTGGTGCTGGTTCAACTATAATCATGGGATGTAGATACTTCTTCTAAAGTAAACATACGCTTGTTGGTGTGGGACAAAGCCACTCAAACTCCAGTTCTCACGCGTTCCACAAACGGTGCAGGTTTCCACTTCCGTCTCTCATGATTGTCTCATCAGATGCGTTGTCATGTGTGACGATTTCATTTGCATCTTATTAGACAGCAATTAGCGAACGCGTAAACAGTGACTGTCGCGGGTGCACACTATCAATCTCGGTCAAGGAACGTGAGGGCAAATTAATGGCATATAACAACACTTACTAAAACCAACCTGGTTTCAATGCTTGTGTGCACCACTGCCAATGCAGCAGCATCACCAACAAATAAAAAAAATGCTGCACTTTAATTTCCACATATCAATATACATAGACACATAAATATAAGCTATGCGTATAAAAATATATACCGGCAACTTTCGGAATCATAAAATGTAGGTTTCAATGCCAGATGAATACATTGAGAGAAAAAACATACACTTTTTTTTACTTTCAAATATTCAACTCAAATGCTCGGGATGTAATAATGCATCAGCCTCCACCGTCAACTTTCAGCAATTTGAAGAATTGTCACAGTTTGGGGGTTGCAAATTGATTTCAAAGATGGATTATTTTCGTGGAATGTTTTTCCTTATTTTATTCTGTCTAGTTTTCACCATTCTATTCGAGTCTAAACGTAACACTGCCATATCGTGTTATGTTATAATTTTCGTATATCGCAAATAATACGATTCTAATCTACTACTATTTATTCTAATTTTGCCAGGTAAGGCCCACTAAGCTATGTAGCTCTTTTTCAGAAGCGACATGGCCACAAATGATAGCTCAACGAAATGGCTTATAATTACGTGGTAACTTCTACCAGCCAAAATACTCTACACGCATCTCGATTATAAATGCGGAAGGAAAAAACCGTAAGACCCGGAGACAAATCCACGCGACCAAGGGGAGAGAGGAAACACGCACACTCCAAATATACAACAGCAGGTGTCAGGGTCGGGGTCGAACCTACGAGCTCCTGTATACCAGGCGAGGTAGTTAACATCTCCTAGCCACCGCACTAACTCTCAACGCAATTGAAATGGCTGAATGGCTTGCCACTGAATCTCTTCACGGGTCCCTCTGCACAGGACGGACGGAAGCAAGAGGCGATGTCGTGGCGGTATGCGTCTTTCACGGAGCGGTGTCTCATTGCAGGGCACATTCTTCACGACACAAGAATGGACAATGCCTCCGTAGACGAATTTTGCCGGTCGCTCCGTGACAACGTGCCATGCACTTTGATGAGTCTATTAACGTTCTTGTTGCAGCGTGGTGGGGTTGAGGGGGGGGTGGCGCTTACTTTCTGGGGTAAAAAAAAAACTAAAATAGGGCAGGGACATATGGGCAAGCAACGTCATTGTACTGCGCATCGATATAAGGCAAAGAACCCCCATAATAGCTTTAACAGACTGTTGGGGGCAAGTGCTGTTGGCGAGCACCAATGAAGACTGGCACGACACACGAGGGGGTGGGTGGCCAGCACCACGCCCGACCGCCTTTGTCTCCCTAGTGACGATGTTTACACGCCGCACCAGGTAATCATTTGAGGCTGAGTCGACCTAGGGGAGGGCCAAAACCGGTTCACATATTCGTCACCAATGTTGGTCGTGAGCGGGAATGGAACTCGAGTCGCCGGGTTCGTAGCGCAGCGAGCTAACTGCTAGACTCCCGCTCACCTCATATATATATACACACAGTATGTGGAATACACACATACCTCCATAGGGTCTACTCAGAAAGGCTTTAAACACTGCTGCTGGAGTCAGCTCGTTGTGTTTGTACCCCTGATGGAGATACAGAGAGCTGGAGAGAACCGAAACGTGACCAAAACTGCATTCTTATTTGTATCCTCATGCACCGTCTGTGGTCGGTATTCCCGTTTCTTGAGACACTCCCAAACAGTGGCAAGGTAAACTATAGAGGTGCCGTCCTGCAATGGCTTGCTTACACCACTGCTAAGGATGAATGACCGCCACTAAACGGAGTTAAGGGGAGCCCCTCCAGAAGGTATATGGCCCAATCTTCCACGCTCGCTGGCCGAATGTCTTGTGAGATTTAAAGTAAAATATCATTTGCGAACAAACTTGACCACACATTGTACCCAATAGACGCATTTAAGAGGACAAAATCTTTACATATATATTATATAAATTGAGTATGTATCATCCTAGACAAGTATACGTAAATACATATGCAAGGTTTGTAACAAAAAGTGAGACAGGTTGGGCTGTATATACGAATTCACAAACCTTTGAATTATACTCAACAGTCGTCACCAAAGGCCCCAATGCACTAATTATCTTACATGAATAGAAGATAATGACAGGGCTTCACAAAAGCCTTGGATGTGATGGGTGTGACGTTATTTTTCCATATAATCGAATTATTACACCTCCACAACCCCTCACACACGTAATTGCACATTCTTACAAATACTGTACTTAACATTGCAATTTGCATGCATTTTACTTATAAGTGCAACCGTTATCTCTCGACGCTCTACAAACAGAATCATGTCTTTATTTGGACTGGACGAATCCGATGAGCTATGAAGCTCTGTTTCACAGATGTTCGGTATGGGCGGGTCAGCAAGTTACAATCACAAACAATACAAGATATGAGTGCAAAATAGAGAAAAAGGTTAGCAGGTCACCACGAATATAAAATATTAATATATACCAAACAAATTAATGATATGAGATTGGTCAAGATTGGGCAAGGCAGCAAAAACAACAATAAAACGGTCCCAGACCACACCAAGATAACGCAACACAGCACTAGTCCCTCAATAAAATGGCACATTAACATTGAACTATATAAATACACGGATAAGAATCACAGTTACAAATAACATTTTCAAATGCGACTGTATCCGGCGTTTAATCTCCTTCTGCTTCACGACATTTTTCGAAGGAAGATGTACGATGTTAAGGGAGGAAACGAGGTTGTTGGTTCTGTGACGGCAAAGGCTTTGTCACCTATCCAAATTCCTATTATAGGGATATTTAAAAGGCCATTTTCAGAATCAGAATATTTATTTATACTGGATAAAATCCGATGACCTATAAAGCTCCCTTTCACAGATGTCCAATCGGGACGGGTAAGAACGTTACAACAACAAACACCACAAAAAACACAACAGGCGTGCAACGTACACGACAGGTAAATACATCGCCCAAAAAACATACAAATAAAAACGAAACCATCCCCATCCTACCTGACAAAGGGCACTGAGGTATTAACGGCCTGTTCACGAATGACAGCTCAACAAAGTGACTTATTGTTTGGACATTTATAGCGGCAAAATAATCTAAATAGTCTAAACGCATGCTTATAAATGTGGAGGGAAAACCCCCAGAGGAGCCGGGGGAAAAAAATCCACCCGACCAGAGAGAGCATACAAACTCCAAATGTACAGGCATCAGGGTCGAGATCGAACCCCTTGTCCGCCTGCATACCAGGCTTTTTGTGTTTGACAATGGAGATAATAAATTAGCTAAGTGACTAACTGTGATGCAGTGATGGGCAGTCAGTCACATTTGCCAAAATGTTATTTCTATTGTGACTGAAGACAAGACGACCACCACAATGTACTTCTTCAGGAAATGCTGATGGATTTTTGTCGAATGTGCAAATAGCTTTGCGACTTTGACCCATTTTTCGTGGTGCGTTGTTTTAAAGGTCAAGGGGTTTTGTCCCCATATCTGCGGTATTATTCTGTTGCGATGTTTTCTCATCAGTCACAGATTTGGAAACAAAATCCATAGACTATATGACTTAACTCAAGTTATACTTGTTGTCGTCAACTAGACTAAGACTGTGATTTTTTTTTTAAATAAATTGCGCCGAAAATTAAAATGAAAAAAAAAAAGCTGACAATATATATAACTCATATCGTATTCGTGCGAAAAAAATAAAATAAATTGGAAACCCAATGATTCATCACTTGCATTAAAATAAATCTACGTCCATGAAGTGGCTTTTAGCAGAGGATATCGAGCAGTGTATTGCTTCCTGAGTGACAACGTATACCAAGAATACACAAACAAGCATATGAATACAAATTTCAATCAATATCTCTTGTAAGGCCTACCCAATAAATGTGGAAACGGTAGGGCCAAAAGTTGATTGACGTTGGACCAACGTTTGCACATTGACTGGCTGGACAGGGGGGGGGGGGGGGGGTGGGGGGGGCTTCAATTTGTTCGTGGATAATATTCTGCCTCAGTTGCAAATTTGCCGAAATCGTGAATTTCATTTTTTTTTTTACGGCGGCAAAAAAGCACAGCACTTAGGGCATCACAAGGGAAACGTAAGAGCCGCGATTCACGTTAACGGGGAGGCGTTCTGCCAAATGCAAGTTCACTGTGCCTGAAAAAGGAACGCCGAACACATGCGTGACGTCAACACATAACGATAGATGTTTTACCCTTTCTGGCAACAGCACAGGTGTCAAGATGTTAAAACACCAAACAGAAATCCTTTTTTCAAGGAGTCATGTCTGCAGCAACCACACGTACTTGTGGCGAATATGCAAACAAAAAGCATGCTCCTTACACCTGTTTTACTGGTAGGAACCTCCTGGTTACACCACCAGCCCACAGGGGATTATTGTGTCCGTCCGTCCGTCGTGCATCCAAAAATGGGAGGGGTGGGGCTGGGTGGGCAGGGGAGGGTGGGGAGGGGCTGGGTGGGGTGGGTGGGGCTGGGTGAGCAGGGGAGGGTGGGGAGGGGCTGGGTGGGGAGGGTGGGACGGGGCTGGGTGGGGAGGGGAGAGTGGGGAGGCTGGGGCTGGGTTGGGGGTGGGAGGGGTGGGGCTGGGTGGGGAGGGGCTGGTCACCCCGTGGTGCCCTTATAAAACTCAACGTTTAACCTACTCATGCCGGCTTGTGCCCGCCCTCACAGTCGGGCATATTTTCGGAATACACCACGTGGTGCCGCCGTTGACCCTGGCCATTGACCGAGCAACCCAACGTTCCGACCAGCTCCCTCCGCAGGAATGTGTTATTGACAGAAAGGGTAAAACCTATGACCATTCTCTTTGGTTCTTTCGGTGAAGTCACGTAGGTACAAAATAAAATAAATCACGACATTTCGGGCGCAACACAAGCTGCCTCAGCAGCAGACCACGCTGTCCCACCTGATGATGGACGCTTGTGTTTCGCCCGAAACGTCGTGATTTATTTTATTTTATACCTACGTGACTTTACCGAAAGAACCAAAGAGTATGGATTCCTGCAGTCATGAAAGCTTCAAATCCTATTACCATATTTTGATATTGGCAAGAAAAATCATGTAAATGAGACTTTAAATTACATACGAAGCACCTATCCATTCATACATACATACACATACATACACACATACATACACACATACACATAGTACATACACACAACAACAACCGACATACGCCACTAAGTGGCGGTGACGTCGCCACGACGCTTGTGCCAGACCATGTGCACCTTGAGACCACGTGAAATGTAGAACGCCCGCTGGCAGGAGGTCACGGGGCAGACCCAGGTGCCATGGGTCGACTGACTGAGATGATCGAGATGACTGGCTTATGCACCACCTGTGCCCCCTACTGTGCCAACTTGCTGTGCTTTAGCCATCCGGCGCTCCGCTCGTTGTTGTGAGCGTCGCTCCTCTACCCTCTGTTGTTGTTGGAGGGTGACTGCCTCCAACTGCCCAGTAGCGTCCTTCACAAGCCTCCGCTGAGGCCGATCTTGACACCGCTGGTACCAGTCATCGGCAAGTCCACTCAGCTCCACATCCTCCTGTACCACGTCACTCCATCTCTTCTCTAGCCCGTGCCGCGCCCATTTAGCCCCCTCGATCCGGCCGAACAAAAGCTGTTTGGACATGCGGTGATTGGGCATGCGGGCTACATGGCCCAGCCAACGCAGCCTTGCCTGCCGGAGGAGCTCACCGATGGGACTTTGTCCAGATCTTTCGAGGATTTATGAGCTCGTCACACAATCCAGCCTGGTCAAACCCAGGATTGATCGTAGGCAGGCCAGCCTAAATATACATACAAACATGCACGTATTGAGGGTCACTCGAATATATAATTACTAATGTTTATAGAAATATTCTGTATAAAACAGTAATTGACAAATGGGCAGACTGACACCAACGATAGGAATGTGGCATTTCCACCAAATTAGATCAAACTACTGCCCTATGCTCATTGGAGAATATATATTGTTCTAATTTGAGTGAAATGCAGAGTAGTTTGCAGCTAATTAACATCAATTAGACTTCTTGTTCGTGAGTGCAACACTCTCTTTACATGTATTATTGTGATGACTGCACTGCGAACCATTGAAAGTGGAATAATTATTTCAGTTACATTTGTGATCACAAACACACCAAAGCACCAGAAATCTAGCCAGCTGCCTCAAAACGCACATTGGACACACAATGTGCATAACAGGTTATATAGGCTGCTATGCGACTCAGGTGTTTGGCTAGCAGATGGCAATGCACCAGGCAACACGAACCGGCGTGGAGAAGCATGGTCAGATAACCCCCACAGCCCACACGGCTTGAGGAAACCCTCACCCAGCAGTAGATTGACAAGGGGCAGCACATGTGCACGTGCATTACAAGCAGCCCTTTCATCTTACAGTGGCAGGAGGTGGAAGATCAACTTTAAGAAAGACACGTTACAAGCCGAGGCTGTCTTTCGGCACCGCCTTTTGTCCTAATTAAATATCACCACAACCATTGAAGTCATTATGGGTCGAATAGGCATATGAGACCCCTTAACATTACCTGTCCCGTTATTTCATGACACGTGCATACACTGGTACGCTTAGAACATGGCATTAACTAAAATAAGCACGCACAGTACAACTTAATTAGCAAGTGGCCATGGCTTAAATATCACCCCCTCAACAAAGTACAATTCAGTGACAATATGAAAGCGACTCAATTTTACATGAAAATCCACAATAAAATAATAACTAATCATATATTCAAGAAAACGGTTGTAACCTTTTTAGGAATGGGAGCAGAATCCTGGCTTGCTTCGTAGGGTACCGTTTAAAGAGCTAACTATGCCTTTGGAAGTCAAACCCAGCTGCTAGCTCATTAGGAAACAGAAATGTTGAATGGCCCTGGCACAGCAGATGAACGCACAAGAGAAACGCCGCTCTGCAGGGGTTGTGCTACTTGAGGGGAGGGCATTAAGCCCCTTTGCGTTGACTCTATTGTTAACAGGCGGCAGCTGCGAGAATGTCCACAGATGGGCCCTTGGGTGCGGGGAATGTGACGGGCAGAAAAGAGAGGACCAAAAAAGCACTTTGGACTGAGAAGGCAAAAATTCTACAAATGTCGCAATGGATTGCTGAGAGAGCCTCGAACAACTGTGGTTTTATACTTTGGATGATGATGATGCCACAATCCTTTAGTATGATAGTATTGCTATCGAACTTAAAATAATATTTCACTGTGTAGGAATGTTTTTTTTTGCAGTTGTTCCTGCAGAGCTTTTCCCGGATGCGTTATTTTGCTGCGCTTGTGCCGTGTGTCGTGGTGCACGATCTTTGACGATTTACCACTCCGCGTAGCCCCTTATTGCTATGATGATGGCGCTACCGGGAGCTTGTTTAGTTACCAATGAAGGCTCGAGCACAAGCAAAGGTTCGAGTTTATTTATTTTGCTTCGTGGTTCGGCCACGAGGCTTCACGTGGCCTCAAAGTGCACCTGGCCTAAATATATAAATGCGTCGTTAAAACCCCCCACCACCAGACACAGCCAACTAGCAAGGGTTATATATGTTTTCCTGCCTCAGTAGCTCTCCAGCTATATTTTTTTTAACCGGATGACGATTCCGTGTGTGGCGATCGAAACGTAGTGATATTTTTTTTATTTTTTTTCTATCTACGTGGCTTTACTGAAATATCCAAAGAATAATAAGGGTTGTCACGTAAACAGAACGTGGCCAATTAGTCACTAGTACAGCACACCGGTGTGTTGGAGAGCCAAGCCACAACATTTAAAATGTGAGTACGACGTTTCGCCAGTAATTACAACTAGCTTCAGGTGACAGCCAAAAAAAACATCTATTATGGATGCTATTGGTCGCGAAAGCCTACGTGTTATACTGCAATGAGGTGAAGCAATCCGAACAAAAAATGAAAATAAATATATATTAAGAAAGAACGAACTTGTCACAAACTTGCGCAACAACATCACACGCAACAATATGTAAGCGCGGACAACCCCAATCAAACACATCGGAGAGCGAATGCAAATTACGACGTTAAGTATGTGAAACGTGGATCGACGATTCACTTTTTTGTTTTAAATGCCGTGCCATCAAAGCGTCGTCCAATGTTGCTTTCGTGAGAAACAGAAAAAATTACCGAGGTGCTGTGTAATCGCCACTTTGTTTATCATTTGCCAACAATTGCGGTGCGAATGAAATCCCGGTATTGTTGTTCGTGGTACATGAGCCCACATTCAAAGGACGAATGTCCTTGGAAGAAAAGATCTACAGGTCCTATGTTTGAGTCGCTTGTGATGTCAGGGTCACGTGCATTATTGTCAGCCGCTGTGCCGGTGGCAAAACAGAAATGAAAGCAGTGATTGTACCAATCATGTATATGACTGATGATGATTATGACTTTGGAAATACATGTTTAAGCTGGTCAAGCAGTAAGATGGTATATTTGATTGTGACAGTATCAGAATCGGAATATTTATTTATAGCGCTCTTTTTCACAGATGTCCAGTTGGGCCTACACTTACATGCATGCTACAATATTAAACATTGTCATTTATAATTCAGGTTTAGTTTAGCTCATTGTTATTTTATTAAGTGCGTGCAGTGACTGAAGAAGCAACGACTTCTGTTTTCAAAATGTGCATTCACGTACGGTGGCACGCCTTTACGTTAAACTCAATATTTTGCTGTGGTGTTAAAAATCACGCGCGATGAACATGCTTCCCCTCCTTCGTAAGTCACATCTGGCTAAGTGGCACGGTGATCGGAGTCCCAGTCCGGGGTCGTTTTTGTCCCATCATCCCCCCTCTGTAGTCGATGAAACGAGTGTCTCTTTGTGGAAAGTCAACACTTGTCCGGTGGAGGGACTGCCAACTGCAGTGAGAATCTGAACACCCCATCAATGTTCATCGACGCTGTCAATTGAAGAGAAGGCCACCCCTACTCTTTGATTTAAGAGCCAACGCCTTTTTCATGAAAACTCTACCTCAATTATGAATTGATATCTCGCTGTGACCAAATCACCATGGTAAATAAAATGCACCCGATCTCGCACAATTTAGTCGGCTACATCGGAAAGTTGAGCCTGGTTACTCCCTGGATGGGGTTACTCCTATAGGGGCTTGTTTTGTACGTTTGGAGCTGTAAGATGGCTAGGAGATTGCAGTGCCGGGTGTCGCCCCTTGTCGTGCAAGTAGGTTCTCCGGTTTCCTCCCTCGTGAGGCCAAGCACTCAATAATTAAAATTGGCCAAACATCCCAGGACAGAGCCCATTCTGACAACATCTTGAAACTCTGTGAGGCTGTTCTGGGTAGAAAATGTACATTATTATTTCTGGTATATGCACTTCTTATTTCACAAACACAAAGCTCACTTTTATATACTATAGTCATAAAATACTGACTTCATGCTGCTAATACCTATGCATTATTAAAATAAAATAAAAACATGTTCACTCTCTATACCGTGACATATATCATGGGCCTTATATTTCATTACTGAAAAAAATTGTAATCGTACTGTGCTTTCACTGTACTTTAATTACACAACATTTATTCAGTAATATATATGTTAGAATTACATTACAAACATACAGAAATACACAGTCATGCCCAGTGGGATTGGCGTTGGTTAATTCACTCACATTATCAAAACACACTGTGTCCTTCGCTTGTTCGTCCCTTAATACACACACCCGCATGGGGTAATTAACACCTATAACTGGATGGTGCTGTCAGCCTAATGTCCTCTCCTTATGCGACCAAGAAGCAATGCGAGCAGAAGTGGGTCACGAACTAAGACTTCCAATTCTCCAGGGCCAGTGCGTCATATCCGGTGTCATGAGCTGCAGAGAAATGTGCTAATTTGTTATTTTTTTATGTTTAAGCACTCTCTTCAAAAAGCACTTGCTCGGAGCCAGCTTACTCCCTGAAAATACTACACAGTGCATTTCCTGCCAGATGCCCATAACGGCCATCAATATCCTCAACATCTCTGCAATCATAGAGAAAGCTCTTTTTTGAGGGCACCACGAAGTCAACAACAAAATTGGATCCAAATTTGATTTGCTAGGTTCCTCTCTGGGTTAATTCTACAAAGACAGCAGAAACCCAAACCTGCTATCTGCTAGGCCATGAGAAGTATGTTATGAGCAGTGCAGAGAGTGAATAAAGACCTTTTGAAGAAAATGTTGATGCAAGCATCTATCCGTCAACCCCACTTATGAGTTGTACCTGATGTAGACATTATAACTTGACCGCAAAATCGCTTGGAAATATTCTCACGTAGGAAGCTAAGTATCAAGTTGTCTACAGCAATTATATTGAAAGTTATATTTAAATGAACATTGAAGCAGCATTAACCTCTGTCAGCATTTCTGAGCCAGTTGTGGAAATTTCACAATCCTCTGCTGGCCTCTCCACAGCACAACCACTTTTTCGACCGTTTAATACCTAAATCTGTCAGCTGCGCAATGTATTCTGAAGGACCCTGTACTCAGAACGGTCTGAAGTTGGCGATTGTTCGAGTCGACGCGCTGACCGGTAAATGAGCTCAAGACATTCCATGTGTGAGTTTGGGTTTTCTGGTGCGATGAGACCAGCTCCAATAATTTACATCCCTTTGCCAATCCACTACTTAACAAATGCCTCTCCACACGGAAGCCCACCACGGGCCCTTGGGCGCGACGGTGGCTTGATCATTACCACACCGCACTCGATGGTGCAGGTTGGTGGATATGGGTAGGTGGGGACGGTGTACCAAGTCCGGTTCCTGTGTCACAAATACCAGCCGTGTTGGCCGTGGCCGGGAACGAAACTCGGGCTGGTCGCGACGGCGCGCTAAGCGTCGCACCACCGCTTCGCCCGCCGAATTACCTCAATTAAATATAAATGTGCCTCTTCCCGCGAAAAGGGTATGACATTTCCCAAAGATTGTGCAGCACGTACAACATTTATGTGTAACATCCGCTGGGCACCACGTGTGCTCGCCGTAAAGCAACTGGAGCGAATGTTGTCCGTATAGGGAACCCAATGCCGATGCAGCATACTCCACCCTCCGTGGCAGTATTGCTCAACAGAAGTGAAGTGTAATCACACTTATAATTCACATCTTCGCCGCTGTATATACACAGCCATGCTCAGATGTCAAAATAAATGCTGGTAAACTCAACAACTACATGATGCCGTGCTCAATTGAGCATCGAGGTGATGCTCACCTCTTCCTTGCAGCCCTGAGGCAATGATTGAAAATCCTGCATTGCCATAGTTGATGGCTATAGGACAACCACTCTTGACATCGACCCTGGAGGGATTGAGGGGCTGACTCAACCTCCGACCAGGATTTCAACTCGCGTTCTTTCAATTACGAGCTGCTCGCATTACCGCTGAGCCAACTGTCTGGATTATCTTCTAAAATAGTCGCATATGCACAGTAAATATATATTGGGAGTCCTCTACTTACGAACGAGTTAGGTTTCAGAGGTCTGTTTGAAAGTCGATTTGGTCGTAAGTCCAACTTCACTCCTGTCAATTACAAATATGTTGAAAGTAATGTACACTAGACACGGGGAATGGCAGATGTAGATGTCACTGGTTCTTCATGTTCGGCAGATGTAGATGCCATTGGTTCGTTATGTTTTGCATATGTAGATGTCACTAGTTCTTCATGTTCTGCAGATTTAGATGCCACTGGTTCTTCATGTACTGCAGATGTATATGCCACTGGTTCTTCCTGTTTTGCAGATGTAGATGCCACTGGTTCTTTATGTTCCGCAGATGTAGATGCCACTAGTTCTTTATGTTCCGCAGATGTAGATGCCACTGGTTCTTTATGTTCCGCAGATGTAGATGCTACTGGTTCTTCACGTTCTGCAGATGTAGATGCCACTGGTTCTTCATGTACTGCAGATGTAGATGCCACTGGTTCTTCATGTTTTGCAGATGTAGATGCCACTGGTTCTTTATGTTCCGCAGATGTAGATGCCACTAGTTCCTTATGTTCCGCAGATGTAGATGCCACTGGTTCTTTATGTTCCGCAGATGTAGATGCTACTGGTTCTTCACGTTCTGCAGATGTAGATGCCACTGGTTCTTCATGTTCCGCAGATGTATATCCCACTGGTTCTTCATGTTTTGCAGATGTAGATGCCACTGGTTCTTTATGTTCCGCAGATGTAGATGCCACTAGTTCTTTATGTTCCGCAGATGTAGATGCAACTGGTTCTTCATGTTCTGCAGATGTAGATGCCACTGGCTCTTCACGTTCTGTAGATGTAGATGCCACTGGTTCTTCATGTTCTGTAGATGTAGATGCCACTGGTTCTTCATGTTCTGTGGATGTAGATGCCACTGGTTCTTCATGTTCTGTAGATGTAGATGCCACTGGTTCTTCATGTACTGCAGATGTAGATGCCACTGGTTCTTCATGTTTTGCAGATGTAGATGCCACTGGTTCTTCATGTTCTGTAGATGTAGATGCCACTGGTTCTTCATGTTCTGTAGATGTAGATGCCACTGGTTCTTCATGTTCTGTAGATGTAGATGTCACTGGTTCTTCATGTTCTGTAGATGTAGATGCCACTGGTTCTTCATGTACTGCAGATGTAGATGCCACTGGTTCTTCATGTTTTGCAGATGTAGATGCCACTGGTTCTTCATGTTTTGCAGATGTAGATGCCACTGGTTCTTCATGTTCTGTAGATGTAGATGCCACTGGTTCTTTATGTTCCGCAGATGTAGATGCCACTGGTTCTTCATGTTCTGTAGATGTAGATGCCACTGGTTCTTTATGTTCCGCAGATGTAGATGCCACTGGTTCTTCATGTTCTGTAGATGTAGATGCCACTGGTTCTTCATGTTCTGTAGATGTAGATGCCACAGGTTCTTCATGTTCTGTAAATGTAGATGCCACTGGTTCTTCATGTTCTGTAGATGTAGATGCCACTGGTTCTTCACGTTCTGTAGATGTAGATGCCACTGGTTCTTCATGTTCTGTAGATGTAGATGCCACTGTTTCTTCATGTTCTGTAGATGTAGATGCCACTGGTTCTTCATGTTCTGTAGATGTAGATGCCACTGGTTCTTCATGTTCTGCAGATGTAGATGCCACTGGCTCTTCACGTTCTGTAGATGTAGATGCCACTGGTTCTTCATGTTCTGTAGATGTAGATGCCACTGGTTCTTCATGTTCTGTAGATGTAGATGCCACTGGTTCTTCACGTTCTGTAGATGTAGATGCCACTGGTTCTTCATGTTCTGTAGATGTAGATGCCACTGATTCTTCACGTTCTGTAGATGTAGATCCCACTGGTTCTTCATGTTCTGTAGATGTAGATGCCACTGGTTCTTCACGTTCTGTAGATGTAGATGCCACTGGTTCTTCATGTTCTGTAGATGTAGATGCCACTGGTTCTTCATGTTCTGTAGATGCCACAGGTTCTTCATGTTCTGTAGATGCCACTGGTTCTTCATGTTCTGTAGATGTAGATGCCACTGGTTCTTCACGTTCTGTAGATGTAGATGCCACTGGTTCTTCATGTTCTGTAGATGTAGATGCCACTGGTTCTTCACGTTCTGTAGATGCCACTGGTTCTTCATGTTCTGTAGATGTAGATGCCACTGGTTCTTCATGTTCTGTAGATGTAGATGCCACTGGTTCTTCATGTTCTGTAGATATAGATGCCACTGGTTCTTCATGTTCTGTAGATGTAGATGCCACTGGTTCTTCATGTTCTGTAGATGTAGATGCCACTGGTTCTTCATGTTCTGTAGATGTAGATGCCACTGGTTCTTCATGTTCTGTAGATGTAGATGCCACTGGTTCTTCATGTTCTGTAGATATAGATGCCACTGGTTCTTCATGTTCTGTAGATGTAGATGCCACTGGTTCTTCATGTTCTGTAGATGTAGATGGCACTGGTTCTTCATGTTCTGTAGATATAGATGCCACTGGTTCTTCATGTTCTGTAGATGTAGATGCCACTGGTTCTTCATGTTCTGTAGATGTAGATGCCACTGGTTCTTCATGTTCTGTAGATGTAGATGTCACTGGTTCTTCACGTTCTGTAGATGTAGATGCCACTGGTTCTTCACGTTCTGTAGATGTAGATGCCACTGGTTCTTCACGTTCTGTAGATGTAGATGCCACTGGTTCTTCACGTTCTGCAGATGTAGATGTCACTGGTTCTTCACGTTCTGTAGATGTAGATGCCACTGGTTCTTCACGTTCTGCAGATGTAGATGCCACTGGTTCTTCATGTTCTGTAGATGTAGATGCCACTGGTTCTTTATGTTCTGTAGATGTAGATGCCACTGGTTCTTCATGTTCTGTAGATGTAGATGCCACTGGTTCTTCATGTTCTGTAGATGTAGATGCCACTGGTTCTTCATGTTCTGTAGATGTAGATGTCACTGGTTCTTCACGTTCTGTAGATGTAGATGCCACTGGTTCTTCACGTTCTGTAGATGTAGATGCCACTGGTTCTTCACGTTCTGTAGATGTAGATGCCACTGGTTCTTCACGTTCTGCAGATGTAGATTTCACTGGTTCTTCACGTTCTGTAGATGTAGATGCCACTGGTTCTTCACGTTCTGCAGATGTAGATGCCACTGGTTCTTCATGTTCTGTAGATGTAGATGCCACTGGTTCTTTATGTTCTGTAGATGTAGATGCCACTGGTTCTTTATGTTCTGTAGATGTAGATGCTAAGTTCCCTTTGGTGGTCATGTTTCCTCTCTACTCTCTTGAGAAACTTACCAAGAGATGTCTTCACAGTTGCTCTCTTCTTCTCTTCGTAAATCACCTTGTAACAGGCAATAGCATCGTGAACAGCTGCAACTGGACATACGGACTGGTTTGTTCATGTCTCTGAAAGTCCGTAACTCAAATGTTCATAAATAGAGGAGTCCCTGTATATCAATAATTTACAGCTCTCTGTCAATCCACGACTGCATGGGGGGGGGGGGGGGGGGGGCTACCAATTCTGTGAATGAATGAACTCGCATTCATAATGCGCTCTATCACTTAACGAAACGCCTCGGAGTGCAGATCCCTTTTTCGATGTGGTGGGTTGTTTGACTCTACTTGACCAAACTGGTCACTGCTGGTTGGTGAAGGAGCAGGGATGGGGCGAGAGGGGTTGGAAAAGGGGGGATCTCAGATATTTTTTTTTTCATTTCAATCATCATTGATGTACGTACTTATGTTGAACCTCTCACGCACCGTGCGTAGCCAACCGCGCTTATCAGAGGTGCGGAGGGAAGGACAACAAACTGAACACAACAAGCAGTTCCGATGCGTTTTCAATCTAGTTGATTTAAAAGTGCGTAGCTCCCAGTGGCTTCCTAATATCGGATAGAAGAGCGTTCCAGACGGCCGCAGAAGCGCACCTGAAAACCGCTGCACGATGCAGTGCCCGTGTCAGTTCGATGGCCAGCCAGAAGTTGCTACAAGGGTGACCGTAGTTTACGTGATGGTTTATGCTCCTTGAGTGACGTTCACTGTCGGCGTTATTTAGACTCAGGTTGCTGAGTTCTTAAGCGCAGTGCACTCATCACTGCAAGCGCAGTGCGCTCATCACTGCGCCACCAATCCGCCATGTATTACGTATGTGTACATGTATTATAGTGTGTCAGCTGATTGTTTACAAAGCTATATGCAAGAATGGCAAGAGGCCATAAGAGGTCATTTTAATAAAGGTGTTCCTTTCTCATAACGTCTGTGCGCCTAATAATAGTTCATGCCTCAGTTACTGCAAATGACTCATGGTTCAAGCCTTCCCTTAGCATAATTGTGTCGCAAATTGAAATGTATTGACTTTCAGATATTTATTTTTCCCATTGTTCAGGTTATTCGTGAACAAAAGCATAAAATGCTTCAAGTCTGAGGTCACAGTGGCGATGCCTCTGGTGATGAATGCAATAATACCACTTTCAAAAATATAATTCACTATTTGGTAATACCGAGGGTACTATTGACAGTGTTTTTTTGCGACAGAAAAACAAATATTTGTATTATTCATGTCACGTATAAATAAATACTTGATTTAAGTACTGGCAAGGGAGGTCCCATGATGCAGCTGCTAACCCCGAGCTCTGAGGGTGGCGTTGTCTTTGTGCTGTTCGCCTTTTGGCGTCCTCTGGTCTAACACCGTTTGAGACTAGGATCTAAAGAAAGCTGTTTATGATGAGGACCATTCCGTTTCAAAGACAATTCATATAATATGAGAGCGTGTTTTTTTTTTACTTGATTTCTTGCAAAAGGTTTCAGTTTGGTGTTTGAACATCTTAACACCTAAATTTTGATTTAAAGCTTTCGTGAATGCAGGGATTCATATTATTGGTTCTTTCGGTAAAGTCACGTAGAAGGGAAACAATAAAATAATAAAAATATAAAAGAATAAAATGATCACGACGTTTCGACTGCAACACAAGCAATCATCATCAAGTGTGAAAACCACAGCAAGAAAATTAGCACCACGGAGAGCCATTTGACAGTTTGTTCAGATGGACGAGTCCATCTATGTTCGGAAAAGAGGAGGGGGGAGACGAAAATAATGGATGTGGTCTGAAAACCACCGTAAGCGTGAACAATCAATTAAGACCCGAAATGGTTTATCAAATCCTTCCAATGATTGCTAGGCCAGAATCCATCTTCTCGGTTGAAATTGTCTCTGTGTTTGTATATGTGGATAGCCTCATGAACGAATCTCTCATGGTAGCCAGATGGCTTGCAAATAACCTCTGTCCTGGAGAAGTCAATGTCATGTGAGCCTACTGAATTATAACAGTGATCTGCCACGGCCGAGGTGTTGGTCCTACCGTGTTTTAGGTCTGCTTTGTGTTCACGAATGCGGTCCGAGACATGTCGTTTGGTTTCTCCAATGTAACTACTACCACAGAGGCAACTTAGTTTGTAGACGCCAGGGTACTGTATGTCCAGAATCACATCTTTTACAGATGGAACCAGATCATGGATTTTATGTAATGTGTTAAATCCGACATGGATCTTGTGTTTATTCAAGATTTTGCACGGATTGGGAACATGTAGACAATATGACTGCCTCTTCAGCTGCCACTATGTCGACCAAATGTAAGGAAAACCTGATTTCCAAATTTAACCTCCTCTCCAACAAAAGACCGGACCCACAAACCAACAATCTAGACGTTAACAAAGTCGTAATTAATCGCAGTAACAGTTCTATTCCCGATGGTCTGAAATCCGTTTTAGCTAAATGGCTAAACTTTGCAGTCACACCTAAACACATACCAGTTAATGATATCATTGCCCAAGTAGACGTGGCTCTCAAGGGCCTGGGTCACATCGCTGCAGATGTAGCAAGATCTGAAATCGCTGCAACCCTCAAAAACGCTAAGATGCCAGCAAGCAACCTCAGCAAAGATGAGCGTTTTGAATTATATAAATTTAAAAAGAGGGATGGCATTATATTCTTAGTTCTTTCGGTAAAGTCACGTTGAAGGGAAACAATAAAATAAAATAATAAAATATATAAAATAATAATATATAACAATAATATATATTTTATTATTTTATTGTTTCCCTTCAACGTGACTTTACCGGAAGAACTAAGAATATGAATTACTGCAGTCACGAAAACTTTAAATCAGGGATGACATTATCATCCTCTCAGCCGACAAGGGCAATGCCACTGTCATCATGGATAAAATAGAATATAACAACAAAATTCAAGAATTACTCAACGATGGCAGCTATACAAAAATAAAAAAACAGATCCCACCAACAGCCTCGTCATACAAACCAACGAAATCATTTCTGATTTAACCGCATTAATTGATCAAACCAAACAGTTCTCGTTGAAACCTTCTGCTGCCAGGCCACCAAGATTATACGGCTTACCAAAAATACATAAAGTAGATACACCCCTTCGTCCCATCGTCTTTACTATCAACTCCCCCACCTACAAACTGGCTCGTTTTCTGTCTGAAATTCTGCGGCCTTTCACTGGAAAAAACACCTCTGCGGTACAAAATTCTACTCACCTGGTATCGACAATCACGGGTATTTCCCTGTCCCCAGACGACCCACTTGTCAGTTTTGATGTAGTTTCCTTATTCACCAAAGTTCCTGTACCTGACACCATCGCAATCATTGAAGACTTGGTTCATCAGGGACTAAACACTGAGGTACCCCCCCTGGTGAGACATTGCTTAACCAATACATACTTCACTTGGAATGGAACTTTCTACAAACAAACTGAGGGCACCCCAATGGGCCCCCCCCCTATCTCCAGTTGTAGCCAACATTTTCATGGAGAAATTTGAGACTGAAACCATCCAGACTGCCACTCTGCACCCAACCTTATGGAAGAGGTACATGGATGACGCTTTTGTCATCTGGCCACATGGCCGGCCTGCTCTAGACCAATTCCTCGACCACATCAATTCCATACACCCAGCCATCAGATTTACCATGGAAGTCATAAAAGATGGCAAGCTACCTTTTTTGGATGTCCTAATAAAAAAGAGACCTGATGGTTCAATGAGCCACTCTGTCTAGAGGAAAGCTACCCATACGGATGCTTACCTGAAACCGGATTTCCACCACCATCCATCCCAGAAGAATTCCCTCATCATGACTCTGCACCATATTGCCCAATGCATATCCGACTAGGAACACATAGCCAGTGAACTCAAGCACGTACACCAAGCTCTTTAGGCTAATGGTTACTCTGACTACACAATCCGCAAAGCTATCACTCCAACCATGAAGAAGAATCTTCTTGAGGAGCCTTTCAAAACCATCACTTTACCCTACATTGAGGGGATCACAAAATAGATCTCCAAAATCTTGAAAAAACACAAGATCCAGGTCCGATTCAACACATTACATCAAATCCGTGATCTGGTTCCGTCTGTAAAAGATGTGATTCCGGACATACAGTACCCTGGCATCTACAAACTAAGTTGCCTCTGTGGTAGTAGTTACATTGGAGAAACCAAACAACATGTCATGGACCACATTCGTGAACACAAAGCAGACCTAAAACATGGTAGGACCAACACCTCGGCCGTGGCAGATCACTGTTATAATTCAGTAGTCTCACATGACATTGACTTCTCCAAGACAGAGGTTCTTTGCAAGCCATCTGGCTACCATGAGAGATTCGTTCATGAGGATATCCACATATACAAACACAGAGACAATTTCAACCGAGAAGATGGATTCTGGCTTAGCAATCATTGGAAGGATTTCATATACCATTTCGGGTCTTAATTGATTGTTCACGCTTACGGTGGCTTTCAGTCCGCATCCATTATTTTCATCTCCCCCCTCCTCTTTTCCGAACATACATGGACTAGTCCTTCTAAATAAACTGTCAAATCGCTCTCCGTGGTGCTAACGTTAAAAATAACCGCCACTTTCTTTCAAATTTTCTTGCTGTGGTTTTTCACACCTGATGATGATTGCTTGTGTTACAGTCGAAACGTCGTGAGAATTTCATTTTTTTATCATTTTATTGTTTCCCTTCTACATGACTTTACGGAAAGAACCAATAATATATATCTTAACACCTGTTTTATGTCCAAGAAGGGTAAACCTATTTGTAAACAATGCTATTGTTTGCTCAATTTCGTGAAAAACAATAGATTAATTTTGTTTCAATAGGCTCTTTAAATCAACACTGGAGCTTCACCTCTGACTCAGATAGGAATGCAATTGTTAATTTTGAAACACTATCATTTTTACAACATTTACAGCTTTGGCACATCCCTAGCAACAATAAAATGTGATTGAGAATTGGACAAGGGATGTCATGAAAACGGACCATTGGCGCGTTGACGAATCAACTATCTAGCTCTCCGAACACAACAAATGAATCATTAAAAATAATAATACACGCTTGAGACTGCTGTTATTACATTTCTTTATTTACACAGGTAAGCTTCGGTGTGTATCCTGACTTATTTCCTGAAGGGGAGGCAATCCCCATTGCAATTAAGGACGTAAGTCTTAAAATAATTATCTATAATATGCTATATTCTAGCATTGGTAAATAGTTATTTAGTCAGCTTGTTGTGCATGGCTTGAGTTTTTCTCGCATTTTTTCTTTAAGCCAAATTTATGCCGTTCTTTATTAAGTCCTAGAAAAAAATGTTTTATGACAGAACTACGTGGTGGACAGCAGAAGACTGAGCAGCAAAATCCATTGTTGTATTGTACTCCTGTACTTGGCCTTCACCAACTCACACTGACGAGTGTGGTGAAATATGGTGAAATCACCCCGACGACCCGTATAGGCATGGCGAGGATCATGGATCACCAGATAATCGTTTTCCGTGGTAGATATAAAAACTGGAAGAGGCAGCACAGGAGGGTATCCATAATAGAGGGTTTTTTTGGGTTAGATCGCGTAAATATAAATGCGTCGTCAAACCCGGCCACCAACCAACACAGCCAATTAGTAAGGTTTGTCACGTAAACAAAACATGCCAATTATTTTCAGGTACAGCACACCGGTGTGTTGGGAGAGTAAACCCACAACATTTACAATTCGAGTACGACGTTTCGCCAGCAATTACAACTAGCATCATCAGGCGGCAGCCAGATTTGTGAAGAAATCCTCATGTTTCGGTCTCTATTATGGATAATATTGGTGGCGAAAGCCTACGTGTTCAACAGGAGTGTATACCTGGGGCGGTTTCTGTTGGCGGACCGGGGACGATGCAAGACAAAGGCAGACGACAGTAGGTTTGAGTGCTTTGTTGATCACGGAAGCAAACTACTGCAATGTGCTTAAAGGGGAAAGCTTTCATTGGGAATCAAAGCGGAAAAAGTACTGAAGGAAGCACAGATAAGCGCGTGCTTGGAATTACACCGAGAGACAGGAAGAGCGAGGATGCGTTAGAGAACATACTTAAGCATAGTGAGTGGCCGAGGGCAGGACGGCGATCATATATCGTCCGTCTTAGTAACATGAAATGTATCATCTCCCGTCTTGGGGGATTGTTGTGAATACTGAAATGTTTTTTGTTCAGTCATAGAGGCGGCCAACAATTTAAAATTCGATGTCCCAGCACGAAAATTTGAAACAACGGTCCAAGTTTCTTAAATCCCCTCCCCCACCTCTGTCTACTCGGGTGCCACGATAACGCGATGTTAACTCCCTCGCCTAGTTTGCAGGGGGTTACGGGTTCGATTCCCGACCCTAACGTCAATATATTTGTAGTTTGCATGTTTTCCCCGTGGTCGCGTGGATTTTTCTCCGGGTCCTCCGGTTTTTCCCTCCGCATTTAGAATCGACATCACGCGTTTAGTGGAATTTTGGCTGCTGTAGATTTCCGCGTGATAATAAACCACTTTGGTTGAGCGATCGTTTGCGGCCGGGTCTCTTCTGAAAAAAGAGCCGCATAGCCCAGTGGGCCCGAACTGGCAAAATCTAAAATCGTATCAAAGTGCAGTACACGCCGCAGTTAGTCGCGTGGCAGTACGCTCGTGGCGAGTTAAAGTGTGGGTGCTCCCAACACTTCCAAGACGTCTGACCAGCGTGGAAGATTGAGGTCAAATGCCCTCTATAGTGACTCTCTACAACTCCCTCGAGTAGAGGCCCTGCAAGCTATCGCCAGAATAGGGTTTTCACCTTTTTATCTGGCAACAAAGCAGGTGTTAAGTTGCTTAAACACCAAACTGAAACCTTTCACAAGGAATCGTGTCTGCATTAACCGCATTACTTGTGGTCAAAATGCAAACAAACAAAAAAAAACGCACTCTGATAATATATGTGGCATTGTCTTTGAAACTGATCGGTCCACACCAGAGACAGCTTTCGTACGCATGTCGAACTTCCTTCGCACCGTGATAATCGTGGTAGTTCGCGACAGACGGGCTTGTGCGGGCCTCCGTAACAAAACAACGTGCCACACAAAATCCCGTTGGGCCCTCGGCAATGCCTCGGGTCTCTCCCCCACAACCACCACCGCCAACCACCACCACCACCACCCCTAATGCTGCACGTAACGAAACGGCCCCTCCATCCACGGAGATCCCACCCCGGGGTTGTTGGTTTTCTTTCCCTACACGGGGAGGCTTCGTTCCCTCTCGGCTCAAGCCCGCGGGGGTCCCTCGTAACCTCACGCGCGTCACAGCCCGGCCGGCCTCCGACTCTCGGGGGTGGTGGTGGTTGGGGGTGGTGGTGGTGGGGGTGGTGGTGGGGGGAACGCCCCAACACTTGCCACCCACGCAGTCCCAACACCCCCATCCACCCCCCCTAAGCTTGCCTCTCTCTCACTCACTCCACCCTCCCTAGGAAGCCCCGTCGCTCACCACCACCACCACCGCCTATGCTAAACGCAGCGATCGGGGGAGATGCACCGCGGTGTGCATCATCCAGGAGCTGCTTTGTCTGACGGGTTATTAATGCTGCGCCTCCGCTGTTGCCACGGCGACGTGTCAAGGAGTGGGGGGGGGTGGAGGAGGAGTTGGAGGAGGGGGGGTATGCTGCGTCGAGCAAAATTAAGTGCGCCTTTGTATTCATTTGTTTTGTCGGTGTTTTATATATTTTTTTGGGGGGTGGGGGTGGGTATCCCTCTTGCACGAGGAGAGTCGCAGGGGCAGGGAAAATAAAGAGAGAGCGAGAGAGAGAGAGAGACGTTTAGAATGTTAACGTCTTCCCGTGGTGGCATTGCCCAGTCGAATCCATGCGGAGGGACTCCGGCCTCAGAGCTATTACGCTTATCAGCATCGGCCAGTCGCTATCCACTGTTAAGTGAAGGCCTCTCCACATCATCATCATCCCTCAGGCGTCTGTGATTCCAAGATCCATTCAATTCTGGCACATGAGCCAATCTCATCGCTCCATCTTTGTGTTAGTCTTACTAAACTGAACGATTTATTTATTGTTATGTTTACCAGGTAAGGCCCCACTGAGAGCTGTATGACTCTCTTTTTCAGAAGTGATCTAGCCACAATTGGTATCTTGACGAAGTGGCTTATCACGTGGACATTTATAGCAGCCAAATACTCTGAGCACGTGTTTCTAAATGTGGAGGGGAAAAAAGAAAACGGAGAAGGCGGGAAAATATCCATGCGATCACCACGGGAAGAGAGAGAGAGACACGCAAACTCCAAATATACAGCAGCAGCAGCAGCAGGCGTCAGGGTCGGGATCGAACCCACGACCTCCTGTACACCAGGCGAGGTAGTTAACATCTCCTAGCCACCGTGATGATGATGAGAGAGAGACACGCAAACTACAAATATACAGCAGCAGGCGTCAGGGTCGGGAACGGACACACGACCTCCTGTATACCAGGCAAGGTAGTTAACATCTCCTAGCCACCGTGATGATGATGAGAGAGAGACACGCAAACTCCAAATATACAGCAACAGGCGTCAGGGTCGGGGTCGGACGCACGACCTCCTGTATACCAGGCGAGGTAGTTAACTTCTTGCCATCTTAGCGCTGCAGGCACTGCCAGCGCTCCCAGACCCCTCCCGTTGAGGCAATGGAAGAGCCGTGATGAGATATCCACGTTTAAAACTCTCCCTCCCACCAGCAACCACCTATACCCCCGCCCCTGCAGCCCCCCACTCCACAGATACACGAGAACCGGGTTCCCGTTTGTCGATTCGTTCGAGTTAACCATCTCGCCATCGTGGCACGCTCGGGGGTCCTTCTCTCCTTTGGCTGCCATTCCATCACCCAGTCTCACACATGGGCCATCACCCCTTCTGTCAATGTGTCCTTCTGTCAATGTGTCTTTCTGTCAATGTGTCCTTCTGTCAATGTGTCCTTCTGTCAATGTGTCCTTATAGCAATGTGTCCTTCTGTCAATGTGTCCTTCTGTCAATGTGTCCTCCTGTCAATGTGTCCTTCTGTCAATGTGTCCTTATAGCAATGTGTCCTTCTGTCAATGTGTCCTTCTGTCAATGTGTCCTTCTGGCAATGTGTCCTTCTGTCAATATGTCCTTCTGTCAATGTATCCTTCTGTCAATGTGTCCTTCTGTCAATGTGTCCTTCTGTCAATGTGTTCTTCTGTCAATGTGTCCTTCTGTCAATCTGTCCTTCTGTCAATCTGTCCTTCTGTCAATGTGTCCTTCTGTCAATGTGTCTTTCTGTCAATGTGTCCTTCAGTCAATGTGTCCTTCTGTCAATGTGTCCTTCTGTCAATGTGTCCTTCTGTCAATGTGTCCTCCTGTCAATGTGTCCTTCTGTCAATGTGTCCTTCTGTCAATGTGTCCTTCTGTCAATGTGTCCTTCAGTCAATGTGTCCTTCTGTCAATGTGTCCTTCTGTCAATGTGTCCTTCTAGCAATGTGTCCTTCTGTCAATGTGTCCTTCTGTCAATGTGTCCTTCTGTCAATGTGTCCTTCTGGTAATGTGTCCTTCTGTCAATGTATCCTTCTGTCAATGTGTCCTTCTGTCAATGTGTCCTTCTGTCAATGTGTACTTCTGTCAATGTGTCCTTCTGGCAATGTGTCCTTCTGTCAATGTGTCCTTCTGGCAACGTGTCCTTCTGGCAACGTGTCCTTTTGTCAATGTGTCCTTCTGTCAATGTGTCCTTCTGTCAATGTGTCCTTCTGGCAATGTGTTCTTCTGGCAATGTGTCTTTCTGTCAATGTGTCCTTCTAGCAATATGTCCTTCTGTCAATGTGTCTTTCTGTCAATGTGTCCTTCTGTCAATGTGTCCTTCTGTCAATGTGTCCTTCTAGCAATGTGTCATTCTAGCAATGTGTCCTTCTGTCAATGTGTCCTTCTGTCAATGTGTCTTTCTGTCAATGTGTTCTTCTGTCAATGTGTCCTTCTGTCAATGTGTCCTTCTGGCAATGTGTCCTTCTGTCAATGTGTCCTTCTGGCAATGTGTCCTTCTGGCAATATGTCCTTCTACCAATGTGTCCTTCTGTCAATGTGTCCTTCTGTCAATGTGTCCTTCTGTCAATGTGTCCTTCTACCAATGTGTCCTTCTGTCAATGTGTCCTTCTGTCAATGTGTCTTTCTGTCAATGTGTCCTTCTGTCAATGTGTCCTTCTGTCAATGTGTCCTTCTAGCAATGTGTCCTTCTAGCAACGTGTCCTTCTGTCAATGTGTCCTTCTGTCAATGTGTCCTTCTGTCAATGTGTCCTTCTCGCAATGTGTCCTTCTGTCAATGTGTCCTTCTGTCAATGTGTCCTTCTGGCAATGTGTCCTTCTGTCAATGTGTCCTTCTGGCAATATGTCCTTCTGGCAATGTGTCCTTCTGTCAATGTGTCCTTCTGGCAATGTGTTCTTCTGGCAATGTGTCTTTCTGTCAATGTGTCCTTCTAGCAATATGTCCTTCTGTCAATGTGTCTTTCTGTCAATGTGTCCTTCTGTCAATGTGTCCTTATGTCAATGTGTCCTTCTAGCAATGTGTCCTTCTAGCAATGTGTCCTTCTGTCAATGTGTCCTTCTGTCAATGTGTCCTTCTGTCAATGTGTCCTTCTGTCAATGTGTCCTTCTGGCAATGTGTCCTTCTGTCAATGTGTCCTTCTGGCAATGTGTCCTTCTGGCAATGTGTCCTTCTGTCAATGTGTCTTTCTGTCAATGTGTCCTTCTGTCAATGTGTCCTTCTGTCAATGTGTCCTTCTAGCAATGTGTCCTTCTAGCAACGTGTCCTTCTGGCAATGTGTCCTTCTGTCAATGTGTCCTTCAGTCAATGTGTCCTTCTGTCAATGTGTCCTTCTCGCAATGTGTCCTTCTGTCAATGTGTCCTTCTGTCAATGTGTCCTTCTGTCAATGTGTCCTTCTGGCAATGTGTCCTTCTGTCAATGTGTCCTTCTAGCAATGTGTCCTTCTGTCAATGTGTCCATCTGTCAATGTGTCCATCTGTCAATGTGTCCTATGTCAATGTGTCCTTCTGTCAATGTGTCCTTCTGTCAATGTGTCCTTCTCGCAACGTGTCCTTCCCAAGCTAACTTAATGTCCTTCAGGCACATGCTACGTCATCGATTGGTGTTTGTTCCCCAATCGATGTGTTCCTCCTTCTACCTCTGCACGTTATTCCCAGCAGGAATCTCTCCGTACAACATAGTACTATATATGCATGTAGTATCACGTGTAACGTAGCAACTGTGATATTATTATGAACAATAAAGTTTAACGCCGTGCAATTAAACGGTGTACATGCAATGAAACCAACTAAAAGTATCTCCGTTATTCAATGAGCACAAGACGGTGTTTAAATTAGTCGTAGCTTTATGTTTGGGCGGCAGTTGCCATGGTGAAATGGTTAACACACTGGACTTGCAATTCCGACATCGCCAATTCTCTCTAAGACTCATGATAATTTACCCCCCCCGCCCAAAACCTTCAGTAAGAATTGCAAATAATATGTCCATCACTCTCCTAGAATCCTCCTTGTTATCGTTATAACAGTGGGAAACAATGGAGAGAAATAGTTCATTGGAAATGTTAATCGAGGGGGCTTTAATATTCCCTGGCTAGGAAAAAAAAACACGCACAATAAATCAGAGCAGAATAACATTGCCGGAGTCTTTGTTATATTTTACTCCAGCTGAAATGTTAAACAATGCCAGCATATTTATTAAATATTGTACGGCCACCGCTGCACCTCATGTCGGTCTCGCTGACATCCAGCAACGAGGCATCAAATTAGTTTGCATGAGTTAGCCAATAACCTATACGTCCGGCAGCGCTTGAAATTACAGTTGAACGGACAGTTTTAATAAACAAACAAATGGTGGCAATTGTGTGCCCGGTATGTAAATATTATGCGTAAGTTAATATTGGTACACGATTATGCAAGCATAGACGTGGCACAACATTCGTTTGTTTAAAACAAACTCAACTTCGCTTCTTCAAGGGCATGTCCACACAGCCAAGGGGCCGTCAATAAATGACGTCACACGGCGTCACAAAAAGTCAGACCCCCCCCCTCAAATATGACGTCACAAAGCACTGCCCCCCCCCCCACCAAAAAAATATAAGACATGTTTCAAATCGCTTTAAACTATTGTCATTGTAGTGCGTGTTTAATGTGGCGCTGCACTCTGATGTTGTAGGAGAAAACATTTATCAAAAAGTATATTTAAATTTCGATTTAAAGCTTTCGTGACTGCAATGATTCATCTTCTTTGGTTCTTTCGGTAAAGTCACGTAGAATGATAATAAAATAATAAATTGATAAAATAAAATAACACAGTAATATTCTCACGACGTTTCGGCCACAACACAAGCGGCCTTCATCAGGTGAAGGGGGCGAGACTCCAGCGCTGTCCTACCAGACAGTCTCGCCCCCTTCACCTGATGAAGGCCGCTTGTGTTGTGGCCGAAACGTCGTGAGAATATTATTGTGTTATTTTATCAATTTATTATTTTATTATCATTCTACGTGACTTTACCGAAAGAACCAAAGAAGAAGTATATTTAATTAAGTAGAACGTGTTGTCTATATTTATTTATAGTTGCGCATTTTTATGTGACGTCACATTTCTCACCCCCCCCCCCCCCCAGGTGCGTGACGTCATTTATGGACGGCCCCCAATTGGTACAACTTTTTAAAGGGTAGAACAATACCCAAACAACACTTTATCCCGTACCGACGGAACGGGTTGAGCTAGATTGCATAAATACATACAGTATCTTTACGCGATCTAGCCCAAAAAAACCTACATTATGGATGATATTGGTCGCGAAAGCCTACGTGTTAAAATGGAACGGGTTGCGTCAACGATATTTTTTTCAACCGCATTCTCCGTAACGAGCCGAGGTATATGGCAACCTCATCGTCGTCCACGGGAAGGGAGTTTCAGAACATCCCTGTGTGATCCACCAACCCCTCGCTGCTGCACGTGGCTGCCTGGATTACAGGCAGCCACGTGCACAGCCACCGCCATCGCCCTGCAGTGACCGGCGAGGTGAAGCACGGTCAGACGATCCCCGTTGACCGACACGGCGTGGCGAGGCCTTCATCCAGCAGTGGATTACAAAGGGGCTGTATTTTATACCATGAATATTCTTCAAGCTATATTCACTGCGGGCACGTCAAGCGCGTGGAAATTTTTCGTAGTAGTTCATTCACGTCGTGTATAGTGTCTCTGTAGCGTTTTTTTTATACCATGTATTTGATCTGCAATCACTTCCTTCTTGAACCATTATCTCAAATACCCCTTGGTGTCTCGAGATGTACTGTATGTGAGACACGGTATGACTAACAAATGATGATGATGACAATAATGACGGTCATTCGAAAACTATTTTTTTTAGCGTTTCCCTGAATTCATTCAAATTGCACTTTGAATTTAACGACCACGACTCTGTGAGCCAATGCCATCGCCGAGTTTGTGCAGCCCTTCAGTGTCAATACTACAGACCGCGTGCATCTCAATTCAGTGGTGGGGGTCAGAGCGTACGTGTAAGCTATTTTTTTATAAACGTAAAAAAATAATTCTGGCGCGTAGTTAATAAGTGTTACAATTTTATCCTAAAGTGTGTAAAGTCATGCCTTCCCACGTGGCAGGCGATGTCAAGTGTGATGCCACTCAGCTCACTCGCCCACTACCCGTTACCTAATTTACACTTTCCTCGAGGGCAGAACATTTCCACGTCACGTCAAAAGGCATGAGACGTAACGGCTCACCTTGGCCCTGTGTTACCGTGTGCTTGCGTGCAGATAGCACGCGTACGGACGCACGTAGATTATGGCACCGGTCGGTGATTCGTGTCCAACCTTACCCATGTCTGAGCACTGGCCGCGAGATGGAATCTATCCTATGTCACAGGGCTCTCTCTGCCTTCGGCAGTTCTTGCGAGAAGTTGCCTTACACCGTGCCCAGTCCAAGCAACAGCGTCGTCAATCTTAAGCTCTTCTGAGCTGGCCTTGGCCTTGCTTTCCCGGGACTGAGCCTGTTCACGTGCACAGCGTATTACTTACCCAGGGATGTCACACCGAGTCTGAAGATTTGTTTTTTTTTTCAGGAGGATCCTTCAACATTGGGATGTTTGGCCAAACATGTCATGTTTTTTTTAGCCGTGGGATGAACCAGTGAACCCAGAGGAATTGCCGGGCAAAACAGGGAAAGAGCAAATTTCACACAGAAAAGCGCCCGGAGTTAGGAATCGATCATGCAGCCCAGGGAGTGCTGTGACAGTGCTTTTGCGAATAATCGGAAAGTTGTGAGTTAAAATCCTGGTCAGGGATAGATTTTTCTCACAATACGCAGAGGGGGCATTATAATGAGTGAGCAGTTTTTTTTTTCTCAGAAGATTACAGTGGTCATTTACTGGATCACCTGGTCCATGCCAAAAGAATGTGGCATTTCCATCACTAAATCAGGACAGCCACAATAAAATGGCCATTTGAGTAAAAAGTAACAAAACAAAAACCTCAACACATGCATCAATAACACTGTGGCCTTAAAAGACAAAAAAGTACGTAAGAGGTGACGCTTCAGGCAATGGCCATTCCAAACAGCACATAGGTCAAAGAGGTCTAAACGTCGCCTATTATACATATGTAGTGACATTGAATGAGTCACCGGAACGTGTAGCGCTGGGGACTGGTAGAGAGTGGGATCAGGTGTCACTTACATAGGAGTAAGTGACACCTGAATTCAACTGTGCAGGGTAAATTATTCCGTTGCAATACGAACATTTAAACGTCGGGTCCCATTCGTACTTCGAGAGTTTGACTAAAATGTGAGCACATTCACACCTTTCTGAAGTTGCACTTGCTCCCACGTGCAGGTGACACACCGTTCATTATACCAAAGATATATGAAAGAGATGAGTGCACATCACATCTGGTTAGTTTTTTTCTTGATATCAGGTGGTATATATGAGCTGTAAACACGTGCAATGCTTTGTAATTTGAAAACGCTTGCAATGTTATGTACAATTTGCAAGCCGTGCCTCAATGCTACAGCCCCAAAATGCATTGCACAACACGAAGAAATATTGCTTGTAATTTCAAATGTGGAATTATTTGTATCGGTTCAGTTTCAACCCTGACATGGTTAGGGCATCGCGGTGGCAAGAAGGCGCTGTGGTGGCTAGGAGATGTTAACTACCTCGCACAATATACAGGAGGTCGTGGAATCGATCCCGACCCTGACAACTTTATATATGGAATTTGCATGTTCTCCCCGTGCTCGCGTGGATTTTTCTCCAGGTCCTCCGGTTTCCCCTCCACATTTATAATCAACATACGCTTAGAGTATCTGGCTGCTCTAAATTTCCACGCGATGAGCCACTTCTTGGGCTGTCATTTGTGGCCAGGTCGCTTCTGAAAAGAAGCTACACAGCTCAGTGGATCTTACCTGGTAAAGTAAAAAAAAAATCATTAAAAACATTACGTAAAATAAATTCATAGGTTTGATGAAACAAAGTAGTTGTATTCTTGGTTCTTTCGGTAAAGTAACTTAGAAGGGAAACAATAAAATAATAAAAATATAAAAACAATTAAATTGTCACGACGTTTCGACTGCAACGCAAGCAATCATCATCAGGTGTGAAAACCACAGCAAGAAAATTTGAAAAAAAAGTGGCGTTTTTTTACGTTCACACCTGACGATGATTGCTTGTGTTGCAGTCGAAACGTCGTGAGAATTTTATTGTTGTAGATTTGTATTATTTTATTGTTTCCTTCTACGTGACTTTACCGAAAGAACCAAGAATTATGAATCCCTGCAGTCACGAAAGCTTTAAATCAAAAGTGGTTGTACTTACGTGCCCTACTTAATTTGTGTTTCGATGATTTACCTTCTAAAAAAACTGGCATGTCTCGTACCCCCAGAAAGGGCACCCCAGGTTAAAAATCACTGATCTACACAAAAGTAAACTTCCAATTGAGATAAACTACTTATGATATCGTGTATGTGTGGACATGCTCAAAGGAAACAGATGCATTCCCAAATAAAAACACTTCATAACAAATCAGATTTTGCAAATACAGGCTGCGAAAGGGTAAAGCATTTATTTGTATTTTTTTAAATTCTGAGCTGTATACAGGGAGGCAACCATCCTCAAAGGAATGGCCTACTACGCGTGCGTTCAAATGTAAAAAAAAATCCCTATGTGAGACTCAAATTCCTAACATCGATGCAAAAACAGAATGCCTCGGCAAGTAACTTTGTTCGCTTGTGATCGCCAAGCATGCACGAGGAAAAGGGGTGAATAGAGCGGCCCTTTATTTGCTGCTCAAATGTCTCCGCTCATAATCCTCTCCCAGCTCTTAAATGCTGCATGTCCAGGGCGTTTCGTGGTGTGTGCTGCAAACCTTCTCCAATCCATCTCATCCCCCCCCCCCCCAGGACCACCTGCTTCTGGGCTTTGCACTGCATTAATGTGTGTGGGAGATTAACTAAAACAATTATAATTTGGGTCATTATCATACAATGTTTTTTTTACCTTTCTCGCTTTAAGGCAAATCGGCTACAAACTCTCCCATGACTGGATGATTTTACTTCAGTTCGAAGGACATCAGAATGTAGTCAATACTGATTTGCAGGAGGTCTCTGTCCATGCGCATCCAAAATAATTCAAACTTCTGATCTGCACAGATTTAACTTTGAGACGGATTTTATTGTGACTTTAACGATGACAGTTTTGGTTTTTAAAGTGTTAGACTACCTATTAGAGTGAAAGTCTTCCAATTGTGTGCAATGCAAATGGATACATCCTTTAACTCAGTGGCAGACTCTATGCACAAACTATTATTAACGTGAATTAATTGGCCACACTACTGTCGGTTAACTCAACGATGACTCATCCAATATTCTGCAATGTTACATTCATAAGATGGCCCACATTACAGTTGTGGTTAAAAGTGGATTGTTCTGAGTTTATATATTGGTGTTTTAACATCTTAATACCTGTTGTGTTGATATATTTGTGGGATGGGAGGCAGGGTGAATTGGTTGTTGATACGTAGGTTGGTGTGATATTTTACGAAAGCTATGATTAACATATTGTTGTACCACGTCAGATCCAGGATAATCATATCGTCCATTTTGGTAAATATCATATCGTCATTATGGTTATCAAATTATTGGTTCTTTCGGTAAAGTCCGTGGTGCTAACGTTCAGAAAAAAACGCCACTTTTTAAAAATGTTCTTGCTGTGGTTTTCACACCTGATGATGATTGCTTGTGTTGCAATCGAAACGTCGTGAGAATTTTATTTATTTGTATTATTTTATTATTTCCCTTCTACGTGACTTTACCGAAAGAACCAAGAATATGAATCCCTGCAGTCACGAAAGCTTAAAATCGAAATTCATGGTTATCAAGTTTCATTTTTCTTACATTTTTATTTCCCAACAAAATGCGTCTGAAATAATAATTATGATTAAAGTTCACAATTATAATTAGAGTTCTCGGGGTGAAAAAAATGCTATTACCTCTTTAAATAGTGCTTTACAAAATATTATCTTGAGTAATTGGCGGCATGTTAATTATATGTCATTGTTTTCTGACAGCGTGCCAGTTATTATAAGTGTTATATCTTGTAAATTTAAATTTCTAATAATTCTTATGGCGGGCTTAGATTGAGTGACCTGCAGCAGAATACCTTCATGGGTGTTTGAACTACACCAAAGCAAACAAGACGATGCATATTGTAAAACACGATTACAAAGTTAACCTAAACTATTTTCGTGATAAACCATTGTGTTGCGAAGATTCACATTGTATCATATTGTGAATAATTATAATCTTGGCAACCCTAGTGCACAGTGCGACGGGATCCCGAGATGAGGAATCTGATCGCTGGGCGCTGCCAACGAGCATGGCGAGTTTTATCAGAACCAGTCCCTGGGCCCTAGTTCGTTTATATTTACGCACATCATGGGACCTCCTTTGCCAGTACCAAAATATGCGAATAGGTTTTTTCCCATTTTGTCTGGCAACAAAAAACACCTTTTACAAGGAATCATGTCTGCATTAACCACAATACTTTTGGTCAGAATGCAAACAAAAAACATACTCTGAGTATTGTGGTTAATGCAGACGTGATGCCTAGTGAAAGGTGTTTCATGTTACCAGAAAAAAGGGGAAAAAGCCAATTCTCATATGTACAGTGAGGGAAAAAAGTATTTGATCCCCTGCTGATTTTGTACGTTTGCCCACTGACAAAGAAATGATCAGTATATAATTTTAATGGTAGGTTTATTTGAACAGTGAGGGACAGAATAACAACAAAACAATCCAGAAAAACGCATGTCAAAAATGATTTGATAAATTGATTTGCATTTTATTGAGGGAAATAAGTATTTGACCACCTCTCAATCAGAAAGATTTCTGGCTCCCAGGTGTCTTTTATACAGGTAACGAGCTGAGAATAGTAGCACACTCTTAAAGGGAGTGCTCCTAATCTCAGCTTGTTACCTGTATAAAAGACACCTGTCTACAGAAGCAATCAATCAATCAGATTCCAAACTCTCCACCAAGACCAAAGAGCTCTCCAACGATGTCAGGGACAAGATTGTAGACCTACACAAGGCTGGAATGGGATACAAGACCATTGTCAAGCAGCTTGGTGAGAAGGTGACAACAGTTGGTGCGATTATTCGCAAATGGATGAAACACAAAATAACTGTCAATCTCCTTCGGCCTGGGGCTCCATGCAATATCTCACGTCGTGGAGTTGCAATGATCATGGGAACGGTGAGGAATCAGCCCAGAACTACACGGGATATTGTCAATGATCTCAAGGCAGCTGGGACCATAGTCACCAGGAAAACAATTGGTAACACACTAGGCCATGAAGGACTGAAATCCTGCAGCGCCCGCAAGGTCCCTCTGCTCAAGAAAGCACATATACATGCCCATCTGAAGTTTGCCAATGAACATCTAAATGATTCAGAGGACAACTGGGTGAAAGTGTTGTGGTCAGATGAGACCAAAATGGAGCTCTTTGGCATCAACTCAACTCGCCGTGTTTGGAGGAGGAGGAATGCTGCCTATGACCCCAAGAACACCATCCCCACCGTCAAACATGGAGGTGGAAACATTATGCTTTGGGGGTATTTTTCTGCTAAGGGGACAGGACAACTTCACCGCATCAAAGGGACGATGGACGGGTGCCATGTACCGTCAAATCTTGGGTGAGAACCTCCTTCCCTCAGCCAGAGCATTGCAAATGGGTCGTAGATGGGTATTCCAGCATGACAATGACCCAAAACACACGGCCAAGGGAACAAAGGAGTGGCTCAAGAAGAAGCACATTAAGGTCCTGGAGTGGCTTAGACAGTCTCCAGACCTTAATCCCATAGAAAATCTGTGGAGGGAGCTGAAGGTTCGAGTTGCCAAACGTCAGCCTCGAAGCCTTAATGACTTGGAGAAGATCTGCAAAGAGGAGTGGGACAAAATCCCTCCTGAGATTTGTGCAAACCTGGTGGTCAACTACAAGAAACGTCTGACCTCTGTGATTGCCAACAAGGGTTTTGCCACCAAGTACTAAGTCATATTTTGCAGAGGGGTCAAGTATTTATTTCCTTCATTAAAATGCAAATCAATTCATAACATTTTTGACATGCGTTTTTATGGATTTTTTGTGTTGTTATTCTGTCTCTCGCTGTTCAAATAAACCTACCATTAAAATTATAGACTGATCCTTTATTTGTCAGTGGGCAAACGTACAAAATCAGCAGGGGATATAATACTTTTTTCCCCTCACTGTATGTACAGTTTGTGGAACTTCTTTCGTGCCGTACATAGCCAACCGTGATGATCGGTGGTGCGGGGGAACGAGAACAAACTAAACACAAACGGCAGTTCTGAAGAAATGCGTTTCCAATCTGGATTTCAAAGTGCATAGCTCCAGTGGCGTCCTAATATCGGAAGGAAGAGCATTCCAGACGGCCGCAGAATCGCTTCTGAAAGCGCCGTGCGATGCGGTGACCGCCTTCTTTGTTCGATGGCCAGCCCGAAACCACGTGAATGATGATGTGGTGACCATCAATGTTCGAGGGCTGTTCACCCAACTGCCCTGATCCGCTTCGCGACATCAAACATCCGCCATGAGCCGCATGCCATGGATGGAGAGGCCTTCACCCGACAGCGCGTTGGCAAAGGGCCGTCAATTATTATGCTCATACAATACAAATTATACATTCCGAGCAGTGTACAACGAGAGCATTTTTCTTTGCGAGCAGCAGACTATTTTAAGCAGTGTTGTTTTGATAGGGATCGAGATATAAAAGCATCAGATTGTGAAGGAAAGCGTGGCAAGCGTTGGCTTTCGGCGGGACTGTGCGGAAGTTTATGTCGCAATAAAAGGTATCTGTTCACCATAAAACCAGCTGCAAGCACCGCAATAAAAAAAAATGTATTTATGTTTAGCGCTTTAAGATGGTTTAAGGTAACAAAAACCTGCTCGGTACATTTTCCGCTTCGAAAATCAAAATAATACGTGACAAATCTGTCTCGCCCACTGAGTTACGTACAAGCAGCGCATTGCCAGCGTGGAGATCCCGCGGGTGTCCTGCTAATTCTGATTCTGTTTGAAATCCTCTTAGGCTCATTATCATCGGTGGTAAACGTTGAAGGGGCAATCGAGCAATTGCTGGCTCACATGACTGCTGGCAGAGGGGGTGTCCACAAACAGGGGCAGCTCTATAGGGAATTCGGTTCACTCTTCCATGCTATGTTATTCTCATTGTTGTGTCACGGCGATACTGTGTGTTCAAGAGAGGCTGCTGTACACTCAGAGCAAAAGTTTTTTTTTTGTTAACCAACAGGTTTTGGAATTCAATCGAATTGTGATGATGAATCGCGAGGTGGAGTGGTGGGTGGGTGGGTGGGTGGCTCGGTTGTTGAATCGTTACACCTCTAACATTTATCAATTATGCTTAATAGAATTATTTTTATATCCATAGGCAAAACATTCTAAATGAAGTGTTTTTTTTTGTTTCTACCTGGTGAGAATCATTATGCTTTAATATGCTCAGGGCTGCAAGCAGCGTGGAGCAGGCATGCAATGAGTAGCCATAGCCATCGATGTACTGGATGTGGTGTGTCGAGTGTGGACGTATACATTCCAGGTCGCTGATCAGGACAGAAAGCCCTCATATGAATACAACATTAAATTGACGTCTCCTTCCCTCTATCCCCCGTAATGATTGGAGAGCGGCAGTGTAGTGGAATTCGATTCCCACTCTCGACCAATAACATCGTGGAATGTTTGAACTGGTCCTGGGGCCTCTTCTGGGTGGTCTCGGCATCAAATGAATACCGTACCTGGCTCCCATCTAGATCACTCACTCGAGCAGTAGGATTTCATTACAAACGGCTTTATCCAGAGGAGTGAACGATCGTCACTCACCCTTTTGTGTCAAGAGCCGGCCTTTATTGGTGCTCGCTTAACGGCACTTTCCACAACGGCCTGTTGAAGGCTGTAACGGGGTCACTTGGCCTTGTCTCTTTGTCCTTGTGTCTCTTTAATGTACTGTGGTCTCAATACACAAGCATGCCACCTGACTAATTTGGGATGCTTGCGAGCCCCATAGCAGTATAAATAGATGTTTCTTTTCTTATTTTACCGTACATTTATATACAGTGAACTAACTATGGCACAAGACGGTTGGCGAGATGAAACGAGATGAGTGGATGGGATATTGTTATAACGAGGTTCGTGGTTGTGGTGGTAATGATGCGTGGAATAAACGAAGATAGAAATGAGATGAGTGGCTTGATGATGGGTGACCATGGGGAGTTGTGGACAGGGAAGGCGGCGTTCGTACGAGTGGGGAGGGCAATAAGGGGAGAAGGAAGGGCGTATGGGCAAGAGAGAATAAGTGGGTTTTAAGAGACGAGCGATAGGTAGTGAGAGAGGGCGATTGTTTGACGTGCAAGGGCACGTCAAAACATTTGATACCACTCCTCGCAAGAGTAGGCCAATGTGTTCCAGTGCCATGGCCGCATTGAACGCTCCGTTATAAAATGCCACGCCATGGGAAAATAGGGCCACCTCTGCTTAAGAAGCTGACTGTGGCTTAATGCTCCACTCTGCACACAAAGTTTCGCATGAATAATTGACTGAGAAAATGTAGTTGCTGTAATATAGCACTATACCCACATGCATGTTTATATTGTTGTACGGCTAGTGTGACATGGGAGCACACTGTTAGGTGTATTTTTAACATATCCTGTTGTTTATTCACAAATTATCGGCATATAATAAAATAATGCTCTTGTAAATCCACATACAATGCATACATTATACTTATGACACTACTTCATACGTCTTCAGTGTCGTCTGTGCGTGCTGGTGGCGTGCGTCGCACACACAGCCAGCCGGACGACGAGGTGGTCGCAGGGGGCACCGCTCTGCGCCTTTTATTGTTTGTTGCTCACGCCACCACTCGGCCCCCCCATCTCTCTCTCTCTCCCACACACACGACCCCGCTGCCGCACGACCCGTCCCAGACACGACCCTGTCCGCGTCGCACCGGCGGCGTTGACCGGGACAGTCGACTACTGTCCGGCCGCGCAATGATTGGGCGAAGGCGGCAGCGATGACGGGACAAGTCCAATCCCGGAGCTCTCGCTCTCCGCTGCTCTTAATCCCCTCGGTGCGGCTTGGCTCCGCCCTCGCCGCGCCTCCCTTCTCGAACCCTCCAGAGGGTTCCAGGGGCTTCCACACGAGGTCTACGATGACCCTTGCCCCAGTTCCTCCGCCCTGCCGGCACACACACCGCGTATATGCTCAGCGGCGTGTGCGCTAAGTGCCCATCTGCAGTTGCAGCTGCTGTCCTACAGCGCTATGTCACGACACGTCGATCACAGGTGGCAGTTTTGTTGCGCTATCAGTTGTGGCCAGGTCACTTCTGAAAAATAAGCTGATAGCTCAGTCGGCCTTACCTGGTAAGATAAAAAGATAGTTTCGTTTTATTTATATATTTTAAAAGTGACTCGTTTACCTTTCCTATACAGTAAAACCTTGGATTGCGAGTAACTTGGTCTGCGAGTGTTTTGCAAGACGAGCTAATTTTTCAAATAAATATTAATTTGATAAACGAGCGAGGTCTTGCAATATGAGTAATGTATGTATACGCTTTGTCTGCCGAGCGTCACGTGCTCACAACTGATATACGAGTGCTTTGATATACGAGTGCTTTGGATTACAAACACGTTTCCGGAACGAATTATGCTCACAATCCAAGGTTTTACTGTACTTTGCACTATTATGGTGTTGCGTGTATTGTTTGTTGTAACGTTCTGTCCCGCCCCGACTGGACATCTGTAAAAAAAATACTTTCTAGCTCATCATATTCCTCCGATGTACATATTCTGATTCTGTATACAGGTATACAAATTACGGTGATGCATGCACTGATTTCAACTTGTAACTCGCCGCACAGCGTCCGATCGCTCTCACAGAGAGAAAACATCTCGGACGCGCGAGGTTGGAACCACAGACAAGTAAAAAAGTAGCGGCAGCCGGGTAGTGAGCCGGCGCTCCCAACAGTTGCCCGAGCTCTGCAGTCCTCTATCTATTGAGGCGTTATGAGCGTTTACACGTGGGAGGAAACCGAAGCACTTGGTGAAAACCCACGCGGTTGAGGGGGCAACACTCGATCCCGTGCAGGTGGAACATTTTGCCGTCACCGCATTCTCCTGGCAAGCCAGGGTTAGGGCATATCGACGCCCACGGCGAGTTTTCTTCACATGTGTGCGGTGATCCACCAACCCCTCGCCGCTGCCTCCACAGTGCCGGGTTGCAGGTGTGCGGCACGACCGCCGGGCGAATTTTTGGCCGTAAATTATGCATTCAACTATTTTGCGAAATAACATCAAAATTGGTTTGCGCAAACTTGAGATTAATTTTGCATGCGGTGGTGTAAACACGAACGACTGGGTTGTTATATGGCACCTCCGATTATGTTTGCACCTCCGATTAGCACGGTTGACTACGTACGGTGCGAAAGACGTTCAACATGCGTGCGTATGGTCACATTATGAATTGAATGCAGACACTCACATTTGCAGGAATACCTAGAGCACAATGGTTTATCCCCTTGGGAAGTGTTGTCATGGGAGTATTAACGTGCTCAAGCGGCAAATGGAAGAGACGTCGACGCAAGGATGGTCAGGGTGTGCCAACATCAACATGGGCACATGCTTCAGTATGTTCAGCTTCACATTCTCTCCCACACATCAGAAAGAAAGGGGAGAACCCAGTAGAGGCGTGAGGGGCCATTCTATATGCCGCAAGAACATCCGGAATGTGTAAATCCCAGTCGGACTGGGTTTCGTTAACTTGTTGACACAATATGGACGTAAGAGTCTTGTGCAGGCGCTCTACCATCCCGTCGGTCGGGGGATCGTCGGGCGAAATCCGAATTTTCTTTGTGCCCAGTAAATCGCACACCTTTTTTTTTTACAATTTAGAAGAAAAATGTTGGCCCTGGTCCATAAGGAGACGTTCCGGGCCCCTTTGTCCAGCACAGGGGTCACCAAACTTTTTTCACAGCGGGCCGGATAACTGATAGAATGACGATCGCGGGCCGCATAAACATTCTGTTCAATACTTGGGGGCGGGAAAGATGCGTGTTTGTGTGTGTTGCCATGGAAACCATGGTAACATCAGAGCGTAGGCGGAGCTACCACGAGCTGGGGAAGTACTTGGGATGGCGCGAAATAAGCAAACATTACAATAAACAAGAACATCTAGATACAATATTTTACATTTTAAATAGTAAATTTAAGGCACATAGCAGTAAGGAGGTCTCCGCACGCGTGAAGATCTCCTAGTATTCTAAACATAATATTTAAATTTAAATTGTATCACAACGTCTCGTGTTCCATACGTTTTTATCAACCAAATTCAAGTACCGTTGGCGGGCCTGATGGACTGACGTCGCGGGCCGGATTCGGCCCGCGGGCCGTAGTTTGGTGACCCCTGGTCCAGCACATACCCATGAAGGAACGCGTCCGTGATGGACGCACCGATTGATCCTGCAGAGACCATGCCACCGGCCACCGAGACAGGTGCTCTACCCCAACGAGCAAAAATCTATTCCCCCTTGGAATGGTGGGAAATGGCCCGAAGATGTTGAGGGCAATGAGCTCGTTAGCACGGGACACCCCAATAGACTGCAACGGTGGACGGGCCATCCTCGGTGGGGGCTTCAGGCGAGCACATTCCACGCACGCCTCAAGCACATTATGGACATCTTCCGACATCCCGGGCCTGAAGAAATCGCGTTTCAAGGTCGACAATGTCTTCTGCACCCCAAGGTGCATCAACCACTCATGGACAGCCCGCATAACTTTACCCCGCAGGGCAGTCGGCACGACGATGCAGTAGCGCTACATCTCCACGTCCCACCTCATTAGCAACCCATCTCGGAGGACCACGAGAGACATACCCCGTGGTCCCTTCCTACCGCCTGTGGTACCGACACGGCGTCGCAATTTTAGCAGGGAGGCGTCCTCCCCTCTGCCAATATACCATGCACCCTCACTGGCGTGTGTGCTGTCTGTCCACCACAGTTGCCGCTGCCGTCCACCAGCCGGCGCTATTACACTACACTTGTAAAATTACACCTATGACTGTAATAGGAGCATCTTTATTGTAGACACAACAACAACACTAGGCCAGGGCTTTGCTCTTGACCTTGAAGCTCGTCCCTTCCCTCATGCTCTCCCTCTTTCATCATTCTCGAGCCCCCCTTTCTGGAACGTTCCCCTCACTGTAACACCTAGTAGGAGGCTTTCGCGACCAATGTCATCCATAATACAGGTGTCTTTTGGGTTAAATCGCGTAAATATATGAATTTACGAAATGTCGTACTCAGACTGTAAATGTTGCGTCTTGGCTCTCCAATGCACCGGTGTGCTGTACTATGACGAATTGGTCACGTTGCTTACGTGACAAACCCTTACTGATTGGCTGTGTGTCGGGTGGTGGCCGGTTTAACGACTCATTTACATATTTACACGATCTAACCCCCCCACCCCCCCTCTATTATGGGTTCCCCCTCACCTTTTTTATCGCCCCCCCCCCCGGCACCTCGGCCTACTCTTTGAAATACAATTTGGCTGCACACATTGGCTTGGAGCGCGTGCCCTCTGAATTTCGGTCATCATTACACGTGGATAAATCATGGCATGGTTGTGCACCTGTTTACGTGACGTGTTCCAAATAAATACGCATTGCAGCATGGGATACAACATTGAAATAGATTAATTGCAATCATCGTGATTATTATATCACGTATACAGTGGGTAATCGTCAAAGTAGACATGCACGAATGGTGGATTGAATCCACCCCCGCCCCCCCGCATCGAGGTTCATGTATTTATTTATTATGAGAATTGCTTCGAACGATAGCATACATGGTGACGAACCCATTGCGTACAACACAAGAGCGGGAGACGTCATTGTTACACACGCGATTGAACGCATGCGTTACAAGCTTGAGAATCGCTATTTAATGATGAACGGGGGGCATCATTCCACCGCTAATACGCACAGCCTTGAGCATGTGACTTTATTTTTTATTGCATTGGAGTGACTGTTTCGAACTGCATATTTAAAAAGGGGCTGCAAAGTTAATATTAAACATTAATCATTAACATAAATAATAACGACTCGACAAGAGAAGATTACTTCTAATTTGGCTCTACTAAAGTATGTGTTTGACCTTCACAAGGGCTCAACAGCAAGCCATACCCAGCTGTAGACCACAATACACCGAAAGAACTATAGAATATTAATACTCAGAGTGCTGTTAGGGTGAAGAGACCACAACTAAACTATGGGGAGCGTGAACGTTTACAGCAACACGCAACATGGCAACGAATTATGTGAATTCTGCGTCAGCGTCGTTAACATAATGTTATTCTTCTTCATACAGGCTGGGGAAAACAGTTACAGGTTGATGTTGAGGTGAGCGATCCATTCAACGGCTTCAGGCGAGGCAGAGCGTGTGGCCGCGATGCCACTGGGAATGCATCGTTCAGGGCAGGAGCACGGTATGTGGGGCGATCGTCTGACTTGGCTGGTGGCCACGATTACAATTTTGGGGCTGCTGCTCATGATGAACACAATTCTATGCCTGCAGTGGAACCACCACTTAGGAGGCCAGGGATGATGAACAGTGCAGATTCATGAAACATACAAAAACTCCCCAACCCTCTGGGCATGTGATTCTTAACCTGTGGTTACATGCACAGCATCCTGGGGGGCGCAAGATGCCCTTTCTGGGGGGGGGGGGGGGGGCGGTGCGAGACAGGGACAGATATATTTTTCGAAGGTAAATAATCGAAAACTCAAATGGAGCTTGGGCACGTAAGTACAGCTTACTTTGTTTCATCAAACCAACGATTGAGAAGCAAAGGGATGCAGGCTGCAGTAGAGGTTAAGGGTCACTGTTCCGGGCTATCAGATGGCCAATAGATGACAGGTTACAGCACATGGCTTTGTATTGAACCATCTCATGCAAATCTCTTGAACTTCATCCGATGTGCGTTTTTTTTTCACCAGGCCCTCTGATTAATGTCACTTTGAAAATCACACCTTACAAGGGAGTTAGTCAAACATCCCAATGCAGGACCTTCCTAACAAGAACATGTTTTTGAGATTTGGTTACGCTTTCCAGGATCGCAGGACGTTTTTTTTTTTGGGTAACTTTATTGCGTGACTTTCAGGATGTGGAGTTATTTTATAGACTGCCATTGTTAAATAAGTCACATCGGTTTTATTTGTATTTAGGGGCATTGTTAAGGCAGATATATAATGCGCGAATTATTGGCACAACAGGGAAGACGGTGAATTAAGTACATAGGCAATTTGAACAATTGGATGCGTCTGGGAATATGTCATGCAACGTTCTTAAGTAAATGTATATACAGTAAAACCCCTCTTAACGACGATAATTAGTTCCATGAAACCGGTCGTTAAGTTATTCGATCGTTAAGCGAGCATAGGAAATACTCGTTCAAGGCTTAATTTGTTCCGATAGCATCGAAAGTTACAATCTCTTTACCCAAAAAAACGTACACTATAATATTTAAGCAATGGATATTAATAGATAAATATACAAAATTATAAACACATAAAATTAAAAGAAACATAGTTAATCAATGTATTCATTAATATTTATTGTACCTACAACAGACCGTCGTTAACAGGGAAATGATAAGCGAACACATTGGGCTCTATGGAGGACACTACACTACACTATACACTACACTATACACTACACTACTATACACTATACACTACACTATACTATACACTACTATACACTACACTATACACTACACTATACACTACACTATACACTACACTATACACTACACTATACACTACACATTGGTCTCTATGGAGGTCAATCGTTAAGTGATTAGTCGTTAACAGGGGTGCTCATTAAGATGGATTATACTCTACATGACTATACACTACACTACTTAACACTACACTACTATACACTACACTACTATACACTACACTGTACACTACACTACTATACACTACACTACTATACACTACACTATACACTACACTACTATACACTACACTATACACTACTATACACTACACTACTATACACTACACTACTATACACTACACTATACACTACACTACTATACACTACACTACTATACACTACACTATACACTACACTATTATACACTACACTACTATACACTACACTATACACTACACTACTATACACTACACTATACACTACACATTTGGCCCTATGGAGGCCCGTTGTTAAGCGATTAGTCGTGAACAGCGGTGGTCGCTCAGAGGGGTTCTACTGCATGTTCAACTTCTTTCGCACTCTACATAGTCAACCGTGCTACTCGGAGGTGCGGAGGGAAGGACAACAAAATGAACAGAAAACGTATTTTGAGTTAATACAGTATCATGGGCAGAGCCAAAAAGAAGGTGAGCCATGAACTCTGACGTGTTTGAGAAACGCAGATTTCTTGATTCATTCGATTTAATTTAATTTAGCAGGAAAGGTCCAATAAATAGTTGGGGCCTAATTTATGACACAGAGAGAGAGAGAGAGCGGTTATAAACTCCCTGGGCACTGGAATAAAAATAAAATCACATGAAGCCGTGAGCATTGGGTCAACGACATATGGTTGAGTACCAGTTTGTTTTGCATGAAAGAGCTTAAAAACACATTCTGCGTTTTTTGGGGGCATGAAATACACCAACGTGGAAAGCTAAACATCGATATTCCGACGTTATCCGAGGGGTCACACATCGATGTCATACCCTCAACCTTTCGTAAACCAAAACATCGATATTTTTTTTTTAACCTATAATGTATTTATGTGTCATTCCCCACCCCCGACCCCACCCCCCGTGGCTCCCCATCCTTAGTGTCTGATCTGAGCAAGGGGCATGAAAGCCTTTCGTTGCGTGCATTTCTCCAGCACTTGGGCATAGTTTGAGTAGCAGTTCAAACCTGGCACCCCCCCCCCGCCTCCCTCCACCACCTACCCACAAACTCGCATCACTTCCGAGAAAAGCAACTCGGACCAAGCAAGCACTCCGTTGAAATGCAAATGACAACAGCTGTGGCTTTTGTTGCTCGCGGAAGACTGGCAAATTGAGGCGCTCGTTTGCACCAGCGCAGAGTAAACAACGCGCGGCTGCTTCTGTGCGCGCGCGCGTGTGTGTGCGTGTGTGTGTGCGTGTGCCCGCATGTAAAAAAAATAATCGCACGGGAGGATACACTTTCAAAGTTTTTGACGGGTTTTTGAAGGTCTGACAGAACCGGTTCGGCTCTACTGCTCGGCACACGCACACTAGTCGTCTTATTTCAGGGCATCGCTTTAGCTTCATTGGTTTAACCCTCCTCCCCTTTGGTCATCCTCCTTGTGGGCATAGGGCCCTGCCTCAGCTGCCATTCACTCTCTGGCTTTGTTCATGCCCATCAGTTCCAAAGCATCTGTTGTAACATGCCGTGCTCACGTCCAAAGTTAATTTTGTTTTATATTTTCACGCGATAAAAACACACAAACACACACACTAGCTCATGGGTCTAGCAGAGCATCGGTTTGCAGAGTAATACACAGATACATGCTTAAGCTCACCGTACCTACATCTAATCCACGTTGTAGAAATATACATTTGTTGATTCTTTGTCTTAAACCTAGATTCACTTCACTGCTGTGTAGTGGAATCATTGCATCACTGCTACAGCCGCTAGAGACGCCAGCAATGCACTGCAATGTTGAAATAATCCATTCTGTAATCGTTGCTGTATTCACATCTCATCTCACCTGACCCCTCAGCAGTTTGCTGAAAGTCCTTGAGCATTGCAGTAACCTCACCGATCTCTTGCATACACCCATCACGAACAACACACAGCTATCTGCTCGGTGATTTTGAATTCGAACCATTGGTACGTCTGAGGAAATTGTAAATGGTAGATCAGATGACGCATCACGGAGCCATTAGAATCAGAAGCTTTATTTTATCGTGGAGAAAGCCGATGAGCTATGAAGCGCTTTTTCACAGATGTCCAATAGGGGCGGGTCACAAAGTTACAACAACAGAACAAAAAAAAATGAACAGAGTGCAAAGTATAGGAAAGGATAGAAAAATCACAAAAAATAAATACATAAGATAGTGTATATATAAACACAATACTAATAGGGGGTTTTCCCTTTTTTCTGGCAACAAAACTGACACCTTTTGCAAGGAATCATGTTTGCATTAATCACAATACTTGCAGTCAAATGCAAACAAAAACAATACTCTGATCATTTATGCATTGTCCTTGAAACTGATTGAAAGGTGCACCTTTTGGCGTCATCTGGTCGAACACCATATGAGACTCGGCTCTAAGAAAAGCTGTCTCTTGTGTGGACCAATCAGTTTCAAGGACAATACATAAATTATCAGAGTATTGTTTTTTGTTTGCATTTGACTGCAAGTATTGCGGCTAATGTAAACATGATTCCTTGCAAAAGGTGTCAGTTTTGTTGCCAGAAAAAAAGGGGAAAAACCCCTATTAGTATATTTTGGTACTGGCAAAGGAGACCCCATGATATAAACACAATGTTGCACATTTTGGACCTCTTGAGCTGTTAACCCGAGGAAACTGGCACGTGATCTGACAGGAATTCAAAGGCCTCCTGATTGGCCTATGAAACGAGTACGGTTGTGAGAATCATCTTCTTTGCGAGATCCTTGTTCCTTGCCCATCAGGGTTTCAATATTCACTCTGCATCCCCACCGCCCCAAATGGACGTTTCTCATTGTGCTGGAGGCAAAGTTTTCTCACCAAGCAAAGTACAGTTTTACTAAAAGTAGATGTGTTCTTCTATTAAGAGTTTAACTTACATTATGAGACCTCCTTTGCCAGTAGCAAGATATAGTAATAGGTATTTACCCTTTTATCTGGCTCCAAAACTGACACCTTTATACAAGGGATCATACATTTTGATTTAAAGCTTTCGTGACTGCAGTGATTCACATTCTTGGTTCTTTCGGTAAAGTCACGTTGAAGGGAAATAATAAAATAATAAAAATATTGTTTTTATATATTTTATTACTTTATTGTTTCCCTTAAACGTGACTTTACCGAAAGAACCAAGAATACAAGGGATCATGTTTGCAATAACCACAACACAAGCAGTCAAAATGCAAACAAAAAGAGACAACTCTGATAATGATATACACTGTCCTTGAATTTGATTGGTCCACACCCGAGACGGCTTTTCTTAGAGCCTAGTCTCCACTGGTGTTGGAGACGCTTTGCCATTTTTTGTGTGTTGCCTTGTCAGATCGGATGCATATATACACCACAACTTTGCGAAAATACATCCGCTAGAAGCACCTGCCAAAGAACAATACAGTAAACATGATCTACAGTTGCAATTGATTAAGTGTCCCGGGTGCAATAAACACAACAAACTCCCCACAACATGTTTTTTTATCTCTGGATGAACCTCATTCAGGAAACATATACCTTGGAAGACCTGGGGGCTCTGTCGCTCGCCACATGTGGTGCGAAGGATTCACGATCCACTACAGACGCATCAATAACACTCTCAATAGGGCATGCACAACGGTGTGCATCCGAGTGTGGATTACGATGTCCTTGGAAGTATATTCAGAAGAAGTTCTTTGACATCAACTTCCAGGGGCCTCTCTCTGAGACGATGCGATGCACTCCGTTGCACACGCTCGGATATTTCCGAAATTAAATTATTCAATTCCACATCACGGTTGCAATGAAACGCATTAAAATGTAATTGTGAAAATAACAGAAAAAAATATTTTTATTTGGTGGATGCCGCTTCATTGCCAGTGGTGTACAAGCACAAAAAAGTCAAACTCAATCCGTTCGTCAATAACACTGCCTTCAAAAGAAAAATGTAATCGGCAACATTTCATGCAATGGCTTTTCTTCATAGCACATAAACTATTTGTTTTAAAGGGTCCATTGGGTGAAACATTTGTGGTATGAAGGATCATTGCCTGAAAAGTGTGCCAATTGTATATGTGAATGAGGCATGTTGTTTGATTATTTATTTTGTTCCTACTGCATTGGTTTCCGCAATTGCATTGTATGGCTCTTTGGTGTGTTTTCAGGTTGCGCCGTGCATTGCTCGGAATGATGTCCCACGTTTTGCTCCACGTGCAAGGTTCTTAAAACACAGAGAACAACTGGAAAACACCTTCATCAGAGCCACATTACCTACCCCTGCACACTATCCAGATGCAATGCACAGATGTTTTTTTAATCAATTTAACCCACTCTCAAATGAATCGTTCAGTACGCAGTCTGCACACTTTTTACTTAACCAACTCAACTGAATAAAGAACGCGAGAAGAATAACGTGTACTTTCCTGAACCCAGTTATGTAATGTAGGATTTATTTCGCATTTTTGTTCAATGAAATCAATATTAATACTGCGCAAATTATTATATAAGTGCCTTAGATACGGTAGTGTTCGCCGGTAGCTTTTAGGCCTTCCTTTTTTCCTTGACAGATATTATTCGAATAAAATGCTGCAAATTTTATGAGCCGAATCTAAGATGTTTATCACACGAGCATACAAAGCAAGACTTGGCTTGTAAAATGTTTATAGTCTCTAAAAGCAAGATGCTGCTGCAATGAACTTCAAGCGGTTTTCCACCTCGTGACATCTCTGGGGACAGCCCTTTAAAAAAAAAACTCTAAGAAATGTAGCTGGTACAGTGCTATAAAATTTCAATTAAATGTTAATTATCTGACTACCTTTCCTGCAGTAACTTAAACTGTTAAGTATGATAATTTTCATGAGGAAAAGTACAAGGGACTGCTTGCACACAATTGCAATGTAAATATGTCCGTGTTTGAATGCTATGCTAGCAAAAGTTCCCATGATAAATTAATGCAACTGTTAAAAAGTGACTTAATATGGAAACGTTCATGACCAATGTGATTCATGTTTAATTTATTTTGGGTTAGATCGTGTTGTATAAGAAAATATCAACAACCACACTGACTAAAATCCCTTATACTCTGCAGGTCTCGACCAAAACAAGCCCTTGGATACAAAATAACTCAACACATTCGTCAATAACACAGCCTTGAAAAGTAAAAGTATATAAATGGCAACGTTTCAGGCAATGGCCCTGCTTCACAGCACACAGAGAGACCAGCGAGGTTGAGTGGATAAGAGTTTGAGACAGCACTCGGTATATCATGGGGAGGGCAAGACAGTGTAAGTGCAGGGATAGAGATACAGGAATGAGGACAGTTCTTTCACTGGACATACTGTTAATTAAATTGAACGCAATGCATTTTTTACGTTTCTCCAGATGTTTGTTTCATGGGTTAAGACCTTAAAACTCATTGCATTGCTGATTTTGTGCGTATTATTATTCAGGATATAACTCAGGATCTCAGCAGAGCTTACCCAAACCTCACGAATGACTGACAGCATAGAGTAACCGTATACACAAGGGATACATAACAACGTTGTCATTGTACATACATTGTAACCAACAATATTTTAATTATTTCCTGATTGGTCAAAAAAAGTGTTATGTAACCACTCTGCGAAGTTCCGATCTAATGATAAAAAAAAATGGTGACGCTTATCATGCGGATTCAGCAGCAAGACGTATCATGGCTGGAAATTCATCTCAGCAGCTTTCCACGTGGCTCGAGAACCGTCTCGTTGTGTGGAGGTAATGCAACAAGTGGCCATTGTTCAAACAAAGAACCAGAAACAACGCGGCTACGTTTGCATGTTAGGATGTAAGTGCTAAAATAGGTGGTTTGATCTAAATACTCCAATTTTACATATGCCATTTGGTAGCATGTTTCATATTGCCTTGATACTTTTTTTAAGCAACATAAGAACGTTTGCCCTGAATGTATTGTGACAATGTGCAAGTATTTTAGCCGGTCAAACGCGAATGCAATCGTTGTCATCGTGCACAGAATGCAATGGGAATAATAAAATAAACTGCAACCATAGGGTTTTTCCCCCTTTTTTGGCAACAAAACCGATTGGTCCACACCAAGGGACGGCTTTCTTTTGAGCCTCGACCCAATTGGTGCTCGACCAGATGACGTCATCTGGTCGAGCACCAATTGGGTCGAGGCTCGAAAGAAAGCCGTCCCTTGGTGCGGACCAATCAGTTTCAAGGACAATGCATATATTATCATAGTATGTTTTTTGTTTGCATTTTTGACTGCAGGTATTGTGGTTAATGCAGACATGAATCCTTGTAAAAAAAAAGGTTTCAGTTTTGTTGCCAGAAAAAAAGGGGGAAAACCCTATTATTACATTTTGGTACTGGAAACGGAGATCTAATGATGAAGATAAACAGCAACCGTTTGACTTTGTAAACGGACCAGTCAGAGTGCCTCGTTGATTCAACAACACTTGCGTTGAGACATTATAGTCTCCTGCTTTATTATGTGACGGTGGAGCGGTATGAGCTTGATAGGATTGTATCCTCCACTTCATTGCTGGATGATGCTGTAGCTATGCCAGGTGTGACCAATTCAGTCTATATTTAGTCTTTGGCATCCCTTTATGCGACTCTTGCTGTAGACACAATTACACAAAAACACAGTCGCCACGATTAGTAAAGTCCCATACGCAATTTCAAAACGCATCATCATTGCCAAACACAATTTTAGCGCACGCATTCGTATGTAAGGCAAATTAAATGTTTAACTCAATAGCCAAAGGATACATTGCAGTCTTCTAATTGTAACGTGCAGTTTTAATGAACATAGACAAATGCTAGCTGATAACAAAAACCATTGTTATCATCTCGAATGCATGACCATACATTACTGTTCTGGTCTGTGACCATATTACCCACGGCTTCTTATAATTATCCATGAGAGCTGTAGAGTTTGCAAAGAGCTGACTATTATCCGTGATAAATTGAATATTCTTTGGCTCTTTCGGTAAAACCACGTAGATAGAAACATAATAATTAATCTCCATATATATACTGCAAAAAGCAAAGTTGTGATTATGTGTCTGTTCAAAATGTTCAGCGTACTTCCCAACATGCAACAAACTTGAAATTTGCCATGTGGGTACTTTCCAGAATGTACACCATGCAAAAATTATAAAAATACACTTTTTGGGGGGGGGGGGGGGGGGGAGCTCAATAATGCATTTATTTTTTGCACGGCAAGTAAGCTGTGACGTCATATCTGTCATGTGACCTGCGCATGTGGAAGCATAACGCATTGTAGTGTAGTGGGTAGCGCGCTGCAATACGAACCCGGCGACCCGAGTTTGATTCCCGCTCACGGCCACCACCGGTGACGATTATTTTAACCGGTCCTGGGCCTCCCCTAGGTCGACTCAGCCTCAAACGAGTACCTGGTGCGGTGTGTAAACATCGCCGTACCGGCCTTCATAGCTGCTCGTTGAAATTAGTTTAATGTTTAGTTCGATTTAGAACAACGCTGTGGGTGATCACGATATAATTTTCTCCGATACCAAGGTTCTTTGCAAACCCACGGGTTTTTATCAGAGATTTGTTCACGAGGCAATTCAGCTCTACAAACACAGACACAATTTCAACCGAGAAGATGGTTTCAAATTAAGCAACCATTGGAAAGATGTTCTAAATCGAACCAAACATTAAACTAATTTTCAATGGTACAGTATATTTTTCAAGTAGTGGTACCCCAAACTTTCGCAGCTTCTTAAAATTCCCTTTTCACACCATCAATAGGGAAACTCCCCCCCCCCCCCCCCGCGCCAAACGGCAAGTCCACCGGCACGTACACCACCTCTTTTCTAAAGTCTGCCAATCAAATGCTAATTTTTATGCTAATTTTTTTGTCAAGGCACCTTGTTTCCTCGCACACAGCTTAAAGGTCGCGGTCTGAGCGTGGCTGTGTTTCACTCCAGCGCTGTCCTCGAGACAGCCTGATCCCTTCACCTGATGAAGGCCGCTTGTGTTGTGGCCGAAACGTCGTGATTTTTTATTTTTTTTACCTACGTGACTTTACAGAATAGAACCAAAGAGTATGGATCCTTGCAGTCACGAAAGCTTTAAATCTAGAATCCAGCAATGTATTTGTGACTACAGATTATAATGGCTCGTTTCAATACCCCCCGCCCCCCCCCCCCCCCCCCGATTCAAAGGTTCACTTGTACACTGTGTCCTGTGTATGGCATTACTAAAACAATTATCAGAAATGGTAGTCTCACCGCGCTGAAAGTTGCTTTCAGGAGCTGGAGTTCATTTGAATGATGAGTAAATGCTCACATCTCAAACGACAACAAACAAAACCCCATCGGCCTAAAGGAAGCAGGGTGGCCTCCCGATGTACTGTAGTACATTTTTCAGTTCGGTTCATTTATTTTGGTATAGCCCTGTGAGCCATTCGGCTCTTGAATCGGGTGCAACCGCAACAAACAAAAAACAAAAACACGAACAAGAAAAACATCTTAAAGTGACTATGTGACTGTGCAAACAGAAAATCCATGAAAAAAAACATCAAAATATTCCTGAAAAAGCACCGTACACAATGCTGTGTGCAAAAATCCCAGTGGGATACAAGACAAACAACAACAACAACCACAAGACAACTTAGATTAAGGCCATCAGTCTAACGCCGTACTACACATAAACAAAAACATGGCCAAACCAAAAAACGTTTTCGAAATCACCAAAATAAAGCCATAAATGCAATGTAACAGTGATCATAGGGACTGTGACCGAATTTTTAACAATAAACTACATAAATAACATGTAACACCAAAATAGCTGGCTGCATGAGTCACTCCACAACAACATGAGCATCAGTCGGAGTGTCACATTTTTCAATGCACCTTTAAGATCAGCACAATAAATCAAAATGCAGCAACTTATCTTGAGAGGCTGCATTCTATTCTAGGGATAATCGAGTTAACAAACAACAACAACACAGCGATGCGCAGCAGCTCGAAAGAGTTGAACGTTTTTGTTTAGCCCTTGTTGGTATAATTTATCTTTGGTTCGCTGGTCTAAGTGACAAAAGGGCCACACATTGCCTGTGACTGCATCCTACTGATGACCATTGCTGTAAGCTTGTACAGTAGAACACCTCTTAACGATCACCCGTGTTAACGACTAATCGCTTAAGGGGGCGTCCATATATGACGTCACGCACCTAGGGGGTGGGGGGGGGGGTCAGACATTTGTGACGATGTGTGACGAGGGGGGTGGGTTTTCAGAAATGTAACGTCACAACAAAATGCGCAACTTTAAATGAATATAGACAACACGTTCTACTTAATCAAATATACTTTTTAAGAAATGTTTTCTCCTACAACATCAGAGTGCAGCGGCACATTAAATAGGCGCTACAATGACAATAGTACTGGTAGTAATCTCCTGGTTACACCACCAGCCCACAGGGGATTATTGTGTCCGTCCGTCCGTCGTGCACACAAAAATGGGAGGGGTGGGGCTGGGTGGGGAGGGGAGGGTGGGGAGGGGCTGAGTGGGGAGGCTGGGGCTGGGTGGGGGGTGGGAGGGGTGGGGCTGGGTGGGGAGGGGCTGGTCACCCCGTGGTGCCCTTATAAATCTCAACGTTTAACCTACTCACTCCGGCTTGTGCCCGCCCTCACAGTCGGGCGTATTTGCGGAATGCACCACGTGGTGCCGCCGTTGAGCCTGGCCATTGACCGAGCAACCCAACGTTCCTACCAGCTCCCTTCGTAGGAATGTGTCAAGCGATTTGAAGCATGTTTTATTTGGGGGGGGGGGGGGCAGCGCTCTGTGACGTCATATTTAAGGGGGGTCTGACTTTTTGTGACGCCGTGTGACGAGGGGGGGAGGAGGCAAAAATCGTCCAAAATCGCGTGACGTCATTTATGGACGGCCCCTAACGACGGGCCTCCATAGAGCCCAATGTGTCGTGTATAGTGTAGTGTATAGTGTAGTGTATAGTAGTGTAGTGTACAATGTAGTGTATAGTAGTGTAGTGTATAGTAGTGTAGTGTATAGTAGTGTAGTGTATAGTGTAGTGTATAGTAGTGTAGTGCATAGCGTAGTGTATAGTGTAGCGCCTCCATAGAGCCCGATGTGTTCCCTTACCATTCCCCTGTTAACGACTGGCTGTTGTAAGTACAGTACATTTTAATTAATGCATTGATTCACCATGCTTCTTTTAACATATGTTTATGTTTGTATATTTACGTATTAATATCCATTGTTTAATTATTATAAAGTAAGTTTTTTGGGGTGAAAAGGGGTAACTTTCGACCATATCGGAACGAATTAAACCTTTAACGTGTATTTCCTATGCTCGCTTAACGGCCGGTTTCATGGAAACAATCACCGTCGTTAAGAGGGGTTCTATTGTACTTGTCACATGCAGCACAACTGCGAACTTATTTTAGAATAAGGTATACATTGTCTTTTGAGTTATACGATTGCATTTGCCTTTAATGTGCATATGAGCACTGCAATTGTGTGTGTGTGGTGGTTATGATTTTTGACTGTGCAACAATGGGACTTCACGAATTATGGCGAAAGTGATAATGTTGTTTTAATGCCATGTATTTTGCTATTTAGACCAACAACTGAACTCTTAGAGTTGGTGATAAAATCAACAAATTGGGGAGAAAAAAAAACATTTAGTACTTTTCAACTGGTGGTATAGGTAAGGCTGAGCGATTTTGTACATGCTGCACACCTGTGTATGTTATTAAATCTATTTGTTTCCAGCCTGCAAACATTGTTTATATATTTGTGATGGGTTTAACTTATCATTGACAGATTTAACATTCTATAAAGATTCCTCCCTCTCTTATCTTAACATCCTCTCTCAGAAATCCCAAACCCCACAGTGTATGTAACACTGATGCCCCTAATACCACTCAATCAGTGAGTTATTTGCATGCCAATGCATTCGTTGCCAAAGGCGTTAAACTTCTCTGGTAACCCCAACGCATAGTCTGGGGACTTCATATTTCATTTATGTATTTTACTATCCCCGAGTCATCGTTCAAGTTGGCTTTCCGGGACACGTACACACATGCCAAAACACACAAACTCTAAGACCGATGGAAAATTCCGCAAAATTGCTGATCGTCTGGTAGGTACGAACTGGGTTTTTTAATATATACCCCTGAATAAATTTTTGCAGTCAAAAGCATCTCTGAAAAATGTAAAACTGTGGACTGAAGAGAATAATTCACAGAAACTCGAAGATTTGTTTGGGGTTTTTATTCTTTGCAATTCTTATTTTCCTTAAATGGAAACGCATAATAAATTGATGTGCCAATGCTAAAACACACACACACACATCCTGGCTATACGAGGAAATCGGTTACCGATTTTATTTTAATGCAAATGACTACAAATTCAGTGCATTGCCATTTTGAAAAGGTTTTTAATTTGAAATATACTGAGAGCCCGTTGGAAAAATGTAAATACAACCAGCCTGGCAATTATACTTAACATCTCTCTGTCAATCCACTGCTAGACGAAGGCCTCCCAGTGCTGTGTCAGTCATGGGAGTCGGTTGACCCTACTTCGCCACGTTTGTCATTGTAGTGGTGACTCAGGTATCACCGCATTCGAAACACTGCGGCACTTGTTCCACACCACGCAACCACGTGATGAAGTTTTATTCACAATATTAAATTCATATTTGATCAATAATGCATTGATAAATCTAGTATCTGTTTGAGCCAACATACTGTAGATGTATTAGCATGGTTGGCTACGTATGGTGCGAACGAAGTTCACACCATACGTACAGAAATAAATGTTTATTGAGAATGTTGTTCAATGAAAATACATTAGGCTTTTACCACTTCCACAGAACATCCTAGCCTTGGAATAGTCTATGACGTCCACTTTGCAGCAAGATGCCGTGTTTTAGAAGTCCCTACGAAGGGCACCAATTAGTAGAACATATTCTTTGGAAAGTGGCAAACGTATGCAGGCAGAAAGGGTCTCGAAAGTGATGCATTAAATGACTTCGCATTTTATTTCTTCCAATACGTATTTTGGCATTACTTGAGGCGTTCTACTTTTTTTTATCGGGCACCAGGCAGGATTCTTGGAGTGGGGTGCTAAATTAAATTATAAACTTTTTTTGTTTATTTCATCCGTCAATTTATATAGTTCCTGGCGTTGACCCCAGAATGGCAAATGCAATAACAAATTCTAAAAATGGACCGTGATAAAAAATAAATTACTTTAACGCATAAACATTCTTCAAGGAAAATTACATCAAAGTAACACCTACCTTGGCAGCCTCAATAAGTATTTTTGTATTCAACTTATAATTAATTACTAAATCAGAATCAGAAGTTTAGATTAAAGTAAAGCCCAATGAGCTAACACGCTCTTTTTAAGGTGCAGGACAATGGAATAATGGTGTTATAGACAAATTAGACCATTATAAAGTATAAAGAGTCGTGGGCCATTGTATGCAATGTTAGCATTGGGACTTTATCTACTAATGTATGAAACAATTTCCACTTTATTATATTTTTGGAAATATCTGTGAATTTTATGACAGAAAAGAATGGTATTCAAAAATAAAATGTGGCTATACAAGACCACATTTCCAAGACCCTGGCTCAGTATTTTCACATTTATTGCATACGCCCTCAAAAATATATATTGACATTCATAAACATTTAAATTGTATCATCAAAGTTGAATAGACATGGGAGACATATAGGTAAAAAATACCCTAATAAAAGCAGGTTCATAAGGAGCCACTAATAGAGTAGCTGAACGATGCATCAATTCCTAAGCTCATTGTACATACACCCAAATAAGAATCAGTGTTTTTACATATATGATGTATTTCATGGGTTTATATCACACCTGCAGCTACTAGAGGTGATACCATTCTCTGCAATATACTTATTAGAATAACATAATAATGTATCATTCATCCAGGAAAGGGACGTTTTCCTGGATGAATGATACAAGGGTCCTGCTGCATTGGCTTTTATTTTCGAGATGTTCGAGATGTCCTCAGCCACGGCGAGTGTTTTATAAGTCTGGCAGTAAACCGGGTGCACCCGGAGAAAACCCAGGCATGTGATGTGGCAACACTCTATCCCTGTGCAGATGGAAAGAGATGGCGATCATGTCCACACTTACAGTGTTGCCTTCTCCTGGTGAGCCAGGGTATGGCACCTCGATACCCACGGGAAGGGAGTTTCGCAAACGCTGTGTGATCCACCAACCCACGCTGCCTCCACATTACTGGATTACAGGCGTTCATAGCCACCACTGCCTAACTCATGACAATCTTTCATGATTGTCATGTAATTGTAACCCTGCAGAGTAATACCCCAGTTTACGTCAGGGATGCGTTCCTGAAAGATGCGACGACGAATATCGAAGTCGCGTCAATCGAAGCGATGTGTAGGCTCGGCGGTGGAGGCTGAGAGGCGACAGAAAACGAGAAAGAACGGACGGCGCTGTCAGCGACGTACGTGTGTGGACGGTTGAGGGTGAGGAAAATCGGGTAGCGGTGGCGTTGACGATAAAGTGTCGACGTACTTTGCGAAAACGACGTAAACGTGGCAGACCTAAATCGGGGTGTTGCTGTGCCAGAGGTCACTGCAAAAGGGGGAGGAAGGAGCGAATCATCCAAGCTCTAACGTTGCAGCGATGCTTCCGTTGCAAGAAAGGAAACCACAATAGCAGTGGATGCTATGTCACGGTTCATGCTCTTCTTGTACCGGAGCGTAAAACCATCACGCGAACTTGGGTCATCCTCGCACAGCCGTTGGCCGGCCATCGAACAAAAACGGTCGCTGCGTCACACCCTTTCAGGCGCGCTTCTGCGGCCGTCTGGAACGCTCTTCTTTCCGATATTAGGAAGCCACTGGAGCTACGCACTTTGAAATCTCCATCGAAAACTAATTTCTTCAGAACTGCTTCTCGTGTTCATACGTGTGTCTGTGTGTGTGCACGTGTAATGCGTGTTGGCACAAACACTAATTATTTACCGTCAATTGACATCTCATCTCCTTGGCCCTCACCTTCAATCATTCCCATGCATCAACTCTCCCCTTCAACCAAGTTTGGTAAGAATGCTCAACCAGACATCTATCTACGGCGTCTATGCAGAGTACGTAGAATGTGATGTATCGGAGTGGACCAGGTTTCCCCCCATCCCATCAGACGTAATTTGCCGATATTAGGAAGCCACCGGAAGCAACACACTTTTAAATTTAGATTGAAAACGCATTTCTTTAGAACTTCTGGTTGTTGTGTTTAGGTTTTTTGTCCTTCCCCCCGCACCTCCGATGAGCACGGTTGGCTACGTACGGTGCGAAAGAAGTGCAACATACGTACATCAACACTTTGCAAGCTTAGCTTTGGTTGGACAGCCTCCATGTTCATGGGATATTGAGTTCCATTAGCAAGCCAACTGAGGCAGCTTCACAAAAATACATGTGGTTCAGCCACGACAACTCCCAGCAGCACAGACCAGCTATCTAGATCAGTGGCTCCTCTTGAAGTCAAGTGGATTCAATTACCTACAACCCCGTGTCTAAGGGGCACAACGTCAAACATGCTGCTTCAAAGCACGCGTGTATGCATCTTGGTACACACGCAAACGTCTTTCTCGATTTCCTGCTAACAAAAATTGTCTGTTTACAGCCCTGCGGCAGTGGTGGAAATTCCTCATTCCTATGGCTGGGCAAGTCTATCCATAGGGTAACCACTGTTGACTTTCACACAAAGTGGTAAATAATTTTAACAACCTTAGAGGAATGCTGATGGTGGGCTAAGTCAACAACCAAGATTTGAACTTGCTCCATTCTGATTGTGAGCCGCTCACTCTACGGCTGAGTCAGAGCTGATGTTAAGTGCCTGACTGATTTGTATATAAACCAATTATTATTCCCAAAAATTACAGACAATTCTGTGCACCTATGAAAACCTGATCTATTGATCTTTGGCCCATCCATCTATTCATCGTAAGGGCCTCGATTGAAGAATTGAGTATGATTGTCGCAAATATAGAGCACTAATGAGATGGGTGTGATAATTAGCACACCGCTACATTTGCAATCCAGAGGGTGACAGTTCGGCAGTTGAGATAATGGGCAAGTTGGTCGTGTGAATGGTGGAGTAAAATGTGGGTGCTCCCAACGCTTCCAATACGTCTGCCCAGCATGACAGAGTAGGCCAAATATGGAGTTACCCATTTGTGATAAACTTGCACCATTGTTTCAGCTGCCGTACCGGGAAATCGAACTGTCGTCGACTTTGGTATCGGGAGTCCATTATGCTCACGATTGCACAATGACGGCACTCCAATATGGTATGAATTGGGATGTATCTGACGGTTAAGTATCTGATGTTTGAGTTTAACAGAGTACGGTGGGGGTTAAACTACTGGAACCTCAACGACAATAACTTGTATTCATAATGTGAACATAACGTAACAGGAACACAAATACAAAGCGAGGGTGGCAGGGAACGGGAGGGACTCTGAGCAAGGAAGTGAGAGAAAAGAATCCACGAAGGGGGTCCGAAAGCAAGGGGCTTTAAAAGGAAAGCCTCGTGAAGAGACTGGAAATTAGACAGAGTAGAGGGGGGTGGAAGCGGGGGGGGCGGTGGTGGGGGGAAAATTCCCCAGGACGGGGGGGCTCAGAAGCAAATAGAATACCCACGCACATTGACTTGCACTGAGCCAGCAGTGGACATTCCACATTCACACGGTGAGAACCAATCCATCAATAGGTTGGCTACTGTCGATTTTTCATTTTATCAACGCCGGATTGGAGGTGTGATGATGGGCTTAGTCAACGAGTCGACAATTAGCTGGGATTTTAACTCACATCCTTCGGACTGTAAGTCGTCAGGGGCTTGTGCAACATCACCACCTGAGCAGATTATATTTGTCCCGATGGTGTTTTCTGTACAATGGGTAGTTTTGTAAACAAGGGGTCACTTGCAGATACAACTGTAAAACATAGCAGCATATATACACATACCTAGAAGAGCTATTGAAGGCCGACCAGCATCAACTAGATGAAATAAAGAGGGAGACAACTAAACTAAAAAATATATCCTTTTTATTTCACCAGGTAAGGCCCACTGAGCTGTATAGCTCTTTTTCAGAAGCGACCTGGCCATCACAAGTGATAGCTCAACGAAGTGGCTTATCAGCACGTGGAAATTTATATCAGCCAAATACTCTAAACGCATGTTTATTCTTTAATGCGAACACAAAAATCGGAGGATCCGTAGAAACATCCACGCGACCACGGAGAGAGAGACACGCAAACTCCAAATGCGCAGCAGGCGTCAGGGTCGGGATCGAAACCCACACTCTCCTTTATACCAGGCGAGGTAGTTACCATCTCCTAACAGAGAAGGTTGGAGCGCTTTTGGAAAGCTGGACTCTTGCACGAAAAGTAATATACCCCTGTGCATTAAGTAGGTGCAAAAACAGGATCGACACGTGGACATTTGCAAGCACATTGAGGGGTGGGGGTGGGAGGAGCCTCAAAAGTGCCTAACAAGAACACGCGTAGCAGTGCACGCACGGAATTATCCTGAGAGATTGAAAAAAAAAACAAAGTAGACGCGTGAGTGAGAGAATACAAGCAAATTAGAGGCATTTGTGTGGATTCTGCGGAGAAGTCAAGTGGGAATTTGGGTAGGTCGCGTCAAAAGAGCAAGTAGGGATTGATGGACGATTGGTAAATAAAAATTACTCGAGTGGCAGCAAAGGAGGATGTGTCAGCAACGCATCCAAGGGGCCGTCCATAAATGACGTCACGCACCTAGGGGGGGTCAGACATTTGTGACGATGTGTGACGAGGCGGGGGGGGGGGGGGTTGAGAAATGTGACGTCACATAAAAATGCGCAACTTTAAATAAATATCGACAACACGTTCTATTTAATTAAATAGACTTTTTAATAAATGTCTTCTCCTACAACATCAGAGTACAGCGCCACATTAAATACGCACTACAATGACAATAGTTTAACACGATTTGAAGCATGCTTTTTTTGGGGGGAAGGGGGACGTCATATTTGGGGGGGGGGGTCTGACTTTTTGTGACGTCGTGTGACGAAGGGGGGGGGGGGGGGTGGTTAAAAATCGTCCAAAATCGCGTGACGTCATTTATGGACGGCCCCCAAGAGGACGTCCCACGAGAATCGCGGCATCAGCTCGCGAACAGAAGAAGATTGTTCGGCGAAATGTTTTTGTTTATATACAGCATTGCATCGGGCTCGTCATAGGCATGGCGACGTGGGCTTTGGGGGAAGCCTTCATCCAGCATTGGATTGAGCATGACTAGTGACGAGAACACGGGAGCACGCCACACACGGGGTACTTGTGCACGTCTGCACTAAGGGGCCGTCCATAAATGACGTCATGCACCTGGGGGAGGGGGGGGGGGTCAGATATTTGTGACGATGTGTGACGAGGGGTGGGGGGGGGGGGAGGTTGAGAAATGTGACGTCACATCAAAATGCGCAACTTTAAATAAATATAGACAACACGTTCTACTTAATTAAATATACTTTTTGATAAATGTTTTCTCCTACAACATCAGAGTGCAGCGCCACATTAAATACGCAATACAATGACAATAGTTTAAAGCGATTTGAAGCATGCTTTATTTTCAAAATGGAAATATGGTTTTGGGGGGGGGGGGCAGAGCTTTGTGACGTCATATTTGAGGGGGGGGTCTGACTTTTTGTGACGCCGTGTGACGAGGGGGGGTCAAAAATAGTCCAAAATCGCGTGACGTCATTTATGGACGGCCCCAAATCGATGTAGCAATCCAAGGTCGAGGCGATGGGTAGCGTAGCGAGTAAGCGCGCTGGCTCACGGCCACCAACACAAAGTGACGATTACCAGAACCGATCCTAGCTCCCCGCTCCCTCCCCTCCCCTAGGTCGACTCAGCCTCAAATGAGTACACGGTGCGGTGTGTAGCGAACATCGCCGCTGGCGGGGAGACAAAGGCGGCCGGGCGTGGTTTGCTGGCCACCCCCATAGCCATCGTGTGCCACAGCGCTGACAGCCCTTCATATCTCATGGTTGTCTTATGGTTGTTATTGTTTGACTTGCATCCCACTGGGAGTTTTGCACACAGCGTTGAAATGCGGTATTTTCTTTTTTCTGGAAGACTTTGCTGTTTCTTTTCCCCTGGATTTTTCTGTTGCGCGAAGTCACTTTAAGATGTTCCTTGTTCATGTTTTGTTGCGGTTGCACCCGAGTCAAGAGCCGCATGGCTCACAGGGTTATACCTAATCAATGAAAATGAAATCAATGAAATGAAACTCGCCCCAACAGCCCCGGTACAAGGCTTTGTACTCGGCGTGTGTGTTGGCCGTGTGTGGTGGTGGTGGTGGGGGGGGGTGGTCTGGGCTGGTAGGGTTGAACGATGAATCTATTTGAAATCGATTAATCGTTCAGCCCACGCGCCAACGCTTTTCCGCGCATAGCCGCAGCGGAGCTCGGCTGATAGCGCGCGCGACCCTTAAGTGGCGCACGCGCACCAACGCGCGCGCGTGCGCGTTGGTGCGCGCAGAGAGAGAGAGAATTCCCTCCTCCCTCTTCTCCTCCCGCCGCATCCATCCACATGCCACCTCCCCCTCCACATCTCGCTCCCTCCCCGTCACCCCCACCGCCGCCACCACCACCACCACCTTTCTCACAAGCGACGAGAGAGCGAACCGAGCGAAAGGCGGCGGGTTTTTGTGGGTTACTCACGCCGGGGCTGAAAGAAGGGCTTTAACCGGGCTAACGACGCAGGTGAGTGTGACGTTTGGTATGCTACGGTGTACACACATATCGTTGTTATCATCATCGTCGTCACCACCACCATCATCATCATCGTCGTTGTCGCCGTGATGAATCCACCTTATCCGCGCTGCGATCGCGGCAACGTCTGTAGGCGGGTGATATAGAGCGCGGCACGCACGATTCGGCGTGGTTTTGGGATTCGTGAGGTTTGCGCTGCTGGCGATTTGCCCTTTCGTGATGTCCACTCCGCGCATTTTTACGTCGACCGCCGAGCCGAGTTCGACTCCTGGCTCCGCGGGCAACAATCGCCGACGATTCGCTGAACCGCCCCCCCCCCCGGGGAGACAAAGGCGGCCGGGCGTGGTTGCCCACTAAACCCACCAGTGCCGGCCTTCATATAGGAGGTGCTCTCTAACAGCACTCCCAACAGTCTGTTACAGGCTAGAGCGGGGTGGTGTGGGAGATCTTTGTCTGTGGTGATGGTGGTGGTTTGATTATGGTTGTCCGTGAGAGTGCGAGTGCTTAGCTCGAGATGGTGAAGGCGGTGTTTTTTGTTTTCTTTGGTGACTTATCCCCTCGCCCCCCTCTTGAAAGGGAAGGGAGATAGATAGCTCAATAGAAATCCGGCGTCTTCATCATCATCAGCATCATCATCCTCCTCCTGCGGGCTCGGGCTTGGTTGGTGGGAGCTGTTTTGTTCGGAAGGGGAAGCTCTGCAGAGAGAGAGAGTGAAAGAAGGGAGGGCTGTAACCACATGGCTGTGTATGCTGTACATGTGCCCAGCACAAAGGCCATCTCCAGAGCTTCTTGCGGTTATGGAGGCGGGAGTGGGGGGGGCACTAGAGATTGGATTGCTGGGGGATTGTGGAGGGTATCTGGGGTGCGGCGGCATTGACCATACTTCACCACGATAGCCAGTGCTATATATAGGAAGTGCAGTACAACAAACGGATTTTGCTTGCACGGTCTGGTTTTACCCGCAAAACGTTAAGGAAGCGGCCCCGCTGTGTGTGTGTTGGAGCAACAGAGCAACAGCAAGAGACGTCTCTGTCACATCAAAAACGTGCCAGCATATGCCTTTCGTGAACCGAGCGGGGAGATGGAGATCATTTGGGAGTGATTGGTGTTATTATTTGGCTCGGAGGGCGCGAAACAAAACAGTATAAGAATCTGGAGGTTTTGAGAGAGAGAGAATAGGGAGACTTAGAGAAAAATAACTAAAGGGTTGTTATTGTTGTTAAGAGATGCAGGGAGATTCTCTGCCGAGCCATCGTGCTGTTGCGCGCTTTGTACGCGGGTTACTGCCTCCCGGAGTATCTGTGTACGCACGGTGGTGCATACAGAGCGAGAAAAATCTTATATATATAAAGACAAGATGAAATGGCGAGATATCCCCCACACCACCACACCTATACGATGTGATTACAACCATTTAAATGCGTTGTCGCGTCTTTTTTTAAACGCGCGTGTGTGTGTGGTGTGCGCATTTACTCATCTTGCCCCGACGTATCGGGTCCCGTAACCGTTATATTGAAATTGAGAGCGGGTTGCGACACGATTGATTGCGCGTGGGGGGTCTCTTGCTATCACCTACACGTGTTTTGTAATGTTACTAGAATGTTATAGGTGCGAGACATTGTGTTTGTGCCTTGCTCGCCTGCACACAGTATGTGTAACCAATTGTGTGTACACACAACTGGACATTACAGCACAGCACGCACAGGATATGATGACAATATAATACATGTACATTATAGTCCACGACTGCATCGTGTATATCCAGTAGTCGTGCCTATTGCAGAATATGCTTTGACCCTATTCTGCCCATCTGCTATGCGCTTGGACTATGTGTGTGTGTGTGAGCTGTGCATGCAATGTTGGCCGTGTTAGATACGAAGGCCGGACACCGGGCAGTCTGAAGATAAGCTTTTCTGAAGGCAACATTGGTGGCGGTAGTTTGAAATAGGGCTCCTATTGTAGGACCACAAGTCACGGTAAGGAGGAGAGAAGGGTTGAGGTTGGTTATAGGACTTGTTGTGTGCACCCTGGGCTGTGAGACTGAGGTGAAGAGGGTTGCTACTGCTTTCGGTAGACCAAGTTTCTGATAACCACGATGGAAGTGATAGGTGCGTCTTGAGTGTAGAGATGAGGCTGTGTTGGGCGGGCGTTCTTCGTCTCTAAATTACCGTGTGAATATCCGTTAGCTGGACTCATGCTGCAGAGATCGAAAATCAAAGTAAGTTTTCTGCCCTTTGAGTACACGTGTCTTCAGACGGATGGCCCGACATTTTTTGTTGTTGTTGTTGCGACAAGGCAGGATAATAAGGGGCCGTCCATAAATGACGTCACGCGATTTTGGACGATTTTTTACCCCCCCCCCCCTCTCTCGTCACACGGCGTCACAAAAAGTCAGACCCCCCTGAAATATGACGTCACAAAGCTCTGCCCCCCCCCCCAAAATATATAAAACATGCTTCAAATCGCTTAAAACTATTGTCATTGTAGTGCGTGTTTAATGTGACGCTGCACTCTGATGTTGTAGGAGAAAACATTTATTCAAAAGTCTATTTAATTAAGTAGAACGTGTTGTCTATATTTAAAGTTGCGCATTTTGATGTGACGTCACATTTCTCAAACCCCCCCCCCTCCTCTCGTCACACATCGTCACAAATGTCTGACACCTCCCCCCCCCCCCCCCAGGTGCGTGACGTCATTTATGGACGGCCCCTAAGTAAAAATGCAGAAAGTGTGGTCGAGAACATGGCACACGGTAAAGCGTTGTATAAGATATATGATGAAGCAAACACAAAAACCGGTCTGCACGTTGGTTGGTTGGCTGGTTGACGTGTTTTTGCCGGATGGGGTGGTGAGGGCAAAGATTTCCCGAGACTGACCCCCGGCACGACGTCTCCACGTGTCGGGCGACCGCGGTGGAAAACCTCCGAGCTTGTGGTGATGTGGGGGGGGGCACTCATCGGGACAGATCTTGGAGGTCGCGTGTCAACCGGGGTCACGGGTCAACCGGGGTCACGGAGGTTCGGGGATTTTGGGCACAAAGCGCTGGCGAGGTGTGGAGGTGACCCCCGGCGACATTTGGCCGATGTCATGTTGATCTTGATGCGTACGGCACACGGCACCTGCCCACCTTTGTATCCCTTGTGCTGATTTTCACGCCCACACTGCCCCTCTATCAGATGATAAAACACATTGTGAGGATGAATTTATCAAAGGGTTGGTGCAGACTAGATTTAGACGTTATCTGCCAATGTTAATATTCATCTTGGCCCTGATCCAGAGTAGAGTGCTGTCTATGCAGCGAGTAAGCAATGAAAATAACAGGATAAGGATCGGGGTGTATGTTTGTGTATGTGCGTGCGTGCTTGTATGTATGCAGTGATTTGCATACATAAATGATGAATTCATATCAGCGAGTGCATGTGAAATGAAACCTCCTTGGAAGCCTGCAAATGAGCTGTGAGTGTCGCTTGAAACGCATAACAAGGCTGATGTGATTCACACGCGTGTTCCTGGTCACATTGTCCACTCAGTGGGAAAACGGCGCAAGTGGATATGCAGTTGTGCAGTGAACGCTGCATGGGATATGATAGAAAGCATTGTGTGAGAGCCCGTGTTGTGTACGAATGAGCCTGGTAGCACAGCCTCTGCGTTGCGTATGCACTGGTGGGAATGTGTGACTGCTGCATTCAGAGGCTGGGAATGATTTATTCATCTGCGTATATGTGTGTTGATACAGATGCGGTAGGAGTAAAGGGGGAGAGGTGGTGTAGCGGTTAGCTCCCTGCGTTACAAACCCGGCGACCCGAGTTAGATTCTCGCTTCGATTCCCGTTCACGGCCAACACCAGTGACGATCATCTGGACCGGTCCTGGGCCTCCCCCCTAGGTCGACTCAGCCTCAAATGAGTACCTGGTGCGGTGTGAAAACATTGCAGCTAGGGAAACGGAGGCGGCCGGCCGTGGTACTGGCACAGCCACCCTCTCGCGTGCTGTGCCGGCCTTCATAGGTGCTCGTTTGCAGCACTTGGCCCAACAGTCTGTTCAGGCTATCGGGGGGGGGGGGGGGGGGGGGAAGGGATGCTTTGTCTTTGTATTTTGATACAGGTGCAGGAGTACATTAATTCTTTTTCGATTTAAAGCTTTCGTGACTGCAAGGATTAATCTTCTTTGGTTCTTTCGGTAAAGTCACCACGTAGAATGAGAATAAAATAATAAAATAAAACAATAAAATTCTCGCGACGTTTCGGCCACAGGTTTGTTCCTTTCACCTGAAGAAGGCCACTTGTGTTGTGGCCGAAACGTCGTGAGAATTGTATTGTTTTATTTTATTATTTTATTCTCATTCTACGTGGTGACTTTACCGAAGGAACCAAAGAAGATACATTCATTCTATTCCAATCAAGTGAATCCTCGCTCAAATTAGTATTGAGGCCGCTCAAACTTTTTGTTTGGAACCCCCATAAAATAGTGAAAATGTAATTTAATATTTTTTTGTATTGGTCTACTTTTGTTTTGATCCCGTGTTATTTTTTACTGGCTGTACTTTTTCGATATTCCTTGAAAGAAATTCAGTCTCAATGGACTCTCGACTTAGTATAAAGTATACGGTTATAAGCAGAGCTCCGTTCTCTCTCAACATACACGTACACACAATATTGTTGAGTCCATCGGGTGGTTGGGATTTTCCAGACCACCTATACCCAGCAGCGTTTGTTTCGAAGCGAGCGAACTCTGGACTGGTTTCAGCCTTCTGGGTCTCATCGTCAGAGTCGAGCTTCATACGTAACATGCTGCTGGGTTACCATGAGATGTTGTTCATCGTAAGAACACCCGTGCATAATCATGGGACCCTGCTCAATGCAAACAAAAAAAATCTATTGAATGTCGTCTGCGCCCACGTTCCTATGGTGGGGAATGGTCTTCCCATAGAAGACCCGCTGATGACGTCCCAGATAATGGGTTACCGTTTGTTTTATTGGCCCCAACTTATGAGCTGAGTGACTAATTGGGATTTTGAGGCTTACTATGCTACTGCAGGGTTTATTCTTACGCAACACAACTAAACTGTATAAGGCTTGCATCCATCAGTGACATCATTACATACGTTATTTGTATAACAATATCATCCAAAGATGGAGTAAGAGACTTTCCCCATGCCTATCTATGTTGCATACACTTTTTTACCGTGGTATTTACCGTCTGTAATATGGCCATTGTTTCTTGAGCCTAAGGCAAAGGCGGTTATTAAATTTAATATTATTAGTGCAATTTTATTTGTTATTCCAAACCTGTGTCAAACCGAACGTGAAGCATATATTTGCCCATCATCGCACCTCGTGTATTATGTATGCATTGCGCAAGCCATTGGTTTCTTTTCAGGCATTCCGAGAACAAAATTACGATCGGAGTGTGAAGCTACTTTGATTATGTACGCAGGCTGACTTCACTGTATTAGTAAGAGCATGCAGGGCAAGATTGCAGGAGGCATATACATATAAAAAAGCGAGTTTTATTTTATTTAGTAATACATATTTAAGTAAACATACAAGGGCATACGTTACATCACTAACATTAGCAGCCATGATCAATCCACTGCTGGATGAATGCCTTCTCCAAGTTCTTCGAAATTCCTCGCGGCTCCCCGCTGTAACAATCCACCTACAACCCGTGCACAAGCCGATTCAATCGCTCCATCTCCCCATGTGGGATGTCCTTTCGGACGAGCCTGGTAAATCACCAAATTTAACTTAACGTCCATTCCCATGGATCGATTGGACTCTGTACCTCGCGGTTGTCCGGCATCTTTCAATGAAGCCGCTGTCCTTTATTCTCTACCAGGCAGGAGCCCATTGAGGAAATATGACGGAACTCATGCGCAGCCCCATTTAACATGCGACCCCCTAACATCCGCAATGTTCCAATTATCCGCGATTTTGCAGACGACAGGCGAGGAGGGAGCAGAAGGAGCGGCAGAGGAACGCTGCTGTAATTCGTTTATCCACGGCGCCCCGTAGATATAAGGGCATATCTGCCTACAGGTGCTGACTTGACGACTTTGTCCACAGATATTCAAAGGGTTAATGGCGATGGTATTAATGCGCGACGATAAGCGATGGTGGTCTTCGACGTCAGCCGGTCATTGCCGCCTCCGCTGAGGCTGCCTTTTGGTGCTGGATGGTGTTGACGACGACGAGCAGAAGATTGAGGTTAATGGTCACCGACGGCAAGTCGGGACAGCCAAAGACTCGGCGTGCCCGGACGGACATTTCAGCAAGGTCTCCGAGGGTCGGCAACCATGAAGCTACCCTGTAGCGTGACCTTGTTTAAAACGTTGGGTGGGGGGAGGGGGGCGTTGCGATACGTTAGACGCTCGACAGAATTCGCACGGTTGACCACATACGGTGCGAAAGGAGTTCCACATACGAGCAACGATACGATCGGCCTTTGTCTATATCACGCATTCTGCTCCAGCGTCTAACCACCACCAGCCCGCTATGTAATTGGGAAAATATCGTCGAATATTTTTGACTTGACTATGAGATTAATATAGAAAGGGGGGGGGGGGGGCGCTTAGCCTTTATCAGCAGAGCCCCCCTACCCAACACACCCCCCCCCCCCGATTCTACGGCGCTGCCATGAAGATAAAGCGACAGTGCGCCGGAGTCACGTGGTGCGGATACAGTTCTCTGTGAGAAGCTTCGGAGGAACAACGGCCGATAGAAGATGATGATGATGATGACGACGACGGACAACGCGATGGTGTCCGATGCCACTGTGGCTTGTTTGTCGGCCAAAAAAATAAGACCATGCAAATGTCTACACATTATTTGCGACGGGCTTCTCCTCACACTTTCTACGTCCAACGAGAGGTGGCTGTGGTGTAAAATCTCAATCTTGATGTGGAGCTTTCGTGACTGCAGGAATCCACACTCTTTGGCTCTTTCGGTAAAGTCACGTAGGCATGAAATAAAATAAGTCGCGACGTTTCGAGCACAACACAAGCGTCCATCATCGGGTGGGAAAGCGTGGTCTGCTGCTGAGGCGGGACTGTTTTAAAAAAAAAGGCAAAATCTCCTTTAGTAAGGGAGACGTGGAATATTTAATGTTCCCCCCCCCCCCATTTCTAAATGAGCAATACTCTTACTGTCGCTTTCATCATTGGCCAAGGCCTATTGACTGCTGGGTGAAGAAGGCCTCCTCGGTGTTGTCGCATGCCCTATCGGCCCTACGATGCCACAATCCATCGTCCTGCTGCGATCACACTGATCGTATTGCTCCATCTCCACTGTATTCATCCCTTGGGTGCATTTTCTCCTTGGCTGCCACTCCGTCACCTGTCTCATCCATTGGCCATCAAACCATTCCAGCTACGAGTCACGTCCAACTGCACTTTTTGAGCAATCGATACGACGGCTCTGATTTGTGTGTCTTCCCGAATCCGCGCGTTGTCCTTTCTGTCCATTACCTGTGATTCCAATCGTAAATATTAATAGATTTAGTTGCACAATTTTTTGTTTTTACTTTTGCCACTTCATTTATCATGTTCTGTACACTGCTGCGTTTTCTAGTTTTGATCCTCCAAACAGTTGCTGTGTGCGCGTGTTGCATTGAATTATCGCTTTGCGCTTTAAGGGCATTCAAATAAATTCCTCATCGGATACAGTACTGCACTGTGAAGCGAAGCCTTTGGAAAATACCTTCATGAACATTGAGGGATTGTTGATGCACGGTGCTCGGGTAGACATTACGTAACTCCTACCATTCACGACCAAAATGCCACTTGAAACGAAGCGGCGGCGGTGTGACCCAGCGGCGGCAGTGCGTTTGTGTCGTGTTGTCCGTGGCTCGAGCTCGGCGGCCACCCCGGTTTTAATACTGTGGTGTACGCCAAGGATCCCGTGACGTTATTCGAAAAGGTGCGGGGGCTGTATGTGCCGGCGTCGCGCGCCGTATTCGCCATTACTTTTGGTTAAATATTAGAGCGCAGGTGACTCCAGCGCTTAGAGCCCGCAGCGCGACATCGCCTCCCACTGCGAAACTACTGCAGACTTGTACTGCACCCGTCTGCGAGGCAAAGAGCGCCTTGGGTGATCACATTGCCCTATAAGACCGACGGCAGACGCCCAGCGCAATGATGCTTTTACTTGACTTGCGTAATGTCAATTTAAAAAAAAAAATCCATATTTATAAACTAATACAAAAAGTTATCCGCAAATGCTATTCTACTGTAACTTATTACAATGTAACTTTTTAAACCTTTTTTTTCCCCCAATGGATCATATTGAATATGTTGACCTTGTGCACCAAGTACATCTTGAAATACATTTAGTTGTACACAAATATATTTGTTTTTTCCAATAAAAATTTGAGACTAGTCATACACACCAGTATATTACCGGAAAGAGCTAGCCAGACTTCTTTCCGGATGTGTTTATATGTGTGATAAACCATATGTGGGGAGCGGTGTCGTAGTGGTTAGCGCACTGCGCTACTAACACAGCGAGCCCTAGTTCGATTCCCACTCATGGCCAACACCAGTGACGATTATCTGAACCGGTCCTGGTCCTCCCCTAGATCGACTCGGCCTTAAATGTGTACCTGCTGCAGTGTGTAAACATCGCCACTGGGGAGACAAAGGTGGCCGGGCGAGGTGCTGGCCACCCACCCGCTCGTGTGTAGTGCCGGCCGAAAGAGGTGCTCGCTAACAGCACTTGCCCAAACAGTCTGTTCAGGCTACACAGGGGATCTTTGTTTTTTTTTACTATACATACCCGAGACCTGAGTTTAGTTCCAGACGACGACTAACAAACATCATTGCGAGTGATAACTGGTTATCCGGTTCTGAGCACACTTGCTCATCAACAACCCGCACTGACAAGCGTGGTGAAGTATGGCCAGATAACCTCCATGACCTCGTGTGACGTGGGGAGGCCTTCCATTTGATGGAATTGTCGTGCATGACTGCATGATAAGGGTGGCGATTACATTGAAGCGATGAATGATAAAAGTCTAAATTCTGTGCCCTTTGTGAATGCAGGGCCTCCTGGATTTCACGGATTGTCATAGTTGGCAGCGACTTTTCATTGGATATTCTTGTTTTTTTTCCTCCGCTCGCTTGCATCTCGCCTGTCAGGTTAAAGAGTGGCAGTGGGCTGCTGGCTTGCTTGCTTCCTTGGTGAGTGATTTCCTGCTCAAACGGGCACTGAGGCAACGCTCTTACCCTGTTCACAAATCCACGCCAATGGTGGAGGCTCCGCAATGCTGTCGACGACGGGAGCACGTGGGTGCATTGAACAAAGCACCGTTGGCTTCCCTGCAAAAGTGATGCTCATTGTATCGAACCCCAGAGTGATGATGGGTCGAGTCAACCTTCCGATTGCGAGCCACTCACTCTACCACTCGGCCACCTAGCCAGCGAGAGTGGATTTTTCTTCTTCTTCCTGTTTAACTGTTTTTATTTCACCTGGTTAGGCCCACTGGGCTATATAGCGCTTCTTCAGGAAAGCGACCTTGCATGTTGATTCTAAGTGTGGAGGGGGAAACCTGGGGACCCAGAGAAAAATCTACGTGACCACGGGGAGAACATGCAAATCCTAGATATACAGCAGGTGTCAGGGTTGCGATGAGGCCCACGACCTCTTGGATACCAGGCGAGGTAGTTAACATCTCGCCACCGTGGCATTTAGATTGCTTGGAAAGGACCCCCAGTATATTTTTTGTGATACTTACTGATAGTTGGGATCAATACAAAGGGTGGACATGAAACATCAAAGCCTGATCAATTATCGGCTTTTGTGGCCAATAGAGCATAATAACCTTCACTTGCCCGAATAATGTAACTGGCCAAAGTAGTTCCAACTTTGTGGGAAATTCCACATGCGTACAGCACAACCTCTATTGCTAAATGAAGCCAAACGCACTTCAGCATGGACAGTAACATGAATTGCTGCCCCACTGGGATGCCCTACAGAATATTTGGAGTTATAGTATTAGTTGGGAGGTGTACTTTCATAAAATCTGCACTTTGTTGTTGTTTATTTAGAGGAGATATATTAACTTGATTACCGTACCGTACTTTTATTACAGAGGTGTTACGATTATTCTATAACTGGCCATCAGAAATTATTTTTTAATTAAAATGTCATCAGATCCGATGGTGGTAAAGTGAAGTCTCCAATAACAATGGATTAAATAAATATATATAATACACTATTTTATATATTCAAGGACTCCTCTATTTACAAACACTCGACTTACGAACTTTCAGAGACGCGAACACACATGTCCGTATGTCCAGTTGCCTGTTCGTAAGTTCAACCACTGCGCGCAATAGATGGTGGTAGTGGCATCTACATCTGCAGAGCGTGAAGAACCAGTGGCATCTACATCTGCAGAACGTGAAGAACCAGTGGCATCTACATCTGTAGAACGTGAAGAACCAGTGGCATCTACATCTGTAGAACGTGAAGAACCAGTGGCATCTACATCTGTAGAACGTGAAGAACCAGTGGCATCTACATCTGTAGAACGTGAAGAACCAGTGGCACCTACATCTGCAGAACGTGAAGAACCAGTGGCATCTACATCTGCAGAACGTGAAGAACCAGTGGCATCTACATCTGTAGAATGTGAAGAACCAGTGGCATCTACATCTGCAGAACGTGAAGAACCGGTGGCATCTACATCTGTAGAACGTGAAGAACCAGTGGCATCTACATCTGCAGAACGTGAAGAACCAGTGCCATCTACATCTGCAGAACGTGAAGAACCAGTGGCATCTACATCTGTAGAATGTGAAGAACCAGTGGCATCTACATCTGTAGAACGTGAAGAACCAGTGGCATCTACATCTACAGAACATGAAGAACCAGTGGCATCTACATCTGCAGAACGTGAAGAACCAGTGGCATCTACATCTGCAGAACGTAAAGAACCAGTGGCATCTACATCTGTAGAACGTGAAGAACCAGTGGCATCTACATCTACAGAACATGAAGAACCAGTGGCATCTACATCTGCAGAACGTGAAGAACCAGTGGCATCTAGATCTGTAGAACGTGAAGAACCAGTGCCATCTACATCTGTAGAACGTGAAGAACCAGTGCCATCTACATCTACAGAACGTGAAGAACCAGTGGCATCTACATCTGTAGAACATGAAGAACCGGTGGCATCTACATCTGTAGAACGTGAAGAACCAGTGGCATCTACATCTACAGAACATGAAGAACCGGTGGCATCTACATCTGCAGAACATGAAGAACCGGTGGCATCTACATTTGCAGAACATGAAGAACCGGTGGCATCTACATCTGCGGAACATGAAGAACCGGTGGCATCTATCGTATTTTCCCGCATATTACCCGCAGACGCATATACCCCGCAAAAATAGCGTTTTGTGTAAAACAAATTTCAGATAGCCCGCACCTCCATATACCCCGCACACATTCATATATTTAACGTTGTTACCACAGCTTAATTCCATCATATTAATATGAAGTTTACAGTTGTAATACATTCCACTATCAATTGTTAACATTAAAATCATAACGTGCACAAAGAAAACAAACTAACCGGAAACGAGTGAACTTAAAACAGTAAATAAGTAACAAAAGCAAATATCCAATAAATAAGTAACACATCACTGGTAGGTAAGTACAGTTTTAGCACTGGTAGATTGCACACTGCGCAGATAATAGCGGCACTACGGTAACGCCGTCGCCTCGCCCCCCCCACCTCTCTCTCCCCCCACCTCTCCCAGCTCTCCCGTCACCACCACAGACCTTACTCTGCCCCACCCCCCAACTCCCACCTCTCTCTCCCCCCAGCTGCCCCACCCCCCAACTCCCACCTCTCTCCCCCCACCTCTCCCTCCTCCCAGCTCTCCCGTCAGCACCACAGATCTTACTCTGCCCCAACCCCCACTTCTCTCTCCCCTCAGCTGCCCCACCCCCCAACCCCCACCTCTCTCTCCCCCCACCTCTCCCTCGATCCAGCTCTCCCGTCACCACCACAGACCCTACTCTGCCCCAACCCCCCACCTCTCTCTCCCACCTCTCTCTCCCCCCACCTCTCCCTCGATCCAGCTCTCCCGTCACCACCACAGACCTTACTCTGCCCCAACCCCCCACCTCTCTCTCCCCCCAGCTGCCCCACCCCCCAACCCCCACCTCTCTCTCTCCCCAGCTCTCCCGTCGCCGGTAAACAGTGCGAGCACTTCAAACATTGTCGTTTAATTGTACAAACAATTCATTTAAAACGTGATAACGTGCAATTTTAGTGTGAGTGGTTTATTCAGCAGTGCTTTAGTCAAAGGTAAGTGTTGCATAGTGGATAGTCCTACCATGAAAAAATGTAAAAGAGTTATGACATGTCACACGTGTAAAATATTTTTGAGACAGCCCGCACCTCCATATACCCCGCAGGGTCTTGTTTTGTTTGTAAAAAGTGGTATACCCTGCGGGTTATATGCGGGAAAATACGGTACATCTGCAGAACGTGAAGAACCGGTGGCATCTACATCTGCAGAACGTGAAGAACAAGTAGCATCTACATCTGCAGAACGTGAAGAACCAGTGGCATCTACATCTGCAGAACGTGAAGAACCAGTGGCATCTACATCTGTAGAACGTGAAGAACCAGTGGCATCTACATCTGTAGAACGTGAAGAACCGGTGGCATCTACATCTGCAGAACGTGAAGAACCAGTGGCATCTACATCTGCAGAACGTGAAGAACCAGTGGCATCTACATCTGCAGAACGTGAAGAACCAGTGGCATCTACATCTGCAGAACGTGAAGAACCAGTGGCATCTACATCTGTAGAACGTGAAGAACCAGTGGCATCTACATCTGCAGAACGTGAAGAACCAGTGGCATCTACATCTGTAGAACGTGAAGAACCGGTGGCATCTACATCTGTAGAACGTGAAGAACCGGTGGCATCTACATCTGTAGAACGTGAAGAACCGGTGGCATCTACATCTGTAGAACGTGAAGAACCGGTGGCATCTACATCTGTAGAACGTGAAGAACCAGTGGCATCTACATCTGTAGAACCTGAAGAACCAGTGGCATCTACATCTGTAGAACGTGAAGAACCAGTGGCGTCTACATCTGCAGAACGTGAAGAACCAGTGGCATCTACATCTGCAGAACGTGAAGAACCAGTGGCATCTACATCTGCAGAACGTGAATAACTAGTGGCATCTACATCTGCAGAACGTGAAGAACCAGTGGCATCTACATCTGTAGAACGTGAAGAACCAGTAGCATCTACATCTGCAGAACGTGAAGAACCAGTGGCATCTACATCTGCAGAACGTGAAGAACCAGTGGCATCTACATCTGCAGGAAATTATACAACTTTTAAAACCAATCCCTGTTTAGTGTACATGCTGTACAACATGACACGAAATTTTGATTTCAAGCTATAAAAAACCTCCACCTTTTTCAAATTGTCTTTTTGCGGTTTTCACACCTGATGATGATTGTTTGTGTTGCAGTCGAAACGTCGTGATAATTTTATTGTTTTATATTTTTATTATTTTATTGTTTCCTTTCTACGTGACTTTACCGAAAGAACCAAGAATATAACACAAGTAAAGTTGGACTCAGAACAAATCGACTGATGAACAGAACTCAGGAACATAACTTGTTCGTAAGTAGAGGAGCCCCTGTATATCTGGCCTCTCTATTTATGTGTTAAGGTGCATTGCACGAAACGAATTGAAATGATATATTTTTATTTTAAGGCCGCAGTGTTATTGAGGAATGGGAGGTGTTTTTTTATTGTCATTATTGCTTGTGCACCAGTACCAACGCGGCCATCGGCAAATTGTGCGACGATGCATTGATTCATCGATCGAGTCGATTCCGACAGTCGAATTTGCGTGCATTGCATCATGAATATGCGAATCGATCACAGTACTCTACGGTGTTTTTTAAATCGTATATATGTTGTATGCATTGAGTTCATGTAACTCCTCTGTGCTATAATTGACAATGCAGTACTGAACTCAAACTAAACTGGTTTTATTATATCAGGTACGGCCCACCAAGCACATAGAGCTCTTTTTCAGAAGCGACCTGGCCACAAATGATAGCTCAATGAAAGGGAATTACGCGTCAATTTACAGCAGCGGAAATACTCCAAACGCACGTTTCTAAATGTGAAGGGCAACCGGAGGATTCGTAGAAAAATCCACGCGACCACGGCGAGAACATGCATACTCCAAAAAAACAGGGGGCAGGGTCGGGATGGAACCTCACGACCTTCCGCATGCCAGGCGAGGGAGTTAACATCTCGCCGCATCTCTGAATCGTGACCCCAGAATCAAGACAATTGACGAAATTTCCGTTCCGCGCCTAGACTCGTGGAGCTCAGCGTGCGCTACGTACACCCGGTGAATACTTCAGCACCCAAGATTGAGTGGTCAAATATGGGACGCCACAAAGGGAACCATACTTTGAGGTAAAGGGAAACGTACTTTGAGGTAAAAGCAAGCAAACTTTTAAAAAGGCAGCGATGCCTTGAGGGTATAATGTTTCCTGTGTGTTTTTGTTGTGATGGAATCTCCCCCCCCCCCCCCCACGAGGGTGAATGCTGCGAACACGCTGAGCTTGGTTTAAAATATTGCATGCTTTTAATATAGCGACACACTTGCCTCCCAGGAACCACTGCTGATGGCAAATTGAATGAGCACGCATACCTGGTTTCGATGCTGCACAACTGCAGTCGTTTTGTCACGCCTATATCATGAAACTCTATGATCTGTGACAGGTAGCAGGGGAACCCCTTGGCAGATAAGAAAAATGTATGCATGATAGGAGATAAGAAATATCTCTCTGGTGTAGGCCTTTCGGTTTAACAGATAATGCATTTATTATCAGAGCGTGTTTGCATGTTTTGCCATGAGTATGTGTGGTTAATGCAGACTTTATGCCTTTGCGAAAGGTATCTGTTTGGTGTTTCAACATCATAACACCTAAATTTTGATTTAAAGCTTTCGTGACTGCAGTGATTCATATTCTTGGTTCTTTCGGTAAAGTCACGTTGAAGGGAAACAATAAAATATATATAAAACAACGTGACTTTACCGAAAGAACCAAGAATATGAATATCATAACACCTAAATTTTGATTTAAAGCTTGCGTGACTGCAGCAATTCATATTCTTAGCTCTTTCGGTAAAGTCACGTTGAAGGGAAACAATAAAATAATAAAATATATATAAAACAATAAAAATTCTCACGACGTTTCATCACACCTGATGACGACGTCATCACACGTGATGACGACCGTTTGTGTTATGGTCGAAACGTCGTGAGAATTTTTATTGTTTTATATATTTTATTAGTTTATTGTTTCCCTTCCACGTGACTTTACCGAAAGAGCTAAGAATATCATAACACCTGTTTTATTGCTAGAAAGGGTAAAACATATTCTTACACTTCATCATTTTGCATACTGGCAAAAAAGTCCCAAAGATATGATAGTAGTTGTAATTATATTATCCAATAATTTTCGTATTGATCCCAAAATGTGATATTACAGGAAGATACATCACTTCATTTGCATAATTTTTATGCTTTCTGAAACAAAAAGTGCTGTCGTGTGATGTTACCTTTGCCTAAACTATGAACATATTAACATGTTAATGAGAATTATTGTTTTACTTATGGAACGTCATATTGATTAGGATGGAATGTCATTAGATGTAATGCATAAACAGTGACACATTAATGTTTAACACTTGTAAATCAGAAACATATGAAATAAAATACGAAATTGGGCCTAAACAAATACAAAAATCCGAATTCTGACAAAATTAGATCTGAAACATCTCTCACATTGTATACTGCAGCCAATTGGTGGGATTAAATACTATAAGTAAATCTTGGATTGTCTCATCTAAATTATAAAAGCCCGGTGTTCCGTTTGTCCATAAACTCAATTATTAGAGCCTTCTGAACCAGTATGATCAATCTAATTAATGTTACATCGATTATTGTTACATCCATTATCCAGAAATGCACACTTCTCCATTTATTGAGCATGTATGTAGAGCTTTGATAGCTGTGGTCATGGATGGAGGGTGAAATAAATAAATAAAATATCTAATTAACTTTTGAGTTAGAATCCAGTAGAATCTGCACACATTGGGGAGGGGTGGAGAAGAGGACATCAGTGGGGGGTGACGGGCGAAGCCCCGAACAAGCCCTCTTCAGGAGCTAGACTGAGGCGGCTGCGGGCTGCCGAAATTCTAGCAGTTTAAATGGGGAGTGCTCTTTCCAATAATATCTGGTACTTCTAGATTTGAAGCTTTCGTGACTGCAAGGATTCATGCTCTTTGGTTATATTCCGTAAAGTCACGTAGACAAAATAAAACAATTAAATCACACGACGTTTCGGAGGCATCTCTGAACGGTGCTCGTCTCTGAACTGTGCTCCTGACACAGATATTCTGCGTTGACTTTTCCACCTGAAGACGGAAGCTTGTGTTGCCTCCGAAACGTCGTGATTTAATTGTTTTATTTTGTTTCATTTTATCTACGTGACTTTACCGAATAAAACCAAAGAGTATAATATCTGGTACCCCAGCGGTATTTGTTCTGTATTTTTTTATTTAAAGTGAAAAGCAACTTGCTAAATACCATAACTGTACGTTCAGTTTGGTAATCCATTCTAGGAGTTGTTAGGACCCAGTAAGTCAAAAGCAGTCCGGAGAATATTTGCTGAAACAAATGATCCTGGATGATATTCGTCTGGCACGTTAATAGGTTCATGCATATGTGGAGACAGAATATTCTGCTAATATATATGTTTTTACTCAATGTTCCACAAGAACATGATGAGTTTATACTTTGCTCCTCGATTATCAGCTGATGGCATCAGTCCGGCAGTGGGCTGGTTTGCAAGTGATCTAGAGGGAATGACATGTACTAAATGCAGCAGCAATTAATCAGACTTCTTTGGATTTCTAATGATGTTCTTCAAGGCTCAATACTTAGCCCACTTTTGTCCCCCTGAATACACATGTTGGCTGAAATTGTATTCGTTCCTCAATGCAGTTAATTGTGTCATGGAAATTACACCAAATTACAACCGGAATTTCATAACATTCAACAGGATATTGTATCTGAAACATGTCTACTGAATTCAAGCAATACTCACTTTGCCTTTAAGGCTTTTGTAAATATTTTAAAACCTGTCAAATATTTGTTTTTCTATATATAAATGCATTAAAACCTGTCCAAGCCAGACACATTGTCGGAGAGCCTTTCTGGGGGATATGTAGTATACAACAGCTAATTAAATAATCAATGAACACGACAGTGGTACTCCAATAATAACTTTTCATGTGAACTCCTGTAATTCATGGTTTATTTGGTGATTTGCGACTCCCTCCCTTTAATCTGCGGGATCTTTTGACAATGGGAGCCACCGCGTCTTCTTTCCGTTATTGCCTGTGGCTCACCACGTCTGTGTGGTGAACGTCTTTCACACCGTACGGAGCCAACTGCGCGAAACGGAGGTGCGGTGGAAGGACAACCAACTAAACACAAAAAAGCAGTTGTAAAGAAATGAGTTTTCACTCTGGATTCTAATACATTACAAAATGTAATGTATGTATTAGAGGCCGGCCGAAACTGAAACTGAATTCACTCCAGTGCTGTCCTCTAGACAGTCTGGTCCCTTCACCTGATGAAGGCCACTTGTGTTGTGGCCGAAACGTCGTGAATTTTTTTTTATTTTTGTTGGTTTTTTTTTACGTGACTTTACCGAATAGAACCAAAGAGTATACAAAAAATGACTTTCGGCCGAAACCGAAGCCGAAACGGAAAGTTCAACCACACTTTCGACCGAGACCGAAACAGAGAGGTATATAACCGAAGTTACCGGACACAAGATGTATTAAATATGTCATGATGCAATGCTACTTTAATAAAAAAAAATCTAGAACTAATCATTCAGAGCCTGCAGTAAGAGTCGCTAAATATCAAATCTTTAGGTGTTACTCACTTAGTAATTAGATCCAAACAAACGAATGTTGTAGTTAAGAAACAACAGTTTTTCCGCATTCAGCCAGACAGGCTGCCGTCTGTTGCCCGGTCGTATCTACATTAGCAGACCACGGTTGCGACTGTAACCTTGCTCCCAAGCTGCTGCTGCTGACATGTGTGTGTGTTTGTGTGTACGTGTGTGTGTGTTTCTGTGTACTTGTGTGTACGTGTGTGTGTTTGTGTGTACGTGTGTGTGTGTTTCAGTGTACGTGTGTGTGTGTGTTTTCAGCCCATCGCATAGGATTGCCTAGCGCCGACTGACCGGCCGATAGGCAGAGTGATAGACGTAGCACTAGCGTTATATTCTAAAAATAGATCTTCGGTTGACGAATGACGACCGAAAGTCAATATCAGTTTCGGCCGAAACCGAAACTATGCCGAAAGAGGGGAGACCATTTGCCAACTTTCGGCGCCGAAACCGAAACCAAATTTCGGTCGGCCTCTAGTTTTGTATGCATGCTGAACTTATCCGCGCACCGTGCCGATCTCGTAATACGTACACTCCATTATTTTGGTTTAACACGTAGGCTTTCGCGACCAATATCATCCATAATACATATATTTACGCGATTTAACCCCCCCCAAAAAAATGTGTATTATGGAGTCCACTATTTTGCCGATGAATGGAATCGAGTGACTCACGCGTTGCATCCCGTTCAAACTCCTCCCTTAAAAAGACGACGTTCCGGATCGCTTCCCCTATGTGAGAGGTGGGGCAGTGAGCTCAATCGCTCTTCCCCTCCATTTACCCCGTGGGTGTCTGGCCTCGTGCTTGTCGTCCCGTGGAATTCAGTACCTGTAAGCCCTCTTCTTTCCCTGTCGCTCGTGCCTCGTAAATTGACTCCTTTTTCAATGCACAAAAACATTAACAACAACAAATCCCGCGATTCGTAGAAGGTGGCAGGGGTGGGGGGGGCATGGTTCTGGTTGGTCCAGAGTTGCAGCAGCAGGATGGACTAACACCAACATCCATCAGCGTAGCCAAGAGCCGTATTATCCAATATGCCACAGTAGGCACTGTGCCTAGAGCCTATGAAAACTTAAAGGGCCTGCGAAAAAAAATGTTGACCACGTCTTTTTTTTGTTGTTGCGTGCATGATTCAAAAAAGTTTACCCAAGATATCTTCTTGGATAAATATGTTTATGCGGCAAGGATAGGCGCAGTGTTTACACAAAGAGGCAGAGTCGTGTCAATGTCAAGCGGTTTTCGAGATTTTTTAAAATGCAAAATTAGCATTAACATATTCGAGCGCGCACGCTCTCATTCTCAGTAGAGAGTCGTGCAAGGCAAGAGCAGCGTTGTTGTGTCCTACGGTTGATTGGAGAAAGTTTATTTTCATGATCAGCTTTAGCGAGTGACATCGACGGTGGTAGTGACGTGGGGACAGCAGTACCAACTGTGGAAAGTTATCACTTGAAGGCCGTACGAAACAGAAGTGCCTAGGACCTACAAGAACCTTAATCCGACACTGAGCGTAGCATCAGGGAAACTTCAATACGAAGTTCTCAAACATCGTGAGAATTTTATTGTTTTATTTTATTATTTTATTCTCATTCTACGTGACTTTACCGAAAGAACCAAAGAAGATGCAAAGGATACTTTCGCACGTCGACCCGTGTGGCGGATTTGTTGCCACTTGGGTATTGGAGAAAAAAAAAACATTAACTTGTATCCCCCTAATCGGTACATTTATTGCGGATTAATTCGGTAACTTCATTTGCAATCGGCACATTTTGTGGCGATTGCAAATGGGCCACCCATGTCGGTGCAGGCTATTGGAGTTCTGCTGTACGTAAAATTACACGCAATTAATAGCCGAGGCATGTCATTAAACTGAATCGCACACAAGTGACTTAAGGTATTTACAGAGTAATAATGGCGTGAAAAAAAATCTCTGCTGGACAGTTGAATTCAAGCCATTTGCCATCTCTATGAGTCCAGAGGTGGCTGAGGTTCACTGGATGTGTGAAAGACTAAAAGGTTTTTTTTGCGGATGATTTTAATGTATTTCGTTTATTCTTTGAAAAAAAAATACACAGCAATTTAACGAAAGCACACGGCATAACAAGGGGAATTATCGCAACAAAAAAAAAATGCATACAACAGGTAATTATGGTATGTGTCTGTAAGCTTTAAAATGAATTGTGCAAATATGAACGTCGTCTCCTAACGTGCACATCTTAATAGCGTAAACCGTGCTACGGTCAGTCTTTTTTTTAATCCATTAATTTCGTGCATGCTGTGCTGATTGAACCTTCATTGCATTGTTCCTCTGCCGGCTTTGGCCTGAGTAATTGCCGGCCCCTGTACCTTTTAAACCCTTTTACTGTTTTGTTTCCACATTTAGTTTTGTGTCGCAGAGAGATCGTTTTTTTTATGGTCAGCGTCGTGTGCTGTAGTGTTTACATTTATTAACCAGGTCTGCCATGGAAAATAAAACTGGTCTCTTTCCACTTGTGATCTCTTTCGGCTCCTTACCTGGCTGTAAGTGAAAGTTTTGTAATCTATTCGTGTTAGTTTGTAACGAATGTGTGCTCGAGCAGGTGAACGCCTCTAAGCTATTTATCCGAGTACAGTACTGTAATTGCATACGACAGTGCTTAAATACACTTAGCGGCTGAGATTAGAATCCCTTTAACGCGCACTCCCAGTCGGTGCTGCTTGTGCGATACTGTTTTATGGTCACCACATGCACAAATTCCAGATTCAGCACATATACGCACTCGCATCATGTCTGCCAAATGCATTGTTCCGAGAGAAAGAAAAAAAATTCTCCAGAGATCATAACATTAGCGCCGCTGAATTTGGTCCAGGGAACATTCTCGTCTGCCAAGAGCACACTCTGTCGTTCGTAAGTGCCACCGTGGCAATGTGGCACGCAGAAAAATCACACGCACAGTACAGTTTGCAAGTCCTTGCACAACCTGGTCGAGTGCTGAAGTTTAAAAATATATATTTGCCCCTTTTCCATTTCGGTGACCCCCAAGTCACTCTTGCGGATGAGACGCACACCACTCTCGAGAGTGTTCATCTGCTTAAAGACAATACACTTGAACATGATCATCATCATCATCACCATAGTGACTCTCATCGTTACAATTTGTTGCAAAGTCCTCGTGTGATATGGTAAGGCGTCGTTTTTCTGTCGGTAAACGGATACCGTGGATTGCATTTTGGCAGATGTTCGATGGTGGTATATTGTAATTTAAAAGTAAGATCAATGAAATTTCCCAACCATATTTCAACCCACCAATAGATAAAGCCCTCGTGTGCTGCCTGATATAAACTAACAATACTAATTCAGCCCTTTGCCAGTCTCCTTCACCACGCTGGTCGGCTAACCTGGATAGTTTTTTTCTTGCCTAGAAATTGCATGGATCCCGAAGGCCGGCACTCGGTATACAGTGCCTTGAGCTCTCTCGATTGCTGGCCATGGGATAACATCAGGGTCGAGTGATACGTGAACTGATGCTGCCCTCCCCCTTCAACCCGTGTGGTGAATTATGGTCGGACAAATCCACACGGCCAACGCGGCGTGAGAAAGCTTTAATTCATCAGTGCGCTGACAGGGGCTGAAAATCACTGAATTATCGTTTTTCTTGTTGTTACCGTACCGGCCTGCGATTTCAAGAATAAAGTGCAATGATTCGTTGTCTAAATCAGTGCTTCACAAACCATTTGCGCTCCGCGGTGCTCACTTGCGAGACTGCTCGATATTCGCCGCACACCAAAACAAAAGACTCGTTGGGTGAACTTTTAGACAGAGATCCCCCCCCGCCCCCCCCGTGCAGCCTCTTAACAGGCTGCTGGGGGGGGCAAGTGCTGTTAGCAAGCACCTCTGCAGGCCGGCACGGCACCACGCCGGGAGTGGGGTGGCCAGCAACTACGCCCGCCGCCTTTGTTTGCCTAGTGCCGTTGTTAACTCGGGTACCCATTTGAGGCTGCGTTGTATTATTTGTGCACGTGCCCAATACAGCAACACCCCGGTTTACATCGGGGATGCGTTCCTGAAAAGGTGCCACGATCAACATCTAAAACGCGTAAATCAAAGCAATTTTAGAGGGTTAGGTGGAGGCAAAGGCTGAGAGGCGACAGCGTGGACACGGAGCCAGCTGATATCTCTGCTGTTTGATGCATCCACTCACGGCTCAAAGCCTTCCATAACCAGGATGTACGGCCTGCTGTCGTGTACAGTATCTGGATAACACTAATGTTCATAAAGGGGCGCTTTTGATACAATTTGTAATTTTAGAATTAAAATGAACGTGTACTTATGATATCATTACATTAAATGAGAGGTACTTTTGGAAAATGTAATTCAGTACCGTGGCCAGTATGTTAATTTCATAGCATCTGCATTAAATATAGTACACTCATGTGGTTTCACGTTCAGCATGGATTTACGTACAAAATGCATGAGGTGATAAAAAAATCACATCTTTCCCGTGTCTGCCAACGAATATGTCACAATTCTAACCCTGGCGTCGAGCATGGTGCAGACAATTATTGGTGTTACCTAAATTGCAAGCCTTGCAATGCATTTTTACAACAACAAAACCTTTGCATGTTTCTGCATCGCCCAATGTAGTGTGGCGTGCACATCGAGAGAGGCCTTGGCATTCATTGTGTGTCATCGATGTTATCCTGAGCTTAATTGCATATGCGGGGCAACAATTTGGGGAGTTAATTCAGCCACGGGAGAGGCCAGTAATTCCGATTTAAGGTTTGATGTTTTAAATTTGCCACGGTCTTGTCATCCATTGACATTAATGGCCAGGCTCACTCCTTGGCGATGAAGGGTTAGAGTATTGTACTGTAATGCCTTTCTCAGACCAAATTTTGATAAGTATAGCATCTGTTTTGTTTACGCCCCCACAAAATAAAGCGGTACGCTCCATTAACTCTTCGGTCTCCTTCTGTGCTTACCGCTTAATAACGTCTTGCTGTCAAATTATGGTGCATCAGGTTCGTACCAGGAGGTATTTGGGGCGGCTCATGGTTTGTAAGCCATTGCACCATACTGTGCATTACGGGCACAATTTCTGCAGAGCGGCCATGATGACTTGCCGCACTGGATGCCAACATTAAAGGCCCGTAAAATGTTAAGGCCGCTTTTGGAACCGCCTCGTGCGGATTGCTGAGAAATCATTCATTACGAGGGCCTGCCGAATTCTGCCGAGCAGACAAAATTCGGTGGCAGCGCTGCCGCTGATGTGTTTAGGTTTGCCTTGGGTGAGGCAACTGGGTGGACAGCTCAGTTGTGGGGGGGTGGGGGGGGCGCAGATGTCCATGTCAGAGCACTGAGCCAGCACTGCATAGATGTCGAGTTTAAGCCCTAGATACCAAATGAGATAAACGATGGTCTGGCCGGATTGCCAGACCGTAATGATGCGTCACTTCATCGATTTTAATTTTAATTTAAAAAAAAATTTATCCAAATATTTTATTTATGCTCTCCAAATATTTTATTCATGCAGGACAGCCACCACATTATCCGGGCAAGGGCAGGGTCGCCGAGTACATAAACATAATCCACTGTATTCCCCCGGCCATGATCTGAGAAGGAAAAAAAAATCGGGAGCTCAGTGAGGGATGGGGATGCAGAGGGAAAAGGAGATGGAGAGAAAGAGAAGGGGATGAGCGATTGCCTGGCTAGGTTTGCGCAATGGGGAAAAGAGTCAAGGTTGAGAGGGGATCAACAATGGCGGGGCATTTTCCCCATTTGCACCGCCAGTGATCCCAACGACAGAGCCCCCCAATTCTCAAGCTCCACGAGACGTACACAGACAGGGGAGACACACAGAGATACGAAGATGCACACGGACAGACACACAGAGACACGAAGACCGGCGTGGACACACACACAGACAAGGGAGACACACAGAGACACGAAGATCGGCGTGGACACAAACACACACAGACAAGGGAGACACACAGAGACACGAAGATCGGCGTGGACACACACACAGACAAGGGAGACACACAGAGACACGAAGATCGGCGTGGACACAAACACACACAGACAAGGGAGACACACAGAGACACGAAGACCGGCATGGACACACACAGACAGGGGGAGACGCGCACAAACACGAAGACTGAGGCGGAGACCCACACAGACAGATAACTGAGACTTAAGACAGGGAAGCAGCCTTTTGGGTGGTACACACCACTGGGAAGGAAGAGGGTCAAGGCGAATAATGGAGTGGCAGCCAAGGAATGGAACACATCCAAGAGGATGTCCACCAAGGAAATAGAGCGGTGGAAAGCGGAATAATTATTGCTCCTCTTAAATCGCTTTCTCTGTTTAAAACATGTTACATGAATAATTGAAGGCAAGGATATGCAGTGGTCATATTGGTTTTTAAAAAAAACGACACCATTATTTTGATTTGAGGATATGCACCATTATTGACTTCTTTTTTTTAAAGGCTTCATTGCATCTGGAACTTTGAATACGTAAATATTTCTAGAGATGTAATTAAGTTCGGTATTCCTCATTACGACTGGAAATCAATTTGTATTTATTCTAGGATCAATATGAATACAGTGTCAATATCATGTTGCCCCGAGTAGAAGCAATTCATATTTCTTGCTGGGAAGTGATGGAGATGTTTTTACGCGCAAATATCACTTGTTTGTGAAATTGCATGAAGGGGGGGGGGGGGGGTAAAGGAAAATATGTAATCCTTGACATGACTCAATTACACTTCGTGGAGTTTGATCCAACTAGAAATGACCGAATTGTTGTTATCTTTTAGGTTTTATTGGCCAAGAATGAAAAATGGAAGGTCGCAAAAAAATAATCTGGAAATCATTTTTCACCTCTACATCATATATTCGTCAGGAGAGTCATACATGTGTTATGTTTCTTGCCCAGCGTGAAATGAATGCCGTCCTTTTAACTTCGTCTGCTTCACATTTGACCGTCCTCGCTATTTGAAGTTAGTTTGGAATGTTTGATGGTGGACTTTAAGGAACGTTGATTGATATTAAGGATGAAAAAAAAAATGATTGTACCCTCACGAAACTTAACTTATTCTGATTAAAAACGTCACTAAAAAAAAAAGTCACCATTTTAAATAGTGAATGGGAGATAAGTTTCCTTTCAAAGTGTATTGATGGCATATATTTTACAATGTGATGTTGGGGTTTTCGTGGTTTTTACATTGGGAGTTCAGCGCAACACCACAAATCACTTGGGCAATTTCTAACTTTGGGTGGCATTGATTTTCCTCACGTAGAACTTTGTAACATACAAGAACCGTATAATAATTGCCATAAATGAGAGAGTCCTAGCAGAGCACGTGGTTAGTCCGAGGTCTCCCCCAAGCGAAAACGGGTTCGCTCTATTTTCACCCAACGGATGTGGTTTCCTGCTTTTGTAATCGCTATCGTGCATATACGCAGAGTGGCACTGCTCATCATTGACCCCGTGTGACCTCACCTTGGGTGACCACGGCCAGTGAGTGAATTGTCTCGCGTACCCCCGAGAGATGTCGCAGGTTGCCCCACCTCCCTCCGAGGTTACCCTAGGCTGGTGACCGCTGCCCTTGTGCTAACTTGCGCTATTGTTAATATTGACTTTTTTTTTTAAATGAATCCCTATTCTTACATTGGCGCATGCTCGCCATGTCATTGCCATAACGATTACGTGACACTGAACAATGTTTTACAGTGCTTGCTACGGTGAGTATTTTGCTCACGAGTGTTTATTGATAAGTGCCAATAACATCTTGCTTGTTGCCGTAAGCTACAATGCCTTAGCTGTCAAACCACGACTTATTTGCAAGTCGAGAGCTACGTAAATTATGTGTTATCACATGCGAATGTGTGTGTGCTCTTCCTTTATTTGTCCACTCTTATTGTAGAAAGGGCCACGCAAGTGTATTAACTAAAATAGAACTATTTTAATTTTACCAGGTAAGGCCCACTGAGCTATGTAGCTCTTTTTTCAGAAGTGACCTGGCTGAAAACGATAGCTCAACGAAGTGGCTTATCATCGTGTGGAAATTTACAGCAGCCAAATACTCGACGCGCGTGTTTCTAGATGTGGGGGGAAAAACCGGAGGACACAGAGAAAAATCTACGAGACCCGGATGGAAAATCTATGAGATCACGAGGAGAACATTTAATCTCCAAATTTACAGCAGGCGTCCGGGTCGGGATTGAACCCACGACCTCCTGTATACCTGGCAAGGTAGTTAACATCTCACCACTGCGGTGCCCAAACCTCAATCAGCCAAACAAGATTGTCAATTTTACGCAGATGTTATGTATACGTCCCAATGGATCGAACAAATTCTGACCTAATGAAAGCTTCTATTCTAGATTTAAAGCTTTCGTGACTGCTAGGATCCATACTCTTTGGTTCTATTGGGTAAAGTCACGTAGGTGAAAATAAAATAACAAAAAATCACGACGTGATTTTTGTGGCCGAAACGTCGTGATTTTTTGTTATTTTATTTTCACCTACGTGACTTTGCCCAATAGAACCAAAGACTAATGAAAGCTCCCCACCAGTAGCTTAAGATGTCTTCACGACTTATTTTTTTTACATCAGCATACAAAAACAAATACGGATCATTGTATTGGCTTTGAAAAATCATTGTTATTATAAATACCCCATCGAGGACACGTGCACAGCAGCTGTTGACATCAAGTGACGTACCACCAGTGTTAACTTTCTTTTATTTGAGTCTGGTCCATGAAAACCCAGAAGATGTTGTCGAGTCTGTGGATTTCATTTAGTCATGGATGAAAAGCAATCAAAAGTTTAATCTGCTCTGATTTATTCGATGTTGGTGCGAGCCACACAGTACCCCCCCCCCCTGCTCATGCCAGGTCAGCCGACCATTGCACTTAGTTAAACATTTTTTTTACAAATGTAGCCAATTACCTTTTTTATTTGTCAGTGGACTGCAGTTTGTACTATCCTTTTACTAAATTATTTTATTCTGCATCTTCATTCAGACGAGTTGGTTTTGTCTCGTTGTAGTCGATCGCGCCTTGGCATTTGGTGCTTATAGTCGGAGTCATCGTCATACTTTTATGGTATCCGTCCACTTGTTTTTTTTGCTCAAACAAAACAACACATTCGTTGAGGAATTGTTTTCATCACCGAAATTTGTTCATGCAATCAACCCTGCCGCTGCTTCCACTAACAATGACCGGAAAATTGGTCCTCAGTCGTTTCTTATCCATGCCCATCAGATCGAGAGATGGCCGATGAACCCAGCAGATGTGACACGTTGCGCCAACGTTGATCCAACGGTTCCAAATACATGCCAACGTTGATCCATCATTTCCAATTACATGCCAACGTTGGGCCAACGTTGATCCAACGGTTCCACTTACATGCCAACGTTGGGCCAACGTTGATCCAACGGTTCCACTTACATGCCAAAGGTGGGCCAACGTTGATCCAACGGTTCCAATTACATGGCAACGTTTGGCCAACGTTGATCCAACGGTTCAAATTACATGGCAACGTTTGGCCAACGTTGATCCAACGGTTCCAATAACATGCCAACGTTGGGACAACGTTGATCCAACGGTTCCACTTACATGCCAAAGGTGGGACAACGTTGATCTAACGGTTCTATTTACATGCCCATGCCTACGTTGGGCCAACGTTGATCCAACGGTATCCATTACATGCCCAACGTTGCTTGTTTACTGGATGGTTGCACCAGCTCCTCCAGGCGGTGTTGTTATTCACAACTGAAAGCGCCATTCTCTCGTTTCCAAAGCCGATTTTGGCCTCGTGCGCATATGTTTCAGAGGCATTTACATTTTAATTTTTCACATGTAATAAAAAAAATATAGGATTTAAAGCATTTTTTTTTCCTTTACAGAATGTCAAGTTCATCAATTCAAGCCTCTTAATTTCTGCAGCTTCATTTTGTGATGATGCTTTTTATTCCCTGGTCCCCATGCAGCCCCCATCTCTGCCAATATTGAATATTTTAATTCTGATACGTTGATCTTTGCCGTGGCATTTCGCTGCACGATTGTCTTTAATGTTGACTCAGCGTGCTCTCTTAGATTGGCTTGACTGTAATTAAACTTCGTCGACATTTTTTTATATCCCATGCAATGCGACTTGGAACGCCGTCGTGGGGGGGGGGGGTAATAGTTAGCACACTGGACTTGCAATCTAAGTGGTTTCCGGTTCGATCTCACGAAACAACTTGAGTGCAATTTTCCTAAAATTTTCCACGTCTATAGGCCAACCAGCGGTATAAATAATCACCACAGTTGTCCATCGGACAGATCGCGTGCAGTAGGGTAAAGTGTGGGTACCCCCCCCTCCCCCCCCCATGTCTTCCAACACCTATGGCTGACGTAGAAAAAAGATCCTCTTGAGGCTCTCGAAATACTTCCTCGCGTGGAGGTGCTTCGGGCAGCAGTGTCACAAGCAAGCAATTGTAAGGGCTGCGTCTTTTACCTTTTAGTACAATGTGACTTTGAGCAAAATATGCACGTCCATCCAGAGTCATCTTACTATGCTTGTAATTTCTGGGAATTGTATGGTAATCACAAACATTGCTTCGAGGCAATGCATATTTCTGATAGGTTCAAGCATCTGCAATATTATTTTATGGAAATTATGACTTCGTGCCAAAGCAGCATTGAATAATATGCGTACAGTACATTATATGATACAATGGACTGTAATCTTATTTTGGAGCGCCTACAGGCCCGAACATTTGTTTTCATTTGATCTTGAAAAGTATGAAACGTGATGTCTTATAATAAAAACCCAATTACAGTAGATTAAATTTATTTCGTGCTGCCAAGCAACGCACGTGTATAAACTATTGTACTATATTCGGTTTTAAGTTGAAATCAAGATTGTACGTGTTTAAGTTTATTTTTTATTATTTTTATTACTTTATTGGAAAACCTGTTTTGTTCCAACAAAGATAGTTATATACCAACATTTCAGAAAATATTGTCTATGCATGGCACAAAATCCAAGATGGCCCAAAAAATATATGGCAGCTAAACAAAAATGTGGATCATAATTGATATACAATTACACATTTTAAATCTATACAAAATCATATACCGTTTTCTTGTAGGTCTTCGGTGATGCTCTGTTATCTGCATTTCCAAAGCAGCACATTTGCGACCTTGATAATTTAATTCGGACATACATTCCTGGAGCTTGAACAGAAATTTAAGAGAGTCAGTCCTGAAGCTGCTGCTGATGTCAAATGGTTAAAGAAGTGTAAATAAATACTGTACAGTGTCAGCATAAGTCATTGTGCTCTGAGATGTACCCTTGAAGTGCAATATTCCATTGAATAACATGTGTGTTGTATGATGCTCTGCCATTGGAATTAATATAGAGATTAAATGAGTGCATGTAGCCCCAGCTAGTTTAAGGCATAAAAATTAAATATATTTTTTTGGAATTGGCTTTCTTAGGGATGCCAATAGACATTTTTAATCTATAGATGTACATAAAGGAAGTGTGCGTGTACATGGAGGTGACTGCAGGATTCAATGTGTTGTGCCTCTACCAAATAACTGAGCCAGAACACTGCCGAGACCCTGAGTTCAGTCGCTCTTTCCCAACCAAAGTTAAACCAATTATCGAATATTGTAAGTTGACTTTTATCAGAACGGCCTACAATTATGAAAACAATAGCCCTATTTTGTACATTTAAATTCCTACTTTGTTTGGCATAAACGCTCATGGCGAAACATGTTTGACTTTGAATGCTAAGTATTGGTAAAAAAATGTGCAATGTAAAAATGTACCATGTTTAAAACTGTACCACTATGAAGAAAAAAAATCAAGCTGAGTTATGCATCCAACTCATCATCGCTTACACAGTTTCTTCATAAGATGGCATGAGTACACGATTCAAACATTTCATTATGGAGCGATATCGTGTGCAGGAAAATGCCTCTTTTATCCACTCTCTAATCAGCCACTACAGTATTCCTGTATGTTACCTGCACCCCCCTAATCAATCTGCATTACTTTTTACCCATTGGCGGCATCCCATGTTTCTACGGAAATACGAAGAACACAGTAACCTGGAAGATGAGGGTAACTTCTGTTTTCCCCACTCATCCATGGGTTTCACCTGATCCTGAATTATACGTGGAGTGATCTCTAAAAGCATGTCATTCGTCGTAGTATGCGTGCCCAAGTGCAGAGAAGCAAATGCTTATGAATGTGCCAAATTAATAATATTATTAATGGGTTGGAGCTCGCCCGGACTGACCTGGGCAGACCTGGAAGTGATCTCTTTTAAGTACGTCATTCATATTATCCGCACCCAAGCACAGATACGGGCAACAGAGGAGTGGTTTAAAATGTGTCCGTCTGTCTGCATATATATCCATGCTTCTTTGCATGGATAAGAGGATTAAAAATAAAATGCTGGTAATGACGGACAATAGAATGTCACCTGAGGGGGGACATCTAAAGAAGAGAAGCGACAATGGAAGTCTGGCATTGTCTTGCTCAGGATCACGATGTGATATGAGCGTCTGCTGTTTGGAGAAAGTTCCTCAATGGTAGTTTCTTTAATTCATACCATGGCATAAAAAAATCACATTGGGAATATTTTGATTTAAAGCTTTCTTGACTGCAAGGATTCATCTTCTTTGGTTCTTTCGGTAAAAGTCACGTAGAATGAGAATAAAATAATAAAATAAAACAATAAAATTCTCGCGACGTTTCGGCCACAACACAAGTGGCCTTCTTCAGGTGAAAGGAACAAACCTGTCGGGACGACAGAGCTTCAATGAACGCTGCTAAGATTTGCAGCGTCTTTTAAGCTGGTTGAGAGAAGTGAGGCACCTTGACAAAGGGGTTAACATATCAAACAGGAGAATTTAGCATTGAAACAGTTGGGGGATTAGCTTGTGACTGGTCACAGAAATAGCTATGTTAAAGTCAAAGCCTACACATCCACAGAGGCACCTCGTACATGGACGCCAAAGGGGCTGCAACAACTCAACTATCATAAAGTAAACCGATGTGAAAAAAACTTAAGTCTAAATTACATCAATATAATAAATGTACTCAATATATTCTTCAATAAGCAGAGCTATTAACAGCAACTGGGTATACACTACACTATATAGATAAAAAAACGAGTTTATATTTTAGGTTTTTTATCTGTTTACTATATGGTATTCATTATATAGTGTAGTGTATACCCAGTTGCTGTTAATAGCTCTGCTTATTGAAGAATATATTGAGTACATTTATTATATTGATGTAATTTAGACTTAAGTTTTTTTTTCACATCGGTTTCCTGTATGGTAGTTGAGTTGTTGCAGCCCCTTTGGCGTCCATGTACGAGGTGCCTCTGTGGATGTGTAGGCTTTGACTTTAACATAGCTATTTCTGTGACCAGTCACAAGCTAATCCCTCAACTGTTTCAATGCGAAATTCTCCTGTTTGATAGGTAAACCCCTTTGTCAAGGTGCCTCACTTCTCTCAACCAGCTTAAAAGACGCTGCGAATCATAGCAGCGTTCATTGAAGCTCTGTCGTCCCGACAGGTCTGTTCCTTTCACCTGAAGAAGGCCACTTGTGTTGTGGCCGAAACGTGAGAATTTTATTGTTTTATTTTATTTAAAAAAATCTCATTCTACGTGACTTTACTGAAAGAACCAAAGAAGATTGGGGATATTGTTAGTGATTGAAAACACAAAACAGTTTTTAGTGGTAATGTGTTCTCGATATTATATTACCATACAAAATTGCAGGTGCTAATGTTGTATACAGACTACTTTCATACAGAATATTAAATGCCACTAGAGTAAATTGCAGTCCTTTAGATTGAACTCCAACATTTTGGATAATTCATTTTTTTAGATATTTGTATTAATAGAACCACAGACATTTGAATTCTTACATGTGACATAAGCTTGCAGCAAATGTGTACAGTATTAGGTAAATAAATGGCAATTGGCTTATCAATATCAGAATGGTATTTTTTTTAACTGCCTTGCATAATTATCCACCGATTTTCCCCATTGTGAACTGTTCCTATAATTGCCACCAATTAGTTTTAACCCAATTAAATAATAAGCTAGTCTGTAAAGCCGACCTTTGCAATGAAGGAAAACGTGTTGCCAGATTTTCTTTTGCTTTATTGAAAAGGGGGCGAATTATATTTTTATGCACGCACAGCAACGTGGCGGTTATCGTGTTGGTCCATGCAACCCGGATGTCGGTTGATAACAAGTGTGAAAGTCAGATACTGCGTGCGTCGGAGAAAGACCCTTGTTAGTGCTGATGAGGCTTGCCCCCCTCCAGCGAGGGACCAGAGGACAGATTGGTTCTTTAACATTTGCATTCATTTGGTCTGAGGGCTTGACTTGTCACGCGTGCGTGCTAGAAAGCATACCAATTTTATGGTAAGACAAACAAAAAAAATAACACTTGGGAGAAAACCATCCCTTGCCTGTCCAGAGCATCCGTGTGCATTCTTACAAACACAAATTAGGCCTGTAGCAGTTTTCAGGAAAAAATAAATAACGGGAGAGAGATATATATAAAAACTAGAATAAGTTGTATAGCCAATGGCACGAAGCGTCCAGCTTTTTTTTTGTACTTCTAAATGTGCTACGCCTATCAGCTTGTGTCCAACAAATTCCACAGAGTCGTATTGCCATTGAAATCATTTACATTGAGCCGGCTGCCCCTGCGATACGTACAAACAAACGCCTTGGTGGTGGACGGCGCTTGTGGAGAAGCACCCTTGGCTTTGCCTCGCCAAATTCCACTCGCGACGCGGCCCACAGTTGCGTACGGTAGGCCATGTCCATGGCGGTTCATGCCATATGCTGAACTCACTATTGAGAGATAGGCTTTTAGCAAGTCCCAGGTAATGGTTTTGTCATGTGTGCATTTGTGTGTGTATGTATGGGGAGAGAGAGTGCAGCGGTTAGCGTGGTGCGCTATGAACCCGGCAACTCAAGTTCGATTGCCACTCACAGCCAACACCAGTGACGATTATCTGAACCAGTCCTGGGCCTCCCCCCTTGGTCGACTGGGCCTGAAATGAGTACCTGGTGTGGTGTGTAAACATCGCCACAAGGAGACAAAGGCGGCTGGGCATGGTGCTGGACACCCACCCACTCGTGTGCCGTGCCAGCCTTCATAGGAGCTGCTCGCCAACCGAAATTACCCCAAAAGTCTGTTAAGCCTCGATTTAAAGCTTTCGTGACTGCAATGATTCATCTTCTTTGGTTCTTTCGGTAAAGTCACGTAGAATGATAATAAAATAATAAATTGATAAAATAAAATAACACAATAATATTCTCACGACGTTTCGGCCACAACACAAGCGGCCTTCATCAGGTGAAGGGGGCGAGACTGTCTGGTAGGACAGCGCTGGAGTGAAAGAGCCACGTTCAGATACGGCCTTTAAGCTGTGTGAGAGGAACAAAGCGCCTGCTGCAGAAATAGAGCTTGTACCTGCCTCAAATTTCAGCTGTTAAGCCTATACGGGGGATCTTTTTTTGTGCGTGTACATAAGTATGGGGTGGAGCAGTTGCATAGTGGGTAGACCCCAGTTAGATTTCCACTCAGGGCCAACATCAGTGGCGAAAACTGAATCGGTCCTTGACCTCGCCTAGGCCGACTCGACTGGTGTGGTATATATAGAACATTAGCAATTGGGAGACAAAGGACATGGTGCTGACCACACCACTCCCGAGTGTGCTGTGCTGGCCTTCATAATAGCACCACCGATTAGCACGGTTGGCTACAGACGGTGCGAAAGAAGTTCAACATACATACGTGAGAGCTCGCGAACAGAACTCCACCGAACAAATTGTTAAAGGCTACACGGAGGATCCTTGTGTTGGAAACAAATACACGAGTCCTCATTAATAATAATAATAGGGGTTTTCCCCTTTTTTCTGGCAACAAAACTGATACCTTTTTTTACAAGGATTCATGTCTGCATTAACCACAATACCTGCAGTCAAAATGCAAACAAAAAACATACTATGATAATATATGCATTGTCTTTGAAACTGATTGATCCACACCAAGGGATGGCTTTCTTTTGAGCCTCGACCCAATTGGTGCTCGACCAGATGACGTCATCTGGTCGAGCACCAAACGCCGTCCCTTGGTGTGGACCAATCAGTTTCGAGGACAATGCATATATTATCATAGTATGTTTTTTGTTTGCATTTTGACTGCAGGTATTGTGGCTAATGCAGACATGAATCCTTGTAAAAAAAGGTTTCAGTTTTGTTGCCAGAAAAAAGGGGAAAAACCCTATTATTACATTTTGGTACTGGCAAAGGAGGTCTAATGATGTAGAGTCCTCATTACTTTAGGGGCTGTCCATATATGTCGTCACGCGATTTTGGACGATTTTTGACCCCTCCCCCCATCGTCACACGGCGTCACAACAAAGTCAGACCCCCCTCAAATATGACGTCACAAAGCTCTGCCCCCTCCCCCCCCCCAAAAAATGCTTCAAATCGCTTTAAACTATTGTCATTGTAGTGCGTATTTAATGTGCCGTTGCACACTGATGTAGGAGATTTAAAAGTCTATTTAATTAAGTAGAACGTGTTTATATTTATTTCAAGTTGCGCATTTTGATGTGACGTCATATTTCTTAAACTCCCCCCCCCTCGTCACACATCGTCACAAATGTCTGACCCCCCCCCCCTCCTAGGTGCGTGACGTCATTTACGTACGGCCCCTTAGGACTATAGTATTGTAATGAGTACTGCATTCAGTTCAGTTTATTTTGAAGTACCCTGTAAGCTAAGAAGCTCTTAAATCGGGTTTCATAAAAAAAAAAACTTGTTGCATTGTGCTACAGTAATTTATTTAAACATTTTGGATAACAACCCACTGGCACTGGTGTTCCACATGTAATGTAAGTCATTTGGTCAATGGAGCAAAGTGAGCAATTTGACCCCAGTGTTAATTGTTCAAATGTTAATGAATAGCTAAATCCCACACCGTAATGATGTACAAAAGTGAACAAAAGTCAAGGGAAAGCAAGGGCAGCTATTTTGCGTGCCTAGCATACAAACTGATCTAATCGGAAACAAGCCTCGATCCTCACTTGAATCTCTGTCTCTGGAAACTTTACCGTATCTTCAGCACCGTTATGACGCGTTTATAAGTCAAAGAGAAAATTGCTTTCATTTAAATATATTATGGAACTTTTTTTTTTCTCTCTGAAATTAGGTTTGAAACGTTTTTTTTTTATTTCTTAGCATCTTTGGTTCGGAAAAGATTTTCCAAAGGATGTTAATTTTTAATTCCTGAATATGGAAGCAGGCACTGTCTAAAAAGTGAGGTACACAACTTGTGGTCTTGACTGGGCATCTTTAAACTGGGTTCCACATCAACCTAAATGCAGCTTGTTGTTTTCGCAGTGGGGCACCCTGTTTAAACTAAACTATTTTATTCGGCGAGGTAGTTAACATCTCGCTTCCTCGTGATATACATCGGAGACAATGCCGAACGTGGCGCAGCAAAACCCCAAAAAATACATCGGAAAATTATTACTGTGGTGGACAGGGAACGTGTCTGCCTGCTCAAACAAGAAATGGTTCAGTGGTCATCTCCGTCAGTGGCGCTGGGGAATTAATGGGAATTCCACATTCCTCGGCGGGGAGGCTGCCTTATTCAAAGGACAAACCACGGTCACCTTCCCTTGAAAAGATATTCATTGTTTTTTTTTTTACGGCAAAGGAACGATGGGCTGAGTCGACCCCTAATCGAGTGTTCTACCCGACCCGCATGAGCTAAGAACACGGGGGAAGGAGATTAAACCTTTAACGAATAATTCGCGATGTACTGTGCGCGTCTTCAAAATTATATAATCAAAAGAATGGTTAACTGTAAGCTCAAATTGTGTCCGACTTTCGTCGGTCGACAGGATCAAAAGGGGCAGACGGTATAACAGTCCAGTCATAAGTCTACTTGTTCAATACATATATACCTATACAAGTGGGATTTCATACGCTGAAGCATCTTTTTTTCCCGTAGTAAATTCCCAAAAAGATCTTTAACAAAGCCTTCAATGGTCAAAAAATAATTGACATTGCCAAATGAGCAGCGGGAATCCGCTGCTCTGGGCTTGAGATCTTCCGAGATTGGGCAGGTTCCGGGTGATTTGGTCACGCTTGAGGCTATGCCTTTGGCTGCAAAGGTCATCATGGTGGTCACAGAAATCGTGAATGGGAATAACATTTACGGTGAAATCTTGGGAATGGCTGCGGAAATACATGAGATTAGGCGCTTCCTTTGTTTCCTTTCAAACATTTCATACGTCATGCGCCGATAATACGAATCTGTATTTAAATACAAATCTGTTTTCAGCCAGTGGTGTGGGGGAGAGCGGAGGAGATGCAGAGCCATGGGGTGGTACAATTCTATCTGACTGTACTCATATCGTGCATGTACGTATGTTGTGCATGCACGTTCAACTTCTTTCGCACCGTACGTAGCGAACCCACGCTAACCGGAGGCGTGGGGAAAGGACAACTAACTAAATGCAAACAAGCTGTATATAAAAAAAAATGAGTTTTCAATCTATATTTAAACCATAAAATCAATTATTTTTATTTGACCAGGTGAAGCCCACTGAGCTGTACAGCTCTTTTTCAAAAGCGACCTGGCCACAAATGATAGCTCAGCAAAGTGGCTCATCGTGTGTAAATTTAAAGCAGCCAAAATATTATAAACGCGCGTTTCTAAATGTGGAGGGGGAAAAAAAAAAAAACAAAGGACCGGGAGATAAATCGACGCGACCACGGGGAGAGAGACACGCATTCTCCATATATACAGCAGGCGTCAGGGCCGGGATCGAACCCACGACCTCCTGTGTACCATGCGAGGTAGTTAACATCTCATAGCTCCCAGTGGCTTCCTAATATCGTGCATCCCATCGCAGGACTCTCATTTGTCCTGACTGGCCCGGGTCCATAAATAGAGATGGGCACCACTTCGATCACTCATTTGAGCAGCAGGGACAATTTGTAGGTTGACCTGGTTTGGTTACTCGAGTAAATTACTGAAGCGAGTAGCAATAGATAGCCATAATAGAGGTTTTTGGGTGTTGATCGCGTAAGTATAAATGTGTTGTTAACCCGCCACCGGCGAAATGTCGTACTGGATTTGTAAATGTTGTGGGTCTACTCTCCAACACACCGGTGTGCTGAACTAGTAACGAATTGGCACGTTTTGTTTACGTGACAAACCTTACTAATTGGCTGTGTCGGGTGGTGGCTGGTTTAACGACACAGTGATATTAATGCGATCTAACACAATAACTTCTCATGGATAATATTGGTCGCGAAAGCCCCCACTTCATGTTTAGCAGTAATAAATACGTTGCTCGTGTTTGTGTCTGTCAAGACCCCCGAACAACAACAACAACAACAACAAAAAACACCACCGTGCATGACACGTTCGTGTGCTTGCTCATTAAAAAAAAGAAATAAGGACAAATAGGAACTACGGTCGTTAAAATGTAGAACAGACTTTTAACGTTGCGAGTGAAACATTGTTTTTGTTATTTCACTTGTACGTCCCCTGGGGGGTTTACATACGATATCTACGGCGAATCTGGCTCGCGATGTATTTCCGATAAGGGCGCTTGTCGCACAGAATTCAGGAGCCACCCATCTCTTTGCCGCGTGGCTTTAGTTTTTGTGAATTAGAGAATTTAGCTTTCAGACGTGGAGGGCGGGTGGGGGATGCGCTCCACCCTTGTGAGAGTGGAGAATGGTGGAGGAGGAACCTGCAATAAGTGGGGCACCAGATGGTCATGGTCATATATTGTTGGCACGGGGGGGGGGAAGAGGAAAAAAATGTGTATACGTGTATTTACATTTTTATTGCAAATTTGAATACAGTGGGTGGGATAGGTTGAGAAGGCTGGCTTCTTGAGAAGCCAGTGGGACCATCACAGACCGACTTCGAATCAATCAACATCGTTCACTCAGTGCCGTGGGCATGATTGATCACTCCATCGCTCCCTAGAGAGCAAGTATAGAGTCATACATACTGGGAATTAACCACTTTGGTCAATTTTTTTCAGTTCAACCAATGCATTTCTGAGCATATACATTACCGATGATGTGAAGTCTTCCTGCCGACTTGTCATTTCTCATGACCCTCTCAGGTATCGTAGGAAGGTGAACATTGTACTATGCATGACCACGTGTCAATAATGTACATGATCATATGCACAGTACTTGACGATAGAACAGTGGCACAGTCTTGATTTTAAGCTTTTGTGACTGCAGAGATTCATATTCTTGGTTCTTTCGGTAAAGTCGCGTAGAAGGGAAACAATAAAATAATACAATTTTAAAATAATAAATTCTCAGTAATTTTGCCAAATCGCTCTCTGTGGTGCTAACGTTAAAAATAACCGCCACTTTTTCAGATTTTCTTGCTGTGGTTTTCACACCTGATGATGTTTGCTTGTGTTGCAGTCGAAACGTTGTGAGAATTGTATTGTTTTAAAAATTTTATTATTTTATTGTTTCCCTTCTACGTGACTTTACCGAAAGAACCAAGAATATATAGTGGCACAGTCTTTGGGAACACCGCACTATTAGCCCGGTGGTGACCTGAGTTTGGTTTTCCAGTCTGAGTTTGATTGCCATAGCGATATTGGCACTCTCCTGGCACCGGCACCTCACTCTTCACCAACCCACAGTGACTAGCACAGGGAAGTATGGTCAAAAGACCCCCCAGGTCTGACAGCATGTGGGTGGACGGCTTGCATCCAGGAGTCAACTGGTTTTTAGTATTCGTCCTCCCCCCCCCCCCCCACCCCAATATATTGGCATCAGATTATAAGACAAAGAAGAATCCATTTGGAAATCTCGCGGAGCATTGTGCCTCATGAGCCACAGAGAATGGCTGCACGGGAGATTTTTCACGGGACGTAAAATCCCAAAACATCCTTGAAGTGGCCTCTTGTCCTTTACATAGTGTCACACTTTCCCCATATGTACGTGTGTATGTTGAACTTATTTTGCACCGTGCGTAGCCAACCATGCTAATCGGAGGTGCGGGTGGAGGACAACAAACTAAACACAAAAAGCAGTGCAAAACAAATGAGTTTTCAATCTAGATTTAAAAGTGCATTGGTGACCAGGATAACAGCATAAACTCAATGCACTTGAGATCCCAGGTTAACATTGGCATGGCTTCCTGGAGTCGAACCCCACATCTTGACTTTGACGGCTCAATGCGTTGACCTCTTGAGCCACCCAGCAACCATCAAAGTTATTGTGTGTGTGTGTGTATAATCACGTGACCGTATTCCTGCGGTCTTTTAAAACGTTTTACGTTTTCTGATCATAGGCAACAATAATGATTGATACAGGTCGAATGTTACTCCCGCCTATTAATTGACTCGTCTGTATCATACATTATCCAGCCAGGTGGCACTGTAGCACAATGCTAGACTTACAGTAATCAGGTGCTTGCAAGTTCACATTTTAGCCAGGAGTTGCTTAAAATCTCGACGTCCATTTTCCAGTGATGGAAATTCCATATTCCCACGGCAGTAGCAAGTCTGTGTGTAGGAAACCCACTGTAGGCTTATCATGAAGGGAAATTCTGAAAGGATGATAATAGGCTAAATTGATAGCTAGTTTGACCATGATTGAACTGCTAATGTCCTCAATATATGTAAATCGCACTCTGTCTGTGCTGCAGTGAAGCCCAGCTGGTGTTACCAATGAGATGGAATATTCCATTTCTCTCGCGATCACCGTCATGTTATTGCTCTCGTTAGTATTTACTCAGTGTCTGCTATTGTAGCATGTGAAATCCTGCTTGCAGTGTGGTAGGAGCAATGAGCATGGCAGTTATGTCTTTCAAATGGCCTCCGGTAGACGTGAGGCCTGAAGTGAGTGTGTGTGTGTGTGTACGGATACCACTGGAGTTTGACCTGATAATTGACGTGCATAACCATTTTCTTTGCAACGTTGAACATTTATGAATCTGGCGAATGTGATTTTCGAACCTTGCAGCAATTTAAAATGTGTGCACTCTCTGTAAATTGTGTCATTTGCTACGATGTCATTCTAGTGTTATTGCTAAGCCATTGTGGACATCTTTTTTTGTTGAGGAATACTACTATCTCGGTTCAATTCAAACCATTATTGTTCTTCTTTGTCATGAAATCAATTATTTACTTAAGGATTAAATTGCTCATTGATCAGCACCAAAATTTAAACAGTTGGGAAGGAAAAAAACATTCCTTCAATGTTTTACCATTTTTTTTCTACTCGATTTGTTCACTTTAATTCTATTCTCGTCCAGTAATTTAATGTACCATGATTTCCCACTAGGAAAAAAATGATAATTTTAATAATACTCCAACAAATTTTGGAGCCAATCCTTGAAAGAGGATAATCAATTTCAAAATTAAACGACAACGCTTTTACTCTGCGTGGGGATGGCGTGGGGATGTGCAATGATGTGAGTGTTCTGCGCTATGAACCCAACAAATCTCAATTCTTGATGAGATGTTTTTGTATGTATGTTGAACTTTTTATCGCACCATACGTAGCCAATCGTGCTAATCGGAGGTGCGCGGGGAAGGACAACAAACTAACACACAAAAAGCAGTTAAAAAGAAATTCGTTCAATCAATCTAGATTTGAAAGTGCTTAGCTCCAGTGGCTTCCTAATATTGGACTGAAGAGCGTTCCAGACGGCCACAGAAGCGCATTGCGAGAGCACGATGCAGTGACCGTCTTTGTTCCATGGTTACCCAAAAGCCGCTGCTGCGAGAATGACCGGAGTTTACGTGATGGTTTATGCTCCTTAATGAGATCAGCAAGGTATTGTGGTTCATCTGTGGCAAGCACTTTGCGTGTAATGAGTGCGACCTTACGTATTCGCTCGGCAACCGGAAGCCAATGCAGCTCGGCGAACACGGGACATACATGGTCCGATCTTGCAGTACCCGTCACAGCACGCACCAGAAGAAAGATCTGACATCGTTGGAGAGTGATGTTGGAACTGGTCTGGGGCACCTGCCTCTTTTGCAACCTGAATTCACGGGCGTGGTGAAATATGGTCAAATAATCCCCATGACTGACACGTGGTTGGTTTGGGGGGGGGGGGGTTATGTCTTCATCTAGCAGTATATTGATAAAGGGCTGTGAATTACCATTGTCATTACTGCTGCGTATGTTAATTTACACATGGGTGTTCCATGTTTTCATTTTAATATTTGTTCTTACGACTTCATTAGATCGAGTGAGCAATTGAAGAATGATTTACTGCATTGACATACTATCGTTAGACATTTGGCAAATCTGTGGGAATTGCAGTGTCAGTTTCAATGTATGATTACGCAGTATTGATTCTGCTTGAGAATGTTGGCACAATATATTTTGCCCATTTAATGATTTTCTGAGAAAAAGCTTGGCACCGCCAGTTGTACGATTATCACGTTATGACTGTGACATTTTTCATCTGGATGAATTCAAATCTTTATTTAGACTGGAGGAATCCGATGACCTATGAAGCTCTTTTTTATATAGATGTCCAGTAATGACTTACAGCTGTGCAGGTATACAGCTGATATGGCATGCATGTGCTATGGTTACATTTTGGCGATTAGGATATGTTCCTCATATTTGGGGGTTCATATGGAGAAAAATAATTCGGCCTAGATACAAAAAAAATGTGACATCACAGGAGGTAGAATTACTTTTACGATGTCACATTCAAATGATTGTTTTCTTTATAGCAATTTATGTAAAATAAAATGGCATAATTAATAGTTAAAAGAATTTAAACAATTACATGTTTTTTTACACAAAGTTATTCAATACTCTTAATACTGTTATATATTTAATTGAATGGCATTTTGAGACGCTAACTCACATTAGTCTAGGGAGTTCTTGTTTTCTCTATGGAGATTATTCGTGGGTAATTTAAACATGCGGTGCCTTGGATGTAGGGCAGCTGTTATGGATAATAATAATTGCATAACAGCCAATGTCAGCGTGTATGCTAAAGCACATGCGATGTGCTTTAATAATTATTGTCCGCGGAAATTACTACGGGTGACGTGATGTATGAATTATCATAAAATCTGAAGCTCAACATTTATGCATGCCTCAAATAGCATGTGTAAAGAATCGACGTCTTCAATTTGCAAATGTTTTATGTAATTGGGTTCGCAGCAGTCCTACAGCCACCAACAATGAGCACATGGCGTGACGTGAATTTCTGAAATTCATCGTGCGTCGATTTTGCGACCACCGTGCATGCAAACCCGGTGCTATAGGCCGCTCTCGGGCTCGGTGGCAGGCAGCACAGTGCAGCTGAGCAAAATCCACCCTCCCATTATTCTGCGCTGCTACTTGTACGCGTGTCCGTACGTTCAACTTCTAGCGCCGTACGTAGCCAATCGTGCTGAATCGGAGGTGCGGGGGTGGGGGGAGAGAAGGACAACGAACCACAAAAATCTGCTTTAAAGAAATTAGTTTTCAATCTGGATGGTTTTCAAAGTGAATAGCGCTCGGTGGCTTCCTAATATCGGAAGAGCGTTCCGGACGGCCGCAAGAAGCGCATCCGAAAGCGCCGCGCGACACGGTGACCGCCGCCTTTGTTCGATGGGCCCAGCCCGAAGCCGCGTGAGTGATGTGGTGACGGCCGCCTTTGTCAATGGTTGTCCACCCAACTGCCCTGATCCGCTTCGCGACATCAAACATCCCCCCCCCCCCTTGAACCACGTGGCATGGAGAGGCCTACATCCGACAGTGCGAGGACAAAGGGCTGTAAATTATTATTATTATACAATATAAAGTATACGTTTAGAGCAGGATACAACAAGAGTATTTTCCTTTGCCCAGTAGCAAACTATTGAAGCGGTGTTGTTTGGATCGGGATCGAGATGTAAAAGCACCCGATGGTGAAGCAAAGCGTGGCAAGACATTAGTTTTCAATCTACATTTCAAAGTGAATAGCTTCCCCGCTGTATCCAGCCAGCACGGCACGGAGTGGTGAAGTATGGTCAAATAACCGCCTTCCTACGTGCGGTAGGAAGGCTCAACTCGAGCAGCGCATTGTGAAAAGTTCTGTGGTCGTTTAAAAACAATATGTATATGCACGCCCATATGTATACGTTAGTTAATTTTACAACTTGGGGTTCTAGGTTTGTAGTGTCGTCTTCACGCCAAGGTCTGTTTGTTCGTACCGTGGCGTGTGAAGGGTGTCTGGATGAGGGGATGGAGAGTGGTTGTGGGGGATGGTGAGGATTGGGGTGATGGGAGGTGCTTAGGGGGAGCGGCCGCTGTCAAACACAAAGCTGGCTGAATGGAGCAGCAAAAGAAGAGCGCCATCCTGGACACCCTTGAGATGTTAACTACCTCGCCTGGTGTGCAGGAGGTCGTGGGTCTGATCCCCCCCCCCCCGCCCCGACCCTTATGGCTTTTATATTTGGAGTTTGCATGTTCTCGCTTCCTCCGTGGATTTTTCTTGGGGTCCTCTGGTTTTTCTCTCATTTAGGAATCGACGTGCGTTTAGAGAATTTTGTCTGCTATTCATTTCCACGTGATCAGACACTTCGTCGAGCTATCATTTGTGGCCAGGTAGCTCCTGAAAAAGCGCTGTATAGCTCAGTGGGCCTTACCTGCTAAAATAAAACATAGTTTAGTTTATATTCTTGGTTCTTTCGGTAAAGTCACGCAGAAGGGAAATAGTAAAATAATACAAATTAAACAATGAAATCCTCACGACGGTTTCGATTGCAACACAAGCAATCATTATCAGGTGTGAAAACCACAGCAGGAAAATTTGGAAATTTCAACGTCGTGAGAATTTTATTGTTTTAAATTTGTATTATTTTATTGTTTCCCTTCTACGTGACTTTACCGAAAGAACCAAGAAGATGAATCCCTGCAGTCACGAAAGCTTTAAATCAAGACTGTGCCACTGTTCTATTGTCAAGTACTGTGCATATGATCATGTACATTATTGACACGTGGTCATGCACAGTACAATGTTCACCTTCCTACGATACCTGAGAGGGTCATGAGAAATGACAAGTCGGCAGGAAGACTTGACATCAGTTTATGTTCATAAAAAGGGTTAGTTTTCATGAATGTATTCCCGGGTGCAGTGTTAGGGAAATAAACACTGCATTCCGAGTTGCTCCTGAAAAAAAAACGTTTTCAATGTTTTTCGTGATTCTAGACGATGGGGGAATGGTCGTTGGGTTATCACCGGTTCTTTTTGTTTGTTTGCGCACCTCAGACTTTTAGCGCACAACAACGAACATTAATTTCTAGCCCATGATCTCATTTGCTTGAAAACAACATCGTGAAAAATAAAAATCATTTCGGGTTATTCACAATGCTGCATGCTTCGCCTCACATTGCACGTACTGGGAAAAATAACCACTAAAAGTTGAAACAAATAACCACTTCAGGGCTTGCTATAACAAACGGTTTGCTAACGAACAGCATTTATGAATGAGCTTTGATTTGTATTCCGCAATTGAGTATTACTTACTCATTGGTTCTTTCGGTAAAGTCACGTAGATGAAAAAATAAAAATAATAATGAAAATAATAAAATGAAAATAACTAAATTAAATCACGACGTTTCGGGTGCAACACAAGCGTCCGTCATCAGCTGGGAAAGCATGGTCTGCTGCTGATGCAGACTGTTAAACAAAAAAAACAGTCTGCATCAGCAGCAGACCACGCTTTCCCACCTGATGACGGATGCTTGTGTTGCGCCCGAAACGTCGTGATTTAATTTAGTTATTTTCATTTTATTATTTTTATTATTATTTTTTTCCCATCTACGTGACTTTACCGAAAGAACCAAAGAGTATGGATCCTTGCAGTCACGAAAACTTCAAATCTAGAATTAACAGTATTAATTGTCGTGTTAGATGTATTCAGTTTTTGTAACACCACCCTTGTAATTAATATTTTTTTTAATTTGCTGGTGTCATAATAGATTTATTTCGTCTTATACTTCAGCATCTAAAAGGTGCCGTGATACGCATTTGTACGTCCTGCGGGTTATATGTGGTTAAATATTTACACTATGTAATTGAGTACGTAATGAAATAATGATTGATTTATTGATTAATGTGCTTTATTTAACCAAGTGGAGAGCCCCTCAATGTGATACATGGGTCGCAGTGGACTTAGATCATTTTTTAAATTATTTAGTTGATGCTAATTTTATCACCTGAAATTTTGGCTGTAACACAAACACAATTGACAACGTTGATATCGCCGCGTTTGTAAGTCTATTTACGGCTTTGGTAATTACCCACAAATTACTAAGCAGCTGTTAGGCATCAAACCTTCAACCTCGGCGAAAAGGTACACGATCCAATAACATGCAACCGTTTATCCCACTGATTGCCAGCTGCTAATTAGTTTTTTGTTAAACCGAGATGTACATCAGTTATCACCTCTTTGCCAAGCCTGGAAAAATCATGGCAAGGTAACACTGTAGGTATACACTAATCGAAAAACACAACGCGAAAGTAGTCTTCGACCGTCGCTGATCCTCTTGTCGCAACGGAGGCACGGTGCGTATATATTTTCCGTGTCAAAAATGACCGCCGACAGCTCCAATTCTAAGGGACTATGGGATTGTGCCATGACACTGGTCCCCGGCGTGTGTGTGAGCAGTAGCGGTCCGATCACAGCCAACACCAGTGGCGATTGTCTGAACCGGTCCTAGTCCTCCCCCAGGTCGACTCAGCCTCAAGTGAGTACCTGGAGCGATGTGTAAACATCAACACTGGGGGAGACAAAGAAGGCGTGGTGCTGGCCCACCCCACCTCCTCGCGTACCGTGTCGGCCTTCATAGGTGCTCGCTTAACAGCACTTGCTTGCCACATCGGTCTCTAAAGGCTATACGGGGATCTTTGTTGTGCAGGGAAATCGGATAGCATTCGCCCAACGCCTGACGGCGCGGGAGACCGCCCGCAACTGAGGGAGGGCAGAAGAATTGCTCACTGCCAGTCTCAACCCTTCCATTGACCCGTGAAAGATACGCGAAGGTGAATTTAAATGGGGTGCGTTCTGTGCTGTCCTGTGATTTTTTTTCTTCCCACGACAGCTGCGATAATACAAAAAAATATCTATACATAATGCAATGCACAGCAGCGCATGTGATATATAGGATGCGTGCTCCAATTGTGCGTACAATACACTTCCGAAAGACGTCAATTCGCAACTAAGCGGCGGTTGCTTCACCACGGTGCCTATGCCAGGCTAGGTGCACTTTGAGGCCGCGTGAAGTGTCGAAGGCTCTCTCTGGCAGGATGTCACGGGACAGACCCAGGTGCCACGGGTTTCCTGACTGAGATGACTGGCAGATGCACACCAGCTGTGCTCCCTTCTGTGCCAAGTTGATGCGTTTTAGCCACCCGGCGCTTGACTCCTTTGTTTTTGGAGGGCGATTGCTGTGGATATAGTCGCCGCCCGGCATACTTCCCGCACCTCCAATTGGCACGGTTGGCTACGTATGGTGCGAAAGAAGTTCATCGTACGTGTACAGTCTGTTCTCCTATAACGCTGTAATTGCGTTCCTGAAGAACACCGCGTTATGGAAATCTGAGTTGAAATCTGAGTTGTAATTACCATTTGGGGCCGTCCATAAATGACGTCACGCGATTTTGGCCGATTTTTGACCCCCCCCTCAAATATGACGTCACAAAGCTCTGCCCCCCCCCCAAAAAAAACCACATAGTTCCATTTTGAAAATAAAACCTGCTTAAAATCACTTTCAACTATTGTCATTGTAGTGCGTATTTAATGTGGCGCTGCACTCTGATGTTGTAGGAGAAAAAACATATTGAAAAGGAGGCGTTGTAAAGCTGAAATTTAGCAGAAATTCATTTCAAAATATTCAACGTCTAACTAAAACTGCAGATTTTCAGAACATTATATTAAAATCCTTTTATAATTATAAAATATTGAAAGTAATTATAACTATAAAAAAATACTTGAAACTTTGTAGTAGAACGAAGCAAAATGGAGAATACAATTATAACAATCACATATTCATTCCACAGATTGAAAAGCCCTGGTAGAATCATTAGAATCAAATTGTTTAATAACAATCATTCAAAAATTTACAAAATGTATGCTTCTCCATTCTCCCATGGAGAAGCAAAATGCTCCTTCATAGAATAAATAAAAGGTGACCTTAGTCAATTTAAATAATCAAATAGTTAATCATGAAAATTAATCAAAATTAGTGTTGTTATAACAATTCTATTCAATTCATATTTATTTAAAGTTGCGCATTTTGACGTGACGTCACATTTCTCAAACCCCCCCTCCCCCCTCACACATCGTCACACATCGTCACAAATGTCTGACCACCCTCCCTCGGTGCGTGACGTCATGTATGGACGGCCCCTTTGGTAAATCGCAGTCCGCAGTAACACGTGAGGTGCGTATGCAGACTGAACAAAGACTGAGGCATATGGGCAGCATCTAGAAGCATCCAGCACCACTGCAGTGCCTCGTGTGATGATGCTACACTGAGGCAGCCGCTCAACCCCTTATTCCTACTCGCGTGATGTAGTTCCGTTCGCTTGATCGCGTTGTATCCAATTTGCGTTATGATTACACGCGCTATAGCAGAACTGACTGGACATGCAGCGCGGGTACAACTAGCCACTGCCATTGCTTCTCCCCCTTGGAGTACTTTCTACTATCATTGAAACAAGTTTGACATTCAAGAGGATCTCATTATGAGGAGTTTCACAGTATAAGGACCTTTTGAAACGTGGCGTTTCATATGCAGTTTGTACCATATACAGGAAGAGACATTCAGAATAACGTTAGGTTAACATGACAGTGTCTCTAATTCTCAAAGTACAGCACATTAATGGGGTACAACACATGTTAATCCAGATTTTCTTAAAGTCTGGTGAGCACTAAGTGATTTGAAGTTTATCGAACAGCGGCTGGCCCCTGCCTGTGTTGAAATATTCTGTCACTGCAGGCTCAGCACTGCTGTACTTTATGGTGCTCGTTTACTTTTGAAATGCCGGTGCAAATGGTTTGCGTTGAAATAAATACATTCGCGTGGGCTATGGCCGGAGATTGCCTCTTCCCCCGCAGCCCATGGTGCAGCCAGGCCTTGGCTCAAATCCTCATTATCAAAGCCCGCCCAGGAGCCTTGCAAAAATGAAGGATGCATTGAGCCATAGGTAGGACATGGCCCCTTAAGGGTACACCGTTCGTTAATCTGCGACTCCTTGCCAGCTGGAGCGCTCTCCAGCAATTACGCTCTCGCCTTTGCCGAAAATGTTGGGGAAAAATTCGGCCGGCAGTCGTGCAATTTATAGACATGCGCTCACGTCGGCAATTATGAGAAGCAGGAGATGAATTGGCTGCCACTTCTGGATGACTCCCCTATTCATTTGTCAAACAATTGTGGAGGTCAGAGGACGCATTTGAGCATTTCCAGGAAACCGCATGCGCAGGAAACTTCACTTCATCGTGATCATGATCGATCCACTGTTGGGTGAACAAGGTATCCCCCAAGCTGCTGCTGCTGCTTTCATCTCATCCAATCCCGCGATGCAACAATCCACCCACACAATCTGCACCACGAGCTGATTGTGCCCTCCTCCTCTCGGTCATGTTTGATTACCTGGCAGCCAGCCTGTCACAATTACACTGAACTATTAAACTAAAAACTACTTTTTTTCAACAGGTAAGGCTTACTGAGCTATATAACTCTTTTTCAGAAGCGGCCTGGCTACAAATCATAGGCCAACGAAGTGGCTTATGATCGCGTGGACATTTATTGCAGCCAAACACTCTAAACGCGTGATGTTGATTCTGAATGTGGACGGAAAAACCGGAGGACCTGGAGAAAATCTACACGACCACAGGGAGAGCGAGACATGTAAACTCCAAATATACAGCAGGCGTCAGGGTCGGGTGCAAGCCTACGACCTCCTGCATACCAGGCGAGGGAGTTAACATCTCGGCTACCATGGCACCATGGGCACTGTGCAGAGAATCAGAAAAATTCTGCCTCGGAAAAAAAATCTCTCGTTAATATTCACGTACAACTCACAACAAATGGTGCACTCCCACTGCATATCATTACAACACTGTCCCACCATTGACTCCAGAATAACCATCCAACTCGAGTTAAGGTTAGGATAAAAGGTTGTTAGGGTTTGCACCAGGGTTAGGACTCGGGTTAAGCTCACGGTTGGGTTCGGGTTTGCGTCAGGGTTAGGGCTAAGCTCAGTTAAATCGTTAACGTGGAAGGAAGTTACTGCCGAGCCACTGTCCATGACCCGTGTGTGGGCATCGTTATGCCTGGTAGGCCGCACAGCCTGCGTCACATTTCTGTTTAACACCCATTTAGAGAAGGCCACACATCCTTTTGCAAATGTTATCAAAAACATTTCCTGGGCGAATGAATTCCCCGGCATCACCTCAGAGCAAGGAGGTACGATAACACTGCAATTTTGGCAAATTAAGACTTTGATTCATAATAAAGGGGTTTTTTTTTTAGTTAGAGTGTGTAAATATAAATGTCTTGTTAACCCACCACCATCCCAAAACAGAAAATCAGTAAGGGTTGTCACGTAAAAAAAAAAGTGCCAATTAGTTACTCTTTCAGTACACCGGTGTGTTGGAGAGTAAACCCACAACACTTAAAACTTAAGTACGACTTTTAAACTAAGACCTAGACTTTTAACTCGTCTGATTGATGCACAAATGTAAAGGAGCGAAGCAAATAAGGTTGCGATCACTGGAGTTTCAGTGGGCTGATTGCATAAGGGAATGTCTGACCGTCCAAAGTGAAAAAAAAAAATTAAAACATGCCTGGCATTTATGGATGAAAATTAAACTCGCATTACGCAATGTTACGTTGTGGATTAACCTAATTATTATTTGAGAATATTACTTCATGTAAAGGGGCCTTGGTTTTGAGAAAGGCACCTTAAAGAAGTAAAGTTTGATTGATGATCAGAGTAGCAGATGATAGGATCTGGCATAAATTATGAGAACAATGTTGATGACCAGGGTATCCGACCACCTCCAAAGCCGAATGTATCACAACATTGTAATATACGATGGGGCAGAGTGTAAAAATAGTACCGTGACATTGTACCGTTGTGCCGTTTTTAAAATTAAGGATTCTACATTGTGTTTCTTAAAGGATTAACTTTCATATCGGTTTCACGCTCATTCGTCACGCCATGTGCTGTGTGGACACACCACGCAACCCGACATGGAGCACGCGGGGGGGATGGAGTCTGGAGCCAAAGCGCTTTGGGCCCTCCCCTTGAATTCCCGGGCTCCACGTTCCTAGCTCCACGTTCCCCGTGGTTTCCCAGCTCCACGTTCTCCTTGGTTTTCCACGTCCCCGGCTCCACGTTCCCCTTGAATTCCCGGCTCCACGTCCCCGGCTCCACGTTCCCCTTGAATTCCCGGGCTCCACGTTCCTGGCTCCACGTTCCCCTTGAATTCCCAGCTCCACGTCCCCGGCTCCACGTTCCCCTTGAATTCCCGGGCTCCACGTTCCTGGCTCCACGTTCCCCTTGAATTCCCGGGCTCCACGTCCCCGGCTCCACGTTCCCCTTGAATTCCCGGGCTCCACGTTCCTGGCTCCACGTTCCCCTTGAATTCCCGGGCTCCACGTCCCCGGCTCCACGTTCCCCTTGGTTTCCCGGCTCCGCGTTCCGACCACGAAGCTCAGCGCTGCGTTTTCTGGTGCGCCTCGCTAAAAGAACCCCACCCTTGCGCAGTCGAAAGTGTTTTATTGCCAATTAACTGCAAGCGCCATACCCAGCACGGTTAATCCTGCAGTGGGGATTAGCCCCACCCGGATAAACGGTGTTCCGCTTGTACGTGTTCGAATTGGCAATGACGTATCGTGCTCTTTTGTTCGCAAGTTTTGAGACGCGCAAAATACCGGTCCTTTGAGTGATGTCTGGCTAAGTGGCAAGTGCATCCGATTTTAGATGAGTAACGGGCCGCTCTTTGGCTAACGCAGCTTGATGGTTCTTGCATCAAGAGAGCAAATAGGGCAAGCGGGCTACCGAGTATTCTGCACGCGACTTGTAAGGTGTTCATCTGCTTTGGTTCTTTCGGTAAAGTCACCACGTAGAATGAGAATAAAATAATAAATTGATAAAGTTAAATAACGCAATAAAATTCTCACGACGTTTCGGCCACAACACAAGCGGCCTGTGTTGTGGCCGAAACGTCGTGAGAATTTTATTGTGTTATTTTATCAATTTATTATTTTATTCCCATTCTACGTGGTGACTTTACCGAAAGAACCGAAGAAGATGAATCCTTGCAGTCACGAAAGCTTTAAATCGAAATTTGTAAGCTATTTCTGAAGGGACGCTTTTAACTTTGACTCAAGAGAAACATATACACAAATCGGACCCACGAGAATCGCATTGCGTTTCGATGCGCGGCACCGATTCAAATAAGGCAAAGTTGCTCTTCAACCCCGATATTTTGTGTGAGCCCGTGTAAGGTCCGCTGACGGTTGAGAACACGTTTCCTCCCCGTGACGCGCACGTGTTGAGCGAGAGCGTCCGGAGGAGTTTCATCGCAAGCACTCAACAAGTAGTCTCGTGTGTGTGCGCGCGTGTGCAAGCGCACATGTGAACAATTACATGCGTGCTCTCACTTGGCACACGCATGCGCACGCACACACACACACACCTTTGCAGAAGAACAGAACATCAGCCCCCCCCCCCCGACCCTCCCTGTTAAATGAAGCTCTCCCTGGAGGAACAATCACTCAATTTATTTGTGTTTTCATTACATTAGGTTAGTGAATTGATTACGCGGCTGTATTTTATTCTGTTGTGTTAACATTGTAAACCTTTTGCTCTGTTATTAATTTGCTGATCTTTAACAGGCTGAATTTCTGTACGTTGTTGCAAGACGTTGCCAAATTTTGCCCGGTGTTTCTGGTGGAGGCGGTGACATCATGTTTGGCTCCTGGCCTGATCCTCGAATTAATTTTGTTGCAGGCACGCGAATGGAGTATACGTGAGAATTCGATACCAATATTCAGTCATCGTTTGAACCATTTAAATGACTAAAAAGTGCCGCTACTTCCTGGTCTGTCCGCCACCCACGTGAATAAGACTCGGATAACGAGGAGACATTTCTGACACGTCTGGGTCACTGACGGGTTTCTCTGGGCATGCTCAGAATAATTGGAAGAACAAAATAGATGAATGAGTGTGAATGGATAACAGGGAGTGCACATAATAGGGACTTGGACCAGAAAGGCGTTTTTCCCGTAATTAGATTCTTTAAACAGTTCTGCTGAAAGTCTCTCGCGTTCATCTGAAAAGCAGCTCACTTCTGACAGACATACATGTCCCGAGGCTTGGTACTTTGCTCAATTTGAGTACGGGCTTCTCATGCCGAGTTCATCAAAGGGAGAAACGATTGCTGTCTAAATGAAAAATTAACCAATTCGCTAACCGCGGTGAGTAGGCAGCTCGTGCGTAACAGCCTCTGGCTCTGCCAGCATTCGTTCCAGGAGTGGTATAAAGTATCAGTTTTCCAGGCATCAAATCTCACAAAAGGGTTGAACTAGCAGTGATTGATATGAGGAGGGAATACAATTATGTCAGTGTTTGGCATAAAATAAAAAAAATCTTACACTTGCTGTGTACGGTCGTTCTTTTTTTTTATCTATTTTTATTTAACCAGGTAAGGCCCCCTGAGCTATACAGCTCTTTATCAGAAGTGACCTGGCCACAAATGATAGCTCAACGAAGTTGCTTATCGTGTGGAAACGTATAGCAGCCACGTTTCTAAATGTGGAGGGAAAAACCAGAGGAGCCGGAGAAAAATCCACGCAAGCATGTGGAGAGCATGCAAACTCCAAATATACAGCAGGCGTCAGGGTCGGGATCGAACCCACGACCTCCTGTACAGTAGAACTCCTGTTAACGATCACCCCTGTTAATGACTAATCACTTAACAACGGGCCTCCATAGAGCCCAATGTCTTCACTTACGGACCATTCCCCTGTTAATTGTAGGTAAAGTAAATATTAATTAATGCATTGGTTAACCATGTTTATTTCCACATTATGTGTTTATAATATTGTTAGTATCTTTATGTATTAATATCCATTGTTTAAATATTATAAAGTAATTGTTTTGAGTGAAAAATGGTAACTTTCGATGCTATTGGAACTAATTAAGCCTTTACCGTGTATTTCCTATACTCGCTTAACAACCAATTCACTTAACGACCGGTTTGGTGGGACCAATCACCGTCGTTAAGAGGGGTTCTACCGTATACCAGGCAAGGTAGTTAACATCTCGCCACCGTGGCATCCTGGTAATGATGATGGTATAAAGCCACTGTGGTCGTCCTCATCAGGAACGTGTAGTTTCGTTTAGACGCAACGCTGGGCAGACGGTGCGGTGTTTAGCTTCTGCAATAATTCTCGTAGCTTCGTTGCAAGTATTGTTGAAAAGGGCAACGCAAATGGTTGTGGGATTTCGCAAACAGGTGGCGACGATTTCGGGACAGACACTTGCACTGCAGTAAGATTATACGTCCCGACCCGCGATGGGATGGGCCGAGTCATATATGCCCCTTTGCACAAATCTGTTTGGATGGGATGGCAGAGAGGCCTCAGAAGTGCTCACCACAATGAATGGAATTGAGCTGGGCACACCGGTCATGTTTGACTGAGCTGCCAAATCCATTAGTGCCAAATACATTGATAAGGCCTGAGTTAAGGCGAGTGACTGCTGGACAGGCCAGATAAGTCAATAGCCATCGCCTTCACCCATCTGCCAGTGCTGTAAAACCGTTTTGTAAAAAAATACAAGCGGGCTCTATTGGTTCCTCACAGATTATTGAGGATAGGGCCCGTTAAGCAGCGGGGCATGGATAAGGAGCCATAAGCGAGAGGAAACCAATCGAGCAGCAGTGTATGCGTGTGTGTCTTTTAAAGGGAAGTAATGACTTTAAATGCTTCTGAGGAAGCGAGCATCCAAATGCGTTCTGACAAAAAGCCTAAGCATGGGGACAGATGCTTTGCTGCATATTGGGGTTAAGGTTGCCCTGATGGCAGCACAGATGGGTGATGTAGGATAATCATGGGTGTCCTTGAAAAGCCTCTTGTGTGTGCCGATTATTTTGTTTCTCGATTTACTTTCACAATCAAAAACTATGTTATGCCTGCCCTTACCATTATATAAAACACAAGCAAAAATAAGAGCTGATTATTATGTTTGTGGAAGCTTTGTTTCTAATGGCATTTGGCAGTAAAGCCATTGAGCATCCTCACTGATTGTGGTAGAGCATAGCACACAATTGGTTATTGGAACACCCTTTCAAGCGATGCGTACATACATCATTGTGCATGATGTATGTATGCACCTCCGATGAGCACGGTTGACTACGTACTGTGCGAAAGCAGTTCATCATGCATACAATTGGAGTGGAATAAAAAAAAGTGAAATTATTTTGGGCTTTTGCGAAACACTTAAGTGCGGATTAGTTACTGAAACAAGAACAACATGGCGGCATGCGCTTTGGCCACAATGTCCAAAACCCTTATCGCCATCTCACGCTTCTTGCGAGACTGCCGGGAAGGGGGGGGGGGGGCGATGCGTGATCTCCGCAGGACTTGCACAGAGCCGCCTCCGATGGGATCCGCTTTATTTTCAGCGGTGGCACTGATGAGCTGCAGCCAATAATGAAAGTGCTTAAATGGGGGCCACACGTTGTGTCAAAGGTCAAGGGGCGCTCATCACCGCCGCCGCTGCGACGCGCACGGGCAATCAGGGGGAGCTCTGGGCGGAGCGGGCCCTTCCGTGATGGAAAAAAAAAACAACCCTGTCGCCTGACTTTTGCCAATCAGTGCCCTAATGTCAAAAGGAAGACTCTCATACTATATGCTGCCTCATTCTGTTTCACTGCAACTGTGTTGTGGTGTAATATCGCCACCGTGGCGAGATGGTAACTACCTCGCCCAGTGTACAGAAGGTCGTGGGTGTGATCCTGACCCTGAACCCTGTATATTTGGAGTTTGCATGTTCTCCCTGTGGTTGCATGGATTTTGTCTCCGGGTCCTCCAGTTTTTCCCTACACATTTAGAAACATGTGTTTAGAGGATTCGGCTGTGATAATTTTCCACGTGGTAAGCCACTTCATTGGGCTATCATTTGTGGCCAGGTCGCACCTGAAAAATAGCTGTATAGCTCAGTGGGCCTTACCTGGTTAAATAAAAAAGAGCTTTTCGTTATTTTTTTTGGTTCTAACCCCATATTTAGCGTACGAAGTGAACCAGTGTTCCCTACACGGCGCAATATAAATACTGCAGCGTTGCGGTGCTGTACCAAAAATTCTACCTGTTTTCAGTACCATAGTACAAAAATCAGAATGTGTCTATACTAGAGGAATCCGATGAGCTATGAAGCTCTTTTTCACAGACGTCCAGTAAGGGCGGGTAAGAACATGACAACAACAAACAGTTCAAAAACATGATAGTCGTCCAAAGTACAAGAAAGGTTAACTCATGACCAAAACACAGACAAATAAAACGAAACCATCCCCATCCTACCAGACAAAGCCCACTGAGGTATTCACTTATTTTTCAGAAGCAAACTGGCCACAAATGATAGCTCAATAAAATGGCCCGTCATTTGGACATTCGTAGCACCAAAATAATCTAAATCATCTCAATGCATGTTTCTAAGCCGGAGGACCCGGAGGAAAAAAAAATTCACGTGACCATGGGGAGAACATGCAAACTCCAAATATACAGGTGTCAGTGTGGGGATCAAACCCCCGTACCTGCTCATACGAGACAAGGAAGATGACATCTCACCATAATATAATATTGCAGCACTAATTTTTTTTTCTACCTCATATTCTCACCATGAATTCTAAACAACTCTTGGCATTCGCTGTGGCCCATTTGGTCAGGTTGAATGTAATGCGACCTTGATATCTCACTGAAATCTGGGAGCTTATTACACTTATCCACCGCCAGTTGTCATTCTCTTCCCCCTCTCCTCCTGAAGCTGTGGTCACCCTCTTGTTTATTTCACGTCACGTTTGTCCGACACGTGTACTTGCTCGATTTAAAATGGACCCGGTGAAATGCTTCCATTTTTATAAACATTAATAACGACAACAATTAAATAAAGCAACCTTGTTATATTGGTAACACAACCTTTACGAAATGGTGCGGTGGGCATGAATTATGGTGTTACAATTCCAGAAACCAACGTTTGATTCCTGACTTTGACTTACAGAGGCAATCTATATCGTAATCTTGCAGCAACCTCCCTTGGGTGGAATCGGCCTGAAATTATTATCTAATCCAACGTCAGCCCCACCACACTTGCCCTTAATAGGCACTTGCAAACATCTTTAGCCATAACTTGACTTTGCCGCACGTATCTGTGAGAATGCTTTCAGAGTCGAACTGAACGCTGTGGAGCGAATGAAGATACTTGCCATTTATGGTACGTGTGGGTCAGGTGTGGTCAATTGATTTCATAGGAACAGCTAAGAAAACCAATCATCAATGTGACTACTGGACTGGGCCAACTAATGACGTCTTGAAAATGTGAATTGCTTTTTTTGTCTCACATACCTCTGTGGAATTTAATTCTATACCCCAAATGCCGCATCCAGAGATGTGCCCGTTCAATCTCCGAGCATAGCATGAGAGTTGAAACAATAGGGCAAGTTCCTTAAATTCCCCGCGGCTTCTACTCGCCCAGCGATGTTGAAGGGTACACCGCAGTTTGTCAGATGTGGTGGGTTGCAAACTGTCGGTACTGAGACCTCATCCAACGTCATTGGCGAGTAGCCAAAAGTACCATCTGCAGGGGATCTCGAGAGCGACAGCCAATGAAAGCCCTTCCGCTGGGCTTTGGTGTCGCAGTGCATAGACAAAGCGCTGCAAATGATCATTATTATTGTTGTTGTTTTAATGTGGATTATTGCAGGGCTGCGCTTTTAACTATACAAACATCAACTATGCATGTGCCATTCCTTACAAATTCCCAATGCCCTTGTATATTCCGGACAGTGCTTATCTGCCGTGATGATACTGCGGCTGGCCAAAAGGCTTGGGAGAGGTGGGATGTAAGTTACACTTTACCTCGCCACACACAACCTGCCAACCGACTAACTGTGGTGTTCACCATTTATATTGCTGCTTGGATATAGAGAGGTGGGATGATTAAAATAATGTGCCCCATTGTTTCAACACGGGGAGATTGGACTGTCAACCGCGATTTGCAAATCCGGTGTGCAAACCATTACACCACGACCAGGCTATGTTTGGATACGTGTCTTGAATTTGTTGCATCAGCGGTAAGCCTCACAACTTTATTAAACTGAGGTCCTCATGATCAGGACATTTGGACATTGGTGACACATTTCGAGGTTGACACATTTTTGGGGGGAGATCCGGCCAGGTAGCAGGGTGGTTAGAGCACAATTGGAAGGATCAAGTAAAGTGTATTCTGATTTAAAGCTTTCGTGACTGCAGGGATTCATATTCTTGGTTCTTTCGGTAAAGTCATGTAGAAGGGAAACAATAACATGTTTTATTATTTTATTGTTTCCATTCTACGTGACTTTACCGAAAGAACCAAGAATATAAAGTTTATTCTGTTTAAGAGGGTGATAACTCAAGAACAAGGTAAGTCTCATTTGCAAGAATGACCTGGGTTACAACATTTCCGAAATAAATATAGTACAGCAATTAATTAAAATAGAAATCGGTGCAAAACAACTGTGGCATGAAAAATAAAAAATATCTCTATATATGAAAGGGAAATTTGTGAATGTGTGTCTCTTCAAAATGTTTAGCATACTTCTCAACATGCAACAAACTTGAAATTTGGCATATGGGTAGCTTCCAGACTGTACACCATGCAAAAAGTATAAAACTAGACTTTTGCATTTTTTTTTGGGGGGGGGGGGGGGGCGCAATAATGTATATTATTGTAGGACGTGTATTAATCCAAGACTAGAATCCAAGTCTCGGGCGAAGCTGGGTAGTGAAGCTAGTACAACTATAAATCAATGTTAAATTATAGTTCTCTGTTGCTCGGGCAGATTATTTTTTGGCTGATCATCGTGCAATTCCCATTTAGTTGCTGAAACATTAAACAGAAATAACAAAATAAATAATCAGAAACGTCTCCTTCACATATACATCTTCCTAAATACAAACAAAAACGTTTTTCTTACACGAAACATCAGACTCGGCTCAGGCTCACAATCTCTCCAGGGTCGATAAATTGCACAACACTCTGTGGAAAATAAACAGTGAAGGAGAGACTTGGCCCCGAAATAGCCCTGCCATAATAATGTGGAATTTCCACAACTGGCTCAAGGTTTTAGAAGGGAAACGAGCACCTATCCGTGCTCTTATATACAGCACACCACGTTTACTTGAAATTAATGCCAAGGCCTTCAATAATATATAAACAATACGTGACTGTAATTCAGTCAAAATGTATCTCTTTCGAGTAAAAAAAATATACCAAAAGTAACTCAAGCTAATCGAGTCAATTGCAGAACTTTGGGAAACGATTAGCCAAGTTGGGTGGTGTTAGGAAACATCTACCTTGTAATTTGCTATGACGTGTGATGGATAATAACTGTCAGGTGCAATTGCCCATTTAAGTAACATTCAACGCCGTGGCACGAACAAAAACTTGACTGCTCTATCTGAAAGTGGCTCAGTTGAGTCGCGACTCAGCGGTGACTCGGCTTCTGAAACGGCTCTGCTCAGCCTTGAGCCGTTCAGCTGCTTCCAAAAGACGCATTGAATGAGTGGCTCAGCGGTGTCTCGACTCAGGTTTGAGCCGTTCAACTGCTTGCAAAAAAACGCGTGGAGTGAGCCTGTCAGTCGTGGCTCGGCTCGCAGAGCTTTACACCCGGTGCAGTGCAAGCCGATTGATTTTTACTCAACTAGACTCGCCACATTTGAGCTACTTTGTTTACCAAGCGCTGCCACGCGTGACAATTAATAATTGATGTCGTGCAAAGCAGCGCACAGCGGTTTCAGACTGTGTGCGAGGCAAATATCAAAACGTGCAATGGGGTTGGGGCGGGGGGCAATGCCGCGATTTCGGATCGCATGCATTGAGCCAAGCGAAGGGGATCAATCCATTTCTAGAATGACCATCAACGGCCCTCCATCAGTGGTGCGTCCTTCACGGCGACGTGACAGACTCACGGTGTGCCCTGCTTTCATGGAAAGTGTTGCGCCGCTGAAATGCGCAGCGATTTGTGTCAGCCGCCTCGTGTTGGAAATGTCATTGCCGAACGGTGGGTGTTCATTTTACTTCGTTGCCGAGTACAATGGAGTGGCGGTCGGCGCCCCGCAATTCCTTGTGTTCCCGCTGGGAATCAATTTTGCTTTGTGCGGACGTTATGTCAACGACGTGTCGTTCGGGGTGAAGCCAATTGGATGATACGGATCGTGCACGTCAATTTATTGGATGTAGCAACGCACAAAGGTGTGTCCGCTCACAAACGGGAGGAAGGAACGACTCTCATCGTGTCACGTGACCACCACGTTACACGTACAGTGCTCTGCATTGTCTAGCCCACCAGCTCAAAAGATTTGAACTTGTGGCTCTACTATTTTTAGATCGACAGAACCCAAAGAGCGTTGTAAACGTTGTGGCTGTCACTAAAATCTGAACCCCCCCCCCCCCTCCATAGGGTGGGGGACATGGATAGGGTCATGACCAATTAAGCTTAAATATGTACTAACTTAGCACGTTAAAAATTGTAACATGCATCTATTTTGTCACGAATGACACGTGGCAGGGCATGATAAATGTACTCGATATAGCTCCACGTCTTGTATGGGCCCGAACGCGATTTTTGCGCGGTAATTAATGCAGATCACGAGAAAAAACGATTCCTCATTTAATTACGTGCATTAACCACAGCTGCCCTTGGTTATCTGGAAACTGTGGTTTAGGCAGCAAGGTGGATGAAATGGACCAGACTGAACATGACTAACCGGCAAAATCTGAAGCTTTCATAATGTACAAACTTACTGAACAAGATCGCAATTCCATAATTTAATAAAATACTTGAGTGTCCTTCCATAAATTACAAACATGAATACATTCAGCTCCGTGCGAATGACGAGTCACCAACCTCGAGTGTTAACCTTTCGTGGAGAATATATATTTGTGAGAATTTTATTGTTTTATACATTTTTTTTATTATTTTATTGTTTCCCTTCAACGTGACTTTACCGAAAGAACCAAGAATATGAATCACTGCAGTCACGAAAGCTTTAAGTCAAAATTTATTTCGTGGAGAAGTTCATGAAGGTGACATCGTCGTATTCCATGCTCGGGCGGCGTGTAATGCCGGCTGTGTGTGTGTGTGCGCGTATGCATCTGGTGTCGCACGATGGATAAGGATATTGGCTCCAAGTTTGCGATAGCTTGCCCATCGATTGCGCATCACGTAACATCACTTCTGGAATTAATACAAAAATTGAGTCAACACCTTTTTTGAGAGGTTGATATTCATCGATGTGGATTTATTTGGAACCCCCCCTACCAGACGAATGTGGAACTTTCCTGAATTGGCTCGGGATGGTAAATAGATATTTTTGCGTCACTCCACGCTCGTTGCAACTGTGCAAGCACCCGCTTAGAGGATTGCAGGATTATATGGGGCGCTTTTAGTTTGCGTTGCCACAAATGTTTTTTTGATGGACGAGCGAGAAATTAACCCCGATGAGAGAAATAAAAATCAAGATAGAATTCATGAGTGGACTGGACCTTGATAGGGGCTTGGGATGGGGGATTGGTTACTTCCTAGCTATCGCATCGTTGGATGTCTAGCGCATCGCCAGTCGAGGCATTGAACCCACTCAGTCAGAGTGCTCTCTTTCAAATGAGGACGGTTAACAGCTGCAAGTCTTTGATCTGTCTCAAACTTTAGCTGGCCCGGTGCCGGTGATATACCTCGTGGTTGCAGAGTTATCATATTCATCGAGTTTGAGTCAAACCTGTTCTCCGCCAGATTTACCCCTGGGGAAAGATGACCTCAGAGCCTTATAATAACGGAGGCGAGCCACGAGGCTTCAATGAGTAGGAGCGGGGCAAAATGAAAAAGCACGACATTTCCAGCAAATTCCATCAACGGTACGCACGCATCGCTGGCGGATGATTTAACATAATGCGCTTGAGTTCACAATGTCAATCAATTGCTTTTCTCCACAGGGGGCCTGACAAAGGGAACACCCCTGCATAATGAATGATGGGTCTGTACAATTAATGGTTGCCAACTGTGGACTGCACAGTAGACGCCTTAATGAATTCAGGCCAGCTGCAGATATGATTGCAGTGTGCGGGGCTAGCACGGGGTAGCGATGATAAATATGAGCGAGTCCTTCTTTCGTGACGCTTCATAAAATGAGGTTTTCAATAAATATCGAGGGGGTTACGCAATCCGCGAGGGTTCGTGGTCGCGTGTGTTGTGGTTGCGGGGCCCACATTCTCACCGTAGAGTGATTGCAATGAAGCGCTACCATGCGATTGCTTCTATTTAGTGCCTCGGTGCATTTATTTATTGGCCCATTGGCTGCATGAGTGGTCTAATCAAGCGGTCCCCAAACTCCTGGCCTCTGCTCGCCGCATTCACCGACCCAACCCTCAACAATCCGCACCTCTGATCAGCGCGGCTGGCTACGTACTCCGTCTCAACATACATACGTACAATCTCGATTGGCGAATCTATCGGCCAAAAATGCTTACATTCAGTCCATAAGCTGGTCAAGTTAATAAATTACACGAATGTACTAAAATCTGAAAATCCAAAATAACATCTGAAATTGAGACTTTCAAATCCGATATCTACAAAAAAATGCATACGAACCTAACTCCTGTTATTCCAGCGAATCCCCTGGTGAAGCCGCTTGTTTGGAATCACCAGCGAAACGTTGCACTCGAATTATAAATGCTGTGGGCTTAGTCTCCAATGCATGTGTCGGGTGGTTGCGGGTTTAACAACACGTTTATATTTATGCGATCTAACACAAAAAAATAATTATGGATATTGGTCGCAAAAGCCTACGTGTTAAACCAACGTTTCCTAAATCGATACAATACTCTTTTTGTGTTGCTTTCTCCCAGTAAACGTGCCAGCATTGGGTTTGGAACTGCTGTTCACAACGTTCCACGTTTACTGGCTTGTTTCATTGCCAACCCAGCAGCCATTTCATAACCATACAGTATTACAATATTTAAACACTGTATTGTACGGCTCCTTTTTAATGCATTATTCTTCGGAGACTGCTGTTGCACTTGAAAAAAAACCGCTTCATTCATTTTTTTTCCATTTTTTTAATTTTGGTATATCCCTGTAAGCAATTCGGCTCTTGAATCGGGTGCAACCACAACAAACAAAAACACGAACAAGAAAACATCTTAAAGTGAATGACTGTGCAAATAGAAAATCCATGAAAAAACAGCAAAATATTCCTGAACAAAGCACCGTACACCAACGCTGTGTGCAAAAAATCCCAGTGGGATGCAAGTCAAACAACAACAATCACAAGAAAACTTAGACTAAGGCCATCAGTCTAACTTCGTACTACAACAAAACAAACATGTCCAAACCAAAAAACTTTTCGAAATCACCAAAAAATAAAGCCATAATTGCAACGTAACAGTGATCATAGGGACTTTGACCGAATTTTTACAATAAACTACATAAATAACATGTAACACCAAATCCTAGAGCCATAGCTGGCTGCATGAGTTACTCCACAACAACAGAAGCATCAGTCAATGTATCAAAATTTTCAAGGCACCTTTAAGATCAGCACGCTAAATCAAAATACAGATAATACTTTTCAGCATCATCCGGAGCGAAACATTTTATTTTACACCAATGAATAGCAGTGGCAGCTAGGGGTGTACAACTCCTCTAGAGCAGTTTTGAGAGAAGATCTCATTGGTAGCGATTCAAGTTGCAGTTTATTGGCAATAGCATTCCAGACCCTGGGGGCATCAATAGCAAAGGCCCTTCCTCCAGTTTTTGTATGGCAATAGGGAATGTGAAGCTGGTAGATGAGTGAAGACCTGAGGTCAAATTTGTTCTTTGGAACAGAGAGGAGATCCAGCAGGTAGTCTGCGGATTTTTTGTAAGTACATCGTGAATAAATAAGATCTGGAGCACAAGCCGTCGAACATTAAGAGATGTTAAGTTTGACCCAATGTAGAGATCACAGTGGCGAGTCATATATGGGCAGTTCAATGTAAATCTTAAGGCCGAGTGATAGATGGAATCAAACTTCTTCAGTACAGTACTTGGTGCTCGAGCTAGCCCTCCTTGAGCTCAGCCCACGACTGGAATGTCGTTTCTTGGCCTCTCGTGTCTCTGCTGCCCGACCAAGCGACCCCACTGAAGCCCACACAGGGGACTCTTCATTCACGACCCTAGGCCGTCTTGACGATCTCCGTGAAGTTTTTCAGGAACACAGCTTGGGGTCCGTGGCAATGTTGCCTTGGCAGGAACACAACTTGGGGTCCGTGGCAATTTTGCCTTGGCAGGAACACAGCCTGGGGTCCGTGGCAATGTTGCCTTGGCAGGAACACAGCAGGAACACAGCATGGGGTCCGTGGCAATGTTGCCTTGGCAGGAACACGGCTTGGGGTCCGTGGCAATGTTGCCTTGGCAGTAACACAGCTTTGGGGTCCGTGGCAATGCTGCCCTGGCAGGAACACAGCCTGGGGTCCGTAGCAATGTTGCCTTGGCAGGAACACAGCCTGGGGTCCGTGGCAATGTTGCCTTGGCAGGAACACAGCTTGGGGTCCGTGGCAATGTTGCCTTGGCAGGAACACAGCTTGGGGTCCGTGACAATGTTGCCTTGGCAGGAACACAGCTTGGGGTCCGTGGCAATGTTGCCTTGGCAGAAACACAGCTTGTGGTCTGTCGCACTATTAACCAGGCCTCACTCAGGCTGCGCCATGGGCGCGATCAACCAGGCCTCACTCAGGCTGCGCCAGGTGCACGATTTACTAGGCCTCACTCAGGCTGCGCCAGGTGCGCTGTCAACCAGGCCTCACTCAGGCTGCGCCTTGTGCATGATTAACCAGGCCTCTCAGGCTGCGCCATGGGCACGATCAACCAGGCCTCACTCAGGCTGCGCCAGGTGCACGATTTACTAGGCCTCACTCAGGCTGCGCCAGGTGCACGATCCACCAGGCCTCACCCAAGCAGTGTCATGTGCACAACCAGGCCTCACTCAGGCCGCACCACGTGTATGACCAACTAAGCCTCAGGCTGCGCCAGGTGCACGATTAGCTAGACCTCACTCAGGCAGTGTCACGTGCACAATTAACTAGGCCTCACTCAGGCTGCGCCATGTGCGTGATTAACTAGGCCTCACTCAGGTAGTGTCACGTGCACAATTAACTAGGCCTCACTCAGGCTGCGCCAGGTGCACGATCAGCCAGGCCTCACTCAGGCTGCGTACTCGGCCTCACTCAGGCTGTGTCAAGTGCAGTACTACCTAGGCCTCACTCAGGCTGCGCCAGGTGCACGGTCAGCTAGGCCTCACTCAGGCTGTGCCACGTGCACTATTAACTAGGCCTCACTCAGGCTGCGCCAGGTGCAAGATTTACTAGGCCTCACTCAGGCTGCGCCAAGTGCACGATCAGCCAGGCCTCACTCAGGCTGCGCTAGGTGCACAATTTATTCGGCCTCACTCAGGCTGTCATGTGCAGTATTACCTAGCCCTCACTCAGGCTGTGCCAGGTGCATGATAAACTAGGCCTCACTCACGCTGCTCTAGGTGCACTATTAGCTAGGCCTCACTCAGGCTGCGCCAGGTGCATGATCAGCTAGGCCTCACTCAGGCTGTGCCACGTGCGCGACCAACCAGGCCTCACTCAGGCTGCACCAGGTACACACACGAGCGCACATCACCACACCATCACACACACACACACGAGTGTACACCATCACACACACACACGAGTGCACATCACCACACTACCACACACATACAGAGTGCACACCACCACACACACACAGAGTGCACATCACCACACCATCACACACACACGAACGCAGAAGTCCCTCTCGTCACGGCCACTCTCACACGGCTCAACACTGCTCACCCTCACACACCGCTCACTCACACACACTCACACGCAGCTCACACACAGCTCATTAACCCTCACATTTTCACACATTCTCACGCACAGTTTACACTCGCGCAAAACAACTCACGAAAACAACTCACACGCTGCTACACACGCCGCCGCCGCCATGATGCTGCCATTGATTTGGACACTTGCTTTGCTGAGTGCCTTGGCAAGTGTGTGGCTTAATGGCAATGGATATCCTGTAATCAGGATGCAGCTTACAGGAAGATGGCACTCTTGGACATACAACTCACTGTTGCTCAGTCCTCGCACTGACTGTCATTATGCAGTGCACGACACGAATGCATGTGGTTTTTTTTGTTAAGCTCCGTTAGCTTTGGTTAAACAAAGATGAAAGCTTCTGGCAAATTGGGATGCGCCAGTTTTTTTAAGTGCAACAAAGGACGCGTTGAGGATCACATCAGAGAGCCGAGTCATTTGTCGATCCGAAATCGCCCGTCTTTCGCATTGGGGCTTAAATGGGCATGGCTGAAGGAATGGGGGAAACCTGCACTCCGACACATCACATTCTACAAACTCTGTATAGCCTCCGTCGATAGATTATCTGGATTAGCATTTTTTTATTAAATGTGGGTGTAGGGGAGTTGTTGTATGCATGGGAATTATTGAAGGGGGTTGGGGGGGGGGACGGTTAGGAGATGGGATGTGAATTGATGGTGAGAATTGGTCTTTGTGCAAACACGTATTGTGCATGATTACACATGTATGTGGCTGTACCTGCATGCCCTATATCCTACGGTAGTGCAGCCATGAACCTGGCGACCCAAGTGCGATTCGTACTCCATGGCTAGCGTCGGTGGCGATTATCAAAGCTGGTCATGGGCCTCCTTCATCTAGGTCGACTCAGCTGTAAATGGGTACCTGGTAAGGTTATCAACACCGGCTCCGAGACGAAAGCGGCCAGGTGTGGTGTCGGCCACACCATCATGTGCCCTTTTCGGCTTTAATAGGTGCTCGTTAACAGCACTTGCCACAACAGTCTGTTCACGGCCCAGTGGAGGGGGTGTTTGTCTTGAGAATCTGTAACTCGTAGAAAAACGACAACAATACAAATTATCATTTACAGCCCCTTTTCTATCCACTGCTATGCAATAGCTCCTCCCCCTGACCGAATTCGCGAGCACAAATCAGATTTGAAACACGGCAGAACGAATTCTTCTGCCATAGCTGATCACTGTTACAACGCTGTGGGTGATCGCGATATAATTTTCTCTGATACCAAGGTTCTTTGCAAACCCACGGGTTTTTATCAGATATTTGTTCACGAGGCAATTCAGATCTACAAACACAGACACAATTTCAACCGAGAAGATGGTTTCAAATTAAGAAACCATTGGAAAGATGTTCTAAATCGAACCAAACATTAAACTCATTTTCAATGGTACAGTATATTTTTCATGTAGTGGTACCCCAAACTTTCGCAGCTTCTTAAAATCCCCTTTTCACACCACCAGCATGAGGACGCTACCTTGCCCCCTTGCCAGCTTGCACAGGTCGACCCCCTCCCTACCTTTCATCATGCTAAGTCTGCCTATTAAATGCAAATTTTTTATGCTAATTCCATTGTCAAGGCACCTTAATTACTCTCACACAGCTTAAAGGTTGCGGTCTGAGCTTGGCTGTGTTCACTCCAGCGCTGTCCTCGAGACAGTCTGGTCCCTTCACCTGATGAAGGCCGCTTGTGTTGTGGCCAAAACGTCGTGATTTTTGTTGTTTTATTTTTTACCTACGTGACTTTACCGAATAGAACCAAAGAGTATGGAATCCTTGCAGTCACGAAAGCTTCAAATCTAGAATTGAGGCTATTGTCACCTGTCTTCAGGTGAGAAAGAGAAACAAGCTGCTGTGATGGGGCATTATATAGACCCAAGAGGGGGGGGGAGGGGAGGGGGAGGGGCTGCCGTAACGGGCGAGAGGGTGGGGGGTGAAATTCAAAGAGGGAACGAGGTGAGAGAGAGAGAGAAAAAGAAAAAAAAGATTAAACTTAGCAAACTTAGAAATGTAATGCAACTCAGAGAGTCGGCCAACACAACAGTTAACACCTTTACCTGGTTGATCAACGTCCTTCCACAGATTGCTAAATTTGCATTCATCTTCTCGGTTGAAGTCATGTCTGTGTTGTGTGGAAATCCTCCTCGTAGAGGCGGTTCAATCTTGATTCGAAGCTTTCGTGACCGCAGGGATTCACACTCTTTGGTTCTTTCGGTAAAGTCACGTGGGTAGAAAAATAAATAATAGGTCACGACGTTTCGATCGCAACAACAAGCAATCGTCTCTCACCTGAAGACGATTGATTGTTGTTGCGATCTAAACGTCGTAATCTATTCTTTATTTTTCTACCTACGTGACTTTACCGAAAGAACCAAAGAGTATGAATTCCTGCAGTCACGAAAGCTTCAATTCAAGATCATACAATCTTGATGGTTTTGAGGCCCGTGGCTCAATTTGGTATTGCTCAGTCTTGGGGATGAATGAATTTGCAATGATTGCAGAAGTCTTGCATTCTAAAGTATTGGTTGGATCTTGTTTAATTTTAATGTAGGTATCTTCCTCCAGTAAATCTTTAATTTTATTATCATAATCTGATCGGCACATCACTACAGTAGTGCAGCCTTTATCAGCTGCCAGAATTAGAATTTCTTTATTTAATCTAAGCTCTCTTAAGGCTCTTGCTTCACCAAAGGTAATATTCTTTTTTTAATTTTACTATTCTTAATTATTTTGGAAATCTCGTGTCTAGTCTTCTCTGCCTAGTTATGTGGAAAATGTCTTACCGCTGATTCCACCTCGGCAACTAACTCATCTACTGGAATTGTACGTGGGGTAACAGCAAAGTTAAGGCCTTTAGAAAAGACGAAAATCATGTCACTGGTTACATCAGTGTTAGTTAAGTTCATTACAGTTTTGTTTTTAAATTGCTCGTTATTATTTGTGACTTGTTTGTTATGTAATCTGGCGAATGTATTAATTTGCTTAGTTTTAGTTAAATTAAATATATTATCAGCCGATTGTTGTGTTGATTATATTCCAATCATGTATGGAAACACTATTGCTGATGTGCAAGTGCTTTAGGGGCTCAGAAATTTGAGATAATTCACTCATAATGTGCTGTATTTTCTCTAGTAATAATAATTCTCTAGCTTTGTGTAGTATTTGGTTAGCTTTAACATACTTTATGTGATGTGTTATTTTAACTGGTTTGGTATTACCTTTGAATCTCTGCCTCTGATCTCGAATCCTGATGGGGTTCAACAATGATGATGCCATCCTACACTATTTTAGACCGGAAGCAGGTGGATGGCTTCACTATTCTGGCAAATCTCCCGATGATGCTGGATGTAACTTCCAGCGAAACATCGTACTCAAATTGTAAATGTTGTGGATCCACTCTTCAACACACCGGTGGGCTAAGGTAGTGAACTATTTGTCTTTTTTCAACGTGACATTTTTTACTGATTGGCCATGTCAGGTGGTGGAGGGTTGCGACACATTTATAAATAACGCGATTAAAACCCAAAAACCTTTATTATGAATAATACTGGTCGCGAAAGCTTACGCATTAAACGGTTCAGGTACGTTAGCTAGCCATGACTGGGAATCAAACTGAGGCTGCGGCTTTGCAGGCCATCACACAGTGTCTTTATTACCATCGTCTGAACGCAGGTGAACGGTGGCTATAAATACTGTACAACACCCCCCTCTCTCCCCCGACAGCTATTTATATTTGTAAGTTTCTGGCTTCACAGTTACCACATTGACAAAAATGGATCTCACTTGAATTCTCGGCCGTGCAGACTGCTGCCTTCAAAACAACATTTCAGCATCCTTTCCCTGGAGATGATTTCACTTAAGGGTAAAAAAATACAGGATTCCAATTTCAAGCCATCTAAGTAAAAAAAGCCATACAACTGTCGCTGTTCATATTTATCCACTGTCATGATAAGTAAGAGGGGTTTTTTTTCCCCTCCTTCCCTTTGTGAAAGAACAATTTCTCAAGGTGGTCAGGAGAGGAATCTTGATGTAATCAGAGTTGAGAGGTTTGGAAAGCGTATCATTCATTTGTTTTACCTCGATTCCATTGCCGAAAAAAACTAATATTTGATGGATTTTCTAGGGGGGGGGAGGGGAGAAAAGGTGCAGTGTTGTTATTAACAGTCGCTTTATGCGTGTCCTATATTTTATTTTCATTGTCTCTGCAGGTCATTAATTTCCGAATATTAAAATAACAATGTGCCCGCTGCTGCACGAAGACCTCCATGCTTCACCTCACTAATCAATGCAGGTTGATGATAGCGAGGCACAGGGCTGGTTCAGATGTCATGCACCACCAATCTCACCTGTGATTGGGAATATAACTTGGGTTTTCGTGTTGGAATACAAAATGCAATCCACTTTGCCATCAACCCTCCCCCGAATGCTGATTAAGTAGTAGAAAAGGATACACAACACAAACGAATCAAAAAATAGTGTACTGTACTTGTATAAAGTAAAACGTGTTTTTTTTCGTACTTTCCGATGTACCGTCACAAAGTTATTTTACCAGAATTCTGAAAACCAACATCGCTTTTTGTGCTTTCCGATGTACCGTCACAAAGTTATTTGATCGGAATCCCGAAAACTAACATAGTTTTTTGTGCTTTCCAATATACAAAGTTATTTTACTAGAATCCTGAACACTAACGTCGGTTTTTGTGCATTCTGATGCACGGTCACAAAGTTATTTTACCAGAATCCTGAAAACTAACGTCGGTTTTTTGTGCATTCCGATGTACCGTCACAAAGTTATTTGACCAGAATCCTGAAAACTTAAATCGTTTTTTGTGCTTTCCGATGTACAAAGTTATTTTTACCAGAATCCTGAAAACTAGCATCGGTTTTTTGTGCATTCCGATGTACCGTCACATAGTTATTTTATCGGAATCCTGAAAACTAACATCGTTTGCTCGTGATATCAGAACCAGTCATGGGGGCACTCTTCTTCATCTCACACTGAGCAGCATAGTGACGTATGGTCATACAATCCATGTGACCAACAACAATGGAAAATCATCCAATGACAAATCGTGGTTGTAATTTTAACCCATTGCAGTTTACATTTAATCTGAAAACAGAATGTACAGCATTGTGCATGTTGGATAAGTGCGCATGTAAATGCATTTTTTTGTTCGCCAACATTTTCTGATGGGGATGAAAGCATCCCTAAGGGATTTGAACAGAACGATGTGAGTGCTAAAGGTCATTATTCCATATTCTCGAGAGATAAATTGCAATGTTAAGACGATGTGAAAATTATAGCTGCTCAGTTAAATTGACTTAAAACATGATATGATAGTCATTATTAATAATAGTTTTTTTTTAATCTCAGAAATTATAAATCCTAGATAACCGTACACCCGAATGATAGTCCTCTGAAAATTTGAGAAAGAAATGAATAGCAAAAACATGTTAAACTTAGGATTTAATTTCTTTTTTCGTGCAAATCAACAGTTGTGTTATTGTTATGCAAAGATCTACACAATGCGTATCTGCGTCCGATTTCTTTACTTTTCTGTGAATACGCTAAAGCTGCATTGAGAAGAATGGACCTGAGACTCTAAAGTACTTACCAGGATTTATGCTCTGAGACGCTAGTATATCATATGAAATGTGTGATCCATATTTTATATGCCACAACATGACACGTGAGAGACAAAGTGCCACAATGCACAGGGCAGCAGTTTTGTGTTCACTCCCAACGCTATACGGAGTCCATTTACTTGGGACGCTGGCACAGGAGTTGCACGGATCCATCCAGTTTTGCGAGAGGGAATCTGAGTTAACAACGTGGTTGCAGATTCTCGCTTAATGTCATAATGCCTGAGGGTAGATAACCGCATTGAATGAGTTTGTGGCAACTGATCGCCTGCATTGATATCCACAGAGTTTAGACTCTATCATGTCAATTGTATGGAACCTTACGGAGCATTTTGCAATGACAAATTGGTCTACCTGCATGATGCAGATATTTGACTTGGGAATTTTTTTTTTCGTTTATAGTTTTCTTCAATTTGATACCGTTTTCTTGACTTATTAACAAATAACAACATTTCATTGTGACTCCTCAGAAGGATATTGGCCAGCTGACCAACATCTTCGTCAGCTGTTGAAACCTGTTGAAAAGTGTTGCTGTGGGCGCCACACTTTTAGGGGTGAAATGTGAATTGGAGGGAATAGCCACAACGCTGTGAGAAAATAATAATTATTATTATTACTATTACGATAATGCGTTAATAACAAGTGTCATTGCGTTCCAAGTGAGATTTCTTGATGTATAGAACTTTATTCACTGTTAACTTCCGTTTGTGTAGCAAGTGTTGCCATTAAGAGTACAGCAAATGAATTGCACCAGACATTGCTATGTTTTATGGATGGACTATGAATCATGGCTTCCCTAAACTGGAAATTATAATTTATAATAATGTTGCATTATGAAATATCGACAACTTAGACGTGTTAATTTGAATATTAATATCAAGCTAAAGCATATCAAAATTACTCTAGATTTGTATATCAGAAAATATGGTCCACAAATAATTTAAAATACCGGTCAAAAATAAAGGGCCAACAGATTTGAGCAAAAAACAATGTTTCGTCATAATTGACCTCTGAATTCACATTTACAGAATTCTTCCAAAAATGTCACACTACCCGAATGTTTTACATCGACTATTTTTCAGTTTTTCCAGGTAAGGTCAGGGCTTGAACCAAAATAAGAATGTTTGGGAAAACAATGCAAGAGGAATGCAATAACTGTTTTCACTGAGCGTGCAATTAAGCCAACCAATGAACTATAAAAGTAATTCTGACAGATGAAAGGCATCATTGTGTTAAAGTAAGCATGCCATAAACACGAAAACGCAATCCCTGCCACATGTGGCAGAGTGCATTTGAATAACCATGGAGAGAGATTGTTTAAATTTCATCTCTCATAGAATCACTGACCTGGGTAGCTTTTCATAGGTGGATTTTTATTTCTAAACACTGCTTATGGTGAAATATATCCTTATACATTGCAAAGAAATGAATAATTATATTTTAAGTTTCAACTGAGTTATTTGAAGATAATGATTGTGCATGTTTGTTGTAGTTTATCGTTCTCAGAGCTACCGTAGATGTTCTTACGCCACGGCCGACAAACATATTACAATGTTATTTCAAGAGGTTAGAGAGGGTCCTGAAGCTAAAACATGAGCCATTAAGCCAAATACTACCACAGCGAATATCATTGGCAGCTCAGCCTGAACATTCATAATGAATATGGGCTTTGTTGATTCAACCAGATTAAGGCCGCTTCGTTCAACGGGCATTTGTTTTGGAGACATATCGTCGGGCTGTCCGACATGACATGCATTTAAAAAAAAATCACGGCTAACAAACTTCCGGACACACAACCCTTGGCAATCTCCATTCGCATCACGGCCACCGGAGTCCCCGTCGCTTACGTCGTTTGCAAGGCTAGAACTCCACTACGTCTATACCACGTGGCTCTGACTGTCGCGTTGGTCTATGGAGCCCAGTGGAGTACAGAGGGGGCCGTTGAATGGTGGCACTGTGTTCTGTAACCAGAAGCCAGGATTTGAGTTTTTTTTGTATTTAGTCGATAATGCGTTGATCGATGTTTAAAATGTGTGATCAAGTACAGGGTCGTCCAGACGTCCTGTGTCTCCCATTTAATTATCTAAAACTTAATCATTTTGAAAGTAAGATTTATTTGAAACAGAAATTAATATTCAAAGGGAAATGAAGTTAGGGGTCAATTAATTGAGTGGTCACAAGGCATCTGGACCACGCTGGACACATAACAGTCTTGTAGTACCCTGTTTTGAGATGCAAATGCATTTAAACTACAAAGGGTTCTTCCATAAACGTGGTGCGAATTGGAAAATGTAACGTCCAGTTGCACTTCCAAAACAAATTGCAAGCACTACCATCATAGCTTTTCAGGAATGGCCATTGGCATTATAAAAACATGTGGCTTGATGGTCTTCTGCAGTGCATCCCATCACAATGCAATACAATTTACATTTATATAGTGTCTACGTGCAACCACAAATCCAGACACTTCTCATGGAACATAAATCTTTTTTTTTTAAACGCAAAGAACCCATTTTAGCGATGTGCACATGAAAACAAATGAGTCAAATGAATTGATCAAGGCCAGCAGTCTCAGCTACGCGAAGTTCCAGTGGAAGAGAATTCCAGACAAGGGAGCAGTAGCCGTGAAAACAAACGAGTCAAATGAATTGTAAATATTGACTTGATCAAGGCCAGCAGTCTCAGCTACGCGAAGTTCCAGTGGAAGAGAATTCCAGACAAGGTTAGCAGTAGCCTAGAATGACCAACCTCCCACGAAATGAAGATTTTTTTTTGACTGTGTGTGGGTGGCTTTGTAAGAAGGGGAGGCCTCTATTTTTCCGGAGTGGAGACAGCGTGCCGGAGAGCAGAGTTGAGATGAGAGTGGGGAGATGGATGGAGGCTAGGTCACGAACAATCATACAAATTTTAAAGATTTTTTTCCACCCAACCAATCTTGAAGACTTTTTAGCCTCTGTAGAGCTACCTATATCAAACTGTTTTTAAAATATATATCAGGCTCCACTTACAATTTTTAAGACAAAGTTAGCCAAAGCAATGCTTGAGATTTGTTTTTTAAGAGCACCGTTACTCTCGTTATGCAACATTCCAAACTCTCAAGTGCGGCTATATTTTTCACATGATGAGCAATGCATGCATTGTCGATGGAGAGCACAATAAGGGTGGTTGTAGGAACGACACTCAGCTTTGCTCGTGGAATTATAACAAGGTGGTTTGTAGTCGCCTTCCCAGACAAAATCCTTCCTGCAAATTGCACACACGCTTTGAAATCGAAAGAGGTTTACGTTTGATGAAAGGAGAACTTTTTCAACGGTAATGTTTTTTCCAAGACATTTTTTTCTTTGACCCTTCAAAGTTTTTTAAGAAGATATTTAACTATTTTACTTTTTGGATAAAGCCACCTACGGCATTGCTTTTGAACCTCTTTCAAAACGTATTCTTGATTGTGTGTATTTATCAGAATCCTGCATTTACCATCGCATCTTTGAATATCATATGACAGGAAGGTTTTTTTTATTTACAACGATCACGGCATTTAATGCAATTGTGTGTTTTGTATTGAAACCAAAAGGCATCTATGCATGTTTAACTTATTTCGCAGTGTACATAGCCAACCGTGCTAATCGGAGGTGCGGGGGAAGGACGACAAACAAAAAATTATCTGAATTTATCATTTTTACTCTCACTGTATACAGTAGCTAAGAGGCATCGATACGTTGTTGTGCACGAGGTGCGAACATTGCTTTCTCGATCGACGAGATACCCGGGCAGGTGGTGGCTACACACACACCTGAATCCAGCACCTTGGGAGACAGCAAGGGTTGGTGGATCACGCAAATGTCGTGAAACTCTCTTCCCAGTCGGTGCCGAAGAGATTGCCATACCCTGGCTTGCCAGGAGGACAGGCAGTCCAAGAAAATGTTAGATTCCGCATCGGTTCCAGCTGTATGGGATCGAGCGTTGCCCCCTCACACGCGTGGAATTTCAGTAAACACTCGTTAATTGGCTGGTAACATTTTAATATATAGAGGACCGCAGAGCTTGGGGGGGGGGGGGGGATGGGGGGCGGGGGGACTTGGTGCCGGCTCGTCACGTGGCCGCCGCCTGTCTGTGGTTCCTTCTCGCTCCGGCCGTATCGTTGGCTTTCTCTTGGGAGAGAAATAATGTGGTGCGGTGGAGCGTTACAAGTTAAAATGATGATTACCGTTCATCAGGTGACCGTAAAAGTGACCATCATTCTGCACGTGGTAGTAGATACTGTGCTTTATTATGGTTATAGTGACAGCGCATTAGTTTGAATCCGCCGAAAATAGTCGAATGTCACTTCAGAGAACGTGTGGACCATTTGGTCGTGATTGAGAAATTCACGCCCCCTCCTCCTCCTCCACCACCACCCCACTTCTCGGGTGATTTGATGAAGTGTTGCAATTTAGTCACGATTTAATTGAAGAATCAATTCTTATATTTTTTTATAGCGATAAATGATAGCACCTATCGTCATCGCTGCAGGGGTCACGTGAGCAAAATGGCTAAACGTCGACTCGTCCACGCGTCACATTCGACGCGTTTATCACGAGCTGAGAAATGCCGTGTTAATGAATTTGTTGCACTCCCTGCTTCAGCTGCTGATTGCACGCTCCTGTAACCAAATATTAACGATTATTGAGCTAGGTCCGTGTGTGCGCGTGCGTTTGAGCGTGCGTTAGCAGACACGTCGCTTTGCAGATGCCGTGCAGAACGGCCGTGCATGTAAAAACAAACATTTGCATGTGAATGATGGTGCATAATGAGACCCCTCCATACTCCAGTCATCTCTTAAGTTATCTTTTTTTTCCACCGGAAATCTTCCCCGCGTTGCCGGGAAATCTGTGCATAAGGTTTGGCCGTCCTTGTTAAATAATGACTTTGTGCAGCTGAATACATACGTACATCTGCTCGGTGTAGAATTTCAGTACCTGTAATATTACCCGCAAGATGCTTGCACAGACGGGCAGGGAAAGTTGGGATAGCGTGTGCTTTGTGTAATTGATGGCGGCACGTCACCCCGTACAAAATGGGTAAATGGTTATTCACGCGCGATGCAAGCATTTTCAAGTTGGAATGAATGGGTTATCTTTACATCCTCTAAGAAATAGTCAAGCGAAAATGGGCCGGTGTTGACAGTCGATTGTCCAGACTCAGCCATCTCTGTAACTGGTTTAAAGAGACGTTATTCAGGTCGAAAAATAAAAATTCGAATGTAGATAATTGTTTCGATAAGATAATTTGGTTTTATTTACTTTCACATATTTTCATATCTTGTTTATTAACTCTTGCTGCCATGTCTGTGTGCTGGTCGAGTCAACCCCTTGAAACAGAGCCGTTATGGCTCGACGGGTAATTAATTCGGATAATAAACTTCAGAGATGTTCGCCAATAAATTCTCGACACCAACAGCGCGGAATGCAGTATTTTACATTTGGGTAATAACGAATACACGGGGAAGAGATTTGTTTTAAGGGTAGTGCAGCGCAAATGGCTTTGGGTGCGAGATGTTCAAGCGCTTGCAGGGCTTCCGCCAGCAGTGGTGTGATCACGCACTTGCAGGGCTGCACCTTTACCGCGCTTGCACACGTTCAAAACCAACACAGCAATGTTATTGGGCTATGCCATACGTTGACAAACGTGGTTATACAGAGGCAAATAATCCAATAGTTTCCCAGCAGATATTTAGTCGTTAACAACTCGCCTGACGTCGAGCAAAACAAATCCGTTTCGCAGATAAAGATGTATTGCTTGGCATTTTACACTGAAGAGCTCAAACATATTGCAGCGAGCGTTCAACAATGTGGCTGTGGAATGATATATTATGAAACTTGTCCTTTTCACAAGACCAAAACAATAAAATGTAATAATATTTTACAGCCCTTTGCCTACCCATGGCTGAAGGCCTTCCCCATGCTTTTTTTTACCATACTTTACCACTCTGGTCAATGAAGGTTGTTTGGGGGGGGGGGGGCGGAAGGGTGGGTTGGCAGGACCAGTTCAGATATCACTTGATGCTGAAGTTACCCTTGGTCAGTGCATTACAACAACAACTGTCATTCGCGACTAAGTGACGGTCACGTCAACACGGCGTTTGAGCCATGCTTGTTTGCACTTCGAAGCCAAGTGAAGTGTCGAAGGCTCGCTGCTGACAGGAGGTCAGGGGACAGACCCAGGTGCAATGGGTTGACTGCCTGAGATGACTACTGGCAGATGCACCACCTGTGCTCCCCACTGTGCCAAACTTGCTGCATTTTAGCCGCTCGGCATCCCGCTCCTTGCTGTTGGGAGGGTGACTGCCTCCAACTGCCCAGTAGCATCCTTCACGAGCCTCCTCCACAGAGGCCGATCTTGACACTGCTGGTACCAGGCATCAGCAAGTCCACTCAGCTCCGCATCCTTCTGTACCACATCATCCATTTCTCCTCTATCCTCGTGCCACGTCCAGTCAGTGCAATAACAACTATGCCACCAACCACTCCACCCTAAGAAACTACTGTGAAGTGGTCAGGATATGACCGTACATGTACGATTGCAAAGACTAGGCAAGGGAATATCAGACACGGCAGTGACATGTCTGAAGACAGTAATTGAGAAGAAAAAAACACGTATTGCCTTTGCCCCTGCTGGTAAAGCAAATGTTTGAACTAATGTCTTTTTGGAAGCTCTGTGGCTGGCTGCCTTTTCATTACAAATCATTTAGAGATGCGGTGCGTGAAGACGTTCATATCCTAGGGAAAAACAAAAAAAAAACCCTGCTCCATCTGGCCAGAAGACTTTATAAGGAAGCACTTAGTAACACAGGCTGGACATGGGAGTGGAGCAGATGGCTAAATGCTGAGACCATAAAATTCTTTCCAGCATTTTGCATGACAATACAGCAGGCTTCAGTAGATGGCGGGAGAGGGGGGGATGAGAGGAGAGCTTGAAATAATGAAATGGAATGTTGGAAGGCGACTGCAGCGCCGAGAGGGGGGGGTACCGTAAGAGTATATCATTTGTCATTTGCTGAAATGCACGTAAGTCACGCCTGCCGAAGAGTGGCAGAGAGTTTAATACTAGATGTTAAATGTCTGGAAATTGGGAATGTCGGAAAGTCGTACGCTTTGCCAAGTGTGACGAGAGGAAGGCCGTTCCTTGGCTCTCGCTTTGTCGTGAATGACTTTGCCATTGCTGTTGTGTATGTGTGTGTGTGATGGGGTTGAGTGTGGAGAGCGGTAGTGTAGCGGTTAGCACGCTGCGCTACGAACCTGGCGACCCGGGTTCAGTCGCCACTTACGGCCAACACCCAGTGACGATTATCTGAACCGGTCCTGGGCCTCCCCTAGGTCAACTTCAGCTCAAATGAGTTCCTGGTGCTGTGTGTGAACATCGCCACTCGGGTTGACAGGCGGCCGGGCGTGGTGCTGACCACCCAAGCCCCCTCGTGTGCCGTGCCGGCCTTCACAGGCGCTCGCTAACAGCACTTGCCCCAACAGTCTGTTAAGGCTATACGGGGAATCTTTGTCTTTGTTGGGTCGATTGCCGTCTTAAGGTAATTGTGCGTCGGAACGGATTTGGCGACTAAATACTGCGGGCCTTGCAGGCTAACGCGGACGTATGGAATGGAACGCTGTGATTGTTTTTGCGATTGAATACTTAGGTGTGTTGTGAAATGATGTTCTGGAAATGCGCGACTTGATTTTGGCCGGGCAAGCCGCGTGTTTTAATGGCTCTGAGCAAGAACAACCGGCAGTGGGATTGTGGTTTGAGGTTATACTGTATACACTGTGGCCTTCTCACGGGAATTTTTTTGGGACCTTTATGGGACATTTAGTCGTTCAACCCTTGCTACAGTTGCGCTGATAGTGGCATTGTCTTTGTACTGCTCGCCTTTTGGCGTTCTCTGCTCTGACACTGGTGAGACAAGGCCATGAAGAAGGCTGTCTCTGGTGTAGGCCAATCAGTTTCAAAGACAATGCAAATAGTATCAGAGCGTGTTTGTTTGCATGTTCACGACAAGTGGTACTGTGTGTGTGGTTAATGCGAACTTGATTCCTTGATAAAGGTCTCTATTTGGTGTTTGAACTTCTTAACACAGCTGTTGTATTGCCAGAAAGGGTAAAAACTCTTCTTATTTTTCATACTGCTGGCTTCATTCACAAAGTATACTATTGTGTGCTGTCACAGTTACGTATGTACTCCTAGTAAATGCACTTTTTTTCCCCCCACGTGCTTTACTAAACTTAATTAGATAAGATATATTTATTCAGATATGCAATTGTTTGCTGTGAAACACGTGTCATTATTAGCTCTGACCGTCAAGTATTGCATACAGCAACACGCAAATACTGAACGTTACACATTAAAAAAAGGATTGCTGTGCTGTGCACCTGTGACTACGCTTTTGATAAAGTTGTTTTGAGGCTACAAGACAGCCAGATCGAGCGAAATATAATTCGAAGAAAACTATTTGCTTGCCGACGGATGCTCCTGTTTGTGCGGTGGTGCACAGGGGCACCAACGAACATAGAAATGAAGACCATTGGTGACGCTGCCTTAAATATATATAACAAGCAATATATGAGGCGACTTTTTTCCATAGAAAATGAGGGCCATTTGGGTCATTGATTGATGCATCGAATGTTATATTTTTGTCTATTTTGCCTGTTTATGCCAATTTCATATGGTGAACACAATTTTAAATATATATACACCACACCTAAAACATAACGTTATGCAAGAATGTGCAAAAATATGCTATTTTAAATAATGATGATTAGTGATTATCCGACGTTTTTGAAACTCTGGTGCCCCCCCCCTCCCCCGAAGCAGCTGGATAATCGATGATCGACTGTCTTTCCTTTTAAGGCCACAGTATTATTGACGATGGTATCGAGGTGTTTCATATTCTTGGTTCTTTCGGTAAAGTCACGTTGAAGGGAAACTAAGCTTTCGGTAAAGTTACGTTGAAGGGAAACAATAAGCTTTATTGTTTCCCTTCAACGTGACTTCACCGAAAGAACCAAGAATATGAATCACTGCAGTCACGAAAGCTTAAAATCAAAATTTAAAATCGAGGTGTTTGTTTATGTTTTAGATTAGCTTAACAAGCGTTCGCTGTTTCAATTTACAACGTTCATCACAATATGTTGCTCTTTTTTTATTCTCGCGGCATCGCCGATTTAAAAGTTAACTAAATCCTTGCTTCTCAACGTGATAAATTAACCGGGGTGTTCATTCTCACGGCGTCACGTGTGACCACGATGCGAGGGGAGCTCTCTTGTATATCATCATTATCGCGCGATGACGGTGAGCTGCTTGGAAATTGATGGAGCCGAAGATGGTTCTGCGTAACCGAGAACAACTCGATGGAACACCAACTTCATTGTTGGCAAAGATCACGCAAAAAAACTCAACACATCCCCCAATAACACCGCGTGTGGCCTTAAAGTAAAAGGAAAATACAATGACACTTTTTTCATAGGGCATGGCCATTACCCTGAACGTGAATAATTATATACTCATTTTGTTTGGTGCAGTGTTATTGACCAATGCGAGTATTGTTTTTGTTTTGTGCTTACGCGCATCACTGCCAATGCAGCAGCATCGCCGGTTGCCTTTTTCTGTCTGCTTAAATTCGATGGGCAACCGTGACTCGTTCCATTTCTAAAAATCTCACAGCAGATTTGCTGCAAGCGTGAAGCTCCATTAATTACGAATTAAATGTTTGCTCCACGCTGCAGCGGCGATAGGGCAAAGCTGCCCTCGCTCGGGTCGAACTCGGGTTGCCCTCGCCCCCTAGGATTTGTCTCGAGCGCGGGGCGGTAATGGAATGTCCTGCTTTGGCGCCGTCAGGGAGCCGCGCCACAGCTGCTTGCATCGAAGCCGGACCCGAGACGGACGGGAGGCGAAGGAGCTGCGAAACCGTCGGACACCACCGCGTCCGCGGAAAGTTTGGGCCTCGCGGTGAGAGAGCGATCCCCCGGGGGGGCCCTGCTGCGTCATTCGGTGAGACGGACGGCCATTGTCTGCCGTGGCAGCGAAATTGGCGACTCGATTGCAATCGCTGCTTCTTGGGCGCGTGATTTTTTTTTTTTACAATAACACCCCGCGTGTTGCTGAAACACTGGCGACCCTTGCGACGCGAGTAACAAAAAAAAAATCCATGCCCTCTGCAGAGAATGCTCGTGATAAACAAGTGGTTTTTATTTTTGCTCAATGCATTGACAGTCGCGTTGGTTTTGCACAAACGTAAGATAGGGACTGTCCGATGCACAACAGGAGAATGCGACATGGCACGTTCCTTCAGTGCTGACTTTCTTCTGAAATACGACCCATTTGTACATTCAGAAAATCTCGCGTGCGGAGATATGTTGAGCGAATTTGTAAAGTCCGTGGATTTCATTGACGTCTCCTGATTTTTTTCATGTCATAACGGTATATTTGAGCAAAAAGCCCTTTTTAGCTCGGCATACCTCAACATGTTTAAAGTTTACATAGTAAGTAGACCTGTGATTCAGCATACCATTGTAGGGGTTATCCCCACTTGTAGCACATTGACCCCCCCATATAGCTTTGACTTTGAGGATTGCTCAAGATTCAGTGCTTTAGCGAATTCCTTCGACTGAGCAAACAAACCATTTCCTCCCCAACAACGTTAACTTTCGCTTTGAAATTCTAGCCGTGGCTCTGGTAGTGTACGAGTTTTCTTTAGTGGCTATTGCAGCAGATACAATAAAAACAGGGTCCATTGGAGGACCTGAACCAGATGTCATCGGTGAGGTCATTTGGATTGCAGGGACTCCTCCACTTACGAACGAGTTGGATTCCAGAGGTCTGTTCGTTAGGCGATTGGTTCATAAGTCCAACTTTACTCCTTTTGATTCCAAACATGTTGTACGGCATATACACTAAACACGGGGAATGGCTTTAAAAGTTGTATAATCTCCTGTAGATGTAGATGCCAATGGTTCTTCATGTTGTGCAGATGTAGATGCCACTGGTTCTTCATGTTGTGCAGATGTAGATGCCACTGGTTCTTCACGTTCTTCAGATGTAGATGCCACCTATTGTACAGCAGTTGAACTGGACATGCGGACAGGTTTGTTCGTATCTCTGAAAGTTTGTAGGTCGAATGTTCGCAAGTAGAGGAGTCCCTGTACATGTAAGCGGGGGGGAGGGGGGGCTGCGGGGGGAGGGGCGGAGTTCTCCAGTGGCCAATGGGAGGAAGGGATGGAAAGACATGGCTCGCTTGTGAGATAAAACTTCAAGAGAGTCGAGACTTGGTTGTCCCCTGGTGGTCTCCTTCAGTGCCAGGGTCCAACTACGTTGCCCCTGGGGGGGCGGGGGGGCATCGCGGTGTTTTGTTGTTGCCTTGGGTTGGCTCATCCAGTCCCAGTGTTGCTCGGCTCTCCCGCATCAGCCAGGGCAGCCCTCTTCTCCCAGGGTGGCTGCATGACACCGTGAGGGTGCTTGTCGCTATAACGGTTGCCCTCTCCGCCAAACGTGGGCTTCAAACGCGAGCTGATGCAGTTGCTAGTTACCCCCCCCTCCCCCCCGCGCAGAAATATAGGCTGGCATGTGATTTATTTTTTTGTCGCAGCAGAGTGAAGCGGATGCAATCCGAACATTGTCTCAACGATGTTGAGGGTTAGAATAACAAATTGTGCTCGAGTCAATTGGAAATGGCAAACATGCCACTGGAGCAACCCACCTGAAAACAGAGTAAAGGAGACTCAGTGGGGAATTCCTGAACGAGTGATAACAAATAAAATGATGGTGCTACTCTTGTTGTCTCCGTAATGCTATCCTGGAGTACGATGGAAGAAATAAATAGTGTAGTTGAGTCAGATGTTGACTCGGCTTTCATTCTCTCCGGTGTCAATAGACTGAGCAACATTTGTGGGATACCAAGAATGCTCATCCTAGAGGCATTGTCCCTCACTGTAGGATTGTGGAATTTACACCAATGGCTCCAGATCGCCAGTGAACATGGGGACCGCTCCAGGGTTGTTGCAGCATGATGGAGCGCAGTCGGTTGCTTACGCATGACGGGGGTCACGGGTCAATCCAAGCTTGAACGTGTTTTTGAACGTTTGCGAAGTTTAAATAATTTCACAATCCTGGTTGATGGTGGCACGCGCGCTGTAATCCAGCATCGTGGAGGCAGCGAGGGTTGGTGGATCACACGAACGTTATGAAAGTCCTTTACCGCGGGCAGTCGCGATGCCATGAACCTGGCTGTCCAGCAGATGGCAGTACAGCAAGCGTGGACCAATCTCCATCTGTTCCATCTAGAAAAGGATCGAGTGCCCCCAACGCACTCATGGGTTTTCTCTGGGTGCTCTGGTTTCCCGCCAGGCGTATACAAACGCTCATTGATTGGCCGATAACACCTTGATATTTAGAGGACCGCAGAGCTTGGGCAGCCGTTGGTAGTACCGGCTCGCTGCTCGTCTGCGATGCCTCCGAGTCGTCCTTCTCTGCCTCTTCAGGAGCGAGCGAATGCCGTGCGGCGGCGGTACATTACAAGTTAAAAAAAAATCACGGGCAATGCTGCATACCGTTCGTTTGTACATCCCAGTCTATAATGATGCGCCCTGATGTGTCATTACGCCCCATGACTGTTCGGGCACACACACACACACTGTACAATCCGCCTAAAGTCAACCGTTGCAGCTTCCAAAAGCCAAGAGAGCCAGGCGTGGCAGAATCGTTTTTTTTTCGACGAGCGATTCAGCGGGGTCACACATTCTCCAGGGAAACAAATGAGGTCGTTCGGCAGCCAAATTCTTTGCCCTGCGGCACAGACCATTGGATCAGTAAACCAGAACCATGGTTCATAAGCCCGTTTGTTTTTTTTTTATGAAAAAAATGTGTCGCGCATTACTGCGTTTGTTCTTAAGCAAGTTTCTCGGGTGTTCGATTTAGGCCGTAGGATTTTTTTTTGGTTGCTAAAGAGTTTTATTGTGTACGGAGTCGTACCTGACGAACAGTGTGTAGATTTCACCAGCACAGAATGTAGACAACTCGCAGAATGTAAACAAAGAGAGTGATTGATATGGAGTGATTAACAGCCATGAATGAGTGCTGCATAACTTTAAAAATACAATACTGAAATAAACATGATTGTGTGCAAACATATATGTGCATTTGTTCAAAAGTTTATAGACTGCATATTATCCCTCAATACATACAGTATTATTAGTTTATGAATTTAATTTTCAGTACCTTTATTCATATTTACATTGATTTCTCTGGCGTTTTAAATCGTGAAATCAAATCAGACGTTTTCTGGTTATTCCTGCAAAGTGTGAGGAAGCATTGGACTTTTATTTATTCATAAGCAGATAAGGGAAATCAATGCGCTACAATTTGAAATGCATTAATTTTTCAGTGTTTTCTCTGTAGATTATGAGATTAAAGTCAAGCATAGCTTGTGTTTACTGACAACACAGAGGTTACTGTGTGTACTCGTTAAGTAAACGAAATGGAAATGCTTGAAAGAATTTCCCAGCGTTTTTCTGCATACATTTGTGTGTTTGCGGTGGTGGTGGGTGTACACCCAGGACCCCATTCCAACCTAAGGTGGCCTGGTCTCAGTTAGCTGATGAAAGTTAAAAGCGATAATTTCATCATCGCTTGTGGCTGGGGTTGGCATCGTCCCCCACTTCTCCTGATGTCGAGGCTAAATGGGTGAGGTTTAGGACTCTGACTCATGCAGCTGCAATGGCTGCTTTGGGTACGAGGTCCAGACCTCTCCAGAGACCCTGGCTGACAGAGGAGGTGTTCAGGATGGTTGAGAAAAAGCGACAGGCCCACTCTAATTGTCTACAGCATCCCACGTCAGAGAATGAGGAGGCTTACTGCAGTCTTCGCTCGGAGGTTCGGAGAGCCGTGAGGCGCTGCAAGGATGGGTGGTGGTCGCGGATTGCTGAGGAGATGGAGTCTGCCTCAGTGGCCCACGATCACAAATCGCTATTTAACTCCATCAAAAAAGTAACCTGCAGCACCACACCTATTACCATCATTAAGGTAAAAAACGGTGATCCAATCTCTGACCCCCAGGAACAGATTTGCAGATTTGCTGAGCATTTATGTGAGGTCTTGGGGGAGGGGAAATCCCTCAGCCAGGAAAACAATGTGGCACAAAGTGGGGATGACGCTGCTGAGGCTGTGGAGACTCAAATATTGGAAGAAGAAGTCACCCCCTGTGAGTGGCTGGCTGAGGTGCCATCTGTTGAGGAAGTACTGAAGGCGATCCAGAGTCTGAGACCAGGAAAGGCTCCGGGCAGAGATGATCTCCCAAACGAAATGCTGAAGGAGGATGGCGTTTGTGCACAGACTGCCCTACATGACATCATAACAACAGTCTGGACTACTGGACGGGTTCCGCAGGATTGGAAGGATGCCCTGGTGGTCCGCTCTTTAAGAAGGGGAACCACACAGACTGTAACACTTACAGGGGCATCTCACTCCTCAGTGTGCCGGGAAAGGTCCTGGCAAGGATTATTCAACATCGCCTTGCTAGGCACGCTGAGGAGAGGCTTGCGGAGCCCCAATGTGGTTTCAGGAAAGGGCGGTCCTGCACAGATTCAATATTTTCTGTCCATCTGCTACAGCAGAGGTGTAGGGAATTCCAACAAGACCTACATCTCTGCTTTATTGACCTGGTCAAGGCATATGATACCATCAGTAGGCCTGGGCTCTGGGTTGTTCTTCGTGCTTTTGGAGTCCCTGACCCTCTGCTCACGATCATTAAGGACCTTCATGATGGTGAGCGGGCCTGGGTAAAACTACGTGGCCGGGAGTCAGAGCCATTCCCTATACACCTTGGGGTGCGACAGGGATGTCCTCTGGCTCCCACATTATTTAACATCTATTTTGACCACGTAGGTCGTGAAGCCTTAAATAGCTGTACCGGGGGAATCTCCATTTGGTACAGATATAATGGGAGGCTGATCGATGCCCGGGTGCGGTCAAGGGATGGCTCCCTATTGCTCAACCACGTTATGTATGCTGATGATTTGGTAATAGCTGCTCATTCAGAGGAGGAGTTAGAGACGCTGCTGCTGAGACTGGAGCGTGGCACTGAGGATGGGGCCTTACCATCAGCCCCACCAAAACTAAGCACCTGCCTGGGTATTTTGTACCATCGGACACTCCACCCCCACAACTCCCAATCGGTGATGGGGCAGTTGTGAAGAGAGTGGAGAGTTTCCCATACCTGGGCAGTGTGCTCATGACCGGCTCCGGTATAACAGCAGAGGTCTCGCTCCGAATCAGTCGAGCGGCAATATCTTTTCATCGGTTGCGTAACGCTGTTGGCTGGGCCATGTAGCCAGCATGCCCAGCCACCGCATGCCTAAACAGCTTTTGTTCGGCCAGATAGAGGGGACTAAACGTGCGTGGCACAGGCTAGAGAAGAGATGGAGTGATGTAGTACAGGAGGACGTGGAGCTGAGTGGACTTGCCGATGACTGGTACCAGCGGTGTCAAGATCGGCCTCAATGGAGGAGGCTCGTGAAGGACGCTACTGGGCAGTTGGAGGCAGTCGCCCTCCAACAACAACGGAGGGCGGAGGAGCGACGCTCACAACAACAAGCGGAGCGCCAGGTGGCTAAAGCACAGAAAGTTGGCACAGTAGGGGGCACAGGTGGTGCATCAGCCAGTCGTCTCAGTCAGTCGACCCGTGGCACCTGGGTCTGCCCCGTGACCTCCTGCTAGCGGGCTTTCGACACTTCACGTGGCCTCAAGGTGCAAATAGCCTGGCACAAGTGTCGTGGTGATGTCACCGCTACTTAGTGGTGAATGGCGGTTGTTGTTGTTGTTGTTGCGTGTGGGTATTAAACGATAGTGGGGAGCGGTGGTGTAGTGGTTAGCGCTACGCTGCGCTACAAACCTGGCGACCCGGGTTCGCGTCCTGCTCATGGCCAACACCGGTGAGGATTATCTGATCCGCTACTGGGCCTCCCCTAGGTCGACTCAGCCTCAAATTAGTACCTGGTGCGATGTGTAAACATCGACACTGGGGAGACAAAGGCGGTGGTTGTGGTACTGATTATAAAGTCCACCCCCTCATAGGTGCGACGTGCCGGTCTTTATATGTGCTCAATAACAGCACTTGCCCCAGCAGTCTCTTCGAGGATATACGGGGGGGGGGGGGATCTTTGTCTATGTGGAAGTGAAGAGGAAGCAGTTAGTGTCGTGTCGTCACACTGCTGCCATCCTAGCAACTTGAGTTTGTTTCCCGTCCGTGGATAATGTCAGTAGCAAGTGGTGTTTGACCTGCCTGGGCAGCTTCCTTAAGGCTGACTTAGACTTGAATTAGTTCTTCTTTGTTTTTTTTCGGTAAAGTCACGTAGAAATAATAAAATAACATAATAGTGTATACGACGTTTCGATTGCAACACAAGCAATCATCATCAGGTGCAGAAGAACTAAATTTACGAGAGAGAGGAGACACATAACCGCAGATATATATACAGACAGATACAACAGGGGATACAGAGAGAGAGAGAAACGTGGGAGCACACTAAATCAAACAGGTTTTAGCAAGATTTGGATATCATATAACGCAACACAGATGGTCGGTCAAAACACAATTAACGCAAGGTTAGGTTGATTACGTTATTTCAAAGATTGCTAAATTGTAAGTTAAGATTGCTAAATTGTAAGTTAACTTACAATTTAGTGTGCTCCCACGTTTCTCTCTCTCTGAATCCCCTGTTGTATCTGTGTCTGTATATATATCTGCGGTTATGTGTCTCCTCTCTCTCGTAAATTTAGCTCTTCTGTACCTGATGATGATTGCTTGTGTTGCAATCAAAACGTCGTACACTATTATGTTATTTTATTATTTCTACGTGACTTTACCGAAAAAAAACAAAGAATAATTCCTGCAGTCACGAAAGCTCCAAATTCAAGTTTGAATTAGTTCTGTAGGTGTAAATGTGAACACGAGGGAAGACAGTGATGGCCGGGCATGTGGTGGTGGCCACACCATTCTAGCGGCATATGCTGCGTAGGCCTTCATTGGCGGTTGCCAGCAGAATTTCCTCAGTGGTATATCGGATTAAATTGGGCATCCTTGTTCGGCCGTTGTCAACATTAAATATTATGATATTAGACTGAGAATCAAATGTCAATGAGTAATGACCAGAACCATGTAATGTGCAACAAAGTAAAACACAATGAGATGGAAATAAAAAAAAAATTGCATTTCAATGTAACTTTAGGCACAACATAATATTGCTGTAAAAACAACACTATTGGCTACGTATTGTGCGAAATAAATTCTACATACATACATACAAGTAAATGAAAGTAAAAAAAATTGGCAGCTTTTTTTTATTCCATTGGCATGCTTTACGGTCAGGGGCGGAGCCAGGATTTCAGGCCGGGGTGACATTCAACAAATTTTAATTTCAAGAATGATTTAGAGAGTCAGGCTGTTGAACTAGACGCCATCGGTTGGCGACACACTCTGACAATGCAGTTGCACGGAGTCCGCCAGACCGAGTGTCGTACACTTACACGCAGAATGTCACCCCTGTCACCGCCCCTTGGCTCCGCCCATATTTACGGCCACGTGAAAAGAAAATCCAACTGATGTGTCTACAGGTCTAGGTTTCACTTGTACTGAGAGCGCGAGGCACGTTCTGACAATCCCATCGAGCTATGGCAGCGCCGATTGTGAGAGTGCTCCTCATTTATCTTCACCTTATTCACGGTATGACCTTCCTGATTGCTGACCCAGCCTTTTTATTACATTCCTGATGCATTCTGCCGACCAATTGATAATTACCGGCCCACGTCTCAGCAAATGATTTCTCTCGGCTCCGTGTGCACGTGCTAATGGGCATATGCTACTGTGTGGGATGTATTAGTATTTTGGTCTATATCTGTAATGGGGGGGGGGGGGTCTCTGCTACGTAGGAATACCCTGCGATGCATTTAAACCAATGCAATGTCAAGATCAGAAATTGCTCTGTTGAATTCAGTAGTTGATTGCTTTAATGGTCACAAGTGAATGATGTGAATTAAAATAGTTTTTTTTGTTTTGTTTTAATACGTAGGTTTCAACGACCAACGTGATTCATAATTGGTTTCATGTTGGGTTCGATCCTGTGGCCATTAATGCACCCTCCACCACCCGGCATCATCAGGTGTTGGCAAGCGTTTCAGATCCCTGCTTGTTGTTTTGTTGTGGAAATCTATGGGGTTCATAGAGCCTATTGCTTTACGATGTGGAAATCGTCTGTCCCGCCCCAGTGCATGCACACGACAGCCCCAATTAGATCCCGTTCATCTCACCGCTAGCACGGGCACGGCAAAGAGCTCTGAGCTGCCTTCAAGTGCACACGCGCGTGCACGCGCAATCCTGAAGCAAAGGTATCGGTGTACATCTCGGATTCATCGCCTGCATCTTATTCGTAGCCACGCGTCCGCACGCATGCCTGTACAGCATGAACCTGTCTCCCAAATGCGCGCGCATGGCACGGCCTAAACACATCCCTGCGGAGGGAGCTGGTAGGAACGTTGGGTTGCTCGGTCAATGGCCAGGCTCAACGGCGGCACCACGTGGTGTATTCCGCAAATTTGCCCGACTGTGAGGGCGGGCACAAGCCGGCGTGAGTAGGTTAAACGTTCAGTATTATAAGGGCACCACGGGGTGACCAGCCCCTCCCCACCCAGCCCCACCCCTCCCACTTTCCACCCTCCCCTCCCACTCCCCACCCAGCCCCACCCTCCCCACTCAGCCCCACCCTCCCCACCCAGCCCCTCCCCACCCTCCCCACCCTCCCCACCCAGCCCCTCCCTCCCCACCCAGCCCCTCCCCACCCTCCCCTCTCCACCCAGCCCCACCCCTCCCATTTTTGGATGCACGACGGACGGACACAATAATCCCCTGTGGGCTGGTGGTGTAACCAGGAGGTTCCTACTAGTATTAAGTGATACCTGGCGTGCACCTTGAGCTCTATCATTTTCCCACACCTCCGCTTAGCACGGTTGGCTACGTGCGGAGCGAAGGCAGTTAAACATACATACATACATGATGGTGATGTTGAGGAGGTAACTGCATGATGAGGAAGTGGGGGATGTTGGTGATGGTTGTGATGTTGATGATGCGGCCGTCTGGAATGTTCTCCCGATATGAAGCGACTGGAGCTATGCACTTTTAAATCATCTAGATTGAAAACTCATCTCTTTAGAACTCATCTCTTTAGAATTGCATTTGTGTTCAGTTGTTTGTCCTTCCACCGCACCTCCGATGGGCACGGTTGGCCACATACGGTGAGAAAGAAGTTCAACATGCACACATTTATATATTCGAATGGCTCAATTTCTCGACTTTGTAAAGCCCTCCCAATGGCTTTATCCCCCCCCCCCCCCGAGTTGCTTAGATTTTGTGTTCCAATAAAAGAAGCAGAACGTTGTTTCTCACGACAACTTTCATAGTGCTGTTTGTGGCTGGTCCCGTTCACACTTTGGGCAGTTGGCTACGTGCTCGGCAACTGATAAAAAAAGATAGGAGGCCTTAACGACAACATTGCGGCTATGAGTTCAAATCTCGGTGGCGAACCGAGTACGTTAATTAACTGGTTATGGGTAAAATTATTAGTATTGCTTACTGGTTATTCAGCGGTTATTCGAATGATTCTATGGATGAGTAAATATTATGTCCGAGTGCACCACCAACCTGCCCTCGTGACAGGGTTCTGCTGAGTATCATTCAACTTTGCAGAGTCCTCTCAGTACAGCTTGTGTGATATACTCCACGTACGATGTGTAGTATTCTGTTAAGATGTGGTTTTTCAATGAGGGATGTTACTGCTGAGCAATATTATACGAGGAACGTGTTTTGTGTCATTCTACTTAGCGTGGAGAGCGGTGGTTGTAGCGGTTAGCGCACTGCACTTCGAACCTCGAGAGCCGAGTTCGATTCCCGCTCACGGTCAACATCAGGGACATGAATATCTGAACTGGTCCTGGGTCTCCCATAGGTCGACTCAGCCTCAATTGAATATCTGTCACTGGGGAGACAAAAGCGGTCAGGCCGTGGTGTTGGCCACCCACCCCCTCATGTGCCATGCCGACCTTCATAGGTGCTCACAAACAGAACTTTCCCAAACAGTCTGTGAAGGCTATAATGGGGGATCTTTGTATTTGTACTGAACATGCCACCCGGATTACTTTTGTATGCTTAGCAGTTGAACACAGCATGACTGACATTTTAGAATGTGTATATTGTAGGCTGGTTATGTTTAGTGGTGTTGTTATTAGGGGTATACTGTGGTACAAATGTTATTGAGTATTGTAGTATAACCAGCTAGGAGATACTTGCCCCCATCATAGAAATGTGGAAATTCCACAATTTTTGCTCAAGATCACTAATTTGGATAAAAAAATGTCTTCCCTTTGCTCTCATTACATTTGTAAACGTGGCAAACTTTGTCCTCACGCGCAGTTTTCACATCATGTACCGCACAGCAAGAAGGGTGAAAATAATAATTTCAGTACGTTCGTACAATTTAGATCCAAAAATCTTCGGGGCCATCTTTGGCACTTGCATGCGACTTGTATTTGAGGGCGTGGCTGTCACTGGTGGCTTGGTTGAAATATCAATAGTCAATCGTCGATTATCCAGTTTGAATCGAACCCACGACCTCTTGCGTACCAGGTGAGGTAAGGGGGGTTGCCGGATTTTGAAAAACGCCAGATAATCACTAAATAACTATTTAAAATGTATTATCTGTGCACATTCTCGCATAATATTACGTTTTTAGGTGTTGTGTATGTGTTTGTGTGTGCGTGTTTTAAACGTGTTTACTCAATGAAATTAGCATAAACAGACATATTAATAGACAATAAATACCCCAGTGTAAAAAGTTACCGTATTTGCTGTATCGTACTTACCACTCCAATCTCGAAGACTCCCGCATGAGCTGATGTACTTGGTTACTCCTACGCTCTTGTTTCAACGACACGTGTTTGACGATCACCGGGCTGATGAATTACACGCACCATTCAACGGATCACACTGTGTATTTTCTGTTTTTATTACTGTAGTTATTAGTTTATGAAAAAAAAAATATATAGTGCAGTACTTTTAACTGTTTGAATTGTTGTATGTATTGTCTAATGTCCACTGCAACGGTTTTTGCCGGTTTCGCCGGATTGACCCGGGACCGCCGGATGGAATCGAGACCGCCGGATGATGTTGCAAACCGGAATAATAGCTCGCCGGATAATCGATTATCAGCTGTAATCAAGTTGGCTTCGAATTGGTTCCGCGATTGTGCGTGCACCTTTGCCTGCTGCGTTATTAAGGGCACACCGAAAGAAAAAAAGGTCCGTGCATCATGCAGTTTTATGACCACAATAACCCGATACTGGTTAGGCCAATTCGTCATGGGGCTTTAGGTGTGTATCGCTATCACATTGTGGACAAGATTAGAAGCAGAGTCGTCGGCACTTCATGGACGTGTGTTATTTGAGCTGTAATTGCACTTTCAATGTGTGCTAGACCAACGTTATCTATTTGTTAAAGGCAATATAATGGTCTGAGATGAAGCAGCGCATTGTTAAACAAGAATACAGCAGCTATTGCAATAGTTCACAATTACAGTAGAGATCAGTGTATGTATGCAAGTCAAGTCGAAATCGCTGAACCAGTTCTGGACATTGATACTTGGTGCTCCAGGCAAGTTATTATGAAACGTAGGATTACAGAAGATATCTAAAATATCCACGGTGATGCGGGAGGACCAAAGTCATGGATGTTACAATCCACGGGGCATCACAGCAGAGGTCAGACTTACATTCTTCGGAATCAGATTCGTGCCATCGTGGTGCGCCATGGATTACGGATGGAATCGGCCACGCGATTCCGTTATCACGAATCACAGGGGAAATGCAGGCAGGTGACTAGCGGCTAAATCAATCCGCGATTAAACTAGCAGATTTTTGGAGGTCACGATTAGCAGTTGAACACAGCATGACTGTTTAAAGGACGGGTTTTTTTTAATTGATATCTAAAAAAATACGAAATAATTTTCGACTTTACAAATGAACCTCATGACGGTCCCAAATAAACGGAAGTCAAAATGGTAATTAATTAATTTATTTTTGACGACTCCGTCGCACCGCTCACATAAACGCCGCGACCCGCCTGCCGTGGATCATTCTGTTGTCATCTCATGTCCAAGCGCAGCAGCGAGGACGAATGTGCAGAAGAGCTGAACAAGCAACACTTTGATTAGCGCATCGCGTAGAGCTCGTCGAGAGGAATACATTGCCGTATCGTTCGCCTTCAACAGACATAAAATGACGTCACAACGCAGTTTATGCGAGAGCCGGGGGCTTATGGGACCCCGGGGTCACGCCATAAGGTTCATATCATAATTAGCACAGCCAGTCTGTCCTGATGGAAATTTTTTGTTATTTTTTTATTTATCACCACCGTATATTTTCCCTGCACCTCCTCTCCTGCAGGCCCACATTGGTCCGGTCTACTTCTACGGCTCACGGTTTGACATCCGTGAAGTGTTACGAATTGCGAATTATCCCGTAATTGCAGGGATACGCAGGTGGCTAGGAGATGTTAACTACCTTGCCTGGTGCACAGGAGGTCGTGGGTTTGATCCCGGACCCTGACCATGCCTGCTGATATATTTGGAGTCTGCGTGTCTCTCTCTCTATCTCCCCATGGAGATGTTATTTACCTCACCTGGTATACAGGAGGTCGTGGGTTCGATTCCAACCCTGACGCCGGCTGTATGTTTGGAGTTTGCGTGTCTCTTTCCCTGTAGTCGCATGGATTTTTCTCCTGGTCCTCTGGTTTTTCTTTCCACATTTAGAAACGTGCGATTAGCGTATTTGACCACTATACATTTCCACGTGATGAAAAGCCACTTCCTTCAGCAAACGCTTGTGGTAGGTCGCTTCTGTGGGCCTAACCTGGAAAAAAATAATTGTATAGTTTAGTTTATTGGATCGTGATTTATTGGATTTAAGCTGTATAACAAATGCTGTGTAAATGATTTTTTTTTAAACTCGTCTATACTACAGGATTTTGTACATATTCAATTTTATCCCATTGACATCGTACCTATTCTAAACAAGGGTCTTGATTGAATTCCTTTGGTGACAATTACTGTGCAGGGTGGATGGATAGCCTTGTGTGTCAGCACAATCAACAGCGGTCCAGTTTGTATGGAGCTGACGGTGCAATTACTACAGCTCTAATTCTTGTGGTGAATTACCGAAAATGTTCCCTCCACAGTAAAGCCACACATTAATAAATATTCGGTTACTTTACCAATTGTTAAGGGTACTCTTCCACGATAAACTAATGTGTCGTAAAAACTATATTTTTTCTAACATTTTAAAGAGCAGGCCACTGTGTAATTCTCTATCTCAAGTCACATGGGTTTTTTAATGACCTGAAAATAACTTAATAATTATTTTAATAAAGCAACAACTCAATACATATGTCAATAACACCGTGGCCTCAAAAGTAAAACTATACAATACGTGGCGTTTTGAGCAATGGCCCTTTTTCATAGGGCTTAATTGGATGCTTCACTCGTTTACACCATGGGACCTGCTAAGATCTGCATTTCAAAATAGTTTTTTTGATGAACAGTTTTAAATTGGCATATGAATAGTTAACTATTCGTAGCAAATAGGTAATACATAGCAGCTATTTTTGTTAAAAGCTGCTATGTATTACCTATCCGTAGTGGCTGTATATGGGATTTGATCCATATATGTAAGTAATGTACAGCGTCGTGGGATGCTATGAGCATATTAAATTAAAGTATTATGATTATCATCTCATGGCATCGTTTTCCACAATAGAGATTTTTGGGTTAGACCGCGTAAATAATTCATCGTCGCGGATGATATTTGTCGCGAAAACCTACATTGTATCATTTACAGAAGTTCGTACCATGTCCATACTCTTTCAAAAACAACCCATATCGACCAGTTGGTGTGTGAGCGCGTGCGGCAATAAAGTATGCCGCTGCCTGTCTCCTGCATCCATTTGAGTCTACACTTTCATGACCTTGAATCAACGGGGAAGTTCGACCTTTGTTTCGGCCCTACCCCTTACTCCTTAGGTCGGTGCTCTTCATTGCAAGGACCCGCGCGTCACTGGCGGCCCCTGGTGGCCTTTAGTGTGACCCCTGACGTGCGACCCTCCCCGACAGTACACAACGAGTGAAAACACCCTCCATCATCATCATCAACACAGACCTACAAACCAATATGACATTGCCCATCAAACTTAATAAATAAGAGCCAGAATGATTATTCGAACGAATATCTTAATGGGAAACTAAAACCCAATTGCTCACGTGGTGCGGTGCAGCCCGTCAACAAAGGATTGATGAAGGCCTCTAAAGATCACTTGCAAGGAGGCATAACAAACAGATACGAGCTGTAACCTGTGAAATTAGGTATTTCAGTCAGTCACATATCCATTGCAAATATACAGAACTTGACCTAAAGTCTCCGCGGCACGGACTCGAATCGCCACCTTTGTTTCTTCGCACAGCACGCTGTGAACAACGCCACCACGATTGATTGGCCCGTCGTAGGCTTGTGCAAATGGCCGAGCTCTTGAACTGGTCATGGTCACCAGAAATGAGAAACCCGGGACGGTATTTATGGCACTGGGGCTCCCACCGCAACCTCCCCCCATCAGAGCTAACCAGACAGAAGTGGTGGTCACCCATCACCCGGTTTGTCAAGCCAACAGACGTGAGTACTTGATAATTACTCTCCAGGTATTCTCGGCTCAGTGAACCATTGGACATGTTTACTTTTTTTTACATGCAGTTGCCTAAACACTCAAAATGTATTGGTGGTTAAAACAAACAAAAAACGATCCACTATATGGTGCTTTACGAACCTGTTATCTGTGGACGATGCTTCCTTCAGTTGCGCGAAATGACATTCGCAACCGTTTCAGCTGCCAATTATAACATTGTCACGGACATATTCTTAGTTTTTTCGGTAAAGTCACGTTGAAGAGAAACAACAAAATAACAAAATATATATAAAACAATAAAAAATTCTCACGACGTTTCGACCATAACTCAAACGGTCATCATCAGGTGTGTCGGTTTGCATAAATTTATTTTGAAAACGGCATATTTATTTATTTATTTATATTTATTTATTTATATATGCCGTTTTCAAAATAAATTTATGCAAACCGACACACCTGATGATGACCGTTTGAGTTATGGTCGAAACGTCGTGAGAATTTTTTATTGTTTTATATATATTTTGTTATTTTGTTGTTTCTCTTCAACGTGACTTTACCGAAAAAACTAAGAATATGAATTACTGCAGTCACGAAAGCTTTAAATCAAAATTGTCACGGACGTTAATTGCACAGCTTAAATCACCGTGGAGGCCCTTTCCGTTAGCAGTCACGTCAGAAAGAATTTGCAGGGCTGCACCTTTTTGTCGTTGATACCTTTTACGTTATCATTACAGCTCGTCGATGTTAGATTCACACTGGAGGTGAAGGTTAAGGTGAAATAAAGCTGTCTGACCCCAAGATTACGCACACATGACCTGTTTGACAAATGCTGATGACATTTTTTTAAACACTTTTTGCCACAACTACAATGTCTGTGGTAGACTTCATGTTCACATAAAAACAGGCCAAGATCACAGTGGGTTTTTTTAACTGAAATTGTATACAGAGTATGTCGCTTTAATGGTGTACATATGCTAACACACTCAGCTGATGAACCATAATTTCCAGGTTTCATTCTTGGTCAAGGTAGCGCAATTGAAAACGTAGGCATGTTCCTTTTATTCATTACACATCGCTGTCCAGGGTGGAGCTGTACGTGTGTACAGTATGTATGTTGAACTTCTTTCACACCGTACTTAGCGAACCGTGCTAATCAGAGATGCGGTGGTTAGTGCCCTGCCATGGTCGATAGGTCAACATCAGTGGCGGGTGATATATGAACTGGTCCTGCCCCCCCCCAATCCTCCTACCCCCCCCCTTCACCAACCCACACTGACAAGTATGGTGCAGCATGCTCCAACAAACCCCACAACAGACAGCACAGGGAGGCCTTTATGAGGAGTGGATTGACAAGGGAGTGCAGCCGGTTTATTTTTGGTTAACATGTGGGCACCGTCCTGGCACAAATCTGCCACGTAAAGCGCCATTGCGTCATTCAACATAACAAAAAAACAATTATACACGGTACGAGTTAGTTGTTGTGTGCGGGCAAGCGTGTCGAGGTTTGTTTCGAGTTGTGACTTGGGTGTATGTATGTTGTTCTAGTTAAGTTTTCATGTTGAGCTTCTTTCACACCGTGCGTAGCCAACTATGCTGATTGGAGGGGTGCGGGAAGGACAACACACCAAACGCAAAAAGCAGTTCTAAAGCAATGAGTTTTCAATCCCGATTTAAAAGTGCATAGCTCTAGTGGCATCTAAAAGCGCGCGATGCAGTGACCGCGTTTTGTTCGGTGGCTTCCCAAAATCTGCTGCGAGGATGACCGGAGTCCGCGTGATGGTTCATGTCCCGTGATGAGATCGGCGAGGGCATCGTGGTTCATTTGTGGCAAGCACTTTGTGTGTGTGTGTGTGGGTGTAATGAGTGCGACCTTATAACGTAGTCGTTCGGCAACCGGAAGTCAATGCAGCTCGGCGAGCAAACCGGACAGACACTGTGTCGGATCTTGCGAGATTATTTTGCAGCGCGCAAGATCGGCAGTGTTTCCCTGTCAAAGGAACGCTGAGGCAGCTTTCTCCACTGGTCGTCTAAAGGCAGTGGTGGAAATATCCACATTCCCGTGGTGTGTGCGGGCTAAAAGGCATCGTCAGCTCCCTTAATCTGTGTGGAAAATTCATCTAAATGCCACGTACAAGAGCGGCGCCTCTGTCTGCCCGTAGCAGATAAAGACGGTGGTATTGGGTATACCTTTAGCTCTTGCATTGTATTAATGTAAGTACGCGTTAGTCTAATAATGAACAGAGTGCACTGGAGGATTAGTGACCTTCATTTAATGGCTGTGTAAGTAGTACACTTAATCTGCCGGAGCAGTTACCTCTGGGATGGATGTTCTTCTTACGGGGCGAAGATGTACTTTCCAGAAAGGGTCTCTGCTAGGACTTTGTGTTGTGCCTCGTGATTTAATGTTGACCTAAAGCACGTATGACTGTCAGTGGTCGATTTAGAATTTGAAAATATATAATGTGAACGGCAAAAAAAAAACGACCCAGCTCTTTATGTAAAATATTAAAACCATACTCGGGAGCTTTAATACGTGGCACCTTTTGTTCGGGGTCCATTAGACAAAAGGTCAGGAAATGGAGACGCGTTAGAGACGTTGCGAACGCAATTAAGCCGTGTGGAATTGAGCAGGGCACAGCAAGTTAGTGTAACTCATCATCATCACAGTCCATGGGCAGATAGGTGTCCACTGCACATGTTGTCATTTGGTTCCACTCTCCTCTGTCCTGTGCCAATATATGCTCAAGTAGTGCCACATCTTTCTGGCACCAATCTCTACTTCGTCGTCGCCATCAAGCCATTCTCTGTTAGGTCTTCCTTTCTTTCCGGTAACTTCACTTTTTTTTCCCCCGAACAAGACACTTTTGAATTTTCCTGTTGTTATCCATGCTACACGTGTGTCCAAATAGTGCCAGATTCCTTCTCATCACCGCCTGCATCATCAGGTCTTCTTCGATGTGCAACCTTTTTTCTTACTTCTACATTTGTCACTTATTGGGTCCAGTTTAGTAGATGCAGCATCCTCCTGAAGCAATACATTTCGAATGCCTATTGTAACTACGGAACGAATAGTGGCCATGCCATTTGTTTATCTCAGCCTACAATTTATTCTCAAGTCTTTTTTTTCAAAGATGCTTCTGGACTGGGATGTTTGGCATGGTGGGATGAAACCTAAAAAAAAAAAGATCTACAGACATCCGGATTATCGGGACAAAAACCACGCAGTTCAGGTGGTGACACTCAAAGTTTTGCACAGATATGTTCGAGAATCCATAAGCTGTACTTCCATCTCCTGTCCTGCTTCAGCCCAGGTTTACAACGCAGTGAGTACTTTAAATCCAAAAATTCCTGTAAAATGATGACAGAAACATAACGCCCCCTTCATATGTGTGGTCCCAGAGTCATGTAAAGGCAGCTGCCGGCTGGGGTTGCCACATCTCAACTCTTCATGGAGTCGTTTTCCCAAAGCAATAATACGGCCACAAGTTCAGCTCTGTCGAGCTGGTGGTTTAGACAAGGCTGAGAAGAGGCACTGTATTGATTGGTCACACGACAGGAATGCAAGGCATGATGGGATTCGTGCCTCTCTGCTCTTTGTGAGCAGCACACCTTTGTGTGGTGTTAAACATAAATGATACTCAGGCACCTGAATTAAAGCACCCGAACAATATTACAGCTGGCATGGGGATTGAATGATGAATGATGAATTGTGTCTGCACAGAAACACATGCGATAACATAAGCATATACATATATACAGTAGTCCCACATTACGGCACTCTCGTGCGTATATTTGTGACGTGCTAATGGTCTGAATGTGTATCGTGAAACAGTGCAGTTATAAAGAGGATAAAATTTGTACTGATTCTTTGGCGATGTAATTTCATTATCATACTTGGTGTATTTTACGTAATTACTTGTGAGCCTATTGTAAACTTCTTAAAATATCCTTGCAAGGCAATGTGGCATGAATACGAATTAATGATTCATTTGTAGATGTTTCTCTGTGAAGAAAAAAACATTCATTCCGATGAATAATTGTTCAGTGAGCGGTGCGACCTTTAGTTTTGTAATGCAGTGACCCGTTAATTATGTTTTCATCATCAAAAAAATCTAAACGGAGCGTTAGCCCAGTGTTAAATTGGAATTGCTCCGCCATATGGCCAAACAGCCAGGGGGCTTGTTCAGCTTACATTGTGGTAACCATATTCTTTGGGTCTTTCGGTAAAGTCACGTATAGTGATGGAAAAAAAGTATTTGATCCCCTGCTGATTTTGTACGTTTGCCCACTAACAAAGAAATGATCAGTCTATAATTTTAATGGTAGGTTTATTTGAACAGTGAGAGACAGAATAACAACAAAAACATACAGAAAAACGCATGTCAAAAAATGTATGAATTGATTTGCATTTTAATGAGGGAAATAAGTACTTGACCCCTCTGCAAAACATGACTTAGTACTTGGTGGCAAAACCCTTGTTGGGAATCATAGAGGTCAGACGTTTCTTGTAGTTGGCCACCAGGTTTGCACACATCTCAGGAGGGATTTTGTCCCACTCCTCTTTGCAGATATTCTCCAAGTCATTAAGGTTTCGAGGCTGACGTTTGGCAACTCGAACCTTCAGCTCCCTCCACAGATTTTCCATGGGATTAAGGTCTGGAGACTGGCTGGGCCACTCCAGGACCTTAATGTGCTTCTTCTTGAGCCACTTCTTTGTTGCCTTGACCATGTGTTTTGGGTCATTGTCATGCTGGAATACCCATCCACGACCCATTTTCAATGCCCTGGCGGAGGGAAGGAGGTTCTCACCCAAGATTTGACGGTACATGGCCCCGTCCATTGTCCCTTTGATGCGGTGAAGTTGTCCTGTCCCCTTAGCAGAAAAACACCCCCAAAGCATAATGTTTCCACCTCCATGTTTGACGGTGGGGATGGTGTTCTTGGGGTCATAGGCAGCATTCCTCTTCCTCCAAACACGGCGAGTTGAGTTGATGCCAAAGAGCTCCATTTTGGTCTCATCTGACCACAACACTTTCACCCAGTTGTCCTCTGAATCATTCAGATGTTCATTGGCAAACTTCAGACGGGCATGCATATGTCCTTTCTTGAGCAGGGGGACCTTGCGGGCGCTGCAGGATTTCAGTCCTTCACGGCGTAGTGTGTTACCAATTGTTTTCTTGGTGACTATGGTCCCAGCTGCCTTGAGATCATTGACAAGATCCTCCCGTGTAGTTCTGGGATGATTCCTCACCGTTCTCATGATCATTGCAACTCCACGAGGTGAGATCTTGCATGGAGCCCTAGGCCGAGGGAGATTGACAGTTCTTTTGTGTTTCTTCCATTTGCGAATAACAGCACCAACTGTTGTCACCTTCTCACCAAGCTGCTTGGCAATGGTCTTGTAGCCCATTCCAGCCTTGTGTAGGTCACAATCTTGTCCCTGCCATCCTTGGAGAGCTCTTTGGTCTTGGCCATGGTGGAGAGTTTGGAATCTGATTGATTGATTGCTTCTGTGGACATGTGTCTTTTATACAGGTAACAAGCTGAGATTAGGAGCACTCCCTTTAAGAGTGTGCTCCTAATCTCAGCTCATTACCTGTATAAAAGACACCTGGGAGCCAGAAATCTTTCTGATTGAGAGGGGGTCAAATCCTTATTTCCCTCATTAAAATGCAAATCAATTTATAACATTTTTGACATGCGTTTTTCTGGATTTTGTTGCTGTTATTCTGTCTCTCACTGTTCAAATAAACCTACCATTAAAATTATAGACTGATCATTTCTTTGTCAGTGGGCAAACGTGCAAAATCAGCAGGGGATCAAATACTTCTTTCCCTCACTGTAGATGGGTTCAAATTAATAAAAATAAAATGAACAAAAAACTACGACGTTTCGATCACAACACAAGCGATCGTCCTGATGTCCTGATGACGATCGCTTGTGTTGTGATCGAAACGTCGTAGTTTTTTGTTCATTTTATTAATTTTAACCAATCTACATGACTTGTCAAGGAGTGCCTCTGTGGATGTGTATGCTTTGACTTTAACATAGCCATTTTTGTGACCAAGTCACAAGCTAATCACTCAGCTATTTCATTGCTAAATTCTATGATAATTGCTTTGTCAAGGCGCTTTGTTTCTTCTCACACAGCTTAAAGGTCGCGGTCTAAGCTTGGCTGTGTTCGCTCCAGCGCTGTCCTCCAGACAGTCTCGTCCCTTCACCTGATGAAGGCCGCTTGTGTTGTGGCCGAAACGTCGTGAGAATTTTATTGTGTTATTTTATTTTTTCAATTTATTATTTTATTCTCATTCTACGTGACTTTACCGAAATAACCAAAGAAGATGAATCCTTGCAGTCACGAAAGCTTTAAGTCAATGATTGTGGCAACCAAATGCATACGTTTTCACGAAAGGCCTTTGAAGCTCAAGATAACACTTAAGATTGTTCCAGTGGAATATTTTACGGAGCCTATCTGCGTGTGATTTGTGTAGCGGGGAGCGTCAGTGTAGCAGCAGTTGGCGACGCTGCGCTGAACCACGGACCCCGGCAACCTACGTTTGATTCCCACTCACGGCCACCAGTGACGATTATGATCTGAACCAGTGCTGGGCCTCCCCGAGATCGACTCGGCCTCAAATGAGTACTTGGTACGGTGTGTAAACATCGCCGTGATGGAGGCAAAGGCAATCGGGCACTGCGCTCGCCATACCCCACCCCCTTAGGGGCCGTCCATAAATGACGTCACGCACCTAGGAGGGGGTGGGGGTCAGACATTTGTGACGATGTGTGACGAGGGGGGTGGGGTTTGAGAAATGTGACGTCACATCAAAATGCGCAACTTTAAATAAATATAGACAACACGTTCTGCTTAATTAAATAGACTTTTTAATAAATGTTTTCTCCTACAACATCAGAGTGCAGCGCCACATTACGCACAACAATGACAATAGTTTAAAGCGATTTGAAGCATGTTTTATGTTTGGGGGGGGGGCAGAGCTTTGTGACGTCATATTTGGGGGGGGGGTCTGACTTTGTGACGCCGTGTGACGAAGGTGGGGGGGGGGGTGGGGTCAGAAATCGTCCAAAATCGCGTGACGTCATTTATGGACGGCCCCTTATACGCCATGCCCGTCTTTAATAAGTGCTCCGGAAAGGGAACTTGCCAAAAGTAAAGTAGGTTTGTGTGGCTCCACGGTGGGGTTGTTGTTGTTGTTGTTTTTGCCGACGTGTGAACGATATGAGCAGCGTTGACATCGTGGCTAGCCCTGCCATACGATATGATCACGGCAAAGCTGGGTTCTACTCCTGGCCGTGTCCATCAAGGGCGATTTCTGTCCGAACGTCGATTCGGTGTAAATTGAGCATTCAGTGCAAGTTTCAACATGGGACCTGGAGGAGGCAAACACAGCTGGGCAGAACTGCCTGCCCCATACGTAACTATGGGCTTTGCCAGCCAAATGAGGCTTTTACAAACAGCACTTACCGGAACAGTTTAGCCAGCCTTTGTCCTATGTGTGTGTAACTATTTACACACTGCTTAGCACACTCTACCACATTACTTGTGGACCCAGGTTCAATGTCTATCCATTTTCATCTTTGGTAGTTAGTTGTTGCTGGGGATGGATTCCTCAAAGCCAGCTCAAATTGAAGTGATTGCAAGCTCGCTAATAGCCTAGTAATAATAAACAAAATAAAACCCAGTAAAATGTCATCATTTCGTTGTCCTGCCATGATTATTATGAGTGGCACATCACATTTTTGGAATGTGTTGAAATTTTTGTCATACTGCACTGACAATAATAACAATGAAATCAATATTTACATCGTGTTTATTAATTATTTTGAAAGCCAATGAGACAAACTACTAAACTATATATAATGTTATATTCATATTCTTAGTTTTTTCGGGAAAGTCACGTTGAAGGGAAACAACAAAATAATAAAATATATATAAAACAATAAAAAATTCTCACGACGTTTCAACCATAACTCAAACGGTCGTCTTCAGGTGTGATATATAATGTTACCAGGTAAGGCCCACTGAGCTATGTAGCTATTTTTCAGAAGCGACCTGGCCACAAATAATAGCTCAACGAAGTGTCTTATCATCACGTGGACATTTATAGCAGCCAAATACTCTAAACGCATGTTTCTAAGTGTGGAGGGAAAAACCCGGAGAAACTTCCACACAACCATGGGGAGAACATGCAAACTCCAAATATACAGCAGCAGACGTTAGGGTCGGGATCGAACCCACGACCTCCTGTATACAAGGCGAGGTAGTTAACATCTCCTAGCCACCGTGATGATGATGAGAGAGAGACACGCAAACTCAAAATATACAGCAGCAAACGTTAGGGTCGGGATCGAACCCACGAGCTCCTGTATACCAGGCGAGGGAGTTAACATCTCCTAGCCACCGTGGCACCCCCTACAAATGAACATTAAAAATTAAGCTTAGCTTAGAGTTCATTTTCTTCACAACTTTTGCAAGATGTTATTCACGGCTTAGAATGTTAAAACGAAAGGACGACTTGCTTTCAGCTTCAATTAGGAACTCCTGAGACGTTGTAAAGCTTTTGAGTTATGCTGAGCACGTGTTTGTTTGTTTATTTGTTCACTGCCCATGGGTCACAGCTTGGGGTGAAGCAGAGTGTACAGGGTTCCACTAAACCCCAAAGTAAACATTTGTCTCCTGGTGTATTGTTTTGCAACAGTTGATCTGGAGGCAACATTTGGCTTACTTTGTTCTTTTTAAAAACTGGTTAATGCTCTAAGACTGAATGTGGCAGGTGTGTGGTCTTAGAATGGTAACCAGTCGCTTGAAACAAAAAAAAAACACCGTCACATTGAATTTAGTCCTGCATTTAAATTTGCCTAAATTCCAGCTCCACCTTGCGACGAGCATTACCCTCCTACCTCCGATTACCACGGTAGGCTACGTGCAGTGCCAAAGACATTCAACATACATACATACAGACACACAGGCAGAGTAGGTGGGAAAATACTGCCATCTACTGTGTGCACCGTGTCAGTTGAAGGGATGTCAAGAGGTAGCTCTCTGATGTCCACTTCCGTGGGCTGTTGTCTAACGCGCCAAAGGTAGCAGTGCCTCTGCAAGCGATCACAATGGGTTATTTCATGTCAATAGCACAGGTGACCTTGCCTGGATTTAATTCAGGATCTCGGCGGTGCCAGGGCACTCTGATACCTCTGAATCACCCCGGGGTGCGGTGATTCTTAAAGTTGAGCACTGAGGAGGGTGGTTCTATCAAATCGGTGAGATGAAAAAAAAAATCTGCCGAGGTGATAATATTTCTGAACACGTGTGAAATTAATTCTAAAGCAACAACTACATCGATATGGGACGTGGTTTTGTAAAGATCTGAAAAGGGTGACTCTGTAAAGCAGGGAAGCATTACTACGTGTAGTGATGTACTGAGACGAAACCTTTTGAGACTGTGGCCTCAAATCCCCCAGCAGGTTGTAGCTTGGAGGTGAGCTCTGCATTAGGAGCTGATGCTGTCAAAAGGCACACTGAGCTAACACTCAACATGATAGTCCTGTTTTAGGCCTGTCATTTGATTCAATCATTGGTTCTGTTTTGTCTGGTTTTTACTGTCTTATTGGTATCATTTGCATGTTTTCTTACTTGTTCCACTGGTCTAAATGTAACAATACGCATATCATTTTCACCAGCCCTGGCCTATCCACTGCCGGATGAAGGCCTGTACAAGCCAATTCCATATCTCTCATGGCCATAAGTCGCAGTCCATTTCCCGCGAATATTAAAGGTTTGCTGTATTACGTTGTGTTTGTATGTATGTACGAGCAGTCCGCCACTCGTTCCTGAGACCTGTTCGTAAGTCGGAACACGGTAATCTACCGTATATTTAAATGCCCACACACACACACGCTTACTCCCAGCACGAGGCTGACTCATTACATCTCGTGGAGGATCATCTCAACTGAACAAAATAGTACTGCGGTTCAATTTGCAAATCAAAGTTCGCGTCTGAAGTCGATGTTAAAAAGTAGAAAAAATTTATGGAAACTGGTTCATCAGCGCGGGTGTTCGTAAGTCGATGACTGTCTGTATGTCGAACTTCTTTTGCACCATACACAGCCAACTGTGCTAATCGGAGGTGTGAAGGTCGTGCTTAGTGATCTGTTCGAAAACAATGGTTGCTTTGCTCATGATTTGGAGTGGATTTTTTTCGGGTCTGGATACATCACCATTGTGTGTTGTAAGCCCTCCTCCATCTAATGGAGTAAAGTTGTCAGGTGACGTGTCATGCCCATTTTTATTGGTATGTTGACGATCTATCCAAATCGTACCAGTGCCAAATTGGTAAATGTGTGCCGATTGCTCTGCAACACGTTGAAGCAAAAAATACATTGCCGCGTCCTGTTCACGAGACGAGTTTATTGTTTTAAGCCGTGTCCGGCAGAGGGGAGGGTGCCCTACACACAGTGGCATTGTAAAGTTCGCGTGATCTGACCCAGATGTCAAGTACAAGTCATAACATCGTTGGCGAAAGATTGCATATTTTCTCTTCTTTGGTTCTTTCGGTAAAGTCACGTAGAATGAGAAAAAATAATAAAATAAAACAATGAAATTCTCACCACGTTTCGGCCACAACACAAGTAGCCATCCTCAGGTGAAGAAACAGGACTGGTCCAGAAGACAGTCCTCAAGCGCTGTCTTCTGGACAGTCCTGTGGCCGAAACGTCGTTATTGTTTTATTTTATTATTTTATTCTCATTCTACGTGACTTTACCGAAAGAACCAAAGAAGATGAATCCTTGCAGTCACGAAAGCTTTAAATCGAAATTGCATATTTTCTTCCTATTTATCATGAGCCAGACATCGTAGCCCTGTTTTGTGAAGTCATCCAATCATACCCTGGAGTTTACTTCCATTGCTTCATTATCGTGACCGTCCTGAGCACAATCGGAGATGGCTGATATTGGCACACACACGAAAAACATTGATTTCTACGCACGCTGTTGGGTAACATTCATCGTGAGCCTTGGGGATCGATATTAATCGATGTATCAATGCAGCACACGCCTGGCGCATCTTGCCTTTCTCCGTCACAAGGCCAAAAAAAACCGCTTCTCGTTTTGTAGCCTCTGTTTTTTTTTTGAATGGCCTGCAATTTGCACATTTGTCATATTTCCTGCATGTTGCTGTCTCCTGCTGGGAACTCCTGAGCTTTGTCAAGGGTCCCATCTACAATAAAAAGCTTAGAAGTCAATTTTTTGGTGGGCTAATGGCGCCGCACATTGCTGACCACTTAGGCTCGTGGACCCACATGTACTTCCCCTTTGGGCGCCGTGAACTTAAGTAGCTTGCTAAATGTGAAAATGCATTCCCAAGCCCTTTTTTATGGGAAGGGGTGGGGGGGGGGGAGTAACGATTATGAGCACACGTCGCCAAGATAAAAACAAAAAATTTGCCCCGGAGTAAATCACCGGCGTTGTTCAGAAAGGCATTTTGCATGTGAAGGGGCCTTTCGCTGAAAAGAGCAGCTGTAGAGGGCTTTATTAGTCGCGCGCAAAGATCACCGCGAGTACGATATGAACATCTTATTCAAATAAAAACACTTACAATGCTCAATCCAGAATAGGCATCGGGGTGAGTAATTACAATGAGCTATTGTTGAGAGCTTTTGTAGACACGGCACGTGCAGAACACCGGTGCCAAATGAAATTGAAGAAGCGGCCAATGGACACAATTGTGACAACTTCAGAAGAAGTAAATGAACGTTTTAACTTCGATTATTTACCCGGGTGAGACTTGGCCGAGTCCTCGAGACTCGTTTTCAGGTGGGGTGCCCCCCCCCCCACCACCACCGCTGCATCAGGATGTTTGGCCAGTGTCATCCTCGAGTGTTTGACAAGGGGAGAGAGAGAGCACCCATCACGCATGCGTGCGACAGGGCAGCGCTCATCTCAGCCAGCTTCTGGTCACTTTGCAGCTAGAACGCAGCCAGCCAGCGCATGGCGAGCCAAGAACCCCCGGTGGTCAACCATCCAAGTATTGACCAGGCTCTCTACTCTGCTTCGCTTGCGAGGTCAACATTGAAACAAACCATTTATTTTCATGTTGTTTGGGTGGTAAAGAATTAAGGAGCCACACTGCTGTCACCTGATGAAGCCGGTTGTTGTAATCGTCACCGAAAACGTCACGGTAGCCAAAATTGTAAACGTCGTCGGTTTTCTCTCGGATACACTGGTGTGCTGAAGTAGTGACTAATTGGCATGTTTTGTTTACATGGCAAACCTTACTAATTGGCTGTGTCCGGGTGGTGGTTAACTTTAAGTGCACATTCATATTTACACGATCTAACCCAATTTTTTTTCATGGATAAAAAAAAATCGCATGCCAAACTAAACTTAACAATTTTGTATTTATTTTTAAATTCACATTCATAAACATGCGTTCAGAGTATCTGGTTGCTATATAGTTCCACATGATATAAGCCACTTTTGATAGCCAGGTCGCTTCTGAAAAAAGAGCTACATAGCTTCAGTGTGCCTGACCAGGTACGAAAGAAAAAATACACTCTTTTCAAAACGATGTCACAGGCTGTTTCGCGTTCACCATATTCACATATAAATTCCAACTGTGTACATTTACAGGCAGCAAACAGCAGTAAAGATTGCAACAGACAATCCCCTGCACTCTCTCCTCTCTCCGGTGAACTGAAACATTGCCCCACTGATCAATGGATATCTCATTGTGAGAGCATCCACTAATTACGGTGGGAGTCTGCCCGTGAAATCTCTACACCAATGTTTCCCAAGAACGAGAAAGCCGTACATTTGCTGTGTTGGAAGCAATTTTGCCCAACGCGACTCAAAAATAAAATTGACTTGCACGTTCCTGGATTTACGGCTATGCTGTCCTGTGCACTAGGCCTGGCTGCTTTAGACGGCTAGAATGTGGAATATCCAACATCTGCACTTCATGCGTACGTCTGCTCTATTTCAACAAAGTTTTTTTCTCCCACTCTTTGCTATTTTTCTTGCCAGCCGTACTTTGCCTAAGAGAAAAAATGAGCCGGTGTTTGCTGGCTATTTTTGCACAATGGCATCCGTAGTTAAAAAAAATAATAATACACGCCAGTGAATTCACTTGCCTGTTTGTACGCCCGACGTTTGCACGTGATTCAGGGAATATTGTATTATTTGTGCGTTGCCGTACTGGTCGAATATTACTTTGAACGGTTCGAATTATAACCGACGTGAATGAGCATAGAGATTTCGAATACATAATGGGTGTGCTCACACATGCTATCCCTGCGCGTATTAGGCATTGCAACTATTAGCGCTCTTTGAATCAAGCTTGGAATCATATATTTATTCATTGGCTTTCCCCTTCGATTGTTTGGATTCACCTCGACCGTGAGTGGAATTGGTATTGACTTTTATCGCCGTTTGTTCATCATGTTATGTCTCTTGCAAGTGTCGTTATCATTATCGTTATTACTATCATCGGCTTATTGCTGTATTTAGATTGGGTTTAATCTGTAGTTGTGAGTGTAGGTTTTGTTTGTACAGTGCCTTTGAGATATTTAGATATGAAAGGCGCTTTATAAAAACACAAAGACCATTATCATTAAGTAACGGGCACCGTCGCTCACCTTGTATGGAAAGTGAGCACCCATGTTGTTAGGTGTCCCTAACCGCTCCACTTTTTCACCTTGGGAAAACCGGTGGATTGCGAATCGAATGACTCATTGGGCTCTCTGGATCGTAGTGATTAAGGTGAAGACAGATGCCATATATTAGAACCATGCACAGAGAGAGGGGCATCCATCCACAGTGGTGCAAAGGTTCGCACGATGGACTTGCAATCCAGGGGTTCGATTTAAACTCCCAGGGCAAAAGTTGAAACAATGGGGCCGACTCCCCTGACTGCGTGTCGCTTGGCATGGTGCTGTGAGAGAAGCTTCTGCAAGCATCTTCAGAACCGAAGAAGCTCCCGGCACGTGGAGCGAAACATCAAGACGTCATCCCAAACAGCACGCACATCGACCAGAAAAACAACGCACACGCCCAGAGGGCTACCACTGCTGCCGCCACTACGCAGGGCAAACACGCAGTAGCCCCACAACTACTCCGTGAATTTACCCCCCCCCCCCTTTCCATCCTGAAGCCACCCAGCCAAACACCAGAGGCCGTGCTGGCACTACGCGTGGAGGGGGGGGGGGGACTTTTAACGTTGATTTGTGGGATTGCCAAACGGAGACAAGGAAAGTCGGTCTCGAGGTGTATGGGGCAGTGGAGCGAGAATGAAGCATCCTGTCTGCCGGGGGGGGGGGGGGCGAATGGCCTACGAAATATCGCAGTGGAACTCCTCGCTATCGATCGAAAAGTGCCGCCACCGCCGTGTTTGTAGTGGGAGACATGCAACTGCTGTAATCGTTACCCAAACAGTTTCAAGCACCCCTGGTGTGTGTATATGAGGATTAGTGCTTTGGGGGAAAGCTCGGTTAACGGAACTATTGGGCTGCACCAACTCTGCTTGGATTGGTGGGAGCAGCGGGGGGGGGGGGGGGATGGGCTTTTGGGGGCATCCAGCGGATGTTCGCAACGACGTAGGAATATTTAATGCACGGCGAATTTACGGAGTATTTACGGAGTAAGCCGCAGTCACGGTTAGATTTGCCGAACCAGGGCAATTAATCAGCAATGCGATGGCTTCGAGAGTAGTTAAAAGATCATTGATGGAATATTCATGCGGGATGTATTGGGAGTGGGGGGTGGTGGTGGGTAGATAGAAAATTAACCACCAATCCCCCGCTCTACCCTCTTGCACCGCTTGAATAAAACATGGTGCAGCCTGCATTTAACTCACAAGCACGTGCCTGGCTTAATAATAAAGATTACTGTGGGGTTTGCAGTTGACAGCATTCATCTACGGTGACTAATGTTCAACTTCAGTTCTTGCACCTGCCACAGTTCAGCTTTCCAAGTCTGTCAATCTATCCTATTCATACGTAGATAGGGTAGTGTGCATTTGCGTGTATTTCCCGATTGCAAGTTGATCTTGGGAGAGTGGAGTGAAAGAAGAATTGGACAAAACCGAGAGACCAGCGCCTTTTGCAATTGCCCCTGAGCACGGGACATTTGATTCTATGGCAGCTGTCCATAACATACAGAGCCCTTACTTGTACGTATGCATGTTGAGCTTCTTTCGCACTGTACGTAGCCAACCGGTGCTAATCGGAGGTGCGGGGGAAGGACAGCGAACTGAACACAGAGTGCGCAGCTCAAATGCAACCTTGGAAATTCGTCCAGGATTCAAACCTACAAGCGCGCGGGCTATCTCCATGCAAGCGGCAAATGCCACCAAAGCGACACAGCACATGTGCTGAGAACCATGGTGACGCAGCCCAGGGTTGGCGTGGGTCTTACCTTGTCGCAAAGCTTTCACGGTTCGAATCTTATCGGCCGCCCTGTTTAATACTGCGGTGTGTGTGTGTGTTGACCGCTAAAAAAATTCCTCCGCGCCGTCTGCTTCACAGTGGATGTTGAAGATCACGTGCCAGTCATTCGCAGAGGTGGAGCCGGTGGTGTCCGTGGCCCCGATTTGCTTAGTTTATAAATTAACTATTACCACTCCCCCCCCCCACCACATTACTCAAATTAAAACCCACGCGCCAATCGCTGCCCTGCAGCTGCGAAAAAAAAAGGAGTCGCAAGCCTGGGCGGCGAAGCTTCCCTGGAACGAACGAGAAGATTTTAAATAGATAAATAAATGCCGCCCAAGTGTTGGCCATCATGAAAAGGGCAGTGAGATGTCAGTGCTCCGCACGTTGCTCATTGGTCATCGTCAGGGAGGGAGCGCCTGCTACCATGGCAACTAATTTGATGATGCCGGATTTGGCATTACGCCGAGCAATCTAACGATGGGTATTTTTTTCGTTTGTTTTCCCCTCCGCTCCCTCACATGCTTCTTGTTTAATCCATTCTACTTGTGCTATCAACCCAATTGATTTTGTGCGAGTACACGCTATTTCATTTTTAACAGGCATTTTAGAAAGCAAATGGAAACCACTGATTTAGCTATTTCTTGTCTGTATTTTTGACTCTTCAACTCTATTTAAATCTAGCCTAAGGGCCTCATTCCTTCTCCATTGCATACAATTGATTTTCCATTTTCCATCGGCCTCCCATCTCACCAGCTCTTATCCGCATTTTTTTAAAGAAATCTGGTTATCCTACAAATAATGCTTAAAATGTTCTATTCTTTCACAACTCCACAATGTCAAAAGATTAATTTGTTATTTGAAGTCATAAATTGGAAAAAAAAACAGTTGAAAATTTCTACCCAGTAGTATACGGTAATTGAGTAGCGTACGCCATTGGTTTCGATCTCCCAGCACTGCAGTTAAACCATTGGTGCAGGTTTCTTAAATCCCACAGTCTTAGTCCACCCCTCGGTATGAATGGGCACACCACACACCACAGACGATTAGTAGGTAGCTTGCAGTGGGATAAAGTGTGGGTACTCCTATCGCTTCAAAAACGTCTGGCCACCATAGAATCATTCAGGCGCCATGGTGGCGAGATGTTAACTACCTCGCCTGGTATGGAGGAGGCTGTGTGAGTTCCATTCCAACTGATGCCTGTATATTTGAACTTTCCATGTTCCTCTCACCGTGGTCACATGGATTTTTCTTTGGTTTTCCCCTCCACATTTAGAATCGGCGTGCATTCAGAGTTTTTTTGGCCGCTTTTAATTTCCACGTGATAAGCCACTTCGTTGAGCTATCATTTGTGGCCAGGTCGCTTCTGAAAAGGAGCCATGCAGCTCTGTGAGCCCTAATGTGATAAAATAAAGAAATGTTTAAATAATTCAAATAGGTAAAATCCCCTCCTGGAGGATGCTTTAAAGCTCCTTTGAGTAGAGGCTCTCCTGCCAGCAGTGGCGTCTGTAAGCAATTGGAGCGCTGCGCTTTTTTTTACCATTTTCAGTTTGAGAGTGAACATCCAGACTCCTTGGCCTCTCCCCCTTGGCCTCTCCCCCTTGGCCTCTCCTCCTTGGCCAACTTCTCTCTGGGCAGCATTACGAACTCTGGCAGTGAGCAAGTGCGCAATGTCACCTCTTGCCAGAGAAGGCCCCATTATTTATTCTCAGGTCACTTTAAGAGTTATCTAATCGACGACTGTCGTGGCACAATGTTTTATTTGCCCAGCAAACGATTTTTAAAAAAAATAATGGCTGTCTAAAATATATCCGCAGATTTGCTGCACGTTACTCGGTTGGAATGATAGCATACAAAGCAATCGTAGTCCCCTATTTGCAGACGAATACCTTGATAGAGGTCTTTGGATTAGATCGCATGAATATATATGTGTCGTGAAACCCGTCACCACCCGACACAGCCGGTTAGTAAGGTTTGTCACGAAAAAAAAACGTGCCAATTCCTTACTCATTCAGCACACCGGTGTGTTGGAGAGTAAACCCGCAACATTTACCATTCGAGTACTTAGATCGCGTAAATATAAATGTGCCGTTAAAACTGCTATAAATGTTGTGGGTTTACTCTCCAACAACGCACCCGTGTGCTGAACTAGTACCAAATTTGTATGTTTTGTTTACGTAACAAACCTTACTAATTCGCTCTGTCGGGTGGTGGCGGGTTTAACGACACATTCATATTCATGCGATCTAACCGAAAACATCGTATGGATAATATACTCACTATATGTTAAACTGAGCACCTCTTTGCAGGCCACGTTCTGAAGCACCTTGATCTGAGACACCCCGGCATGTAGGAGGGCGCTGAATCAAAAACAAATGTTATATCATTATCGAATAATGTCAAAGTAGGTGGCAAACCATGTGAAGAAGCACGATGGGTTATTTTGTGTAGACATTGTTGATGCGTAAAGACAGGTGATCAATTCATAGATACCCCATGCAAAAATAATTGAAACACGTTCCAGAGGCAACAACATTGGTATTCAAAGCCTCTGAATGTATGCCACCATGCTGGATTCACTCATTACATCTTCTAAGAGTTTTGCTGATACACTTTGCCCAACATAAATAACTTCCCCTGTGCCTTTTGAATTGAATTCACTGCAGCACTCGTTCACCTGCACAACAGGGCCTAAGTGCATGGCAAAGGGCAGCAATTGACGGTTTACGTCTGCGTCGTCTACGATAGCACGTCATTTGGCGATGCTCGCGTTTGGGCAGTGGAGCAAAAAATAACGTGAACAAAAAAAAAACAAATTCCATGCAAATCATCAGTAACACTGCTTGGCCTGTCTTTAAAAAAATATATAAAAGTCAACATTTTGGGGGCAAGGAGCCTTCTTCATAGTCCATACTCTGTAGTAATCGGATAATAATAATAATAACGGCAATAAAGTGCTGGAGACCACACTTTACTCCATGGGGCCTGATGATAATTACATTTAAGAAACATTCTGACGGATTAATTACTTGGAAATTTTGAATGCATTTGCCCTTGATTGTTGTTCCAGCTCATTTAGTTTTTTCGCGTCGTGTTTTTTTCTTCTAATGTGTTAATCGTTTCAACATTCGTTAATTGTTTTTGACCTGTTTTAAATATAAGTGTTATTGCTGTGAATTCTGCTGCGCGTTTTTTTTTTTCCTTTTAATTCTTCGCATTTGCTTTTGTGTGCGACGACGGGAGTCCCGATAAACATGGAACGTTGGAGCCAACGTTGAGCCAACGTTGGCTCCAACGATTATACCACAGTCCAGCATTGGCCCTATGTGGCATGTCTACTAGGGTGGCAGGTCATGCAGTATGTAGTGAACTGTGCCGTGAGCCCGATGGCTTCTTGAGTTCAATTCCTGGATATGACTAACATCAATCGTCAGTAATATTGGAATCAGACCTGATCCCCTCTTACCAGCCGGAACTGACCATAAGGGTGAGGTATGCTCAAACAAACCCCATGATTTACATAGTATGGGTTGGAGGTCTGTATATTGTTAGATTGGTTTCATAATTCAGGCCTCTCTTGAAAAATAGACTTGTGTCCATGGGGCTTAAATTGTTTGAAATATCAACGTTGACTCACCGACTGACATTATAGAGACAAAAGGAACGAGTGGAGATGGTAATGAAGAGTGTGTTCAGCCTCCGCATGTTATTCGTATGAGAGGTGGAAGTAGCACAAAATAACCATCGCACACACCTGCTGTGGAGAGCTCCTTTTTTTAAATAGGCCTGCAAATGTCAGTACGGCAAAGTTAAAACCCATTAGCAAAGGGAATGAGGTCAAGGCGCAGCCCTGCAATTTATTTTATTTTATACCTACGTGACTTTACCGAAAGAACCAAAGAGTATGCAGTCACGAAAACTTCAAATCCACTCTGCCGTTGTTTTTTACTGCCGCGCCAGAAGCTGGAATCGAACTGCCGACCACGGGATTCCAAGCCCGGTGTGCGAACCATTTTATCACCGGCAGCCTCCCCTCGGAAGGTAGGAGTGGCAAATAATAAAACACTCAGGAGGTAGGTAACAGCTTTGAAAAAATAAAAACCTACATCAAGACGCGTGCACGTTTACCGTTCACCGAGCATGCAGAGAATGCCCCCACTGGACGTCTTTGAAAAAAAGAGCTTAATGGTTCATTGGATTTCTCCAGGATAAAATAAAGAGTCTTGATTCTAAACCCATGCACGCCCATGAAGTGCGTGCATGGGTTTAGTTGTTTCAGTTTCACCCGTCGTCGTAGGCCGCTTTCGATTAAAAACAAGGTGCACCTTTTAAAAAAAATCCGCGTCCGATAGAATCGGCGACCACCGAAGTGTTGTTACCACATTGTGAAATAATCAATGAAGAATGACATGCTTCACTTTTGAATTCCGTGGGAGCCCATTGAGAGAGTGAGTGAGTGCCTCTTTTGTGAAAGGTTTTTTTTGTTGGCGTGGTAAATAAATAATAACGCCCATAGCAACCGCTGTGTAAACACTGTATGTGGGTCGGGCTTGGTAGCCGGAGGTCACAGAGGGGAGGGAGATTGGGGGAGGGAGGGGACGAGGTGGGGACATGCAGTTTGTAATCTGTATAATGAGCTGGTCAGTATTGGGGTGGCGAGATGTTAACTACCTCGCCTGGTATACAGGAGGTCGTGGGTTCGATCCCGACCCTGACGCCTGCTGCTGTATATTTGTAATTTGCGCGTCGCGTGGATTTTTCTCCGGGTCCTCCGGTATTTTTTCCCCTCCACGTTTTGCAACGTGCATTTAGAGTGTTCAGCTGCAATACATTTACACGCGGCAAGCCACGAAGTTGGGATATCATTTGTGGCCAGGTCGCTTCCGAAAAAGAGTTCCGTAGCTCAGTGGAGCCTCACCTGGTAAAATAAAAAAATATATATACACTATATCACTCTCTGTAGTTAACAAGGATTTTATTTTTCCGAGTGGGGTCAGGCCCCACCAGCGCCTAATGACAAGCAACCACTGGTGCTTATGATTTACTTGAGCGCTCAAGGTCCGTGCTATTTCACACTTCTAGGTTTTACGCGTTACGGTTATTCTTACCGGCGGTAAATCATATTTCCGTCCGCTCCACCGTCCATCTGAGAATACTGCTTAAAAGCTACAAACCTTCCCAGACCAATTACTAAGAAGAAACCTGCCACGTATTTAACTTCCCCATGCCAAGTCCCAGATATGTGTAGGTGTTTTTGGGGGGATGTAAAATTATAATAATTTCAAAATAATTTTCAGTGGGGAAAATTTTTTTTTTGTGTAATTGTGGAGAAAATAAATAACAAAACAAATGAGCATACAACTTGTGTCCTCTAATTATCCGTATCTCCGCAAAAAAATCTAAGCATTAATTACAAAAACCCATCAGCCGCGTGGTCTTCTGGGAGTGTATCATTTCAGCAGCATTGTTTTCAAGACAAACTGGACTGGTTTTGACATTCAGTGTCTCATCAGCAGATTCAGGCTCGCTTAAATCAACGTTGGTGAACAAAGACCTTTACTGTATGGGTATACCCATTAAACTGCATTGTCGTGCAATTTGTGCTTTAGATTGCATGCGGGGGGGGGGGGGGGGGGTAATAACGCACGTGCGTGAGCTGCATGGAATTTATCCACGCACGTATTGATTGTTTTGTGCTTGAACCCCGTAATGCAGTGGTTTCAGCAGTGCAGTGCCCGGTACCATGGGTGGGTCCGCGACATTCCCCCAGGGAGCCCGCGAGGCTGTGATGCAAATGCAGGTTGATCCGGACAACAATGACAACGTTTCTACCTTTTGGTTTGAACATTCATAAATATTTTACTCATGATAGTGAATACAAAAAAATAAGTTAGCTAAACTACCCTGATTAAATCCCCCCCTAAAAAAAAGTTCCAGCTGCATATAAAACAAATGTACGTTCCAGTAATATGAATGATGTTGTATTAACGGCATTTAAAGAGATAAGTGAATGCGTTTTGTCACCGGGGGTTTGGGGGGTGTGGGAGCCACGTGGTGGTCAGCGAAAATGTTTACATCGGGCTGAGTGGTCTACAGGCCAAATTTTTTTCTTCAGAAACACACCGCCGTAATATGACGGAGGCTCCACCTTCTTGGACTGGCTTGTATTGTCATCTCGTTTGCACCCGAGTAGGCCGACTTGAGAATTGAATGCCGTGGATTTTTTTTTTCCGTTGAACATTTGGGGGCACCATTTGGCTGGGCATGCGGTGCTACTGTTTCCCCGAGGTGGACAAAGGAATGAGACTTTTGAAGAGTTGGAATCAGGCGTGCTTGTGTGTGTGTGTTGTCATTTGTATTATTATTATTATTGTCGGTAATGATGTTTAAACTCTTATAGCGTTACGTGGCGTGGCCTCTCGGGAAGAGATTATCCAGTCTGCTGCTATCGATGTCAAGTCAGAGTGTCTTCCCTGCCAGTGAACTGGACGCCTGTGAAAAAGAGCTTCATAGTTCATTAGATTTCTCAAGGATAATTAAACATTTTTGATTATGATTCTGAACAAGGGGGGGGGGGGGGGGGATGGTGCTCATCTACATTGGAAGCGCTGAGCCAGTACTGGAAATTACACGTCTCTGCCTGGAGCCAGCCTATTTTTCATGTTATTGCTGTGAAAGTATATAACACAATGTGAAATAACTTGGTGGTATTTACAAAAAAGGTCCTATCAATGCACAAAACTGCGCAGGTCCTTTGCGGTTAAGCTGTGTCGTTAATTCCAGCTGTCCAGCACGTTTTCTTCGGGTTGTGTACCGCGTGTTGCTCGGCACGACGTCCGACGTTTCTTTCCGCTTGCCGGGAGTTTCTACGCTTCCCTAGCAGTCGCTGAAGAAGCTCTACCTATTACGATGGGGGAGTGGGGGGGGGGGTGGTATGAGTGGCGGCGCAGTGGCTTGCCCACTCGCCATGAACCCAGCGACTCGCATGTTCATAATCAGCCACGGGCTACCATCAGCGGCAACGGGAGTGATATCTCAACTGCTCCTGGGGCCTCCATTATCACCAAAATGTGACTAACCATTGTGGCGAAGTACGGTTGATCAGCCCCCATGTATGTATGTATGTTGAACTTCTTTTGCACCGTCCATAGCCAACCGTGTACATCTTAGGGAGGCTTTCACCCAGCAGTGCAGTCACCGATGGCTGTAAATTGTTATCATTTATTTTCTGTTGTAAACTATGAAAAGCACATTTTCGTTCATTACCGGAACGTTCTATACTGATTTGCGTTTGTGAACCCCCCCCCCTCCCATTCGTCACTTGAAAAAAGGAAATTGCTTTGAACAGGAGTCGGGCAGTGCAGTACGCGAAGGCTTATTTTAAAAGTCCGGTTGGATCATCTTCAGAGCAGAAACAAATTAAGCAAAGAGCATTCATGAAGGGAGTAATTTCAGTGCTGTGTGCCACGGACGGGCATGTTGGCATTAGAGGAAAAGTCAATATACTTCAGAGTGCAGACGTGTGTAGTTTTCGTAATAGGCTCTCTCAGTCCGGTGGCGTGTTGTGTGTACGCAGTTTAACGCCTAATTTCTGATTCCCTTGTGGAAGCAATCTGCAAATGTTGTAGCCAGACCGGAGTATTTATTTTTCATGTATTTAATAGGGCTTGTGGAAATCATCCATTTTATATTCAGGACCTACGACTGGCAGTTAAACACTTAACTTGGGCTGGCTGCAATATCAAAATAAATATTGTGAAATTGTATTTCTTGTGCTCGGCGTCACTTGTTTTGCTCATATTTCTCGTTATCTCAACTTTGCAGCCTTTTTTATGACGTTATTCAATCATATCCTGCAGTCCGTTAACCACTGGTTGTTGTAACGATCCGTCAGCAAAATAGCAGATGGTTATTCCGATGCAAATTTCGTGACGAATGTTTTCTACCGTCACTGTGAATAGCCTTGGTGTGAGGACTTCTCTACTTACGTACGAACACTCGACTCACGAACTTTCAAAGATACGAAGAAACCTGTCCGTATGTTCAGTTGCCTGTTCGGACCAAGAGTCGTAAGTTCGACTGCCGTGCAATCGATGGCGGTGGTGACATCTACATCTGCAGAACGTGAAGAACCAGTGGCATCTACATCTGCAGTACATGAATAACCAGTGGCATCTACATCTGCAGTACATGAATAACCAGTGGCATCTACATCTGCAGAACGTGAAGAACCAGTGGCATCTACATCTGCAGAACGTGAAGAACCAGTGGCATCTAGATCTACAGAACGTGAAGAACCAGTGGCATCTAGATCTGCAGAACGTGAAGGGCCAGTGGCATCTACATCTGCAGAACGTGAAGAACCAGTGGAATCTAGATCTGCAGAACGTGAATAACCAGTGGCATCTACATCTGCAGAACGTGAAGAACCAGTGGCATCTACATCTGCAGAACGTGAAGAACCAGTGGCATCTAGATCTACAGAACGTGAAGAACCAGTGGCATCTACATCTGCAGAACGTGAAGAACCAGTGCCATAATAATTAAATACTTTATTCACATTTTCTTTGCAATACCTTGGACTGACTGCATTCGTTTTCCACCAAATTAAATGCCTCCTTTTCAGCAGGCCACAACAGGCAGCAATGATGCTACTTGTAATTGAGTTTGTTCTTTCCAGGAATCTAAATGGCAATTGATGGTGAATCAATTGTTGGAGGGTCACAACCTAAAAACACAGCGGGATATCGATACTAGGGATGCTGCTCAATGTGCACGTGGAAAAGTGAAGTTTTGTTTTTTCTCACATCGCTGCCTCTCACTCAGTTTGTTATTTTTGGTGTGAAAGTGAACGGCTGAGAATCCCGTTCTAATCCGTTCATGTGTATTACGTCCCCCTCTTCATCGCTATGCCGCTACTATGACTTCGTGTGTATTGACTGTAATGCTCTGTTCCACTACATGGGGCCACCCGTGGGTGCATTGGGGGATTGTCTTTCAACGGGCAGTAGTGCTGCAGTGTAACAGGCAAATTAATAAAACCAGGAGGCCTGACCATTAAAATATACAAATTGTAAAAAGTTAGATTTTTAAGCTTTCGTGACTGCAGGGATTCATATTCTTGGTTCTTTCGGTAAAGTCACCACGTAGAAGGGAAACAATAAAGTAATAAAAATATAAGACAATACAATTCTCACGAGGTTTCGACTGCAACACAAGCAGTCGTCATCAGGTGTGAAAACCACAGCAAGAAAAATTTCACACCTGATGATGATTGCTTGTGTTGCAGTCGAAACGTCGTGAGAATTGTATTGTTTTATATTGTTATTATTTTATTGTTTCCCTTCTACAGTGACTTTACTGAAAGAACCAAGAATAACAAATTGGAAGTTTGAGTGGCACCTTCATGTATACGACATTTAAGCAAACTATTCTGAAGCTAAAATAATACGAAAATACATTTACCAAATTTTGACCATGATGCCAGCACCTTATAGCCCGCTCTTGCAAATGTCGCCACGGTGGCGAGATGTTAACTGCCTCGCCTGGTGTGCGGGAGGTCGTGGGTTCGATCCCAACCCTACACCTCTATATTTGGAGTTTGCGTGTCACTCTGCCCGTGGTTGCATGGATTTTTCACCAGGTCCTCGGGGTTTCCCCTCCACATCTATAAACATGCGTTTAGTGTATTTTTTCTGCTTGAACATTTTCACATGATAAGCCACGTCATTGGCCTGTCATCTGTGATAGCCAGGTTGCTTTTGAAAAATATCTATATAGCTCATTAGGCCTTACCTGGTAAAATAAAATAAAATGTTTAGTTTAGGATCTTTGACGTCCGCGGTGAAGTAGACATTTCGTATTTTTACAGTTGATACACCAGCAGTAGATATCTTGTGCACCGTGCTTACCAGTGCACTTTCGTTTCACCCCACCGTCTGAGCCATATCCCTTTTTTGTATTCACAGTCGCATGATACTCCGGTTGAAGTAATGGTTAACTGGCACATTGACAGAAAGCTATCTTTCTATTGTTAACCCCATTTACACGAACAGCAAACTGTTTAAAACTGTGTCCAAGTATAACCCAAGTAGCAGTGTGACCCATGCATGATCCTACGAATACAAAGGGAGTCTCTGTCAATTACTTAGAAAGGGGCCAATGTAAGTTTCTGCGGGATGCTAAATATTATGTTGCTCTCGCAAGAAATGCCTTTCATTTGCACAAATGTCACGAGGGTTTTACCATATGATAAGGCTCTCCTAAAACCACTTTAGCCAGTGGTGCGACAAGACAAAGAAGTGTGTTTACATTATCGAAAGCCACGTATACTGCTTTTGCTATCGTCTACAGATATAATTGTGCCTCTTGGAGGTGCAAGTTTCGCCTGTGGTGATGTTTTTTTTTGTTGTTGTAAGAGTGTATTTCGATTTTTATATTTATTTTATCGTGACAAAGCTGAAAATAACCAAAACTGTGTAAGTGTACACCTCGAGATTCAAGACGAGCTGTCACACACGCACACCGCGTCACTTTTTTCTTGTGACCAGGAATATTCAACGGCACAGCCCCTATCGCTCATTAGCACCCTTGGCTTGAAAATGTCATTCCTCGATTGAATGGAGCAGCGCTTAAAACCCCATTCAAAGTCCCTTGTTTGTGATGATGTAAAACAAAAAAAACCTAAACATTACAGGACTCTTGATTCAAATGTTAATTGAGGAAACTGCTTCTTTGGGAGCAGTTGTACTTTATATTATTATATGTGTGTAAATTATATATAACTAGGCTTTTTTCCCGTCCAAGGACGGGTGTATTGCAGTAAATCTGAAACTGTCAAGCGATAATCAGACCGCGACGTGATATTCACTGCATCAATGCGTGTGCCATTTGTAAGGGCGCGGTGACACATACTTATTTCATGTTAAGGTTATAATCCCTTGTTCATCACGACGTCCTTTTTACTTCGATGTCTCAACAGCGTGACGGAGACCGCGTGACGTGAGGGTTCTGCCTTTGTAGTGAGGGTTGTAAGTTGACGCCGAGGAGGGGGGAGGAGGCGCCTCGCCCCCCCCATGTGGAGTGACGTCAGCCGCTAATTATTATTAATGAAGGGCAGGTCCATGTGGAGGACGTAACCTGTTCATGATTATTAATGAGGGGGGCTGGTCGACGTGGAGTGACGTCACGCGTATTACACACTGACATTATTGGGTAAATATAGTAGTAAATTATATATGTGTGTAAATTATGTCACCGGAGTAACTTGAAAAGCGTCCTAGTATTTTAGCGTCCTAGTACTACAGAGCGGTGTTCAATAATTGTGTTCGTGGGTGCCGTGAATCGAGCTATACAAGATTCACTTCGATTAAGTTTCCACGAAATGTGTCCCCCCCCCCGGTTAGTAGAATGTCCAGTAAAGTGCGTGGAGATCTACGGTGTAACTAACCCCGTCTGAAAAGATAAGAGGGGCAGGCTTTAGGTTTTAAACGGGTCTCATTTTTTTACGAAGAAATCAATACTCTCTAAGAATGCATTTGACTTTTATTCTGTGAGATTTGCCTGTTTATAAGTGGATTTATGCAGCATTTGATGATGATGATGATAATAATGGCATGATTATGGCAGTTGTATTCACGTATGTTGAACTTCTTTCACACCATACGTAACCAACCGTGCTTATCGGAGGTGCGAAATTCTGAACAGTCATCTGGTCAGAATAACCCCACTGATTCTCCAGCACTCTCTTTTCAGGAGAGCCCTTACATCCAGGCATTTGGTTAGCCAAGTCCATTGAAGGAGTCATTTGCATCTTGCCTGCAAGTCGTGTACATGTGTGTGCGTGAAGTCGCATAGTATAATACACATGTTTTCATATCTCTCACGATTCTAGTTGGGGGGGAAATTTGCACGGTAATATTACATTGTGTATTGCAAAAACAAGTGCTGTAAACGGATGTTAATTTCCCCAAAATGTTGAATGTGTAGATTTTGCTCCTGTGAACATATATTCATGATGAATACGTTGGCAAGATTTTTATTATTATTATATTTTATCAATTTATTATTTTATTCTCATTCTACGTGACTTTACCGAAAGAACCAAAGAAGATAATTAACTCTTTACTTGTTCCACTGTAACCGACATGTTTGAGCGTAATTGCTCATATCGGTGCCAGAACGAGACCAAATCAAATTCTTCTTCAGCGAGCCAGTGTGTACCACCGTGTCAGATAGTTTGTCTTGGAAGATGATATCAGAGATGCTTCAGACCTCACTTAAGTAGGTCCTTTTATAAATGCTGGAACACGTTAAGTATGCCCTCCAAAGAGGGCACATTTAACGTGTACAAACGTGGTTAATTCTCAGAGCTGGCATGAGCAGAATTTTGATCACCAAATTCGATATGCTTAGTTTATTGTTTTTGTACTCTCATTGCTGACCATATTGAGACTTTCGACTAACTACAATCATTATTCATACTTTCAACATACCGTCATGATAAATTCTCACCATGCCATTCAACCTTGAGCATGAGAATCGATGTATTTTAATGAATTGATGCGTCGCTAGGTGACTATTAAAATGAACGTTAACAGTGTGTAAATGTTTCGGAACTAAACCTATAAACGTTAAAGATCAGCAGAGTATCACGAGTATAAACTGTTGTAAAAGTTGTGAAGAAAACGGAAATAATGTAATAATTTCTGTTGACACTGCGTTAATAAAGAATGGATATAGGCCTGCATATTTTCGCTGAATAAGTTTTGCCGGAGCTAATAAAAGAGATGGTGAAATGAATTAAACAAATATACCAAAAAAAATCCTCCAAGCACCACTGTTAATTCAATTGTTTCAAAAAATATTCATGATGCATTCTGCATAAGCCTTGCCCAAAAACAAAAAGTGGGAAAGGGACAGTATGAATCGTGAAAGCAATAATCCTTAATTTTTAATTATTTATCAAAACCAATGAGCATCGATTGAAAGACCTCGGGTGATATATATAGTTCTAATTATGCCGATTCCATATTGTAATTCAAAGCACTTGCTGCTGTCTCAAAGCTAAACTATATATATTACATCGCCATTACCCATTAGTCATTTCAGTGTGAGTTTAAAGCTGTTGGAAAATTAAAATTGGAATGAATGGAAATCGTGCCACGGCATTAATGAAGTACTGGGATATCTTAAATCGGATTTAAATTTGATAACTTTTCTTGTAAAGGTGTCTTTTCTACGAAGAGCTGTATTAAAATAAAAAAATTCGTTTTTTATTATTATTATACAGGAGAGCTTATTTTGGAAAGCCCTTTTCGACTTTTTCTTTGCGCGTGCTAACACTTTATATGCGTCGGTGTCCAGCAGTGCACGCGGTGCGTATAGTACGTGCCGTGTGCAGGTACAATAAAAGGTTAGGGTGCAGCTCCGAAATTGTTCTGCTCCTGCCACTGTTGACGGAAGGGCCTCTGCCAAAGGGAGGCTCCAGATGAAGCCCCCCTTCGCGAGGGCATTTGGCCTACTCTTCCACTCTTGCAATTAGTTGGGAGGTACCAACACTTGACCCCACCACACGCGTCGTGGCCTTGCCGATCGACTGCTGCCGAGTGGACAGAGCCGAGTGGGGGGCGGGGGGGGGATTTAAAAAAAAGCTTGCCCCATCATTTCAACTGCACTGATCGTTAACATCACGATGGAATTCTCGTAAAAGGTACCGGAAAATCATAAAATATCGTAATCGCGCTGCATAACGTTTCATCCCACCTTGCTATTCAATGGATTGTAGCAATTCAGGATCATTTATTCAATTCGAGGATCAACAAAATGTTCTAATTGTATTCATATTCTTAGTTTTTTCGGTAAAGTCACATTGAAGAGAAACAACAAAATAACAAAATATATATAAAACAATAAAAAATTCTCACGACGTTTCGACCATAACTCAAACGGTCATCTTCAGGTGTGTCGGTTTGCATAAATTTATTTTGAAACGGCGCATTTATTTATATATTTAAAAAAAGACGTTAGCATCACGCGCAGCGATTTGGCAGTTTACCCAGGACTAGTCCATCTATATTTTGAAAAGAGAAGGGGGGAGACGAAATTTTAAAATGTATGCTGTCTGAAAGCCAATGTAAGCGTGAACAATCAATTAAGAACTGAAATGGTTTATCAAATCTTTCCAATGATTGCTAAGATAGAATCCATCTTCTCGGTTGAAATTGTCTCTGTGCTTGTATATGTGGATAGCCTCATGAACGAATCTCTCATGGAAGCCAGATGGCTTACAAAGAACCTCTGTCTTGGAAAAGTCAATGGCATGTGAGCCTACTGAATTAGAACAATGATCTGCTACGGCCGAGGTGTTGGTCCTACCGTGTTTAAGGTCTGCTTTGTGTTCACGAATGCGGTCCGAGACATGGCGTTTGGTTTCTCCAATGTAACTACTACCACAGAGGCAACTTAGTTTGTAGACACCAGGGTATTGTATGTCCGGAATCACATCTTTTACAGACGGAACCAGATCACGGATTTTATGTAATGTGTTGAAACGGACCTGGATCTTGTGTTTATTCAAGATTTTGGAGATCTTTTTTGTGATCCCAGCAATGTAGGGTAAAGTGATGGTTTTGAAAGGCTCCTCAAGAGGGTTCTAATTGTGTTAAATGGTAGCGCTTTTAGTGGCTGCATGGGGTCACATAAAGTCATAATCTACAACATACATACATACTCTTTGTTTTTTTTTTCGGTAAAGTCACATAGGTAAAATAAAATAAATGAAAACAACTAAATTAAATCAAATTGATACAGCTAATTTTGCTGTGTCTGTTCCACCTGAAGACGGAAGCTTGTGTTGCCTCCGAAACGTCGTGATTTAATTTAGTTGTTTTCATTTATTTTATTTTACCTACGTGACTTTACCGAAAAAAACAAAGCGTATGAATCCTTGCAGTCACGAAAGCTTCAAATCTAGAACATACATACATACATATTAACTTATAAACACGCGCATGACCCCAGTGAATTTATTGTTAACTTAAAAAACAATGTTGATAAATTATTGTATGCATCGTTACACCCCTAATAATCACGTTTAACCTTAAATATTGCCACTCAAAGTTTAATCTCGGGGGTACGAATGAATGTGGTGGGGTGTTGTCTTCGACTGGGGTTAATTCCAGTGTTGAGTTACTGACTCCCATCTCCTGAGCGTTGGGGTTCAAGACCTTCGTGGGTCAGATATAAATTGTCCTGACCCCTTTTGGGTAAAACACAGAAAAGCCGTGTGCGGTGACTGGCTCGGTCTCGGGCCCATCCACCGATGATTGCTCGCGGGGAAAAAAAATAACAACCCCCAGCTTAAAATTGGTGTTTGGCCCACCGGTTGGCCCGTGCCGCTTGCCCCTGAAGTGGTGTCCCAAATAAGCGGAAGAGCGAGTGGCTCGCTATAATGGGAAGGTTTGCAAGTTCAAATCCTGTTAGGAGGTCAACTCGGTACCAAGTTGTCCTACGGAGAGACCTGTCCCCCCCCCCCGCGACCATAGGAACGTGGAATTTCAACCACTGGCACCGCGAGCTGTAAACAGCAGATGCGCGTTACCTCATCCTCGGCGGTTGGGCGCCCGCGCTAAAGAGATTTTCCATCTGGAGGGATTTTACAAACGAATTATTTTGTCAAATGTATTCAAATTATGCCGCGTAAAATAAACCGTCAGCGGTGGATTTCAAAGGGGCACACGTGCACTCTGGTAACGCGGGAGTGCGGTTGGTGAATCATTCAGAGATGGAGTTGATGTGCCTCAGAGGCCCGCGCATAGGACGGGCAGTACAGGAAGTAGGTGCAGACCTACATGTACGAAACGTACGGGTTGAGCTTTGGTCATGTCGTTTTCTGTCCAGAGCTTAAAATTTGACGTCTTAAAAGGAAATGGCCAAACTTCTCATGCAGGACGTTCCTAAAATACTCAAGAGTTGAATTGAAGCACCTTTTTTTTATTTTACCTTTGCAAAAGAGGCAGTGGTGTTCCATGTGTCCCTATGGGTTAATTTGATTGAAGGATACAGTAACATATATATGCAGTGCCTAAACACAGCAATCTAAATGTCTATTTCTATCTGTACTGTACATGCCACCACCTACTGATTGCTTAGTTAATCTTAACAATTAGCAATTCCCATTATGCTCACGGAAGGTGATGCAGAGAGAGTTGTTATTTTTTTTTCCACCCTTCCTCCGCCCACGACCTTATTATCTCTTGTGCTAATGCAGCTCTCCACTGGCCACTTAGTTAATTTTAACAATTAGCATTTCTACAGCTCCGACAGTGGTGCAGATTCCAGGCATTCTGCGAGCGCTCCCCCGCAGTTGCTGTGGAACCGCTGACGGATTGCACTCCGATCGCACTCGCAGATCGTTGCCGTCACCGTCACCTCCCATGGTTTCTCCACTGCTGGACGAAGGGCTTCCTCGCTGCTCCATCTCCCTCTTTGTTGACCCCTCTCGGCTGCGAATGCCTCCGCTGCGTTCGTATTCGGTCAACGATTTTCGTCCGTCAGCCATCGTCTCGGCTCGAGACGTGTCCTGGCTAAGTCCCGCTTGCTTTATTTAACACTCACGAGAATGCCCCTAATTTGCATTTGTTCCCTGATTCGTGCGTTCCGCTTTTCCCCCCCCTCTAAGTGTAATTCTCAGCATGATCGCTGCCAAGGTGCATTAATGGAGTCACTTGAGGAAGCCTCCGCTATTACGTCTCGGGCTGTTACATACCGAGGCGCGCCACAAAATTACTAATCACCCTTTAGCTGCCCAATGTTTCCCTCCTAATTCATCCACGTATCTGGTACCGCGCAGCCGTTTTTAAATGCTGTTTATTTGACATAGTCAATGAATCCTGTGCGTGCACATTTATTTCCTTGTCAACGCTACTCGCGCGGAAATAAAGGTTTTGTTTTTTGACGGAATCGACGCAAAGACGCCAAGTGCCACCGTAAAATAATGGATGTTTATTTTTTACGTCTTGGTAAGCTTATGAATCTACATGCTATATCAGGCGTCGTTTGTGATCGTAGCATTGCTGACTAATCCCTTCATCGTCATACAGACAGTTACTGGACATCTGTGAAAAAGAGCATCGTAGCTCATCGGAATCCTCTTCCGGTCTCAATGAAGATTCGGATTCTGAGCGAAAGCAGCGCACGTGTAAAGCAGCGCTAAGCGCAAGCGGCCTATTACAATGGGTCCCACAGTGCAGTGAATGGACTTCAGGGTCACAATTCACGGGGTTGTTCGTGCTCACACAACAGGATGGGTCGGCTGAACGGCATATGCACATTTTCTTTTTGTTAAGCACGGGCTATTGTTCGCTCGAGGCGAATGGCCAGAGCTCAGGTATTAACTTGTGGACATTTGCTGGGCGCGCTAACAGAGGAGAGGCTTTGTGAGCGATGAGACCAGCGGGGAGCCTTGGCGGAGGGAGTGGCAGGTCCGCCTTCCAGCTGGCACAGCTCCCTCGAGCGGCGAGCAGTGATCGAGTCACCCCCTCCAGACTCGCGACGAAGGGGCGACGCGGGCGACGCGGGCGACACGGGTGACACAGGCAACACGGGTGACGCGGACGACGCGGACGACGCGGGCGACGCCATTGACATGGGCGATGCAGACACCATCCGCCGTGCTGCCTTTACGAAGACTGTAACCAGTGCCACTTGTGGACGATGCCACGACAGGTTTTGTGCTTTTTTTTTCCCAACGGCTTTCGGACAGGGCTCGGATAAGGGCGAGTCTGCTGGTTATGGTGTAATAATATGTTTTTTGTCCCGACTGCAAGTGCCATGTTCGCGTGATTGCGTGTCGCCTCCCCAGGCTGCGGCTGGACTGCGTTCACACGATGTTCCTCCTCGTGTTATGAATAAGCTTCAGGTTGCTGTGCATGGGCTGCAAGGGATCCTTTTCGCTGGGAGGTTGACCGACGCATGTGTTTGCGTGCGTTCGAAATTGAATGGGGTTGCAGTTACGAAATGCTGTACGCTTGACCTACTGTCGTTACACACGCCACGGTGGCAAGATGCTATCTTCCTCGCCTGATATACAGGTCGTGGGTTCGATCCCGACCGTGATGCCTGCTTTATAGTTGGAGTTTGCGTGTTCTCCCCATGGTCGCGTGGATTTTTCTCCGGGTCCTCCGGTTTTCCCCCCCAAATTTAGAATCAACGTGCGTTTAGAGTATTCGGCTGCTACTGTATACATTTCCACGTGATAAGCCACCTCGTTGAGCTATCATTTGTGACCAGGTCGCTTCTGAAAAATAGCTAAAAAAGAGGCATCTCGTTGGGCCTTACCTAGTAAAATAAAGCAAATGTTTAGTTTGTTTGTTAGAGTGCAGATATCTGACGGAGGGAACATCATCAGGATTTGGTGCAATCACACCTCCGGTTGGCGTGGTTGGCTGTTCATCACGCGATCTCCAACCCTCAATTATCAGGATGACACCAGCTAGATGGGGCTTGCCTGTCTTTACCGCATAAGAAAGCAACATATGGGGATTATTAGCTGAACAAACAAACAAAAACAATCTCATGGTACAATTTTTCCCCATTATTGAAAATAAAATAAGGTATGAATAAAATACACTGACAATTATACCCATTAACCTTGCTTTTCAAATTGCACAAAAGCAATGCTGTCTTCTCCAAACAGTTTGCACAATGATCAGCCACAGAAGAACCCCTCTTAACGACGGTAATTGATTCCACGAAACCGTTCGTGAAGTGATTTGGTCGTTAAGCGAGAATAGAAAATACATGTTAAAGGCTTTATTCGTTCCAATAGCATCGAATGTGAACAATGCCCCAACGTTCATGAATGGACGTCGCTGATTGGCCAGGGCCTGGTCAGACCACTTTGGAGCTCGCCGATTGGCCGAAATTGGCAGGGGAATGGTCGGTAAGCGAACACTTTGGGCTCTATGGAGGCCCGTCGTTAAGCGATTGGTTGTTAACAGGGGTGGTCGTTCACAGGGGTTCTACTCTTCACTACCAGACACTACAGGGTGCTTAAAAAAACAATGTTAACACTTCTGAGAATTTGCAACAACACCACGTGACATATGCTGCTGCCTCTGGGCTCTGGAGACCACCTGGGGACGATTCCAGGCCACGTGTTGACAACGATAGCGAACACATGGAGACTCTTTGACTTTTAGAAGCTATTAACATTACATTTGTTATCATGTTACAGTGTATTAAAATGATATATTCTCCACTATACGCTACAATATACACTACTATATACACTACTGTACACACTGCTATGCACTACACCATTCACTCCTGTATACTACACTATACACTACACATTGGGCTCTATGGAGGCCCGTCGTTAAGTAATTAGTCGTTAACGGCGGTGGTCGTTCTCAGCGCTTCTCCTGTACTTGAGTATTTTATATAAGTAAATAAACGAAGTGGGTTCTCACCCCCCACCCACCCCGACAGAATGTGTCCCACCCTCACTGCGGTGGTTGGGGGGGGGGAGCAACTATACACAACGAGCTATTTTTGCCCACCAAAGGACGGGTGTGTTTAGCAGTATATCTGAAATATTCAATAGAAAAATTGTTCAGCTCATGATTATTAATGAGGGGGGGTTGCCCCATGCATAGTGACGTCACCCGTTAATGGTTATTGTGGAGGGGTGCGGCATGTGGAGTGACGTCACCCCCTAATGGTTATTGTGGGGGGGTGCGGCATGTGGAGTGACGTCACCCGCTCATGCTTATTTTTGAGGGGGGAGGGGCCTCTTATGCAGTGACATCACGACCGAATGTAGCACTGTGCTGCTTAGATTGATTTCTTACTGTAACTTTCTGCAATGAAACGTCATATTTTAAGCGACTTTGCGTAATAAATTATCTAATTCAGCTCGACCTTCCTCTGCGTTCGTGTATAAATCCACCCACTCGTGAATATTAAATGAGGGGTGGGGGGTGGTTGGCCTTATGTGGAGTGACGTCACGCGCGGGACACACGTTCTTGCCTCATTATAGTAGTAAAATGACAGAGGCTGTGGACCGCGTGAGATGGGGAGCTGTCCCTGGTGCTGAACGCGAGCCTCGCGAATGAATTCATCGGAGGGGTTAGGGGGGCGGGGAGGGGTGTTTGTTTGCTTGCGAACATCGCAGTTTCGCAAATTAGCCGCCGCCGCCGCCGCGGCGGTGAAACGTTATTGTGAAATGATCACCTAATGAGACGCGTCGCCCGAACCTGTGATTAACCCTAGAGCTCGCATTAATTCTCTGGTGCTTGTGCACAAAATAGCAAGGATAAACTTAGATTGGCCAGTGAATATGTTCTCCTCTGCCTTTATCACACTCTGCATCGATGTGAATTAGAATGTGGATGCACAAGTAAGGAGCCATAAGTTACAGGAGCATGGTCAATTGGTGCGGCCTTCCCGCGGTGATCAGACATTAGATGTGATCTATCGCGGATAATTATCATTGCCAGTCACTGATTGTGATTTGTGTCTGACTCTAAACCACTTCTGCAGGAGACTCGAGATGGAAATGTCCAGTGAAGCTTACAAAGGATAACCAAAGCGTGTATTTATAGTAGCCTTTGCGCCGTAAGAATTGAGAAATTGCCAAACGTACTCGTTTATTTAAATACGGCCGCTTCATGATTCATAGTTGGTTTTGGCATCATTTCTCAGGGAATTAAAGCTGAGATATTCTTGCAGGAATCATATTTGATTCCTACGATTCAATACCGGACTATTCATTTCTCACCTGAAGACGATTGATCGTGTTGTGATCGAAACGTCGTGATTTTAAAAATTATTTTTCTATCTACGTGACTTTACCGAAAGACCCAAAGAATATTAATAATCCATTCCATGCATGTACACGAGTGAGCATCTGTGCGTGCGTGTACGCATGTGTCGTCTGTGTTCCGGGTGAGTGTAACGAGGGTAATGAGTGGTGACGCGGTCCAGCGGTAATGAGTTTGCCGCTTGTCGGGGCATCACGGTGAAGAGATGTTAACTACCTCGCCTGGTATACCGGAGGTCGGGGATTCGATCCAGACTCTGCCACGTGCTTTATATTTTGAGTTTGCATGTTATCTCCGTGGTTGAATGATTGTTTTCTAGGTCTTTCAGTTTTTTTGCCTCCACATGTAGAATCGATGTGCGTTCACAGCATTTGGCTGCTATGAATGTCCACGTGATAAGCCAGTTTGTCGAGCTATCATTTGTGACCAGGTCGCTTCTGAAAAAAGAGCTGTACAGCTGAGTGAACCTTACCTTGTAAAATAAAATAAAAAATTGCTCAGTTTTTTTGTTTAGTTTTAGTATGCCTATCACGGTATTTACGAGTCGCGCCACCAATAACTCCACGATGCGCTTCCACAGACAGCACGGTTGAAGCAAAGCATCGAGAGGGACACGGTACACGTCTGGGCCACGGTGTTCGAATCCATACCGGTAGGAAACCCAAGGCAGACTCATGACTCACAGAGAATAGATTCGTTTCGATTTAAAGCTTTCGTGACTGCAGGGATTCACATTCTTGGTTCTTTCGGTAAAGTCACATAGAAGGGAAATAATAAAATAATACAAAAAAATATTGCTGTGGTCTTCACACCTGACGATGATTGCTTGTGTTGCAATCGAAACGTCGTGATAATTGTATTGTTTTATTTGTATTATTTTATTATTTCCCTTCTACGTGACCTTTACCGAAAGAACCAAGAATAGATTAGTTGTTCACGGTTCGAATCCAGTGGCTAATGACGTGGGGCGTGTATTGACTGTGAAATTTTTTGACAATGCCATGTGCTTGATGGTGAGCGTTCAAGGCTTCCCCTGACGTCGTTCGCAAGCTCCAAGATGGTTGCATAACGGCGCTGTGGTCGCAATTTTGAAAAATCGCCCACAGACGACTCGGACGAGCGGTGTCCGTTTCCGTTTTTAGCAGGCTCGTTTCCGAGTGGAAGTCAGATTGGTATACTCGTGCTTGTGTTAATATTATCAGACCAGTATGTCTCCAATCTTGGGTTCAAGTCATGCACAGAACAGGCATACAAATAGGCATTGGCTAGAGGCCGATCCGCTCGTGAACTCTAAGAAATGTACTGTTTATAAGTGGATTCATTTAACTGGGTTACTTGACTGAGTCTCATTGTCCGTGTGTCATGTTCAGCCACGTGCTAGAGCTCATGTTTGCTTATTCTGATACGACTATGTATATTATATCCCCGGGCAAGCACGGTTTGCTGTACAGTTTTGCGTGAGATTAATTTACTCTCAGCTCCGTCGTGCACATTTGCTATTTTTTTTGCTTGCTTTTCACGAGTAGTTCACGTTTCTAACATTGCTTCGTGCGACCATTGCACGTCAATTTTAATTCTATCCAGCAACAAAGGGTTTTTTTTTCGTCCCCTTTCATGCACATGAGCACAAGTCGTTTCTGCGATTTCCCCCCCCCCCCCCCGAGTGCAAATGTTACAGCAATGGTTACATTTTCCAACCTCCCCCCCCCGACTCCTTGAGTTTACTTTTGCCGATTGAAACAACCCTGTTTCTTAAATCGAATGTCCCTCGTGTGACTGATGTGTACCTAACGGGCACTTAACAATCTGTTGGCTGGTTGGCCAGCAGTGGTAGAAAGCCTTCGGCCTACCCATAAGGACAGAAAGCACGTTGCCCAAATCGCCTCCATTTGCTGCACCTTTCATGATCAAGCCCAAAACGCACTTAAAAGATGAACACTCTGACGCTTGCACACCATCTGCATCGGAATCTCCTGGGTGTGACGCTCGCAACGACTCCCTTAGCCACCAATAATTATTATCAATGTCACCGGCGCCCTGTCTGAAAGCACCGCAAGAACCCAAAACGATCATTGGGGCGAGTCACAGGCAGCAAGCTCAAAGCTGAGCCAGTTCTACGTAAGTATGTTTAAAAAAAAAAATCGCACGATACGTAACCAACCGTGCTAATCAGAGGTGCGCAATGCCCTGGATTTTGAAGGTGCACCTTTTTGAATGTAACAGGCCGACGATAGTGAAACGAGTAAACCGGTGCACTGATGGGCGCATTCACCGTTCTGTGCCGTTTGCATTTTCAGAATCAGAATCTTTATTTACCCTGGAGAAATACATATGAGCTAGGAAGCTCTTTTGCACAGATTCCACTCAGTCTTTAGATTATTTGCGGCTTCCTGTATGTTTCCGTGAGCAATTACAATATAAACTTTTACTGCAATTAATTTGACGTCTATGGCCAAGTAGTATATCCGTCGTAAGAGAAGGTGATTTATTTTCCCCCAATTCAAGTTGAACTATTTTTAAAAAATTGCGTGCAATGTGCTTACGTGAATAATCTGTGCAATACTGGGTTCCCACATAAGTTTTTCCCCCCAACAAAAGAGACCACACAAACCACAATTGTTGTCAGTCTCTCGTCCTGTTCAAAACATTCTGAGCCGAACTTGTATACAGAGTACTTCCACAGACACAGAACCACATTAAGTTTCCTTCTTGAACAATGCATTTTTGAAAAAATATATATATCCTGAATTCCCTCCAGCAAGATCCTTTTCCTTCCAGCCCATTCAGATCCCCCTGCATAACATCTTTCAGCCCACCATCATCATCAACACCATCGACATCATGATCATTATCACAATCATCATCATCATCATTCTCAAAATGCTATTTAGGTAGGTGCTCCTCCAATGTGTGATTTGAGATGACGCATTATATTTAAGAGTTCTTTGAAGTGTCCATCCCTGACCAGTGGCATTTGCAAACCTTGCAGTGTGCGTGTGTGTGTGTTGAGGCTTGTGTGGAGCGGTGGTGCAGCGGTTAGCGCGCAGTGCTCTGAACCTGGCGACACGAGTTTGATTCCCGCTCACGGCCACCAACACCAGTGACGATTGTTTGAACCGGTCCTGGGCCTCCCCTAGGTCGACTCTGCCTCAAATGGGTACCTGGTGCAGTGTGTAAGCATCGCCACTGGGGAGACAAAGGCAGTCAGGCTTGCTGCTGGCCACCCACCACCACGTGTTCTGTGCCAGCCTTCATAGGTGCTGCTGGCTAACAGCACTTGTCCCAACAGTATGTTAGGGCTATACCGGTGGGGGGGGGGGGGTCTTTTATTTGCTGAGGCTTTGGGATGCTCCATCAGCTGGATTAGCCAATCCTAGATTGACTACTGGAGCGAGTCTGCACGTGTGACATGAAGTAAATTTGCACCACACCTTTTCAACATCCCCCGAACACGGTGCAACATGATGCTTCCTGCCTGCAGAGCACTCTCATTTGGGTTCATTACTTTGTTGAAGAAAGTTAGACGTTGCCACCGCGTGAACTGCCATTTACACGCAGGGTTCGTAGAGCGGTAAATCCCTGGTCTCACTACCGGACGTAAATCGCTCCTCTTAAACTTGTGCCGTTCTGCCTTAAATCAAGGTCAGGGTTGTCACGAGAATGTTGTTATTATTATTATTATCAGCTGCTCCGGAACTCTTGATGCCGTATCCTGCGGGCGCAACACCACCGTACACGCCTTGTTCATTCCCCAAATGATCGCACGGGGCCATGCCCGCCATGCCCGCTGTGTCAGCCCACGCCAGCCCGCGCCAAATTCCCTGAGGTGTCGGCGAACTGCACAGCGGTGCCACGGCGGTCTGTTACCGAAACCGCGGCTCGCACGAAGCCTCGGATGTTTTCACTCGAAAAAAGAAAATTCTGCTGCCCACCATCTTCAGTCGCTGAATCTGATGGTGCATTATTCTTCCTTCTCACCTCCCCCCCGCCCTCCGCATGTATTTTCCACCTGCATTTGGACGTTTCCAGGCCACTAAGCATGACTACACGATGCTTGATTTTTCTGATTCATTTTTTTGCGTCCACCGTGGTCCACCTGCAATAGCCAAAGCGTAAATAAATAAACATCAAAGCAATCCATAATATTGTGAGCTGGCTGAACAAGGCCTATAAATAGCAACATCAGTGGTCACTTGTATTTCCTTCCATATGAGGGTCAGATTTTTCATAACCTTTTCGCTTAAAGAAGCTTTTGTAATCCTGCGTATCTCATTTTAATAGCCAGCTACATATTGGTTTTTTTTTTGGCAAGCATGCCTTTGAGTTGAGCAAAGCCACGGGTTGCGAGCAAGACAGTGGTCGGTGCATAACAAAGCAAATATGGCTTGTTAAAGAATAATGAAAATATACCGGTCACTGCAAAATAAAATAGTTCTGTAATATTTTTGCACTTGTGCACAGTGTTTGTTGTGGACTCCCCCCGAGTAATATTCTAATAGTGCTGTGAGCGATTATATGAGATTAGGACATTCCCATCCAGGACTCTCAAAGCAAGCAGATGAGGCCCAGAGCCGATTTGTTCCACAGAACGAATGTTGAGCTTCCTCGAATTGCCTCTTGTTCATCACTCCGCAGTGCGCTTTCACCAAATGACTCGCGTGGAGCTTTTTCAATGACAATCAAACCCCCAAAATGTGCAATGTTCAGTGCTTGAAATTATCCTAATTTAATGGACGAATTTAAACATTCAACGATGCCTCTTTTTTTTGGTGCAGGCAATTGGTGGTCGGGTCGAAGCATGTGACCGCCGATGCTCTGCAACCGACAACTTCTGTTGTCTGCCCATGGCGACGGGGCCGGGACACCTGTGGAAATGTCCGTTGCGTCTCGACGCGTTTTTCCTGGTTTACACGTGTCCAATGAGTGAATGCGTGAATTGCCTACGGGGAGACTCGCTGGATTCGATGACACGGCGATCGTGACAGCACTGGCCGGGTGTCCTGACATGGTATTGGCTACGCGAGGCTTCCGGCCACCTCATTCCGACACAGGTTTACCCCTCAAATGGCATTCGTGCGTGGTCCAGGCGTGCCATGGCAGCCCACCGATGTCGGAAAGTGGGGGGCTGATCCAAATTTTAAAGCCGTCCTTTTACCCATCTCCTGCCACTTTACCACAATTTGGTGTCGTTTCGGCGATGCAATTTGCTTACTCGGCGTGCTTCTTTCTATCTTGATTGTCATCGTTGGCCCTGATCAATCCACTACTGCATGAAGGCTCCCCCAAGCCACCTTCTCTCTCTCTCTCTCTCCCAGGCTTCCGCGATGTAATAATCCACCTCGCACCTGCGATTGCACATGGCAGCATCGGCCCCCGACTGAAAAAACGTGACAGAACCCTCCTGAAAAAGAGTTATTGAGACTTTGAGGCTCAGTGCGGCTTTCCTGGGTCAAACAAGCATTATGATGATAATAATGGTTTAGTCCACTCTCGGTTATTACTAGCTTAACATCCAAACTGCGCATGGAGGGACTGAGTGATGTCGGTCCACCCTAACCTGGCAGGAAGGAAGGGTAAGCAATTTATATAGAGCGCTGCAGCATGTCTGGCAGAGCGTGGCAGAGCGTGCTGTCCTTCGGAAGGGGACATTTATCCGCCTTTTCTTGTCTGCTCGTAGACATTAATCACTGGTCTCACAACATTTTACAATGGAAGGCCACTGCGGGCCATTAGCATGGCAAAATTGCGAAGTTGAGCCCCACCATGTGTCATATCACTCCAGTGACAGTCAAGGCCCTTTAATCGTGCAGTCTACCTGTGTGCCGCTGTTCCCACACCATGCGGCGTGTTCATTAAGCTTGCGTTTTATTGCGTAGGAACACATGCTGTCCGTAGAATTTAAACTGCTGTAGTTAATTTGTGCACGGGCCTCGTGTAATTAATACACAATTTATCATTTATATAAGGCGTACTTGCATTTTGTTCATTCAAAAAGTCAACGTACGGCTGCGTTCATCAACTCCCATTTCCCTTCCTCGCCGTCACCTTTGATCCCGAAGTTCAACTTCGTTATTTATCCTGCTGGACAAAAAAAATAGACAAACGGGGTGTTGGGTTGAAGCGGTACATGTTTTGGCCCGGACTCTGTAATCTACCTCTGCAGTACATTGTTGGCCCTGAGCGTAACAGAGGGTTGTCTGCCATCCCAAATTGACAGTCCTGAAACCAGTGGTTGGCATTCCACGTTCCTATTGCGAGGGCAGCATTATCCACGGGACGATCACTTTTCGAGTTTACACCAAACAGTGCCTCCTCGCCGCCATCATCATTGTCATCGGTCGTCACGATTACTGCGGTGTGGAAGGGGTGATGGCTAATAGTCAAGAATTGTTGTGCGGCATGCAGCCAAGGAATGGAAAGCGTCCCGCGACAATACGTCCGCCAAGTAGATGGAGCGATGGCATCGGCTAATGTGAAGGTGCTTAGTGGATTTTCTTTTTTAAACGCAGGATCCGTTAAAGGTGTCGGTGGCAGCAGCGGCTTGGGGGGAGGCCGGAATCCAGCAGCGGATTGAACACGGTTGACGATGATGATGAAAATGGTTCAAAACAACGTGGTTGTAAAAGTGTCTCCGTGATGGAAAAATATAACAGCCTTTACCCCTTTCGGGCAGTAACACAGGAGGTGTTAAGATGTCCCAAAACACCAAAATGGACACCTATTGAAAAGGCATCATCGAGTCTGAATTAGCCACATCAGGGAGCAGGGACAGTATGAGAAGTACGACTTGGATTTGTATTGAACGAGAGGCTGAGATTAAGGGTCAGAGAATTGGGAAGGGCCAGAGAGGTGAGAGGTGTGATTGGGGGGGGAAATTGCTCTTGAGAATTGTGTCCCCAAGGGTTGACCCTGGCTGGGATTTGAACTCAGTCATGCATGCTATACTGTTGTGCATTATGCACAACAGTATAGCACGTTTGTCTACGTACGGTGCAAAAGAACATACATACAATTGCATGTGTGTGTTGTAAATTTGCGTATGTATTATATTGATGGATAAAAATTTGTATAATTGATTTCAGTGTTGATTTAACCACAATATATTATCTCAACTGTGTACTTCGTAATGTTATGTATAATTGGACAAAGATGGAACTTCAACTCGGTGGAATGTTTATATCTACAGATAAAAATGTAGGCAAATAATTAACAGCGATTTGTCAATTCACTTCTGGATGAAGGAATCCTGATGCTAATGACCATACTTCACCGTGCTAGTCGGTGCAGGTTAGTAAAGGAAGGTGGGTTAGTCAAGGACTGGTACGGATATTTCTCTCTGGCCTAGAATCAAACCTTGGAAGCCAGATTCATGGCGCAGTGCTTCTAACCGCTGCACAACTGCTCTGAACCATACATATGTACAGTTGATCATCGATTATCCGGTGCCCGATTATCCGGCTTTCAACATTATCCGGCGGTCGTGAGCCAATCACCGCACCAAAAGGTGTACTGGTCCGGCGATCGGCACCATGTGCGTGACAAAATAAGTAGCTATGCTTGATTTCGGTGTCAAATATTATATACGGTGCAATATACACTACATATAACAACTTAAAACAATGAAAATATTGCACGTATATAAATCACTGCATGCAGAGTCTTCAAGATCAGAGTGGTAACTACGGTCCAGTACATACAGTAACTTTTAAAGTAGGATGTTTATTTTTGTCCATTTATATGTTTATGCCAATTTCACATTGCAAACTAATTTAAAACCCTAAAAAAACATACACACAACACCTAAGAACATAATGTCATAAAGAATGTGCAAAAATGTGCTATTTTAAATAATCATGCGATTATCCGGATAACCGATGATCTACAATATGTATGTTAAACTTCTTTCGCACCATATGTAGCCAACCGCGCTAATCGGAGGTGCGAAATTACGAACAATTATCTGTTCAAAATAACCTCACTGATACTCCAACACTCTCATTCAGGAGAGCCCTTATTTTGAAACATTTGGTTGGCCAAGTCCATTGAAGGAGTCATTTTCATCTTGCCTGCAAATCGTGTACATGTGTCTGTGTATGTGCAAAGTCGGCACAATACAATACGCACGTTTTCATTTCTCTAAATGCCTCTTTCATATCTCTCCCGATTCCAATCGGCCGCAAATTTAAGGCCGCGGTAGAGATTTGAATTTTCTCCAAATGCGGCAAGATGTGCTTTATCCGTTTTGGTGAAAGCGGTGCAACACGTGCACACTAATTTGCCGTTTGTTCCCTTAATGAATAAAAAAAAAAGGCAAGCAGCAGAGGCAAATGTGTCGACACAAAAAAAACGATTTTCTGTGACCGATATACGTTCAGCAATCCCTGTCCATGTTTTGAGTCCTGCTGATGAAGCTGAAATCTTGTTGGGCTTGAAAATTCCCTGTGGGCGGCCCCCGTGGCAACGAGCGGTTTGCCATCTAAATTGACGGCTCTGCAGGCCAGATAATGAAGCAGCATTTGCAAGTGTTGACACTGAGTGAGGGTTATAATTAGTTTCTACCTGCATCGTATGCAGGAGAGCTTGTCACGCGGGAGGGAATTCTCCCGGGGGTAAAAGTGTTCCCCCTAAACCTTGCGGGTGAGTGATGGCGTATGTACGTACGTTTCGCATGTATATCGAGTAGAGTACAGTACCGTGTTATAAAGAGTCAGTGATTTCTTGCACAAATGGGCTATTTGAGACCGAGCTTATCTTTTGTTTCCAGCCTTGAGCCAGTGGCGGAAAATTGCAAATTCATATGGTGCAGGGGAGTCTCTATAATAGGCCCAACCTGCTCTTGACTTCGTCACAAAGTGGTAATCTATTTATTGACCCTGGAGGGATGATGGGCTGAGCCAGGGCCCCCCCCCACCCCCCATTCAGGATTTTAGGTTGCAACCTTCCGGGTTCAATTAACGTGCAGGTTTTTTCGAAGCCAAATATTGTTCTCTAACGTAGACCTTTTTCGGTTAGGCCACGTAATTAATTTGTTCACTCGTCGCATATTTAGAAGTACCTTTGGCTGCGCCAAATGTGACCTCTTGCGGACAGCGTTCACATGGACTGCTGTGTTCTGGCATGCGCCGGCGTGTCTCGAGTGATTTGTTCGATTTAGCGGATCACGGGGCAGGGGGGAGGGAGCGGGTTTGGTGACCAAGGGAGGCGGCCGCTCTCCCTTTGAGGGTCGCAGTCCAACACTTGGAACGTCGACCGCCAATCGAAGTGCGCAATTTGTTTGAGTTTTGCGCACCTGGCCACAGTTTGTGTCATTAAGGGCCCTCCGCCATCCAACATGACCAAGCAAATTCAATGTTGACGCGTGCGCAAGCGTTTAAGGTGCCAGTTATTATTGTGCAGAGCTTAATGGTGAGTTGAATAACAACTCTCACAACCAAATGCGCCAGTTGGATACGATGTTTCGCTTGATACGAAATCCATCAAGTGTCATTGGGAGAAGATCCATGAAACCAGATGAAAATCCGCGGAGTCAGAACAATAAGAAATAATTTGGGAGGTATTACAGTGAGGGAAAAAAAGTATTTGATCCCCTGCTGATTTTGTACGTTTGCCCACTGACAAAGAAATGATCAGTCTATAATATTAATGGTAGGTTTATTTGAACAGTGAGAGACAGAATAACAACAGAAAAACGCATGTCAAAAATGTTATAAATTGATTTGCATTTTTATGAGGGAAATAAGCATTTGACCCCTCTGCAAAACATGACTTAGTACTTGGTGGCAAAACCCTTGTTGGCAATCACAGAGGTCAGACGTTTCTTGTAGTTGGCCACCAGGTTTGCACACATCTCAGGAGGGATTTTGTCCCACTCCTCTTTGCAGATCTTTTCCATGTCATTAAGGTTTCGAGGCTGACGTTTGGAAACTCGAACCTTCAGCTCCCTCCACAGATTTTCTATGGGATTAAGGTCTGGAGACTGGCTAGGCCACCCAAGGATCTTAATGTGCTTCTTCTTGAGCCACTCCTTTGTTGCCTTGGCCGTGTGTTTTGGGTCATTGTCATGCTGGAATACCCATCCACGACCCATTTTCAATGCCCTGGCTGAGGGAAGGAGGTTCTCACCCAAGATTTGACGGTACATGGCCCCGTCTATCGTCCCTTTGATGTGGTGAAGTTGTCCTGTTCCCTTAGCAGAAAAACACCCCCAAAGCATAATGTTTCCACCTCCATGTTTGACGGTGGGGATGGTGTTCTTGTGGTCATAGGCAGCATTCCTCCTCCTCCAAACATGGCGAGTTGAGTTGATGCCAAAGAGCTCCATTTTGATCTCATCTGACCACAACATTTTCACGCAGTTGTCCTTTGAATTATTCAGATGTTCATTGGCAAACTTCAGACGGGCATGTATATGTGCTTTCTTGAGCAGGGGGACCTTGCGGGTGCTGCAGGATTTCAGTCCTTCATGGCGTAGTGTGTTACCAATTGTTTTCTTGGTGACTATGGTCCCAGCTGCTTTGAGATCATTGACAAGATCCTCCCGTGTAGTTCTGGGCTGATTCCTCACCGTTCTCATGATCATTGCAACTCCACGAGGTGATATCTTGCATAGAGCCCCAGGCAGAGGGAGATTGACAGTTCTTTTGTGATTCTTCCATTTGCGAATAATCGCACCAACTGTTGTCACCTTCTCACCAAGCTGCTTGGCAATGGTCTTGTAGCCCATTCCAGCCTTGTGTAGGTCTACAATCTTGTCCCTGACATCCTTGGAGAGCTCTTTGGTCTTGGCCATGGTGGAGAGTTTGGAATCTGATTGATTGATTGCTGCTGTGGACAGGTGTCTTTTTTTGACATGCGTTTTCTGGATTTTTTTGTTGTTATTCTGTCTCTCACTGTTCAAATAAACCATTAAAATTATAGACTGATCGTTTCTTTGTCAGTAGGCAAACGTACAAAATCAGCAGGGGATCAAATACTTTTTCCCTCCCTGTATGCCCGACCTGCATCACGGTTTTTGCTCTGTACCGGGCTCTTATTGAAATATAATAGAAACATTTTTTTTTAAAAATTGGTACGTTAACAGCTTTATTGGCTGTCAGGTGGCAGAGGGTCTTACGAACACAAATTTGGCCGGATTATTGTCTTAACCCCAAAAAGACATTATCCTTCTGATTGCTATCCCAGTCACTCTACTGCTGAGTCACCTCACCAGTTTACAGTACGTAAAAATAATATGATGATGTTCTTTAAGAGCCCATAGGTGGATGGAGGCCCCTCCCCATGTTGCATCCATCGTGGGAGTTATTTGACCATACCTCGCCACGTTGGTCAGTGTGCATCGGCGAAGTCCAGATATCGTTTGCCGCCAACGTTTGCCGTTTCCGGGAATCGAACACGGGTTGCCCCGGTTCGCGTTGCCGCGCCATTTATCCACGATGCGAGGTCTCACGATTCACTGCCTCGGCGACCTGAAGAATTGGTCGTGACTTAGTTATGTCCGTGAAACGTGTGGCACCTTTTTTGAATGCCTTGCACGATACGAACGAACGAACGAACGCCGCCAATACCAATTGCATTACATTATTATCGTTATTTAATTATTTGAGATTGTTTTATGTAAATGTATATCATAAGTTCAACAGCATGGTTCACTTGGACATGAAAGAGAATGCTGCTTAAGCGTTTTTAGCGTTTCCCATGTGCCTTATGCTAATCATGGTCTCCAGATTTACCGCCATACATACTTGAGCCATTGCTCCTGCCGCTTGTATAAATTGTTCGCTGTTCTCAATGACTGCCTGATGTAAGGCGTCTCTGTTATTAAGCCTCTTTCTCACGTGACATAATTTACAAAGTGCTGGCTCTGCTGACAGTTGCATATACGTGCAATTTAACAACTGCTTAATGTTGCCACTTTATCTCTTTTGTGACCATTTTATCACTAAAATACGCTCGCACTCCAATATTATGTCCACTGACAGATGTTCTGAATGTCGGACCGGAATGCTGCACTTATTTCTTCAGGGAGTCTATAAAGAAATGCTCTGGTTATGGCTGTACACAGGTTGTCCTCTGCATTTGGTGGGTTTAATGTTTCGCGGTTTGTAGTTTTAACGTATGTTTGCTTGCCACAAATGTACAAGGATACCTTGTTAATCTCGTCAAAGAGCATAAACCATCACGGGAACTCCAGGCTTTTGGCTAACCTTCGAACAAATACGGTCACCACATCGCGCACGTGCAGATGCTCTTCTGTGGCCATCTGGAACGCTCTTCCTTCCGATATTCGGAAACCACTGTAGCTATGCACTTTCAAATCTAGTTTGAAAACTCATTTCTTTAGAACTGCTTTTTGTGCATTTTGTTGTCCTTCCCCCCGAACCTCCAATTATCACGGTTGGCTAAGTGCGGTGCGACAGACGTTCAACATTGATACATATATATACACGTATATGTTTGACACGGCAGTTGGCCTGTTCTTATCGCGGATCCTCTAGTCTGGCCGACCTGGCTTCACGTCGGCGGTGGGCCTTACTGAACGGATCCCGGATGCAGGGCAAGGACTCTGTGTGGCCAACCTCCACCGTTGGGGGTCTTCATGACGGCCCACGCTGCATCTGCGGCACTGTACAAACAACGTCCATGCCGTTGGTGACCGCCCGCTGACCCAGTTCAGCGGAGGGCTGCAATGGCTAGACGTGACGACCGAGGGCGCTGTCACGTGGATAGGTTTATTACCCACACAACGCCGAATGAATGATAGGCAATTGACCGGCTGGTTTCACGCGGTGACTTTTTTTTTTTAAACTAAACAATTTTTTTTTTTTACCAGGTAAGGCCCCTCTGAACTACATCACTCTTTTTTCAGAAGCGACCTGGCCATCACGAATGATGTGCTCAAAATGTAGTGGCTTATCACGTGCTAATTTACAGCAGCCCAAATACTCTAAATGTGCGAGTATTTGCAAAGGCAATTTTAGTTGCTCGTTGTGCTCGTAGAAGATCTTTGCATTTTGGGTAGGGTTGGGGGGGGGGGCAAAATTGAAAATGAAGAAGCCAACTTTGCGTGGTGGCAGCCATGCCATTGCTTCTTTGTGCCGTGGCTGGCCTTAATGTGCTAACGCCCACTCTTCTCGAGAGCGTGCGAGGTTTAACTGAGAGGGGGTGGGGTGGTTCTTTGTGTGTGTGTGTGTGTTCGTTAATAGGTAAGTTCCATGGAGAATCCAAGTCCCTTGTTGAGCCCTCGCGAGGCCATCTGAGCAACGCCGAGAGAGCGACCTCTGACCTCGCTCGTGGAGTCGCCGCTGCCGCTGCTGCTGCTGCTGCCGGCTGCCAACATGGACATCAACTCGGCCGGCATGTCCAGGATCGATGTGCAGGAGAACAGCAAGCCGACCGTCAACTGCAACGGGAACACCGCCGGCATGCAAGGTGGGGGGTGGTAGCCGCATCGGGAGGGCGTCACTCAGCAGAACGCGAATAATTAAGGCTTCGGCGAAGGGGTCAATTCAACCGATACTCTAGCGTCCGTTAACGCGTTCCGAGACGACTGCAAGTTGCAGGGTGGGGTGGCTCTCGTTCACCGCTGAATCTCAGAACGCGCGGACGCTTTCGACGTTAATTTAATTTCGAGACGCGTGCCGGCGCCGTCGTTTCTGAAGACATTGTCGCTCGCCGCAGAGAACTGTAGCGACGCGACCGCCGCGCTCTACGATGGCTGGTGACTTAATTGCCACGCCCTCCCTGCACGGCCTTGTGGTGAGCCTCTGTACCGCAAAAGCTCTGTTGTTTTCGTTGTTCTTACGGAATCGGCAGAAAAAATGGGAAAGGGTTAACAACGCGTGGGGAAGGGTATTGAGCACTTTGTTTTCCGCTGAATATTTGAAATAAAGGCTGTAAATACAGTACAGCCAAGGGTCGCTGCAGAGGTGATCCAGGATTTATATTCGATGCGCGTGCTAATTTTGTGGTGGTTAGTGTCGTTTTCTGGCCTTTCTTTTTTATTCAGCGTTTTACGGATCGACAGACGTACAATCATTTTCACATTTTAAGTAAAACCATTGACGACACTGTTACATTGAAATATTTCGCATGCGAGTATATCATTAATGCATCGCGTATACATTTAGCACAGCTGGTTACCGACCAAGTGGTGATTTTATTATTTTCCACTCTTTATCTGCTTATAAAAAGCTTTGCTTGCTTATTCATAACCCCCAGTCACAGCGAGAAGTCGAGTTTCACAACTGCTTTATGGACGCACGCTGTTGATTGCATACGGGGACGCATGCTGTTATTTCAACGCGAGGTAACGTTATGCTGCATCTAATCGCGAAGCAGATATCCTACAGTTCCATAAGGATAACATTACGTGAGCCCAGTAGCCAGCGTGTTGGGTTCAAGAAAGGATCGGTGACCCATTTGAACATGTAATGCCTTCTGAAGGAGACTTTCTGCTTGGGCTGTCATTGAAAAGAGAATGGTGAATGAGAGCGTGGGACAGGGGCAGGGAGAGAATTATAAATTACTTGCCGATCCGTTGCAACTGCCGTGCCGGGGAACCGAACTGGATTGCGAGTCTTGTGAGCCTAACTTACCAAGGCACCATTCCACACGAATCAATTATTTGGGGGAGGAGTGCTGACCCCCCCGAGATTCATCCCCGGCCACAGCTGACATCAGCGGGTGAGTGACATCTGCACCAGTTCTGAGCCCTCCCTTCGCCAGCCTCCATTGACCAGAGTGGTGAAGTATGTACGTGCGTTGAGGCGGTGTGAAGTACGCGGAGTATGGTGCCAATAAAAACCCCCATGACCGACTGAGTGTGCAGAGGAAAATGGGTGGGTATATTATTGTTAATTATATATATGTGTTCCATTCCACACGGACACCTGATTACATTTGGAGAAAATACATATTTTGTAAAGTAGTGAATGGATGTTTATAAAACCTCATTGAATTACTGTCTATATATTTGGGCGGGGGAGGGGGCAGAGTGGTTGGTTCTATACTTTCATTGTGGTGCAAATCTGTCTATATAAATAAATACCTTAACCTCCATGTTATTTCCCGACAAGGTAGAAAGCTCAAATTAGCTACATATGTAGCTTTTAGGACACAGACAACGTGAACAATATGAAAATACGAGATTTTTCATTTTAAGGCTCCCAAATCTCGATTTTAAGCACCCCATAAACATGTTTGTGCGTGGTGCTATTCAGAAACCGTTAAAAATATAAGATTGTGGGTTTTTTTCGTTTGATAGAGCGCTAACCAGCAAATAAAATTAAAGCAAGAACCATTGTTCCATCTTTTATTGTTTTTGAGATATTTCGGGTGAAAACGGGTTTCAATGAAAAACAATACGCATATTTTGATGTTCAAATCTGAATAATTAGTAAACGGTAAAAGATAGGCGCTTCCCCTTGTAGAGTATTAAGTTCATTAATGGTTGTTCTATCTAATAAAAAAAGAACGGAATGTTTAAATTGAGCGGTTTCCAATGGGTACGTCTTTTTTTAAATATAAGAAGGTGAATCAAGTCTTTAACGAAAACATATTTGCGAAAACATTTTTTGAGTAATTGTGAGTGTCTGATCATAGATAAAAATTGTAAAAAAATATATATTAGGTTAATTATTATATTCACTTAAAACTTTTGCCTGGCGAAGACAGGCTTTTATGAACGAGTGTAATTCATTCTGAAATGTTTCCAAAATAGTCCGTTCAAATAAATGCAGGCTGCGACACTATTTCACATTCCCACGATAGTAATAAAAAAACGTCTCGTGAATGGATTTTGCATTTAATTTTTTGCGACGACAAACAAACTCCCACTACAGGACCGAATCATTTCATATTTAACGTGAATATGAATATTAACTTGAGAAAAATGTAAGCATCTTTCAAAATTCATTTACATATAATTTGTGCTAAATTGTGTGCGCCACAATTATGGGGAGCACAACAAACCCTGAGATGCGAGTTCGATTCCCGCTTATACCACCAATATTAGTGACGAATAATTGAATTGGGGAGACAAAGGCGGCCAGGCATGGTGTTAGCCGTGCCGACCTTCATGGGTGCTCACTAACAGCGCTTGCCGCAACAGCCTGTTACAGGCTCTACGGGGGGGGGGGGGGGCCTTTGTGTGCACCAACATTACACAGGTGTTGAACCCCTTTTTGAAATGGGCATGTGCAGCTACTTCATAATGAGTAAGTGCTATGTCAACCTGTGGACTGAAAAGGCACCATGCAGGGAATTTCATCGGTATTCGTTGTGAGTTTAATGACGAATCAAAAACCCCGACGGGAGCTGTGCCTGTTTGGTGCAACAATGCACAGCAGCACCCAGCCTGCACTAGGGGGAGGGGGTCGATGATTTCTGTGTACGATCGCAGGCGAGTCGTTTGCGGACAGCTTTTCAAATTCGACCAAGCAGGACCATGATGCCAACACGCAAGTGGGCCCTACTCGTTTTTTTTTTACGAACCACGTCACAGGATCTCTAATATCCAATGTGAAGCAGACGGTGCATGCATGTGTACGTTTCATACGCTCGCAGTATTAACCAGGGCGGCCTGCAGGGTCGTAAAACCACAAACAACAAGCGGGCAAATTAGCTACGGCAGGACCATGTCCATCATGATGCCCAGACAGCACCTGAGAAAGTAGCGGCCATAGAACCAAAACGAGGCAGCCGAGGTGCCATCGTGCGCCGACGAAACAGATCCAAACTTCGGCCTGAGTTTACCTACAGGACACCCACGCCACGTACCTACAGTATATACATTCCCAAATTAGTGAGGGTTTTTTTTGCTTTGCTTCTGCCGGAATTTGTAAGGCGACTTTGTACGTAATGCACGTGAGACTCCTTTCGCACCGTACGTAGCCAACCGTGGTAATCGGAGGTGCGGGGGAAAGGACAAAAGCCCGCGAGGCGACAGACTTGCAGATGCGCGCACACACACACACCTGGTACGGAGAGGGTGGCCCTTTCATTTGCACTCTTGGAAGACCGGCTCATCCATTTCAAAGCGCCAATGTCCATTTTGACAACAGCGTCCGCTATCGAGGTTAGCCGTGCCTGCCAGCGATCCCAACTGACTTTGTCCTCTTGTGGCCATTGTTGTGCCACCATTGCAGGTTTGACACTTGTGTGGCACATAATGAGACCCACAACGTGAAAACCAAGACCTCACTGGTGTGCCCTCTGGCTCGTGTATCTAGCATACAGAGTATATGCTGCACTGTGTATAGGCATGTTTGGCTTCGTACGGTGCGAAAGAAGTTCAGCATGCATACATACATACATATACCAAACTGTGTGTATATATAGGCGTTTAAACTATATATTTATAACATTCAACACATTTGGCAAATAAAACTGAGGCCTTAAAAGGAAAAATAAATAATAGGCGACGTTTTGGGAAATGGCGCTCCATGCGAAAGTTTGACTTAATTGCGTATTTTTTTTTCTTTCGTGAAGAAGGTCCATTGCTTGAAACGTCCTTTTAAGGCAGTGTTATTGACGAATGTGAGGGGGGGTGGGGCGGGGGGGTCGTTGACTGTGCTTGAGCACCACTGCCAACGCAGCATCATCACCAATGACTAGTTTGTACTTTTTGGACCTCTATATATAGATATGACATGCCATGTGGCTCTGTCCTGAATGTGTACAGGAGTGATTGATTGATGGTTTGCATGCAAACATGCCCTGCCCTCTCATGCACCGTGTCAGCGTTAATAAGTAGGCCTGTATTGTTGCCTCAATTCATCAATTAACGTCGACTCTAATGTCGACTGTGTCGGAATTGATGTTTCCCATTCGTATATATACGTGTTGCACGTAATGGGTTCATGTAATGTTACAAGCCCCTAAGTTTCGCCATGATATTGAGAGGAATCGATTCGCAAATTTAACTGTGAACCTGAATCACGACAGTTAAATTTGTACCTACCTGATTTAACAGGCGCTCGCTAACAACCATTGCACCTTTCGCCGAATATAACATCACCGCCATTGGGACGTTGACATCTCGAATCGTAATTTAAAACATATACTCTGCTGTTTCGCCAGTTCCATTTCATCCGCCCAAGAGCGATGACTTAGGGCTTAAACGAACACCTTCATGCCCGTCTGCTGTGATGGGTTAGTCCCACCGATTCGGACATTGTGTCTTTCGTCAGATGTCTCTCTACCTCATTAGTCGTCGCGTGAAAGCACAGTCCTGCAGCGTATCGCTCCTGCCATTTCCTGGCGGTAGGAGCTACACGAACGAGGGGGGGAACCTCTCGAGAGCCCCTGCAGAGGGTGTTTGGCCTACTCTTCCACGTGGGTCAGACGTGTTGAAAGAAGCGGAGGGATAATTCTAGATTTGAAGCTTTCGTGACTGCAAGGATTCACACTCTTGGGGTTTTTTTTCGGGAAGGTCACGTAGGTAAAATGAAATAAATGAAAACAGCGAAATTAAATCACGACGTTTCGGAGGCAACACAAGCTTCCGTCTTCAGGTGGAACAGTCACAGCAGAAATAGCTGTGTCAAGTGGACAGCTCTGAGACACCCGAGATTATAAACAGGTTAAGGGGGGGGGGAGGAGCCAGGAAGGGACGTGGGTGGGGAGGGGAGGGGCTAAGTTAAGCCGCCTTTTGTTATGCTGCAGGGGGTTCGGGGGAAGCGATGGCATGCTGCACGAGAGTGAGTACAGCCCACTGGAAGAAATGGAAATGGCTGTACAATTATAAGGCAGCTAAAGTTTGACTTGGTTGATGACATCTTTCCAATGGTTGCTCGAGTAAGTGGGGGATACCCACACTTTACCCACCACATGGAATCTGCCGTTCGCCTAGCTGTGGTGTACCCATGAATGCTACTGGGCTGAGCAGAGGAAGGGGAGATTTTTAGCGAACCTGCCAATTCTTTCGACATCTTTCATGCTGTGCTCCAAACTAATAGTTGTTCACATCCTGATCATTTCTGCGAAGTTATTTTGTAAAAAACAAAGAAGAAGCTTGACAACGTCAACGTATTATATTATTATGGCCACAGATATTTCGGAAACGTACTCTGTTTGGATCGCTTAACGACCTTGACCTTTTTGAAATGAAAATCTATTTTTTGCTGAGCTGTGGTTGTCCGGGAATATTGCTAACGCCTATATCGAAAAAGAGTCAAATTTCACAATAAATAAAATGTGGGTACAGGCAAAAAAAAAATAGCAGAAGACTACTCAAGCCTCTCTGCTTTTCAAAGTGCGCCGTAAAACTCCTTTCAAAACCCACGATTGCCGTTAAATTAAATTCTCAATCGAGACATTTACATGCCATCTCAGCTCGCACGAAAATGTATACTATATACGTAGCCATTTGGAGGGACTGGTGGCGCAGTAGTTGGAGCACTTTGTGCTGTGAACCTGGTTACCCCAGTTTGATTCCTGGCCGTGGCCGAATGATGTTCTGAACCATTCGCCAACCCATACCGAGCGGTGTGGTAAAGTATGGTCATACAAAATGGTGTGAGAAGGAAGGCCTTTAATCGAGCTGTGGATTGACAAGGGGCTCTGAAGTTATGCAATGCCATATTTGGGACGGTAAATTCAACGTGATGGTTTTGTTTGTGCAGCCATGCGGGCGAATAGACTAACGCAGGCAACGCGCTGCACTCGTGAACCCAATTTAGTCAATGGTGGCTGATCGGTTTTGAACCCGGGGAATCGGCAGTGTGTCTCCGTTCGACAACCTCTGAGAGCCACCCCGTCATCCCTCACACTTCATCATTATTAATCCTACGGAACATTTGACGAGCCATGAAGGAGGTGACTGAAGTCCCTTGAAACTGTGCCCGGTTAATATTGCAGCGACGTTATTCTCCCAAATCGCCGTACAACGAGCTTGTGTCTGACCTAATTATTTTCTGAATTCCTCCCGTGAAATATTTTGAATGGCAGCGAAAAATTAACCGCTCCCTTTTTGCTCATTTCTGCTGGTCTTTAAGGGCCGACATCCATCCTAATGAGATACGCACATCTTAGCAAAATTTGCAAGCGTAAATACTGTACGTTTAAATGAACTCCGCTAAACAATATACGTCGCCTTTCTTAAGATCGTTGCAAACAAAAAAAAAAGCCTTTTCACTCATTCCACATCAGTCTCTCCTCCGTGACCCTCACACATCAACGGGACCTGAAATGTAAGGGCAGCCTTCAAAGTGTCTGCCAGGTGCTAATCAATAAGGCCAGGAGCCCAGCAACATCTATGGGTGTCACGCAACCAAAAATGGAACACAGAGCACCGACAGACCGAGGGAAATCTCTGCCTCCGAGTTGCCCGCGTGCACCTTGTTTCATTACCCGGTGCTCATGTGAACGGGTGCTAAGCATTATCTTGAACAGGTCACCTTTGTTGCATTGACTTGATACGCATTATCAGCACTCTCCTTTTATGCACGCGATCCTATTTGTGTTCACATCTCGCCACGTCGTCCATACCAGCTCGGCAGTTTTTCCACTCATTATTGATACCCTCAGGCCACATAATCGTCTGAAACTACGTAAAAAAACATAATCAGGGCAAGATCCAGACCCGTCGGAATAACAATCGAGGAAGTTACAATGACTTCCTTGTTTGTGAAGCTAACATCAAACATCATTAGGGTAAGATTGAAGGAAGTCGGCCTTGATGATGTTGCGTGTAGTTCCGCATCGTGTGGCGCTTGCTGCTAGCGTGTGCTAGAGAGAGAGAGACGTGTTTCGGGATGCACACACAGTTTGCCATTATGTTTTGGCCGTAACGCTGGGTAGAATTTCGTTCATTTAAAAGCACTCTGATCTATAATGTCTTTGGGACACATTCCCATTGACTTTCAGAGCAAGTGGGGTACAATAGCTTCGGCTCAATCATTATCGGAAAGCCTCAAATACTTTTGCTTGGATTCTCAGCCCAAATATCTTAATGCCCTTTTCAGGCATTCAATCCTCTCTGCGGTAGACCTTGAGTATCAGTGTATAATTGAAAGTGATGAATAGAGCAAAATGCAGGTTAACATGATACTGCAGAAAATCGCACCAGCAAGTTGTTGGTACAAGATAAAGACTGAGCTAAAAATAATGCGGCTCTTACCATACCCAAGAATATTTTGGGGTTATTTAAATAAAAACGTTCACTTCCATGCCGATTATGTTGCTGCAGTGGTCCTGTTTCCTGAATCCACTGGCTGACCATTTTCCTCTATTCAGTGTTTCCCAATTTACCACAACCATTCCTGTAAATACACGTTGATTATAAATGTTGGGTGGGGGGGGACGAAACCGAAGGACCCGGAGAAAAATCCACGCGACCACAGGGAGAACATGCAAACCCCAAATATACAGCCGGCGTCAGGGTCGGGATCGAACCCATGACTTCCCGTATATCAGGCGGGGGAGTTAACGTAGCGCCACCGGGGCGCCACCACTAGGTGGCGCATACTTTGCAAATGCATGGGAAAGGCCACGCGATTGGGCGTGTGGCACAGTTTGGCGCCATCTATCGTTGAGTGCGCTCGTGTCGCTACAGTTCTCTGCGGTGAGCAACAATGTCTTTTTTTTTTAAAACAGCGACGCTACGCCTCTAAAAAAACAATTAACGCCGAGCCGCTCGCGCGTACCGACGAGATTCAGCGGTGAACGGGACACCCGTCCCACCCACTCGCGCTGCAACTTGCAGAAGTCTCTAAACGGGAAAGAGTTAATGGGCGTTTGTACACGTGAAAGGGAATCAGAGCACCAGGAGAAATAACACGCGTGTGATGGGGGGAACGCTCATCGATTGACTGGAAACATCTTAATATGTTTAACATCTGGGCTTGTGTGACCAATATTATCCATAATAGAGGTGTTTGGGTTAGGAGTTGCTTGGTGTTTACAATGTTGTGGGTTTACTACCCCAACACCTGTGTGCTGTACGAGTAACGAATTTGCCATGTTTTGTTTCCGAGACAAACATTACTAATTGGCTGTCTCGGGTACTGACGGGTTTAACGACACATTTTTTTTATATTTACGCGATCTAACCCAATAACCTCTTATGGATCTTAATCTATGCCCCTCCATGTTTGCGGATTGCACTGCGTTGTGCGATGAGCTTAACGGCGATGCAATTTATAGCGTGCGCGATGTGTTCACAGATGTGAGTTACCTTTGACTTGTCAGGCCACTGTGCACAAACTAAATATGATTACGATATTGTTGAGCCCTATCATTTGAGCGTGTTGTGCTTGCCAAGCGCACCATGTGTTCACCCAGCTGCGTTTTTTTTCTAAAGCTCTGAACATTGTTCGGATGATACCCTATTAATGTGAAGTCATGTTGAAATGTTTACCATTTTACCTTTAAGAATGCTCACCAATTTATCCAAGTAAAATGGTAAGTGTTTTCACAGCTTCGTGCAGGAAAGGTCAGGGTGCTCACTGCAAAAGCACGGTTATAATTTTCTGCCATTCTGACCTTTTGTTGGAAGATGATAAAAAGCCACATTCTTAAAACCACCTTTTAGTCCGTGTTGTGGAAAAAAAACTGGCAGTTGGTTATGAGCGGTTGGAGAAGGAAAGTGAGCATGTGCATACAAAGCACCTCCTGAAAAACGTGAACCCAGCAAGCCATCGTCGGCAGCGCCAGTACAGACGCTGCCTAGGGTGAACCCTTTCGCTTGTTTACTTCTATTTCAGGTCACTTCCATGCAACCATGTCCACCGCCCAGTGATCACTTAGTTAATCTTAGCAATTAGCAATTGGCCGTTAGGGTGACAGAACCGTGATGCAGCAGGAGTGTTTGGGCGGCAGACAGAATACTGGACATCTGTGAAAAAGTGCTTTATAGCTCATCGACTTCGTCCAGTATAAATAAATATGCCGATCCTGACTTCTACTCCATGACATTTAACCAGCCGTGAAGAACTAACAAATGTGCTTCAAACGACTGCATTTTGACGGCATGGCTAGCGAACTACAACCGCTCACTGCCTACAAAGTAAACCATTTCAACCGTACTCTTGGTGTTTTTTTTGTATTTTTTTCAAAGCAATTTACAATCTAAAAAAAAGCTGTGGAGAGTCTGGGCAAGTGCTTTAGAAAGCTGATGCATTTGTCAGAGTTCTCAATGCCAGTTTACGCGAAATTTTGGGTTTTGGCCCCGGACGGAAAGGCAAGTCAAAGCATTTTATACATCTCGCACAACAAAGGTAACCTCACGAGTTTGACTTCTTCCGTCCATGGGGATACGCCCTGCCAAATCGATCTTCTCGAAGAGGGCTTCACATTTGAGGTCTCCAGCGAAACTGATTAAAGATGTCAATTACGAGTGTCAGAGGTTAATGACAAAGATATTTGACTTCCAATATAATCTCACATCCCTCTATAATTTGACCGTCACCTTATGACCGAGAGCAAGGCTTGTTGATATTTTAGGCATGAAACCGATGCGCCACAACGACACAGCATCCACCCCTGTGACTCTTTCGCCTGCCATTCTCCCTTCACTCATCCGAGTGAAAAAAATGGTTTTCTAGTGGCACCCCCAAACTAATAGAGGGATAGGAGTCCTAAGTTAGTCAATTGTTTAGCCGATCAGTCCACATTAAGATAGTGTCCTGGAGAAGGCCTTGTTGTTTTAAAAAGGCCTATCATCTGAAACAGTGACTTTGTCGTCTTTTCTACTTCCTCGGCTTAAATTGGATTCCTGTGTGCGTGTGCCAACTATTAAGAAACCCTGACACAGCACCGAGTAAGCGCTGTCCTGATGGAAGAGATTATCGGGCACTGGTGTGTGTAAACATCTGATGAAGTGGCCAAGGTCGTGCCCGTGAGTGAGTGCCCAACTCTGCGGGTGCTTTTAACCCGGCGCAGCCCTCTTGCGCGCGCCTGACTCTCTCCCGTGCAATTTAGCTCCGCCGCTTTTAAAAGCATCTAAATAAGAGATACGTTCCCAGCTCCGAACTTTTTTTCCAGCTGCCTATGAGCCCATTCATCTGCGCATCTCTCCAGCCGTGCGTTGACGTTGTGTACTGTGGGGGGCCGTCTTATCTGCCCCACTGTATGTCAATCGGTCCCTTGGGATGGCTGCTCGTTCTGCCGCTCCGAACAGAAAAGATGAGTGAAAAAGAGAGAAAGGAATTAAGAAAAGAGGACCCGCCTGTTTATGAAATTAAACGCGCCGCGTAATGTTTGACACCATTAAATTTTGATTTAAAGCTTTTGTGACTGCAGTAATTCATATTCTTAGTTCTTTCGGTAAAGTCACGTTGAAGGGAAGCAACAAAATAATAAAATATATATAAAACAAATAAGAGATTTGTAACGTCGCTTAAACCGCGTCTTGCGTTGGCAATGCGCAATCCTCGTAGGTCTCCGCGTCGCCAACCCGCGCCGACCCGCCGTGGTGAAGCATGAGTTTGAGAACCCCTCGCGGCCCACAAGGCGTGGTCCAGCCGTGGATTGGCAAAACAAAACCCGGGCGCAATCTTAACAAACACCACGCTACGTTAATGTGATCATACGTTGCAGTCGGCTGCGGCTATTTGATTCCATTTCCTTTGTGCCGAGAGTGAATCCTCCTTACAGGCATTCAAGCGAAATTCCGGATTGATTTGCTGTGCTATTTCAGAAAAGCCTCACTGAGTCTCCTGACTTGTTATTAGGAAGGTCCTGTCCATAGTGTTGGTAACCGGGGGCGGGGGGGGCATGGATTGCCATGCATGATGCCAGTCGTGGTCAATTTTGGAGATTTTGGCAGCATTTGGACGACAATGCCGGCACGCAACAATGCCCCCCCGATAAAGCTGATGCATGTCGGATAAATTGCTGTGCTCTTGAAAAATAGTGTCGAACATCTTGAGATTAAATAATTAACTGGCAGTCAGTCACCTTTGAAAAATGTTGTATTAGTATGCAGTATGAGAACTGACAAACATATTTTGTATGGGTACTACTTCTCTACAAGGACTTAGAAAAACACCTACAGATAACCTTGTGGTTGATTGTTGAGTGAAAATGCAGTTGTAGACATTTTAATTAATCTTTATTCACATTGTATGTGCAGCAAAAGGATGAAAAAATAAAACGCAAATGTGAAATATTCATTGCATAGTTATGGGAAACTGTTGTTTGCGAAATTGTTGCATCATAAAAAAATCTGTATCACAAAATGACAATCACGCCTTCTTTGTATCTTTTGCAACGATGACGACTTGCTTCTCTGTGGCCTGGCTTAGTCTAGCGTGGCTCTCTTTCTCTCAGTAATTACTGACTCCCCATAGCTGCGCTAAATCTAAACCAAGGCTTGAGAGTGGTTTAAAACACAACAGACAAAAATTTGATTAGATCATCAGGATATGCACCGTGCCATATTTCATGTCGGTTTCATATCCAGTGCTCATAGATTTCCAGTTGTAACATGTACCCTTTAGAGCCATTTTAGGTCAGCCAATACTTCACTTACACGTGCATTTCAACCAGAAATCTGCAACCGTGGCATAGACAGGGCAACATTGTCAACGGTGCAAAGAATCGAAAGGCATCGAGTCATGTGTTACAGTATAGCCGTGCTCTGCTATACACTTCACCACTCAGCTGCAAACGGAGCCAGCCCTCCTCCAATGCCCGTCTTTTGCCTCGCCAAAAGCCATTAAACTCAATTACCTAAACGTGTCCCTGCTTCCTACTTACAGAATTTGGTCAGGTCATTCCTTGCGCCATGGGCAGTGGACAATGCAATGATGGCCCTTCCCCCGGGAGCAATGCTGGCTCTGTTCACCACTGACGCCTCGGGTACGAAGCCTCACTCACCACTGCTCTGGAGAATTTGTGGAAATGTTTTATTCCTTATCCGGTCTTTGTTCCTTTAGCTAAAGTACAGAAATAAACAAATAAAGAACTTCATGGTATCAACAGCGATATAAAAAAAAAACATTCGCAAATGGTTGCCATTCCAAAGGTTTTATGGAGATACTAGCTTGTGCTTGTTGAGTAATATTGAAATTAGCTGCGGTTGTGGAGTTGTGTTTCCTCTACGACACGTTTGCATCAGTATGCAGACACGTGTGTTGTATGGGGGCGTAGCGGTGCTGTGGTGATTTGGCCTATGAACCTGGCGACCCTGCATTCGATTGCCGGTCTTGGCCAACGTCAATGCCCCAGCGATACCTGAACAGATCCTAACAGAGCCCCCCTTCACCAACCTGTACTCGCCGTTGTGGTGAAGTATGGTCAGGCAACCGCCATGACAGGCATGGGCTTGGGGAGGCCTAAATTCATGAGTGGATTAAAATTTTGACTTTATTTCTTCAGCTGTTAGAAGTGCCACCACAGTCCCAAGACCATCGGCAGTGGTGGCGGTTACAGGGCATCACGGTTGCGTAGACTTACATAGAGATTCATAGAGTTACACAGAGACTAATTTTGTTACATAGAGTTGCATAGACTCAGACCACAGCCCAAGACCGTCAGCAGTGGTGGCAGTTACAGGGTACACTGCATGGTGGGAATGTGCAAACTAACAGAGCAAAATCGAAAATTATTTACACAAAACCAATGCCAGAACTTACTGCAAACGGGATAAACAAGATATCTTAAATACATTCACAACGGTCTCTGAATTAATATTGAATTCACTTAACATTTAATTTACTTTAAGCGTGTTTATTTACCCACCGTTGCCTTTGCGAGCTGCACGGTAAAAAATATAATTATTACAACACATCAAATAAGTGGAAACGTTGTTTGTGGTAAAGCATAGGTACATCAGTTTCCAAGCTGTTTGGTCAGTGTTGAAATGTGGCACAAACTCTCCTGCAGATATTACACTTCGCTATGATCCATTAGTGCAATATCCCATACCTCGCAAAACATTTTGACAGCCCCTCATACATATTCTATTTGTCTTCGTGGGAAGTCAAATTTGAAGATGCAACCGGTGGCTTAATGGGTTGCCTTTTCTTGACTGATTGATAGACATCTACCAATAAATGCGTCCATTATCGAAGAATCCTGTGCTGCGTTAATGCGAATTCAACGACGTAAAAATATGCACTTGCTTAACACTGCAATTGCCTAATGGCAACTTATCATTAATTATTATTGAACACAATTCTGTCTCGGTGCGACGTGAAAATAATCACCGTCATTTATTTCGTTTGTGTCGCGTAATCAACCATTCATAGAACGTAACCCCGCATTAGATGTTTGTTTGCTGCTTGAGAATCAATGTAGAAAACAGATTACTATGTTTAAAGCAATTATTATGATCACAATTTGGCTTTGTGGTAAGTGTCCCGAGCGCGCTTTTGGCTTCTAACTCTATCCGATTCTCCAGATATGTTCTGAACTAATGATTAATGCATTGGCGGTAGTTACGCTAATGGCGGGTTTTTGTCTGAGACCGATGGAAGTGCTCCCATAAATGCCACAGCGTTATTAAATTGGTAGCCATTACGAGCAATTATTCATCCGAGTTCACATAACCGTCGTGGAAATAATTTAGACTTTATTTGTTTTACGCGTGTGCCGCATTTTTGGTTTGTGATTTACGGCAAAATATGTGAAGATCCTTTATCTGGATGAAGTCACCTAGGAGCTTAAATCTTGACTTGAAGCAATTCGTGGCTGCAGGAATTCATATTCTTTGGGTCTTTCGGTAAAGTCACGTAGATAGGTTCAAAGAAAATAACAAAAAACCTACGACGTTTCGATCGCAACACAAGCGGTCGTCCTGATGGCGACTGCTTGTGCTGCGATCGAAACGTCGTCGAAAGACCCAAAGAATATCACCTAGGGACTGTTTGCGATGGTGGTTGTGCCATTTTTATTATTATAAACCTGGAGCATTAAAGTACAAGGAATAGCACGTCTAAAGTAAAAAAAAAACACACCAAATATCTTCGTATATGGCACTTTCTGTTCCCAGAATGCAATTAAATGTATCGATCTGTATGTTCATGTCACAACAACATAAAGATTTATTTAAAAAAAAGATATACAGTGAGGGTAAAAAGTATTTGATCCCCTGCTGATTTTGTACGTTTGCCCACTGACAAAGAAATGATCAGTCTATAATTTTAATGGTAGGTTTATTTGAACAGTGAGAGACAGAATAACAACAAAAAAATCAGGAAAAAATGTTATGAATTGATTTGCATTTTAATGATGGAAATAAATATCTGACCCCTCTGCAAAACTTGACTTAGTACTTGGTGGCAAATCCCTTGTTGGCAATCACAGAGGTCAGACGTTTATTGTAGTTGGCCACCAGGTTTGCACACATCTCAGGAGGGATTTTGTCCCACTCCTCTTTGCAGATCTTCTCCAAGTCATTAAGGTTTCGAGACTGACGTTTGGCAACTCGAACCTTCAGCTCCCTCCACAGATGTTTTATGGGATTAAAGTCTGGAGACTGGCTAGGCCACTCCAGGAACTTAATGTGCTTCTTCTTGAGCCACTCCTTTGTTGCCTTGGCCGTGTGTTTTGGGTCATTGTCATGCTGGAATACCCATCCACGACCCATTTTCAATGCCCTGGCTGAGGGAAGGAGGTTCTCACCCAAGATTTTACGGTACATGGCCCCGTCCATCGTCCCTTTGATGCGGTGAAGTTGTCCTGTCCCCTTAGCAGAAAAACACCCCCAAAGCATAATGTTTCCACCTCCATGTTTGACGGTGGTGATGGTGTTCTTGGGGTCATAGGCAGCATTCCTCCTCCTCCAAACACGGCGAGTTGAGTTGATGCCAAAGAGCTCCATTTTGGTCTCATCTGACCACAACACTTTCAGCCAGTTGTCCTCTGAATTATTCAGATGTTCATATGTGCTTTCTTGAGCAGGGGGACCTTGCGGGCGCTGCAGGATTTTAGTCCTTCACGGCGTAGTGTGTTACCAATTGTTTTCTTGGTGACTATGGTCCCAGCTAACCTTGAGATCATTGACAAGATCCTCCCGTGTAGTTCTGGGCTGATTCCTCAACGTTCTCATGATCATTGCCACTCCACGAGATGAGATCTTGCATGGAGCCCCAAGCCGAGGGAGCTTGACAGTTCTTTTGTGTTTCTTCCATTTGCGAATAATAGCACCAACTGTTGTCACCTTCTCACCAAGCTGCTTGGCAATGGTCGTGTAGCCCATTTCAGCCTTGTGTAGGTCTACAATCTTGTCCCTGACATCCTTGGAGAGCTCTTTGGTCTTGGTGGAGAGTTTGGAATCTGATTGATTGATGCCTCTGTGGACAGGTGTCTTTTATACAGGTAACAAGCTGAGATTAAGAGCACTCCCTTTAAGAGTGTGCTCCTAATCTCAACTCGTTACCTGTATAAAAGACACCTGGGAGCCAGAAATCTTTCTGATTGAGAGGGGGTCAAATACTTATTTCCCTCATTAAAATGCAAATCAATTTATAACATTTTTGACATGCATTTTTCTGGATGTTTTTGTTGTTATTCTGTCTCTCACTGTTCAAATAAACCTACCATTAAAATTATAGACTGATCATTTCTTTGTCAGTGGGCAAACGTACAAAATCAGCAGGGGATCAAATACTTTTTTCCCTCACTGTAGTGAGTAGCGCTAATTTGCACTCTGACTTCGAAATTTTAAAAAAAGGTTGTTCAAGATTTGTCATTGATGCAGCATGCCAACTAAATTAGAATTTTTCCAAGATAGGATGAACATGCTGGAGATTGCATCTTGTTGGAATAAACGCAGCGTTAAGATGGGTGCATAGCTGATTACACAGTCAAGGGAATACACGTTTTTAAGTTGGTTCTGAAGCACCATGTTCTCTATATCGTAATGAGCTGCAAACGTACAACTTGATTTATAAGTGTACTGCTGCAGAGGTCATACGTGAGAATGCAGTTGACATTAGGGTATCTTGAGCCACCTTACTTGGCGCTCCGAAGCTTCACTTTGTCCGTGTAAGTTCATGCGCCTGTCATCGCGGCAGTGCCTCGCAGCGGCTTCTTCCGCGCAAAATGCGTCGCTTGCTTTCCACCGTGAGAATCGATCTGCTTTTTTTTTTGCGCTGGGTTTTTTGTTTTTCTCATTCACGCCACGAGACATTCGCGACGCAAATGCCCATCCTGTGCCGCGGGTTTTCCTTCACCCCGGGGGAGGGGGTGGGGGCGGTTGAACCGTGATGTTTCACATTTCAGCGTCACCCTTTTGGATCCGGATCTTTTGAAGGGGCACGTCTTTAATGTGCGCGAGCCGCTCACAAAAAGATGCGGAGTCCGTTTTGCACCCATTCAGGATTGCTCAATAATGATTGCCTCAGCCAAGTCCCCCTTCAATCTTCCTGAGCCAGACAAAAGTCAGGCTATTAGCATGTTGTCATTAGGCGTTTAAAACACTATGGTTTTCATCGCTATTTAAATATTACATTGTGCAGTAAAAAAAAAATCACTTTATACAGATCCGATCGCAGAGAAAGGCATGCGATGCAATGAGATCGATGCATGTTCGAGTTCAACTCTGTAGACATTGTGCACGCCGGTCATTCCAAAACTGATAGTGTCTTCCTAAGCATATTCTTGGCTCTTTCGGTAAAGTCACGTAGAAGGGAAATAATAAAATAATAATAAATAAAACATTATCAAATAAAATTCTCACGACGTTTCGGCCACAACGCAAGCAGCCGTCCGCAGGTGAAGAAACAGAACTGTCGGAAAGACAGCGTCCTAACGAACACTGCTAAGGTTGGCAGCGTATTTTAAGCTGCGTGGGAGGAGGACAGCGCCTTGACAAAGGAGTTTACATATCAACAGAGCAATTTAGCATGTTGATGACAAATGCAGATATGGAGTTAGTCACCCCTTGTGGAATGTGTGGGCGGTGGGGGGGTCTCAAAGTCATATTATGCTCGTGTATTATGTAGGATTAGCAGTAATAAAGGGAGGGAAATTCGAATAATAAAGAACTGCTTATCAAGCTCGTGCATTATGTGGAAAACAAAAGAGAAGGAGTTTCTAAAGAACTGCAAATACCCTACTACCATACAATAGACCGATGTGAAAAAACTAAATATATACTACATCAATTTTGTGAGGCAGTGTTGCACAAGCACTAAGGACGAAAGAAATACTCAAAACATTTGTCAATAAAACTGCCTCAAAATGAAAAAAATATATATACAGGGTGGCCCAAAAGTCAGAATGCATAGGGTTGTTATGTTTGTTTTAACACTCGCACTAAAACGTTTTAATTATTTAACCTTTAAGTTAATATTTATGTTTCGTCTTCCTTTTCAGATTAAATAAAAAATGAAATGGAAAAAATGGACTAACTTGAGACAAAACGTAATTGGTGAATGTTCAAAGATACACCTGTAAGCTTCATGAAGTCCTAAATTCATTTCAAAGGACGATTCATGTATGCATTAATATCACCTGAAGTCAGTTTGAACATTTTTTAAAATAAATGGAATAACCCTATGTGATTTGTTAAAATAAATATATAATAACCCTGTGGGCCCTCACATTTGGGTCAACCCTGTACATAATCTAGTTTTTAGTAGTATTGAAACTCCAATTCGAAGCAATTTGTCAAATTCTAAGAGGGGTCGGAGGAGTAGGGGGGGGGGGCTAATGTTTAAATTCCGAGCCTCTGTGGCTCAAACGAGCTCACCAATTTGGTGGCTCTTGAGCCAATGATATGAATTACACATTCCCATCTGCGTAACATTTTTTTCCCTCCTCAGGAGAGTCGCTGGTCAATTCCCATGTGTTCCGAGTCGACTGCTGGCGGCAGTTTCGAACCCGCAACGAATCCATTGTCACATTCTCTAATCCCAGTGCTAGCCGCCGGACGTGCGTTTCGCAGCACAAGCTGCGCTCGCATATTCACGCCGTGAAGGGTACAACGCGAATTGCGCCGTAGTCGCTGCTCTTGCCGAGCACCGCGGGGTTTACGAGTCGAGAAATTGCACGGCATTCAGTCTGTGACATCTGAAGGGAATTGCCGAATCTTGATTTGAAGCTTTGGTTCTTTCGGTAAAGTCACGTAGGTAGAAAAATAATAATAGATCACGTGACGTTTCGATCGCAACACAAGCAATCGTCATCAGGTGGGACAACCACAGCAAGAAAAAAACTACTTAAGCAGTTTTTTTTTTTCTTGCTGTGGTCGTCCCACCTGATGACGATTGCTTGTGTTGCGATCGAAACGCCGGGAATTACCTAAACTTTACATCGGCTGTAAAGTGGCAGTGAAAGAGCCGATGACATCTTGCATAAGTTTGCCCTCATGTGCTCGTGTAAGATGATGTAAAGGGACGAGGTTAAAAATCGTCCAAAAATTTAAATTACTCCACCTGTGTAACTTTGGTGTTTCATATTTATAAATGGAAGAAATGTTCGCGAAAATTTTTTTGCCGTTTTATCACCATCAGCCGTGGTAAAGCGACTGCTGGATGAAAGGCCTCCTTGAGCCACCACCACCGCTCATGATCTCGGGATGCAGCAAAATCCATCTCGCACCTGCACACACACACAGATATTTTATTGCTGCATCTCCTCTGTAAACAATGACTGTCTTTCGAATAAAGACAGTCAATGCCCATTTTCCATTACCAGCGATGCACTGGCCCCCTGCTCTAAATCATTATGCCTCCAAAATCTGCTCGACTAGTATCCCACCATACGGTCTCTAACCTCTCTTCCACCCCTCCGTCACCAGATTCACGGAGACCGCTCCGTTGTCTCGGCAGTCGGTGTGAATGAGCGGTGAAGCCCAAACATCGAATTTGCATTCCACTGCCACTTTTGATTATTCGCAGCGGCGAGGTACTGCGCTTTGTAAGGTGGCGTTTGACGGTAAGAATATCGCGGTGCAATGTGCTATTTTCCACAAAGACAAAGATCCCCCGTATAGCCTTGACGGAGTGCTTTGGCAAGTGCCGTTAGCGAGTACCTTTTGAAGGCCGCCACTTCACACGATGGAGTGGGTAGCCAGCACCACGCCTCGCCGAGTGGCGATGTTTACACAACCGCACCAGGTGCTCATCATCTGAGGCCGGGTCGACCTAGGGGGTAGGCCCAGGACCGGTTCAGATAATCGTCACCGGTGTTGGCCGCGAGGCAGGAATCGAACCCGGGTGGCCAGGGTTCGTAGCGCGGCGTAGCGCTAAACGCAAATGCCACCACGCCGCCAGCCTCTCGCACATGCTCACGGCACGGTATAAACAAACACAAAAGATATGTTAAATGTTGCCCTGCAGGTGCAAGAGCTGTCAGTCTTTTACACTCGCTGGCAATAAAGTATTGCTTGAGAATCGAGGGAAACAATTTTAATATGCGGTCGTGGTCCC